>NC_080786.1:92430642-93709142 GCF_028018385.1 Neofelis nebulosa
AAATTTCTATTGTGATTTCTTCATTAACAGCAGTTAGTTGTAATTATGTGATTTTGAAAAATTATTTTCTTTATATATTTTTGTCATTGACTTGTAGTTTAATTCTCCTGTGGTCAGAGGACATCCTATATAATAATTACAATTTTTTGACATTTATTTACATTTATATTATGGCCCTGTATATGATCAGTGTTGGTGTTTCATGTGCATTTGAAAAAAACAATGTACATTCTTGAGCTATAGAGTATAATGTTCTAAATATGTTAAGTTAGATTTATTAATCATGCTGTTCAAAACGTAATTATTATGCATTCTTTAATGATTTTTAAATCAGTTGCAGAGGGAGCTCTGTAATAATTTCATTTATTGCAGAATTGTCTACCTTTCTATCAATATTTCCTTGAATCCAAAATCCTTATGGATTCAACCTTTTATTTTGAAATAGTACATTTCACCTTTGGTAATTCTTCTTGCTTTAAAGATTAATGTGGTAGGCAGAATTCTAAAATGTTCTCCAGGATTCCTGCCTCCCAGGATAATCCTATATAATTCCTGGGCCTGTGAATTTAATAGAGAATATATTGCTCCTATGATAGACTTTAAGAAGGGAGACTATCTGAATGGACCTAACCTGATCACATGATACCTATAATAGGTCTAGAGGTCAAAGGTAAGAGTATTCTGAGATTTGAACATGAGAAGTACTAGATGCATTGTAACTGGCTTGAAAGTAGAGGGAGCCACATGGCAAAGAATGCATATAATTTCTGGGAGTTAAGATGGCCCCACTGATGGCCAGCAAGTAAATGGGGATGTTAGTCCTACAATGACAAGGAACTAATTTCTTTTGACAAAAAGAATGTGTTTGGAAGCAAATTCGTCTTCCCTCAGAGCCTCCAATGAAAACTCAGCCTGGCTGACCTCTTGATTTCAGTCTCATGATACTTTAAACAGAAATCCCAACTATGCAGTGCCAGATGCCTGACCTATAGAACTATGACTTAATAAAAGGATGTTGTTTCAAGTTGCTAAGTTTGTGGTGATTGGTTATGCAGCAATGGAAAACTACTGATACAAGTGATTTATACCAGCATTTAAAATTATTTACATCGTATAATTTTTCATGCATTTACTTTCACAATTTTGCTAGACATATATTTAATGTGTCTCTTGTATGCAGCTTAGAATTTGGTTTTGATTTTTATTCATACTGGCAGTTTTTGTCTTAAAATTGGAGAATTCAGTCCAATTACATAAACACTGCATATTATCAGCATAAATACCGATATATCTGAATTAAACCTACCAACCTCACAATTCTTCTATTTGCCTAACCTACTGTGTCTTCTTTCTCTTTCTTTTCTGTCCTTTTAGGGATTAATCACATTTAAAAACATTCTATTTTATTGGTCTTTGAGTATTATATTATTGTACTTACTATTTTGGTGGTTACCACAAATATTACAAAATTGATCCTTAAATTGTTGAGTCCAAATTAAACTGGTAAATTTACATCTTCCCAGACAAAACAAGAAATGTTAAATGTTTTAGCTCATTTTCCTCTCCCACCTTTTACAATATTATATTTTTATTTTACATCATGATATTAAAAAAATTAAACGTTTTAATATTTATACCAACATATAATATAGTATATAGTATAAAAAGTCAATATTTATTTATATTAATTCCTTCAATTATTTTTTTCCATTTTTCTTATTTAATTTCTGCATTTTAATTGTCTGGGACTATCTTCCTTCTATCTAAAACATTCCCTTTTTTGTTTGCTTTAATTAGTGCAGTTCTGCTGGCAACACTTTCTCAACGTTTGAAAAAAGTTTCACTTTCATAATTGAAGGATATTTTTGCTAAATATCAAATTCTGTCCTGGTAGTTTTTTATAGCACTATAGATCATTACAATATCTTCTGTTTTCACCATTTCTATTAAAATATCAACTATTAATCTTATTGTTGCTCCTTTTAAGGTAAAGTGTCTGCATCAAAGAATTTTTTCTTTGTCCTTTGTTTTCATCAGTTTTACTACAGTCTGTGTAGATGGTTTTCTTTATATTCACTCTGCTTTTGGATTTTAGCATTTTTCATATCTCAACAGGAAAATTCTTACCCATTATCACTCAACAATTTATTCTTCTTTATTCTCTTTCTCTTTTCTGTTTGTGTCTCTAATTATGTATATGTTCAATTCTTTACCATGTATCATATCTCATGCTTTCAGTTTCTTTTCCCATTGTGCTTGCATCTAGATATTTTCTATTGATGAGCTTCCAGTTTACTAATCGTCTTTCAGCTGTGACTAAATGCTATTAAATTAATAGATGTAGTTGTTATTTCCAGTTATAATAACTTTAAATTCTACAATTTACATTTACTCTTATTGTGGTCAAAACCATAACGTAAAATTTACCATCTTAAACACTAAGTGTATAATGCAGCAGTGTTAACTATGTATACAGTGTTGTGCGGCAGATCTCTAGAACTTTTTCATCTAGCAAAATTGAACCCCACATCCACTGAACAACAGTTCCCTTTCCCCCTCTCTCCCTAGCCCCTAGCAACCACCACCCTTATTTCTGTCTTTATGAATTTGCCTATTCTAGGTACCTCATATAATTGGAATCATGCAGTATTTGTCTTCTTGAGATTGGCTTGTTTCACTGAGCATAATTTCCTTAAGTTTCATCCACATTGTAACATATGACAAGATTTCCTTCTCTTTTTTTAAGGCTGAATTGAATAATCTATCGTGTGTAGCACATTAAAAAAAATCTATTCATCTTTTGATAGATATTTAGGTTGCCTCCACCTCTATGCTATTGTGAATAATGCTGCAATGAACATATCTCTTTGATATTCTGTTTTCAATTCTTTTGAATATCTAGAAGTGAGATGGCTGGGCTATAAGGTAATTATACTTTTAATATTTGAGGATGCTGTAAACTGTTTGCAATAACATCTGTGCTATTGTACATTCCAACCAACAGTGCACAGAGTTTCCAATTTCTCCACGTGTTTGTTAACACGTGTTATTTTCTGTTTTTGTTTTGTTTTAGAGTGCCATCTAAAACAAGTGTAAAGTGATACTGTGATTTTCATTTGCATTTCTCTGATGAGGAGTGATGTTGAACATCTTTTGTATGCTTGTTAGCCATTTGTATATCTTCTTTGGAGATACAGCTATTTAAGTCCTTTGCCCATTTTTAATTGGATTTTTTCTGTTGATTTGTAGGAGTTCTTTATATATTTTGAACATTAACCCTTTATCAGATACATGGTTTGCAAAAACCTTTTCCCATTCTATAGGTTGCCTTTCTCCTCTGTTGATTGTTTCCTTTGCTTCAAAGAGGGTTTTAAGATTGATGTAGTCCCATTTGTCTATTTTTGCTTTTGTTACCTGTGTTTTTGGTGTCACATCCAAGAAATAATTGCCCAATTCAATGCCATGAAGATTTCCCCTATGTTTTCTTTTGGGAGCTTTGAAGTTTCAGGTCTTATATTTAAGTTTTTCAATTTTCAGTTGATTTTGTATATGGTGTAAGGTAAGGATCCAACTTCATTCTTTTGCATGTGCAAAGGCTGTTTTCCCCACATCATTTGTTGGAGACACTATCCTTTCCCCACTGGATAGCTCTGGTACCTTTATCAAAGATTTAACCATATAGAAGACAGTTTATTTATGAGTTCTCTATTCTGTTCCAATGGTCTGTATAAGTCTGCTTTGATTACTTTGTATTATGTTTTTCAACTTTTTTTTTTTTTTTTTTTTATTTTTGGGACAGAGAGAGGCATGAACGGGGGAGGGGCAGAGAGAGAGGGAGACACAGAATCGGAAACAGGCTCCAGGCTCCGAGCCATCAGCCCACAGCCCGACGCGGGGCTCGAACCCACGGACCGCGAGATCGTGACCTGGCCAAAGTCGGACGTTTAACCGACTGCTCCACCCAGGCGCCCCACTTTGTATTATGTTTTAATTATCATGTCTTGAAACCAGAAAGTGTGAAGACTCTAGCTTTGTTTGTCTTCATCAGGATTATTGTGGATATTTGTGGTCCTCTGAGATTCCACATTAATTTTAGGATTTTGTTTCTAGTTTTGCAGAATACACCATGGGGATTTTGATAGTGATTTACTCTGAATCTAGATCAGTGTGGGTAGTGTGAACATTTTAACATTTTAACATTTCTGATTCATGAACATGTGGTATCTTTAATTCATGTCTTCTTTAATTTCTTTCTTCAATGTTTGGTAGCTTTCATTATACAAGAATTTTGCCTACTTGGTTAAGTTTATTCCTATATTTTAAATTCTTTTTCATGCTATTATAAATGAGATTGTTTTCTTAATTTCCTGTCAAACTGTTCATTATTAGGGTACAGAAATGTAACTGGCTTTTTGTATTGATTTTGTATCCCACAAATTTGCTGGATTTTATTTAACAGTTGTTTTGTGTGTGTGTGTGTGTGTGTGTGTGTGTGTGTGTAAACTTTCAACTTTTCTGCATACAAGATCATGTATTCTACAAATAGATGTCATTCTAATTCTTCTTTTCTGACTTGGGTGCTCTTTATTTTTCTTGTCTTACTGTTATGGATAGATTTTCCAGTATTCTGTCAAATAGAAGTTGTAAGTGGGCATCCTTCCCTTGGTCCTGATCTTAGAGGGACAACTTCCAGCTTTTCCATCATTGAGTATGATGTTAGCTGTGTGCTTTTCATATATGACCTTTATTATGGTGGGACAATTTCCTTTTATTACTAGTTTGTTGATTTTTTTTTTATCCTAAAAGGATGTTGAATTTTGTCAAATGCAATTTTCTGTATCACCTGAGATGGTTGTGTGCTTTTTGTCCTTTATTCTATTAATGTGGTTTATCACAGTGATTGATTTTCATATGTTGAACTATCCTTGCATCCCAAGGATAAGTCCTACTTCGTCATGATGTATTATCCTTAAACGTGTAGCTGAATTCAGTTTGCTAGTATTTTGTTGAGGATTTCTGCATTGATATTCCTTGGGGATATTGGTCTGTAGTTTCTTTTCCTGGTAGTGTCTTTGTTTGATTTTTGTATCAAGGTAATGCTGACCTCATAAATGGGTTTGAAAGTGTTCCCTCCTTTCATTTTTTCCAAAGAGTTTGAGAAGGACTGGTGTTAATTCTTCTTTAAATGTTAGGTAGAGTTGTCTAGAGAAAGCATCTAGTCCTAACTTTTCTTTGTTGATTTCATTTATTTTTTTATTATTACTACTTACTCAGTCTTCTTGCTGGTTTATAGGCATGTTCAGATCTTTTTATGTCTTCATGATTCAGTCTTCATAATTTGGATAAATTTCTGGAAACATACATTTCTTCTAGATTACCCAGTTTGTTAGCATACAGTTGTTCAGAGTAGTCTCTCATGAACGTTTTAATTTCTGCAGCTTCAATTGCAATGTCTCCTCTTTCATTTCTGGTACTCGTTGAGTCTTCTTTTTTCTTAGTCTATCTACAGCTTTGTCAATTTTGTTGATCTTTTAAGAAATAATTTTTCAATATCTTTACTGTTTTTCAATTTGTGATATCATTTTTATTTCTGCTATAATATTTTCTTCCTTCTGTTAACTTCAAGTTTAGTTTTTTCTTCTTTTTCTTATCTCTTGAGGTGTACAGTTAGATTGTTGATTTGAGATCTTAACATCAGCATTTTCTAGTATAAAGTTCATACAGGTTTACTTATAAATCTCTTAGCAGTGCTTTTGCTGAATCCCATGTTTTGGTATATTGTATTTTTATTTTCATTGTCTCAAGATATTTTTCAATCTCCTTGTGATTTATTTCTTGACTTATTGGTTGTTCAAGAGAGTATTGCTTACTTTCCACATATTTGTGGATTTTCCAGTTTTCCTTTCACTGTTGATTTCTAGTTTCATTTCATTATGGTTGTAAAAGATAGTGTTATAATTTCAATCTTTAATTTGTTAAGACTTATTTTGTGACCTAACATGTGATCTATATTGGAGAATGTTTCATGTGTAATTGAGAATAATATGTATCCTACTGTTGTTGAATGAAGTGTTTTGTACATGTCTGCTAGTTCCACTAGCAGATCTATTAATTAGTAAAAGGGGGGTGTTGGAATCTCCTATTTTTGTTATTGCCTCTTCCTCCCTTTAATTCTTTCAATGTTTGCTTTATATATTTGGGTGCTCTGGTACTAGGTACATATATATTTTACAACATTTATTTCTTTCCGATGTACTTGCCTCCTATGACAATTTTTTATTAAAGTATGGTCATTCTTGCTTGCTTTTGGATAGACATTGTATGGATATATTTATCTATCCTTTCACTTTCAGCCTATATGTATCCTTATACCTAAAGTGAATTTCATGTAGACAGCACATACTTGGATCTTTTTTGTTTTCTAATCCATGCAACCACTTGATTTGGGAATTTAATTGATTTACATTTAAAGAAATTACTGATGAGAAAGGATTTACTATTGCCATTTTAAAATTGTTTTCTGTGTATCTTGTATTTATTTTGTCCTACATTTTCTCTTCTTGCCTTCCTTTGCATTTCATTGACTTTTGTAGTGACATGCTTTAATTCCATTCCTATTTTCTTTTGTGCATATTCTATAGGTATTTTCTTTGTGATTACCATGTACATCACATAAAATATTTTATGGTTATGCCAATCTATTAAAAAATGATAACAAGTTAGTGGTGTCTAGGTGGCTCAGTCAGTTAAGCATCCAGCTCTTGATTTCAGCTCAGGTCGTGATCTCACAGTTGTGAGATGGAGCTCCATGTCAGGCCATGTGCTGAGTGTGGAGCCTGCTTAAGATTCTCCCTCTCTCTCCCTCTGCCCCTCTCCCCTGCTTGCGCTATCAAAAAAAAAAAAGTGATACCAACTTCATTTGCATTAAAAAATTCTACCCCTTTACAACTCCCCCTTCACTTTGTTATTAATGTCACAAATTACATCTGTTTATATTTTGTAACTATTAATATAGTTTTATATACTTTTTAATTTTTTTTTCACCATGGTAAATTTAATCTTTAATCCCCATCACCTATTTTACCCATCCCCCTTCCCTCCTCCCCTCTGGTAACTATCAGTGTTTTCTCTAGAGTTAAAAGTCTGTTTCATGGTTTGTTTCTCTCTCCTTTTTTCTCCTTTGCTAGTTTTTTCCTTTAAATTCCACATATGAGTGAACTCATGTGGTATTTGTCTTTCTCTGACTTATTTCACTTAGCATTATCCTAACTCTATCCATGTTGTTGCTAATGGCATGATTTCATTATTTCTTATGACTGAATGATATTCCATTGTGTGTGTGTGTATGTATATATATGTGTGTCTATTGATAGACAAATGGATAAAGAAGTTGTTGAGATATGTATATATATGTATATCTCAACAACTTCTTTATCCATTCATCTATCAATAGACACTTAAGCTGCTTCCACATTTTGGCTATTGTAAATAATGCTGTAAAAACAGGGGTACATGTATCCCTTGTATTAATGTTTTTGCATTTTGGAGAAATATCCAGTAGTGTGACTACTGGATCATAGGGTAGTTCTATTTCTAATTTTTTGACGTAACTCCAAACTATTTTCCACAGTGGCTGCATCAATTTGCATTCTCTCCAATAGTGCCTGAGGGTTCCTTTTTCTCCACATCCTTGCCAACATATTTTGTTTGTGTTTTTCATTTTGGTCATTCTGACAGTTGTGAGGTGATAGCTCACTGTAGTTCTGATTTGTATTTCCCTGATGATGAGTAATTTCGAGCATCTTTTCATGTGTGTGTGCTGGTCATCTGTATGTTTTCTTTCAAGAAATGTCTATTCATATCTTCAGCACATTTTTAATTGGGTTATTTATTTTGGCAGTATTGAGTTATATCTGTTCTTTGTATACTTTGGATACTAATCCTTTTATTGAATAGGTCATTTGCAAATATGTTCTCCTATTCTGTAGGTTGTCTTTTAGTTTTATTGTTTCCTTTACTATGCAGAAACTTTTTATTTTTATATAATCCCAATAGTTTTGATTTTGTTTCCCTCATCTCAGGAGGCATATCTAGAAAAATCTGAAAATCTGCTATGGCTGAGGTCAGAGAGATTACTGCCTGTGCTCTCTTCAAAGATTGTTATGGTTTCAGGTCTCACATTTAGGTCTTTATTCTTAGTTTATTTTTGTGTATGGTGAAAAAAAAGTGGTCCAATTTCATTCTTTTGCACATGGTTGTCCAGTTTCCCCAATACCATTTTTGAAGGCTGTCATTTTCTCATTGTGTATTCATTCATTCTTTCTTTGTTGAAGATTAAGTGACCATATAATTGTGGGTTTATTTCTTTTTCTTTCTTTTTTTAAATTTTCTTTTTCAAGATTGCTTTGGGTATTCAAGGTCTTTTGTGTTTCCATACAAATTATCGGATTGTTTCTTCTAGCTCTGAAAAATGCTATTGATATTTTGGTAGGGATTTCATTAAATGTGTAGATTACTTTGGGTAGTATACATGTTTTAACAATGTTTGCTCTTCCAGCTCTTCCAATCCATGAGCATGGAATATCTTTCCATTTCTTTGTGTCATCTTGAATTTCCTTCATCAGTGTTTCATAGTTTTCAGAGTACAGGGCTTTTACCACTGTGGCTAAGTTTATTCCTAGATATTTTATTGTTTTTGATGTAATTATAAATGGGATTATTTTCTTCATTTCCCTTTCCACTGCTTCATTATTAGCATATAGGACTGGAATAGGTTTCTGTACAGATATTGTTTCCTGTGACTTTACTGAATTCATTTATCAGTTGTAGTAATTTATTGCTGGAGTCTTTCAGGTTTTCTATGTACAGTATCATGGCATCTGCAAATAGTGAGTTTTACTTCTTACCATTTTGGATTATTTTTTTTCTTTTTTTTTGTCTGATTGCTGTGGCTAGGACTTCCAGTACTTTATTGAATAAAAGTGGTGAGAGTAGACATTCTTGTCTTGTTCCTGATCTTAAAGGAAAAGCTCCCAATTTTTCTCCATGAGTATGATGTTGGTTGTGGGTTTTTCATATAATGCCTTTATTATGTTGAGGTATATTCCCTCTGGACCTACTTATCAGAGGATTTTTATCATGAATGGATGTTGTACTTCATCAAATGCTTTTTCTGCATCTATTGAAATGATGGTTTTATTCCCTTCTTTTACTCATTTAGTTTTATATAGTTTTTTTTAAATGCTTTTATCTCCTAAATTCTAAACTTGAATTTAAACTTATTTATATATCACCACTACAACATTACAGGAGTCTGTTTCTGTCTATATATTTTCTTATGCTTTCATTTTGTTCTCTAGTGTTCATTTTAACTTGAAGAACTCTCTTTAGCAGTTTTAGTAAGGCAGGTATATTGGTGATAAACATTCTCAGCTTTTGTTTATGTTAGAAGGTCTTTATTTCTCCATTTTTGAAGTAGTTTTCCAGATACAGTATTCAGGGTTGGGTGGGTTTTTTTGTTTATTTGTTTGTTTTTTTACTTCTCGCACTTTGAATGTATCAACCCACTTCCTTCTAGCCTAAAATGTTTCTGTGGAGAAATCCAGATTATCTTATGGAGTTTCCATATGCATAATGAGTAGCTTTTCTGTTGCTGCTTTCAAGATTATTTGTTTGTGTTTGGTTCATTTGACTATGATGTATATCATTGTGGGCCTCTTTGTGTTCAACTTCATTGGAATATTTGAATGCAAATGTTCATTTACTTAGATTTTGGAATTTTTTTACCATTATTTTGTCATATAAGTTCTCTGTCCCCTTCTCTCTCTCTCCTCCTTTTGGGACCACCATAATGCTTATATTGATCTGCTTCATGGTATTCTCTAAGTCCTTTAGGCATTTGTTTTGTTTCTCTCATTTGATAATTTCATATTACCTATCTTCAAGTTTGATGATTCTTTCTACATATTAAGTCTTCTATTGATCCCTCCCTTTAATAAAAATTTCAATTCAGTATTTTTTTCCCAAACTCCTTTTTGGTTGTTTCTGTGTCTTTACTGATATTCCCATTTCATTCATTCATCATTTTCCTAATTTTGTTTAGCCTAAACATGTACTCTTACAGTGCATTGAGTTTAAGAAAATTATTCTGAACTGTCAGTTAATTCACAGATATCCATTTCCTTAGGATCAGGTTTTTTTTTGGAGAGTGTTTTTGTTCCTTTGGGCTATATTTCACTATTTCTTTGTGTTTATTATTTCTTGTTGTGAATTTAGCATTTGAAAATGTAGCCACCTCTTATGGGCTGGCTTTGCACAGGGGAGGATTTTCACCCATCGGCCCATGTAGAGATCCTAGGGGCTTCTCGAACCTTTAATGAGGATGTGTCTTTTTTGGGCTGTGAGTAATAATTTCCCAATTATAGAAGTTTCTGGTTTCTTTACAAGTGGCTTGTAGTCTCTTGCTCCCTCTACAGTCTGTTGGCAGCATTGCAAGTTTTTGGTGCTTCAACAAACACTGAGCGTTTTTTTTGTTGTTGTTGTTCTCTGCTGCCCCCAGGGATCCATCTTTCATCAGTACCATAGTTTGTCTCACCTGTCAATCTCCAAGGGATCCCCCTGAAAAGCAGGAACATTGAATGTACAGTCTGTTCTTCTATTTCCCTCTCATGAAAGAAGATGCAGGTTGGACCTTCCTCTTGAACACAAGCTGTGACAATTTGGAGGAGGAGCTCACACAGTTGAAATGAAATGAAATGGCTGTGGCTATTTTAGGCTTTGAACTTGCCTGGAGTACTATTATTTCCTAACTAATCTCTGGGTTTTCGTGAAGGCTTTTTGAAACATATATTGCTGTTACATCAATGTTTCTGGGCTCCCTATTCTGACATCTTTCTGATGTCACTCTCCACTGATTACTTTATGGAGTATTTTCCCATCACTTTTCTCCCAATCTGACTATACTATTGTATTTGAAGTAAGTGTATTGTAAACAGCATATAGTTGGGTCATGTTTTTAATCCACTCTGCCAATTTGTGCATTTGAATTGGTGTACTCAGATCATTTATATTTAATATCATTGATACGTTAGGGCTTCAGTCTTTTTTTTCACTGTTTGTTTCCCCCTACCTTTCTATGGATTACTTCAGTTATTTAATACATCCATTTGATGTATGAATAATGTTTTTGAATGTATCTTTGCACATATTTTTAATGGTTGTTTTAGGTATTACATTATATATTTATAACTTGTCACAGTTTTCTGGTGTCATCATACTACCATTTTGAGGTAAGTATAAAAACCTGATCTTTTTACTTCCCTTTATCCTCTTGCATTTGTAATTGTCTTCAATATTTCCTCTAGGATATATTTATTAGGTATAGGATTCTGGATTGCCAGTTGTTTTATTTCAGCACTTAAAAGAGATCAGATTTTCTTCTGGCCTTCATAGTTTCTGATGAAAAATCCACTGTCATGCATTTGGTTTTGCACTATCAGAAAGGTGTCATTTCTCTTATTTTCATGATTTTTACTTGGTGTTTAGTGTTCAGAAGTTTGACTATGATGTGTTCTTTCAGCTTCTGGAATCTAGAGGCTCAAGTATGTTGTCAAAATTAGGAAGTTTTCAGCTATTGTTCCTTATGTAATTTTTCGGTCCTGTTTTCTTCTTTCCTTCCTCACTGGACTTGTCTTGACACAAGAGGAGGAAAGTGTGTGGCTCATTACTGTTGGGCAGTGGTTGAAATTATGGTTCCCCACATGATCTCTAACACCACACGTGATGGGTTTCATTACCACCCAGAAGGGTTAAAAGTTCTAGCCCCCTACTCAGCTCAATGTCAGAAACTGATGCTCCCCACTCGGCCTCTGCATAGTTTTTTTCTGTTGTGGTTAGCTAGAGTAAAGAGATTATTTTTTAACAGTTTTCTGTCTTGATAGGTTTCCCCTTACATCATCCTTTGAGTAGACAGTGCTTTTATTGGACTTTTTGTTTAGTCTGTGCCCACTGGCAGTTCCAAGTTGCCAGCTTCTTCAACTCCAATTCTGAGATAACAAAGCAAAAAGGAAACCTAGGAAACTCACCACCATGTCATTTCTTGGGTGTTGGGGGGGCCCTAACCAGCCTCGCTTCTCTCCATCTTTTCCAATCATCTTATGTTTGTTTAAAATATTGGGGTGCCTGGGTGGCTCATGTCCAACTCTTGGTTTTGGCTCAGTTCATGATCTCAGTTTGTGGGTTCAAGCCCCACAATGTGCTCTGCATTGACCTCATGGGGCGTGCTTGGGATTTTCTCTCTCTGCCCCTCCCCTTCTCTCTCCCCCCACCCCAAAAAAACAATAAAAATAAATAAATATATATTTTTATATATTATATATTTATTTATTTATACATAATTATATATATATACACACAGGAAAAAATATATTCCATATCTCATAAGCAGAATACCTTATAATTTTAAGTCTCATCTTTATCTATTGTTATATTTCTATTTTCATTCCTAATATTAGAGCATGAAGTCAGTTCCTATGGGATGTAGTGACATTTCTGGTACTGCCAGAGCACAATTACAGGAAAGTATAAAAATTCAATAATATCTTTTTGTTTATGAATTGATAAAGTCACAAATCACATCCCACTTACCCAGTAATAATAATTTCTGGATATGTTTGTGTTCCAAGGTTCCAGGCTCCTCCACTGATTGGCCACTCCTAAATAAATTATTTAGGAAGAATTTATGAGTTTTATTTTTTTTAATTTAAATTACTTAAAATTTTTAAAGGAAAACACTTTAAAATAATGGCAAAAGATTCATTTAAAAATAAACGGCCGTAAAGTAAATGATGAAGTGTGCAGCTTTTACTTATTTCATTGAACAATTCCAAGTGCACAATTCCATCTTCTTTAAAAATACAAATTTTAACAAAAATTACCATATACATAAAAAGTACTAAAGAAGTATTTTAATCATACAAATACAGTGTTGCTACGTTTGCCACATGGTCTCTGTACCAAACTATTGTAGTTCCATTTAACACAGAGTACTATGTAAATTGTGCCCCCTGGAGTTGTCAATTCCAACAGCCCTGTGTAAATAGAAATCATAAATTACTATTGCCAGTATTTTAATCCTATAGTTAAATACAACAAAATTGAATTGAGAAAGTTATTTAACAAATGACTTTTGTTAGTTATGCCTTATAACCACTGAATAAGAAATAGTTAACTGAAGTTGACTCTTGAATTTTGTAAAACATAATCCTTCATCTGAAATAATTAAAAATTACATCTTATGATTCAAATATATGCTAGTTTAAATATATACTTAGGTAAATGTACCTCAGTATGTAAGTCTATACTATCATATGTATTTATAAAATAAGTATATAAGAAATTTATATTTGTGTAGGCTTAAAGCTATGTGGCATTTAGGAAAATTTAAATTTCACAAGTTATGTCTTATAGACACCAGCTTATGACCTCAGAAGAATTTAGTTCAAGTATTCTTATATGGAAGGTCAGAAAATAACAGGAAAAAGTATGATCATATATTATGAATATAAGAAAACATTTTTAATGGTTACTTTTACCTTATTACTGTATCCTTGTTTTTTATGCTTGGCTCCTATAGAGTAGAGTACTAGAATCAGATCTGGTGGGCAATCAGCAAAGTATGCTGTGCATGTAACTGGTGATTCATGAATGTCCATGGGATACGGATTTTCAAAGATTGGAAAACTAATAGATGAAGACAATATATTAGTGTCACTTCCCAAAGATAAAAAATGAAGTAACTTTTATAAAACAAACCCTAAAAGCTTCTAAATATTAATTATACATTTCACTTAATAGCTTAGGTATCCTAAAACAAGGATCACATGAACAAGAATGCTCTTTTAAGAATATTTATCTATAAAATGTAATATGAATAGTGGTAGAATTTTTCTTGAATAAACTCATTGTCTTTTCTGTAATTCCAAAATTCCACAATGATATCACTTTGTTAATACATATAGAATGAATTATGTTAAACTGAAAATGTATTCAAGTTGACTTATTTACATAAAGTTGTACATAGAGAAAACACCTATCTTATGTGTTTTAATACATTGACAAATATTTATATAATATACTTGTAAATGTTAAAATATCTTAGTAAATATGACATGCATTTCCTATTGAAGTAGTACATAGGCAATGTTTTGTTTTTTTACAGAATTATTGAAAGACATGTTTGCTGTGTAGGTGTGTGAATGATTACATATGTTTAAGATCATTTCCAATGTAAACTAAACTAGAGAACATAAGGGGAATACAGACTTATGGATGCAGTAAATTTCCTATCTTTAAGCCCACTATAATTTTAAAAATGGGTATCAGTATAGAACCACATAAAGAATTCTTAGAGCCATAATATGTGCACTTCTCATGTACCAGAGCTACTAGGCACTGTAGTAGAGGGAGTTATTATTCTATGCTGCATATGTTCTAGGTCTGGGTATTCATGTTATTTCTTATATAAGGTTTTTGTTTGTTTGTTTTGTTTTGTTTTACTGAGGGTCTAGGGGCTAGTAACAATAATTTTCCACCATATTATTAGGAACTTAGTTAAAAACGTAGTCCAATCTAAGAGTATAACATGTATGTGTATTGGCAAGGGTTTTCTTCCTCTGATCTGAAATGCTGCAGATTCTATCCCAGATAAGAATAGTAGTATATGCAAAATCAGGTGAAAAGGAGCAAGTTGTGTTTAATAAATGATATATCTGATAAAGGGTTAATATCCAAAATATATAAAGAAATTATATAACTCAACACCCTAAAAACAATCCAATTAAAAAATGGGCTGAAGACATCCAGATAGCCAACAGACATGTGAAAAGATGCTCAATGTTACTCATCATCAGGGAAACACTGATTAAAACTGTAATGATGTGTCACTCCACACCTGTCAGAATGGCTAAAATCAACAACAGAAGAAACAATAGGTGTTGGAATGGATGTGAACAAACTGGTGCAGCCACTTCACGGTATGGAGATTCCTCATAAGTTAAAAACAGAACTACCCTATGATCCAGCAATTGCACTGCTAGGTATTTATTTAAAGAATACAAAAATACTAATTCAGAGGGATAAATGCATGCCAATATTTATTGCAGCATTATCTCCTATAGCCAAACTAGGGAAGCAGCCCAACTGTCCATTGACTGATGAATAGAAAAGGATGTAGTGTGTGTGTGTGTATATATATATATATATGTGTGTGTGTGTGTGTGTGTGTGTGTATAACATATATATATTATATATGTTATATACAATTATATAACATAACATATAATATAACATATAAACATTATATGTTATATACAATGGAACATTACTCAGCCATGAGAAGAATGACATCTTGCCATTTGCAATTACATGGATGGAGAGCTATTGAGTATAATGCTAAAAGAAATAAGTCAGAGAAAGACAAATACCATATGATTTCACTCATGTGGAAGAAACAAAACAAGTAAAAAAGAAGAGAGGCAAGCTAAGAAACAGACTGTTAACTATAGAGAACAAACTGATGGTTATCAGAGAGGAGGTGGGTGGGGGAATGGATTGAATAGATGATGGAGATTAAGGAGTGCACTTATGATGAGCACTGGGTGTTTTATGAAAGTGTCGAATCACTATATTATACACCTGAAACTATTAAACTATGTTAACTGGAATTTAAATTAGAACCATTTTTTAAAAAGTATAAAGTACTACCTGGACCCAGAAATAAATGAAAGAAACAGCAAGCAGATTAAAATAGATGGATGAAAGTTTCTCAGTTTCAGAGTAGAAATTAAACACATCTGAGATTGATGAATTAGAAGTAAAATAAATGGATCACCTTAAAGACCACATCTACAACTTCAGAATTGATAATAACAAGAGGTTATAATGATAGACTGACAAAGTGAAAACATCATGAAAATGTTTGGGGAAAATTAGTATATTGGCAAAGAGTAAAGAGAAATATAGTTAAGAAAAGAATAACTAAAAATGTATTATAGGAATTTAGATGTGGAGATGTAAGCAAAGATAGAAATCCAAGAAATCAAGAAGAGGAAAAATTTGTAAGCCCTGATGCTTGTTTTCATATAAACAATTAAGTGGGGAAAAAAGGAGGTAAGGGAAGAAGGGATAAATTAATTTGAACATTTATTTAAACATGGTTAAAAGTTAACTATTTGAAAGGAAAGAGAATATGTTAAATTTCTTAGACACTCAATGGGAATGTCACATAGTTTAAAATATGATGCTGCCGAAGGTGAAATGTTAAATAAAAACTAGCAAACAAAATGTCAATTCACATACGCATATAAGCTAATGAAAACTGTAAGAATAAATGTATATACTGAAAACAGTTATTATTGGTATAAAGGGCCTTGAAAGATAGCCAACTAGATAAAGTGTAAGTAACCAACAAATAGGGCACAGAAAGAAGATGAGTACTGTTGAGAACAGAAGAGTACATTTTAATAAAACTAATATTAGAACTTAGAGGAAGAGACATAACAAATCTATACACGTACACAAAATTTACTCAGTTTTAATCTTGATAAATAGAGTAGCCAGGCAGAATCAGTGATGATGATCTTAAGGCCCAATCCTATATATCTTTCAAACTACTGAAATATATGCTACAAATAAATATAAAGAAGAACTTTGGCTCTGACATTTTTAAATGGCATGGAAAGTAGAACTCAGGCTATAAGTCATTCAACAAAAATTTACTGAGAACCTACTCCATGTGCAGACAAAGCCTCTCCATGATCACTACAGTCTAGTAGAGAAACCATATTTGAAACAATAACAGATGGAAAATTTTATATGTGTCAAAGCTATGAAGGAGAGGAGCAAGGGAGCTGTGAGAGTCTGTAATAGGATATTTGACCAAATTATATAGGTAATGAAAGAATTTTTTTTAAATGAGGAAATGATACCTGAGTTGAGCTTCTTACAGATGAGATGTTAATGAGGAGAAAAAGGAAGGGAAGATTAATATAGAGGAGAGAGAATGCACAAAAATTCTAAATATAAAGGGGCTAAGAGATCAGTGGGCCTAGAGCATAGAATGAGGGAAAATCAGAGACAGGAGGATCCTGAGCTTATTTTGTCCCTTGGACACACCAAGATAACAACTATATCTATACAACTAACTCTGAAAATGATCTAAAGACTGGCAGAACAGACCTTCTGCAGTTAATTGTAGAGAAGAGGTCACACTGAGGGGCAGAGATGTTGTTGGGAACCAAACCACTGGTAAGACTAATCACACATGAGAGGGATACCACAAGCACAGAGAAGTAAGATGATTAGACCCCACCCTAGGCACTGGGGATATGCAGTAGGAAATCAAGTCTCCATTAACATGGGGCTTCAAAAACATGGGGCTCAACTCTAGGAAAGCCATAGGGAGATAGGAAACAGTCCCTGCCATTAAAGAGTCAGCATAATAAATAACCCCAACTGAGACATAGCACAGAAGGTGCAGTTTGAAAAATCCCTGGAGTAAATGTGAATATTTATTTACTAATCTCAGAATGTGCACTGAAGGGGCAGAGATCTTAATAAGACTTCTCCAAAAACAAATGTTGGTGGGTGCATTTTTCTTCCCACCCTTCGCCTAGATAGCTGCACAGTTGGCAACCAGCCCAAACACTCTCCACCTATCTTGGTAGCACTGAGTTTCTTATCCCATCCAACCCACCTGCCTTCACAGGCATCCCTGCAAAGAAGCTCCTGCCCCTCTACATCCTGCAAGCATCCTTGGTACAGACCAGTGCCAATCCAAAGTGTCCTGAGGAAATGGGGAGATAACCCCACACAGCAGCATACCTACAATTTCAAAAACTGAGCCTTTTAGCTGGCTATGCAGAGACAAAGCCCTGCTCTTCAGTGTGCCCACAGTTATGGTAGAGAGGCTGACTGCAAATACCTAGTCTGGCTGCTGGCCTCACCCACCAACAAAAGCCTCTGTGGGCAAACATGGAGAAAGCCCTGCCATTTCACTGTGCCTGTGAAGACTAATCATGAGCCTGACTGCTGACCCCACCCACCTAAAAGCCCACAGAGACTTCAGACCCCTCAATAGCACAGGGACCAAACCCTGTCTAGTGTACCCAGAGCAGGCAAAGTTGATTACTGCAGCTGACTGGGCTAAATGCAGATGCTACTCAGCTATAGACCAGGGTGCACACAGTTCCCAAAGAAGATATCCCAGGAGCACTCAGGTCTGGTGACCAAGGGGAATATTGCTACAGGGCACCACAGGACCTCTTCTATACAAAGCCACTACTCTCAAGACTATGAGATATAGCTGACCTCTGTGTTTATTTAAAAAACAACAATAAATGGCACAGTTTGTTTAAAAAACAATCACAGAGTAAGACAGAGGGATATGTCCCAACATGAAAGAACATAACAAAATCACAGTTAAAGATGTAAGCAAAGCTGAGATAAGCTGTATGCCTGATAAATATGCAAAGTGATGATTATAAAGATACTCAGTGAACTTCAGTAGAGAGTGTATGAACTCAGTGAGAATTTCAACAAAGAGAAATTATAAAACAGAACCAGGCACACACGAAAAATTCAATAATTGAAATAAACATACTAGAGGGAATAAACAGTAGATTAGGAAATAGAATGGCTCAGTGATCAGGAAGACAGGGCACTGAAAATGAAGCAACTGAGCAGAATAAATGACAACAGGTTAAGAGAACTTTGTGACATCATCAAGAGGATTAACATTCACATTATAGGGATCCCAAAAGGAGAACAGAGAGAAGGAGGGATAAAACTTATCTGAAGACAGACTGAGGAAGAAGATGGCGGTGTAGGAGGACGCTGGGCTCACTGCGTCCTGCTGATCACTTAGATTCCACCCACATTTGCCTAAATAACCCAGAAAACCACCAGAAGACTAGCAGAATGGACTCTCCGGAGCCAAGCGTAGACAAGAAACCCATGGAAGAGGGTAGGAAGGGCAGATAGTCAGGGCATGCTACACAGACTGGTGGGAGGGAGCCAGGGTGGTGGAGGGGCAGCCCACCAGGCAAGGCAGAGCCCCTGAGTCTGCCTTGCAAAAGTGGAGGGGCCAGACTGCGTGAGATCTGACAGCCAGTGGGACTTAACATCTGGAATGTTAAAAGTCAACAGCTCTGCTCTCCGAGAACAGGGAGGGCGAGAGGACACCGGGAGGGAGAGTTGCTGAGCCCCGGAAGACAGAGCTCAGCTCAGCGGGGAACAAAGGTGCTGGCAAGCGCCATTTTCCTCTCCCATCTCCTTGCTGAAATTCCAAAGGTAACCAGTTCCCGTCACCAAACTTCCTTGCACCACGCAAACGCCCAACGCTGTCCTTCTGTGGATCCATCCCTCCAATGGGTCTGCCTCCCTCCCTGTGCTGCAGGGCCCCTCCCACAGGGGACCATCCATGGCAAAGCGAGCTAATCCTGTCCCTCCCAACCCTGTGCACCTTGTGGATCCACCCCAGCTAATACACCAGATCCCATAGAAGCAGCACCACAAGCCTGGCAGTGTGCAAGTAGCCCAGACAGGGGCCACGCCACTCCGCAGTGAGTCCTGCCCCTGGGAGAGGGGAAGATAAGGTACACACCAGTCTGACTCTGGCCCAAACAGTGGGCTGGGGGCAGACATCAGGTCTGACTGCGGCCCCACTGCAGTACAGGGGAAGTGCCCTGCAGTTAGGAGCCACCACAGGGACTACCCAAAATGACGAAATGGAAGAATTCTCCTCAAAAGAAACTCCAGGAAGTAGTGACAGCTAACGAATTGATCAAAAATGATTTAAGCAATATAATGGAACAAGAATTTAGAATAATAGTCATAAAATTACTGGGCTTGGAAAAAGCATAGAGTACAGCAGAGAATCTATTGCTACAGAGATTAAGGGACTAAGAAATAGTCATGAAGAGCCAAAAAATGCTATAAATGAGGTGCAAAATAAAATGGAGGCAGCCATAGCACAGATTGAAGAGGCAGAGGAGAGGATAGGTGAATTAGAAGATAAAATTATGGGAAAAAGGAAGCTGAAAAAGGAGAGATTAAAAAAAATCCAGGAGTTACAGGGGAGAATTAGAGAACTAAGTGATGCAATCAAACGGAACAATATCTGTATCATAGGAATTCCAGAAGAGGAAGAGAAAAAGAAAGGGGCTGAAGTTGTACTTGAACAAATCATAGCTGAGAACTTCCCTGATCTGGGGAAGAAAAAAGGCGTTGAAATCCAAGAGGCACAGAGAACTCCCTTCAGATGTAACTTGAATCAATCTTCTGCATGACATATCATAGTGAAACTGGCAAAATACAAAGATAAAGAGAAAATTCTGAAAGCAGCTAGGGATAAGCAGGTTCTAACTTACAAAGGGAGACCCATAAGACTAGTGGCAGACCTATTTACTGAAACTTGGCAGGCCAGAAAGGAATGGCAGGAAATCTTCAATGTGATGAACAGGAAAAATATGTAGCTGAGAATCCTTTATCCAGCAAGTCTGTCATTCAGAACAGAAGGAGAGATAAAGGTCTTCCCAAACAAACAAAAACTGAAGGAATTCATCACCACTAAACGAGCCCTGCAAGAGATCCTAAGGGGGTTCCTGTGAGTGAAATGTTGCAAGGACCACAAAGTACCAGAGACATCACTACAAGCATGAAACCTACAGACATCACAATGACTCTAAACCCATATCTTTCAGTAATAACACTGAATGTAAATGGACTAAATGCTCCAATCAAAAGACATAGGGTATCAGAATGGATAAAAAAACAAGACCCATCTACTTGCTGTCTACAAGAGACTCATTTTAGACCAGAGGACACCTTCAGATTGAAAGTGAGGGGATGGAGAACTCTCTATCATGCTACCGGAAGTCAAAAGAAAGCTGGAGTAGCCATACTTATATCAGACAAACTACAGTTTAAATTAAAGGCTGTAACAAGAGATGAAGAAGGGCATTATATAATCATTACAGGTACTATCCATCAGGAAGAGCTAACAATTATAAATGTCTATGTGCCGAATACGGGAGCCCCCAAATATATAAAATAATCACAAACATAAGCAACCTTATTGATAAGAATGTGGTAATTGCAGGAGACTTTAATACTCCACTTACAACAATGGATAGATCATCTAGACACGGGATCAATAAAGAAACAAGGGCCCTGAATGATACATTGGATCAGATGGACTTGACAGATATATTGAGAGCTCTGCATCCCAAAGCAACAGAATATACTTTCTTCTCGAGTGCACATGGAACATTCTCCAAGATAGATCACATACTGGATCACAAAACAGCCCTTAATAAATGTAAAAGAATTGAGATCATACCATGCACACTTTCAGACCACAATGCTGTGAAACTTGAAGTCAACCACAGGAAAAAGTCTGGAAAACCTCCAAAAAATGGAGGTTAAAGAACATCCTACTAAAGAATGAATGGGTCAACCAGGCAATTAGAGAAGAAATTTAAAAATATATGGAAACAAATTAAAATGAAAATACAACAATCCAAATGTTTTGGGATGCAGCAAAGGCAGTCCTGAGAGGAAAATACATTGCAATCCAGGCCTATCTCAAGAAACAAGAAAAATCTCAAAAACAAAATCTAACAGCACAACTAAAGGAAATAGAAGCAGAACAGCAAAGACACCCCAAACCCAGCAAAAGAAGAGAAATAATAAAGATCAGAGCAGAAATAAATAATATAGAATCTAAAAAAAAACTGTAGAGCAGATCAATGAAACCAAGAGTTGGTTTTTTGAAAAAATAAACAAAATTGATAAACCTCTAGACAGGCTTCTCAAAAAGAAAATGGAGATGACCGAAATAAAATCATGAATGAAAATGGAATTATTACAACCAATCCCTCAGAAATACAAGCAATTATCAGGGAATACTATGAAAAATTATATGCCAACAAACTGGACAACCTGGAAGAAATGGACAAATTCCTAAGCACCCACACACTTCCAAACTCAAACAGGGAGAAATAGAAAAATTGAACTGACCCATAACCAGCAAAGAAATTGAATCAGTTATCAAAAATCTCCCAACAAATAAGAGTCCAGGACCAGATGGCTTCCCAGGGGAATTCTACCAGACATTTAAAGCAGAGATAATACCTATCCTTCTCAAGCTGTTCCAAAAGGGAAGGACAACTTCCAGACTCATTCTATGAAGCCAGTATTACTTTGATTCCCAAACCAGACAGAGACCCAGTAAAAAAAGAGAACTACAGGCCAATATCCCTGATGAATATGGATGCAAATATTTTCAATAAGATACTAGCAAATCGAATTCAATAGCCTATAAAAGAATTATTCACCATGATCAAGTGGGATTCATTCCTAGGCTGCAGGGCTGGTTCAACATTTGCAAATCAATCAATGAGATACATCACATTAATAAAAGAAAAGATAAGAACCATATGATCCTGTCAATAGATGCAGAAAAAACATTTCACAAAATTCAGCATCGTTTCTTAATAGACACCCTCAAGTAAGTCGGGATAGAAGGAACATACTTAAACATCATAAAAGCCATTTATGAAAAGCCCACAGCTAATATCATCCTTAATGGGGAAAAACTGAAAGCTTTCCCCCTGAGATCAGGAACACGAAATGGGTGTCCAATCTCACCGCTGTTGTTTAACATAGTGTTGGAAGTTCTAGTATCAGCAATCAGACAACAAAAGGAAATCAAAGGCATCAAAATTTGGCAAAGATGAAGTCAAGCTTTCACTTTTTGCAGATGACATGATACTATACATGGAAAACCCGATAGACTCCACCAAAAGTCTACTAGAACTGATACATGAATTCAGCAAAGTTGCAGGATACAAAAGCAACGTACAGAAATCAGTTGCATCCTTATACACTAACAATGACACAACAGAAAGACAAATAAAGAAACTGATCCTATTCACAATTGCACCAAGAAGCATAAAATACCTAGGAATAAACCTAACCAAAGATGTAAAAGATCTGTATGCTGAAAACTATAGAAACCTTATGAAGGAAATTGAAGATATAAAGAAATGGAAAACATTCCATGCTCATGGATTGGAAGAATAAATATTGCTAAAATGTCAATACTAACCAAAGCTATCTACACATTCAATGCAATCCCTATAAAAATTGCACCAGCATTCTTCTCAATGCTAGAACAAGCAATCCTAAGATTTGTATGGAACCACAAAAGACTCCGAATAGCGGAAGTAATATGGAAGAAGAAGACCAAAGGGGGAGGCATCACAATCCCAGACTTTAGCCTCTACTACAAAGCTGTCATCATCAAGACAGCATGGTATTGGCACAAAAACAGACACATAGACCAATGAAATAGAATAGAGACTCCAGAATTGGACCTACAAAAGTATGGCCAACTAATCTTTGACAAAGCAGGAAAGAATATCCAATGGAAAAAAGACGGTCTCTTTAACAAATGGTGCTGAGAGAACTGGACAGCAACATGCAGAAGAATGAAACTAGACCACTTTCTTATACCATTCACAAAAACAAACTCAAAATGGATAAAGGACCTGAATGTGAGACAGGAAACCATCAAAACCGTAGAGGAGAAAGCAGGAAAAAACCTCTCTTTCCTCGGCCGCAGCAATTTCTTACTTGATACATCCCCAAAGGCAAGGTAATTAAAAGCAAAAATGAAATATTGGGACCTCGTGAAGATAAAAAGCTTCTGCACTGCAAAGGAAACAATCAGCAAAACTAAAAGTCAACCAACGGAATGGGAAAAGATATTTGAAAATGACATATCAGACAAAGGGCTAGTATCCAAAATCTATAAAGAGCTCACCAAACTCCACACCCGAAAAACAAATAATCTGGTGAAGAAATGGGCAGAAAACATGAAGAGACACTTCTCTAAAGAAGACATCCAGATGGCCAACAGGCACATGAAAAGATGTTCAACATTGCTCATCAGGGAAACACAAATCAAAACCACACTCAGATACCACCTCATGCCAGTCAGAGTGGCTAAAATGTACAAATCAGGAGACTATAAATGCTGGAGAGGATGTGGAGAAACGGGAACCCTCTTGTACTGTTGGTGGGAATGCAAACTGGTGCAGCCGCTCTGTAAAACAGTGTGGAGGTTCCTCAAAAAATTAAAAATAGATCTCCACTATGACGTAGGATTAGGACTGCTAGGAATTTACCCAAGGGATACAGGAGTGCTGATGCATAAAGGCACTTGTACCCCAATGTTCATAGCAGCACTCTCAACAACAGCCAAATTATGGAAAGAGCCTAAATGTCCATCAACTGATGAATGGATAAAGAAATTGTGGTTTATATACACAATGGAGTACTACGTGGCAATGAGAAAGAATGAAATATG
Source organism: Neofelis nebulosa (assembly GCF_028018385.1). Lineage (NCBI taxonomy): Eukaryota > Metazoa > Chordata > Mammalia > Carnivora > Felidae > Neofelis > Neofelis nebulosa. Next base: position 92,455,073 of record NC_080786.1, read on the forward strand.
GTCTTTTGTAGCAAAGTAGATGGAACTGGAGAGTGTTATGCTAAGTGAAATAAGTCATACAGAGAAAGACAGATACCATATGTTTTCACTCATATGTGGATCCTAAGAAATTTAACAGAAGACCATGGGGGAGAGGAAGGGAAAAAAAAGTTAGAGAGGGAGGGAGCCAAAGCATAAGAGACTCTTAAAAACTGACAACAATCTGAGGGTTGATGGAGGTGGGAGGGCAGGAAGGGTGGGTGATGGGTATTGAGGAGGGCACCTATTGGGATGAGCACTGGGTGTTGTATGGAAACCAATTTGACAATAAATTTCATATTAAAGAAAAAACTTATCTGAAGAAATAATAGCTGAAAACTTCACTAATCTAGGGAAGGAAACAGACATACAGATATAGGAATCTTAGAGAGCCCCTAACGAGATTAACCCAAGGAGGTCCATACCAAGGCATACAATAATTAAAACGGCAAAAAGCAATGATAGAATTTTAAAAGCAGCAAGAGAAAGTTACATAAAGAGAAATCCCACAAGGCTATCAGCTGATTTTTCAGCAGAAACATTGTAGGCCAGGAGGGGGGTGGCATGTATATTCAAAGTGCTGAAAGGAAAAAACCTACAACCAAGAATACTCTATCCAGCAAAGAATAGAATAGATTACCATTCAGAATAGAAGGAGAGATAAAAATTTTCCCAAACAAAAGTTAAAGGAGGTCATCACCTCTAAACCAGCCTTACAAGAAATGTTAAAGGGAATTCTTTGAGTGGAAAGAAAAGGCCATAACTAGAAGAAAATTATGAAAGAAAAAAAGTTCACAGGTAAAAGAAACACATAATGAAGGTGGTGGATTAATCACTTATAAAGCCAGTATGGAGCTTTAAAACATAAAAACAGAAAATTATATCTACAAAACCATTCAATATATATATGAAATATGTAAAATAGGACATCATATACATAAGACATGGAGATAGTAAAAATGTAATGCTTTTAGAATGTGTTTGAACTTAAGTGACTATCAAGTTAATATAGACTGCTATACCCATAAAATGTTACATATGAACCTCATGGTAACCACAAATCAAAAACCTATATTAGATATGCAAAAAAATAAATAGAAAGTAAACCAAGCATAACAGTAAAAAAAAAGCCATCAAACAAGACAGCAAGAGAAGAAAGGGACAGAGAAGAACTACAAAAACAACTAGAAAACAATTAATGGAATGGTAATAGTACACACCTACCAATAATTATTTATTTTAATGTTTATTTACTTATTTTGAGAGAAAGAGAGAGTGGAAAGGACTGAAAGAGAGGGAGAGAGAGGACCCCAAGCAGGCTCCACACTGTCAGCACAGAGCCCAATGCAGGCCTCTATCCCATGAACTGTGAGATCATGACCTGAGCCGAAATCAAGTCAGACATTTAAGCAACTGAGCCACCCAGTCACCCTGCCAATAATTACTTTAAATGGTCTAAATGCTCCAATAAAAAGACACAGGATGACTATATGGATTAAAAAAACAAGGTCCTGGGGCGCCTGGGTGGCGCAGTCGGTTAAGCGTCCGACTTCAGCCAGGTCACGATCTCGCGGTCCGTGAGTTCGAGCCCCGCGTCAGGCTCTGGGCTGATGGCTCGGAGCCTGGAGCCTGTTTCCGATTCTGTGTCTCCCTCTCTCTCTGCCCCTCCCCCGTTCATGCTCTGTCTCTCTCCGTCCCAAAAATAAATAAAAAACATTAAAAAAAATTAAAAAAAAAAAAACAAGGTCCTTCTATAAGCTGCTTATAAGAAACTCACTTCCGAGCTAAAGACACATACAGACTGAGAGTGAAGGATTGGAAAAACATATACCATGCAAATGGAAGCAAAAAACCACTCCAAAACCAACAACAACAACAAAAAATGGAGGCAGCAATATTTAGATAAAAAGACTTTAATTTAAAACAAAGACTGCAATGAGAGGCAAAGAAAGGCACTACATAATGATAAAGGGAACATCCAAGAAGATGATTTAACAATTTTAAATATCTATGTACCCAAATTGGAGGACCCAAATACATAAAGCACATATTAACAAACATAAAGGGAAAAATTGATAATCAAATAATAGTAGAGGACTTGAACATCCCATTTATATCAATTGTATCACAGAAAGGAAATCTAAAGGAAATAATGACTTTGAATGACACAATAGATTGGATGGACCTAACAGATATATATATATTATTCCATCCCAAACAGCAGAATACATATTCTTTTTAACTGTACATGGAATATTCTCCAAGATAGATCACATGTTAGGCCACAAAACAAATTTCAATAAATTTAAAAAGATTAAAATCATATCAACCATTTTTTCTGACCACAGTATTATGAAAATTAAAATCAATTACAAGAAAATCTGGAAAGAACACAAATACATTAAGTCTAAACAACACGCTACTAACCAACCAATGAGTCAACCAAGAAATCAAAGAGGAAATAAAAAAATATATGGAGACAAATGAAAAACACACACACACATAAACACAATAGTCCAAAATCTTTGAGACACAGCAAAAACAGTTCTAACAGTTCTAAGAGAGAAGTGTGTAGCAATACATGCCTCAATATAAGCCTCAAGAAATAAGAGAAACCTCAAACAACCTAGGAAATGATAAAAATTAGAGCAACACAGAGATAAAAAAATCCACACACAATAGAAAGATTGAAACCAAGAGCTGGTTTATCCTTTCTTTAAAAGGATAAACAAAACTGGGGCACCTGGGTGGCTCAGTCAATTAAGCATCTGACTTTGGCTCAGATCATGATCTCACTGTTTGTGAGTTAGAGCCCTGCATCAGGCTTTGTGCTGACAACTCAGAGCCTGGAGTCTGCTACAGATTCTGTGTATACCTCTCTCTGCCCCTCCCCCACTCGCATTGTCTGTCTGTTTGTCTCTCTCTCTCAAAAATACACATTAAAAAATAAAAGGATAAACAAAACTGATAAACCTTTAGCCAGATGCATCAAGGAATAAAGAAGGAAGACTCAAACAAAAGCAGAGATGAAGGAAAAATAACAACCAACACCACAGAAATACAAGAACTATAAGAGATTATGAAAAATATGCCAACAAATTGGACAACCTAGAAAAAAATGGCTAAATTCCTAGAAACATATTCCACCAAAGTTGATTTAGGAAGATAGAAAATTTGAACAGAATTGTTATTAGTAAAAGAATTGAAGTAGTAAGCAAAAACTTCCAACACACAAAAGTCCAAGACCAAATGGCTTCACAAGCAAATTCTACCAAACATTTGAAGAAGAGTTAAACCTTTTTTAAAATGATTCTAAAAAACAGAAGAGGAATGAAAATTCCAAATTCATTCTACAAGGCAAGCATTACTCTGATACCAAAAGTAGGCAAAGACATTACAAAAAAAAAAAATGTATGGGCAAATATCTTTGATGAACAACACAGATGCAAAAATCCTCAACAAAATATTAACAAACTGCATTAAGCAACACACTAAAGGATCATTCACCATGATCATCCACCACCCCAAATTTATTCTCGGGCGGCAAGGATAGATCAATATTCGCAAATACATCAATGAGATACATCACATTAACAAGAAAAAGGATAAAAACCATATATCATCTTAATACATGAATTTGACAAAATATAACATCTGTTCCTGATAAAAACTCTCAATAAAGTGAATTTAGAGGAAACATACCTCAATATAATAAAGTTTGTATATTAAAAACCCACAGATAACATCATACTCAGTGGTGAAAATCTGAGAGCTTTTCCTCAAAGATCAGGAACAAGACAAGGATGTCCACTCTTGCCACTTTTATTCAACATAGTACTAGAAATCCTAGCTCCAGCATTCAGACAACAAAAAGAAATAAAAGGCATCCAAATTGGTAAGGGAGAAGTAAAGCTGTCACTATTTGCAGATGCCTTGAGACTATATACAGAAAACCCTAAAGACTCCACCAAAAACCTACCAGAATGGATAAATCAATTCAATAAAGTTGAAGGATACAAAACTAATATACAAAAATCTGTTGCATTTCTATAATAATGAAGTAGCAGAAAGAAAAATTTTAAGACAATCTTACAATTACACCAAAAAGAATAAAATACCTTGCAATAACCTGAACCAAGGTGATGAAAGACTTGTACTCTGAAAACTATAAAATGTGATGAAGGAAATTAAAGATAACACAAACTATGAAAAGATAGTCCATGCTCATGGATTGAAAGAATATCATTAAAATGTCCATACAACCCAAAGCAACCTACATATTTAATGCAATCACTATCAACGTACTAACAGCATTTTTCACAAAAGTAGAACAATCCTAAAAGCTGTATGGAACCACAAAAGACCCCAAATAACCAAAGCAATCTTGAGAAAGAACAAATCTGGAATTATCTCAATTCCAGATTACAAGATATATGACAAAGCTGTAATAATCAAAGTAGTATGGTACCGGCAAAAACAAACAAGCAAAACAACAACAGACACATAGTCCAGTGGAACAGAATAGAATGCCCAGAAATAAACCCATCCTTATATGGTCAATTAGCCTACAACAAAGGAGGCAAAAATATACAATGGGGAAAAGACAGTCTTTTCAAAAGTGGTGTTATGAAAATGGGACAGCTACATGTAAAAGAGTAAAATTGGACCACTTTCTTACACCATACACAGAAATAAACTCAGGTTAAAAACCCAAATGTGAAAGCTGGAATCTTAAAACTCCTAGAAGAAAAGATAGACATCAAGGATAGATAGACATCTGCTATAGAAACATTTTTCTATATGTATCTCCTCTAGCAAGGGAAATAAAAACAAAAATCAACCATTGGGAGTATACCCAAATGAAAAGCTTTTGCATGGTAATGTAAATCATCAACAAAGTGAAAAAGGCAACTTAATGGGAGAAGATATTTGCAAATGATATATCTGATAAAAGGTTAATATGCAAAATATTTAAATAACTTACACAAGTTAACCCCATAAAACCAAATAATCTGATTAAAAAATGGACAGAGGACTTCAACAGACCTTTTTCCAAAGAAGACATACAGATGGCCAATAGACACAGAATAAGATGCCCAACATCACAAATCATCAGGGAAATGCAAATCAAAACCACAATGAGAGGTCACCTTACACCTGTCAGAATGGCTAGAATCAAAAAAGACAAGAAATACAAGTATTGGCAAGGATGTGGTGGAAAAGAGACCCCAGTGCACTGTTGGTAAGAATATAAATTGGTGCAGCCACCATGAAAACAGTGTGGAGGCTTCTCAAAAAATTAAAAATAGAAATACCATGTGATCTAGTAGTCCCACTACTGGGTTTTTACCCAAAGAAAACAAAAACACTAATTTTAAAAGACATATGCACCCCCTATAACAGCATTATTTACAATAACCAAGATACAGAAATAACTTAAATGACCATTGATAGATGGATAAAGAAGACGTGCCACACACACACACACACACACACACACACACGCTGAAATATTACTTAGCCATAAAAACTAATGAGATATTGCCACTTGTGGCAACGTAGATGGGACTGGAGGGTATGATGCTGAGTGAAATAATTCAGACAGACAAATACCATATGATTTCACTTATATGTGGGATCTAACAAACAAAATAAGTGAACAAAGAAAGAAAAAATTCTAGATTCATAAATACAGAGAACAATCTGGTGGTTGCCAGAGGGGCAACAGTGTCTGGGGGGTGGAATAAAGGGGATTAAAAACTATAAATTTCCAGTTATAAAATAAATAAGTCACAAGATTAAAAGTACAATATAGGGAACATAGTAATACTGTAATAATGTTGTAATGCAACAGATGGTGATTACATTTGTTGTGAGCACTGAATAACGTATAGAATTGTTGAATCAGTATCTCATACCCCTAAAACTAATATAACATTGTCTGTTAAATATAATTCAATTAAAAAAGAACAAAGATAGGGAAAATCAGTTTCATGTCTATCATCATTTAGAATGAAAATGTGTAACAAGAAGACAGTATTCATCAATTGCATCTACTTTTACTATGTAAAGGAGTTGAAAGCAACTCCAAGAGCAATATTTCATATTTGTTTCCATTGTCTACAACATGAGAAAGAAAAGAAAGTAAAAGAAGGCCTCCATTTCCTTTGCTTTTGAGATCCTGCTCTCCTGTATTGTTGTTGCAGTAGTCCAATAACACTTTAATCATGTGCCATTTTCCATTAGTCCATAGCTAGCAGATGGCCATATGGTACATTGTACAAATTTTCATAACAATTGTTTTTGCTTAGGTTAACAGAAAAAATGTGATCCATTTTATGTGTCCTGAGTCTCCAAATGCATCTTTCCAAACATCAGGTGTTGCCTTAAAAATGTGTTACAATTTTCTACGTCTCCTAAAGTCTCCTGGTTTCATTTTCATTATTGAACTAATTACATTTCTATAATTCTAGCATAACAATATTCCACATAAAGAATATTTACCATCTAACATACACTAATGTCAATTATCTATAACTTTCTGTATTTTCATTGTAATGAATAGAGTATAAAAATAGTGTTAATCTGTAAATGAATAACTTACTTGCTTTGTGTCAGATCAACTACAATGAGATCTTTCTCCAGAAGTACTACAACAGCATAAGGTTCTTGAAATTCTACAAGTAAAAATAAAAAGTGGAAGCTTTCATGTTTCATATATTATAAAATCATCAAACTTTCATTTCCTTTGTCTCCTTACAAATGTTATTTAAATGATTTCAGAAGACCAAAATATGAGCCACAGTAAAAAGTAACAAAACACTTTTAATTAAAAAATATTGTTGTTTTTCTCAGACTTCATGTTTAAGATCATTACAGGAAATGTGAAAGTGAGAAGTTGCATAGAGTTAAATATTTCTCAATAATCATGAGGTGGTGATAGATTATTGGAAAAGAGTCTGTCATCTCTGTCTCACAAACATTTATCTTATTCTTCCATATCTTTCCATCTTAGATCTGATTTCATGCATACAAGGAGATGTTGTAAGAAAATAGTTCTGCCCTCCTGGGCTATGACATATTTCACCTCCCTGTGAAAGCAACATTCCTTATACTAAAAAATTTAATTTCTATTCAATATGCTTTAACAGGCACTTAAAGATTGCCTACTATGTGCCTAAGAGTATATACCTCAAAAAGGCAGAGAGTCTGAGGATAATCTGTGATTTTAAGTTCCTAAACTTTAACCCCTCCCTCCTTTCAATAGGTTCCAGCAACTATTCTCAGAACAAAGGATATATGGAGAATAAAATTGACAAGGTCCTTATTCTCATGGAGTTTACATTCTAGGGATGTATACAAACAATGAAGAAGTAAATGAATAGATTCAGAAAGTAATGTGAGCCATTAAAAAAAATCAAGGCTTATGGCATAAGAAATGACTTTTAGGTCAGGCAGAGAAACACAAATACCATATGATTTCACTTATATGTGGAATTAAGAAAAAAAACAGATGAACATATGGGAAGGGGGAAAAAAAACAAAATGAGGGAGAGAAAGAAACAAACCATAAGAGACTCATTATGACAGAGAACAAACTGAGGGTTGATTGAGGAAGGTGAGTGGGGGATGGGCTAACTGAGTGATGGGTATTAAGAAGGGCACTTGTTATGATGAGCCCTGAGTATTATATATAAGTGATGAATCACTAAATTCTACACCTGAAACCAATATTACACTGTATGTTGACTAACAGGAATTTAAGTAAAAATTTGAAAAAGACAAAAAAAGAAATGATTTATGGTTGGTGGGAGAGCACTAATTTAGTTACTGTGGTAAGGAAAGGCATTGTTTTCCATTTATAATACGGACTAATAAAGGAAAGGTACAATTAAAGTGTTCTCAATTTAAGAAGTAAAAATTTACAAAAACATCTTCCATACATATTTGATTCTCAGTAGCTAGAACAGGTGTTATATTACTATTTTTCATTTCATCAACAAAATTAAAGTCTAAAGAGGTTATGATATTGGCGCAAATTTACAAAGCTAGTTAATTGAAAAAGCTGAAACTTTAACCCAGGTCTTCTGATTCTAAATTCTAATTCTAAATTCTGATTCTAAGTTTCCGTTATACCAGCAGTTTCTACTAGCTACTTTAACAGGTATTTAATCCTAAACTCAACAATCACTTGGCAAGAATTTTATTCAGAGAATTCAAGTCTTAGTTGGAAAACCAGAAAAGATGGCCTTCAAGTCTTGAGAAGCTATAGAACCTATTTATAAGTCACACGCTATGAGAGAAAAACTAGAAACAAAACCCCCAAAACCGAGGAGTTTGGGTGGATGCAGTCTTCATACTGTTTGCTATTCAAACTGTTCTCAAATTGAGGCTTCCTCTGCTTCTCCCTTATCTCTTAGAGCTGTTTTAAATTTTCAACATTATTTTAATTCTTCTGAACCTAAGGTTTTTATGGTTTTTTGTTTGTTTTTGTTTTTCAGTTGAAGGAACACTGGAGTTCTATACTACTACTTTCTTCTTTGTCTTCTCTTTAGGACAACCATTGGTTGGGAAGCAATTGCTACAAAAATAAAATAGCTGAGACACGCATGAATGAGCAAAATTCATAAATTTTTTTCAGTGGTTACATCTGCTTTATCATTTGAGATAGGTATGTTTCAGATTATTATTGTTTCTTTTAAAATAATAAAAACTGGTAGCAAAAGTTTCACCTTTGTAGAAGTACTTGGTGAACTGTGGTAACCGCTGAATAAAAAGATTTCCTTAGGAATCAGTTTAGGTTCAATTATGTGTCTATTATTTTTCAACAGTTTGATCTTAGGAAAATTCATTAACTTATTAGCTCAATTAAATTAATTCAATTTCTTTACCCATTGATATGGCAAAATAATAATAACTTCCTTAGACTGCTACGGAGATTAGGTGTATATGAAGATGCAAAGCCTGGCACATAGTATGTGCTCAATAGATGCTGATCATATCATTTTCTCCATTAGATTGGTTTATTTTTGAGCAGTCTTTTAACCCTAGTCCCCAACAAGGTGAAAGGCTCTATCATAATTACTACTTCTCCGAAGAGAAATGCATTATTTATGACACTTATAGAGGACCAGATACAGTTAAATGTAAATGTGAAACTGACGAATTCCAAGTGTAGTTGGTTAGTTACTCTGGGCAATACCCCCTGAGATAAGAGGCATTTGTGTTCTTTGAAAAATAAGTTGAATTGACAAATGTCAAAATGATTTATCAACATTAAAAACTGTTAATAAATTTATTTTAACAAATGCATAAGATTTATCATTATGGCTGTAAAGAAGATTGAAGTTCCATATTTGCTCATATGGAGTTATAATCAAAATACACTGTTAAGTGAAAAAAAAGTATGATACAGAATAGTACATAAAGTATGTTGTCATTTGTACAAAAAAGAGATAATGTAGACATAGATAAGTATACATACGCATATGCATAAACTTTTTGGGAGAATACATAAGAAACGTGGAAATAGTCGCCTCTTGAAGGGCAATGAGTAAAATTTTTATTATATACTAATGTGTACTGTAGGGTCTTTTCTGTCATTTTCATGTACTATTGTTTGTTTTTTTTTTTTTCCAACTTTTTTTTTTTTATTTTTTTTTTATTTTTGGGACAGAGAGAGACAGAGCATGAACGGGGGAGGGGCAGAGAGAGAGGGAGACACAGAATCGGAAACAGGCTCCAGGCTCCGAGCCATCAGCCCAGAGCCTGAGGCGGGGCTCGAACTCACGGACCGCGAGATCGTGACCTGGCTGAAGTCGGACGCTTAACCGACTGCGCCACCCAGGCGCCCCTTATGTACTATTGTTTTAACCAGAAATAGTTATTCTCTTAGCCCCTGACAAAAATTCCATCCTCATTATCACTACTCTGAAAAACGAACACATATATGTGGCTTGGAAGTGATAATACATAGTTACAATATATAACTTACTTAACATCATTATAGATTATCCTAACATCTCTACTAATGTGCATAAATTTGTACAAACACACACGTAAAATGTGTGGTTTGCATAGATCAAACACTATCAGTCTCTATTACTGGCATACATTTTTCTCTAAGCTCTTTAACAGGACGCATTTTCCTAAATTCAGCTTTTGGTCTTCTATTTGTTCTTTCTCCCTTTGTTCCTTTGTTCCTTTGTTCCTTTATCTTTCATTCTCAGAACTCCAAAGAACATCTATATTCTGATAATTCATAAATAAATATTAAAGACCTTTTGCCTCTCTTTTTCTGCTCTCTAAGCAATTTCTCTTTCCAAAAACAGTTATTGCATATGAAACCATTATTCTTAAAATATGTTATCTTTGACTCCTCTATCATGTCATTCTCTAACTAATTGGTGCCCAAATTCAGTGAGTTTCCTGTTTCCATTCTTATAGGTAGCAGTGTATTAGATCTTGATCATTTTAATGAACATTTGGACAAATGCCACCCAGCTGTAATCTGGAATTTAAGATTTCAGTTTTTCCTTCAGACCCACACACTCTTTTCTGGCAAATTTTACTAAAAACATTGCTTTCTTTCATGTTAATATTTTCTCAAAATCCCTCTGTTGCTATCTCCAAATACCTCTAAAAGGCTTTCAATTTTTTCTCTTAAATTGATGTCACCCTCGCAAACCTTACAAGTTCTAAAACCTTTACTCAATATCCTCTTCAAGTGCCAGGTCCTTCTTCAAAGCCTATCTAAATCCTTTTTCCATGCAGCTTTGCATGAAAATTTGTCATCGATTCTGACTAGCCTATAAATTAGTACATTACTAAAACCCATATAATTTAGCACTTAAGTGTTACATTTTTACTTAAGTCACAATTATCTCCCTCATCCAACCAGATTTTATGTGATTTGACATCAGAGATCAGTTTCATACTTCATCTATATTCTCAATAAGTCCTGACAGTACTGAGGCCACAGAAGCATCCAATAAATATTTGTTGATTAATTAACACAAGTAACTTGTTTGTTACTTCCCAGAAACCCTGGAAATAAAATGCCACACTGATATCTCATATCAATCTATCCCATCTTTAAATATGAAACTAAAAATTTTAAGCAAATTAACAGTTATAATAAAACAATTTATAGATATTCATAGTTACAAAGTATGCTCATTTTGGCCTTCCAATAATCATGTGGAGTCAATATTATTATTCTCTTTCTAAAAATGATAAGCCTAACTCATAAAATTAAAATGACTTACCCAGGTTCACCTAGCTAGTGACTGACAGGGCTAAATCATAAAGCCAAATACTGTGTCTCCAAGTCTAGAGTTCCTTCTTTTGTATGTTCCCTCTTAAAAAATTGTAGTTATATATATGCATATGCATATGTACTGTGTTGTTTTAATCATAAATTCATATTTTACTTTTTATGTTTCATCCTCAATTTTTAGATTTTATTATTAAAATATTTCATTATTAGATTTAATTATACAGTTCGCACATAAGTTGTTTTTATGTCTAAAAAAAGTCTTTATATTCAGGATGCATCTCTTCTCTCAAAGGCCCTTCTAATTATTCTCAAAATTGAAATAAATCACTAACCACACATCAGCAATCCTAGAGTAATCAGAGGTGCTGCAGTTGCATCTGAAGCAAAGCCAGATGTGAAACAGATGCAGTACCACCAGAGTTACAGATCACTGATATCAGGTAAGTGCTTTAACTTTGATTAGCACTGGAATGGATGGGTGGAGCTGGTCTAGGAGAGGCTATTAGGAGACCTCAGTTTCCCCAAGTGATTTCACCCTGGACCCCTATCGGACCCTCCCAGCTCAGCTTCCACCATCCTTATCAAAGTGTAAAGCACTTACCTGATATAAGAACCTGAAACTCCAGCACTGCTGTACTACATCTGTCTTACTTCCAGTTTGTCAAGTAGGTACAGTTGCAGAACCTGCTCCAGCACCTGTAGCTCAGTGTTGTACCACAGTAGATGTCAGCTGCCGAAACTAAAAATATTTAAGCTTAATTTTATTAGGACCTTATTTCAAAAATGATTTTCAACATTAATAGTTTCATTTTTGTTACTTACCATTTGGATAGGGCGTTTCACATAAAGTAAGGAATTCAACAATAGGATGATCCATTTCAAGCACTGTAATTGCTTTTCCATGCATGATGGTTAAACTTGGTCTTCTGCAAGCTTTGTCATAGGACAATCCACCAGAAAATATTATGAATGGTTCACTACATAGAAAAAAAAAGTTAATGAGATTGAGAAGTCCTTTAAAATGATACGATTATCACAGGCTGAGCTAATGAACAAGTTTGGTGGGGATTATACATGATGTAATTTGACAGGGAGAAAACACATTTCCTGGCCCAAAATACCTCAACTAAATGACTTACTATTTTGCCATATCCCTTTTTCTGGAGGTGAATTCTTACCATTAAAATTACTAATGAATCAGTCTAAAGGTGGTGAGGTGGGCTGGGGAAAAGACAGGATGGTTGAAGGGAGGTAGAAGTGCTCATTGACTGAAAAGGACATCTTCACATGTATTAGTTGATTCCCAAAATTCTGTATCACTACCATTAGAATATTAATGTATGTTAGTTTATCATATTAAACAGTTGGCATGTGGGGTCCAAAATTCCTCAGGGACAAGAGAGGCAAATTTCAATATAAAATGAAATGCAAAAGTAGCAATCCCACAGTGGTAGAAGGTACAAAAATTCTATGTAATGGATTCTCTGTGGGAAAAGAGTTATGATAAAAAGATGGAAAAAACAAAACAAAAAAATGTGTTCTTCTCAATTTTACCTTGGGTCAGCCAGTTCTATTTAGCTAGTGAAACTAACATCAAAATTTTAGGGCATGGCTGAGATGACTATAAAATATTACAGGTTTCAGAAAGTTATGAAATAGTGTCATAATTTTTCACTTTTCTCAAAGTAATATCTATATTTCTAGTTTATATATAAAAATAAAATATGTTAATGAAGTATTTTCAATAAGTAAATACTAATAGAAAATATTCTTCTCCAAAACAATTTTTAAAAAGAACTAGACACAAATTTTACCAAATTCTTTGAGAACATATGCTTCTCTAAATAATTCACTTCCATTTATTCACCAAAGTATCAACTAGTTTCTAGAAATCACTCCATAAATTTCCCTTTCTCTTTCATTTTGTACTGTATACATAGTATCAAACATTACCAATGGAACATTTGCTAATCTTATGCTGGCTCTATAACAACAACAAAAAGAGCTTTTAAAAAGGTTTCCATTAATACTTACATATAAAATGTTTATACTAATTTTTATTTATAATTCTGTCTTGATGTTTTAACATAAATATTTAAGTTGTAAGCTAAACAAGAAACAGTGCTCTAACTTATTTTTTATTTAATTTTTTTCAATGTTTACTTATTTTTGAGAGAGAGAAACAGAATACGAGTGAAGGAGGGACAGAGAGAGAAAGGAAAACACAGAATCTGAAACATGCTCCCGGCTCCAAGCTGTTAGCACAGAGCCCTATGCGGGACTTGAACTCCGGAACAGCGAGATCATGACCTGAGCCATAGTCGGACACTTAAATGACTGAGCCATCCAGGCACCCCTCTAATTTATTCTTCTTGAGTCTTATATCAGTTGATGTGAGTTAGTCTTACCTCAGTAATCTGGCATATTAAATTACCAACCTAGCAATGGCAGTATTAAGCAGCAAGTTTTTTCCTATAAAATAAATGCTTAATTATTAAGATTTCTCTCCAGATTTAAAAAATCACTTCTAATGAAATGAGTATGTGTTTTTGCACCTTTTTGTGTTGCTTTGTTGTATAACAAATATCATGACTTGGAGAACATATTATCTTTTCATATGTATCGAGCTTAACTGCTCCAAATATTAATAACGCCATAAACATTGATTTTTTCCATATAAAAGTATAAACTCTCATCTCCTAGTACTAATCCAAATAAAGGTTAAGAAGCAATTTACTCTCCCTTTTTTGGTAAGCACATTGGAAAATATGTCCTTTCTAATATTGGAAGAAAGCAAAACCTTTTCTGCTCTTATTATGACTCTGCATCAGAAAACATTGGGTCTAGGGGCACCTGGGTGGCTCAGTCTGTTAAGTGGCCGACTTCGGCTCACGTCACGATCTCGCGGTCTGTGAGTTCGAGCCCCGCATCGGGCTCTGTGCTGACAGCTCGGAGCCTGGAGCCTGTTTCAGATTCTGTGTCTCCCTCTCTCTCTGCCCCTCCCCTGTTCATGCTCTGTCTCTCTCTGTCTCAAAAATAAATAACACGTTAAAAAAAAAAATTTAAAAAAAAAAAAAAAGAAAACATTGGGTCTAAAGTTAATTGCTGATATACATGCACTTCTCTATAAAAAGTTATTTCCTCAGGACAATGCTCAGGAAACCACTCATAAATAATTGCACTAGATACTTTATTATCACATTAAATTCTCATAAGTATAATCCTCATTTCATTAATGAGGTTAATACTAAGCAACTAAGCAAGAAAAAACCCAAAAGAAAATGGAGATCTGTAAGATTTCAAAACCTATTCTCCTAAACAATGATCTATACTGTCTATAGCTGATAAGGAGTCTGGGATTAATGCAGGTGAACTTGTTCAGAGTCAAGCAGCTATGAAGAGGCAGGATAAGGATTTAAATTCAGACTCCAAAGTCCATGTTTTTCACTTCTAATGTTTCTAAAACTGTGGACATAACTTCATAAATGTTCTGGAAAAAGTTTTTAATTTAATAATTTCACAAACACTTGCAAACCACATCTCCCTTTTGAAATTTTATAATTCAGGCCATATAGTAAAGATTCTAAGAAACTGTGTAGTAAAGAATTCAATTTACTTCTATATAATGCAGCATTTCTCAGATCTCTCAAATGAATTTGATTACAGATTCCTATTTTTTCATGAATATAGTTAGTGATCAAAGGGACACAATTTGGTAAATGCTATATCACAGTAAACTTCCTCCTTTATTACTTAATACAAGTGTTTCTTGGTATACTGACCAGATGGATTATTACAAAATAAACAGCTATATAATTAACAGTGTCTTTATACATAAAGACAACATTAATACAAATTAAAATTTTTGACAACTTGGATAAATTCCAAAGGCATTATGTTGAGTGAAAGAAACTAGGATTAAAAGGTTATGTAATACATAAATACATTTATATGACATCTCAAAAAGACAAAACTATAGTCATGGAGAACAGATTACTGGTTGTTATGGTTAGGAGGAAAGAAAAATGTGGCTATTAGGAATAGCATGAGAGAATTTTAGGGGTATGGAAATGTTCTGTATTCTTATCATGATGGTGATTTTCAGGCATCTATACATGTGTTAAAATCCATAGTACTGATTCCAAAAGAAAAAAGTCTATTTTACTACACAATTTGTAAAATAAATATAATATAAAAAAGCATTAAAATTTTGTCTCAATGAAGATAAACAATAACTTGTGCAACATCACACATATTAAAATAACATTTGTTGAATATGTATAATGTTCCAGGTGTTGTATGAAGAACTTTACTTGTTGTATTGTATTAAATCTTTATGATACCCCAATGAAAAAACTATTATTCTCATTTAACAGATGGATATACTGAGGCTTAGAGAACTTTACACATGAAGTCCATCAGTAGGTGGACTTCTGATTATTGACTGGGACCAGTGATTCCTAAGCATAATGGTTGTTCATCCTAGAAATGTAAATAAAGCCAGTATGTGAATGGCTGATCTAAGATAAATTAAGCAGAAAACAAACCCCTTGCATCTGCTACCTATGCAATCCTTTAAGAGGCCCTATTGCTGCAACATATTTGATAGAGTCTTCTTAACGTTCCTGCTCCTGCCACAGCCATCCCAATTTTTGACTTCACAAAGTTTTTACTGCATACTGGGTGGAGCAGAAATACAGCTATGTATTTTCATTTCCAGACTGTGGCCCATTTTGCCATAATACCTTTAAGCATTCTTAACTTAAGGGCTCCTCTGCTTTTTAGTCTTCTTGTGTTCTGAACAGTGGAACCACTGATTTTAGAGGTGACTTTTTTTAATATTGTAATAATCACAACAAACACACAATGTACTAAGTAAAGTACACAGTAAGTGGGATGGCAGTAATTATTATCTACAATATAGAATTATTTCACATTAGAATCTGAATTATTTCTACACAAAGTTGGATTACCAATTACTAGAATGTATCATTAGGATCAGTGGAATAATTTTAACAATGTGAAATATCATGGCTTTGATGATGAGAATCATGATAACTTCTTTCTATCAGGAAATCCATTATGTACCAGTCATCAAACTTATGACAGTACAAACTTTATGCATAATTTCATTTATTCCTCACAAACATCACAATGAGATAGGTATAATTGATGAGGCAATTAAAGTTTAAAAGAGTTAAATTTCAAGACCACATAGCTGTCTTACTCCATTTGGCAAGGATCTTTTTTTGTTTTTACTTCTTTTTTGCTTTTTGGGTTTTTTTTTTTTTTCTTTTTTGAGAGACAGAGTGCAAGTGGAGAAGAGGAAAAGAGAGGGAGAAACAGAATCCCAAGCAGGCTTTGTGCTGTCAGCACAGAGCTCGATGCAGGGCTCAAACTCACAAACCATGAGATCAAGAGTCAGATGCTTAACCGACTAAGCCACCCAGGTGCCCCCCCCCCTTTTTTTGTTTTTAGGTTTTCTTTTCTTTCTTTCTTTCTTTCTTTTTTTGAGAGAGAGAGAGAGAGAGAGAGTATATGGCAAGGATCTTAATAAGTATCTTACATTTGTCTTGAAATCCTCATTCCTAAAGTATCTTCTCTTCATGTTCACCCTTTCCTCTCTTTGTGTGCCACCATCCTATCATCACTTAAGCCCCATCTCAGGTATTTCTTTTCCCAAGAAGAATTTTACTGATGTCTCTTCACTGTGCTCTTCCCCTCTCTAGGCTGGGTTAGATGTCCTTTTGTTGTGCTGTCATAAATGTACCTCGCATGTTACATGTAAACCACTAGTTTATGGCCTTACTTCCTCTACTAGACCATAATAGATTCAAAAGCAGGCAGTATTCTCTTTCATTTTAGTACACTAAACAAGTTACACAGTGTGTAGTATGTAGTAATAACTAATAACTAATATATATTTAATAATAATATATGCACATATATCAATATATATCAATATATAGTGTATACATGTTTCCATATATAACATGTACACATGTTTCCATACACATAATACCTATGTAAAATGTTTCCATCCCTAATAATTAAATTTAAAATGTTTTAAGACTTTAATTATAAGAGTACAAAACTGTGGTCATTTTTACTACTTAAGCATAGTAACATTTGGCTGGACTAAAGAAGTATTAATCTATCTTATGTGTGGGGAGGTACATAAACTGTCATAAAAATATACTCATTAAAAACATATCTATCTATATAAACATATATGCCATATATGTTTATATATATAAACTCACTAATTAAAAATAGCCATAATTTTATACTATTAATTCTTTCAAAGAGCAGGTATAAGCAAACATTAAATGTGATGAAATTGAGGAGGGCACCTGTTGGGATGAGCACTGGGTGTTGTATGGAAACCAATTTGACAATAAATTTCATATTAAAAAAAAAAAAGAAAAGAAAAGAAGGGGCGCCTGGGTGGCTCAATCCGTTAAGCATCCGACTTTGGCTCAGGTCATGATCTCATGGCTTGTGAGTTCGAGCCCTGCGTCCAGCTCTGTGCTGAGAACTCAGAGCCTGGAGCCTCTTCAGATTCTGTGTCTTTCTGTCTTTCTCTCTCTTTCTCTTTCTCTCTCTCTCTCTCTCTCTCTCTCTCTCTCTCTCTCTCCCCCTGCCCCGCTTACACTCTGTCTCTCTCTGTCTCTCAAAAATAAATAAACATTTAAAAAAATTTTAAGAGGTGCCTGGATGGCTCAGTCGGTTGGTTGTCTGACTGAATTCAGCTCAGGTCATGATCTCCCGGTCAGTGAGTTCGAGCTCCGCGTTGGGCTCTGTGCTGACAGTTCAGAGTGTGGAGCCTGCTTCGGATTCTGTGTCTCCCTGTCTTTCTGCCCCTCCCCTGCTAATGCTCTCTCTCTGTCTCAAAAATAAATAAAAACATTAAAAAAACTTTTTTATTTAAAAATAAATAAAAATAAACATTAAAAAATAAATAATAAAAATAAAAAAATAAATGTATCTATAATACTGAGAATACATTCCAGTGTGAGCATATAAGTAATATAAAGTAGTATTGTCCAACTCAGAGTTAAAATAAAATTAAGGTTTAGGCAAGAGTTGTAATTATAATAATTCTGAATGAGAATATTACCACTAATAATTACTGGAAGTAAAAAGAACACTGTTGATTTATAGGATAAGACTGCTATGTACACATGATAAAACTTTATTATATACTATTATTCAATTTTTTGTCTTAAAATTTAGTACTATTTTAATATGTTAATATCTAATATACATCAGTGATTGTCTTTCCATCTAACTATAATCTTTCTAATTTCAGCATGTAAAATCCTAAAGTACAGAGACTTGGTTATGTATTTAATTCTATCATGTAAAATGCTAATAGGTATGTTTCGTTTCTGCTGAATAAAATTGAATGGTTGCTACTTGTAATGTGTATGGCCCAAAGGTCCTACTTTGTTAAAATTAATTTGCATAATATTCATCTGAATATTCATCGAAAGTTAAAATAATTGGCAGTTGCTATTTGTAATATTCATAACATCATAGATATTCCTATTAAACAATAAGAATCATTATCATCAATGAAGAGGATATAGCCCATTAATATACTTACATAATTATGTAAAACTTTAAATAATACATAAACATTAAATGTTATTTGCCTTTCCTGTCTCTGTTTTTATATAATCTCCTATATTCCCCAAAGTAAAAAATGCATACCTGTTTCTACAGGTCTTGTATTCTACTTTAAGAATTGGCTTACAAGACTCAGATTTTCTTCCTTCTCTTTGACTTTTTCCTAAAGAAAGAAAAAGGATTTTGTTAAATCATATTTAAATTCAACTCATCCATGATAATTTCAAAAGTTTGACTAAAAGAATATAAAGAAAAGGGATAATTTTGTGTTTTGCATAGTAGGATAAACACAGTTCTATGCATCCAAACATATGTGTTGAATTTGTATACAATTTGTTGAATCCTAATAAAGTTATTTGTAAATTTGTCTCTGTATTGTTTTGTAGTCTCCATGTATAAATCTAGTCTCGTATAGTTATTTTAATTAACTTTTAAAATAAACAACTTTAAAATTGAAGACATATACACATACATACTCTTCTGCATAATGAAATGTATTATTATGAAAATCCATACTTTCACATGCAGAAAGATTTGCCATTTAAAACTTATGATAGACTATCAAAATAATTGTATTTTTGTCAAAATTCATGTAAGGGAAAGTCCAATACACAAAGAACACAGATGGCACATTTCAATGATATACCATATTTGCATAAAAATAGTGTCTTGTAGGGAAAGGTTTATGTTGTTTAGACTCCATGGATTTTTCAAAATGATCAAA
Organism: Neofelis nebulosa; assembly: GCF_028018385.1. Classification (NCBI taxonomy): domain Eukaryota; kingdom Metazoa; phylum Chordata; class Mammalia; order Carnivora; family Felidae; genus Neofelis; species Neofelis nebulosa. The sequence goes on from NC_080786.1 coordinate 92,474,725, forward strand.
AAGAGTAGGAAATGGACGTAAAGCTACTTCTACATATAGCATCTTTCTAGTTATGCTTTTGCTTATAATTCTATGTCTCATTTTGATAAAATTGATGATTTTGAAGTATGTTTCTTTTTTATTTTAATAAATACTCTTATTTATTCTTGTATTGCTACAACTGTTTATAGACACAGATACCTATTATGTAGAGAGATGTTTATGTGCATTTAAGTTTAAATTTTCAGGACAGCTTCAGAATGACACAGTCATAATCTAAATAGGATGTCAACATAGTTTTATTTAATTTGTTTAAAGGGCAGGGTATCAGCATAAAACATACCTTATCTGCTCCATGGCATGCTTTCTAAATTTGCCTTCTCTTTCTTTTACCCTATGTCAACTAAAGAAGCAACCAATAATAAAATATTGGTCATGGGGCATTTGGGTGACTCAGTTGGTTAAGCATCAACTTCAGCTCAGGTCATGATCTCACAGCTCACGAGTTTGAGCCCCACGTCAGGCTCTGTGCTGATGGTTCAGAGCCTGGACCTGCTTCAAATTCTGCATCTCCCTCTCTCTCTGCCCCTCCCCTGTTGTGCTCTGTCTCTCTCTCTCTCTCCCCCAAAATAAATAAACATTAATTTTTTTTTAATATTGGTCATAATCATTCACATTATAAAAAAAAGATCGGTGAAGCGTGCGACTTCGGCTCAGGTCAAGATCTCGCGGTCCGTGAGTTCGAGCCCCGCGTCAGGCTCTGGGCTGATGGCTCAGAGCCTGGAGCCTGTTTCCGATTCTGTGTCTCCCTCTCTCTCTGCCCCTCCCCCGTTCATGCTCTGTCTCTCTCTGTCTCAAAATAAATAAACGTTAAAAAAAAAAAAAGATTTTAAAGTATCTGTATTATATATAAAAAAGAATTGCTGACATGATATGTAGGTCATGATGCCTTAAAAAGAGAGAACTTTGGCTCAGGGACTCACTCTGAACAGTAGTCTTAGCGGGGAGGAACAGCTGGTTGGTGATTACTGGTTTGGGTAACGTGGTAATAGAGAAAACTGAAAGAAATAACACTATAAGGAAAGAGACCCATTCTCCTCAGTTGATATCTTTTTCCTCCATTGTTTGTCTAATAATTGCCAATCCATTAATTAAATCAAAACCGTATATTTGCAGTTGTTTATATATACATGTATATAGGTATGTGTGTGTATATGTGTGTGTGTATGTATACATACACACACACATATACATAATGGAAACAATTACTGTTTTTCAATCAATATACATCAGTATCATGCACAGATTTCAGTAAAAAAGAACAGTATCTTAATTAATTATTTACTTCAATTTCCAACTCCAATAATTAATTTTTGGCTGAAGGTTTTCAACTTTGATTATATTCATTGCCTGTCAGTAATTGAAATATGCTTATATGTCATGTAAAAAATTGTCATAAAAATTACATTTATTGCTACTCTTTATGTTCAAAGTACTATACTAAATGGCAGGATAAAAAGGAATAACCATCAAGATGCTTAAAATTTACTAGCTTAAGCAAAACAAATATAAAACTGACAATATGAGGTACCATAAATAAATGAGTAATAGACATGAAGTGTTGAGAATAGTAGGAGTACATGAAGCAGTAGTTAAGAATATTATGGCTTCATTTTATGACAGAGAATTTCCAGATGACTTTCTAGAAGCTAGATTAAGCATTATAAATAGAACTTGGGAGTCCCAGTCCAAGATGGTGACATAGGAAGACCCTGAACATAACCCTCCACAGACATACCAAATCTACACCTACTTATAAAGCAATTCTTCCTGAAGAACTGAGGGCCGATTGAACAGCTTATGTACAACAAAAAATAGACCACAAAGAGAACAGCACAAGAGAGGGAAACACAAACAAAGGGAACCTTCACCCCCAAAGCTGTGAACTACAGTGGGGAGGGGTAGGACTAAGGGACAGGAAGCAGACTCATCTGTCCTGGGGCATAGAAAAAAAGTTATGGTTTAAAAGGGCAACTAGTTGGGGCGCCTGGGTGGCGCAGTCGGTTGGGCGTCCGACTTCAGCCAGGTCACGATCTCGCGGTCCGTGAGTTCGAGCCCCGCGTCAGGCTCTGGGCTGATGGCTCGGAGCCTGGAGCCTGTTTCCGATTCTGTGTCTCCCTCTCTCTCTGCCCCTCCCCTGTTCATGCTCTGTCTCTCTCTGTCCCAAAAATAAATAAAAAATGTTGAAAAAAAAAGAAAAAGGCAAGAACTATATTTTAAAAAAAAAAAAATAAAAAAAAAAATAAAAGGGCAACTAGAATATAATGGAACCAGCCCTAGAGCACTGCCAAATGGGAGGGGGACTGAAACTCTCTTAGGGCTAGAGGGACTGGCAAGCTCCACTGTCTATGATAGCCCTCCACCTTGATAGTAAAGATGGGGGCAGGGTCCAGGTGCCATAGCTGGTCTGCCGCCTCAGCAAAACCTGGGCCCCTAGCACATGCCAGCCCTTGATGACCTGGGACAAAGATAAAAGCCACAATTTAAAAAAGCAACTAGCATATAGGGTACCTGGGTGGCTCAGTTGGTTAAGCGTCTGACTCCAGCTCAGGTCATGATCTCATGATTCATGGGTTCGAGCCCTGCATCGGGCTCTGTGCTGACAGCTTGGAGCCTGGAGCTTGCTTCAGATTCTGTGTCTTCCTCTCTCTCTGCCCTTCCCCCATTCTCTCTCTCTCTCTCTCTCTCCCTCTCCCTCGCCCTCTCTCTCTCTCAAAAATAAACATTAAATTTTTTTTTTTTAAAAAGCAACTAGCATATAAAAGACTCCACCAAATGTCATGGAAGCTATTGAAACTCTCCAGGCAGACAAGCACCATGGTTTACATTCCCCTCTCCATCTTGAAAGCTTGCACAAGAGCAGAATCCAGGCACCCTAGCTAGCCTACTACCTCAATGACTCTGGGCCCCTAGCCCACACTAGCTCTAGCTGTTCCACCAAGACAGCACCACTGTGGTGCACACTGGAATACTCCTTATCAGTGTTCACTACAGTTACAGCCCTTTTGCCAGAGTGATACATGGGCAAAGCACTCGAGAACACTCCAGAGCCAGGCAATGTTGACTCCAGACAATTCACCAGGCACCTCCTGCATGGAGCACCCTAGGACCACCATCCCTCCCTCTGCGTAGCTCACACTCTTCCTCAGTTCCAGCCTCTCCGCCAGGACTCCCCCTGCATGGATCATTCTGGGATACCCCAACTTGCACCAACTTCAGCTTTAGCCATCCTGCCAGGGCGCCCTCAGCACAGAATGCCCCAGGAGCCCCCTCCCCTCCATCTTGCACCCACTTCAATTTTAACTATCCTGCCTGGATTCTCTCTGTGTGGAGAGCCCCAGGACATCCCAGCTTGTACCCACTTCAGCTTCAGTCTTCCTGCCAGAGTGCATAATGTGTAGGATCCCAGGATACCCCCTCCCCCAACACAACTTATACCCACTTTAGCTTCAGCTGTTCTGACACAGCACTCTATGTGGAGAGCCCTAGGATCACCCTGGCCCCCACCCATTTCAGCTTCAGCTATCCACCAGAGAGATCCCAGCACAGAGTGCCCCAGGACCCAGGGTACACAATAGCCATAGCTCCAGCCAGCTAACCAAAGTCACCAGGCACTTAGTCTACACAGGGGATGGTAATACACAAGATCATTCCTTCAAGTTTAGAAGAAGTAGCTGTTTCACCTAACTCACAGATACAAAATTAAGCAAAATGAGGAGACAAAAGAATATGTTTCAAACAAAAGAGGAAAACAAAACTCAGAAAAAGAACTAAATGAAACAAAGATAAACAACCTACCTAACAAAGAGTTTAAAGTAATGGTCATAAAGATGCTCAGTGAATAGGAGAGAAGAGTAGATGAACTCAGTGAGAATGTTAACACAAGTTTAAATATACAAAAAAAGCATCATCAGAGTTGAAGAATACCATAACTGAAATGAAAAAATCCACTAGAGGGAAGTAACAGTAGATTAGAAGGTGCAGAAGCAATCTGAAAGAAAGGGCAATGGAAAGCACCCAACCTGAACAGCAAAAAGAAAAAAAGAATTGTAAAAAATGAGGATAGGTTAAAGGATACCTGGGACAACATCAAACAAACATTCTCATTATAGGCATCCCAGAAGGAGAAGAGAGAAAGGGGCACAAAACTTACTTGAAAAAAAATGATAGCTGAAAATTTTAATAACCTGGGGAAGGAAAAAGACATCCAAGTTCAGAAAGCAGAGTTCCAACAAGATTAATCTAAGAGGCCCACATCATGACACATAAAAATTAAAATGTCAAAGATTAAAAATGAAGGGAATTTTAAAAGCAGCAAAAGATAAAATAAAATTCTTTTAGAATGTATTCACACTTAAGTGACTATCAAATTAATATAGACTGCTATATACTTAGAATATTATATATGAAACTCATGGTAACAACAAACCAAACACCTATAGTACATACACAAAAAATAAAGAGAAAGAAAACCAGTAATTACACTAAAGAAAGATGTCAATCACAAAGAAAGAGAGCAAGAGAAGCAAAAAGGAACAGAGAACTACAAAAACAGCCAGAAAACAATGAACAAAATGGTAAGAGTACATACCTATTAGCAATTACTTTAAATATAAATGCTCTAATGCCCCCATCAAAAGACATAGGGTGGTGGAATAAATAAAAATACAAAATCAACCCATCTAAATGCTGCCTATGAAAGACTCACTTCAGACCTAAAGACACATACAGACTGAAAGTGAAAGGATGGAAAAAGATATTCCATGCAAATAAAAGCAAAAAAAAATGGGGCACAATATTTATATCAAACAAAATAGACTTTAAAGCAAAAATTGTAATAAGAGACAAGAAGACACAATGATAAAGGGGTTAATCCAACAAGAGGATATAGCAATTATAAATATCTATGTAGCCGACACTGGAGCACTCAAATAAATAAGGCAAATATTAACAGACATAAAGGGAGAAATTGGCAGTAATACAATAATAGTAAAGGTCTATAACACATGACTTACATCAATGGATAGATCAGGCAGAAAATCAATAAGGAAATGGAGTCTTTGAATAACTTAACAGAAATATATAGAACATCCCATCTAAGAATATACATTCTGTTCAAGTGTACAAGAAACATCTCCAGGACAGATCACATGTTAGGCCATAAGACAAGTCTCAATAAATTTAAAATCATATCCAACATCTTTTCTGACCACAACAGGATGAAACTACAAAATTAGCACAAGAAAAAATGTGGAAAAAACACAAACAGATGGAGGCTAACCAACATGCTACTAAGATCCAGTGGGTCAATGAAGACATCAAATAGGAATTTTAAAAATACATGGAGAGGAATAAAAATAAAAACATAGTGGTCCACATCTTTGATGGAGTAAAAGCAGCTCTAAGTGGAAAATTTAGAGCACTGTAGGCCTACCTCAAGCAACAAGAAAAATCTCAAATAAATAATCTAACCATACACCTAAAAGAACTAGAAAATAAAAACAAAGCCCAAAGTGAGTAGAAGGAAAGATAACATCAGAAATAAATTAAATAAAGACTAAAAAATCAATAGAAAAATCAATGAAACCAAGAGTTGTTTATTTAAAAAGGTAAACAAAATTGATAAACTTTAGCCAGACTCATCAAAAACAAACAAAAAAGAGAGTGGGCCCAAATAAACAAAATCAGAAATGAAGGAGGAGAAGTAACAGCTGACATTGAAGAAAAATACAAAGGATTATAAGAAACTACTACACAAATTATATGTCAACAAAGTGGACAACCTGGAAGAAATGAATAACTTCCTAGAAACATAGAAACTTATAGAAATGAATCAGGAAGAAATATAAAATCTAAAAAATCTAAACAGACCAATTAGTAGTAATGAAATTCAACAGATAATCAAAAAACTTCCAACAAACAAAAGTCCACATCCAGATTGATTCACAGGTGAATTCTACTAAACATTTGAAGAAGAGTTAGTATCTATTCTTCTCAAACTATTCCAAAAGATAGAAGAAAAGGGAAAGCTTCTAAATACACTCTATGAGGTCAGCAATATCCTGAAAACAAAACCAAAGACACTATGAAAAAGAAAACTATAGGGCAAGAACCTTGATGAACACAAATACAAAACTTCTTTTTTTTAATTTTTTAATGTTTATTTAGTTTTGAGAGAGAGAGAGAGAGAGAGAGAGAGAGAGAGAGAGAGAGAGACAGAGCATGAACAGGGGAGGGGCAGAGAGAGAGGGAGACACAGAATCCAAAGCAGGCTCCAGGCTCTGAGCTGTCAGCACAGAGCCCAATGCAGGGCTCAAACTCACGAACTGTGAGATGGTGACCTGAACCAAAGTCAGACGCTCAAGTGATTGAGCCACCCACGTGCCCCAAGATACAAAACTTCTTAACAAAATATTAACAAACTGCATTAGCAACACATTAAAAGGATCATTCACCATCATCAAGTAAAATTTATTCCAAGAAGAATGCAAGGATGGCTTAATATATGCAAAACATTCAATGTGATACATCACATTAACAAAATGAAGGATAAAAGTGATAAGATCATATCAATATATGTACAAAAAGTATTTGATAAAATTCAACATCCATTCATGATGAAAACTCTTAACAAAATGAGTTTAGCGGGAACATACCTCAACATTATAAAAGTGATATATAACAAAACCCACAGGTAACATCATGCTCAATGGTGAAAAACAGAGCTTTTCCTCTCAGATCAGGACAAGGATGTCCAATCTCGCCACTTTTTAACATAGTACTGGGAGTCTTAGCTTCAGCAGTCAAACAAGAAGAAGAAAATTGTTAGCATAAATTAATTCAGCAATGTTGTGGGATACAAAATTAATATACAAATATCTGTTGCATTTGTATATACTAATAATGAAGTAACAGAAAAATTAAAAAAAAAATCCCACTTACAATTGGACTGGAAAGTATGAAATATCTAGGGATAAACATAACCAAGGAGGTGAAAGACTTATACTGTGAAAACTATAAAACAGTGATAAAAGAAATGAAAGATGACACAAATGGAAAAATAGCCCATGCTCATGTATTGAAAGAATATCATTAAAATATCCATACTACCCAAAGCAATCAACAAATTCAATGCAATCCCTATCAAAATGCCAATAGCATTTTTCACAAAACTAGAACAAATAATCCTAAAATTTGTATGGAATCACAGAAGACCCCAAATAGCCAAAGCAATCTTGAGAAAGAAGAACAAAGCTAGAGGTATCACAATTCCAGATTTCAAGATTTACTACAAAGCTGTAATAATCAAAACAGTACGGTACTCACAAAACAAAACACACACACACAGAAAAACACACACCAAAAAACCCAACAACAAAAAAATAAAACAACACACATAGTCCAAGGAACAGAATAGAATGCCCAGAAACAAATCATGTTTATATGGTCAATCTATGACAAAGGAGGCAAAAATATCCAATGGGAAAATGACAATTCTCTTCAAAAAATGGTGTTAGGAAAACTGAACAGCTACATGCAAAAGAATAAAACTGTGCTACTTTCTTATACCATATACAAAAATAAACTGCAGATGGATTAAAGTCCTAAATGAAAGACCTAAAACCATAAAACTCCCACAAGAAAAGATAGGCAGTAATCTCTTTGACATTGGCCTTACCAATATTCTTCTAGGTACGTCTCCTCAGGTAAGAGAAACAAAAGCAAAAATAAATTATTGGGACCACACCAAAATAAAAAGCTTTTGCACAGTGAAGGAAGTCATTAACAAAATGAAAAGGCAACTTACTTAATGGGAGAAAAATATTTTAAAATGATGTATCTGATAAAGGTTACTGTCCAAAATATATGAAGAAATTATACAACTCAACACCAAAAAAAATAAATAAATAAAATAAAACCAATCTGATTAAAAAATACGCAGAGGACTTGAACAGACCTTTTTCCAGAGATGACATACAGATGGCCAACAGACATATGAAAAGATGCTCAACATCACTAATCATCAGGAAAATGCAAATCAAAACCACAATGAGAGGTCACCTTACACCTGTGAGAACAGCTAGAATCAAAAAGACTAGAAATAACAAGTGTTGGCAAGGATGTGGAGGAAAACAGACCCTACTGCACTGTTGGTGGGAATGCAAATTGGTGCTGTCACCATGGAAAACAGCATGGAGATTTCTCAAAAAATTAAAAATAGAAATACCATATGATCCAGTACTTCCACTACTGGGTTTTTAGCCCAACAAAACAAAACACTAATTTGAAAAGATATATGCACCTCTATGTTTATTGCAGTATTTACAGTAGCAAAAAATGGAAGTGTCTATCCATAGATGAATGGATAAAGAAGATTTGGTGTATGTATATATGGTCTACTATATAACGAACTATTACACCTCCATAATAATAATGAAAAAAGACACCCAATTTGTAAATGGGCAAAGGAACTGAATCAGTGTGTCACCAAGAAATATTAAAAATGACAATAAGCACATGAACAGATATTCAATATCTTTATTCATTAGGGAAATATCATTTAAAACCACAATGAGATATTATTGCATACCTACCAAGATGGCTATAATAAAGATAGATATTAACAAATGCTGATAAAGATGTGGAAAAGTTGGAAACCTAATACATTGCTGGTAAGTATGTAAAAGTCTGAGGACTCTGGAATACAATTTGGCGGTTCCTTAAAATGTTAAATAGGAGTTGTCATTTGATCCAGTAATTCGATTCTTAGGTACATTCCAAAGAGAAATGAAAATATGTGTCCATATAAAAGTTGTACGTAAACATTCACAGAATTATTCAGATAGTCAAAATATGAAAACAACCCAAATGTCCATCATGTGATGAATAGATAAAAAAAAAAGTGGTATATCCATACAACGGAATATTATTCACCAATGAACAGAAATAAAATACTTAAATTTGCTATGACATGGATGAACCTTGAAAAAATTATGCTAAGTGAAAGAAACCAGTCATGAAAGACTACATTTAATAGGAGTTCATTTGCATGAAATGAAATGTAGTCAAGTCTACAGAGACAGAGGAACACCAGCAGTTGCCTAATGATGGAGGACTAGTGATAAGATGACTGTTAATGAGTATGGGATTTCTTTTGGGGATGACAAAAATGTTCTAAAATTAGATTGTGTTGATGGTTGCACAACTCTGAATAAATGAAAAACCACTGAATTGTACACTTTAGTGAATTGTGAATTACATCTCAACAAATTTGTATTTTTTAAAAAATAGAAGTTTAAGTTCTTTGAAGTACAGCATTAAACTTCAGAACAAACTATTTTCATCACTTATATCTCAGGATTTCTAGTTTAACAAAGTTTTGGGGATCTTTAAATTTACCTTGTTTTTATGGTTGCTAGCTCAATGACATTTAAAACAGTACACACACACTCACACATGCATATACACACACACTTAAATAAATTTCTTTCATTTCAGTAAGAATTTATTTATTTCAGCAAGAATTGTTCAGGGCATCTAATCTTCCAAGCCATCTATAATAGACCATTTCTCTTTGTTCAAATAATTTTCCTATTTTCATGTTTATTTTTGCTATACATATGTACATCTGATTTTTAAAAACTGTTATTTTTCTTGGGAACAAATTGAATTTTGAATTAATATGTGGGGAGCTAACATCTTTATAATATTAACTCTACCCATGCATACATAGGGTATGTTTTTCATTTATTAAAGTCCTCCTTATGTCCTTTAGTAGAAATAATATCTCACTTACTTTACATTTACTTCAGGGATTCTTATGGATGCTATTTTTTTCATGGTTGTAATCATCCACTTTATTTTGTTTTGTATACAGAATTCTCATGTTATACTTAATAGTATTCCTAATTAGTTTTTATTTTTAGCTGTGCAATTACATTATTGAAAAGTAATTGTAATTTTGAACCCTCAAAACTTTTAAAAAATATTTATTTATTTTTGAGAGAGAGACTGAGAGCAAAAGCAGAACAGCAGAAAAAAAGAGGGAAACACAGACTCTGAAGCAGGCTCCAGGCTCTGAGGTGTCAGCACAGAGCCCAAAGCGGGGCTCAAACTCAAACTATGCGATCATGACCTGAGCTGAAGTGGGACGTTTAATCGACTGAGCTGCCCAGGTGCCCCAAAACCTCTAACCTCTTAAATATCATAATTCTTTTTCAAGTCTAATTACATTAAATATTGTTTTCAGGAAAATGTTAAATAATGGTGATAATTGTTGACATCTCTATCCTGTTTCTGAGCAACAATGTCACTATTAAGCATTAGATGGGATTTACGATCATATATGTAGATTGTGTACGTGTGTGTGTGTGTGTATGTTTAGCTGAGGGCATTGTGATTGAAGAATACATATGTGAAATCATTAAAATTTACTGTGAAAGAAAAATAATATCTGTAGTACTAGTGAAAACCAGCTACAACAAGGACAATGTCACCACAGTGCTAACCTCAAGTAAAATAGGTACTAAATTAAGCTTGTTGGCTGTGGCCACCTTCCCTCTTTTCCTACTACTGTCCAATATGAGTTTCAGACAAAGCCTACTTTTGTAGTATAGAAAATATTGATTTGTAGAAAAATAATAAATCTATATATGGTTTCCCAGTTTAGGAAACACAATGGCTAAAGAAAAGGGGGGTAACAAAATTATATTCTATACTATATTCAACATAATATCCATAATATGCATTATACAGTCCAAATTATTAGATATATGAAGAAGCAGAAAAATTTGAGTCATTCTTATGAACAGAGGCCATCTTCAAGGGGAAGCATATTTTGGTTTCATCAGACAAAGATTTAAAACAACAATTATAACTAGACTCAATGTTTAAAGGAAAGGGAAGGGAAAGGAAGGGAAGGGAAATGCTCATAATGACTAAACAGAGGAAATCTCAGCAGAAAAATACAAAATATAAAAAGGTAGCAAGTGGAAAAATATCTAAAATAAAAATAACTTAAGGGACTTAATAGCTGAATGAAGATTACAGAGGAAAAAGACCAATGGGAATTATCCAATTTGAAATTCAGAGAAAAAATGATTAACAAAAAAATGGAGGCTCAGAAACATGTGGGACAATACCAAAAATTCTACCAGACAAATAACTAGTGTTCCAGAAAGAGACATAGAGAGAGGTTGGAGCAGAAAAACACATTTGAAAAAATAAAAGGCTGAAAATTTCCCCAATTTTGTGAGAGATATAAATTTCTAAATGTAAGAAGCTCTGTAACTCTTAAACAGAATGAATTTGAAGAAGAAAACTCTAGGCATATCATAGTCAAATTATTGTAAATAAAAGTTATAAAAATTTTGAAATTAGCCAGGGGAAAACAACAAATTATATACACGGGAACCAAATGTCAAAAACACCACACATTTCTCATTCAGAAACACTGTAAACCAGAAAATAATGGAACATTTTTAAAGCGTTCATTCAGCACCTTAAAAACAACACACACACATATACAAACTGTCAACCCAGAAATTTACATGCATCATAAATGTGCTTCAAGAATAAAAGAAAAAAAGAGAAGAGTTTTTAGATAAAGGAAGGTAAGTGAAATGCCAAATGATGTTGCTGTATCTTCAAGAACAAATGAAATTACAAAACTTCATAAATACAAAATTATATTAAGAAAATTATAAATAAAATACAGAATATTTTCCTTCTAATTAAAAAAATACTTAAGACTACTTAGAGCAAAAATTACAACAGTGTATTTAGAACATATATAACTATTATAATAGTATAAATGTAAATAAATATATATGATTATGAAGCTTCTACATTTTTTCATACAGTGCTACAATGTTAACTCTAATTGACTGTGAAAAGTTAAAGAAGTATACTGTAATCCCTAGAGTAACTGATCAAAAAAATGTCTTAAGATAAAATGCCTACATGTAAATTAGAAGGAAATTCTAATAAAAACTTTCACATAATCCAGAAGACAAAAAAAAAAAAAAAAAAAAAAAAGAACGATGAAAGGAACAAAAAAAAAGATCGGACAAACAAATAACTTGGTGTGCCCAAATCCAATTCCATCAGTAATTACATTTTATATATATATATATATTTTTTTTTTTTTAATGTTTATTTATTTTTGACAGAGACAGAGACAGAGACAGAATGCGAGTGGGTTAGGGGCAGAGAGAGAGGGAGACACAGAAGCAGAAGCAGGCTCCAGGCTCTGAGCTGTCAGTACAGAACCTGACAAGGGGCTTGAACTCACGAGCTGTGAGATCATGACCTGAGCCGAAGTCGGACGCTCAACCGACTGAGCCACCCAGGCGCCCCAATTACATTTAATATTAATGGACAAAATACTTCGACTAAATGATAGAGACGAAATAAAAAAGACCCAACTGGGGCACCTCGGTGGCTCAACTGGTTGAGCGTCCAACTTTGGATCAGGTCATGATCTCATGGTTTGTGACTGCTGTCAGCACAGAGCCTGCTTCAGATCCTCTGCCAACTGGTCTCTCTGCCCCTCCCCTGCTCATGTTCTCTCTCTCAAAAATAAATAAACATTAAAAATAAAAAAGACCCAACTATATGCCCTCTATAGGAGACATAATGGATGCCTAACAATTAAGCCTCAAAAATACATGAAACAAAAAACGACAGAACTAAAGTAAAAAATGGTCATTCCATTTTCTGTAGGAAATTTTAATACCATTCTCTCAGAAATTGATAACACTAGTCAAGTATCACTAAAATCAGAGGATCTGATTAATATTATCAATCACCTCGACCTACTTGATTTTTAAAGTATATAAAGCAGAAATGAACAGAATTATAGGGAAAAATTTATAATAATAGAATTTTAACTTACCTCTCTCAAAATTGGAAAATCAAACAATAAAAACTTAGCAAAGATTTAAAATACAAAGAAAACACAATTTCAAGTTTGACCTTTGTATTGGAAATGTATTCTTTTCAAGCGTACTTGGAACTTTGTAGTAATTATTTGTTTATGTCTAATTATAAAGCAAATCACAGTAAATTTTGTAGAACTAGTATCACGCCTCATTCTCAGACTACAGTTAGTTTCCAAATCTATAACAAAACACATTTTTAGAAATTATAAAACAAATGTCTAACTCAGACATCAAAGAAATTATAAATTAGAAAATACCTCAAACTGAATATTAACGAAAATTAAAATTTTTTAATAAAATTAATATCAAAACTTATAGAATACAGCTAAAGTACTACTTAGAAAAATTTTTATTTTCTAAAATAAAAATAGGTGAAATGTAACAAAATGAACCTGAAGAATATAGATAAATATGACAATGAATGCCTTTATTGTAAAAATCACTGATGTCTGCTTAACTATGGTGAGGCAATGGTATTTAACTTAATCTATATGTTATGAGACAGGTGCTGCTGTTTTCAACAACCTGTGAACAGAATTTTAGCCCTTTCAACAGGAAAACAGAATTATAGTTGACTCTTGAACAGCATGGGTTTGAACTGTGTGGGTCTACTCATGTAAAGATTTTTTAAAAGTTTTTATTCAAATTCCAGTTAGTTAATATACAGTATAATATTAGTTTCAGGTGTACAAGCCACTCCGGAAAACAATATGAAGTTTCCTCAAAAAGTTAAAAATAGAACTACACTTCAATCCAGCAATTGCACTATTAGGTATTTGCCCAAAAAACATAAAACTAATTCAGGGCTGCCTAGGTGGCTCAGTCCATTAAGCATCCAACTCTTGATCTCAGGTAAGGTCATGATCTCATGATTCGTGGGATTGAGACCCGAGTCAGGCTATGTGCTGACAGCACAGAGTTTGCTTAGGATTCTCTTTCTCCTTTCTTTCTCTGCCCCTCCCTCCCCCACCCTCTCTTTCTCAAAATAAATAAATATATAAGCTTTAAAAAAAAACCTAGTGATTCAAAGGAATAGATTTTTAAAAATAAATATAGTACTGTAAATATATCTTTTCTTTCTATGATTTTAATAACATTTCCTTTTCTCCAGCTTACCTTATTGTAAGAATACAGTATATGATACATATACAAAATATGTATTAATTGACTGTGTTTATCAGTAAGGCTTCTAGTCAACAGTATGCTGTTATTAGACAAGTTTTGGAGGAATCAAAAGTTATATATACGTAGATTTTCAACTGCATGAGGATCCGTGCCTCATCTCCCATACTGTTCTAGGGTCAACTGTACAGAAAACAACCCTAACTTATAAATATGGATATGGTGAAACATACGAAAGTATTAAATATCTAATCCAGCCAAAAAGAACTCGTATAGAAGTTGACAGTCAAGAAGAATAGAAGTAAACAGAAAATTTACAAATAAATCATATTACACACACACAAAAAAAAGGCATAAGGATTTTAGGGGGAGGAGAAAAAGTAAACTCATCATAGAAATAAATATTTAAATCTGAGTGGGAGGTATAGCAAATAACTATCCAAGGTTTCTATACTGGCAATCTGTAAATGAAGCATCTGAAAGTAAGTGAGTAAATGCAAAGTAATCTCTAAGTAAAGCTGCTAGGTTAAATGTTGTAATAATTTAATAATTTGTAAATGGAACATGCAAATGTGATACAAAAAAGGACAGACCAACACAAGATGGAATAAGTGGATCTTGTGGTTTATGGGTCATTCATTATAAAGAAATAATACTAAATTTTCTAAATCTGACACTATAATAAATGCTCAGAAAATATAAAATAGACTGTGTTTGATTAACTGCTAGGTTTTGACCTCTCTATTCTTACAACCAATGATATAAGGTAAACATGGAACTCAGATCACTACCAATATTCTCAGAAATAAAATGGTCATCTGAATAAAAGATACTCATACATTTGAACTTTTTATTCTGCCCAGTGAGACAGGTACAATATAAACCTTAAATACATCCTTTTGATAAGGAAGATAATAAGAAATATAATCTACAATGAAAACCATAATTCTTATAATTTAATGGAATCAAATGGTAGAAATGGAAATAAGTGAGAGAATCTAGAAAATGACAAACTATAAACCAGTTTAGGAATTAGGTCTGAAAGCCAGATCCATATGGTGTCATTCTCACTATCTCTGTAACCCTTAAAACTGGACAGATTTTCTACATTATCTCCTGTGCTTCAGATACATCAATCATCCATCATTCAGTTTTGGTTGGAAAGGTCTCTATATAAGTATCACAAAGTAGGAAAGTGGATAGACACAGGGGAGGGGAAGTACAGAAAGTTTGGAGTATAATGTGGGGATCTGAAGAAGGTATAAAGAGGTATTTAAAATCAGAAGTTACATCCTATTACTTTCTTTCAAACACACTGATCCCACCTGTTCCACTTCAAGTCTAGGCACTATATCTCCAGAGTTTATTTCTTTGGAAAGCATACACCTTACCATGTGGAATTGTAGTCTGGAAAGGACGACTTGGGCTTTTCAGGTTCCATAAAGTCAAGCTACCATCTGAATGGCTGCACATGAATTGTTTGCCCTCATGATGCCAATCAATTGAATGAATAGCCTAATGAAACAGCAATTAAAAACAAGTGGGGAGGGGGAAAGTTGATATGTTATAGCATTCTATATTCCAAAGGAAATATATTCTGAGATAAAATTATTATACCAACAATACTTAATAAACATACATAATTTTTCTGACCCAGATCATACTACCTTTAGCTCTAGTCCTCTATAAGCTTATAGAAAACTACAAAAAATAATCTCCTGAGATAAAAGTTAGGTACATTTCATAATATCATTATAGCCTAGAACTTTTTGTTATAAATTCTATGTCCTCCCTGTATCCTATATGATTATTTGAAAAATTATTTACATAGAAATAAAAGCAAGGTTATCTGAATATGATTTCTGGAAAGGTAGAGGCCTACTTTCACCTAAAGTAGCCAATTTAAAAAATAATTTACATAAGAGCTACCATCTGAGGGCTTACTATGTGCTAGACCCCTTGGAAAACACTTTATTTATATTAACTCTATTAATTTTATTAAAAAGGTATTATTTTTTCCAATTTGCACATGGTGAAATAGGCCTACAGAGATTGATATACTTGTTCAGGACACACAATTCAAAGCCAAGGTCTATCCAACCACAAAACCCACATTCTCAATCATTTTACCATATTGCTTCTAACATGAATTATTTCATTGACTTGGCAATTTAGGGTTTAAGGAAGAAGGATTTAAATCTTTTTTTATACTTCTAATTTCACTCTGAAGATGTGAAATACATAAAATTAACAAGTAATTATTCCAGTTTCACATATTGTTTTATTCCCAGTGGTAGCACAGTGCCTTGCATAAAATAGATACTCAATATCTGTTGTATGAATAATAATGTTATCATATATTTCCACAGCTTGGTATTCTTTCTAAATCATAAAGTTTATATGGACTTTGGATAATGCATAAAAGCTGAACAGATATGTACAACATTACCCTTTCCTTGAAGGAACTTTCAAAACTGCAAAATAGGGAAGACTGAAATAAGTGAATATTAATAATAGTTAGTGTTTGGAACTTTTAACATAAATATGCATATATATTTGCATATAAAACTAAGATACACACACACACACAAATACTAACACACAAACACACACCATATACTAAGATATGTGTATTTAAAACTAATTTATTGTTTGTTTTCCAAACAGTAAGTATTATTAGAGTTAGAGATAACTGATGGCTAGAGTAATCACTAAATACATCATAAAAGGACATAGGATATGAGCTGTACCTCAAGATAAGTAAGATTTAATTAAATGAAAAGACAACATGGAACCCTGGACTTATTTTCTCTCTCATTCTGGTCTTCATTACTAAAGACTTTTTTTTTTCTTTTTTTTTTTTTTTTTGCCAGGGTTCAGTAGAGGCAGTTAGAGGAAAATACTCTTCATCTTTTCCTTTGCTCATTCTCACTATTTTGGGTAGATCAAGGGAAATGTTTTAACTTTTACGTGTTAACTTGATGAACTCAATGTAAAGTTCTCTCAGACTGCTTTGCTATGAATGATGGAGGCAGAGAGATCATCTCCAGCCCTAACCCTTCTTCCTATCTTACTGAATTTCTTCCTACCTACTGGGGAAGACAAGTACAAAAATAATAGCTACAACATAAAAGCAAAATAAGTCTAAGTGCCATGAAAGATATATACTAATTGTACACTTATAGGTAAGAATAGGAATCTAAAACCAGTTTGTTATTAGAGAAGGTCAAATAGTGCATCACTGAAGAACTGGCATTTGAATACATTTAATGGGTAAGTACCCAATTTCTATTAATTTGATTATACCCTACTCCTTTCTTAAAAAAGGACCTTAAGGTTCTGAAGAAAAACCAAAAATGAAACAAAGCAAAAAACAAAAATACACACAAATATAATATAACTAATACAAGAAGAATTTTTAAAAAGATAGAAAATAAAATACGGAAGATAAAACACTAGCTAGTTTGGTCAACTCGATGGCTGTGATTGAGTTTCTCTCTACAACAAAAAAGAAAAAGGAAACCCAAAAAGCAGATATCAATATGAAAAAGGAAAATCAGTGGCTACTCAAGGAATTAAAAGGTTATCGTCATGTCAAACTCTGAGGGTTTTCACTGTAAGAGATTATTTAGAAATATTGACGTAATGAAACAAAAATGTCACAGCTAATGTGGGAGTAAATTCATATAGTTATTTCTGAAAACTATGTTGGATTTATAAAACAAACCTTTCAATTCTTCAATGGCTATTCATCAAGGGGCTAGTTAGGTAGTCCAAATAGCTTTACAGTGGCTAAAAAGTTAATAGGATTTTGATATGCAAAAGAGGAAAGAAGGGAGTTCATGACAAGGAATTAGCTGGAGCAAAGGCTTGGAGGTGGAAAATAAATGGTATGTTTAGCAGATAGTAATATGCCTGAAGTGTGAGGAGTGCTTATAAAGATTCATGGCATTAAACTAAAGAGAAAAGATAACATTGGGATCTTAAATCTCCTGTCAAGGAATAAAGATTTTGTATTGTTGATAATTGGGAGCCATTCAAAGTTTCTGAGGTAGAGAATTACATGATTTGTGTCTTAAAATGATAATCTTGTTAGTGAAAGATACTGCAAAGGTAAGATATCAGAGGAAATGCAATTAGTTAAAAGGCTATCATAGTCTTCCAGGCAAGAGATAACAACCTAGATTAGAACATTGAATGTGGCAATGAAAAAAAGAGAGGAAATGAATGAATGATAGGCAATATAACAGAATCAAGAGACTACAAAACTGATAGCATAGGATATGTAAAAAAGAAAGATCAAATATGACTCTAAGGGTTACAAACTGGAATAAATAATCAAAATTTTAAAACTGAAAAAGAGAACACAGAACAAGGTTTAGGTCTTTAAATGTAAATTCAGTGTCAATGAGATATTTATCTGGATTTATGTGATAGATTGTTAGATACATGGATCAAGAGCTCAGGAGAAAGGTAAGGGTTAGAGATACATTGATTTTAAATTTATTAACATAAAATTAATATTTGAAATGATGGGAAAAAGACATGAATACAAATGTAAACTGGAGGAGAAATCAAGAGGGTAAAGATATAGAATCCTGAAGAGTGTCTATAATTTAAAGGAAAACTAAGGAAAGAAGTGATGGAGAAAGGAGGGGCAAAAAATGAGGTAGAAAGACACAGACAAGGGAAGACACAATTTTAAGAAGGAGGGGCTGATGTAAAGCCACAGGTTTAATAAGAAACTTAAAAGACTATGAAGGGGTCACTATTTAAATAATGAAGAGGTCATTGGTGACTTATTAGAAACCATTTCATAATAGTATTACAAGTAAATTCTAAATACAAGAGGTAAAGTGCTGAGGAAAGTCTTAAAAGTTTGGCAGTAAAATGACATATATAACTATCTCCATTAAAATGATAGGATATATAATTATGCATCACAGTAAATAGATTATATGTATATACATACATATATACATAAGTCAATATTTAAAATGATTTTTAGGTATAAAGTAGGTGTAGTGTAATACTCTACTGACTTAAACATTGTTAGTTTATTTGAAAATTTCACTAAAAGTTGTTTTTGCTCACTTTTTAAGGTTAGAACTCTTCCTTCTACACTGTTTTAGGGCATTAAAAAAACAGCTGAGTCAGCATTTTGCTCTGGATTTCCTTTTTCAATGGCCTACTCTATTTCCAATTGGCTAAATACTCAGATCATATTTGTACTTTTATCTAGCTACTAGTCATCTTTATATTTTGTGTATTTAACAAAAGAAAAATCTAGCTTAGCTCCCTAGGGACTTCTCTCCTTATGATTCAAGATGCAATCACACAGACCATAAATGTATGACATCACCTGCAGGGTATCTTCCACCAATCATGACCAAATTACCCAACTGAGTACTTCTGAACTCTGTCACTATGAGAATTATCTTGTATATACCATAAAATCTTAGTTTGCAAGAACCACTAAGAAACAAATTGTGTGTGTGTGTGGTTATGAAATAGCCAAAAGCTTCTATCTTTAAGCATCGAATTTAAAAATTCAACTGTTATGAAAGGATGGGAGGTAGAACATGAAGAAATGTGGTTTTTTAAAATTTTTCTATTTATCTCAGTGTTGCCTTAAATTCTTCTGCATTCTTCCCATATAAGTGCGGGTGATACCAGATAATGATTATTTGACCTGTATTTTCCTAACTCTCCCTACTTTACTATTTTTAAAATTGAATTGAGAGCTTACATTTATATCCACAACTATAAGAGGTAATTACCCTTTTTCACTTTTTGCCCCAACCTATCTTCATATTAGGTTCTTCTGAAAGGGGAAATCATTAATGGTATAGAATCAATCTTTAAACAACTAGAGTATTAATGCAGAGTCTATTCTCTGATAAACAGCAGTTCATTGCTTTCTCTAAACGAAAACCTAATGGTCTCAACTATGTACAATAAAACTTCCTTCAAGATCGTACTGACTCTTAAGTATTACTATTTACAAAATCAATCTTTATTCTGAGAAGGCAAGTATTGTATGATAAGGCCTTTCAAACTGACCTCTTAAATTCTCTGCCACAGAAAAAGAATTTTCTAAGGAAGTTGTGAATAGTGTCTTTAAAGATCGTAAGGGTACTGAGTGAGGCAAGACATAACCATGGAAAACCTAAAGAAGGAAAAGGATAGATATTAGGCATCAATGTATATAAGATGCCAAAAGGGACCCAAAGACAGTCAATGGAGAATTCTCATTCAGGAGAACAATCCAGAGTTAAAACTTGTGCAAATGCCAACGGTCAATATGAGGCACTGGGTCAAACCAGGCAGTTTCCCAATGATAAAAATTGGTAATGTACAAAGCTTAGAGTAGAAAACAGGCACAAAGTTATAATATCCTTTTCAAATATTTCAGTAGAAATCACTTACCTCATCATAATAAACTCTCAGTTCTGCTCTTTTAGATTTCAAGTCCCAGAATACTACAGTACCGTTTTCATAACCTATCAGCAACTGGAAAACATTAGAACAATAATTTTTGTAATTCCAACATTAATTTTACTTGATCCAAATAAAGCTTAATGTTAATACAATAAAGCAAAATCATAACACAAAACACAACTTTATTTAGAATATCAATTTTTCTAGAGCCTGAATATATATTTCCTATTTAAAAAAATGGCAAATAAACTCTAGTTCAATATAAAATATTTACCAATGAAATCTGCCTCGTTCCAAAGAGAAATTGAGGAAACATAAATATATAAGAACAGAAAAATAAATGACAAAATTGGAACAAAGAAAAATGGAATAGAAAATGAAGATGAAATAAAGGGTGAAATGGGATAAGTTTAATGACTAATGTACATGCCATTCAGTTCTATGTACTGCAAAAATATGGCCACAAATTGGTTTCTAATTTCTTTATATCAAATCCAATTTTCTCTCAGAGTTATGTATTTTATTTTATTTTATTTTATTTTTTCAATATATGAAATTTATTGTCAAATTGGTTTCCATACAACACCCAGTGCTCATCCCAAAAGGTGCCCTCCTCAATACCCATCACCCACCCTCCGCTCCCTCCCACCCCCATCAACCCTCAGTTTGTTCTTAGTTTTTAAGAGTCTCTTATGCTTTGGCTCTCATTATGGAAAGAGCCTAAATGTCCATCAACTGATGAATGGATAAAGAAATTGTGGTTTATATACACAATGGAGTACTACGTGGCAATGAGAAGGAATGAAATATGGCCTTTTGTAGCAACGTGGATGGAACTGGAGGGTGTTATGCTAAGTGAAATAAGCCATACAGAGAGTGGGTGAGTTATGTATTTTAAACTGGTGATTTATGAACCCTAAAAAGTTCACAAACGTATTCTAGAGGTTCACATCATTAAAAATGGTTGATATTTATAAATCAATAAAGAAGACAACAAAATATATGTTTTCAGTTTAAAACAGAAGTATTTGAGAACAGATAATGATTAATAGATGATCATATTCAACTCATTTGGCTAATTACTGCTAGCCATGCTGATTTTTATCATATAATTCTGAGTTATTATTTGTAGTTATATTGTTATATTTACTCTGTCATTAGTTTAAAAAAACAGGAAGGATAAAAATGGGCCAGTGCTCAAATAATGATAATATTTTCCACAAATCTGCCTTAAGATGATTTTACTAAAACACAGTAGTATTTCCCTGATAAACATTCTTACACAATACATAAAAATGTTTCAATAATTCTAAAACATCAGAGGTAAAAACAGAAAATAGAGTGGTGGTTATAAGCTACTCCTATATATCATCCTGAGACCTAATCAATTACCTCAACATTTTATAATAGGACACACAAAAAATGACAAAAATAAATGAGCTAGTTTTAACTGGAAATGTAAATTTTTCAAATATCGTATTATGAAATAAATGTATATTTGAAGCTATAACATGTTTAAAGGTTTTATTTTTAACTTTCTTTTTTAATTAAAAATATTTGAGTACAGTTGATCCAGAATGTTACATTAATTTCAGGTGTACAACATAATAATTCAACTTCTTTATATGTTATACTATGCTCATCACAAGTGTAACCACCATCTGTCACCATACAACTCTATTACAGTATCATTGACTATATTCCCTATGCTGTGCCTTTTATTTCTGTGACATATTCATTCCATAACTGGAAGCCTGTATCTCCCACTCCCCTTCACCCATTTGGCCCATCCCCCACCCCTCTCCTCTCTGGCAATCATCAATTTGTTCTTATAGGTCCGATTCTGTTTTTTGTTTGTTTATTCATTTGTTTTGTTAGATTCCACATATGAGTAAAATCATATGGTATTTGTCTTTCTCAATCTGACTTCTTTCACTTAGCATAATACTTTCTAGGTCTATCCATGTTATCACAAACGTAACAATCACATCTTTTTTATGATTACAAATATTCCATTGTGTATATATACCACAACTTTCTTGTTCATTTGTCTATTGATGAATACTTAGGTTGCTTCCATATCTTGGCTATTGTCAATAATGCAATAAACACGGGTGCACATATCTTTCTGAGTTAGTATAATTGGTTTATTTGAGTAAATACCCAGTGGTGGAATTATTGGATCATATGGTTTTTTTTGGTTTTTTTTTTTTTGGGAGAGAGAGAGAGAGAGAGAGAGAGAGAGAGAGGATGAGCTAGGGAGAGGGGCAAAGGGAGAGGGAGAGAATCTTAAGCATGCTCCACACGCAGAGCCTGTCATGGGGCTCAATCCAACAATACTGGGATCATTACCTGAGCCAAAATCAAGAGTTGAACTCAACTGATTGAGTCACCCAGGCACTCCATTTGTATTTTTAATTTTCAAAGGCAACCTACTGAATTGGTGAAGTTACTTGTACGTGATATCTCAATAAGGGGTTAATATACAAAATGTATAAAGAACTTATATAACTCAACACCAAAAAAGAATCTGACTAAAAGTGGGCAGGGGACCTAACTACACATTTTTTCAGAAAAGACATACAGATGGCCAACAGAGACATGATAAGGTACTCAACAACACTAATCATTAGGGAAACACAAATCAAAACCACAATGAGATACCACCTTACACCTGTCAGAATGACTAAAATAAAAAAGGTTTCAACATTAAATTACACAGTAAATTTTAAAATTGATTTGCAAAAATTTGAGCTTTACATACTAAATTGAAATAAAGTAAATGACATAATGACTTGCTAAATTAAAAAAGTCAAAAGTAAGTGTAAACTTTAAAAATATTTGTTAAAATTTATAAAACATCATAAATACTATACTAAGATGCCTTTTAACTTCAAATCAGCTCTTTTTGCATACTGTAGAAAATGATGTATCATTAAAGCAATTCCTATGGAATCTATGGAAAGGAGGTTTGTAACTCTAAAAAGTTCAGAAAATCTCACTTAGCAAGAGAATGAATAATATAACCATTCAAAATTGGAACCCTAAGATGTAATAATAATAATAATAAATAAAATAATAAATAAATAAAATAATATTAATATAATAATAAATTATATTTAATAAATATAATAATACTATATAATAAATATTATATATATAAATATGATAAATATAATATAATAAATATATATTTATATATACTTATATATAATAAATATATAAATATAATATATAATAAATATTATATATACATAATAAATAAATAAATATAATAATAATAATATAAAAATAATAAATAAATAAAAATAATAATCTAAAATGCTATATTTTTTCATAGAAACATCTGAAAGATAGTTTTTTGTTTATAAAACATTACCAGCAATAGCCTCATTAAATCACAAGATATAAACTACCTAGCCTCAAAATGTCATATTTTATTGACATAACTATACATTATGATATAATAAGTATAAAAAAATATTAGAATCACTTAGAGAATTGAGAAAGAGAAAAGCTCCTGATACCCAGAGACATCTGACAAGGACACTCTGTGACCATGATGAATCAAGACAAGATCAATCCGTAATATGTCTGACCACAGCAAAACATGAATATCACCCAAGTCACAAAAATATATTATATATACATTTTAGCTAATTATATATTATATTACTATATAATATAATATTAAATTATCCTTCAAAATCGAATTTAAGTACTGTAAAGGCAAAGGAGGTGACTTTCTGACTATATCATCAAGACTTGGAACAGTATCTGAAGAAAATAGGTATCTGATAAGTATCTATTAACTTATTAAATACCACAAAATCAAAATCACAGATACTATGTTTCCTAACAACTATGAAATAAAATTAGAAGTTATTAACAAAACTATTTTGGAAACTAAAAAATACACTTCTAAATAATTATGGTCAAAGAAGAAATTATAGTGAAAAGTATGACACAGAACTGAACAAAAATGCCTTATATTAAAACTTGTGAGATACAGATTTAGCCTCATCAAGAACAAAAATTTTGTTTTAGAAATACATATTAAAAGAGGAAAATTTTTGAATTTTTTACTGATATAAGCATTTCACTTTATAAAGTCAAAAATAAAAAGAGTAAACTTCAAGAAATGGGAAAAAATAGTAAGTCACCTTATCCAAGAGTAAAGGATATCTTTCACTTATTCAAATATACTTTTATACCTGTCAGGAAGTTTGATATTTTCCATATATAAATTTTATTATTAATTTTATAGCTAATCACTTTGAAGTTTTTGGTTGCTATTTTAAGTTGGATCTTCTCTTCATTATCTTTTTTTGAAAGTGCATTGTTTCTATGGTTAGGTTTTAGTATACCACCTTATAAATTTTTTTATTATTTATACTCATTTTAGTGTTCATTTTATTAAGCATTTTGGATATACTATCACATAATCAAAAACAGAGACTTGCACTTCTTTCTTTCCAATTTTATGACTCTAATTATTTTCACTTCTCTTAACTGCATTACTAAAACATCCTATAGTATTAAAAACAGTGGAGAAGGTGAGCATCCTTGTTTTCTTCTTGCCTTTAGTGGCAATGTCCCTAATATTTCCCTACTTAGATCCTGGATTCTCTATATATTTAATATATATAGCTAACAGAGTATGAATTGATTCATTTCTTAAATAAATTTCTGTTATCAGGAATACGTGTTTAATAAATATTTTTATTGAGGGACAGAGAAAAGCACACAAATTATGGATGTGTCTTTAAATGACTATGAAGTGAATATACCTATGAAACTACTACCTGGGTCAAAAAATATAATTGAAAAACAAGAAATAGAATAAAAACAATACAAGACACTCAGAAGCCTATTTCATACCCTCAATGAGTCAACATTCCCGTTTCCTCTTTATCCTCCCAAAGTAACTACTGACTTCTGGGGCACCTGGGTGGCTCAGTCGGTTAAGGGTTAAGGCTCTTGATTTCAGCTCAGGTCATGATCTCAGGGTTCATGAGTTTGAGCTCTGCACAGAACTCTGCACTGACAGTGCAGAGCCTGCTTGGGATTCTCACTCTCCCTCTCCCTTTGTCCCTCCCCTGCTCATGCTCTCTTTCAAAATAAAATGAATACACTTTTTAAAAAAATTAAAAGTAACTACCGACTTCTAACACTGTAGGTTATCAGTATCTGTTTTTGAATTTTATATGAGTGGAATTATATATTAAATATCCTTTTCTGTCTTGCTCCTACTTTTGAACATGATATTTATAGCAGTAATTCACTAACTTTTATTAATGTAATAGTATTCCATTGTTTGGGTATGACAATACCACAGTTTATTCATCTGACAGGTAATATAGTAATGTTGCTATAAATAAGCTTGTATATGTCTTTTAGTGAATATGCATATGCATTTCTGTCAGGTATATACTGATTCATGGGGTAAGAATATGTTTAACTTTAATAGATAATGCCAAGTAGTTTTCCAAAGTGGTTGTACCAATTTTTTTTCTACAAGCTACATATGAGACCTCCAATTCTTTCTCATCTTTTTTTAACAACTAATATTATCAATAGCTGCACAATATTAAATGGAAGAGGTGGGGCGCCTGGGTGGCGCAGTCGGTTAAGCGTCCGACTTCAGCCAGGTCACGATCTCGCGGTCCGTGAGTTCGAGCCCCGCGTCAGGCTCTGGGCTGATGGCTCGGAGCCTGGAGCCTGTTTCCGATTCTGTGTCTCCCTCTCTCTCTGCCCCTGCCCCGTTCATGCTTTGTCTCTCTCTGTCCCAAAAATAAATTAAAAAACGTTGAAAAAAAAAAATTTAAAAAAAAAAAAAAAAAAAAAAAATGGAAGAGGTTGTATGATAGGATCTTTGTCTTATTTCTGAATGCAGAAGAAAAACATTAATTCACCATTAAGGAGGATATTTTCATATTTTTGGGTAAATAAAGTTCAGAATTAATAGAGTTCCTTTCTTCTAATGTAACAAGAGATTTTTATTTACCACAAAGGGAAGGTGCATTTTATCAAATACTTACCTTTTTATTGTCATATGTTTTTTTCTCCATATTCCTGTTAATATGAAAATTCCATTTATTTTGAAAAGTTAAAACAATCTTGTATTCCTGGGATGAATGCAAATAGGTTGGGTTCCTTTGTACGTTCTCTTTGATTCTTGATCAGACTTGCCCGAAATGCATCAGTTTTATTAGTATTTTCACAGAATTAACTTTCATTTTTGCTAATGTACTACATTCTCTTTTTATGTTTATTTTAATTTTTCTCTCATATTTTATATTAGAATTCTCTAGAAAAATAGAACAAGTAGGATGTATCTATAAAGAAAGATTTATTATAAGGAATTGGCTAATGTGATTATGAAGGCTGACAGGTCTAGAAGGGTTAACTGGTAAGGTTAATTGGCAAACTAGAAACCCAGAGAGCCAATAACGTAGTTCTAGTCTGAGTCTAATGGCATGAGAACTAGAAGAATCAATGGTGTAATCCCAATCTGAAGGCCATCAGGCCCCAGATCCAGGAAGAGCTGATGTTTCAGTTCAAGTCCAGAGGCAGGAAAAAGTTGATGTCCCAGTTTGAAAGTAGTCAGCCTATCTTGGAGGAAAGTCAGCCTTTTTGTTCTATTCAGGCAACTCATTCGATGAGGCCTGCTCACACTAGGGAGAGCAATCTACTCTACTCAGTCTACTTATTTGAACATTACTCTCATCCAGAGTACCTTCACAGAAACACCAGAATAATATTTGACCAAATATCTGGGCATCCCACAGTTCAGCTCATGTTAACACATAAAATTAACCTTCACATCTTTATTATCTTCTACTTTCTCTGAGTTTAATTCACTATTTTTCAATTTTTATTCTAAGATCATTGATTTACAGCTTTTCTTCACTTTTTAATAAATGCAACAAAAGCTATACATATCCCTCTAAAACACAGCTTTAGCTTCATTCCATAAGTTTTGATATATCATAGTTGTAATTTAACTTAAAATATATTCTAACTTCAATAGTGATTCTCCTTTAATATGTTATTCAGAAGTGTGGTGTTTATTTACTAAGTACGTATTTAGGAGATTTCCTATTTATGTTTTATTGACAATCTTCCTAAGTTCTCCAGGGTGAGAGAATATATTGAGTATTATTATAATCCCCAGAAATTTATTGAAACATGATTTATGGTCAGCAAATGTACAATTTTGGTGAATACTTCATGTATACTTGAAAATAATGTATGGTATGCAGGTGTTGGGTGTAATGTACTATATATGTCAATTAAGTTAATCGCGTTCAGATTTTTTTTATTTATTTTTATTTATTTTTAATTTTTTTTTAATGTTTATTTATTTTTGAGACAGAAAGAGACAGAGCATGAACGGGGGAGGGTCAGAGAGAGGGAGACACAGAATCTGAAACAGGCTCCAGTCTCTGAGCTGTCAGCACAGAGCCTGACGCGGGGCTCGAACTCACGGACTACGAGATCATGACCTGAGCCAAAGTCGGTTGCTCAACCGACTGAGCCACCCAGGCACCCCTCGTTCAGATTTTCTTATCCTCACTAATTACTTCTTTTTTTTTTTTTACTAATTACTTCTTTATTTGCTTACTTTCACTTCTTTTAAAAAATTTTTTTAATGTTATTTATTTTTGAGAGAGAGAGAGACAAACTGCAAGCAGGAAAGGGGCAGAGAGAGAAGGAGACACAAAATCTTAAGCAGGCTCCAGGCTCTAAGCAGTCAGCACAGAGCCCAACATGAGGCTCAAACCCATGAGCTGTGAGATCATGACCTGAGCCAAAGTCAGACACTTAACCACTTAACTGAGCAACCTAGGTGCCCCTGCTTACTTTTGCTTCTTATGTTTGTGATGGTATTAGAAAGGAGAGGCTTTGGGAAGTAATTAGGTCTTACAAGTGGAACCTTAGGGGTGTATGGGTGGCTCAGTCTGATAAACATCTGACTGTTGATTTCAGCTGAAGTCACAATCCCAGGGAAGTGAGATCAAGCCCTGTGCTGGGTTCCACACCAGGCATGGAACATACTTAAGATTCTCTCTCTCTTCTCTCTCTGCCCCTCCCCAACTCATGCTCTCTAAAAACAGTGGGGAGTGAAATCCTAAAGAAAAGGAGTAGTGTCCTTGTGAAAGAGACTCTACAAATCTTTCTTTCCCTTTTTACTATATGAGGACACAGTGAGAAGATGGCCATCTTGAAAATGGTCCTTCACTAGACACCAAATCTGCTGGTGCCTTAATCTTGCACTTTCCAGCCTCAGAAATATGAAAAATAAAACTTGTTTAAGCTGTCCAGACTATAGTATTTTTGCTATAGCAGCTGAACTAAGACATCTAATTTGTGTGATATTAGCATAGCTATATCAGTTTTGTTTGTTTTTGCTTAGGGTTTACATGCTATATCTGCCCTCTCTTTTTTTTTTTTTTTTAAATTTTTTTTTTCAACGTTTTTTATTTATTTTTGGGACAGAGAGAGACAGAGCATGAACGGGGAAGGGGCAGAGAGAGAGGGAGACACAGAATCCGAAACAGGCTCCAGGCTCCGAGCCATCAACCCAGAGCCTGACGCGGGGCTCGAACTCACGGACCGCGAGATCATGACCTGGTTGAAGTCGGACGCTTAACCGACTGCGCCACCCAGGCGCCCCATTTTTTTTTTTTTTTTTTTTAATTTTTCTGCCCTCTCTTTTTATGTTCAACTTTTCTATAACCTTAAGTTTAAAATGTGTCCTTGTAAGGGCACCTGGGTGGCTCAGTGGGTTAAGTGTCCGACTTTGGCTCAGCTCATGATCTTGCAGTCCGTAAGTTTTGAGCCCTACATCGAGCTCTGTGCTGACAGCTCAGAACCTGGAGCATGCTTCAGATTCTGTGTCTCCCTCTCTCTCTCCCCCTCCCCTGCTCATGCTCACTCGCTCTCTCTCAAAAATAAACATTAAAAAAAATTAAAAAATAAAATGTGTCTTGTAACAATATATCATTGTTTTAACACAGTTTAAAAATTTCTTTCCTTTAGTCTGTTTACATTTAATATAATTGCTGTCATACTTTAGAATTAATCTACTTGTTTTATATTTGCCCCATCTGTTTAATATTACCTTTTCCTTTTTTGTTTTTTAAAAATATGTTTTTTAATGTTTATTTGAGAGAGAGACAGAAACAGAGAGCAGGGGAGGGCAGAGAGACAGGGAGACACAGAACCTGAAGCAGGCTCTGGGCTCCGATCTGTCAGCACAGAGCCTGACATGGGGCTTGAACCCACAAACCACAAGATCATGACTTGAGCCGAAGTCGGACACTCAACCAGCTGAGTCACTCAGGTGCCCCTCATTTTTTGCTTTGAGTTAATAATTTTGTTATCTCAGTTCTCTATTAACTTATCCATTATACATATATTTATTCTTTTAGTGTTACCCACATGAATATAAAATGTTTCCATGACTTATCAAACTATAATGTAAATTAGTACTTGTGTTACTTCCTAGGAGCTAGAAGGACCTTAGAACTTTAATTCAGAGACTTCATCCCAACTTTTACGTATTTTTAACTTATATGTGTATTATTTTTCAATTTATTACACTCCCAGAAGTCATTATTATTTTAATAAAGTATTCCCTAGATTTATCCATATTTGTTCTTTATTCCTCCTACATCCCTTTTTTTAATAATCAATTTCATTCCCTTAGAGAATTCCTTTAGTGTGGGGAATAAGTTTAGGAATTCTCTGAGCTTGCACCAATGGGTTAACAAGGCTTAGGACAAAAGCATCCGAGAATGGGTAAATAAGGCAAAAGCACCCCCAGCATAGAACAAAAGCAGAATGCTGCTTCCACAGGATGAAAGGGTCTGAGAAAAGGCACACAGGGCAACAGACCACTGCAGCAGGGTGAAATTGCTTGGAGCTAATTAGCAAAAGAAAAGTACCTTCTTGACCTTGAGGTAGCATGTTCTGTCTTATCCCCCAGGCGAGTTAAGATAAACAGACACGGGGCCTGGTGCCTGCCATCTGCTCGGTGCCAAGGATTTTGTTTTGTATTGACACAAACCCCTAACACTGCATATCTTCGAAGCCCCCTTTCTCTCAACAGTTGAGTTAATGATCACTGTTTCATTGTCTCTTTCTACACATCGATCACGTTTTTAAGACTTCTGATCCTAATAAATATGGAGCAAGGACGCTTCTTCAGCGCTCTTGGACATTAGCCTCTCTTGTATTCAATTCTGCACCTGCTCTCTTGCTGGACAAGAGAGAACTCTAGACTCAAAATTTGCAACACTTCATTTTTTTCATTAGAGTAGATTTGCTAATTACTGCAAATTATGTTAAATTGTTATAATTTCATGACAATGTTTTTAAGGGTGTTTTTGTAGAGCATAGAATTCTGTGTAGGCTTTTTTTCTATAGGTGCTTTTCTTTGTTAGTACCTTCACATAATCACTCAATTGTCTTCATTTTCTATTTTTCTGTTAAAATGTCTATTAGTCTTATTTTTTTTCTATCCTCTGCTTTTAAGATTATTCTCTTTGTCTTTGATATATCTTGGTGAAGTTTACCTTTTGTTAAGTTTGCTTTGAGTCCATAATGCATCTTAGATTTTTGATATCTGTCATAACTTTGAAAAATTAACATCCATTCATTTTTCAAATATTACTGCTGTCTCATTCTTTTCTTCTTCCTCCAGGACTCCAATTACACATATATTCCACCTTTTCATTATGTCCCAAATGCTCTTCATCCATTTGGCTTACCATGCTCTCAAATGGATATTTTCTTCTCACCTATCTCCCAGGTCACTAATTCTTTCTTCATCTGTTTATTCTGCTCTCTGTTGTATTTTTCATTTCTCTGCTGAAACCTCCATCATTTTTAGTTTCAATCACACTCATTTTAAAGTTTGATTTAAAGTTTTATGTTTGATAACTGCTATTTGAATCTCCTGGTGGTCTGTCTCTACTTATTGTCTGTTCACTTGACTTCTGGTAAATTTTGACCTTTCTGATTCTTTTACACACCATGTTATTTTTACTTTAAGTATAGAGGCAAACTATGGGAGAAATGTAGTGATAAATAAAGGCTCTGAGTGATGTTTTCTTCTTCCATAAATGATTGATTTTTTTTATTTTTTCAGTCAGTTAGACTAATGCTGATCAACTTAATCCCAAAAAAGATTCAGATAATGTTAAGAAAAATTTCAGACATTAGAGAACTGGTATATTTCCAGTTCAACCTTACTTGTAGGGCATATTCCTTTGGAGCCACCCTTTAGAGTGATTATCAGAGACTTATTTTTGGCTTGCCCTAAACTTTTTTTATCCACACTACTCATGACCCATACAGCTGCAGAAAACTCTGCTTAGCCTCTCAGCCAATAAATTTCATTTTGGTTACTAAATATCTTAGCCATTCTTTTCAAATGAGAAAATCCCTATAAGAGTATTTCTGGGCTTCTTTCTCTGGAATCAAGAACTTGCAAATCTTTGCTGCCTTGGTCACTCTCTGGTGTCCTCAAACAGATTTTCAAAAATATTTTGTCTAGATTTTATAGTTCCCAGTGGGAGGACTGATCTGAAATAGGATAGTCTTTCATTATCAAAAGTGGAAATACAATGGATATTAAATTTCATTCAAAAGACATTTTCAGCATCTATGAAAATGATATTTTTCTCAAGATCTGTTAATAACAAACTATATTAATGGATTTTCTCATTATATACATCTTTGCATACTTTGAATAAAACACCATTTGTCAGTGTTTTGTTTTTGAACATTCTGTTGGAGACTGTGTCCTATAGGATATTTTATTTAAGACTATTCCATTGATATTAATAAATTCAATAAATCCATGTTTTCTTCTTGTGCAAACTTTATCAGGCTTAGTTGTCACACGTAAAGTAAAAACAATTTTAGAGACACCTGGGTGGCTCAGTTGGTTAAGTGACTTCGATTCAGGTCACAGTCTCACAGTTGGTGAGTTCAAGCCCCAAATCAGGCTTTCCACCTTCAGCACAGAGCCCACTTCAGATCCTCTGTCTCCATCTCTCTCTGCCCCTTCCATTCTGTGCTATCTTAAAAATAAATGTTTATTGTTTTTAATGGTTATTTATTTTTGAAAGAAAGAGAGACAGAGCACAAGTGGGGAGGGACAGAGAGAGGGAGACACAGAATCTGAGGCAGGTTCCAGGCTCTGAGCTGTCAGCACAGACCCTGATGCGGGGCTTGAACCCACTAACTGTGAGATCATGACCTGAGCCAAAGTCCGACAGTTAACCAACTGAGCCACCCAGGTGTTCCAAACAAACATTTAAAAAAAAAAAACCCACAATATTTTCCCTTTTTAAAATTTTTAAATGTTATTTATTTTTTTTATTTTAAAGAGAGAGTGCATGAAAGCAGGGGAGAAGGATAAAGGGAGAGAGATCTAGAATCTTAAGTAGGCTCCAGCTCAGTGCAGAACCCCCTGCAGGGCTCCATTCCATGATCCTGGTATCATGACCTGAGCTGAAATCAAGAATCAGACAACCAACTGAGTCACACAGGAGTCCCAATATTTTCTTTTTTTAAATTATAGTCAGAACAAGGGTTGTTAAACTTTTTTCCCTAAAGGGACAGATAGTAAATCTGTTATGCTTTCCAGACTACATAATATCTCTCTCTCTCTCTCTCTCTCTCTCTCTCTCTCTCTCTCTCTCTCTCTCTCACACACACACACACACACACACACACACACACACACACACACACACACACACCTTATTTACAATAAAAGAAAGCAGGCCAAATTTGTCCCACTGTCCACAGAGGCAACTCCTGCTTTAGAATAGTTTATGTAGTATTGTATTATATAGTACTTAAAAATTTAGTAACATTTCCCTGTAAAATCATCTGGGTCTGGTACTTTTATTTATACATAGTAATTGAATAACTTTCTCATTTTCTCAAACTTCCTGTCTCTATTGGCATCAATATTGGTAAATTTATTTTCCTGGGAAATTACCAATTTCACCTATGTTTTTAAATATATCTGCTAGAGTTGTGTAAAATAATTTCATGACATTAATTTGGATATTTAAAAATTTCCTTACTTTTAGTGTATTTCTTCTTGTTTTGTGTATCATTTGTGTAACTTTGTTTTTCCCCTCTTTTTCTTCATCAGGTTAGATAGTAGTTTGTATATTTTATTTATGTTCTATGCAAAGAACCAGCATATTAATTTATAAAACAGCTTAAAAACAGGAGAACTAAGTCTATAAGTTCTGCATTTGTCTTTATATTTCTCTTCTGCTTCCTTTTGCTTTATTTTCTTATTCTTTTTCTAGTTTTTTGGTTGCATATTGAATTTATTAAAATTTCTAAGTTTTATTCATACAAGTATTAAAGGCTACTATAAGCTATGAATTATAATTGTTTTCATTATATTTCATAGAAATTTTATTCCATATTTAATGTGTAGTATTACAGTATTGTTAATTTTTATATATTCTTCAATTTTGTTTTTTATTTTCTATTTGACATAATAGTTATATAATAAGAGTTTTAAATTTTCCAAATGGAAAGGAATTTTTGCTTCTGGATTTTTTATCATTGTTTCACTCTCTATATGAAATGTGTAATCAGTTATAGTACTTGGGAATCAAAGATTTTTCCTCATCGGATTACTCAAGATCACCCCTAAGTGGAGATGTAATTGAGCAGCAGTCAATATCTAGATAATAGCAACCAATCATCTGACCTATGAGGCAGGCCTGAATTCTGTCCTCTTCCATCAGTTGATTTTAGGTATCCCCCACCCCATGAGACCATATATGTGGGTTGAGACAAACATATTGTTGCAACAGATGTAATTCTTAGACCCCCATTTATCTAATTATGCCTTTTAGACAACTGAAGGCTGATTTCCTGAATATACCACTTCTGTTGTAAAATGGTTTTTGTCAGTTCCCTCACCCATTCCTATGACTCAATGAGTATGATAATATACAAGTCATGTTGGACAACTCAGTTTACATAGTCATTTGGTGTCCCATGGTTGGGTGTTCAGTCTCTACAAGAGCTCATTAACATGCCAGGAATTGCCATGAAAATGGAAAATAGCTGTTGTGACCCTCTTATTGGGCTTTCCAACAGACCATTCTTATCTACCAGATACATTAAGCTCCTTTAGATCTACTGGATCATAGTGGTAAGGGGACTGCAAAGAAGCTTGGGAGCCCTTTCTTCCTTAGGTCCCACTTAAAACCAGCAGGCTTTTTGGATAATCTTTAAAAACGATATAAAACCATAATTTTTAAGACATTATATACTATTATCTAAATCCAAAAAGGCCTGTCAAGTGAAATGACACTTTCCACAAAAGCTTATGCTTTATCTTAGAGGAGATACCCCTACATGCCCCAGACCATTAGACCCTCAAAATCATCACATATAACACAAGGTCCCAGATATTTATGGGATTTTCTTCCCACCCTCTGACATGATCTTGTGAGCTACACATAATAAAGAAAATGAACTAGTATCCTTTCTAAAGAATGCTAAGACAATCAAGTTTCCTTAGAACTATGTTATGACAGAGTATGAAAAATAACACAGTCCTAGGAAAAAATTATGAAGTTATACTATTTTCCCTTTCTATGAAAGCAAGCTGCTTTGGTCTTCTCTGCTGATATATTGAGAAAAAAGAGTTCACTAAGTCAGTAATTATTCATCATGAGATATAGGCTGTTACTGATCTGCACATGTAGAAGTATCAACAGCAAGGCAGCTGTGATTTGGGTAATCACCTGGTTAACTTACAGTGGTCTACTAATACCAAGCTCAATCCATCTTGTTTTTTGCAGGACCCAGACAATGGAATCCAACAAGTGACCACTACTACTACATCCTTCAAGTCTAACTGTGATAATTTCTGCAACTTCTCCAGGAATATATCCTAGCTTTTATTTATAAGAATGGCAGGGAGAGACAAGTTTTAGGAGTTTCCATTTGTCCTTTCCAATTGCAATGGCTCTAATTCCAATGTCAGAAAACCACTAAGAGAATAATGCCAGCTTCTACACATATCTATACAGATTATGCAATTGAGGTGTAAAATAACTGGGTAAGTCTGCATACCCATTAGACCTACTATGAGATACACTTGGGTCAAAACATCATTTATCACCTAGTGGCCTAGTTCTATATGCCATGACTCTAACTGGATGACAACACTTTCTGGATCTTTTGATATTAATGTCTGTCCCAACCCTATAGCTAACAGTACTGAAAAAGTAAAGTTACTTCTGCAAATGACCACAGATGGCTTCTATAACTACTATATGTACTTATGGAAGCACTTCAGGGTCCTTCATCGGGGGCAACTGGGCTCTCCCTTTCTGTCAGTGGGCTCTAGATCTTAGAGCTGACTTATATCTAGAAGCCTGTGAAGTGCTGTGAGTTTCCACTTCAGTGGTCAATGTCAAGAGCTGATTTTTTTCTGCTTATGCAAATCAAACGATATCTCAGTCAGCTGCTCACCTAATTTTGCTCCTAGAAACGACATGGTAATTTAGCTATTACCATAGATTTCTGTACTGCCATCCAGGCTTAACTGCTTGTTATGGTAATTATGTTTGTATTGCCAGATGGTCAAATATTACCATCTGGCCCCTACCAATCCGTGATATTTAATCCCCATAGATACTATGGAGTCTGGATCTCTGCCATCATCTCCTCCTGTCAACAAAAGCCAAAAAAGGACAACCCCTATGAAACTTCTCAAAAAATTCTTGTACTCATCTTTCCAAAGCACTCCTTATTAGGTTAAGTGAAGACAGTGTCCTTAAGAGCCTCCTAGGGAATTATTTTAAAGGAGAGGGAGGGGCCAACATGGCAGAGAAGTAGGGGGATCCATACCTCTCTCATCTCTCAAACAAAGAAGTGCTAAAGCCAAAGGACTTTGAATCTAAGAGCCTGGGGAGAAAAGAGACAGAATCTACCAGGAAGAAAATAGGTCAACTGGAGAAAAGATAGGTGGGTGATTGCGAACTGGGGGAGATAAAAAAAAAAGGCCACGTGGGCACGGAGGGGAGGAACCCCCTTCTCCAGAGAGACAAAGGGAAGAGAAAGTGGCTAGGGAAGTGTAGGACCGTATCTGGATAGGAGAAAGACCTCGGACTGAGACTGAGAAGGAACTATCACTAACTGTGGGGCCTTCTTTGGACTGGGTCTGGCTCCCTGTTGGTGCACTTGAGGAGGAGGGGAGCCAGGCTTAGTGCTAGGTCAGGGGCACAGTCCACAGTTGGAGAAAGCGGTCCCCTCCCTGGAGGGTTGCTATAGTACAAAGCCTGCCTGTGCTGGCCATCTCCAGGCTCAGTGGCTGGGCCGAAGGGGCAGACCCCAGTAGGAGAAAGTGGCCCCATCCCTGGAGTGGTGTGGAAAACGACAAAGCTTGCCCACATCTGCCTGCAGTCAGCCACCCCCAGGGCTCAGCGCAGAGGTCCGGGGCACAATCCGAGGTAGGAGAAAGCAGCCCTCCCTGAAGTGTGGTGGCACAGACAATGCCAGCTGGGACCACATACCGGGTGGCACTAAGAGGCACTTCCCCAGTGCCAAAGCACATGCAGCGGGACTTGGAATCCTAGCCAAGCACAGGGTCAGGGGAGTTGGAGGAGTGAGAAGGACAGCCCAGTCTGTGCCTGCAGCACAGTGAGGATGACTCAAACGGAGTCCACAGGGCCCGGATCCATGGAGAAGAGACTGAGGGATCGCCATTTCCACCCCTCCACCACCACTACCAGCAAGGCGGGCCCTCAGGGATTAGTCCCGGGGCCTACAGTGGAGGTGGGTCCAGACTATACCAAACCAGCCCCTTCCTACCGGGTAACTGCATATATACCGGAGCTGGACAGACCCTGTGGACAGATCCTCCAGACCAATGATGCAGCACTGCCTGGATTAACTCTAGGTCAGTTCTGGATATATAGATATATTCTTCCCCCCATTTCTCTTCCTCATCTCTTCCCTCCTCTAGGCTGGTTACTCTGGTTAGTGGTTTGTGTAAACAGACATATTTAATCCATTCTCTTGATGCATGTTCTACACCTCTTTCTTTACATTCCTTTCTCTCTCTCTGGAATAATCAAGCCATATAGTTTCTCTGTCTGGGTAACTTTATCTTCACTTCTTTTTCCCTACCTCCTTCTTTATCTTCCTTTCTCTCTCTCTGGATTAAGCCTTTTAGTCTCTCTGCCTAGTCAATGTTTATTTATTTATTTATTTTGTCCCCACTCCCGTCATTTCTCTCTTTGTATGTGCTCTTCCAACAGCACCACCTCCACCCTGTTCTTGTAGTCAGTGTTTTTGGGGTTTTGTGTTCTTAGTTTTTGTTTGTTTGTGTTATTTGCATGTTTGTGTGTTTTTGTCTCCTGTTTTTTGTTTTCCTTTACAGGGCTACTCCAAGGAACAAATCAAAGCACACCTGGGGGAGGGTCCAAAGTAGGGTAATACAAAGTAGGGTAATAAAATAACCAAAGTCATACCAACAGAGAGCAAGTAACAATCTCCAAAAAACACCACCTGGACAGGCCTTGGACACTGTATGACCCTCCTTTAATATAGCAGTACTCACAGGTGCAGAGCATACAACAAGCTTTTAAAATGCATAAGGGGCAGAAAACTAGCCAAAATGATTAAATGGAAGAATTCTCCTCAAAAGAAATTGCAGGAAGTAGTGACAGTTAACAAATTGATCAAAACTGACTTAAGCAATATAACTGAACAAGAATTTAGAATAATACTTAAAAATTAATTGCTGGGCTTGAAAAAAGCATAGAGGACAGCAGAGAATCTATTGCTACAGATCAAGGGACTAAAAAATAGTCATGATGAATTAAAAATGCTATAAATGAGGTACAAAATAAAATGGAAGAGGCCACAGTGTGGATTGAAGAGGCAGAGGGAAGAAGAGGTGAATTAGAAGATAAAATTATGGAAACAGAGGAAGCTGAGAAAAAGAGAGATAAAAAAAAAAATCCAGGAGTATGAGGGGAGAATTAGAGAACTAAGTGATGCAATCAAATGGAACAATATCCATATCATAGGAATTCCAGATGAGGAAGAGAGAGAGAAACGGGCTGAAGGTGTACTTGAACAAATCATAGCTGAGAACTTCCCTGATCTGGGGAAGGAAAAAGGCATTGAAATCCAAGAGGCACAGAGAACTCCCTTCAGACATAACTTGAATCGATCTTATGCACAACATATCATAGTGAAACTGGCAAAATATAAGGACAAAGAGAAAAATCTGAAAGCAGCTAGGGATAAACAGCCCTTAACATACAAAGGTAGACACATAAGGTAGTAGCAGACCTATCTCCTAAAACTTGGCAGGCCAGAAAGGAATGGCAGGAAATCTTCAATGTGATGAACAGGAAAAATATGCAGCCAAGAATCCTTTACCCAGCAAGTCTGTTATTCAGAATAGAAGGAGAGATAAAGTTCTTCCCAAACAAACAAAAACTGAAGGAATTCATCACCACTAAATCGGCCCTACAAAGAGATCCTAAGGGGGATTCTGTGAGTGAAATGTTGCAAGGACCACAAAGTACCAGAGACATCACTACAAGCATGAAACCTACAGACATCACAATGACTCTAAACCCATATCTTTCAGTAATAACACTGAATGTAAATGGACTAAATGCTCCAATCAAAAGACATAGGGTATCAGAATGGATAAAAAAAAACAAGACCCATCTATTTGCTGTCTACAAAAGATTCATTTTAGATCTGAGGACACCTTCAGATTGAAAGTGAGGGGATGGAGAACTCTCTACCATGCTACCGGAAGTCAAAAGAAAACTGGAGTAGCCATACTTATATCAGACAAACTACACTTTAAATTAAAGGCTGTAACAAGAGATGAAGAAGGGCATTATATAATCATTACAGGTACTATCCATCAGGAAGAGCTAACAATTATAAATGTCTATGCACTGAATACGGGAGCCCCCATATATATAAAATAATTAATCACAAACATAAGCAACCTTATTGATAAGAATGTGGTAATTGCAGGAGACTTTAATAGTTCACTTACAACAATGGATACATCATCTAGACACAGGATCAATAAATAAACAAGGGCCCTGAATGATACATTGGTTACATTGGATCATTGGATCCAATGTTTAATAACTGGATCATTAAACATTGGATACATTTGTTTAATACAAATTAAAATGAAAATACAACAATCCAAATGCTTTGGGATGCAGCAAAGACAGTCCTGAGAGGAAAATACATTGCAGTCCAGGGCTATCTCAAGAAACAAGAAAAATCCCAAAATACAAAATCTAACAGCACACCTAAAGGAACTAGAAACAGAACAGCAAAGACACCCCAAACCCACCAGAAGAGAAATAATAAAGATCAGAGCAGAAATAAACAATATAGAATCCAAAAAAACAGTAGAGCAGATCAATGAAACCAAGAGTTGTTTTTTTGAAAAAATAAACAAAATTGATAAACCTCTAGACAGGCTTCTCAAAAAGAAAAGGGAGATGATCCAAATAGATAAAATCATGAATGAAAATGGAATTATTACAACCAATCCCTCAGAAATACAAGCAATTATCAGAGAATACTATGAAAAATTATACGCAAACAAAATGGAAAACGTGGAAGAAATGGACAAAATCCTAAACTCCCACACACTTCCAAAACTCAAATGGGAAGAAATAGAAAAATTGAACAGACCCATAACCAGTGAAGAAGTTGAATCAGTTATCAAAAATCTCCCAACAAATAAGAGTCCTGGACCAGGATTGGGGAATTCTACCAGACATTTAGAGCAGAGGTAATACCTATCCTTCCCAAGTTGTTCCAAAAAATAGAAAGGGAAGGAAAACTTCCAGACTCATTCTATAAAGCCAACAATACTTCGATTCCCAAACCAGACAGAGACCCAGAAAAAAAAGAGAACTACAGGTCAATATCCCTGATGAATTATGGATGCAAAAATTCTCAACAAGATACTAGCAAATCGAATCCAACAGCTTATAAAAAGAATTATTCACCATGATCAAGTGGGATTCATTCCTGGGCTGCAGGGCTGGTTCAATATTTTCAAGCCAATCAATGTGATACATCACATTAATAAAAGAAAAGAACCATATGATCCTGTCAATAGAAGCAGAAAAAGCATTTCACAAAATTAAGCATCCTTTCTTAATAAAAACCCTCGAGAAAGTCGAGGTAGAGGGAACATACTTAAACATCATAAAGCCATTTATGAAAAGCCCACAGCTAATATTATCCTCAATGGGGAAAAACTGAGAGCTTTCTCCCTGAGATCAGGAACATGACAGGGATGTCCACTCTCACCACTGTTGTTTACCGTAGTGTTGGAAGTCCTAGCTTCAGCAATCAGACAACAAAAGGAAATCAAAGGCATCAAAATTGGCAAAGATGAAGTCAAACTTTCACATTTCGCAGACAACAGATACTCTACATGGAAAACCTGACAGACTCCACCAAAAGTCTGCTAGAACTGATACATGAATTCAGCAAAGTTGTAGGGTACAAAATCAATGTACAGAAATCAGTTGCATTTTTATACACAAATAATGAAGCAACAGAAAGAGAAATAAAGAATCTGATCCCATTCACAATTGCACCAAGAATCATAACATACCTAGGAATAAACATAACCAAAGACATAAAAGATCTGTATGCTGAAAACTATAAAAAGCTTAAGAAGGAAACTGAAGAAGAATCAAAGAAATGGAAAAACATTCCATGCTCATGGATTGGAAGAATAAATATTGTTAAAATGTCAATACTAACCAAAGCTATCTACACATTCAATGCAATCCCAATCACGCAGCCACTCTGAAAAACAGTGTGGAGGTTCCTCAAAAAATTAAAAATAGATCTCCCCTATGACCCACCAATAGCACTGCTAGGAATTTACCAAAGGGATACAGGAGTGCTGATGCATAGGGGCATTTGTACCCCAATGTTTATAGCAGCACTTTCAACAATAGCCAAATTATGGAAAGAGCCTAAATGTCCATCAACTGATGAATGGATAAAGAAATTGTGGTTTATATACACAATGGAATACTACATGGCAATGAGAAAGAATGAAATATGGCCTTTTGTAGCAATGTGGATGGAAATGGAGACTGTTATGCTAAGTGAAATAAGTCATACAGAGAAAGACAGATACCATATGTTTTCACTCATATGTGGATCCTGAGAAACTTAACAGAAGACCATGGGGGAGGGGAAGGAAAAAAAAAACAGGTTAGAGATGGAGGGAGCCAAAACATAAGAGACTCTTAAAAACTGAGAACAAACTGAGGGTTGATGGGGTGGTGGGAGGGAGGGGAGGGTGGTTGATGGGTATTGAGGAGGGCACCTGTTGGGATGAGCACTGGGTGTTGTATGGAAACCAATTCTACAATAAATTTCATATTTAAAAAAAAATGTAATCCCAATCAAATTGCACCAGCATTCCTCTCAATGCTAGAACAAGCAATCCTAGATTTGTATGGAACTACAAAACACTCCAAATAGCCAAAGTAATATGGAAGAAGAAAACCAAAGCGGGAGGCATCAAAATCCCAGACTTTAGCCTCTACTACAAAGCTGTAATCATCAATAGAGTATGGTATTGGCACAAAAACAGACACATAGACCAGCGGAATAGAATACAGACCGCAAAATTGGACCCACAAATGTATGGCCAACTAATCTTTGACAAAGCAGGAAAGAGTATCCAATGGAAAAAAGAGTCTCTTTAACAAATGGTGCTAGGGGCGCCTGGGTGGCTCAGTCGGTTAAGCCTCCGACTTCAGCTCAGGTCACGATCTCACGGTCCATGAGTTCGAGCCCCGTGTCGGGCTCTGGGCTGATGGCTCAGAGCCTAGAGCCTGCTTCCAATTCTGTGTCTCCCTCTCTCTCTGCCCCTCCCCCGTTCATGCTCTGTCTCTCTCTGTCTCAAAAAAATAAATAAACGTTAAAAAAAAATGGTGCTGGGAGAACTGGACAGCAACATGCAGAAGAATGAAACTAGACCACTTTCTTACACCATTCAGAAAAATAAACTCAAAATGGATGAAGGACCTGAATGTGAGACAGGTAACCATCAAAACCCTAGAGGAGAAAGCAGGAAAAAACCTCTTGGATCTCAGCCACAGCAATTTCTTACTCGACACATCTTCAAAGTCAAGGGAATTAAAAGCAAAAATGAACTACTGGGACCTCAAGTTAAAAAGCTTCTGCACTGCAAAGGAAACAATCAACAAAACTAAAAGGCAACCAACAAAATGGGAAAAGATATTTGCAAATGACATGTCGGATAAAGGGCTAGTATACAAAATTTATAAAGAACTCACCCAACTCCACACCCAAAAAACAATCCAGTGAAGAAATGGACAGAAGACATGAACAGACACTTCTCTAAAGAAGACATCGAGATGGCCAACAGACACATGAAAAGATGCTCAACATCACTCCTCATCAGGAAAATACAAATCAAAACCACACTGAGATACCACCTCACGCCAGTCAGAGTGACTAAAATGAACAAATCAGGAGACTATAAATGTTGGAGAGGATGTGGAGAAACGGGAACCCTCTTGCACTGTTGGTGAATGCAAACTGGTGCAGCCACTCTGGAAAACAGTGTGGAGGTTCCTCAAAAAATTAAAAATAGATCTCCCCTATGATCCAGCAATAACACTGCTAGGAATTTACCCAACGGATACAGGATACATAGGGGCACTTGTACCCCAATGTTTATAGCAGCACTTTCAACAATAGCCAAATTGTGGAAAGAGTCTAAATGTCCATCAGCTGATGAATGGATGAAGACGATGTGGTTTATATATACAATAGAATACTATGTGGCAATGAGAAAGAATGAAATCTGGCCATTTGTAGCAATATGGATGGAACTGCAGAGTGTTATGCTACGTGAAATAAGTCA
Organism: Neofelis nebulosa; assembly: GCF_028018385.1. Classification (NCBI taxonomy): domain Eukaryota; kingdom Metazoa; phylum Chordata; class Mammalia; order Carnivora; family Felidae; genus Neofelis; species Neofelis nebulosa. Next base: position 92,518,267 of record NC_080786.1, read on the forward strand.
GACAGAGAAAAACAGATACCATATGTTTTCACTCATATGTGGATCCTGAGAAACTTAACAGAAGACCAGGGGGAAGGGAAAGAGGAGGAAACAAGTTACAGAGAGGGAGGAAGGCAAACCATAGGAGACTCTTAAATACTGAGAACTGAGGGCTGATGGGGAGTGGGGGAGAGGGGAAAGTGGTTGATGGGCACTGAGGAGAGCACCTGTTGGGATGAGCACTGAGTGTTGTATGGAAACCAGTTTGACAATAAATCATATTTAATATTAAAAAAAAGAGCCTCGGATGGCGGCGTAGGAGGACGCTGGGCTCACCGCGCGTCCTGCTGATCACTTAGATTCCACCTACACCTGCCTAAAGAACCCAGAAAACCGCCAGAGGATTAGCAGAACGGAGTCTCCGGAGCCAAGCGCAGACGAGAGGCCCACGGAAGAGGGTAGGAAGGGCGGCGAGGCGGTGCGCGCTCCACGGACTGGCGGGAGGGAGCCGGGGCGGAGGGGCGGCTCGCCGGCCAAGCAGAGCCCCCGAGTCGGGCTGGCAAAAGCGGAGGGGCCGGACGGACTGTGTTCCGACAGCAAGCGCGACTTAGCGTCTGGGAGGTCAGAAGTTAACAGCTCTGCTCAGAAAGCGGGAAGGCTGGAGGACAAAGGGAGGGAGAGCTGCTGAGCCCCCGGACGGCAGAGCTCAGCTTGGCGGGGAACAAAGGCGCTCGCCAGCGCCATCTCCCCCGCCCATCCCCCAGCCAAAATCCCAAAGAGAACCAGTTCCTGCCAGGGAACTTGCTCGCTCCGCGCAAACACCCAACTCTGTGCTTCTGCGGAGCCAAACCTCCGGCAGTGGATCTGACTCCCTCCCGCTGCCACAGGGCCCCTCCTGAAGTGGATCACCTAAGGAGAAGCGAGCTAAGCCTGCCCCTCCCGCCCCCGTGCACCTTGCCTACCCACCCCAGCTAATACGCCAGCTCCCCAGCACCACAAGCCTGGCAGTGTGCAAGTAGACCAGGCGGCCACACCACCCCACAGTGAATCCCGCCCCTAGGAGAGGGGAAGAGAAGGCACACACCAGTCTGACTGTGGCCCCAGCGGGGGGCTGGGGGCAGACATCAGGTCAGACTGCGGCCCCACCCACCAACTCCAGTTATACACCACAGCACGGGGGAAGTGCCCTGCGGGTCCTCACCACTCCAGGGACTATCCAAAATGACCAAACGGAAGAATTCCCCTCAGAAGAATCTCCAGGAAATAACAACAGCTAATGAACTGATCAAAAAGGATTTAAATAATATAACAGAAAGTGAATTTAGAATAATAGTCATAAAATTAATCGCTGGGCTTGAAAACAGTATACAGGACAGCAGAGAATCTCTTGCTACAGAGATCAAGGGACTAAGGAACAGTCACGAGGAGCTGAAAAACGCTTTAAACGAAATGCAAAACAAAATGGAAACCACGACGGCTCGGATTGAAGAGGCAGAGGAGAGAATAGGTGAACTAGAAGATAAAGTTATGGAGAAAGAGGAAGCTGAAAGAAAGAGAGATAAAAAAATCCAGGAGTATGAGGGGAAAATTAGAGAACTAAGTGATACACTAAAAAGAAATAATATACGCATAATTGGTATCCCAGAGGAGGAAGAGAGAGGGAAAGGTGCTGAAGGGGTACTTGAAGAAATTATAGCTGAGAACTTCCCTGAACTGGGGAAGGAAAAAGGCATTGAAATCCAAGAGGCACAGAGAACTCCCTTCAGACGTAACTTGAATCGATCTTCTGCACGACATATCATAGTGAAACTGGCAAAATACAAGGATAAAGAGAAAATTCTGAAAGCAGCAAGGGATAAACGTGCCCTCACATATAAAGGGAGACCTATAAGACTCGTGACTGATCTCTCCTTTGAAACTTGGCAGGCCAGAAAGGCTTGGCATGATATCTTCAGTGTGCTAAACAGAAAAAATATGCAGCCGAGAATCCTTTATCCAGCAAGTCTGTCATTTAGAATAGAAGGAGAGATAAAGGTCTTCCCAAACAAACAAAAACTGAAGGAATTTGTCACCACGAAACCAGCCCTACAAGAGATCCTAAGGGGGATCCTGCGAGACAAAGTACCAGAGACATCACTACAAGCATAAAACATACAGACATCACGATGACTCTAAACCCGTATCTTTCTATAATAACACTGAATGTAAATGGATTAAATGCGCCAACCAAAAGACATAGGGTATCAGAATGGATAAAAAAACAAGACCCATCTATTTGCTGTCTACAAGAGACTCATTTTAGATCTGAGGACACCTTTAGATTGAGAGTGAGGGGATGGAGAACTATTTATCATGCTACTGGAAGCCAAAAGAAAGCTGGAGTAGCCATACTTATATCAGACAAACTAGACTTTAAATTAAAGGCTGTAACAAGAGATGAAGAAGGACATTATATAATAATTACAGGGTCTATCCATCAGGAAGAGCTAACAATTATAAATGTCTATGCGCCAAATACCGGAGCCCCCAGATATATAAAACAGTTACTCATAAACATAAGCAACCTTATTGATAAGAATGTGGTCATTGCAGGGGACTTTAACACACCACTTACAGAAATGGATAGATCATCTAGACACACAGTCAATAAAGAAACAAGGGCCCTGAATGATACATTGGATCAGATGGACTTGACAGATATATTTAGAACTCTGCATCCCAAAGCAACAGAATATACTTTCTTCTCGAGTGCACATGGAACATTCTCCAAGATAGATCATATACTGGGTCACAAAACAGCCCTTCATAAGTTTACAAGAATTGAAATTATACCATGCATACTTTCAGACCACAATGCTATGAAGCTTGAAATCAACCACAGGAAAAAGTCTGGAAAACCTCCAAAAGCATGGAGGTTAAAGAACACCCTACTAACGAATGAGTGGGTCAACCAGGCAATTAGAGAAGAAATTAAAAAATATATGGAAACAAACGAAAATGAAAATACAACAATCCAAACGCTTTGGGACGCAGCGAAGGCAGTCCTGAGAGGAAAATACATTGCAGTCCAGGCCTATCTCAAGAAACAAGAAAAATCCCAAATACAAACTCTAACAGCACACCTAAAGGAAATAGAAGCAGAACAGCAAAGGCAGCCTAAACCCAGCAGAAGAAGAGAAATCATAAAGATCAGAGCAGAAATAAACAATATAGAATCTAAAAAAACTGTAGAGCAGATCAACGAAACCAAGAGTTGGTTTTTTGAAAAAATAAACAAAATTGACAAACCTCTAGCCAGGCTTCTCAAAAAGAAAAGGGAGATGACCCAAATAGATAAAATCATGAATGAAAATGGAATTATTACAACCAATCCCTCAGAGATACAAACAATTATCAGGGAATACTATGAAAAATTATATGCCAACAAATTGGACAACCTGGAAGAAATGGACAAATTCCTAAACACCCACACTCTTCCAAAACTCAATCAGGAGGAAATAGAAAGCTTGAAGAGACCCATAACCAGCGAAGAAATTGAATCGGTTATCAAAAATCTCCCAACAAATAAGAGTCCAGGACCAGATGGCTTCCCAGGGGAGTTCTACCAGACGTTTAAAGCAGAGATAATACCTATCCTTCTCAAGCTATTCCAAGAAATAGAAAGGGAAGGAAAACTTCCAGACTCATTCTATGAAGCCAGTATTACTTTGATTCCTAAACCAGACAGAGACCCAGTAAAAAAAGAGAACTACAGGCCAATATCCCTGATGAATATGGATGCAAAAATTCTCAATAAGATACTAGCAAATCGAATTCAACAGCATAGAAAAAGAATTATTCACCATGATCAAGTGGGATTCATTCCTGGGATGCAGGGCTGGTTCAACATTCGCAAATCGATCAATGTGATACATCACATTAACAAAAAAAAAGAGAAGAACCATATGATCCTGTCAATCGATGCAGAAAAGGCCTTTGACAAAATCCAGCACCCTTTCTTAATAAAAACCCTTGAGAAAGTCGGGATAGAAGGAACATACTTAAAGATCATAAAAGCCATTTATGAAAAGCCCACAGCTAACATCATCCTCAATGGGGAAAAACTGAGAGCTTTTTCCCTGAGATCAGGAACACGACAGGGATGCCCACTCTCACCGCTGTTGTTTAATATAGTGCTGGAAGTTCTAGCATCAGCAATCAGACAACAAAAGGAAATCAAAGGCATCAAAATTGGCAAAGATGAAGTCAAGCTTTCGCTTTTTGCAGATGACATGATATTATACATGGAAAATCCGATAGACTCCACCAAAAGTCTGCTAGAACTGATACATGAATTCAGCAAAGTTGCAGGATACAAAATCAATGTACAGAAATCAGTTGCATTCTTATACACTAACAATGAAGCAACAGAAAGACAAATAAAGAAACTGATCCCATTCACAATTGCACCAAGAAGCATAAAATACCTAGGAATAAATCTAACCAAAGATGTAAAAGATCTGTATGCTGAAAACTATAGAAAGCTTATGCAGGTAACTGAAGAAGATATAAAGAAATGGAAAGACATTCCCTGCTCATGGATTGGAAGAATAAATATTGTCAAAATGTCAATACTACCCAAAGCTATCTACACATTCAATGCAATCCCAATCAAAATTGCACCAGCATTCTTCTCGAAACTAGAACAAGCAATCCTAAAATTCATATGGAACCACAAAAGGCCCCGAATAGCCAAAGTAATTTTGAAGAAGAAGACCAAAGCAGGAGGCATCACAATCCCAGACTTTAGCCTCTACTACAAAGCTGTCATCATCAAGACAGCATGGTATTGGCATAAAAACAGACACATAGACCAATGGAATCGAATAGAAACCCCAGAACTAGACCCACAAACGTATGGCCAACTCATTTTTGACAAAGCAGGAAAGAACATCCAATGGAAAAAAGACAGTCTCTTTAACAAATGGTGCTGGGAGAACTGGACAGCAACATGCAGAAGGTTGAAACTAGACCACTTTCTCACACCATTCACAAAAATAAACTCAAAATGGATAAAGGACCTGAATGTGAGACAGGAAACCATCAAAACCTTAGAGGAGAAAGCAGGAAAAGACCTCTCTGACCTCAGCCGTAGCAATCTCTTACTCGGCACATCCTCAAAGGCAAGGGAATTAAAAGCAAAAGTGAATTACTGGGACCTTATGAAGATAAAAAGTTTCTGCACAGGGGCGCCTGGGTGGCGCAGTCGGTTAAGCGTCCGACTTCAGCCAGGTCACGATCTCGCGGTCCGTGAGTTTGAGCCCCGCGTCAGGCTCTGGGCTGATGGCTCGGAGCCTGGAGCCTGTTTCCGATTCTGTGTCTCCCTCTCTCTCTGCCCCTCCCCCGTTCATGCTCTGTCTCTCTCTGTCCCAAAAATAAAAAAAATAAAAAAATAAAAAAAAAAAAAAAGTTAAAAAAAGTTTCTGCACAGCAAAGGAAACAACCAACAAAACTAAAAGGCAACCAACGGAATGGGAAAAGATATTTGCAAATGACACATCGGACAAAGGGCTAGTATCCAAAATCTATAAAGAGCTCATCAAACTCCACACCCGAAAAACAAATAACCCAGTGAAGAAATGGGCAGAAAACACGAATAGACACTTCTCTAAAGAAGACATCCGGATGGCCAACAGGCACATGAAAAGATGTTCAACGTCGCTCCTCATCAGGGAAATACAAATCAAAACCACACTCAGATACCACCTCACGCCAGTCAGAGTGGCCAAAATGAAGAAATCAGGAGACTATAGATGCTTGAGAGGATGTGGAGAGACGGGAACCCTCTTGCAGTGTTGGTGGGAATGCAAATTGGTGCAGCCGCTCTGGAAAGCAGTGTGGAGGTTCCTCAAAAAATTAAAAATAGACCTACCCTATGACCCAGCAATAGCACTGCTAGGAATTTATCCAAGGGATACAGGAGTACTGATGCATAGGGGCACTTGTACCCCAATGTTTATAGCAGCACTCTCAACAATAGCCAAATTATGGAAAGAGCCTAAATGTCCATCAACTGATGAATGGATAAAGAAAGTGTGGTTTATATACACAATGGAATACTACGTGGCAATGAGAAAGAATGAAATATGGCCTTTTGTAGCAACGTGGATGGAACTGGAGAGTGTGATGCTAAGTGAAATAAGCCATACAGAGAAAGACAGATACCATATGGTTTCACTCTTATGTGGATCCTGAGAAACGTAACAGAAACCCATGGGGGAGGGGAAGGGAAAAAAAAAAAAAAGAGGTTAGAGTGGGAGAGAGCCAAAGCATAAGAGACTGTTAAAAACTGAGAACAAACTGAGGGTTGATGGGGGGTGGGAGGGAGGGCAGGGTGGGTGATGGGTATTGAGGAGGGCACCTTTTGGGATGAGCACTGGGTGTTGTATGGAAACCAATTTGACAGTAAATTTCATATATTAAAAAATAAATAAATAAATAAATAAATAAATAAATAAATAAATAAAATAAATTTAAAAAAAAAAAAAAAAAAAAGAGCCTCCTAGGGAATATGGTCAGGAAGTGAGTTGCCAGAACAAATATAAAATATCCATTTAAAATTCTCCTCTCCCTGTCTTCTGACCCCTTCTTTAATACTATACCTCTCTACTTTATTTACCATATACTTTTGTTGAGTCCAGCCTTCAAAGAACCATCCCAACAAATGATTCAGAACAGATCCAGGTGTCCTTCTCAAAGCATTAAATCCAAATTATGGTTGAGTGCCCCCATGTAAATGAACTCTCCTCTATGTAGCCCCTATACTCAACCCCTTAAAAAACATCCCTATACACTTGGTGACTATCCAATTCCTAAATTCCTTTGGTGGGGAGGGATTCATATGTAGTGCCTATTTCTTTCAGGAGGAAAACTTATGCTTATATATTAGGCTGTACTGAACTCTGAGATCTGATTCTAATTATTGGGCTGAAGGTAATGAAATTGAAGGTTGATCTTGTGAGGGTAAAATCATCAGGCAAGAAAACTACCTAATTTCATCAGTCATTTACAGTCCTCTAGAAAAGGAGAACCATTCTCTGGAAATAGTAAATAGGTACTTCTGTTGGCCAGGAGGGATCAAGGAAATTGGAGAGGGTGAAATTCTCAGGCTTATACTCACAAATTTCCCTATTCCAAGTGTAGTGGTTGAATAATGTCGCCCCAGACCCTCAGAATGTGTCCTTATTTGAAAATTAGGTCTTTACATATGTAATTTTTTAAGAATTTTGACATGCGGGGCATCTGGATGGCTCAGTCCAAAGAGCATGAGACCCTTGATCTCAGGGTTATAAGTCTGAGCCCCATGTTAGGTGGAGACAATTTTTTTGAGATGAAATCATCCTTCACTAAAGGGTAGGCCCTAAAGCCAATGACTGGTGTCCTTGTAAAAGAGGAGAGGACACAGAGGCATAGAGAAGAAGGTCATGTGAAGACAGAGAAAGAGACTGGAATCATGCTGCCAGAAATCAAGGGACACTAGGAGCCACAAGAAGCTGGAAGAAGCAAGAAAGGGTTCTCTCCTAGAGCCTTGAGAAGGAGCATGGCCTGACAAATATCTTGATTTTGGAGTTCTGCTCCAAAATGAAATAATAAATTTCTGTTGTTTGAAGTCACCCAGTGTACAGAATTTTGTTATGGCAGCCCTAGGAAGTGAATATATCAGGAATCAGGGTCACACTCTTTACTTATCAGGGCTTTGACTTTAACAAACAAGACCTATCAAACTACGCATTTATCCCCTTATAAACAGGCCTATTTTTAGCACACTCTGCCCTAGAGCTGCCTTTAAAGGGTCTCTTAACTCAGTAATCAAGTGTTCCAAGTTAAATCATCTTATTTCCAGTGTTTTGGTAGATAAAATGATGCCCACCAAAGATGACTATGCCCTAATCCTCAGAACCTATTAATATATTACCTTAAATGACAAAAAAACAAACCAAAAAAAAAACACAAAAACACCTGTCAGTTGTAATTAAGATTTGTTGAGATGAAGAGAGTATCCTGGATTATCTGGGTAGGCCCAATCTAATCACATGAGTCCTTAAGAGTTGAGAACCTCTCCCAGCTATGGTTAAAAAGAGATGCTATGTTATCTTTGAATATGGAGGAAGGGAGATTTAAGCCTAGAAATGTGTACAGTTTATAAAAGGTTAAAAAGGCAAGAAAATAGATTCTCCTCTAGAGCTAGCAAAAAGGAATGCAACCCTGCTAATATCTTGATTTTAGCTCAGTGAGACCTGTATTGGACTTCTGGCCTACAGAACTATAAGATAATACATTTGTGTTGTTTCAAACTACTAAATTTGTGATAATTTACATCAAAATAGAAAATAATACAAGGGGCATCAAAGGAAGCTGTTGTTTTTCCATCATCATTATAGTCATCCTTGTTCTTTATCAGTTAAACACCACAAGTACTTTAAATCCTACTGTCTTACCTTTCCATCAGCCCCTTTACCAATTATTCATATGAGGATGTTTAAGTAATTATGATGTCACTGCATAATAAAGTTTAATACCACTTCATTTGGCACCTTCAGTGGGTTCTTTGATTTTAAATTGGAGACAGTTCAAACCCAAACTCCTATCCTGAGGGTCTACAATCTAGAACAGGAGGCAGCAAACTTTTTATGTGAAGGGATAGACAGTAAATAGTTTAGGCTTCACAGGCCTTACAGCTCTGTCACAACTCCTTGGCTGTACTCTTGTGGTAAGAAAGCAACCACAGACAATATGTTAATGGTTAGCATGGCTGTGTCCCAAAAAAACATTTTATAAAAACAAGGCTTCAAGCGAGATTTGTCCCATTGGCTCTAGCTTCCAATCCCTGATCTAGAACAATTCTGATAATTATTGTCTTAACCAGGGTTCTGTGGAAAACAGCCTGAGGCTAGGCTTAAGTGCTAATGTTTCATAGAGAATTGCAATCTCAGGGCTGTAATAATAAAGGAAAAGTGAAGTAAAGCAAAGACGTAAAAGTAAGATGATACATTATCACACTAATCACTACTTTATGGGAGAAGACAAAGAGACACAGCCAATCACTCAGCATGTATATATGTTTGGCCTTGCTAGATGTCTCTAACAGTCTATGTGGAAAAACCATAATTCAGAATAGCCCAACCACAGAGAGGAAGGAAAGGAGAATTTATTTCTGTGTCTTGTCTAATATTGGTCAAGGTTTTCTCCATGGGAAGTTAATACCCCCTCATTTCAGAGTCTTGTCATTTGACTCCTTTGGTAGCTGGTAGGAAAGCCAGATATCATATCTTACAGTATGGTATATTATCTGAATCCAGAATTAAAGGGAGAAGCTAAGACTTGGCATAGCCAGTCTACTTAAGGAAACAGTACTGTATAAAACTGATTAATTTTGCCAAAACAGAGATGGAGCAAACAGTCATGATTTGGGAATACAGACAGGCCTGAGAGAATTCAAGGAAATGTATACAGTATTATGCCCAATATAAGCATCTCTCAGCTCAAGGGCACCCTTTTCGATTTGATACACTAATGCACAGTTTCTTTAGTAAATAATATCTCAGAGAGAGGATGGTCTGTTTTCTGATTCCACAATACTATGCTGTTTCAGTATAACACTTAACATCAGTAATGTGTTCCTTCTTTCACCTCATCACAAAGCCTCTGTGGAAAATTGTCCCTTCCAGGTTGAATTTATCCCAGAAATGTAAATGTTTTTAATTAGAAAATCTATTAATATTTCAACAAATTAACAATTTAAGGAATACTCATCTTGTAGTATAAGTACATGATAGCTTTCTTTTTTTTTGTAATATAAGTGTCTGACATTAAACTTTTGATTGCTGGGGCATTCACTTCAGACATCCATCTTGAAGAAACACATTGCAAGCTACATGACTAAATAAAGAGCCAGGATACCCCACCCATGAAGTTCCCCTTTTTTAGAAAGCTCTGGTTGACACAGATAAACTGACAATTTTATTGACAGCTTACTTTTCCTTTCCCACACTTAAATTCCCACTCTTCTGTTTTATTTCACAAATAAAGTGAACATGTGAAACCCTAGGCATTCCATCCTCAATAAAATCAGAACCCCAGGTACATGCACTCTCTCTTTCTCTACCTATGACTTCACTGAATGGCCCCAACCATGTTGTGTACCCTCTAGGACTCATGAACAATAATCTTGCTTTTCAAAGTTCCCTGATGATTGTTGCTGAGGGGTATCTTGACCATTAAAAAAAACCATAAGGGCTGGTCTGGCCACAACACTGGCTCTGAAAAAGGAAATGTTGATGAGAGCTGGTTCAGGTCCAGCTAGTGTCCCCAGGTATTTCTAGATCCTATATAGCATCCTTATCAATAGACTGAGATTAGCACAAAACATATCTCAATGCATGTAGAAACGCATCCAAAAAATTCAACACTGTTTATAATTTAAAACTCTTTGAATATTGGAAATAGGTGAACTTCATAAAAGTAATCAACCAAAAACCTGTAGCAAACATCTTGATTTTGAAATCTTGGAAGATATTTCTTTTGCAGTTGGAAACAAAAGAAAGTTCCCATTAAAGCCATTTATATTCACCTCCACTGGGTTCCTATCGAACAAAACAAATATGTATATAAAAATATATAAATATTAGAAAGGAAGAAACAAAATTTGTCTATGTTTGCTATGCTTTTATACATAGCATATTTCAGGTAATCTAAGGACAGCCATTAAAAACAAAACATTAGGTGACACAATGAACACAAAATAACAAAATCAATATTTTATGCACTAAAATGACTTAAAATTAATTTTTAAGAAAATTAATTCACAGAAGCAATAAAATCTATAAAGTACTTAGAATTAATCTAACAAAAGATATACATATGAATTTTGTGGAAAAAGTTATAAAGCTATATAGAAAAAAAGAAGGGTAAAGGAAACACTATGTTTATAGTTGGAACATTCATATCTCAAGTAAATTTTTTCTAATCGGTATGTTCAAATTACAAACAAAATCCCAGGAGACATTTACATAGAGTTTTAGAAACTGATTCTGCAGTGTATATAGTACAATAAATGTTCAGAAAAAGCCAAGATAGAGAAGGAAGAGGTGGAGGACCTACCAGATAACAAGATGTTTTGTAAAGGTATTATTACTAATAAAATGTAGTAATAGTACACTAATAAATAAATATATCAATACAACAGAGGAAAAGTCCAGAAAAAAGATCCATTCAAGCATGGGAATTTCATATGTGAGTGATATGTCCTTATAAATCAGTAACTAAATTAACTATTCAATAAATGAATTATTTATCTGTAAAAACAGACATATCCCTTATTTCAAACCAATATAAAATAAATTATATTTAAGTTAAAATCTAATCGTGAAATGGAAAGCCTTAAAACTGACCTTCTATTTTAAAACAAGGATGATATTTTCCCACAGGAAGAAATGATTTACTAAGTAAGATACAAAATGCAAGAAACAAATGAAAAGACTGATAAAATTCAATACATTAAAATAAGAAAAAACCTCTATGTGTCAAAAGGCTGTTGATAGAAGAACTAATGTACAAGAAGTCAAACAATTTGGGGGCACCTGGGTGGCTCAGTTGGTTAAGCATCTCACTCTTGATTTCAGCTCTGGTCATGAAATCGCAGTTTGCAGGATTGAGTCCTGTGGCAGGTTCTGCACTGACAAATGGAGAGATTCTCTCTCTCGCTCTCTCTCTCTGCCCCTCCCCTGCTTGCACATGCAGTCATTAGTGCTCTTTCTCTCAAAATAAACAAGCTTTTAAAAAAAGTCAAATGATTTATTCAAGATTTCAAACATGTAGTTTTCTGACATTAATACTAATTTATTTCTCATCCCTTTTAATTTTTAATTACTTAACACACATTATATTCATAAAAATATGAACAAAGGGGACTATCAATACCTTTGATCACTTTCCCCAGTTCCAATCTCCAGTATCCTCCCCAGATTTGTACATATACTTTCAGGCCTTTTTTCTTGAGTATTTGAATATATAATAAAAACACAAATGCATTATTCAAGTGGCCTTATACTGCACTTATTGTTCTTCAACTTTTATTTTTAAAACATGGCTTAAAGAACTTTCCATATCAGTACAGCATTCTATAATATGGATATATTGGCATACATTTATTCCATTTTCTATTAATTGAACTTTATTCTGTTTTCAATATTTTGGCCCTTGGTAATATAAATAGGATAGACCTCTGAAATGAATTTTCTAAGTCATAATGAATACATGTTTTAAATGGTGATAATGCCAGATTGCCCATATTGGTATATATACCTACTAGTGCTGTATTTAGGTGTCCATTATTCATTATTAATATTTTCCATTACCTGATATTATTTTTAATTTTTAATATTTTGCCAGTCTGATGTAGAAAAAATGGGATATTGCATTTCCCTAGTACTTATAAGTGAGGATATTTCCTTCTCACAGCAGCCAAACTCTGTTCTTTAGAGGTAAGAGGCAACACATTTTCAACTCTTATAACTGCCTTTTCTAGTAAACTTACTCTCATATTTCTAAATATATTTATATTTCAATTTCTTGATATATTAATTACACATATTGATTTCCTATTATGAAAGATGAGGATATGGTACAAGTTTTTTATATATTTTGCATGTTCATTATTTGCCTACTATACGTAGCAAATATCTCCCTCTTTATTGCCTATCTCTTATCATGATTGTCTTGTTATGGTACATTCCTTAAAGCTTTTAGGTTTTATGTCTTTCCTAAGGATGTCTCTACTTTACAGTAACAACTCATTTCCTATAGTTTCTTCTAAAACTTTCTGAGTTGTGATTTTAATGTTTATGTATTTTCTCCATCTGGAATTTACTTCTGTGAATGGAGTAAGGTAGAGAGACGTTACTTTTTTTTTTCAAAATGGATATCCAATTGTCCATCACCATTTATTCAATAGTTTTTTATGTCCTAAAACATCTTCTCTAAAATATCCAAAAATTACCCCAAAAGTCTGAACCATTTCTGGAATATCCATTTACATCTATTGGTCTTTTTGTATCCCCCTGTACCAATATCACAATGTATTGTATTACTTTTTAACAATAGCCAAATTATGGAAAGAACCCAAATGTCCATCGACTGATGAATGGCTAAAGAAGATGTGGTATGTATGTGTGTGTGTGTGTGGGAAGATGTTTTCCATTACCTGATATTATTTTTAATTTTTAATATTTTGCCAGTCTGATGTGGAAAAAATGGGATATTCCATTTCCCTAGTACTTAAGTGAGGATATTTCCTTCTCACAGCAGCCAAGTGCTGTTCTTTAGAGGTAAGAGGCAACACCCTATGATGCCAAGTGGGATATTCCTCAGCCATAAAGAAGAATGAAATCTTGCCATTTGTAATAACACAGGTTGGAGCTAGAAAGTAATATGCTAAGCAATATAAGTCAAAGAAAGACAAATACCATATGATTTCAGTCATATGTGGAATTTAAGAAACAAAACAGATGAACATAGGGGGATTAAAAAAAAGAGAGGCAAACCAGAAAACAGATTTAACTATAGGGAACAAACTGAAGGTTACTGGAAGGGGAGGTGGCAGTGGGGGATGAGTTAAATGGATGATGGGCGTTAAGGAGGGCACTTGCTGTGATGAGCACTGGGAGTTGTATGTAAGTGATGAATCACTAAATTCTATACCTGAAACTAATATTTTTTCTAGTCCATTAAACTTTATTTTTTTTTCATTTTATTAAGTTTATTTATTTTCATTATTTTTTATATGTAATTTATTGTCAAACTGGTTTCCATACAACACCCAGTGCTCATCCCAACAGGTGCCCTCCTCAGTGCCGATCAACCACTTTCTCCTCTCCCCCACTCCCCATCAACCCTCAGTTTGTTCTCAGTATTTAAGAGTCTCTTATGGTTTCCCTCCCTCCCTCCCTGTAACTTTTCCCCCCCCTTTCCCTTCCCCCTGGTCTTCTGTTAAGTTTCTCAGCATCCACATATGAGTGAAAACATATGGTATCTGTCTTTCTCTGCCTGACTTATTTCACTTAGCATAACACTCTCCAGTTCCATCCATATTGCTACAAATGGCCAGATTTCATTCTTTCTCATTGCCAAGTAGTATTCCATTGTGTATATAAACCACATCTTCTTTATCCATTCATCAGCTGATGGACATTTAGGCTTTTTCCACAATTTGACTATTGTTGAAAGTGCTGCTATAAACATTGGGGTACAAGTGCCCCTATGCATCAGCACTCCTGTATCCATTGGGTAAATTCCTAGCAGTGCTATTACTGGGTCATAGGGCAGATCTATTTTTAATTTTTTGAGGAACCTCCACACTGTTTTCCAGAGTGGCTGCGCCAGTTTGCATTCCCACCAACAGTGCAAGAGGGTTCCCGTTTCTCCACATCCTCTCCAACATCTATAGTCTCCTGATTTGTTCTTTTTAGCCACTCTGACCAGTGTGGTATCTGACCAGTGGTATCTCAGTATGTGAAACTAATATTAAAATGTTTGTTAACTAACCAGAATTTAAATAAAAACTTGAAGTAAAAATTTAAAAAATATTTTAAATATTTTCCTTTTTTAAAATTTATAGTTACTAATTTTATTTTCTTCTTAACTGAAGTATAATATATAGTGTTATATTAGTTTCAGGTGTACAATATAATGATTCAACAATTTTGTTCTTCCATTTATCTATTTTATCCTTCTCCCCAACCACCTCCCCTCTGGCAACCATGGGTTTGTCTCTATATGTAAGAGTCTGGGTTTTTTTGCTTGTCTTTTTTTCTCATTGTTCATTTGTTTTGTTTCTTAAATTCCACATATGAGTGAAATCATATGGTATTTGTCTTTCTCTTATTTCACTAAGCATCATACCCTCCAGGTCCATCCATATTGTTGCAAATGGCAAGATCTCATTCTTTTTTATGGCTGAGTAATATTTTATTGTGTATATATAGCACATCTTCTTTACTCATCCATCTATGGATGAACACATGGGTTGCTACCATATGTTTGCCATTGTTTAACAATGCTGCATTGGGGCGCCTGGGTGGCTCAGTCGGTTAAGCATCCGACTTCAGCTCAGGTCATGATCTTGCGGTCTGTGAGTTCGAGCCTCGCGTTGGGCTCTGGGCTGATGGCTCAGAGCCTGGAGCCTGCTTCTGGTTCTGTGTCTCCCTCTCTCTCTGCCCCTCCCCCGTTCATGCTCTGTCTCTCTCTGTCTCAAAAATAAATAAACGTTAAAAAAAAATTAAAAAAAAAACAATGCTGCATTAAACACAGGGGTGCATATATCTTTTCAAATGAATGGGGGTGTTGTTGTTGTTGTTGTTGTTTTCTTTGGAAAATATCCAGTACTGTAATTATTAGATCATATGGTATTTCTATTTTTAATTTTTTGAGGAACTTCTATACTGTTTTCCACAGTGGCTGCACCAATTTGCATTCCCAGAAACTGTGTACAAAGCTAGAGGTATCACAATTCCAGAATTCAAGATACACTATAAAACTGTAGTAATCAAAACAGCATGGTACTGGTATAAGAACAGACACATAGATCAATGGAACAGATTAGAGAGCCCAGAAATAAACCCATGCTTATATGGTCAATTAATCTATAATAAAGGAGGCAAGAATATATAATGGAGAAAAGACAGTGTCTTCAACATATGATGCTGGGAAAACTAAGTTGCATGTCATCCTTGCCCAGGGGCCATTCCAATCTTCTCTGTGATTTTAATATATGTGCTGCCAAAGGAGCACAGTGCTTAGAAAACTAGACAGCTACATGCAAAAGAATGAAAATGTACTGCTTTCTTATACTATACACAAAAATAAACTCAAAAATGGATTAAAGACCTAAATATGAGACCTGAAACCATAAAACTCCTAGAAGAAAAAATGGGTGGTAACTTCTTAGACATCAGCTGTAGAAATATTTTCCCAGATATGTCTCTTCATGCAAGGAAAACAAAAGCAAAATTAAGCTAGTGGGACTACACCAAAATAAAAGGTTTTGCACAGCGAAGGAAACCATTAATAAAACAAAAAGACAACCTACTGAATGGGAAAAGATATTTGCAAATGATATATGCAATAAGGGGTTAATATCCAAAATATATTAAGAACTTATACAACACCAAAAAAAACCCCAAATAATCCAATTAAAAAATGGGCAGAGGCCCTGAATAGACATTTTTCCAAATAAGACATACAGATGACCAACAGACACATGAAAAGATGCACAACATCACTCATCATCAAGAAAATCCAAATAAAAACCACAATGAGATTGTCACCTTACACTTGTTAGAGTGGCTGAAATAAAAAACAGAAGAAATAACAAGTGTTGGTGAGGATCTGGAGAAAAATACTTTCTTATGAATTTTAGAATAATTTCCTTAAAAATAAGTAAATTCTGATGACACCTGATTGGAATTACAGTGTATTAATGGATCAATTTGAAGAAATCCAATGTTCTTTCTATTACCATCAGGCAAACTTGACTTGCAGGCTCAATATTTATTAGACAAATTCACTTTCTATCATTTAAAAATAAACAAAGAAGAAAACCTATACTAACTAATTTATACAGGTGTTTTCTATGGTATTTAGCAAAAAAATATATTATTGAAGAAGGAATATTTATGATGAAAGTGATGCTTTAGATCTTTTCATGTTATCACCTTTGTTTCCTCAAAATGAAAATTATGAATGATCAAAGTGAATAAGGATTATTTCTATAACCTGAGAAAATTTTCTATATAATTACCTATTTATAAAATCAAGATTGGCTAATTTATGATTATTTAATATTGGTCATGTATCATTACCAAAACTGAATAGCAGAGGCCTATGATTAATGATATTGATAATCAAATTGCTAAGTTCCAGCACAGAATATTTGAAAATGGAAGTTGTTCCACATGTCCCATACCTTCCTCAAAATTCTAGAATTAAATATCAACTTTAACTCTAGGTGAAAAAAGAGACTTAATTTGGGACCATTATTGTGAACAATTCATTCATTCATTCATTTATTTGCTCATTCATTCATTCAACATATTTTAATTTTAGAAAACACTGACTGCTATGAACTGTGCTACAAGTTAGGTACAAAATAAGAACAAGAAACACCTTCATTCAAGAATGAGGAAAATAAATGCAAGAATAATGGTATTGTAATACTCACTTTCCCTTCATCTCTTGGGCTATCACTTAAATGTACAACTGGACCTGGATGAGTCTTTGTGGATCTGTTAAATTAATTCAAAATAGTAATTAAAAAATAAAAATTAAAACACCTTACCATTAGAGACTGGAACAAAGAAATTATACTAGAATACACTCTTAATAATCTGAGAGTTATTCATTTGAAATTTGGTTGTTTTTCTTGAAGACTATCTTTCTTTCTCCTAGTAACTCTGTTAAAATAGGTGTAATTTTTTTAAAATCAGGTTTAAGAACATAGATCCATATAACAATAGGGTTCTTCATTTCTTTTTTGTTTTAAATGTTTATTTATTTTTGAGAGAGCAAGCACAACCAGGGGAGGGGCAGAGAGAGAAGGGGACAGAGGATCCAAAGCAGGCTTTGTGCTGCAGACAGACCCAATGTGGATCTCAAACTCACAAACCATGAGATCATGACCTGAGCTGAAGTCAGATGCTTAACCGACTGAGCCACCCAGGTACCCTAGGATTCTTTATTTCTATAGCACAAAAATTAAATACTCGAAGGGACAATATTAATAATGAAAGCGATGCTTTAGATATTTTCATGTTATCAACTTTATTTCCTCATTATCAAAGGAAAATTATGAATAATCAAGATGATGCCTTTTCATAAAAATATGGATTTATGGACTGGGAATTTTTATGTTTGTTGCCTTATCTGGACCTCCGAAAATTTAAAATTGAACTTTTAGTTACACAAGAAAGAAAACTTACACAGCCATAAGGCTAATGCTGTAAATCCTTGCAACCAAATTGCAAAGTATATAACTGATTTACAATTTCTTTTGACATAAAATCTCTAATTTTGCTCCTAAGAAAATTTTAGTATCTCCTTTGATTTACAAAGAAACTCTCTCTAGTGATAGCCAGATTACAGAAAACTGACAAACTGAGGAAACATAGTTCACTGGTTATGTCTTACTTATTTGTTATCTAGGGTAAGCAATAACAGGTAACTATGTGTCTAAGTGCATATTGTTAAAAGGACCTATGCTCTGTAAATCTGACTTTAAATTTATTCTACTCTGATATCTAGCATGTTTCTTTTGTGTTCCTTATTTTAACATATTGTTAAATATGATTATGTCATGGTTAAATATAATATGACCTGATAGGACCATAGATTTGTTACTGCTCATTTTTCCACATCCTTTCTTCAACAGCCTATTTGTGCCAGACTAATTCTATTATGATTATATTGACATAATTCTAATTTATTTCTTATGCACACATTAAAACCATCAAAGATTCTTCACAAAATAGTAAAGAAGATTAAATTTTAAAAACTTGTTGGAATCAGAGAAAAGTGACAAATTAAGTAACTCTAGGTTCCCTAGATACCGACTCCCCACAGTGACTCAGAGGAATAAATACAGATTTATTAGATATTTTGTTACTGGTTTTATCCTAAATCTCATTATCTAAAAATGGAAATAGTTTTTCTAAAAATGGAAAATCTAAAAATGGAAAATTAGAATATATCACCTAATATACTGGCAAAACATGTTAAGCACTCAATGAACAGTATGCATTATGACTGCTGTAAATCAATGGAATAATTGGGAACCAGAGTTACTATTTGCATTCTAAATGTAGTGTTTTATTAGAGTATAAGTGCCTCTGATAAGGACAATGTCCTTCAATTATCCTTTGGAAATTAATAATATCCAACAAACTACATACCCCTGTCTCTTGGGTTTGATTGGAACAGCAAATAACAAAGTGTACTCTATGATTAACTAGTAAATATATAAGTTATTTCACTTAAAGAGTGTTCCATATTTAAAAAGTTTGGGAAACCCTGAATTAAACATAGTTACATATTTTTTTCTTCTATAAAACTTCTTAAAGCCATAATTTGCAAGTGAATATTACAAATCTTTGATATTTTCCAAAAGTGTTGGTTCATAGGATCCTTCCTCATTGACCATATTAAGGCAATCACTGAAATATACTTTAAGAAACACTACTAAGGCCACATGCAAGACTTTACCATTTAGACTCTCAAACTCTGTTAAACACTCAAGTTCAGAAAATAATCTAGCATTAAACTTCAGTTGTTTGTATTTACTTTTTCAGACTATAGAAGATATATTATTGGTTGAAAGAAAGAAAGAAAGAAAGAAAGAAAGAAAGAAAGAAAGAAAGAAAGAAAGAAAGAAAGAAAGCCAAACTTAGAAGACACTAATAGTCAAAAGAAAAAAAATTCTCATATTATTTCACTGCCTATATATAATGACTACTAACATTTTGATATGTTTTTTCTGACTTTTCCCCTGGCATTGTACCTCCAAAAACCATCAAGCATTCCTTGAAAAACTTATAGCCATAAAGCATTGGTGTACTCTAGATTCTGTAAATCCTACAAAAATTACTTTAGATAGAATTATCAATGACCTTAAAGTCATGTAATATCTATCTAAATAATGCCCAATAATATTTCTAGGTATCCCTATTTATTTATCTTCCTCCCATTCACCATGATAGCTTCTTAATAGTTTCCTT
Organism: Neofelis nebulosa; assembly: GCF_028018385.1. Taxonomy (NCBI): domain Eukaryota; kingdom Metazoa; phylum Chordata; class Mammalia; order Carnivora; family Felidae; genus Neofelis; species Neofelis nebulosa. Next base: position 92,538,048 of record NC_080786.1, read on the forward strand.
TGTGGACTTTCTTTCTCTTTCTATATCTTAAATATTGATATTCCTTTTCATTCTGCCCTTGTCTATCATCTATTCCCATGTTATATATGGTCATGAATTCAAGAATGCACAGGAGCCAGGCAAGATTTGCAAATGAATTAAATAGGCTGAATGAGAACTGTGCCAACTGGATAGCACATTATCCACCTACAAAAGGTGGATTGATTATTGACTGCCATGACAACAATACTGAACTAGAATTGTCTCATCATGAATTTTCATGAAAATCTGGAAGTACAACTTTTTATTTCTACTCTACCAATTTTCAAATATTACAAATAACTCAGAACATACTTAAAACTCTGGTAGCCAAACAAAACATATCTGTGAGTCAGAATTGGTTGAGTGTCTGCTAGTTTGCTACCTGTTTTCTATATACTCTTCATACACAATCTCATCTTTTTTCATGGTTTCAATGACCATAAATTCAGATCTCATTACCTTCAGATCCATATATCCCACTTCATATCATTTTGAATGTCTTACAAACACATACAACTCAACCTACCTAAAATTGAACCTAAAATTGAACCTAATTGAACCTAAAATTATTTTACTCCCAACTTACTCAATCTCCTACTTTATTTCACTAAATGGCACCCTTACCTACACAGTGGCTCAAGCCTAACATCTCTTAATTCTTCTCGTTGTTCTTAGATCCTTCCATAATACCCAAGTCTGGCCTCTTCTATCTTCTATTTATTTAATTATGACAGCTTATCTCCACTCCTAAATCAATCATAATGTTTACCTAGAATACAGTCTTTCTCTCTTTAATCATTTCTTCATATCTGCCTTCGGAGTAGTCTTCCTAAATGCATATTTAATCAAGTCAACTCTCTGCATAAAGCCCTTCAAAATCTAGCCCTTGGCCTTAGAAGTCCAAACTTCTCAAACTGCCTTAAAAAGCCTTTCATATTATATCCCCTGATTACTTCTCCTTTGTCATCCTCTCTCCCAGGTATTACAACCAACTAAACTACTTAAAATTCCTGTGCATGGAACAAAAACTCTCTCAAATTCCACCCTTTAAACTTTCTATCCCCTCCTCCTAGAGTACTTCTACCCCTGTCTCCCAATTCTTCACTCAACTGAAATTCTCATCCTGTCATATAGCAACATAGATGTAACTTCCTTCACAGACACTTCTCTGAGACCCCATGTTAGGTGTCCTTCTTATGGAATTGCCACATTTTATTTCCAATATATTGGAATTGCCTTTTTAATTAATCTCACCTTTATTAGACTAAAAGCCCCAAGAGGACAGTAACTATGTCTTCCCAGTTCATAGTTGTTTCCAGTACAGAGCATATCGTAGTGTACAATAAACATGTTTGAGTGATTGTTAAACACAAGTCTTACATTTATTATTTAATTCTGAATTTCATGCTCAAATTTTAACCATATGTAGAAAAAAATAGGTTATATATATTTTTTTTTTTTATTTTTTTAAATTTTTTTTTTTCAACGTTTTTTATTTATTTTTGGACAGAGAGAGACAGAGCATGAACGGGGGAGGGGCAGAGAGAGAGGGAGACACAGAATCGGAAATAGGCTCCAGGCTCCGAGCCATCAGCCCAGAGCCCGACGCGGGGCTCGAACTCACGGACCGCGAGATCGTGACCTGGCTGAAGTCGGACGCTTAACCGACTGCGCCACCCAGGCGCCCCGATATATTTTTAACATTTATTTATTTTTGAGACAGAGAGAGACAGAGCATGAATGGGCGAGGTCCAGAGAGAGGGAGACACAGAATCTGAAACAGGCTCCAGGCTCTGAGCTGTCAGCACAGAGCCCGACGCGGGGCTCGAACTCACGAACTGTTAGATAGTGACCTGAGACGACGTCGGATGCTTAACCGACTGAGCCACCCAGGCGCCCCGGTTATATATTTTTAAAAGCCAGGGCTGTTCCACAGAAATATTTATTTTTGTGCTCAAACCTGGAATACATTTTCCCATAGAAATTTTTTTATGTCAGTTTAGTTCTATGCTACTATTTTATGGGTCTATAAACATCACTGTTTCTATGGAAAATGTGTTCCAGTTTCCAAATAATTAATACATACATTTTGGGAGCACAAAATATTTATAATTATGGGAATTGACTATAATTACAATTAAAAGACTTCACTAAAAAAAGAAACAAATTACAAAATAACATTGAATGGAAAGTATTTCAAGTAAGAACTTACCTAGTAATAATTTCACATCTCTTAAAGACAATTCTGCATTTGCTATACTTAGAAAATGTATTGTTAAAACTTGTGTCTAAAATTCTATTACTGAAATGATCTTTTAAATATATTTGTATTATTGTCCCATACACTTGACACATATTAACAGGAAGTGACATGTATTTTCTAATGTATCTGAAGAGGTAGAGAGCAGTTAAAAGACCGTTCTAGGAGACTGGCAGTTGCCATTTAAAATTATATGTATCACAATGGATCTATAATTGCATGGAACACACTTTTGGAAATTTGGTCTATGTAAACCAAGAAACATTCAAGAGGTAATGTTGCCTACTAATAATTTCTTGAGGATATTTCAGGACATTTTTCAGAGGCATGTACAACTCTATAAAATTTGATATTTCTATAAATGGTAGATTCTATTATGATGCTGTATCACATGTCTAAGATCATACTATGAAAAATAAAAGTGTCTTATTTTTAGTTCCTTCTAATTTTACCCCCCTTTACAGTTTTTAAATTCATCATTAGTCCTGAAATCGTAAAAGTTAGACTATATAAATACATACAGGTAAAGTAGAAATCACTAATGAACTATGAAAAGTATTTGGTAAGTATGTGAATATGGAAACAAAACAGCAAAAGTGATGAAATATTTGATATATTTGGATAATAAACTTCTTAATTAGCATCATTCAACTAAACACAAATGATACATCTATTACTATTTGTACTAATGTTAAATTTGTATAAAAGTTTATAATTCAATCTCTCAAGTTTATTTATGTTTTTATCAATATCCTAAAACAATATTATGAAAGCAAACATTAAGTTCATCCCTATTTACCACTTCTATAGAACTGAGATTATAGTGGGAAAATCTTTCCCAAGTAGCTAAAAAAGTAAATAATTTTTGGAAGACATAGTTGACTATAGGATAAACTTTTTTTTTAAAATACACATATAGAACATCAAAATATATATGAGTAAAATAGCTCATGCCAATTATGAATGAAAGCTGTAAGTCAATAGTAGAGTGTAACTATCAAAGTAACTCTTCAGTAGTGTCATCAATCACTTAGTAACCACTCTTTGGAAAGCACCAAAATAAGCGAAGTATGAAGAAAAAGAAAGGAACAGTGAACAAAGATTCTGCCCTGGAGCAGCTCTTAATCTAATCAGGGATGAAGAATTACCATTGATAAAAGACCCATTAGGACATAATACAAAAGGAATATTATAAGAAGATCATAATTAGTAATAACCTTTCCTATCAAGTAATATACAGGCACATTGAAACATTAAAAATTGGGAATGGTAGATTTATCATAAAGACCAGACTCAAGCTTCATAAAAATAGGCTGTTTTAATCAGAGCTTTGGAGAATTAATTATGTAACTTAGAATATATCTATACAAGAGAGAGAACGAGCCAGCCTCAAGTTAAATATATCTTATTAAGGACCTAATATGCACAGAACATAAACATTTATTAAAGAAAATTTTTTTCCTGATTAAGTGACCAGGAGGCAGTGACCAGGAAAATTGTCCATGTATGTATTACAAAAAGATAACTTGGAATTCCACAAAGCTTCACATTTGGGGAATTTCACATTTTTACATGTGCATAAACTTAAATATCAATGCCAAAGTCAAAGTGGTAATTACCACTAACCACATATCCAAATGGATGCATATGTCAAAACATGAAAAATATTGATAAATTGATTCTCCTTAGAACTCTGAACAATATGTTAGGCAAATGAAGAATAAGCTACCACCAATAAAAAATATGTGAACTGATTATGATTATTTTTACATAAAATGAAATGTGGTCACAATCCACTTGCCATTCCCATTGGAAGCGGCTATACTAAGAATGACAATATAGAAATGAGATGATTTCCTGTATAACTTTTAGAATGAGTCTTAGCTTATTATCATCAAATTTTACATACATAACCCTTAGTTATTCAGAAACTCTTAAGTATTCAGAAAGGGTAAAATAAGAATATGTTAATACTACAATAATTTTAAGTCTGTACAGTTTCAAATTATTTTAGCTAAACTTTTCACACAAATTAATCATAAATTAGCTATAAATGTTTCAAATAACTCTGTAATTTGACATATATTTTACATAACCATGTGAAATATTTAAGCCAAATAAAGTGATATTCAAATTCAAACTTACAGCTCAATTGCCTTGTTCCACATGATAACATATCCAGAAAGAATGAAAGATTCAATATTTACAATATGTGTATTTCCTCTTTCTGTTCCAACATAGAGCCATTTACTCTGGAAAGGTAGATGACAGTAAGTAATTCTGAAAGAAAGAAAATTACAATTAAAATATCTAAATTTTATATTTGGTCAGCATTATATTTTCCTTATACTTATTAGGTAGCGATAGCTATATAAACAATAAAATTTACTATACACTCAAGTAGCATTTTTTTACTAGCAGAGGATATAGGATATATAACAAGAGTACATCATTAAAAATAATTATGATAATAATAATCACTATTTAATAAGTATCTACCATGGACATTAACATATATTGTTTCTAATTCTGAAAAGAGCACTCCAAGACAGATAAATATTTCTATTTTACACAGAGGAAACTGAGGCCAGGAATTTTTATTTTTACTTGCAGAGGACTGACACCTAGTAAGTGGCAAAACTGGGATTCAAATATACTCCTATCTGATTGCAAAATTAGCATATTTATACACTAGTCATTTTTCTTCAGTAATATTCACTTCAAATAGAAATTAAGTACATAGGAAACAAATTTCAGTTAGAGAATTTGTAGCTTTGTCTATATAAGATCATAAATTATTTACTATTTATTCAGATGCTTGGAATCTAATTAGTATAAAGAAAACTTATAAGGTCAGAGATCTACCATACTATTCCTTTGGGCTTTTTTATTCTGCCTTTATCTTCACAGTAGGTTTTCTGACCAATTCTGGGAACCTGTTCTATAGCCAACACAACCATGACACCTATAAATAAAATATGGGAATTTACCAGAGCCTTCTATTGACAGTGTATCACTCTCTAGTTTTGCCTATTCAGGCTCCTTAATCACTCTTAAAATGACAAGGGAGGTAAGTTCATAGTTATCCATTGTCAGAACTTATTATTGAATCATCATATTTCCTAGAATTCACTCAGAAAGAGAGCTGGTAAATTGTTAGAAGAACAGGACAGAATTCTAATGCCAGGCAGGCAGACCAATACGGAGGGGAAAAAAGGAATGTGAATGGTAAATTCCCCCCAAAATTCTATCTCATACCTCTTTTTTATATAAGACTAAACATCCAGTCTGTTGAATTTATATTCTCAGTCTGGTTCATTGAAGTATTCAACAGCCTACCTCTCTAAATCAAAATGTATTAAAAAGTATTCTGCTAAAAGCACCTTGCACATTACATCCAAAAATCTAGAAATCCTGCTATCATATATGTACTTACAGTTAATTGGCAATCTAATTGAAGTGTAACCTATATGATACTGGACAAGTCTGATTAAAACCTAAAGTCTAGAAGTGCTATTGCCAAGGGATATTTAATAATGTCCCACAGGAAATAATATGATGGTCATGTTTCTAGGCAATGAAGGATCTATTTCAAATTCAATGTAAGTGGAAAAAGGAAACTCATTTTAAAGAGGATTTAGATTACCCTTTCTGAATCACAGAGTTGAAAAAAACACTAATTTAATAAAAGTAAACAAAAATTTAGTAGTTCTAGTAGATAAAGAGCAAACTTCAATATGACCTAGTCATTTCCAAGGTTAACAAGAAAAATCTAAAAAGCGCCACGATTCAGTAATGAAGGCTGAAGCAAGAGGCAGAATTCCAGTATAGAGAAACTTTACAAGAATGATGGAATACATGAAAAAGACCCAAACAGGATTAGAACTATTCTTTGAACCAGTATTACTTTTCCCCTAATTCTAATTGACAAGAATCCAGACCTTTGATGACAGAAGGGCTTCATCTTATGTCCCATGTCCAACTGATGGGTGGTGGTTAAACAATTGATTTTTTTCACAGGATTCCCAGACTTTATTTGAACCCAACAAAAAAGACTAATGTGATTTATGTAAGATGCTTGACATGGGTGAGGGAGAGGGCATGATTACACTTATGCTGTATATTTGATAACCCTAATAAGTGACTAATCAATACCTTATTGAATTTATTATATTTAATAGTTACACTTTCACTTGTAATGTATTTCCACCACCATAACCCGAAACATGAAAGATTTTCTGTTATGTAGGAACCCTGGAAAAATAATCTTATTCCTATATCCATATTCACTATCATTCTCTCTAGTATATCATCTAAGACATTGTTAGCCTTCCATCCATTTACCCATTAATTCAAATTTCACTAAATAAATCTTTATAAAAAGCACTGGCAGAAGACATGAATAGACACTTTTCCAAAGAAGACATCCAGATGGCCAACAGACACATGAAAAGATGTTCAACGTCACCCCTCATCAGAAAAATACAAATCAAAACCACACTGAGATACCACCTCACACCAGTCAGAGTGGCTAAAATGAAAAAATCAGGAGACTATAGATGCTGAAGAGGATGTGGAGAAATGGGAACCCTCGTGCACTGTTGGTGGGAATATAAATTGGTGCAGCTGCTCTGGAAAACAGTGTGGAGGTTCCTCAAAAAATTAAAAATAGAACTACCCTATGACCCAGCAATAGCATTACTAGGAATTTATCCAAAGGATACAGGAGTGCTGATCATAGGGGCACTTATACCCCAATGTTTATAGCAGTGCTTTCAACAATAACCAAATTATGCAAAGAGCCTAAATGTCCATCAGCTGATGAATGGATAAAGAAGATGTGGTTTACATATACAATGGAATACTACTTGGCAATGAGAAAGAATGAAATCCTGCCATTTGCAGGAACGTAGATATAACTGGAGGGTATTATTCTAAGTGAAATAAGTCAGTCAGAGAAAGTCACATATCATATGTTTTCACTCATATGTGGGTCTTGAGAAACTTAAGAGAAGGGGAAAAAAATAGTTACAAACAGAGAGGGAGGGAGGCAAACCATAAGAGACTCTTAAATACAAAGAACAAACTTAGGGTTGATAGGGGGTGGGGGAAAGAGGAAAGTGGGTGATGGGCATTGAGGAGGGCACTTGTTGGGATGAGCACCGGGTGTTGTATGTAAGTGATGAACCACGGGAATCTACCCCAAAAACCAAGAGCACACTTTACACACTGTATGTTAGTCAATTTGACAATAAATTATCTTAAAAAATAAAAGCACTGTACTTGATTACAACACATCTACTCTTTTTCCCCTCAAAACAACATGCCATTTAATTGGAGAGATAAGACAAGTAGACGAGTAAACAAAAATAAAAGTAAAGTGTGTCTATTGCTATAAAGGATTCAAAGAAGGGAGGAATTAATTCTAGTAAGGGCAATTAAGGAATGCTAAGGTAGAAAACTGTATTTAAATTGGGCCATTATAAAAATAAAAGCAAAAATGAACTATTGGGGCCTCATCAAGATAAAAAGCTTCTGCACTGGAAAGGAAACCATCAACAAAACTAAAAGGCAACCGACGAAATGGGAGAAGATATTCGCAAGTGACATATCGGATAAAGGGTTAGTATCCAAAATCTATAAAGAACTTACCAAACTCAACACCTGAAAAACAAATAATCCAATGAAGAAATGGGCAGAAGACATGAATAGACACTTTTCCAAAGAAGACATCCAAATGGCCAACAAACACATGGAAAGATGCTCAACATCACTCATCATCAGGGAAATACAAATCAAATCCACATTGAGATACCATCTCACACCAGTCAGAGTGGCTAAAATTAACAACTCAGGAAACAACAGATGCTGGCAAGGATGTGGTGAAATGGGAACCCTCTTGCATTGTTGGGGGAATGCAAAGTGGTGCAGCCACTCTCAGAATATCAAAATTAGAACTACCCTACAACCCAGCAATAGTACTACTAGGAATTTATCCAAGGGATACATGAGTGCTGATTCATAGGGGCACATATACCCCAATGTTTATAGCAGCACTTTCAACAATAACCAAATTATGGAAAGAGCCTAAATATCCATCAACTGAGGAATGAATAAAGAAGATGTGGTTTATATATACAATGGAATACTACTTGGCAATGAGAAAAAAATGAAATCCTGCCATTTGCCGCAACATGGATGGAATTGGAAGGCATTATGTCAAGTGAAATAAGTCAGTCAGAGAAAGATATCATAAGTTTTCACTCATATTTGGAACTTGAGAAACTTAACAGAAGGCCATGGGAGAAGGAAAGGGGAAAAAAAAGTTTCAAACATAGAGGGAGGCAAACCATAAGAGACTGTTAAATACAGAGAACAAACTGAAGGTTGATGGGGGAAGCAGGGAGAGGGGAAAATGGGTGATGGGCATTGAGGAGGGCACTTGTTGGGATGAGCACTGGGTGTTGTATGTAAGCGATGAATCATGGGAATCTACCCCCAAAACCAAGAGCATACTGTATACACTATATGTTAGCCAACTTGACAATAAATTACATTAAAACGTTTTAAAAATTAAAAAATAAAGATGATGCCAAAATTTGAAAAACTAAAAAAACCAATAAATAAATAGGGCCACTATATTAAAAATCAAGTAACTCTATAGTTTGATATATGTGTTACATAATCATAATAAGTAAATAAAATCAATGTTTTCAAAGCTTGAAGAATGTACAGACTTTTAAAGTTTTTTGCTTATCTTCACTTTTCACTTACTTTTATAAATTCTTTAACTTATGTATAAAGTAAGATATAAATTCCTGATCCTTATGGCTTTTATATATACATAGAAAAATACAAAATACAAATAAAACTACATCTAGAATTCAAATTAATGACATTAGTTTATGTGACAGATGGATTTTTTTAAAAAGAAATAATTAACCTCACAATATGGATATGTTTGTGACTACACAAGTTCTTTTGATTTGGGATATATTTATTCCATGTTTTTCTTCTACCACTTGTCTATACTTGAACAGTTTTGAACTCTATTCCATAGTACATCATTACATACTTTTATAATCATTTTGCATGAATACATAATACATGTGCATAGTCTATTTCTACTATTTTATTAATCGATAACAATTAAAATAACACCATTTGGTGCCAACACAACCACAAATGCAAATTTAATTTCATATATGGGAACTGTGCGACAGTATTTTTGTATAAAATTGTTTGTTCAAGTCACTCAGAATCTTTCCATTAATGTGATTATAAAAATAAAAATATTACAATCAGAAACTATTGTGGAAAATTCATAACTCCAAGTCTATGCCTATAGATCCTAATTTGAGAAACACTGTCAACACAAGCCAAAACTATATTTTAAGAAAGTTAAGTGGTTTAAAATTATAGAGACTTTGCTGTATGAAATTAAGTGGGAGATTTCAAGTTTGAAACTTTTTTCCCCTAAGTTCTAACAGTTCAATTTTAGTCTTATTTTGTATCCAGATACTAGGTAAAACCTCTACTATCAGGCATGATGACTCTGGCTCCAGTCCCTTCTATAATATTTATAATTATGCTTTACAACCTGGTGATACTCAGAATCAGGTGTATTCTACATATTAAAAATACAAATGCCACAGAGAGGAAAGTTCAACAGTTCTGAAGTAAATCTAGCAATATTGTTTTAAAACTCTTTCTGGGTGGTTTTGATGCACAACCATAGTTAAGAACTACTAAATTATAGCAATAATTTTTAATCTTTATTATAAATAAATCTCATTAAAATGCATATTTTCACATTCAAGGGATAGAACATGTACTGATACTTTAACAAGTAACCTCAGTACTTGATATTCAAAATGAAGTCCATAGACCAGCATGAACATCATCTGGAAACTTAGTAGAAATTCAAATCTCAGGCCCTACCCCAGAATCAGAAACTACATTTTATGAGGAATACCCAGATTAGTCACATACACTTAAAGTTTAGTTACTACTGTTCTAGGTGATTCTAATATAGATAACCTATGACCAGTATTTATGAAATACTGTTCTGTGATTGAATGAATGCCATTATTTTACACTTAAAGTTTTAGGATAAGAACCTAAATTACTAAGTTAGTAATGGATAGTGCCATATAGCTGCATAGTTCTCCTCAAATAGCTAAATAGTGGTGATAAAAAGAACCACAACAACAGCCCAGGGAAAGAAACAGACAGCTACCCTAAGACTCCCTCAGCATATTGATTCAAAGACTGATACTTAGAGGAATTTTAGTGGAAAAACTAAAATCATATAAAAGAAAAAATAAAGAGTTAAAAATTCTCTAAGAAATAGAATCTGATAACATTGGATAACCTGTAGCCAGCTCAAATTCTAACACAAAAGACAAAATTAAACAGAAAACTGAAAATTTAGTTGAATTTCATACACAGTCTTAATTAACTAACCAGATAGTAAAAAACTCAATTTTGTTGCTTTAATTATTTATTGTAATTATTTGGAAAACTATCAAAAATAAGTCAAATTTTTAAAATAAGCCAAATCTTTATAGTTCCATAAGGAAGAACATCATGATTTCTGGCAAATCCAAGTCTGAGAAGCTTATTCTCATTCTGCTACAGCAAAAGAAATAACATTTTCTACCTCCATTTAAAGTCACAGCATATTTTGGGGTACCTGGGTGATTCAGTCGGTTAAGCATCCAACTCTTGATTTCGGCTAAGGTCATGATCTCATGGTTCGTGGGTTCAAGCCCTGCATCGCCCTCTGCACTGACAGTGCAGAGGCTTCATTGGGTTCTCTCTTCCCCTCCCCTGCTCATGCGTATGTGTGCTCTTTCTCGCAAAAGAAATGAATAAGCTTTAAAAAATAAATAAATTCATAGAACATTTCAACTTCTAAATGAAAGAACTGAGTTAGTGGAGGCCACGTGGGGAGCAGGTATGAGGTCCTTCTATTGTGATCAGGATGATAAAAGTAGAAGTAAAATAAGGAGTGATAATTATACCCTACCCAGCAATTACAAAGTGTTTCTATCTCTGAAGATAGTAAAGGCCAACAGGGAAATCTGAATTTCTATTCCTATCTGTTAGTAACAAGATGACATCTGTCCTTCACTGCCAGAGTTAAAAAAACCTACCCCAAAAAGGTTCAAATAAGATCTACCATTTCATAACATAATATCCAAAATAACCAGTTTTAATAAAACATCCTTCATCATACCAAGAAATAGGAAATCTCAATTTGAATGAAAAAAGACCAAGATACCAATACCAAGATGATACAGGTGTTAGAAATCACTGATAGGGGCGCCTGGGTGGCGCAGTCGGTTAAGCGTCCGACTTCAGCCAGGTCACGATCTTGCGGTCCGTGAGTTCGAGCCCCGCGTCAGGCTCTGGGCTGATGGCTCGGAGCCTGGAGCCTGTTTCCGATTCTGTGTCTCCCTCTCTCTCTGCCCCTCCCCCGTTCATGCTCTGTCTCTCTCTGTCCCAAAAATAAATTAAAAAAAAAAAAAAAAAAAAAAAAAAAAGAAATCACTGATAAATATTTAAAAGAAGCTAACATAAAAATGCAACAAAAATTATGAATGAAATGAAATGAAATGAAAAAAATGGAAAGTGTCAGCAAAGAAACAGGAGATAAAAACCAAATGCAAATTTTACTACTGAAAAATACAACCAAGAAAAATTTAAAACTATGGATAAGCTCAAGAGCAGAATGGAGGGCACAGAAAAAAGACTCAGTGAACTCAGAGATAAAAGAATAAAAATTATCCCATCTGAACAACAAACAGAAATAGATGTTTTTAAAAAAATTTCAAGACTCAGAAACTTGTGAGATAAAAATAAAAGATCTAACAATCATGTTATCAGGGCCCCAGAAGAAAAGGAACAGAAAATGGGACTGAAAAAAGTAAAGAAATCATGTCTAAAACTTCTAAATTTGGCAAAAAATCCTCCAAAAAACTCAAGAGGCTGAGAAAAACTAAATAGGATAAACCCAAATAAATAAAATTAAGACAGATCATAGCCAATTATCTAAAAGAGGAAAAAGATAATATCTTAAAGGCAGCATAATGGAAATAAAACCGTAACTATCGGAGAAAATATTCCAATGATGGCAAATTCCTCACCAGAAAACCAGGGGCCAAAAGGAAGTAGAATACTGTTCAAATGCTTAGGGAAAGAACTATCAACACAGAATTCTATATTCTCCCAAAATAACCCCTAATAATAAGGGAGAAACCAGTATATTATTAGATGAAGGAAGACTAAGAGTTTGTCACTAAAAGACAAACTCTAAAAGAATGGTTAAAAGGAGTTCACTAAACAGAAAAAAGATCAAAGACATTTTTGAATATCAAGTGTGAATAAAAAAACTACAGGGAGAGTAAAAATACAGTTAAATACAATATATTTACCACCTTCCCTTGAGTATCCTAAATTATCATAGCCGAAGAAAAAATTATAAACAGTCTGATGTGGTTTTAAATACAGAGAGAGGAGAGCTTATTTAAAATGAGGAAAGTAAAGGAAAATAAAGAAAGGAAATGTCTATACTTCATTCAAACTGAGAAAATGCAATAGCAGATTTTGATAAGTTGTTTATACATAATGAAATGTCTACAGAAACCATTAAAAAGTGAAATGATACAAAGAGATACACTAAAAATTATAAATAAATCAAAATGGAATTCTAAAATAATGTTCTATTAACACACAGGAAGGCAAGTAAAAAACATACGAATGAAAAATAAAATAAGCAGACAAAAAATAGGCAACTTAAGCACTAACATACCACAATTACATAAAATGTAAATACCAATTACAATTGGCAGAGTGAACTTAAAAACTGCTCAACTATATGCTGTGCACAAGAAACTCACTTGAATACACTGACATGGGTGGACTGAAAGTAACAGGAAGGACAAAGATACATCATATAAACATTACTCCAAAGAAAGCAGGAATGGGTGTACTAATACCAGATAAAAATGTAACAACTTTGGAGAATAGAAAGTGACCAGAGACAGAGAGAGACATTATGTAAAGATAAAAAGATAATTCACCAAGAAGACATGGCAATCCTAAATGTGCATTTCCAAACAACAAGTTGCAAATTATGTGAAGCAAAAACCGAGAAGAGAAAAAGAGAATCCATGACGCTAGTGCATTTCAACACCTGTCCCCAGCAAATGAGCAAGGGTATAGAACTCAACACAACCATCAGTCAACAGGACCTAATCAACATTTATAGAATAATCTGCCAAACAACAGCAAAATATCTTGTCACCACAAAACATATACTAAGACACCACATTTTGGGCTAAAAAATAATCTTCAACAAATTTAAAATAATCAAGTCATATAGAATGTGTTCTCTAAATACAAAGGAATCACATTTGAAATCAAAAATATAAGAGAAAAAATCTCCAAACACTTGTAACTAAGCAACACACTTCTGTTCTATGGGTCCAAGAAGTCATCACAAGGGAATTAAAAAAACACAAGAAATAATAAGTGTTGACACAGATGTGGAGAAAAAGGAACCCTCATGCACTATTGATGGGAATGCAAACTGGTACAGCCACTGTGGGGACAAGTGTGGATATTCCCCCCAAAATTAAAAATATAATTATCATATGATCCAGTAATTCCACTAGTAGGTATTTACACAAGAAAACAAAAATATTAATTCAAAACCATATATGCACCCCCATGTTTACTGCAGCATTATTTACAATAGCCAACATATGGAAGCAACCCAAGTGTCCATTCATAGGTGAAGGGATAAAGATACAGTGTGTGTGTGTGTGTGTGTGTGTGTGTGTGTGCGCATGCACATGCATGCACTGGAATATTACACAGCCATAAAAAGAATGAGATCTTGCCATTTGCAACAACATGGATAGACCTAGAGGATATAATTCTAAGTAAAATAAGTCAAAGAAAGACAAATACCATATGATATCATTCATATGTATACTTTAAGAAACAAAAAAAATGGACAAAGAAAAAATGTATAGAATTATTGAATCGTTATATTGTACACCTGAAACTAATATAACACTGTATATTAATAATACTTCAACAAAAGACATGTATGTTAAGCTCTTGGAAAAAAATATATTGAACTGAATGATGCTGTAAATACGTGAAATCAAAACTGGTGAAACAGCTAAATCAATTCCTAGAGGAAATATATAGTACTAAATACTTACATTAGAAAAGAGAAAAAGTTTCAGGTCAATAACTAAGCTTCCACGCACCTAGAAAAATATTTTTCCAAGAACCTAGAAAAATAAGAGTAAGATAAACCTAAACCAAGTAGGCAAAATAAAACAATAAAGAGCAGAAATCAATGAAACTGAAAACAGAGAAGCAAAGGAGATAATCAGTGAAACAAAAAGCAATTTCCTTGAAAATTTCAAGAAACTTGAAAAATCTCCAGCAAGATTGACAAGGAAAAAAAGACATAAAAGACAATTTACCAAATTAGGAATGAAACAAGGAATATCAATACAGATAAATAACAGCTCTATACAAATATATCCTACATTGCAACAGTGTAGGTAGAATGGACAAATTCATCAAGAAGCACAAATAAGCACAATTCCCCATATCTGAAATAAATTAAATAGTCCTATAACTATTAAGAAAATTAATTGTTTTTTTAATTTCCAGAAAAGGAAACTTCAGTCTCAGATAGATTCACTAGTGAATTCTATCAAACATTTAAAGAAGAACTAAAAATCTCTTCCAGGAAATACAAGAGGGAAACTTCCAAATTCATTCTATGAGACTAGCACTACCCTGATACCAAGACCAGACTCCATTACAAAAAAAAAAAAAAAAAAAAAAAAAAAAAAGAACTACAGGGGTGCCTGACTGGCTCAGTAAGTTAAGCATCCAACTTCAGCTCAGGTCACGATCTCATGGTTTGTGAGTTTGAGCCCCGCGTCGGGATCCGTGCTAACAGCTTGGAGCCTGGAGCCTGCTTCAGGTCTTTGCTCCTCCCCCACTCATGCTGTATCTCTCAAAAATAAATAAACATTTAAAAACTTAAAAAAAAAACAAAAGAACTACAGACCAATATCCCTGATGAGCATGGAGGCAAAAATTCACAATAAAATACTAGCAAACTGAATGCAACAGTATATTAAAAGGATCATTTACCACAAGCAAGTGGGATTTATTCCTGGGTTGCCAGAGTGGTTCAATACGTGCAAATCAATCAACATGATACACCACATTAATAAAAGAAAGGATAAGAACCACATAATCATTTCAATAGATGAAGAAAAAGCATTTGACAATGTACAACATCCATTCATGATAAAAACCCTCAACAAAGTGGGTTTAGAGGGAACATACTTCAACACAATAAAGGTTACCTATGAAAAACCCACAGCTAATATCACCCTAAATGGAGAAAAAACTGACAGATATTCCTCTACAGTCAGGAAAGAGAAAGAGATGTCCCTTCTCACCACTGTTATTTAACATAGTACTCAAAGTCCTAGCCGCAGCAATCAGACAGCAAAAGAAATAAAAGGCATCCAAATTGGCAAGTCAAACTTTCACCATTTGCAGATGACATGATACTCTATGTAGAAAACCCAAAAGACTCCACCAAAAAACCTGCTATAACTTATGATATATGAATTCAGTAAAGTCACAGGATACAAAATCAATGTTCAGAAATTCATAAAAAAAAGGATGAAATGCTGCATTGCAACAACATGAATAGAGCTAGAGAGTATTATGCCAAGTGAAACAAGTCAGTCAGAAAAGGAAAAATACACTTGATTTCACTCATATGTAGAATTTAAGAAAACAAATGAGCAATGGGAAAAAAAGAAAGAGAGAGAGGCAAACCAAGAAACAGACTCTTAACTATAGAGAACAAACTAATGGTTACCAGCAGGGATATGGGTAGTAGGATGGGTTAAATAGGTGATAGGTACTAAGGAGTATACGTGTTGTGATGAGCATAGGTGTTGTATGTAAGAGTTGAATCACTGTATTGTAGACCTGAAACTAATGAAACAGTATATGTTAACTCACTGGAATTTAAATAAAAACTTAGAAAAAAGAATAGCTAATTGTATACTTTAAATATATAAAATTTTAATTTGCCAATTAGAACACAATAAAGCTTGTGGGGGCAGGGGGAATATGCTACACATCAGTACTCCTCATAAGGACATAAAAGTTCTTAACAAAATATTAACATAGAATTGAACAGTATATAAAAAGGCCAAGAGGGGCTTATTCCAGGAATGCAAGGTTAGCTCAACACCAGTACACCAATGTAATTCACCATATTAACAAGCTAAAACAGAAAAGTAACATCATCATATGAATTGACGTAGAAATAGCATTTGACAAAATCCTACACTCATTAGTGATAAAAACTATCAAAAATGGCATTAGAGTGTATTTTATCAATTTGATAAACAGCAGCTACCAAAACCCTATAATTAACTTTACACTTAATGGTAAAAGACTGTTTTCCCCCTAAAAATCAAGAACAAGACAAGGATGCCTGTTGTCATCACTCTTCTTCAACATAGTATTGGAAATTCTATCCAGTGTAAAAAAGCAAGAAATGCAAATAATAGCATATAGATCAGAAAGGAAGAAATAAAATGTTTCTATTTGAAGGTAATATGATGGTCAACACAGAAAATCCCAAGGAATCCCAAGAAACTCTTAGAACTAAAAAGTGAGTTCACCAACATTGCAGCATACATAACTCAATTGTGTTTCTATATAATAGCAATGAACATGTGAAAGGTAAAATTTTAAATGCAGTATCATTTAAAGGCATTCAAGATATGCTATACTGAGGTGTAAATATTAAAAAATCATACAACTTTTATGCTAAAAACTACACAAACCAGATGAAAGATCTAAGCAAACAAACATACAGTGTTCACACATTTTAATAATCAACATAGTAAAGATGTTGATTCACATTTTTATAAAACTCAGGCAAGATATTTTTGTGGTTTTATGGACATGCTTATTCTAAAATTTATATGGAAAGACAAAGGCACTAGAATAGCTAAAGCAATTGTGAAAAATAGTAAATAGGAGGAATAAGTCCACCCCATTACAAAACATAATACATAGCTACAGTAATCAAGACTGTGTGACATTGGCAGAAAGACAGACATACA
The DNA here is from genome assembly GCF_028018385.1 of Neofelis nebulosa. Lineage (NCBI taxonomy): Eukaryota > Metazoa > Chordata > Mammalia > Carnivora > Felidae > Neofelis > Neofelis nebulosa. Next base: position 92,555,532 of record NC_080786.1, read on the forward strand.
GATCAATGGAACAGAAGAGAGAACACAGAAAAGTAAACCCACTTAATATGTCCAACTGACTTTTGACAAATATACAAGGCAATTCAATGAGGTCAACAAAAGATAGTATAAAATTGGGTATCTATTAAGACAAAAATAAATCTCTACCGGAACTTTAAATTATACAAAAATTAATACAAATCACACATTTACATATAAAATATAAAAATTTACCAAAATAAAATAGGAGAAAATCTTTGGGATCTGGGACAAAGCAATGAGTTCTTATATTTGATGAAAAAGTATAATCCATAATTAAAGAATTAATAAATTAGGCTTCATCAAAATTTAAAACATTTTCTCTATGAAGAATTATGTTAAGAGAATGAAAATACAAACTATAAACTTGGAGAAAATATTTACAAATCACATATCTTACAAAGAATTAGTATCTAGAATAAATTTATAAATTCTCAAAACCAAATGATTAAAAAAAAATAAGCAAAAGCCTAACAAACTGAAAATCAGTGACTTCTATTGGACTTCGGGAAGAATCAAAGTCTCAGGACAAACTACAACCCAAAAATCTTTATATAAGAAGGAGTTTTTAGGGAAACCAAAAAACAAGAGAGACAAAATATCAAGGACACTAAAGATATGTGAAGCCTCTAACACTTAGAGGTACAGCAAGCATCATTACAGCCTTGCTCCTTACAACATCAATGTAAAACCTCATACTTAAGTTCTATCCACCTTGATACCTATTATCCAATAAACATGTCCAATTTTCAGCAAAAGAAAATACATGACATGATAAAAGGCAAGGAAAAATTCTGAAGAGACAAAACAACACCAGAACCAGATTCAGATGTGACAAAAAAAAAAAAAAAAAAAAAACCCACAAAAAACCAAACAGAATAATTAAACAAGTGATTTTAAATAACTATGACTAATATTTTAAGTGCTCTAATGGAAATAGGAAACAACATGCAAGATGGATAATGTAAGCAGAGATGTAAACTCTAACAAGCATTCAAATAGAAATGTTAGATGTTAAAATAACTGTAAACAAAATGAAGAATGCATTTAATGAGCTCAAAAATACAGTGGACATGGCCAAAAAAAACAATCAGTAAACTTGAACCAAGTTACTAGAAACTTGCCAAGCTTAAATACTAAGAAAAAAGAAAAGAACAGAATATCTAAGAACTATGTGACAGTTTCAAAAGATATACATATAATTGGAATACCAAGAGAAGAGAAAATGAGAAGATATATGTGAAGAAATAATGACTAAGAATCTTCCAAAATTAGTGACAGACACCAAACCACAGATCCAAAAAGCTCAAAGAAGACCAAAGAGAATAGATATATAAAATCTACACCTAGGCATATCATATTCAAACTGTAAGAATAAAGCCAGTGTCAGGGGGGAAGCCCACCTACCTACATAACCTATAGAGAGAGAAAAAAAAAAGAATTACAGTGGATTTCTCATCAGAAACAAAGCAAGAAAGAACAGAGGGGAGTGAAAGAATTGGTTTTGGGGGTTCAAAAAAAAACCTCACCAACCTAGATTTCTATATCCAGAAAAATAATTCTCCGAATGTGAAGAAATAAAAATATTCTCAGAAAAGTAACAACAATAATAAAATGGGGAATTCTTTGCCAGTAGAGCTGCCTGGCAAAAGTGTTAAACATTTTTCAGGGAGATAGAATCTACATTAAAAAGAAGAGCTTGAGAGAAAGAATAAGTAAAGGTAAAATAACAAATTTTCTTTTTCTTAATTGAGCTAAAGGATAAATATTTGCTTAAATTAATAATAGCAACAATGTACTGTGTACTTATTGTAAATAGATGGATTAAATGGCAACAATGTCATAATGGACTGGAGGGATGATTTGAGAATAATCTCTTATAAGCTACAGTCACTACCTATAAAGCAATATGTATTATTTGAAATTTCTATTGAGATATAATTGCCATATAACATTGTGTAAGGTTGAGGTATACAAGGTGTTGGTTTGACACATTTTTTTAATATTGCAATATGAGTACTACAATAGTGTCAGCTAACACCTTTATCATGCCACATAATTATTTCTTTATTGTGTCAAGAATTGTTAAAATCTAAACAATATCCCCTGAATTCCTATATATACACATATATACACATCTTCTTTATCCTTTTATCCATTAAAAAAACCTAGGTTATTTCTGAATCTTGGCTAGTGTGAATAATGTCACAATAAACATGGGTGTGTAGATGTCTCCCCAAGGTAGTGATTTCACTTCAGACGTATATCCAGGAGTGGGATTGCTGGATCAAATTTGCAGTTCAATTTTTAAGTTTTTTAGGAATCTCCATGTTTTCAATAATGTCTGTACCAATTTACTTTCCCACCAATGGTGTACAAGGGTTCCCTTTTCTCCACACCCTCTAGAACATTTGTTATCTCTCATCCTTTTGATAAAAGCCATCCCTACAAATGTGAGGTGATGTTATGGTTTTGACCTGCATTTCCTGATGATTAGCAATATTGAGCATCTTTTCATATTATCTGTTGGCCATTTGTATGTGTTTTTTGGAAACATGTCTACCAAGTCCTTTCCCCCTTGTTAACTGGATTTTTGGCTTTTCTGCAATTGAGTTGTATGCATATTGCATATATTTTGGATATTAGTCCCTTTTCAGATACATGGTTTGTGAATATTTTCTCCCATTTTCTAGGTTGCCTTTTCAATTTATTGACTGCATTTTTTGCTGTGGAGAACCCTTTAGTTTAATATAGTTCCATTTATTCATATTAACTTTTCTTGAGGTAAAATTGGTATACAATTGACCCTTAAACAATGAAGGAGATAGGGATGCTGACCGCCGCCCCCCATGCAGTTAAAAAACCATGTATAACTATTGGCTTCCCCAAAACTTAACAACTAATAACCTATTGTTGACTAGAAGCCTTACCAATAAGATAGTCATTTAACACATATTTTGTATGTTTATGTATTATACACTCTACTCTTACGATGAAGTAAACCAGAGAAAAAATGTTATTAAGAGGGGTACCTGGGTGGCTCAGTGTCTTAAGCCTCTGACTTCAGCTCAGGTCATGATCTCACTGTCTCTGAGCTAACAGCTCAGAGCCTGGAGCCTGCTTCATATTCTGTTTCCCTCTCTCTCTGCCCCTTCCCCCCTCTTTCTCTCTCTCTCTCTCCCTCTCTCAAAAATAAACAAACAAAAAAATTTTTAAAAGAACATGTTATTAAGAAAATCATAAAGGGGAGGAATTAGGATGGCAGAGTAGTAGGAGGACCCTAGGCTTGCCTGATCCCTCAAACACAGCTAGATCAACATCAAATAACTTTGAACACCTAGGAACTGATCAGAGGATTAAGAGAACAATCTACATATCTTGAGTCAGAAAACATGGCAAGTACCAGTGCAGAGATATGAATTGGGGGAGAGAAAAAGCCATATTGCTGCAGAAGGAAGGGAGTCCTTTTTGCAGAGTAGAAAAGGAGAGGAGCAGAGAGAGTAGCACATAGGGTTTGCACAAGAAAAGCAATCCCCCAAAACCATTGACTGGGGAATTAGGAGGCACTGACTATTGCTAGTTATTGCAAACAGCAGAGCCCAAATTTGGAGGTTTTTAAAGTCCACGTCATTTGCCAGAGTCAAACCGGTGGGCAGCTGTGCTCCTGGAGAGAAGTAGGGCAGAGGCCCAGAAGCAGACAGCAGAGAGCCTGGTGTAGAGATCCCCTGGTTTGCAGTGGGAGAGAACTCTCTGCTTCCTGGTATGCATTTGGAATAGGGTATATTGCCTCTGCAAGGACAAAAGACCCAGCTGGCACCTTTGAGGGCAGTTCAACAGCAGGGGACAGAAGCATGTGCAGAGAGCAGGTAACCTGGAAATAGCTTTCCCCTGTGCTTCACCATAAGCTCCAGGCACCCACATGGCTGTGTGACTGTTCCTCTGGGAAAGCACAGCACCAAGGGCAACACTGCAAGGCTAATCATGGGAGGAGGGGAGCAGGTCTGTGCCTTGCCGGCTCCTTTAAGATTTGGAGTTTTGAATCCCAGGTGCAGTGCCACAGGTAAAAGACAGGAAAGCTGTGGTGCCAGGCGTGCCGATGGCCCTGGCATAGAAGGGTTGAAGGAAGAGATCTGACAGAAGCCTGGGACACAAGAGGGAAAATTATTTGCTATTTTGTGAGCACTCCCTGAGCAGCAGCTGGTGCAAGCTACCCTCTCCAGGGACAAGAGAGCAGGGTGATGCATCTTCCTAACCCCTCCCCAGCTCCCACCCCCCACCCACCAGCACAGTCAATGCAGCACCACCAGTGAAGTCTGGAGCCCCTTACACCAAACCTCAAATCCCCACCCCACCCCCCACCTCCTGTGCCTGGCAAAAGCATCTTTACTAGGGCAGGTCTGTGAGGCAGCACAGTGAGCCTCTCCCTAGAGAACCAACACAGGTACCCTGTATGCAACAAGTTTACTGATCATAGAGTGTTCCAAAGCATCAGCTTCAGTTCTGGTGGAAATAGGACCAGGCTTTCTTTTTTTGGCGGGGGGGGGGGGGGGGGGAGGGGAGCGAGAGGGGTGGTGGGTAGTGAGGGGGTAGAATAGTTTTGGTTCATGTATTTGTTTTTTCATTTCTTTTCTCATTTTTTGGTTCAAGCTTTTTTTTTTCTTGCTTTCTTTTTCTTTGGAAACAGTCTTATAGTTTTTTGTTTGCTGTTTAATTCTCTTTCCTTATCTCTCTCTCTTTTTTTTTGGATCAAGCATTTTTGTTTTTTTAAATCAAGCTTATTTTAACAAAAATATCAAAGCATACCTAGCTAAAGGTCCAAATACTGTCCACTCCAAGCAAGGAGTAACTCTGCAGAGGACTGACATGAGAGAAAGTGTAGCCAAATCAACAGCAGAATGTACACAGCATAAAGCAAAAACACTTCCTGAAGCACCAGATCCTGGACAGTGTATGATCCCTTATTAATAAAGCATTACTCTCAGTAGCAGGAAACATAACAAGCTTTCACAACATGAAAAAGACAGAAACCTAGGCAAAATGACGAGACAGAGGAATTCTCCCCAAAAGGAAGATCAAAAAGAAACCACAGCCAGGGATTTGCTGAAAGCAGATAGAAGCAATATATGTAAACAATAATTTAGAACAGTCATAAAAATACTAGCTGGGCTTGAAAAAAGCATGGAAGGGGTGCCTGGGTGGCTCAATCAGTTAAGTGTCTGACTTCAGTTCAGGTAATAATCTCACGGTTCGTGAGTTTGTGCCCCACATTGGGCTCTGTGCTGACAGCTCAGAGTCTGGAGCCTGCTTCAGATTCTGTGTCTCCCTCTCTCTGCCCCTCCCCTGCTCATGTTCTGTCTCTCTCATCTCTCATAAATAAACGTTAAAAAATTTTTAAATATTAAAAAAAAGAAAGAAAGAAGCATAGAAGACATCAGAAAAACGTTTGTTGTGGAGATAAAAGATCTAAAAACTAGTAAGGTCAAAATAAAACATGCTGTAACTGAGATGCAAAACTGAATGGATGTAATCACAATAAGGATGGAAGTAGCAGAGGAACAAATAGGTGATATAGAAGATAAAATTATAGAAAATCATGAAGCTGAAAAGAAGAGGGAAAGAAAACTATTAGGTCATGAATATAGACTTAGGGAATTCAGCAATTCAAAAAAGCACACTAATATACATAGCATAGGAGTCTCAGAAGAAGAAGAGAAGAGAAAAAGTGGCAGAAGATTTATGTGAACAAATTAAGCTGAGAACTTTCCTAATCTGGGAAGGAAACAGACATTCAAGTCCAAGAGGCATAGAAAACTCCCCTCAAAATCAACAAACACAGGTCAACACCATGATATATCATGAAAGTGAACTTTCATGCATAGTGAAGCTTGCAAAATATAAAAATAGAGAATTCTGACAGCAGCTATGGACAAAATGTCCTCAACCTACAAAGGTAGACACATAAGATTAGCAGCAGCAGACCTGTCCACAGAAACTAGGCAGGCCAGTGGGAATGGCATGATATATTTAAAATACTAATGGGAAAAATATGCACCAAAGAATATCTTATGTAGCAAGGCTTTCATCCAGAATAGAAGGAGAGATAGTTTCCAAGACAAGCAAAAACAAAAGGAGTTTATAAACAATAAACCAGTTCTACACAAAGTATTAAAGGCGACTCTTTGAGCAGGAAATAGAGATCAAAAGCAACAAAGACAAGAAAGGAAGAGAGATAATCTACAGGAATAGCAATATTAAAGAGAATACAATGGCACTAAATTCATATCTACCAAAATTACTCTGAATGTAAATGGACTAAATGCTCCATTCAAAAGATATAGGATATCAGAACGGATAAAAAACAAAACAAAACCCATCAATATGCTGCTTACAAGAGACCTATATGAGACCCAGAGACACTTCCAGATTGAAAGTGAGGGGGTGGAGAACCATTTATCTTGCTAATGGACATCAAAAAAAGCCAGAGTAGCCATATTTCTATCAGACAGACTAAATTTTAAACCAAAGACTGTAATAAGAGATGAAAAGGGCATTATATCATAATAAAGAGGTCTATTCAACAAGATCTAACAACTGTAAATATCTATGCCCCCAACTTGGAGGAAGTCAAATATATAAATCAATTAATAACAAACTTAAAGAAACTCACTAATAATAATACAATAATACTAGGGGCTTTAACAGCTCACTTATAGCAATGGACAGATCATCTAAGCAGAGATAAACAAGGAAACAATGGCTTTAACCGACACACTGGACCAGATAGATTTAATAGAGTGCACATGGAACATTCTCCAGAAGGGAACACATACTGGGTCACAAATCATGCTTCAACATGTACTTAAAGATTGAGATCACACCATGCATATTTTCAGACTACAATGCTACGAAATTTGAAGTCAACCACAAGAAAAACTTTGGGAAGACCACGAATACAGGTTAGGAGGTTAAAGAACATCCTACTAAAGAATGAATGGGTTAACCAGGAAATTAAAGAAGAAATTTTAAAAATACATGGAAGCAAATAAAAATGAAAACATGACAGTACAAAAGTTTAGGATGCAGCAAAGGCAATCATAAAAGAAAAGTATACTGCAATACAGGCCTACATCAAGAAACAAGAAAATTTTCAAATACACAACCTAATCTTACACCTAAAGGAGCTAGGAAAATAACAGCAAATAAAGCCCAAAACCAACAAAAGAGAAATAAAGATCACAGCAGAAATAAATGATACTGAAATCAAAAAGCCAGTAGAACAGATCAACAAAACTAAGAGCTAGTCTTTCAAAGAATTTAAAAAATTGATAAACCCCTAGCCAGACTTATAAAAAAGGAAAGAGAAAGGCCCCAAACAAAATAATGAATAAAAGAGGAGCAATCACAACCAACACCACAGAAAAACAAAGAATTATAAGAGAATATTATGAGTAATTATATGCCAGCAAATTGGGCAATCCAGAAGAAGTGATTAAATTTTTAGAAACATATAAACTACCAAAACTGAAAAAGGAAGAGAGAAAATTTCAACAGACCCATAACCAGCAGAGAAATTCAATCAGTAATCAAAAATTTCCAAAGAAACAAGAGAGTCCAGGGCCAGATGGCTTCCCAGGAGAATTGTACCATACATTTAGAGAAGAATTAATACCTACTCTTCTGAAACTCTTCCAAAAAATAGAAACAGAAGGAAATTTCCAAACTCATTCTATGAGACCAGCATTCCTTTAATTCCAAAATCAGACAAAGACTCCACTAAAAAGATCAGTATCCTTGATGAACCTGGATGCAAAAAATTCTCAAAAATATACTAGCAAGTTGAATTCAATGATACATTAAAAGAATTATTCACCACAGTCAAGTGGGATTTACTCTTGGGCTGCCAACGTGGTTCAATATTTGCAAATCAATCATGTGATACACCACATTAATAAAAGAAAAGATAAGAACATTATCTTATGTGATATATGTGATATACCACATTAATAAAAGAAAAGAAAAGATCCTGTCAACAGACACAGAAAAAGCATTTGACAAAATACAGCATCGTTTCTGAATAAAACCCTAAAGAAAGTTGGGATAGAAGGAACATGCCTTAACATCATAAAAGCCACATATAAAAGGTTCACAGTTAATATCATCCTCAATGGAGCAAAACTGGGAGCTTTTCCTCTGAGGTTAGGAACACAACAAGGATGTCCACTCTTACCACTGTTGTTCAATAGTGTACTGAAAGTCCTACCCTCAGCAATCCAACAACAGAAAGAAATAAATGCATCTAAATTGGCAAGGAAGAAGTCAAACTTTCATTCTTCACAGACAACATGATACTCTATGTGGAAAACCTGAAAGATTACAACAAAAAAATTGCTAGAACTGATACATGGATGCACCAAAGTAGCAGGATGTAAGATCAATCAATATACAGAAATCTGTTACATTTCTATACACCAATAATTAAGCAGCAGAAAATCAAGGAATCAATTCCATTTACAAATGCACTAAAAACCATAAGACACCTAGGAATAACCTAACCAAAGAAGTAAAAGATCTGTACTCGGTTAAGCATCCAACTCTTGATTTCTGCTCAGGTCATAATCTCACAGTTCTTGAGATTGAGCTCCACATGGGGCTCTTCATTGACAGCTTGGTGCCTGGCTGGGATTCTCTCTCTCCCTCTCTCTCTCTGCCACTTCCCCACTCATGCTCTCTCTCTCAAAAATAAGCAAACATTTTTTAAAAATCAAAAAATATAGGGGCGCCTGGGTGGCGCAGTCGGTTAAGCGTCCGACTTCAGCTCAGGTCACGATCTCACGGTCTGTGAGTTCGAGCCCCACGTCAGGCTCTGGGCTGATGGCTCGGAGCCTGGAGCCTGCTTGCGATTCTGTGTATCCCTCTCTCTCTGCCCCTCCCCCGTTCATGCTCTGTCTCTCTCTGTCTCAAAAATAAAAATAAACATTAAAAAAAATTTTTTTTTAAAAATCAAAAAATATAAAACCAGAGAAGTAGAAAAGGGGGAAGGAGCAAAAAAGAAATTAAGTACAAATACAGAAAACAATTACAAACATGGTAGATATTAATTCAATTATACCAATAATTTAAATAAAAATTATCTTTGCAAGCAAATTAAAAGAGAGATTTTCAAAGTAAATTTAAAAACAATCAAGTATATGCTATATAAACAAATACCCAAAAATACTGACACAGTGGGGTTCAATGTAAAGGGGGAGTAGAAAGACATACCATCTAACACTAATCAAAAGAAAGCTGAAGTAGTTATATTAATTTTAGACAAAATGGACTTCAAAACAAGGAATATTGTTAAGGATAAAGAAGGGCGTTAAATAATGATAAAAGAATTCTCCAAGAAGACATAACAGTTTTTAATGTGTGTACCTAACAGATATCAAAGTACATAAGCAAAAATTAACAGAAATGCAAGAAAAGAAAAATTCACTAATAGAGTTGGAAACTTCAACACCCATCTTTCAGTAACTGATGGATCAAGCAGGCAGAAAATAAGTTAGAATATAGGTGACCAAAAACAACACCATCAATCCACTTGAACTAATTGACATTTATAGATTATCCCAACTAACAAAAGTAAAAAATATTTGTCAGGTTCACATAAAATATTCACTAAGACAAACACATTCTAGATCATAAAACACACCTTACCAATTTTTAAAATAGAAAGTATGCAAATTACATTCTCAAAAATGATGGTATTAAGCTAGAAATCAAATGTAGAAAAATAGGTAGAAAATTCCCACACATTTAGAGATAAAATCTAAATAGAGCACAGTTCAAAGAAGAAATTACAAATTAAATTTTTAAATATAGTATATGAATGAAAGCACAACTAATCAAATCTTATGAGATGCAGCAAGAGAAGTGCTTACAGAAAATGTTATAGCACTAAATGAATGTTTTGGAAAACGAGATATAAATCATTAATCTAATATCACACCTCAGGAAACTGGAGAAAGAAGAGCAATTAAAACTTAAATCAAGGAGAACAAAGAAATAGCAAAAATTAGAGAAATAAAACAAACAGAAAAACAATTGAGAAAATTAACCAAACCCAATGCTGGTTCTTTCAAATGATTAAAAAAACTGATAAACCTCTAACCAGACTAATCAAGAGAAAAAGAAAGAAAAATTGCCAATATTGGAAACAAAGGAAGATGACTGTACTAATCGCATGTACATTAAAGGGATCATTAAAGAAAATGATGAAAAATTCTATGTCTACAAGTTTGAAAATCTAGATAAAATAGACTAATTCCTACTAAATTTCTACTAAAACTCACACAAAAGAAATCAATAATCTTAATAGGCCTAAATCTATTAAGGAAATTGAATCAATAATTAATAAATTTCTAAAAAAAGCACCAGGCTGAAACAGGTTCATTTTACTCAACATTTAAGGAAACAAATTATATCAATTGTCTACAAGATCTTCCAGAAAACAGAAGCAAAGGCAAAACTTCCTAACCCATTCTATGAGGCTAGCATAGTGTAATACCAAAACCAAAGACATAACAATAATAGAAAACTAGAAACCAGTAACTCTCAAAAACTTAATGAAAACATTCTCAACAGAATATTAATCAATCAAATTAAAAAATGTATAAAAAGAATTTAATACCAAAAACTATCTAATTTATTCTAGGTATGCAAAGCTAGTTCAATATTTGAAAATTAATTAATATAATCAATCATATCACCAGTCTAAAGAAAAAAGGTCATATCAATAGATTCAGGAAAATCATTTGAAAAAATCCAACATTCATTCCTGAGAAACTCTCAGTAAACTAGCAATAGAGAGGAGCTTCTTCAACTTGATAAATAGCAACATCATACTTAATAAAGAGAAACTAGATGCTTTTCCCCTCAGATCAGGAACAAGGGAAGGATGTCCCCTCTTACCACTCCTATGCAACATTGTATTGGAAGACCTAGTTAATGCAATATGACAGTTAAAAAGAAGTAATATTTACTCATATTGAGAATAAAGACATAAAACTATCTATATTCACAGAAGACCATCATAGTCTTATGTAGAAAATTCTGAAAAATTGACAAAAACAACCTCCTAAAACTGAAAAGCAATTATAATAAGCATTCAGAATACAGGACAATTGCTATCAGTTGCTTTTCTATATACCACAAGTAAACAGAATTTGAAATTTAAAACATATAATACCATCTATAATAGCACTAAAAACAATGAGTTACATAGATGTGGTTCTAACAACATATATACACAATGTATAAGCAGAAACTTCAAAAAATCTAACAAAAATCAAATGAAGGATATTCTATGTTGACAGATTTGAAAACTTGATTTTGTTACTATGTCCATTATTCTCAACTAGATCCGTAGATTGATCCAAGGTTAATCAAAACACCCAAAAGTTTTCTGTAAATACTGACAAAATAATTCTAAAGTTTATATGGAAAGAGAAAAGACCCAGACTAGCCAACACAATACAGAAGAGGAAGGAGGTGAGAGAAGGGGAGAAAGAAGAGGCAAGGCAATGGGGAGAGGGAAAGAAGTGGAGAAGGAATGGGAAGAAAAACAATGACAATAATACAGTTGGAGGATTCATGCTACTAATTCCAAGACTTATTTCAAAGTGATTAAAATCTAATGATAGCACCATACCGACAAAAGAATAGAAACACAGATCAGTGGAATAAACTATTTAGTCCAAAACTAGACACATACAAATGAAGTCAACTGAGTTTTGACAAAAACCAAAAGCAACTCATTGAAGAAATTATAGTCTTTTCAACAAATGGTACTTAAACAATATGTACATCCATATGTTCATAAAATGAATCTAGACATAGACTTTACATCTTTCACAAAGATCAAAATTGATCATAAACTTTAATGTAAAATACAAAACCGCAAAATTTCTAGAAGCAAACACAGGAAAAAATCTACATGACATGAATTTAGCCATGAATTTTAATATATAACACCAAAGCACAATCCATGAAATAAAAAGTGTTAAATTGGACTTCAGTAAAATTATAAACTTCAGGGTGCCTGGGTGGCTCAGTCGGTTGAGCATCCGACTTTGGCTCAGTTCTCCCAGTTCATAAATTCGGGTTCTGCATCGGGCTCTGTGCTGACAGGTTGCTCAGAGACTGGAGCCTGCTTAGGATTCTATGTCTCCTTCTCTCTCTGATCCTCCCCAGCTTGCGCTCTCTGTCTCTCAAAAATGAATAAATGTAAAAAAAATTATAAACTCCTGCTCTGCAAAAGGGACTGTTAGGAGAATTAAAAGACATGTCACAGATTTAGCGAAATATATGCAGAATACATATTCGATTAGGGACTTATATCCAAGGTATATAAAGACCACTTAAAACTCAACAATAAGAACACAACCAAATAAAGTTTAAAATGGGCAAAATATCTGAATGGATGCCTCACCAAAAAAGATAAACATGTGGAATAAGCAGATGAAAAGATGCTCAACATCATCTGTCATTAGAGAATTACAAATACTACAACAAGATGACTCTATACACTTATTAGAATGGCTAAAAATCCAAAACACAATACCACATGCTAGCAAGGATATGGAGCAACAAGAATTCTCATTTATTCCTGGTGGAAATGGAAGATCGTACAGCCATTTTGGAAGACAATTTGGCAGATTCTTACAAAGCTAAAAATAGTCCCACTTGATCCAGCAATTGTTCTCTTAAGTATTTTCTCACCTGTATTGAAACCAAGGAAATCTGTATGCAAATTTTTATATCAGCTTTCTTCATAATCATAAAAACTGAAAGTGACCATGATGTCCTTTAATAGGTGAATGGATAAACAAATCAGTACAAACATGCAATGTAATATTATTCAGCAATTTTTAAAAAATGAGCTATTAAGTGGCTAAAAGACATGGAGGACACTTAAGTACATATAGCTTAGTAAATGAAGACTGCCTGAAAGGACTATGTGTGTGTGTGTGTGTGTGTGTGTGTGTGTATAAAAGTATAATTATATGACATTCTAGAAAAGGCAAACTATAGAGGTGGTAATAACATCAGTGGTTGCAAGATGCTCAGGGAAAACGGGAGAAGGTTGAATATATGAAGCACAGGATTCTTATGATGGTGAAACTATTCTTTATCAAACTGTAGTGGTGGAATACATGATATTATGCATTTGTCAAAAACAACACAAATTTACAGCACAAAGAATTAACCTTAGTGTATGCAAGTTTTTAAAATCACTTTTTTAGAGTTCAGAGGATCCCAAGAGGGAATGAAGACTATAATGAAATCATCTAATTCTATTATAAATGTATGAAACAACTTCAGTGAAACAACTTGAATGAAGACAGTTGAGGGACAAAAGGGTTACCTAAATAATTATGGAAATGAGTACATTTCCATATGAGTACAAGAGTACATGAGTACAAGACTAAAGACAAAAAGAATTACACATAAACACTATATTCTAGTTGATAAAGTTGCTTCCCTCAGGGATATGGATTAGTAATTCTGATACTAATATACATGGATGCCAGAATTGAACAAATAAGTAAAGGGAGAGTAGGAGCCAAGTTTCTCAGTGTTGGTTAGAAATTCATAAATAAACAACAGGAGGAATGACCCATACGGTGACGAATTACAGTTGGAGACATCAAGATGAATTCATATTTATCTTAATATAGATACAAATAGGTAAATATTTATAAATATTTGTAGATATTTTTATAGATGTGGGTTAGTATATAAACATATATTTCCTTGCTATGTTAGCTGAGCAAGCCTAGAAGCAACCACAGTCCAATAGCAATGAGCACACCTAGTATTCATATTTTGGTTCCTAATATAATAAAATGAAAATGGAAAAATGGCTGATTCTAGAACTGGGGCATAAAGTATATGAGTCTGGAGTAACAAGTATTAAGAAGTGTTTAAAATTCCTTAAAGTCTATAATGTTGGGGTATGCTAAAGGGATACAGAAGCCAGTGAAATAGTTCATGACAACCAAAGTTAGAACAAAAAGAGCAACAAAATAATAAACTAGAATTAGATTATAATCCAAGGTGTGAAATAAGATTTTATGAGTCCATATTATTACAAATAAATTATTGATTGAATGAGTCAATGAATAAATACATAAATAAATAAATGGGGAAGAGATAAATCTCCTTTGCAAATAAATTCCAAATAATTTCTAAAGATACTCTGCCTTTAAGGAGGTAGAGCATAAACTTCCACTCTTTACATGTAGGCTGTGCATAATGACTCCCTCCAAAGAGAACAGTATGGAAAAATAGAAGAAAGAGTAACTTTATAGTGGAATAACCTGACAAACACTACCTCAGCCAAGTGCCCAGAGTCAGTATCAACAGCGTTAAATCATACTGATAGCAATGTACCCTTGAAATGATGGAAGAGCACTTTACCTCTATTATCATCTTCCACAAAACTCATACCCACAGTCCAATCATGAGAAAAACATCAAGTTCCAATAGAAGAACATCCTACAAAATGTTTGACCAGGGAGCCCTCCAAATTGTGAAAGCTATTAAAAACAACAAATCTAAGAAAATGTCAAAGCCAAGTGCCTAGGAAGATATGACAATTAAATGTAACATGGTATCCTGGATTGGACCTGGAACAGAAAAAGAAAAGTAAAAACTAAGGAAATCCAAATAAATTATGGACTTTAACAATAAAGTCTGTACTATCTTTCATTTATTCTGTAAATTGAAAACTGTTCTTAAAAATTAGTCTATTAAATAAATAACCCAAATAAAGAATGGTAAAATACACAAATAGACATTTCAATGAACAGTTTATATACAGATGGCTATTAAACACATGAAAAGATGTCCAACAAGATGAGACAGGAGGGAATTGTAAATTAAAACCACAATGACAGGAAAAGAATAGTGAACCCTGATTTAGACTCCCATAGATAAAGTCAATTAATATTTAACAAAGATCAATGGAAATACAATGGAGTAAAGACTGTCTTTAACAAATTGTATTAGAACTGGACATCCACATGAAAAAAATTCAATCTAGACAAAGACCTTATGCCTTTCACAAAAACTAACTCAACATGGATCATAGACCTATACACAAAACATAAAACAACAAAACTTCTAGAAGATAACATAGGACAAATCTAGGTGAACCTTGGATATGGTGACACCTTTTTAAATGCAACACCAAAGGCATAATCTATCAAAGAAATAACTGATAATCCGGACTTAATTAAAATAAAAAATTTCTGCTTTGTGAAAGACAATATCAAGAGAATTAAAAGATGAGCCACAGACTGGGAGAAAACATTTGCTCAAGAAACATTTGATAAAGGATGGTTATCCAAAATCAAAAAGAATTCTTTTTTTTATTTGTATTCATTTTTGAGAGAGAGCAAGAGAGAGACAGAGTATGAGTGGGGGAAGGCAGAGAGAGAGGGAGACACAGAATCCAAAGAAGGCTCCAGGCTCTGAGCTATCCACACAGAGCCCAACACAGGGCTCAAACTCACAAACCATGAGAACATGACTGAGCCGAAGTTGGACGCTTAACCACCTGAGCCACCCAGGCACCTCTAAAATCAAAAAGAACTCTTCAAACTCAATAAGAACAATAAAAAAACAAACAATCCAGTAAAAAAAAGGGGGGGGGGCAGAGAGCTTAATGGACGTCTCACCAAAGAAGATACACAGAGGGCAAATAAGCGTATAAAAAGATGTTCCACATCATATGTAATCAGGGAAACACAAACTAAAACAATAAAGACATACGACTATACACTTATTAGTAAGGCCAAATCTGGAACACAAAAAACACCAAATGTGTGGATCAATAGGAACTCTCACTGCTAGTGGGAATGTAAAATGGTACAGCCACTTTGGAAGATAGGGCAATTTGGGAGTTTCTCAAAAAACTAAAAATATTCTTATCATAGGATCCAGTAACCTTGGTATTTAACCAAAAGAGTTGAAAACATATGTCCACACCTACATGTGGATGTTTATATTTAGAGAAGTTTTATTCATAATTGCGAAAACTTAGAAGCAACCAAGATGTCAGTCTGTAAGTGAACAGATAATATGAAATGTTGAAATGAAACAGTGAAATGAAATGGAATAACCTTAAATACATATTACTAAGTGAAAGAAGCCAATCTGCAAAGGCTACATACTGTGTGATTCTAACTATCTGACATTCTGGAAAAAAACTATGAAAACAGTAATAAGACAGTAGTTAGTAGGGTGAAATAGAGGCAGAGATGAAGAGGCAGAGTATAGTGGATTTTTAGGGCAGTGACTACTCTGTATGATAATTATGGATATATGTCATTATACACTTTGTCCGAATCAATGTCAATATCTTGTTTCTGAATTTGTATTATAGTTTTGAAAGATGTTACTACCATTGGGTGAAACTGGGTAGGGAATATGTGGGATCCCTCTGTATGATACATTATAACTGCACATGAATCCATAGTTATCCATTTTTTTATGCCCCTTGGCCTAGCAAGGGGCAGCCCAGATAGGGCTGGATTCTGCAAAATTTTAATAAAAATAACTAAATTAGAATGTCTAATTCTGATCAAGGTAAAATATCCTCTTTTCTCCCAAGTCCTCTGCCTTACAACTAAAAACCCTAATGAATAGCACATAGTTGGAAGCTGGAAAGATGGCAAAGTAGGATCCTAAGCTCATCTTGTCCCACAGATACAAGTAGATAACACTCACATCAGCATAAACAACCCAGAAAATGAGCTGAAGACTGGCAGAACAAACTCCACAACTAAAGGTAGAAAAGAGGCCACACTGAAGAGGGTAGGAAGGGTGAAGTCACAGATTTGGAGTGAAATGGACCATCACCTCTCATGGTAGAGAACAATCCAGTGGCATAAAGAAGAGTGAAAAATAGACTGTCACACTGGGGAGTCCACACAGGGAAGAGGAATGCCTATAATATTTGGCTTTGAAAGTGAGACAGAACAAATCTCGTGAATTCTTACAACCAGTGAGACTTAAAGCTTAGAAATTTTTTAGTCAGTAGTCTCCACTCTGTGAGGCCCAGAGGCATCAGGAAATGAAGTCACTGCCCTTAAAGAGACAGCCCAAGAAACATCTAGTGGAAATACAGTGTGGATGCAGCAGTTTGAAAAATGCCAGGGGCAGACAGGAAGGAGAGTTATTTACTCATCTCAGAAAGTGGCTTGGAGAGGCAGGGATCATGGA
This sequence comes from Neofelis nebulosa, assembly GCF_028018385.1. Taxonomy (NCBI): domain Eukaryota; kingdom Metazoa; phylum Chordata; class Mammalia; order Carnivora; family Felidae; genus Neofelis; species Neofelis nebulosa. The sequence goes on from NC_080786.1 coordinate 92,572,818, forward strand.
AGATACCTCCAGTAACAAAGGAGCTGGCAGGCAACACTTCCTTCCCCAGCTCTAACACCCTCCCACCCCCGCAAAAACACATGGCCACTTGCAGGAACCAGCATGGTGCCTACACTAGCTATCTAACCTGCTTACACCAAGCCCCATCTACCTGCACTTCAGCTGATCTGTCTTTCCCACTTTCCTTAGTTCCAGTGCTGCAAGACTCCTACCCTAGAAGTCCTGCAAAAACCCCACCAAGTCCCCATCTCCTGACCTGCACATTTTGTGGAACCTCAGTTCTAGTGGCAGCAGCAGGCCTCATTTCACAAGACCTGTGCACACTTTTTTAAAATGTACCCCACTGCCCACAACAGGCAAAGAGAACCTCTATAGATGACTGGTATGAAGGATAAAAGCCAGGACTCAACAGCAAGGCACACACAGTGCACGTAAGAGATACCCCTGAAGTGACAGGTCTTAGGCAACATGGGAGCCCACACTACAGGGCACTATAAGACTTCTTCTTCATAAAGCCAATACTTTCAAGAACAGGAGATATAGCTGACTTTTCTAATACACAGGAACAGACACAGAGAGTTAGACAAAATGAGGAGATAGAAGAAGAACAAAACAAATGAAAGAACAGAACAAAACAACAGAAAGAGACCTAAACAATATGGATGCAGGTACTATGCCAGAGAGAGAATTTAAAGTAATGATCATAAAGGTACTCACTGGACTTGAGAAAAGAGTGGTGGACATCAGTTAGACCCTTAACAAAGAGATAAAAAAGAACCAATCAGAGATAAAAGAACACAATAAATGAAATTAAAAATATACTTGATGGAATAAATAGCAGGCTAGAGGAAGCAAAGGAATGAATTAATGACCTGGAAGACAGAGTAATGGAAAGTAATAAAGCTGAACAAGGGAGACAAAAAAGAATTATGTAAAATAAGAACAGACTTAGGAAGCTCAACAACTCTAACAAGCATGGTAACATTCGCATTATAGGGATCTCAGAAGAACAGAGTGAAAAAGAAATATTTATTGGAAGAAATAATAGCTAAAAACTTCCCTAATCTGGGGAAGGAAACAGAAATCCAGATCCAAGAGGCACAGAGATTCCCCCAATAAAATTAATCCAAGGAAACAGTTTTTTAAACTAAAGAAAGTAGCAAGAGAAAAGGAGAGTTACATACTTAAAAGGCTACCAGCAGATTTTTCAGCAGAAACTCTGCAGGCCAGATGAGAATGGCATGATATATTCAAAGTGCTAAAAGGAAAAAATCTGCAGCCAAGAATCCTCTATCCAGAAAGGCTATCATTCAAAATAAAAGGAGAGATAAAGTGTTTCTCAAACAAACAAAAACTAAAGGAATTCATAACTACTAAACCAGTCCTACAAAAATATTAAAGGGAACCCTTTGAATAGAAAGGAAACAACATCAGTGAGAGTATAAAAAGGTGGAAGCACAGAATTGGTAAAAAAAAAAAATAGTAAGTATATCTGTAAAAATCAGTCAAGGAATTCAAGAAATGAAAGGGTATAAAATATGACACCATATGCCTAAGTACATGGGTAGGAGAGGAGTAAAGAATGGATTCAAAGTTAAGTGACCATCAACTTAACATAGGCTGCTATATCAAGAAAATGTTATATACAAACCTAATAGTAACCACAAATCAAAGAATAAAGAGAAAGGAATACAAGTATGTCAGTAAAGCAAGCCAACAATCCATGAAAGAGATCAAGAGAAGAAAGGATCAGAGGAAAACTACAAAAACAATGACAAAACCGGTAACAAAATGACAATAAATACATATCTATCAGTAATTACTTTGAATGAAAATGGACCAAATGCTTCAATCAAAAGACAGAGTATATAAAAAAAAAAAAAAAAAAGACAGGGGGACAGAGTATATAAAAAAAACAAGACCCATCTATTTGCTGCCTATAAGAGATTCATTTCAGACCTAAAGATACCTGCAGATTGAAAGTGAAGGGATGGAGAAATATCTATCATACAAATGGATGTCAAAAGTAAGCTAGAGTAGCAATACTTATATCAGACAAAATTGACTTTAAAACAAAGACTGGGGCGCCTGGGTGGCGCAGTGGGTTAAGCGTCCGACTTCAGCCAGGTCACGATCTCACGGTCCGTGAGTTCGAGCCCCGCGTCAGGCTCTGGGCTGATGGCTCGGAGCCTGGAGCCTGTTTCCGATTCTGTGTCTCCCTCTCTCTCTGCCCCTCCCCCGTTCATGCTCTGTCTCTCTCTGTCCCAAAAATAAATAAAAAACGTTGAAAAAAAAATTTTAAAACAAAGACTGTAACAAGAGACAAGAGGACATGGTACAATATACAGGGGACAATGCAACAAGAAGATATACATTGGTAAGTATTTATGGGTCCAACAAGACAGTATTCAAATACATAAAACAGTTAATAACAAAATAAAGGAACTAATCAATATTAATACAATAGTAGGGAACATTAACATCCCACTTACATTAATGGATATATCATCCAAACCAAAAATCAGTAAGGAAACAGTGCTTGAATGACACATTTGACCAAACGTATTTAACAGATATATTCAGAACATTCCATCCTAAAACAGCAGAAAACACATTCTTTTCAGGTGCACATGGAGTATTCTCTAGAAGAATCACATATTAGCCCACAAAACAAGCCTCAACCAATTCAAGAAAATTGAAGTCATAACCTGCATCTTTTCTGACCACAATGCTATGAAACTAGAAGTCAACCACAAGAAAAAATTGAAAATAACAAAAATACATAGAGGTTAAATAACATGGTACTAAACAATAAATGGGTCAACCAGGAAATAAAAGAACAAATAAAACAGTACATGGAAACAAATGAAAATGAAAGCACTATAATCCAAAACCTAATGCAGCAAAAATAATTCTAAGAGGAAAATTAATAGCAATACAGCAATACAGAAGCAAGAAAAATCTAAAAGAAAAAAAAAACCTAAACTTACACCTAAAGGAGCTAGAAAAAGAACAACCAACAAAACCCAAAACCTGCAGAAAGAAGGATATAATAAAAAATTAGAGCAGAAATAAATGATATAGAAACTTCAGAAAATCAATAGGACAGATTAATGAAACCAAGAGCTGACCCTTTGAAAAGATAAACAAAATTCATAAACCTCTAGCCATACTCAAAAAAAAATAAAGGACTGAAATAGATAAAATCAGAAATGGAAGAGGAGTAATAAGAATGAACACTACAGAAATACAAACTATTGTTAAGAGAATACTATGAAAAAAATATACATCAACAAATTGGACAACCTAGAAGAAATGGTTAAAGTACTAGAAACATATAACCTCCCAAAGGTAAAGCTAGAAGAAACAGAAAATTTGAACAAACTGATTAGAAGCAAAGAGATGGAACCAGTAACCCAAAAACTCCAAACAAACAAAAGGATCAGATGGCTTCACAGGCCATTTGTATCAAACATTTAAAGACGAGTTAATACCTATTCTTCTCAAACTATTCCAAAAAATAAAAAAGGAAAAACTTCCAAATTGAGGCTAACATTACTCTGATATCAAAGCCAGATAAAGATATAATAAAAAAAGAAAACTACCGGCCAATAACTCTGATGAACACGGATGCAAAAAATCTCAATAAAATACTAGCAAATCCAATCCAACAGTACATTAAAAGAATCATTCAACACAATCAAGTGGGATTTATTCCCGAGTTAAAGGGTGGTTCAATAATCACAAATCAATCAATAAGAGAAAGGATAAAAACTATATGATCATTTCAATATATGAAGAAAGCATTTGACAAAGTACAACATTCACTCATGATAAAAATCCTCAACAAAGCAGATCTAGAGGGAACATACCTCAACAAAATAAAGGCCTTATATGAAAGGCCAACATCATTATCCAACAACATACTCAATAGGGAAAAACTGAGAGCTTTTCCCCTAAGATCAGGAACAAGACAAGGATGTCCACTCACATCCAAATTGGTAAGGAAGTATTTCAGAGGACATGATACTATATAATAGAAAAACCTAGACACTAGTATCTTACTAGACACTAATAGAAACAGCAAAAGACAACTAGAACTGATAAATGAATTCAGTAAAGTTGTAGGATATAAAATCAATGTACAGAAATCTGTTGCATTTCTATACACTAATAATGAAGCAGCAGAAAGAGAAATTAAGAAAAAATCTCAATTACAACTGCACCAAAAATAAATAAATAAATAAATAAATAAATAAATAAATAAATAAATAAAGTATCAGGAATAAACTTAACCAAAATGAAAGACCTGTACTCTGAAAACTATAAAACACTAATGAAAGAAATCGAAGATGACACAAATAGAAAGATACTCATGCTTATGAATTAGAAGAATATTGATAAAATGACTATACTATCCAAAGCAATCTATACATTTAATGTAATCTATATCAAAATACCAACAGTATCTTTCACAGAGCTAGAACAAATAATAGTAAAATTTGTACAGAACCACAAAAGAACTGAAAAGGACAAAGAAATCTTGAAAGAAAACCAAAACTGGATGTATCACAATTACAGACTTCAACTTATATAACAAAGCTGTAGTAATCAAAACAGTGTGGTACTGGCACAAAAACAGACACACAGATCAATGGAACAGAATAGAAAGCACAGAAATAAACCCACGATTATTTGGTCAAATAATCTTCAAAAAAGCAGCAAAGTATATACAATGGGGAAAAAGTCTCTTCAACAAGTGGTACTGGGAAAACTGGACAGCTACATACAAAAAAATAAATCTGGGTCACTTTCTTACACCATGCACAAAATAAATTCAAATGAATTAAAGATCTAAACTTGAGACAGGAAATCATAAAAATCCCAGAAGAGAAAACAGGCAGTAATTTCTTTGACAATGGCCTTAGCAACATTTTTCTAGATATTCTCCTGAGGCAAGGGTAATAAAAGCAAAAATAAACTACTGGAACTTCGTCAAAATAAAATGCTTCTGCAGAATGAAGGAAACAATCAACACAACTAAAAAACTAAAACAACAACCTATGTAATGGGAGAAGATATTTGCAAATGACATATCCAATAAAAGGTATTTAAAACATATAAAAACTTCATATAACTCGACATCCAAAAACAAATAATCCAGTTTAAAAATGGGCACAATTTATGAATAGATGTTTCTCTAAGAAGACATACAGAGGGCCAACAGACACATGAAAAGATGCTCAACATCACTCATCAACAGGGAATTACAAATCAAAACTGCAATGAGATATCACCTCACACCTGTCAGAATGGCTAAAACGAACAACACAAAAAACAAAAGGTGTTGGCGAGGATGTAGAGAAAGGGGAACACTTTTTCTCTGTTAGTGGAAATGCAAACTGATACAGCCTTTGTGAAAAATAGTATGAAGATTCCTCAAAAAGTTAAAAATAGAACTATCCAGAGATTCAGCAATTACATTACTAGGTTTTTACCCAAAGGACACAAAACTACTAATTCATAAAGGATACATGCACCCTCAGGTTTTTTCCAGCATTATCCACAACAGCCTAATTATGGAAACAGCCCAAGTGTCCACTGACCAATGAATGGATGTGGTAATATATATACATACAATTGAATATTTCTCAGCCATAAAAAAAGAATGAAATCATGCCATTTGCAATGACATGGATGGAGTTAGAGAATATTATTCTAAGTGAAATAAGTCAGAGGAAGACAAATACCATGTGATTTCACTCAAATGTGAAATTTAAGAAACAAATAAAGGGCACCTGGGTGGTGCAGTCAGTTGAGCATCCAATTCTTGATTTTGGCTCAGGTCATGATCTCACGGTTCATGGAATTGGGCCCTGCATTGTGCTCTGTGCTGAAAACATGGAGCCTGCTTGGGGGATTCTCTCTTGCCCTCCCTCTCTCTCTCTCTGCCCTTACCTTACTCATGCTCTCACTCTCTGTCTCATAATAAATAAGTAAACATTTTTTAAAAAAGAAACAAAAGAAATGCACCAAAGGAAAAAAAAGAGAAAGACAAACTAAGAAATAGATTCTTAACCATAGATAACTGATGATTACCAGAAGGGAGGTAGGAAGGGGGATGGTTGAAATAGAAGATGGGTATTAAGGAGTGCACTTGTTGTGATGAACACTTGGTAATGTATGCAATTGTTGAATCACTATATTGTACACCTAAAACTAATATTACACTATATGCTAACTATCCTGGAATTTTAAAAAAATGTTTATGACTAAACCTAACAAAAATGTGGAAGACCTCCTCAGAGAATTTATAAATGTTATTTAGAGAAATCAAAGAAGACCTAAGGAAATGGAGGGATATAATATTAATATATGCCATTGTTCATCAACTGAATGAATCAATGTTGTCATTGTCCATGACAATGAACCAATATTGTCATCCCCCATCTTCGTGGAATATGTTAGTTCTCCCCAAACTAATCTACAAATTCAAAATAATTCTTTTTTTTTTTTTCTTATTTATTGTGTAACTGGAGGTTTGAACCTCTTAATCTCATTTACTTATTTGGCCCATCCCGCCCTTCCCTGGCAACCACTAGTTTGTTCTTTGTATTTATGAGTCTATTTCTGTTTTGTTTTCTCTTTTAGACTTCATATGTAAGTGATATCATATTGTATTTGTCTGACTTATTTTTATTTAGCATAACACCCTCTAGGTCCATCCATGCTATCACAAATGTTAAGAGTTCTTTCTTTTCATGGCTGAGCAATATTCTATTGTGTGTGTGTGTGTGTGTGTGTGTGTGTGTGTTTCATAACTCGGCTATTATAAATGTTACAGTGAATATAAGGATCCATATATCTTTTCAGATCAGTACGTCAAATCAAAATATCAGGAAATCTATCTGTAGAATTTGACAAGCTATTTCTAAAATGTAAGTGGAAATAAAAAAGTTAAATTTAAGCAAGTGAATTGAAGTAGAATAGTTAATCAAATCGAAGAATATTCACTAAGTTGAATACTACATAACAGTGAAAGTAATAAACTATAGCTACATGCAACCTGGCTGAAATTACAAATATAACATTGAGCAAAAGAAGCTATACATAAACAACTGTATATGTATGGTATCACTTTTATAACTGCCCAAAGAACAGGCAAACTAATCTGTAGTGCTTGAAATCAGGATAGTATTATACCTGGGGTTAGTGATTGAAAGATAAAACGGAGTGGGGGGGTAGTTTCCATAGTTCTAGTAATTTTATGTTTCTTGATTTTTGTGTTTGTTACATGGGTATAAAATTATTTCATGTGTACACTTAATATTTACATAGTTTATTTCTTTTAATGTAGCTTTTTAAAATGTTCATTTATTTATTTTGAGAGAGAGAGCACATGCTCACACACAAGTGGGGGAGAGGCAGAAAGAGAAAGAGAGAGAGAGAGAGAGAGAGAGAGAGAGAGAGAGAATCCCAAGCAGGCTCCATGCTGTCAATGCAGAGCCCAACATGGGGCTCAATCCCACCAACCATGAGATCATGACCTGAGTCAAAATCAAGAGTGGGATGCTTAACCCACTGAGCCATGCAGGCGCCCCAATATGTGTGTTTGTTTAAAGATTTTATTTTTAAATAATCTCTACACCCAACAGGGGGCTCGAACCCACAACACTGAGATCAAGAGTCACATGCTTCACCAACTGAGCCAGCCAGGCACCCCTACACAGTTCCTTGATTTGGTAACATTTACACACATACCAAAAGAGTAAGTAAAATAAAATAGAATAAGGAAGCTTTTTATGTACTAATAAGGAATAATCTTTAGAATAAATTATAAAGAGAGTGAAAAAAGGACAAAAGTGTAAAACATGCTATAATTTGTGTAACAAAAATATGTATTTTCATATTTGCTTATATATACATAAGGAAGAAAATTATGTTACATGTATTTGCCTATATATGTACATAATGAAGCTCTGGAAAGATATAATAAATTAATAAGTAACATTGCTTGCCTCAACTGAGGGGAACTAAATGTCCAAGGAAGAAGAGTGGAAGAAAGATCCTTCATTGTATATACAACTTACATCTTTTGAATGTTAAACCAGCTAAATATGAATTATTCAAGAAAATTCTTAAATAAACAGAATTCAAGTTACCTTTATAATGCAATACTACCTTTCAAATTGGGGGTACAAACTTCCTCAAAAGCCAACTCTGATGGATCAAGTTTGCTAGATATTTCATAAATTATAGGGTTCTTAAAATATTACTTCCCTGCAACTTAGCTAATATTCCTTAGAAGTACTCTGATGATATTAATTATCAGAACACCACAGATAGAAAAAATAAACTCTGATATAAGTATAAATAATTTAACATCTTTATGTCATAGTCTACCTATTGAATTTTACTTGAGAACCATATAAAACAATTCTATGCTTTCCCCAACTTTGTACAATTTATGATCAGTGATAGCAAGGACTAAAATATAAATGACTTATTTTATTCATTTTCAGATCATGCATCACAGAGATCAAAACAGTTGCTCTTCCATATTTAGCTTTAAAATCAGATTTTAAGGGAATCCAAGGATAATTCCCCAGAAGCAGCTGAAATATCTAAACCTATTTCTCAACTGTTACTGCCTCAAAGATTTTAAGACCAAAGGTTGAAGGTGCCCTAATAAAAAAATAATCTAAAATTTATAGCATAAAATATATAAATTAAATATATATTTGGCATAAGCATAAGAATATATAGAAATTTACATAGTGAAATGACTAATTTAAGAAGGTGTAGAGTTCCAAAAAGTGCTTGATTGAATTCTCCTTTACAGACTTAAGGCTTCTATTTATCATAAGTTTAAAAATATTTCCCCCCTATACAAGAGAATGTGACAGTTAATGATTATTTCAAGTCAAGATAATTTATTTTCAAATTCAAGATGATGAATTTATCTTTGTCAACCACATAGATATCACATTTTTGTCAGCATTAAAATAAGCAGTGCCTATACAATTCCTATGATTTAAACTTATCCAAAATCTGCCGGCTTGCTCTTTTATGTTGCTAACAGTTAAATGTACTTCAGTTGAGATAATAAAAGTATAATTGGAAATCATCACCATCATTTCTTTCCCCCACTCCACAAAGGACCATGAAAGGAGCCAGAAAATTTCCTTCAATATTCCAACTGTAAGGGGGGAAAGCCTATTCTGTCCATCTACACAGAAGTGTAGGGCCAGATCTACTCAGTCCATTCAAAGAAACAAACAAAATCTTACAAACAGTGAAAGAGAAAAAATCAGTATGTCAATATCTGAGTACATGATATTTTTAGTGGTAAAAAACAGGAATAGTATAACAACTCTTGACTGATCTTTAAATTTTTCAATATCCTGAAACTTCTGTTGTATTACTTTAAAATTTAAGATAATATAACCAAAATTAGATCTAAATAAACTCTATCTAGTTTTAGCAAACATCTAAAATATATATTCTCTCCTCTCAAAATATACTAGGTATAATAAAAATTTCCATTGATGCCAGATCCTAAAATACTGTAGAAATAATACTCATGAATATTACTCAGAATATTGAGGATTAATTATTTAAATAGTATAGTATGCACCCAAACAGAAAAAGAAAAAGCTTCAGGTTAAAAAAAAAAAAAAAAAAAAGAATGTCTGCATAACTGCCATCCTATTTTCTCACATAGCTATAAAGAGATTCACTTCATTAAACTCTGCCCATATAGTGATGATTACATATTAAAGTATTACTATTCAACAATGTAAGTACTATCTTGAGTTCTCAGCAATGACTGCCTGCCTCCATTATTCACCTACCTCAATTTGAATAGTACTTGCTAATCTGTGTAAATTTACTTCTCAGGGGTTTCTTTTCCTTTCATTAACATCAAATTTTCCTGTGATGGCCCTTCTCATTCACTGCAAAGAGTTAGATTGTTTTCCAAATAATAAACAAATATCAGGTTATTTTATAGTTAAATTACAGAGACAGATAAAGAAATACAAATTTTACTTTATCTCCAGGTGGATTATCAATTGAGTAGATGTGAATTATGTTCTAGGACTAATTGAATACAACACTAGACACATTAAAATTTGGTAGTTAGAAATAAAACCTATTAATTTTTCCTATTTCCATTCAATTTTCTCTTTCTCATTATTAATATTTCATTCTAAAATGAGGGAATCTAAATTCTGATCAAATTGTCATTTTTGAAAACATTTAGCTTGAATGTGTAGTACTGCTCAACAAATATTTTTGGAATCTAAAACTTTCTCCTGCTATTTTTTTCATGTAAAAATATTTAAGCAAAAGACTGAAAATGTAAGACACAATTGCCATGATCAAAAGGTATAAAAATACATTTAGTATTTACTTGACTTTCAAATTTTAGGGCATTTTCAGCACCCTGGCCTAGGGGAAAGAACACATCATTGTTGTAGTGCCAGTTTATAGTGAGAATAAAAATGTTAGGAGTTCCCCATTAGTAGATGATTAAATCTATATCAGTTATGAATTTTCTATGAAATAAACTATAAAAACAAGGCTAACATTAAGTTATTTCTAGATATTAAGATAATGAAAAAAATAGTCTTTCAAGGTTAACCTTGAAACCTAACCTTCCTTCTCAGGAAATACTTTTTTCATACATTAAGAAATTGTTTAACTCAGACATTCTTACCGTTCTCGATTAAATTTAAGAGAATGAAGAATAGCTGGCCTTTTTTGTCTAAGGTTCCACAAATGAAGTGTATCATCTGAACTCGCACTAACCAAGGCACCCTGAAACAAAAAGAAGACAAAGTAAGTGAGTGACTTCCTTAAGAGTTTTTTGTTAGGCAAAACCAACAAGCTGATTTGCTCTTTTTTACACTACTTTAAGAGTTACTTGTATCTATATAACCTAGAAATGTAAAGAAAACTATTGTACATACTTCAATCAGGAGGCCTAAGAATGCTGAATAGAAGAAGCAAGTGAACTACTGCTAGTCAGGATGACTAGCTCAAGGAATATGCATTTGCCACTGGAGAGAAATAATTATTGTAGCATCGTTATGGATATTAAAAATTTTTTGTAGGGGCACCTGGGTGGCTCATTCAGGTAAGTGTCCAACTCCTGATTTTGGCTCCGGTCATGATCTTGCAGTCATGGGATTGAGCCCCACATCAGGCTCTGTGCTGACAGTGCAGAGCCTACCTGGGATTCTCTCTCTCCTTCTCTTTCTGCTCCTCTCCTGCTCATGCTCTCTCTCTCTCAAAGTACATAAATAAACACTAAAAAAACCTTAGAAAAAAATTTTTTATATTTTCCTTGGGAAAAACTAAGTTTAATTTTCTCACTTCTCATACTATGTAGCTTTCCAGAAAAGAAAATATCCAACCAAGTTTTAAAATTGCAATCTGGTCATATTTTATATTTTATATTTATATTTTATTCACCATTTGTAAAGATTCTCCATACAGTTGTAAATTATATATATTTTCTAAAAAGTACATGTGGTATAATTTATTTTCAAGAATTAACTGGTTTCAAGAAGCTTCATCTGTGGTAAAAGAAAACACCTTTAATAAAAGAAAACATTTCTCCAATTAGAATTCAGTATAACTACAAAAATAATACAAAGATTTTTTTTTACATTATGTCCAAATAACAAATAAATTATATTTCAAATACACTAGTATGTTTTCTACCTTTTAATATGGCAGATACCATAAGGGCAGATAACTAGCTGCCATGTATGATTTCATAGATATGTATGCTTAAACTATTTACGTGAGCTAGGAACATCTTAAACTATGTCAGAAGTTTTACCATTATAGGTTTCCCAGCTGAAAATGCCAGATCTTGCAGAATCATCATACCCTGAGATATCTAAAATTCTTTTCATATTTTCCAAAGTACTCTGTTACAAGTAACCTTTCATAGTTTATAATATCAACTGGAGATATCAATATGATTATCCCATTTAGATGATCAGATTAACTATAATGAAATTCCCAGAATTTATTTCTTCATTAGGGATTAAAAAAGAGAAGATAGAAATTGTTATAGAAGAACATTTAGATTCCTAAGACAAAAATGCTCATGTATCCTATCATGCTTCTGCTCATATTGTATACCTGTGATTTCAGGCTCAAAGAATAGCTTTTAAAACATCAATCATAATCCAAGAGTATATCCATTAAAATATGTTTAAAATGTATATAATTTGCACATTTATATATTAGTATATAAATACACATGATTAAAAGTATACACTCATATATATTTTTTAACATGAACCCATAATTACATTCCATGCAATAAAATGTACTGTATACAGGCCTTGAGGATTTTTATGTGTGTTTGCTTGTTTTATGTATAAACTGTCCCCAAATGTTTCTTATAAACAAACTGGAATGTTACTAGGATTGCTTGCCAGTGCTTGATAGGCTAATTTTTTTAGATATAGGATGTTGATCTCCTTTCTAAGGACAATGGAAATTCACTTAGACTAGGGTGGGGATAGAACATGATACATGAAATTAATAAAAATTCTATAAATAGTTATGTACTATACAAAAGATACAATATGCCAAAGGCAATGGAATTAAAATAAAGCAACATATGTTCAACATCAGTTTACTAGCCAAATAAATCTAAGAAGGAAGTCATAGAATTACTAATTCTATGACAAAAATAGGAAACAATTTATCATTTTGGAGGGACATGAACAGTACCACTGAGCGTAACACCACCAATAAAGATTATAAGACACATAAAAAAGTAAGCACATCAGCAGGTGTCTAGGACTTATTTATAAAAGCAAAGTGAATCTGTAAAAAGCACAAGTAATAAAAATTTGTGAAAAGATTAAAAACAAATAAAAACACCAGCCATGAGGTCAGACTAGAAAGTTTGGAAAAAAGTAAAAGAGCTGAGTGTAAGATGGATCAGGGTAACTAGTTCTGGTTAGATGATGGAAACTGAAGGATGTTAAAGGCTTTCTTTTTACTTAGTTATACAGCACAGAAGTAAACCTAAGGATTTCAAGATGATTCTCAGAGGATCAAAATGAGAGAAAATCACCTAGAAACAAGTTATACCTGCTAGTGAACAGCCATGCAGAAGGCAAAAGGCTGAGATCACTCTACTAAGAGTTACAGAGACTTCAAAAAGGTTGGCATTCTAAATACTAATGACAAGTATTATAATAAAATGTTTTTTAAAATTTTCCCTTTTCTTCTTTATCTCCCTCTCTCATTGTGGTATCCCATAGTAAATATGACTATAAGGTAAAATATGCTAGGTTTGTCAATCTTCTGAGAAAGATTTTAGGTTTGTCAATCTTCTGAGAAAGATTTTCAGCCAAAAGAAGTAAAGGGTGGACATTTGCCAACATCACAAATTTTTCATGCCCTAACTATCTCTGATACAAAGCTCTATGAACCATTTTACCCATGTTTATGATTATAAAATTTTTAGAAAAAATATAGGTAAATATATGGAGATAGTGAATAAAATCATCATTCATGTCATAAGGAAACAATCAGCAATAATTCATTTTCTTTTTCTCAAGGCACTGAGTTGAGTCTGCTATGTGCCTAAATTCAGTACAGCACAAATGCTTCTTCTTCTTCTTCTTCTTATTATTATTATTATTATTATTATTATTTTGAGAGAGAGAAAGAGCACATATGCATGAGTGGGGGAGGGGCAGAGAGAGAAGGAGAGAGAAAATCCCAAGCAGGCTCCATGCTCAGCATGGAGCCGGATGCAGGGTTCAATCTCACAACCACCAGATCAGAACCTGAGAAGATATCAAGAGTTGGACACTTAGGGGCACCTGGGTGGCTCAGCCAGTTGGGTGTCTGACTTTGGCTCAGGTCATGATCTCACGGTTTGTGAGTTCAAACCTACAAGGGGCTCTGTGCTGGTGGCTTGGAGCCTGGAGCCTGCTTCAGGTTCTGTGTCTCCTCTCTCTGCCCCTCCCATGCTCATGCTCTGTCTATGTCTCTCAATAATGAATAAACGTTAAAAAAAATTAATTAAAAAAAAAAAGAGTTGGACGCTTAACTGAGCCACCCAGGCACCCCAGTATGGCACAAATCCTTAAAGCATTTTTGCATTGACTGGCTCACTTAATTGAACACAGCTCTAGAAAACTCAATGACCCACTTAAAATATGAATAAAAATATGAGTCCAGAAGGCTTTAAGAAGTCTTCAACTAATGAAAGATCTGCAACCTTTCTGAGCTTTATAATTAATTACATACTTTGTCTTTAGGAGGCTCTTTATCACCATAGGTCTATAAAAACAGGGATGGAGTAGGGAGTCAATTGTCATAATACCTATGGATATACAAATAAATAAAAATGCATACATATACCAACAAATATGTATAAATATATAGATAGCAGAACCCATAGGTAAATAACTGAAAAGATTATTTCATGAAAGATAAAGGCAAAACATGAAGTTAGTGCTGGATTATAAAATTTAAGTTGGCATGCAGAAAAAAATTTAGTGATCAAGGAAGCAATGGGTTTTAGTAAGTTTAAAAAAATTAAATAATCTGTAAATTATGCTGAATAACAATAACATTCTTCTGGTACGACCTTTTTCCTTTACAATCTAATGAATTGACAAATACTAAAATAGTCTTTTACAAATTTGCATGTCATCCTTGCACAGGGGCCATGCTAATCTTTCTCTGTATCATTCCAGTTTTAGTATGTGTGCTGCCAAAGTGAGCACTGAAATATTCTTTTTTAAGAAATGTGACCATGAATAATATTTCACACATACATATCTTTAAGCATTTAGAATATACAAAATATAACATATTTAAATAAAAATAATATATTTTTATATATCATAATATTAAAAAGATCACATCAACTAATGCAGTGCATATGTGTATGCCTCTGTGATAGTCAAGAAAATCCTTACCTCATTGATCAAGAACTGGAGCTGCAGGACTGCTGCACCACTTTCATGTTGGCAATAACAATCAACTCCAGGTCTCCCGAGTCTAATATAATAAATGTCAAGGATTCTAAGATTTTACTTAGTACTAGTATTAATTAGTAAAGAAAAAACTAACTTACTTAGCATCTAATGTTTTGCTTTTAAGTTATCCTGATTTTTGTAAATAAAGAGTCAAAATATCTTAGTTGATGCAAATAACATTATGTAACACAGGACAACAAAATGGCCAAATAGGACATCTCTTGCACAAATGCCCTTCTTGACAACAACTTGGCATCCATGCACAGACAAAAGTGCCTTCCTGGGAGCTTCCAGATCCATATAGGAGGCTGCAAAACCCCAGTGCAGTCCAAGAATGAAAAGAGTTGTTTTAAGAAGGCAGGCTTACTCCAGGCAACTGATTTACTGACTGTAGTCTCAACTACAGAAATAGAAATAGCTCTGCACCCCCCCCTCAGAACTCAGCTACAGCCCCCATTCAACTTGGGGTCACCAGAATTTGCTATATGCCAAGAGACCTGGAAGAATCACTCCTACCCAAATCAGGTGGTAGTCATACAGACCTTACATCAGTTGTGGACTGGAAGTGGTCTTTGAACCAGCTCTAGCTCCTCTTGGGTACAGTGCAGGAGCCACTGGAAGTAAGCCCACCAAATTCAAGCAGACCATAGATTCTTAAACAACCTTGTAACTAGGCTCTAGACTTTCTCAGCCACAGTCTAGGAACAATCTTGCTGGCACAGTGACCCTGTTGGAGACACTCTTGCCTGTGCCCCTAGAGATCCTGAAAGGGATCTATCTTCCTCACAGCAACAGTCTAACAGTCGGCCAGCAGTCCTGAGGGTCCAGAGTCCCAGTGGAGGATACTACCATCTATGCATCTGAAGATCTGGAAAGAGCCCCATATTCTACTCTGGGCCCCTTCCAGCCACAGTCCACAAGTAGGCCTGCTGGCAAGAGGTCCAGGCTGTAGTCACTCCCATCTGTCCTCCCAATGATCCTAAAAGGGCCTATACATGATCCCAGCCTCCTCACGGTCACAGCCAGCCAGCAATCCTGAGGGTCCAGGATCCCAGTGGGGAACATTCTTACCTGCAATCCTGATAACTCTGAAAGGGCCCTATATTCAGTTCCAACCCCTCCAACTGCAGCCTGTGAATAGTCCTGCTGCCACAGGGACCTGACAGGAGACACCTCCAGCCTCAATCCATGAGCTGTTTTACAGGCACAGGGGCTTGGTAAGAGCTACAACTGTACTCCAAAAGATCCTAAAAGGTCCCTATACTCAACTTGAGCCCCTTAAGCCATGATCAGGGACCAATTCAGCCTATTCAGTGACCTGGAGGGAGACATGCCCATCTCTGTCCACAGAGCCAGTCTGAGAATCCTAATCTTTCTTGTGGATTGTAAAACAGCCCTGAGGCTCAGTTCCAGCACCTCTTAGGTACAGTCTAGGGTCAATCCTGCCTACCTAGGGAGCCATCAAGTAAGGAGGCAGCAGTTCTCCCAGGGATCTGATGGGAGCCACACCCACCATCTACCTGATAATAAACCCACTGTCTACTTACCTGATAACAGGAGCCACATGTAAAGCCTTGTCCAGTACCACCCTACTAACAAAGTACTACAGGCACTACAGTAGTATGCACCCAGGGACCAGAAGTGATCCACACTGGCCTAAGCCCTGGTAACAAGCCCAACCACAGACTCTACCGCAGATCCAGTGACAGCCTTGTAACCAGCTCCAACCCAGCACAACTGTGATTCTAGAAGTAATACTATCAGTCCAAGGAACAGACAAGAGAAGGCCTTTACCTTCCATTCTATAAAAACTGAAAGAGGCATTTGCTCCTGCAAATGCACAGACACCAATGCAAGGCAACATAGATCATGAAGAATTAAATATATATGACACTACCAAAGAGCACTGATAGCACTCCAGTAACAGACCCCCCAAAAATGGAAATCTATGATTTACCCAGAAAAGAATTCAAAATAATCATCTTTTTAAAAAGTGAATGAAAATGCAAAAGGAACAAAACTAAACAAAATCAGAAAAACAATTCATGAACAAAATACATTTAATAAACAGAAACTATAAAAAAAGAACCAAACAGAAATCCTAGAGCTCAAGAATACAATGCCAGAAATGAAAAATTTAGAACATAGCTTCAATAACAGGACTGATCACACAAAAGGATTAGCAAACTCAAAGATAAATCATCTGAAATTAAACAGAAGAACAAAAAAAGAGTGAAGAAAGTCTAAGTAAATTATGGGATACCATCAAGCAAGTTGGTATTTGCATCATAAGAGTCCCAGAGAAGGAAGAGAAAGAAGCAGAGAGATTATTTAAGAAAAATAGTTGAAAACTTCTCAAACTGTGGAAAAGACGTAGATATCCAGGTACAGGAAGTTCAAAGGAACTCATGGGGCACTTGGGTGGCTCAGTCGGTTAAGCATCTGACTTCAGTTCAGGTCATGATCTCACAGTTTGTGAGTTCAAGTTGCATGTCAGGCACCATGCTGACACCTCAGAGCCTGGAGCCTGCTTAAAATTCTGTGTCTCCCACTCTCTCTGCCCTCCTCTGCTCGCATTCTGTCTCTCAAAAATAAACAAATATTTTTTTAAAAAATTTTTTAAAGGAACCCAAGCAAGATCAACCCAGAAATTACTCAGAAAAATTATAATCAAACGTTTAAAGTCAAAGACAAGGAGATAATTTTGAAAGCAACAAGAGAAAAGCAACTTGTCATATACAAAGGAACTCACATAAGTCTATCAGTAGATTTCTCTGCAGAAATCTTGCAGGCCAGGAGGTAGTGGGATATTATATTCAAAGTAGTGAAAGAAAAAATCTGCCAACCAAGAACACTACACCCAGCCAAACAGTCCTTCAGAAATGAAGGAACAATAAAGACATTCCCAGACAAACAATGGCTAAGGGAGTTCATTACCACTAAACTTGCTGTTAATAAAACATGAAAGGGGATTCAAGCTGAAATGAAAGGACATTATGTAACAACATAAAAACATAAAAGTATAAAACTCACTATAAAGAGTAAATAAATACATAAATTCAGAATACCCTAGTATTTTAATGGTGGTATATAAATCACTTTTATCTCTATTATAAAAACTAAGGATAATATTTAAAGAACTGTAGCTACAATAATTTGTTAATGGATGCACAATATATAAAGATGTAAAATGTGACAATTCCATAAATTGTTGGGGGAGGTGAAATAAAAGTGTAGAGTTTTTGTACATGATTGAAAGTGAGCTGTTATCAGCTTAGACTATTATATTTCTAAGATGTTTTATATAAGCCTTATAGTAACCAAAAAGAAAAAAAAATCTATAGTTGTTACATAAAAGATAAAATGAAAGGAATTAAAGTACATAAATATATATATATATATATTTATATATAAAGTACATAAATATATATATATATATATATATAACACAAATTAAAAGAGAAAAAAAAGAACAAAGGACAAAGAAATTAAAAATTCAGAAAATAATTTTTAAAATGGCAATAGCAAGTACTTACCTATCTATTATTTAAATGTAAATAAACGAATTCTCCAATCAAAAGACACAAAATGCCTAAATGGATAAGAAACGAGATCCAATGATATGTGGTCTGCAAAAGACTCTCTTTAGCTTTACAGATATACATAGGCTGAAATTGAAGGGATGATAAAGGACATTCCATGCAAATGGTAACCCAAAATATACTGATGTCAGATAAAACAGACTTTTAGTCAAAATCAGTGGCAAAAGGAAAAAGTCACAATATAGTAATAAAGGGGTCAATTCATCAAGAGGATATAACAGTTATAAATATGTATGTACCATCACTGAAGCACCTAAATATTTAAAGCAAATATTATCACAACTGGAGGGTAAAATAGAAGGGAACACAATAATAGTAAGGTACTTAAACACCCCACTTTCAACATTAGAGAAATCATCCACACAGAATTAAGAAGGAAATAGTGGACCTAAATAACACTACAGCCCAAATGGACCTGACAGACATATAAAGAACATTACATTCAAGAGACCGGAATACACATTTTTTTTCAAGGGCATACAAAACATTCTCCAGGATATATCATATGTTGGCACACAAAGCAAGAATATTGAAACAATTTATAGTATCTTTTCTGACCACAGTGGTATTATACTAAAAATCAGTAACAGAAGGAAAGCTGAAAAATTCACTAAAATAGAATTTAAACAATGCAAAATTGTAGGGTGCCTGGGTGGCTGTCAGTAAGCATCTGATTCTTGATTTCAGCTCAAGTCATGATCTCATGGTTTGTGGGTTTGAGCCCCACATTGGGCTCTGTACCACCTAGAATTTTCTCTCTCTCCCTCTCTACCCCTTCCCTGCTCTCTGCCTCAAAATAAATAAATAAACTTGAAAATTTTAAAAAGAAAGAAAAACACACAAACAATCCTGAACAACCAATGGATAAGAGGAGAAACCAAAAGGAAAATCATAAAGTATCTTGAGACAAATGTAAATGAAAATAAGACACACCGGGGCGCCTGGGTGGCGCAGTCGGTTAAGCGTCCGACTTCAGCCAGGTCACGATCTCGCGGTCCGTGAGTTCGAGCCCCGCGTCAGGCTCTGGGCTGATGGCTCGGAGCCTGGAGCCTGTTTCCGATTCTGTGTCTCCCTCTCTCTCTGCCCCTCCCCCGTTCATGCTCTGTCTCTCTCTGTCCCAAAAATAAATTTAAAAAAAACGTTGAAAAAAAGAAAATAAGACACACCAAAACTTATGGGAGGTAGGAAAAGCAGTTTTACAAGGAAAGTTTATAGCCACAAATGCCTAAATTAAGAAAAAAGAAAGATCTCAAATAAACAACCATTTTACACCAAAAGGAATTAGAAAAAGAACAAACTAAGCCCGAATTAACAGGGAAAAAAAGGAAATTATAAAACTCAGGGAGGAAATAACTGAAATAAAGATTAGAGATTTTTTATTTTTTTATTGAAAAAAATCAATAAAACTAAGAGCCATGTTTATTTTTGGAGGGATAAACAAAATAAGCCTTTAGCTAGATCAATCAAGAAAAAAAGAGGAAAATAAACTTACAAATGAAAGAGAAGACATTAAACGTGACCCCACAGAAATACAAAGAATCATAAGAAACTACTATGAACAACTATACATCAACAAATTGGATAACCCAAAAGCAATGGATAAATTCCTAGAAACATGAAACCTACCAAGAATAAGTAATGAAGAAACAGAAAATCTAAACAGAGTAACAATGGCTACAGAGATTGAAGCAATAATCAAAACCTCCCAACAAAAGAAAGCCCAGGACCAGATGGTTCCACAGAACATTTAAAGAATTAATGCCAATCTTTTTCAAAGTCTTCTAAAAAAATTAAGAGGAGACAACACCCTCAAACTTAGTTTACAAGGTCAACCTTACTCTGATACCAAATCCAGAAAAGGACAGTACAGGAAATGAAAATTATAGGCCAATATCCCTGATGAATATAGATGCAAAAATTCTCTCCAAAATATTAGCAAACCAATTCCACAGCATACAAAATGAATCAGACACCAAGACTAAGTAGGATTAATCACTGAGATGAAAGGATGGTCCAACATACATAAGTAAACAAAATAATACACCACATTAACAAATGAAAGATAAAAATCATATAATTCTCTAGAAGATGAAGAAAAAACCATTTGACAAAATTCAACATGCTTTCATGAAAAAAAAAAACTCCCAATAAATTGGGTATAGAAAGAAGATACCTTAATATAATAAAGGCCATATACCACAAGCCCACAGCTAACATCATACTTGGTGAAAGAAGTTGGAAGCTTTTCCTCTAAAATCAAGAGGGGGCACCTTGGGTGGCTTAGTCAGTTAAGTGACCAACTCTTGATTTTGGCTCAAATCATTATGGCATGGTTTGTGAGTTCGACCCCCACATCTGGCTCTGCACTGACCGTGTGGAGCCTTCCTGGGATTCTCTCTCTCTCCCTTGCTCTCTGCCTTTCCGATGCATTCTCTCATTCTCTTTCTCCCCCTCTCTCAAAATAAATAAATAAACTTTAAAAAATAAAAATAAATAAAATCAAGAGAACAACAGTGCCCACTCTCATGACACCCATTCAACATAGTACTAGAAGTCCTAGGAAAAGCAATAAAATAAGAAAAAGAAATAAAAGACATCTAAATCATAAAGGAAGAAGTAAAATTATCTCTGTGGATGACATAAAATTATATGTAGAAAAACCTAAAGATAATACCAAAAAATATTAGAATAAATGAATTTAGTAAAGTTGCAGGATATAAAATCAGCATACAAAAATCAGTTTCATTTCTATACATTAACAACAAAAGATCAGAAAGAGTAATAAAGAAAACAAAACCTTCTTACAGTAATAGAAAAACACACATGCACAACAACAACAATAAAATACTTAGGAATACATTTAAACAAGGAGGTGAAAGATTTGTAAAATAAAAAATTTAAGATACTGATGAAGTAAATTGAAGAAGACACAAATAGAAAGATATCCTGTGTTCGTGAACTGGAAGAATTAATACTGTTAAAATGTCCATACTACCCAAAGCTATCCACAGATTTGTTGTAATTCCTATCAAAATTCCAGTTTTCGCAGAAATAGAAAAAAAAATCCTAAAATTTTTATGGAACCACAAAAGAACCAAGGAACCAAAGTACTCCTAAGAAACAAACCTAAAGCTGGAGGTATCACACTTCCTGATTTCAAACTATATTAGAAAGCTATAATAACCAAAACAGTATGATTCTAGCATAAAAACAGACACATACCAGTGAAACAGAATCAAGAGCCCAGAAATAAGTCCACACATATACAGTCAACTGATATTTGACAAAGGAGCCTAGAACACACAATAGGGAAAAGACAGGTTGTTCAATAAATGGTATTGGGTGTTTTCTCTGTACAGAAATGGATATTCACATGTGAAAAAAAAATGAAACTGAACCCCTATCTCACATCATTCAGAAATATTAACATGAAATGTATTAAAGGCTTAAATATAAAACCTAAACACCCCCCCAAAAAAATACTGCAAGAAAACAGAGGCAAAAATCTCCTTTACATTGATATTGACAATTTTGCTTATGACACCAAAAGCACAAGTAACAAAAATAAATATAAACGAATGGGACTACATCAAACCAAAAAGCTACTATATAGCAAAACAAACAACAGAATGAAGAAGCAATATGTATAATGGAAGAAAATATTTGCAAACCATATATCAGATAAGAGGTTAATATCCAAAATGTATAAGGAATGCTTAAAAATCAAAAGCAAAATTTTTAAAAAATTGGACAGAAGACCTGAACAGACATTTTCACAAAGACATACAAATGGTCAATAGGTAAAAAGAAAATTCCCAACCTCAATAATCACCAGGGAAATGTAAGAGCTATTACCTCATACCTGTCAGAATGGCTGTCATTAAAAAGAGGTAAGAGAGGCTGGAAAGATGGCAAAGTAGGAGAACCCTAAGTTCACCCTTTTGTCCCATGAATATATAACACTCCAGAGATAACTCCATATAACGAGATAATAACCCAGAAAACAATATGGGCAGAACAAACTCCAAAACTAACTGTAATAGAAAGGAGGCCACATCAAAGAGGTAGGAAGAGCAGCGATGTGGTAGGGAGCTAAACAGACCATAGGCTGTCCAAGGGGGGAGACAGCATCAGGCACAGAGAAGGGAGAGAAACAGACTATCACACTGGGAAGCCCACATGAGAAAGACGAATCCCCATGACATTTGGCTTTGAAAACTAGAGTGAGTGGCCAAATTTTGTGAGTGCTGACAACCAGCATGACTTAAAACCTGGAATTTAAAAAATAAGCTTCTCAGTTCTGGGAGAGCCCAGAGGCAATCAGAAGCTGTCTCTGCTTTTAAAGAGACAGCACTACAAAAAGCCCACAGAGATATAGCACAGAAGCAGCAATTTAATAAACATCTCAGGCAGACTGGAGGAAGAGTTATTTACTAATCTCAGAGCATGTCTGGAGGGCAGGGTTCACTGAGGGACTTCTCCAGGAACAAAGGAGCTGGCAGGTGCCATTTTCTTCCCCCACCAGCATGATCACATAGCCATCAATGGGAACCAACACAGGCCCAACACTCACTATCTAACTTGTGTATGCCAACCCTAGACCCCCAGACTTCAGTGGATCCACCCTTTCCAGTCACACTTTCCTCAATCACAGCATTATGGCTCCCCTCCCAGAGAAGATCAGCACAAACGTTGCCAACACCTTGTTTCCTGAGCTGCATGCTTTATGGGCCTTGGTCCCAGGGGCAACAGTGGGGTCTCTCCTGCAGAAGATCTCTATGCACCATGTTAAAATTGCAGGCCCCACTCATGCGCTCTGCAGCTTTGCATCAGCCTTCCCGGGTTCTAGCAACTGTAATAGGTCTTTTTACAAACAGACTGGCTCACACCTTGTTAAAACAGCATGCCCCACCCTAGCTGTCCCAGATACAGCATGTCCCCTCTCACCAGGGTGCAAAATGGCAGACACTGTACCTAAACCCTCCAATATACTCTTGGCTAGAGTCAATTCAAAATGGGCTATGAGCCTGGCAGTATGCAAGCAACCCCAACACAGCTGGCACCACTCTAGAGTGACTTCTGCCACGGGGTGAAGGGAAGATAATCACAGACCAGTCAGATGGTGGCCATAGCAGTGGGCTGGGGGCAGACAGTTGGTCTGATTGCAGGCCCCACCTACCAATGAAAGCTTCTCAAGGGATAACAGAGGGAAAGTGCCCTACAGTTTGCTGCTACTGCATCTCTGGCAAACAAATAGTCTTACTAAAGTCAAACCCAAGGCAGCCCCAGAGAATGGCCCCTAACACTACAGGGACCTAACACTGACCAAAACAGGCAAAAAGAGCCATTGAAGATGACTGGAATGGAGGGAAAAGCAGCCAAGAAACAACATCAGGGCACAAGCAATATGCAGAGCAAACAAACCTGAAGCACTAGGTTCTGGTGAACAGGGGATACTGCAGTGCAGGGCACTACAGGACCTTTTCTTCTTTGGGCCATTAATTTAAAGAGAGGGGACATATCTGACTTTCCTAGCATAGAAAGCCTGACTAAATAAGTTAGACAGAAAGAAAAGACAGAGGAATATGCAAATGAAAGCACAGAGCAAAATCACAGCAAAAGACTTAAGCAAAATTGATATAAGTAATATGCTGGATAGAGAATTTAAAGTTATGATCACAAAGATATTCACTGAACTTGAGGAAAGAAGGGATATCAGTGAGACAGTTAACAAAGAGATAAAAAAATGAACCAATCAGAAATGAAGAATACAATAAATGAAATAAAAATTTTCATTTTGATGGAATAAATAGCAGGTAGAGGAAGCAGAGGAATGAACTAATGACCTGGAAAACATTGTGATGGAAAGTAATAGAGCTGAGCAAGGGAGACACAAAAGAATTATGTCAAATGAGAATAGACTTAGGGAACTCAGCGACTCCATCAAGCATAATAATATTTACATTATAGGTATCCCAGAAGAAGGACAGAGGGCAAAGGGAGCAGAAAATTATTGGAAGAAATAATAGCTGAAAACTTCCCTAATCTGGGGAAGAAAACAGAAATCCAGATCCCAGAGGCACAGAAATCCCTCAACAAAATCAAACCAAGGAGGTCCACACCAAGACACAAAGCAATTAAAATGGCAAAAAGTAGTGATAAAGAAAAAATTTTAAAGCATCAAGAAGATCATTACATAAAATGGAAATCTCATAAGGCTACCACAGAAGTTTTTCAGCAGAAATTCTGCAGGCCAGAAGGGAATGGTATGATATGTTCAAAGTGTTGAAAGAAAAAATCTACAACCAAGAACACTCTATCCAGAAAGGCTATTATTTGGGATACAAGGAGAGATAATGAGTTTCTAAGACAAAAGCTAAAGGAGTTCATGACCATTAAAGCAGACCTGCAAGGAATGTTAAGGGGAACTCTATGAGTGGAAAGGAAAGACCATAACTAAGAGTAAGAAAAGTAGGAAGCACAATGCAGTACAAAAAAGAGTGTATCAGCAAAAATCAGTCAAAGAACTCACAAAATAAAAGGATGTAAGTTATGACATCATATGTAAAACGTGGAGGAGGGGAGTAAAGAATGGGTTCAAACTCAAGCAACCATCAACTTAATATAAACTAGTACATGCAGAAGATGATATATGAAAATCTAATGGTAACCACAAATCAAAACCACTAATAGATATGCAAAAAGTAAAGACATAGGAATTCAAGTATATCATGAAAGAAAGCCAGCAAACCATGAAACAAGACAGCAAGGAGAAAAAAGGAACATAGAAGAACTACAAAAACAACCATAAAACAAGTAATAAAATGGCAATGAAAACATACCTACCAACAATTATTTTGAATGTAAATGGACTAAACACTCCAATCAGAACACAAAGAGTGATGGAGTGGATAAAAAAACAAGACCGAACCCATACACTGCCCACAAGAGACTCTTTTCAGACCTAAAGACACCTGCAGATTGAAATTGAGGGGATGGAAAACAATTTATCATGCAAATTGGATGCCAAAAGAAAGCAGGGGTAGCAATACTTATCTCAGACAAAATTGAAAAAAAAAAAGACTCTAACAAGAGAAAAAGAACACATATAATCATAAAGGGGACAATCCACCAAAAGGTATAACAATTGTAAATATTGTGCACTCAACATAGAAGCACCCAAATACACAAAAGAGTTGAGAAGAAAAATAAAGGAACTAATCAATAGTAATACAATAATAGTAGAGGACTTTAACATCCCACCTACATCAATGGATAGACCATCCAAATAGAAAATCAATGAAGAAACAGTGGCTTTGAGTGACACATTAGACCAGATAGATTTAACATATCTATTGAGAACATTCCATTATAAAACAGCAGAAAAAAAACACATTCTTTTCAAGTGCACATGGAACAGTCTCCAGAAGAGACCACAGATTAGCCCACACAACAAGCCTCAACAAATTCAAGAAGATCAAAGTCATACCATGCATCTTTTCTACCAACACTATAAAACTAGAAGTCAACCACAAGAAAAAAACTAGAAAAACAAAAAATACATAGAGGTTAAATAACATGCTACTAAACAATGAATGGGGCAACCAGGAAATACATGAAGAAATAAAAGAATACATGAAAACAAATGAAAATGAAATTACAACAACCCAAAACCTTTGGGAGGCAGAAAAAGTGGTTCTAAGATGCAAATTCATAGCAATACAGGCTACCCCAAGACAAGAAAAATGTTAAATAAACAATCTAAACTTACACACCCAAAGGAGCTAGAAAAAGAAGAAAAACCAATACCCAAAACCAGCAGAAGGAAAGATTTAATGAAAAATTAGAGCAGAAATAAATGATATGCAAACAAAAGAAACAATAGAACAGATCAATGAAACCAAAAGCTAGTTCTTTGAAAAGATACACAATATAAACCTGTAGGCAGACTCACAAAAGAGAGAGAGAGAGAGGACTTAAATGAAATCAGAAAGAGGAGTAATAAGAACCAACACCACAGAAATACAAACTATTGTAAGAGACTATTACAAAAAATTATACGTTAACAAATTCAACAACCTAGAAGAAATGTATAAATTCCTAGAAACATATAACCTCCCAAAGATGAAGCTGGAAGAAATAGAAAATTTGAACAGACCAATTATCAGCAAGGAGATGGAAATCAGTAATCAAAAACTCCCAACAAAAGTCAAGGACCAGATGGCTTCACAGGCCATTTCTATCAAATATTTAAAGAAGAGTTAATAACTGGCTCAGTCAGTTAAGCATCTGACTTTGGCTCAGGTCATGATCTCACAGTTTCTAAGTTTGAGGCCTGCATCAAGCTCTGTGCTGACAGCTCAGAGCCTGGAGCCTGCTTCGGATTTTGTGTCTCCCTCTCTCTGCTCTCTCTCTGTCTCTCAAAAATAAATGAACATTAAAAAATTTTTAAGAGTTCATACCTATTTTTCTCAAACTATTCCAAAAAAATAAAAACAGAAAAACTTCCCAATTGAGGCTAAAATTACCCTGATACCAAAGCCAGATAAAGATACCATAAAAGAGAGAGAGAGAGAGAGAGAGAGAGAGAGAGAGAACTACAGGCCAGTAACTCTGATGAACATGGATGTAAAAATTCTCAATAAAATACTAGCAAATCCAATCCAACCATACATTAAAAGAATCATTCCCCACAACCAAATGGGATTTATTCCTGAGTTGAAGCGTGGTTCAATCACAAATCAATCTGCATAATTGGTTCAATCACAAATCAATCTGCACAAATCACACTGCATAAATAAGAAAAAGGATAAAAACCACATGATCATTTCACTAGATGGATAAAAAGCATTTGACAAACTATAACATTCATTCATGATAAAAATCCTCAACAAAGTAGGTCTAGAGGGAACATACCTCAACAAAATAAAGGCCTTATATGAAAAATGCACAGCCACTGAAAGAGAACATTCCCCATTTGGAGTACTTTTGGAAGAGCGTTTATTGCCTCCCAAGGATAAAAGACCCTGCAGGTGCCAGCCAAAGGCTTTTCAACATCAGGAGACAGAGGTGCGCCCAAAGGGAATATTACCTTTGCTGCCTTTAGTAGTAACAACATAGATTCCACACACTGTGCAGGAGTGGGACTGTTTCTCAGGGACAGAGGAATTCACACAGCATGGAGCTCTACTCCAAAGGAGAGGAGCACATCTGTGCTGGATCCTTTCAGACTTTGGCTTTTGAATCCCAGCTGCTTGCTGGGAAAATGCAGGGGAGTTGTGGCACAGGGTGAGCTTACTGCCTTTGCTATTCTGTGAGGGCTGCCTGAACAGCAGGGGGGTGTGAGATCCCTGGTTCAAGACAAGATATTAGAGTGGCACCATTTTCCCCCCAACAACACCACAGTGGCACTTCAGAGAGCAATACAGCTGCCCCCAGTGGAGGTGGGACCCACTAACACCAAACCCCAACCTCCTGTGCCTGGCAAATGCTTATTTACTGGGACTCTATGCCAAAGCAGCTGACCTCTT
Organism: Neofelis nebulosa; assembly: GCF_028018385.1. NCBI lineage: Eukaryota > Metazoa > Chordata > Mammalia > Carnivora > Felidae > Neofelis > Neofelis nebulosa. Next base: position 92,600,982 of record NC_080786.1, read on the forward strand.
CTCTGGAAGACCAGCATAGCCAACACCCCCCATATACCAAATGCTGAGATCCAGGGCTGCAAAACAACACCTATCTTCTTTTTTCTTTGTTTCTTTCTTCTTCAGTTTTTTCTTTTGGAATCATAGTCAAAGTTTCTTGTTTGTATTTTTCATTTCCTTTTCTCCTTTTTTTTTTGCCAAGGCTTTTTTATTCTTTTTACTTCTTTTTCTTTCATTCTTTTTTTTCCCTTTCTTTTTCTTTGTAATCAACCTTATAGTTTTTTTTAATGTTTATTTATTTTTGAGACAGAGAGAGGGACAGAGCACGATCAGGGGAGGGGCAGAGAGAGAGGGAGACACAGAATCTGAAGCAGGCTCTGAGCTGTCAGCACAGAGCCTGATGCAGGGCTTGAACTCACAAACTGTGAGATCATGACTTGAGCCAAAGTTGGATGCCTAACCGACTGAGCCACCCAGGTGCCCCATCCTTACAGTTTTTTGACTTCATTATTGCCAATTTTGATGACTTTGATTTCCTTTTGTTGTCTAATTGCTGATGCTAGCACTTCCAACACTATGTTAAACAACAGTAGTGAGGGTGGACATCCCTGTCATGTTCCTGATTTCAGGGAGAAGGCTCTCAGTTTTTCCCCATTGAAGATGATATTAGCTGTGGGCTTTTCATAAGTGGCTTTTATGATGTTTAAGTATGTTCCTTCTATGCCCACTTTCTTGAGGGTTTTTATTAAGAAACGATGCTGAATTTTGTCAAATGCTTTTTCTGCATCGATTGACAGGATCCTATGGTTCTTCTCTTTTCTTTCATTAATGTGATGTATCACATTGATTGATTTGTGAATGTTGAACCAGCCCTGCAGCCCAGGAATGAATCCCACTTGATCATGGTGAATAATTATTTTTATATGCTATTGAATTCGATTTGCTAGTATCTTATTGAGAATTTTTGCATCCATATTCATCAGGGATATTGGCCTGTAGTTCTCCTTTTTTACTGGGTCTCTGTCTGGTTTAGGAATCAAAGTAATACTGGCTTCATAGAATGAGTCTGGAAGTTTTCCTTCCCTTTCTATTTTTTGGAATAGCTTGAGAAGGATAGGTATTATCTCTGCTTTAAACATCTGGTAGAACTCCTCTGGGAGGTCATCTGGTCCTGGACTCTTATTTGTTGGGAGATTTTTGATAACTGATTCAATTTCCTGGCTGGTTATGGGTCTGTTCAAGCTTTCTATTTCCTCCTGATTGAGTTTTGGAAGTGTGTGGGTGTTTAGGAATTTTTCCATTTCTTCCAGGTTGTCCAGTTTGTTGGCATATAATTTTTTTATAGTATTCCCTGATAATTGCTTGTATTTCTGAGGGATTGGTTGTAATAATTCCATTTTCATTCATGATTTTATCTATTTGGGTCATCTCCCTTTTCTTTTTGAGAAGCCTGGCTAGATGTTTGTCAATTTGTTGATTTTTTCAAAAAACCAACTCTGGGTTTCATTCATCTGCTCTACAGTTTTTTTAGATTCTATATTATTTATTTCTGCTCTGATCTTTATTATTTCTCTTCTTCTGCTGGGTTTAGGCTGTCTTTGCTGTTCTGTTTCTAGTTCCTTTAGGTGTGCTGTTAGATTTTGTATTTGGAATATTTCTTGTTTCTTGAGATAGGCCTGGACTGCAATGTATTTTCCTCTCAGGACTGCCTTCACTGCATCCCAAAGCATTTGGATTGTTGTATTTTCATTTTTGTTTGTTTCCATATATTTTTTAATTTCTTCTCTAATTGCCTGGTTGACCCACTCATTCTTTAGTAGGGTGTTCTTTAACCTCCATGCTTGTGGAGGTTTTCCAGACTTTTTCCTGTGGTTGATTTCAAGCTTCATAGCATTGTGGTCTGAAAGTATGCATGGTATGATCTCAATTCTTGTATACTTATGAAGGGCTGTGTTGTGACCCAGTATGTGATCTATCTTGGAGAATGTTCCATGTGCACTCGAGAAGAAAGTATATTCTGTTGCTTTGGGATGCAGAGTTCTAAATATATCTGTCAAGTCCATCTGATCCAATGTATCATTCAGGGCCCTTGTTTCTTTATTGACCATGTGTCTAGATGATCTATCCATTTCTGTAAGTGGAGTGTTAAAGTCCCCTGCAATGACCACATTCTTGTCAATAAGGTTGCTTATGTTTGTGACTAACTGTTTTATACATTTGGGGGCTCCCGTATTCGGCGCATAGACATTTATAATTGTTAGCTCTTCCTGATGGATAGACCCTGTAATTATTATATAATGCTCTTCTTCATCTCTTGTTACAGCCTTTAATTTAAAGTCTAGTTTGTCTGATATAAGTATGGCTACTCCAGCTTTCTTTTGACTTCCAGTAGCATGATAAATAGTTCTCCATCCCCTCACTTTCAATCCGAAGGTGTCCTCAGGTCTAAAATGAGTCTCTTGTAGACAGCAAATAGATGGGTCTTGTTTTTTTATCCATTCTGATACCCTATGTCTTTTGGTTGGCGCGTTTAGTCCATTTACATTCAGTTTTATTATGGAAAGATATGGGTTTAGAGTCATTGTGATGTCTGTAGGTTTCATGCTTGTAGTGATGTCTCTGGTACTTTGTCTCACAGGATCCCCCTTAGGATCTCTTGTAGAGTTGGTTTAGTGGTGACGAATTCCTTCAGTTTTTGTTTGTTTGGGAAGACCTTTATCTCTCCTTCTATTCTAAATGACAGACTTGTTGGATAAAGGATTCTCGGCTGCATATTTTTTCTGTTCATCACATTGAAGATTTTGTGCCATTCCTTTCTCGCCTGCCAAGTTTCAGTAGAGAGATCCGTCACGAGTCTTATTGGTCTCCCTTTATATGTTAGAGCGTGTTTATCCCTAGCTGCTTTCAGAATTTTCTCTTTATCCTTGTATTTTGCCAGTTTCACTATGATATGTCATGCAGAAGATCGATTCAAGTTACATCTGAAGGGAGTTCTCTGTGCCTCTTGGATTTCAATGCCTTTTTCCTTCCCCAGATCAGGGAAGTTCTCAGCTATTGTTTCTTCAAGTACACCTTCAGCACCTTTCCCTCTCTCTTCCTCTTCTGGAATACCAATTATGAGTAGATTATTTCTCTTTAGTGCATCACTTAGTTCTCTAATTTTCCCCTCATACTCCTGGATTTTTTTTTTATCTTTTTCTCAGCTTCCTCTTTTTCCATAATTTTATCTTCTAGTTCACCTATTCTCTCCTCTGCCTCCTCAATCCGAGCTGTGGTTGTCTCCATTTTATTTTGCAGTTCATTTATAGCATTTTTTAGCTCCTCCTGGCTATTCCCTAGTCCCTTGATCTCTGTAGCAATAGATTCTCTGCTGTCCTCTATACTGTTTTCAAGCCCAGCGATTAATTTTATGACTATTATTCTAAATTCACTTTCTGTTATATTGTTTAAATCCTTTTTGATCAGTTCATTAGCTGTCGTTATTTCCTGGAGATTCTTTTGAGGGGAATTCTTCCGTTTCATCATTTTGGATAGTCCCCGGAGTGGTGCAGAACTGCAGGGCATTTCCCCTGTGCTGTCTTGAATAACTTGCGTTGGTGGGCAGGGCCGCAGTCAGACCTGATGTCTGCCCCCAGCCCACCGCTGGGGCCACAGTCAGACTGGTGTGTACCTTCTCGTCCCCTCTCGCTGTTGTGTGGCGTGGCCCATCTGGGCTACTTGCACACTGCCAGGCTTGTGGTGTTGGGGATCTGGCATATTAGCTGTGGTGGATCAGCAAGGTGCATGGGGGCAGGAGGGGCAGGCTCAGCTTGCTTATCCTTCGGTGATCTACTTTGGGAGGGGCCCTGTGGCACCAGGAGGGGGTCAGACCCAACGCTGGAGGTATGGATCCGCAGAGGCACAGCGTTGGGTGTTTGCATGGTGCAAGCAAGTTCCCTGACAGGAACTGGTTCCCTTTGGGATTTTGGCTGGGGGATGGGCGAGGGAGATGGCGCTGGTGAGTGCCTTTGTTCCCCGCCAGGCTGAGCTCTGTCGTCAGGGGCTCAGCAACTCTCCCTCCCATTGTCCTCCAGCCTTCCCGCTCTCCAAGCAGAGCTGTTAACTTATAACCTTCCAGATGTTAAGCCCCGCTTGCTGTCAGAACACACTCCATCCGGCCCCTCCGCTTTTGCAAGCCAGACTTGGGGCCTCTGCTTGGCCAGCGGGGCTGCCCCCCACCCCCGCCCCAGCTCCCTCCCACCAGTCCGTGTAGCAGGCACCACCTCTCCACCCTTCCTACCCTCTTCCGTGGGCCTCTTGTCTACCCTTGGCTCCAGAGAATCCGTTCTGCTAGTCTTCTGGCAGTTTTCTGGGTTATTTAGGCAGGTGTAGGTGGAATCGAAGTGATCAGCAGGACACGGTGAGCCCAGTGTCCTCCTATGCCGCCATCTTCCCACCTCTCAAAAAATGTGATTTCTTTAGCATTGTACAAAAATGGAATATTCACAGGAAGGCAGAGAGTGACATTATAAGTGCCAGGCTGTGTCAAAATGGTCTTCCTCATTGCCACTTTATTCTGAATGTAATGCAAATAGTGTATATTTACTGGGGCAAAAATTGCAATGATGGGCCATCATTTCTGTGCCATTGGTCGGGGGTTGTGCTTTGTAATTCCAAAGGAATTTTGAAATATTCATTTTCCATGACTTACTTTTAGCTACACTGTCTCTGCCTTTGTTTGCAGTAGAGGCTTTCCTTTAGCTTAAAAAAAAAATAAAAAAAAAAAGAACATCTTACTAAATAATGAATTGAATGTGTTAGGGCATTCGGGTGGCTCGGTCCAATTCTTAGTTTCGGCTCCGGTCATGATCTCATGGTTCGTGAGTTTGAGCTCCAAATTGGGCTCCACCTTAACAGTACAGAACTTCCTTGGGATTCTCTCTCTCTCTCTCCTTCTCTCTCTGCCCCACCCTGCTCATGCTTTCTCTCGCTCTCTCTCTCTCTCTCTCTCTCTCTCTCAAAATAAATAAACTTAAAAAGAAATAATGGGTGTGTTAACCTGGAAATTAAAGAAGAAATTGAAAAATACATGGAAGCAAATGAAAATGAAAACACAACAGTCCAAACCCTTTGGGATCCAACAGATGCAGTCCTAAGAGGGAAGTACATTGCAATTCAGGCCTATCTCAAGAAACAAGAAAGGTCCCAACTACACAACCTAACTTGATACCTAAAGGTGGAGAAGCAAATAAAGCCTGAAGCTAGCAGAAGGGAAATGATAAAGACTAGAGCAGAAATACACAATATAGAAACAACAACAACAACAACAACAACAAACACAGAACAGATCAATAAAACTAAAAGCTGGTTCACTGAAAGAATAAATAAATTGCTAAACCCATAGCCAGACTTGTCAAAAATAAAAGAGAAAGGACCCAAATAGATAAAATCACAAATGAAAGAGGGCAGATCACAACCAACACCAATACAACTATATATTATAAATTGTTTGTACAATAAATACAAACACTCTAAGAGAATACTATGAAAAATTATATGCCAACAAACTGGACAATCTGGAAGAAATGGACAAATGCTAAACTACTAAAACTAAAACTGAAAACAGGAAGAAATGGAAAATTTGAACAGGCCCATAACCAACAAAGAAATTGAATCAGTTATCACCAATCTCCCAAAAAACAAGAGTCCTAGGCCAGATGCCTTCTCACAGGAATTCTTATCAGACATTCAAAGAAGAGATAATACCTATTCTTCTCAAACTGTTCCAAAAAATAAAAATGGTAGGAAAGCTTCCAAATTCATTCTATGAAGTCAGCATTACCTTGATTCCAAAACTAGACAAAGACCCCACTCAAAAGGGGAATTACAGGCCAATATCCCTGATGAACGTGGATGCAAAAATTCTCAACAAGATACTAGCAAATCAAATTCAGCAGTATATTAAAAGAATTATTCACCATAATCAAGTAGGATTTATTCCTGAGCTGCAGGGCTGGTTCACTATTGCAAATCAAACAGTTTGCAAATTTAATATACCACATTAATAAAAGAAAGGAGAAGAACCATATGATCCTGTCAATAGATGCAGAAAAAGCATGTGACAAAATACAGCATTCTTTCTTGATAAAAACCCTCAAGAAAGTCAGGATAGAGGAAACATACCTCAACATCATAAAGGACATATATGAAAGGCCTACAGCTAATATCCTCAATGGGGAAAAGTGACAGTGCTTTCCTCCTATGGTCAGGAATATGACAGGATCTCCACACTCACCACTGTTGTTCAACTGTGTACTGGAAGTCCTAGCTTCAGCAATCAGACAACAAATAGAAATAAAAGGCATACAAATTGGCAAAGAATTCAAAATTTCACTCTTCTCAATACTCTACATGGAAAACTCAAAAGACTCCACCAAAAGACTGCTAGAATTGATACATGAATTCAGCAAAGTTGCAGGATATAAAATCAGTGTACAGATACCAGTTGCATTTCTATACACCAATAATGAAGCAACAGAAAGAGAAACCAAGGAATTGATCCCATGTACAATTGCATCAAAAACCATAAGATACCTAGGAATAAACCTAACCAAAGAGGTTAAATATCTGTATGCTGAAAACTGTAGAAAGCTTATGAAAGAAACTGAAGAAGACACAAAGAAATGGAAAAACACTCCATGTTCATAGATTAGAAGAATACTGGTAAAATGTTGAAACTACCAAAAACAATCTACACATTCAATGCAATCCCTATCAAAATGACACCAGCATTCTTCACACAACTAGAACAAATGATCCTAAAATTTGTATGGAACCAGAAAAGACCCTGAATAGTCAAAGTAATGGGGTTTTTAAAATAATTTTTTTATGTTTATTTATTTTTGAGAGAGAGGGTGATGGAGGGGAAGAGAGAGAAGGAGACAGAGGATCTGATGCAGGCTCTCTGACAGCAGAAAGCCCAATGTGGGGCTCAAACTCACAAACTGTGAGATCATGACCTGAGCTGAAGTCAGATGCTTAACCAACTAAACCACCCAGGTGCCCCTCAAAGTAATGTCTGAAGAAGAAAAGCAAAGTTGGACATATCATAATTCCAGACTTCAAGTTGTATTACAAAGCTATAACTATCAAGACTGTGTAGTACTGGCACAGAAACAGATACATAGATCAAGGGAAAAGAATCTAGTACCCAGAGATAGACCCACAAATGTATGACCAGTTAATCTTCAACAAAACAGGAAAGAGTATCCAATGAAAAAAAGACAGCCTCTTCATCAAATGGTGCTGGGAAAACTGGACAGCAACATGCAAAAGAATGAAACTGGACCACTTTCTTACACCATACATAAAAATAAATTCCAAATGGATGAAACACCTAAATGTGAGACAGGAAACCATCAAAATCCTAGAGGAAAACACAAGCAGCAACTTCTTTGACCTTTTCTTACTTAGACACATTGCCAGAGGCAAGGGAAACAAAAGCAAAAATGAACTCTTGGGACTTCATCAAGATAAAAATCTGCACAGCAGGAGCGCCTAGGTGGCACAGTCAGTTAAGCATCTGACTTCGGCTCAGGTCATGATCTCACAGCTTGTGAGTTCGAGCCCCACAGCAGGCTCTGTGCTGACAGCTCGGAGCCTGGAGTCTGCTTCAGATTCTGTGTCTCCCTCTCTCTCTCTGCCCCTCCCCTGCTCACACTCTGTCTCTCTCAAAAAATAAACATTAAAAAAAAATTTAAAAACATCTGCACAGCAAAGGAAACAATTAATAAAACTAAAAGCCAGCCTACAGAATAGGAGAAGATATTTGCAAATGACATATCAGATAAAGGGTTAGTATCCAAAATCTTTAAAGACCTTATCAAACTCAGTACTCAGAACACAAATAATCCATTGAAGAAATGGGCAGAAGATATGAATAGACACATTGAAAGACACATGAAAAGATGTTCAATATCACTCATAATCAGAGAAATACAAATCAAAACCATAATGAGATACCATCTCACACCTGTCAGAATGGCTAAAATTAACAACTCAAGAAACAACAGATGTTGGCAAGGATGAGGAGAAAGGTGAACACTTTTGCATTGTTGCTGGGAATATAAACAGATACAGCCATTCTGGCAAACAGTACGAAAGTTCCTGAAAAAATTTAAAATGAATTAGCTTATGACCCAGCAATTGCACTACTAGGTTTTTATCCAATAGATACAAAAATGCTAATTCAAAGGGGCACACGCATCCCAATGTTTATAGCAGCACTACTGACACTAGCCAAATTATGGATTATGGAACAAGCCCAAAAGTCCATCAACTGATGAATGCATAAAGAAGATGTGGTATATATATATATATATACATATATATATATATATATATATATATATATATATATATATACACACACACACACACACACACACACAATAGAATACTACTTGGCAATCAAAATGAATGAAATCTTGCCACTTGCAACAACGTGGATGGAACTAGAGTATATTATGCTAAGCAAAATAAGTCAGAGAAAGACAAATATATGACTACACTCATATGTGGAATTTAAGAAACACAAAAGATGAACACAGGGAAGCGAAGGAAAAATAAGATAAAAACAGAGGGGAAGGCAAGCCATAAGAGACTTAAATATAGAAAACAAACTGAGGGTTGCTGGAGGGAGGTGGGCAGGGGGATGGACTAAGTGGGTGATGGGCATTAAGGAGGGCACTTGTTGGGATGAGCACTGGGTGTTATATGTAAACAATGAATCACTGGGCTCTACTCCTGAAACCAGTCCTAAACTGTACCTTAACTAACTTGAATTTAAATAAAGTTTTTTTTTAAAGAATGATTTAAAAAAGTTAAAAAAAAAATACTACACTAAGATCCAGTAATAGTGTGGATATTTATCCCCCCCCCAATAGTGGATATTTATCCCTCCCCAAAAAATACTAAAACACTAATTCAGTGATACATGCACCCCTATGTTTATAACAGCATTATTTACAATAGCCAAATTATGAAAGCAGCCAAAGTATGCATCAATGGATGAAGGGATAAGAAGATGTGGTATATATATGCAATGGAATGTTATTCAGCCATAAAAAGCAATGAAATCTCACCATCTGCAACAACATGGATGGAGGTAAATAGCATAATGTCAAGTGAAATAAGTCAGAGGAAAGACAAATATCATGATTTCACTCAGATGTGGAATTTAAGAAACAATAAAAAAACAAAGAAAAAGAGAAAAGCCAATAAACAGACTCTTAACTATAGACAACAAACTGATAAACTGATAGTTACCAGAGGGGAAGTGAGTAGAGGGATGGCTGAAATAGGTGATAAAGAGTACCCTTATGATGAGCCCTGAGAACTGTTGAATCACTATAATGTACACGTGAAACTAATATAACACCATATGTTAACTATATTGGAATGAACATTGAAAGTTAAAAAAAAAGAAAACATACAGATGACCAACAGGCAAATGAAAAAATGCTCAGTATCATTCACCATCAGGGAAATGCAAATCAAAACTACAATGAGATATCATCTCATACCTGTCAGAATGGCTAAAATCAAAAACTCAAGAAACAAGTGTTGGTGAGTATGTGGAGAAAAAGGAACTCTTTTTTACTTTTGGTGGGAATGCAAACTGGTGCGGCCACTGTGGAAGACAGTATGGAATTCCTCAAAAAATTAAAAACAGAATTACCCTATGAACCAGTTTTCACACCACTGGTTATTTACCCAAAGAACTGGAAAACATTAATTTGAAAGGATATGTGCACCCCTATGTTTTGCAACATCATTTGTATATCTGTGGTGTTGGTTGTGATATGTCCTCTTTCATTCATGATTTTATTTATTGAGGTCCTTCTTCTTTTGTTTTCACAGAGCTAGAATAAACAATCCTAAAATGTGAATGGAACCACAAAAAGATCCTAACAGCCAAAGCAATCCTGAAAAATAAAAATAAAACTGGAGGAATCATGATTCTGGATTTCAAGTTATAAATCTGTCAACCTCAAGACAGTATGGTACTGGCACAAAAACAGACACATAGATCAATGGAGCAGAATGGAAAACCCAGAAATGGACTGACAACAATATGGTCAACTAATCTTTGACAAAGGGACTTCATCAAGATAAAAAGCTTCTGCACAGCAAAGGAAAACAATCAATAAAACCAAAAGGCAGCCTACAGAATGGGGAAAGGTATTTGCAAATGACATATGTGATAAAGCATTAATATCCAAAATCTATAAAGAACTTAGCAAACTCAACACCCAAAAAACAAATAATCCAGTTAAGAAATGGGCAGAAGACATGAATAGACACTTTTTCAAAGAAAACATCCAGATGGCTAACAGACACATGAAAAGATGTTCAACATCACTCATCATCAGGGATACACAAATCAAAACCACAGTGAGATACCACCTCACACCTATCAGAATGGCTATAATGAACAACATAAGAAACAGCAGGTATTGGTGAGGATGTGGAGAAAAAGTAACCCTCTTGCACTGTTGGTGGGAATATAAACTGAAGCAGCCACTCTGGAGAGCATATGGAGTTCCCTCAAAAAAACAAAAAACAAAATAGAACTACCCTCTAATCCAGCAACTGCAATACTAGGTATTCACCCAAAGGATACAAAAATACTGATTCAAAGGGGTACATGCACCCCGATGTTTATAGCAGCCTTATCAACAATAGTCAAACTACGAAGAGAGCCCAAATGCCCATCGACTGATGAATGGCTAAAAAAAATATGGTAAAGAGGCACCTGCGTAGCTCAGTCAGTTAAGTATCTGACTTGGCTCAGGTCATGATCTCACACTTCATGAGTTCAAGCCCCACACCAGGTTCTCTGCTATCAGCACAGAGCTCACTTCAGACCCTCTGTTCCCCTCTTTCTCTCTCCACTTTTCCCCTTCTTGTTCTCTAAACAAAGTATTAAAAGAAACAAAGTATTTTTTAAAAAAGATGTACTATAAATGTACAATGGAATATTACTCAGCCATCACAAGAATGAAACCTTGCCATTTGCAACCACATGGATGGTGCTAGACTGTATTATGCTAAATGAAATAAGTCAATCAGAGAAAGACAAATACCATACGATTTCACTCATGTGTGGAATTTAAGAAACAAAATAAACATATGTGAAGAGGGAAAATAAAAGAGGAGGGAGGGAAACAAACCACAAGAGACTCTTAATGATAGAGAACAAACTGGGGGTTGAAGGAGCTAGATGGGTAATGGGTATTAAAAATGCACTTTTTATGATGAGCACTGGGTGTTGTATGTAAGTGATGAATCACTGAATTCTACTCCTGAAACCAATATTTCACTGTATGTGAACTAAAACTTAAATAAAATTACTTTCATAAAAAATAAATAAAAATAAAAGTTTAGTAGAATTGTTTTAAAAATAAAGAAACAGAATGAAATGAAAACACAACATATTAAAATTTCAGAGTGAAGAACTCCAAATCTGCCAATATGAAGTAGCTCCATTCCTCCCAGTTTCTGCCTCTTACAACCTAAAAAAACAAGCAAAAAAACCCCTGAATATAAGATTCCAAACAAGCAGAGGAAAATTCTAAAAGATAGAAAGGAGGAGGAATGGCAAAGCAACTCAGGAGGGTGACACAGCAGTGATTTCCTTGGGTTTCCTTATTGTGTCTCATATATCCTAGACAATGCACCACAGAAGTCTCCAACCCAGAACCATCAACTGATAGAAAAAGGAAAACAGAAACAAAACCAAAAACTCCATGAAAAGGCAATTTTCCCAGCCAAAGGACTGAGAAGACAGGATATCCTAAAAACAAATTTTGGCATCACCCACCTTATAGTAGCAAACTACAAGGAAAAACTCTCCTCTCCTGGACTCCACATAGTTCAAAAGGGTTGACTAGGGAACTGATCTTCCACTTATCCTAACCCCACCCTTCAGAGAGCACACTCCAATTTGTTCAGCAGAGAGTGGTTAGGGACACAAGCAGGGAGTTAATCATCTATCCCCTGCCTGGCAGAAGCAGGTAGCACTCTGTTTCACTGTCAGGTGGTATTAGTGCATTAAGCAGGATGCTGACCTGCCATCTCCAGACTAATGGAGGCAGGTGGGAACACTCCAACCTGATGGGATGGTATTAGTGAGTTTGAATGAGCACTTGGTCCTACATCCCCTTCCTAGCATAAAAGAGGCGTTCTAATTCTATTACCAAGGTAGCATCAGTGAAGTCCAGAGACAACAAGATTGAATGAGATGGTATGAGGTGGAACTTCACACACACGTAAGGCTTCACACATACACTACTAGTTTTCCAAGTCAGCAGGGAAATCATTAGGAAGTTGAGTATCCACATCCACCTGACAATAAGCAATAGGCCATAACACTGAACAAGGTGGGCAAATCAGGTCTAGTCAGCACACATACTGTGTCAAAGGATCCTACTAGGAGCTGAACCTCTACTCACGTTAGTGAGTTAGAACAAGGCAGTTCAAGGAGTGATTGATACCATGCTTCCTATCTCTCCTGATGTCACTGGGCCCCCACAGGAAGATGAACTTCCATCCCCACACATCAGAAAATGAGGTGGTATGAGTCAGTATCCACTTTTGCTGGCGGGGAGGAGGTGTTGACATGGCTCGTCACAAAATTTGAATATACACACCCACCTGGCCCTCAAGCTACACTTCAATGGGAGGACTTAGTGGTTTAAAAAAAATTATTAGTAGCATCCAAATTTCCTAATATAATACCCAAAATATTCAGGAAACAATTGAAAATCACTCATCATACTAAGAACCAAAATAATGACATTTGAACGAGAAACAATAATCAATACATGCCAAAATCAAAATGAATCAGATGTCATAATTATCTGAAAATGATTTTCAACAGCCATCACAGAAATCCTTCAATAAAGAATTATGAATCTTCTTGAAACAAATGAAAATAAAGATCAGCAGTTAGAAATTCCTAAAAGGAAATAAAATCATAGAACTGAAGAATATAATAACCAAGATAAAATTGGATAGGTTCAATAGTAGAGTGGAGATGACAGAGTATAAAAATCAGTGTACTTGGGGAGAGATCAATAAAATTTACCCAATCTGAACAAAAGAAGGAAGAGACTAGACTAGGGAAGCACAATAAACAGTCTTAGGGGACAAGAACAAAGATCTACCATTCATATAACTGGAGTCCCAGAAAGAGAGAAGAAAGACAGTGGGATTGAAAAACTTTCATAAGAAATAATGGCTGGAAACTTCCCAAATTTAGTGAAATACTTAAACCTACATATTTGGAAAGTGGAGCAAACACCAAATAAGATAAGCCCAGAAATATCCATGTCAAGAAACATCATAATTAAACTTCTGAAAACTAAGGGGAAAAGCTCTGGAAAGCAGCCAGACACAAAGCATTATGAATGAACATGAATTTGAATGACAGTAGATTTCTCATCTGAAACTACAGAGGCCAGAAGAAAGTGGTACAACATTTTTCAAGTAATAAAATAACTATCAACTGTGTATATACAGCAAAAATATCCTTGAGGAATGAATAATAAATATATTCTCAGATGAAGAAAAACTAAGACAATTTGTTTCCAAATCTACCCTTTAAAAAAGTCTAAAGAAAGTTCTCTAACCAGAAGGAAATGAAAGTTCTCAAATCAAAATCCCCTATTTTCACCTTAAAAACCCTAGTAAAAGAAGTCTTGGAACTTCAGAAAGGACATAAGAATGGGTAAAATTTTGGGTAAATACAGTATATTATTTGACTTCTTATGAGTTTCTTTTTTAATTTTTAATGTTTATTTATTTTTGAGACAGATGGAGACAGAGCATGAGCAGGGGAGGGGCAGAGAGAGAGAAGATGACACAGAATCCAAAGCAGGCTGAGCTGTCAGCACAGAGCCTGACGCAGGGCCTGAACTCATGAGATCATGACCTGTGCTAAAGTTGGACACTTAACTGACTGAGCCACCCAGGCGCCCCTACTTCTTATGAGTTTCTTAAGTCACATTTGATGGTTGAAGCAAAAATTATAGCACCATCTGATATGATTCTGCTCAAGACATTTACAGAAAATATATAAAATAACTATACTATAAAAGCAGAGAGGGCATAGGGACCTAAATGAAAGTAAGGCTGCAGTTTCCCTTGAAGTGAAAAAATGTTGATACCAGTAGACCGTGATAATTTATGTATGTTTGTTGTAATACCAAGAGCAACTACTAAGAAAACTCTACAAAGCAATATACTCAAAACAATATAAATAATTCAAGATTGAGTTATTTTAAAAGTTCAAAATAACTCCCAGGAAAATAAGACAAAAAGGAACAAAAAAGAGAGGAAACAAGCAGAAAACAAGTAAATAAATTGGCAGAATTAAGCCCCAACATATAATTACCTGATAGTAAATTACCTTAAAATATTAATTAAGTGAAGCAGACTGACATGGTAGATTGAAAATAAAATGATCCTACAAAATCAATATATGAAAATCAGTTGCATTTCTATATACAAATAATGAATTATCAGAAAGAGAAATTAAGAAAACAATCCATTTACAATTCCATCAAAAAGAATAAAATACCTAGGAATAAATTTAACCAAGGATGTGAAAGACCTGGACACTGAAAACCGTAAGATATTGATAAAGAAACTGAAGAAGGCACAAATTAATGTAAAGATATTCCATGCTCATGGATTAGAAGAATTAACATTTTTAAAAAAAAATATCCATACTACCCAAAGCAATATACAGATTCAATGTAATCTCTATAAAAATTCCAATGGCATCTTTCACAAAAATAGAACAAACAATCCTAAAATTTGTATGAAACCACGAAATATGTCAAATAGCCAAAGTAATCTTGGTTAAAAAAAAAAAAAAGCTAGAGGCATCTCACTTCCTGATTTCAAACTTATTATGAAGCTACAATAATCAAAACATTATGGTATTAGCATAAAAACAGACATACAGACCAGTGAAACAGAACCAGAAGAGCATAAATAAACCCATGCATACATGGTCAACTAATATTTGATAAGAGAACCAAGACTACTCAATGGGGGAAAATACAGTCTCTTCAATAAATGGTGCTGGGAAAACTGGATAGCCATAGGCAAAAGAATAAAACTGGACCACTATCTTAGAGTATACACAAAAATTAACTCAAAATGGTTAGAGTTGAATATAAGACCTGAAACTATAAAAGTCCTAGAAGAAATCAAAGGCAGTAAGCTCCTGGACATCATTCTTAGCAATGATTTTTTTGGATATGATGCCAAAGCAAAACTAAACAAGTAGGACTACATCAAACTAAAAAGCTTCTGTTCAACAAAGGAAACCATCAACAAAATAAAAAGGCTATCTACCAAATGGGAGTAAATATCTACAAATCACATATCAATATCCAAAATATATAAAGAACTCATACAACTCAATAGTAAAATAAACAAACAAAAACACATCAGATTAAAAAATGGAATCAGAGGATCTGAATAGATATTTTCAAAAGAAGATATACAGATGGCTAACTGGTACATCACTAATTATCAAATAAATGCAAATCAGAACCACAATGAGATATCACCTTACACCTATCAGAATGGCTATTACCAAAAAGACAAGAAATAACAAGTGTTAGTGAGGATGTGGAGAAAAGGGGGCCCTTGTACACTGTTGGTGGGCCTGTATATTAGCACAGCCACTATGGAAAACAGTATGGAGTTCTTCCAAGGATTAAAAATAGAATTTCCATATGGTCCAGAAATTCCACTTCTGGGTATTTATCCAAAGGAAACAAAACACTAACTTGAAAGATGTATGCACTCCACGTTCATTGCAGGAATATTTATAATAAAGAAGATGTGGAAACAACCTAAGTGTCTGCTATGGATGAATAGATTAAAAGAAAATACATACACACACAAACATACACACTCTGGAATATCATTCAGCCATAAAAAAGAAAGAAATCTTGCCATTTGCAATAACATGAATTGACATGAAAGGCAGTACACTGAGTAATATTTCAGACAAGTACTGTATGATATCCCTTAAATACAAACAAAACAAAAGAAAACAACAAAAAACAAAAAACACCAAACTCACAGATACGGAGAAAAGACTGGCAGTTGTTGGAGGTAGGGGTTGGGTTGTAGGAGTTGAGTGGAATCAGTGAAGGTTGTCAAAGGTCAAATTTCTACTTATAAAATAAGTAAGACCTAGGGAATATAGTGTACATCACTGTGACTATAGTTAATAAATTGTGTATTTGAAAGTTACTAAGAGAAATTTTTAAAGTTATCACAAGAAAAACATTTTTGCAACTGTGTGTGGTGATTCATATCAACTAGACTTATTGTAGAGATCATTTGACAAGATATATAAATATTGAATCAATATTTTGCACACCTAAAACTAATGTCAATTACAGCTCAATTAAAGGAAAAAAGAAAATGACCTAACAATATGCTATCTACAAATAAACTACTTCAAGTGCAATGACATATTTAAGTTCAAAACAAAAGGATGGAAATAGAATATGCAAATATTAGATTTTTTTTAAAAGCAGGAGTGACCATATTAATATGAGACAAAGTAAATTTCAGAGCAAAGAAAATTATTGGAGACCAATAAAGACATTACATAATGATAAAAGAATCAATCCAGGAAGAAGACAAGAATTCTAAATGTATGCATACCAAACCAAAGAGCCTCAAAAATACAGAAAGCAAAACCTAATAGAACTGGAAAAGGAGATAAATTTATCCAAAATTATAGTTGGAGATCTTAATACACTCTTCTCTTGGGATTTGATAGAATCATCAAACAGAAAATAAGCAAGGATATAGAACTCAACAACACAATCAACCAACAATATCTTTTTTTTTCAACCAACAATATCTAGTTGACAAATATAGAACATTCCACTCAACAAGAATGCACATGTTTTTCCAGAGTCCATAGAGCATGCCCCAAGAAAGACCATATCCAAGACCATAAAACAAACCTTAGCAAACTTAAAAGAACTGAAATTATACTATATGTGTGTGTGTGTGTGTGTGTGTGTGTGTGTGTGTGTGTGTGTACCACAGTGGAATCAAATCAATAACAGAAAGACAAAATTTCCAAACACTTCCCAATTAATTAAAACACTTCTAAGTAATTCATGGTCTCAAGATATGTCAAAGGCAATTTTTTTTAAGTTTATTTATTTTAAGAGAGACAAAGAAAGCACAAGCTAGGGAAGGTTGGAGAGAGAGGTAGAATCCCAAGGAGGCTCCACATGGTCAGTGCACAGAGCCCAAAGCAGGGCTCAAATCCACAAAACAATGAGATCATGACCTGAGCTGAAATCAAAAGTTGGACACTTTAACCGACTGAGCCACCCAGGCACCCCTCAGAGACAATTTTTAAAACTATATATAATTCAATTAAAATGAAAACACACATATCAAAATTTGCAGGATTCAGTTAAAGCAGTGCTGAGAATTACACTAAATGCATACCTTAGAAAAGAGGAAGAATATCAAATCAATAATCTAAGTTCTGACTTCAAGAAACTAGAAAAAAGGAGCAAAGTAAGCTCAAAGAAAAGTGAAGAAATAATAATGATGATTTATTAAATAATAAAAATAATAAGCCAGAAAAAATTGAAAACAAAGAAAATGGAGGAAATCAAACAGCTAGTTCCTCAAAAAAGAAATCAATACAATTTAAAAACTACTAGTAAGACTGACTACACACAACCAACATTCAACTAAGATAAAATAGAAAACCAAAAGAGTCCTATAACTACTAAATACATTGAATTTGTAATACAAAATCTCTCAAAATAATCTCCAAGCCTAGGTATTTTCACTAGAGAATAATACCAAACATTTAAAGAATTAACCCCAATTTTACTCAATCTCTCCCAGAAAACAGAAGAAGAAACACTTCTCAGTTCATTTTATGAAGCTAATAATACCCCAATATCAGAACCAAAGACAATACAAATAAAAATTTAACTCAAAATAGAACTGTACTTAAATACAAAATGTATAACTATATAATTTTTAGAAAAAAAAAATTTAAAAATTAAGATCCAGGGTTAGGCAAAGAGTTCTAAGGAGTGATACCAAAAGCACAATCAATAAAGAAAAAATGATAAACTGGACTCTGAAAAATCCTGTAAAGAGGGTCAAATGTCAAGCTATAGACTAGAAGAAATAATTTATTTGACAAAAGAGTAGTATCTAGAATACATAAGAATACCACAATGAGATATCACTACAAAATTATCAGAATACCACAATGAGATATCACTACAAAATTATCAGAATGGCTTAAAAAAAAAACAAGATGCACTAATAATGATGTGAAGATACAAAATGTAAAATGTTACAATCCCTCGGGGAAACAGTTTGGGATATTCTTATAAAACTAAATTTTGAACTACCATAGAGTCCCTCTAACGGCACTTCTGGGCAGAGAAATGAAAACATGTTCACAGAAAAACATGTACATAAATGTTTATAACTGCTTTAATCATAATAGCCACCAACTGGAAACCCAGATGTCCTTCAATAAATGAATGGCTAAACACACTGTGGTACTTCCATACCATGGAATATTGCCCAACAATTAAAAAAAAAATACTGATACTTACAACAACTTGGATGAATCTTCAGAGAAGAAAAAAGCAAATCCCAAAAGTTTACATACTGTATGATTTCATTTATATAACATTCCTAACATGGCCAAATTACTAAAGTGAAAAACAAATTAGTGATAGAAATCAGGGATGGGGTGGGAGAATTGGAAGGAGAGGATGTGGTTATAAGGGGGGAATGTGAGGAATCTTGGTGGTAACTGAAACACTCTGTACTTTGAGAATATCAATGTCAGTATCTTGGTTGTGATATTACACCATAATTTTGTAGGACATTACTTTTGGGGGAAATTGAATGAAGAGTGCATGGGGTTTTTCTGTATCATTTCCTGCAACTACAATTAAATCTGTATCTCATGGAAGCAACAACCTAAGAATCAAAATAAAAAATTCAATTAAAATGGAATGACACTAAAGCATAATTTGAGAGGAAATTTATAGCACTACAGACATGTATTAGAAAAGAAGTTCTCAAATCAATAACTTCAGTTTCCACCTTAAAAAATAGAAAAAAAAGATCAAATTAACTCAAAGTTAAGCAGAAGAAAAAAATAAAAAGATCTAAGCAGGAATCAATAAAACTCAAGTTAGGAAAACAATGTAAGAAAGCTCTGAAGCCAAAATTTGTTTCCTGTGAAAATCAATACAACTGATCAAAAAGAGAGGGGGGGGGGAACAAATATTACCAATATCAAGAATTCAAGATAGGACACTAATAGTTCTCCCACAGACATTAAAAATATGCCAATAAACTGGACATTGTGGGTTTTCACAATCATTATTCATTTCAAAATAAATCAACTTTATTTGGTCATATTTCACTTACCTGAATATTTAAGGAAAAGTAATTGGTATTAATACAACAAACACTGAACCAAAAGTTAAGGATACATTCGTATAGCACCTGTTCTTGTCCCAATAGCCAAGATTTTCTGAACTGGATCAAAGGCTAATGCTGTGGGCTGATAAGGAAAACCATGCCGAACTGTCTGAAAGAGAGCAGATAGTAAAAATAATCACCAGGAAAATAAAAATTAAAATCACAAGATACCACTATCCAACTACCATAATGACTAAAATAAGTATTTTAATTAAAAAAAAAATCACCATATGTTGGTAGGAGTGTAAAATGACACAAGCACTATCTGTCCTATGACCTATATTTCACTCCTATTTATGTATCCAAGAAAATAAGAGCATATGGCCACATAATTTGTGTAAGTATGCCCCTAATAGCTTTATACATAACAACCTGGAAAAAGTGCTAGTGTCCAACAAGAGAATCAAAAAACAAAAATGTGGTATACTCCTACAATAAACTACTACTCAACAGTAAAAGATAAAAACTAGTAACAGATGCAACAACATGGATGATTCTCAAAAGCATTATGCTAAATAAAAGCAGCAATACACAAAACAGTGCATATAGTATGATTATATTTATATTAAAATTTGAACAAGCAAAACTAATCTATGGTTAAAAAAAATCAGAGCAGTGATTGACTTGAGGAGAACTCACTGGATGAGGGTATGAGGGAATTTTATTGAGTCAAGATAATATTCTATATTTTGATAGAAGTTTGGATTACACAAGTGTATACATTGGTCAAAACTCATCAAATTGTACAATAAAATTTATGATTTCTCTGTATGTAAACTGAATGTCAAAAAAAGAAAAAAGCATTATTAACAAATATTTAACTCTAGTTAATGATATGCACACTGAGGTTTTAAGAAGTAAAGTGTACTGACACCTGCAATTTAATTCAAAATGCATCCAAAGAAGTAATATGGTTAGACAGATGGATAGACATATATGATAAAGCAAATATAGCAAAATGGTAACTGTCAAATCTAGGTGGTGAAAATGTATGTTACGTGTGTGTATACATGAATGTTCACAATGTAACTTTTTTAATTCCTCTGTATGTTTGAAAGCTTTCATAGTCACACAATGGAAAAAAAGAAAAAATATAGAGTTGATAATATCATAAAGATGATAAAACTAACATAAGGATATCCAATAATATACAGGAATTAATTTCAACATGAAATATAACTTTTCAAAGAAATAGAGGACCCACATAGGTCAGGGAAAGGGGATTCTAGAAGGAGCTTGGGAAGATAGTAGAGTAGGAAGACCTTGAGCTCACACCATCTCATGTTTACACCTAGATATCATCCACATCCAAGTAAATAAACCCTTATGATCTGAATAAAGTCAGAACAAATTCTACAACTAAAAATAAAAAAGAAGCTGCATCTCTGAATGGTTAGCAAGGACAGAAAGGCAGAAGGAGGCTGCCTGCAGGAGGGCAGGAGCTGTGCACTCAGGGAAGAGAAATGGGCCCTAGCACCAGGGAGCACCACAGTAGGGGGCAGGTACTAATCCTCATAATGTTTGGCTTTGAAAATCACGGGGGATGAATTCCCCTGGAGCCTGGAGCTTTAAAAGTCAGCTGAGTCAGCACTGGGCTAGCTAGCCAGGAGGGCAAGTGATAGCTGGGTTGCTGCCCTTAAAAAGACAGAAGAGGCAAAGAAGCAACATAAAAATGGCAATTAACACAACACAAGGGACAAACAGAAGACAGACCTGTTCATGCTGATCTCAGAGTGTGTTAGATTACTTCTCTGAAAATGAGGGAGCTGGCAGGCATCATTTTCCTCCCCCCAGCATCCCCCGCCCCCACCCCAGCATAAACACAGGGTCATCTGCCAGAGGAAAGGTTGCATAGACCCTTGCTAACTAACCTGTTAGCAGTATGCCATGCCCATGAGTTCTCCTGGGGATTTGCCCACTCCAACCCTGCTAGCCCTGGCCCTGGGTTCAGAGCCAATTTTGTTAAAGCTGCCCATGAAAAATTATTAGAATAAAGGAGTTCAGTAAGTTTGCAAAATTAGTTGTACAAATATAATATTTCTATATACTAGTAATGTACTATCCAAAAATGAAATTAAGAAAACAATTTCATTTATAATAGCATCCAAATGAATAAAATACTCAGGAATAAAATGAAGAGAAGTGCAAAACTTACATGCTATAACTACAAAACATTGTTGAAAAAAATTAAAGACAAATAAAAGGAAAGCCATCCCATATCATGGATTAAAAGACTTAATATTGATAAAGTGACAATACTCCCCAAATTCATCTCCAGAGTCAATGCCATCCCTATCAAAATCCCATCTGACATTTTTTGCAAAGTTCAACAAATTGATCCTAAGATTCCTATGGATATTCAATGATCCAGAATACCAAAAAGATCTTGAAGAAGAAAGTTGGAGGATTCTGTTTTCAAAACTTACACAAATCTACAGTAATTGAGCAATGAGATACTAGCATAAGGACAGACAGATCAGTGGAACAGAACTGAGATTCCATAAACAACTCCTCACATTTTTAGTCAATTTATTTTTAATCAGGGTTCCAAGACAATTCAACAATGAATGAAAGAATAGTCTTTCAACAAATGGTGCTGCAACAACTGATAACCACATGTAAAAGAATTAGGTTGAACACTTTACTTACTTTATTCCAATATTAACTCAAAATAGATTACAGACCTAAATGCAAGAGCCAAAACTATAAAGATCTTAGAAGAAAACATATGCTTAAATCTTAGTGAACTGGGATTAGGCAATTAAATCTGACATCAAAAGCACAAGCAACAAAATTAAAAAGATAAACTGAACTTTGTGAGAACTAAAAACTGTTATGCTGTAAAGGATACTATCAAGAAAGTAAAAAGACAACCCACAGAATGGGATAAAATATTTGCAAGTCATACAAGTCATATATCTGATAAGGAATTTATATCCAGAGTATATAAATGACTCTCACAACTCAATAATAAAAATGGGCAAAGGATCTTAATAGTCACTTATCCAAAGTATACAAATGAGCAATAAGCACATGATGACATGCTCAACAGCATTAGTAAATCACATCCACAACGGGATACAATTGTATAGCCACTAGGATGACTATAATAAAAAAGATAGATGCCAACACATGCTGACAAAGATGTGGAGAAATTGGAGGTCTAATACTTTGCTGGTGGGAATATAAAATCATGTATAAAATCTTTGTAAAATAGCTTGGGAGGTCCTCAAAGTGTGAAATATAGAGTTACCTATGACCCAGTGATTCTGCTCCTGGGTATATAACTAACAGCAATGAAAAATAAATGCACCCAAAACTTCAATACAAATGTTCATAGCAGCATTATTCAGAATAGCCAAAAAGTACAAACAACTCAAATATCCATCAACTGATGAATGGATAAATGAAATGCAGTATATCCATACAATGGACTATTACTCATTAATAAAAAAAGAATGAAGTACACATACATGCTACACAGGATGTACCTTGAAAACGTTATGCTAAATGAAAGAAGCCAGTCATATATTATATGATTCCATTTAATGGAATGTACAGAATAGAAAAATCTGTGTAGTATGTGGTTGATTTCAAAAGAATGAAGGCTATCAATAGAATGACATAAATTCAGTAAAAATAAATGAAGCAAGAGAAAAATGTAGAACAGAGTCTAGAAGAAACATGTCAAGGTAAAAAATTCTCAATTTTAGTGCCAGGTAGGATTGTTGAAATACTATAGTTTATGCTCAGTTGGTGAAATAAGATGGCAGTAAAGCTGATCAATAAGAAAATGAGGTTTTTAAATACATAATTTTTCCTTGTTTTTTCTTGCAAGATTTTATTTAAATTCAAGTTAGCTAACATATAGTGTAGTATCAATTTCAGAAGTAGAATTTAGTGATTCATCACTTACATATAACACCCAGTGCTCATCACAACAAGTGAATTTTTCTTAATGTTATTTTGTTTGTTTTCTTTTGTTTCACTCTCTATATTAGTCTGTTCAGGCTGCTATAACAAAATAACATACACTGGTGGCTTAAGCAAGATATTTATTTCTCACGGTTCTGGAGGCTGGAAGTCAAGATCAAGTTACCAGGTATTCAGTTCCTTCCTAGCTTGCAGATGGCCACCTTCTCACTGTATCTTCATATGATGCGGGGAGGGAGTCTCTATTCTTAAAAAAAACCACTAATCCCATCATGAAGGCTTCACCCTTATGGTGTCATCTAACCCTAATTAACTCCCAAAGGTCCCCTCTCCAAATACCATCACACTGGGGGCTAGAGTTTCAAAATATGAATTTTAGGGGGACACAATTCATTTAATAGCACTCTCCCTTGAAATTACTACAAGGGATGAGGTGAGGTAGCCAACTGTATCAATAGCTCTTGAAGCAAAAGATACTTGAAGCAAAGAAAGATATAATAGAGAGAACTGGTTATGAATACGTGGAAAGATTGGTCATATTACCCTAAGTTAAGAAAGCTGCTACCACCTTTGAGATGAAAGAAACCTGTATTCACTGCTGACAGTGCAAGAGTTATTACCAGAAGCAAATGACTTTTACTTTCTTTGTATCTTTTAATCCAGTCTAAGTGCCTCCCATTGGCAGAATCTAAGCATAACATCTTAGCTTTAGCTTTAGTTTAGTTTGAATTTCAATTTCCTCAGTATATAAATGAGAACACAGAAGGACCACTGTGGAACTGAGAGCAGTATGAAACAAAGTAGAATTCACATTTGGCCTGATGGACTAAGCTTAATACTATTATACTATTTCAAAACAGCCTTAAAACCTCCTGTGACAGAGACTGCCTGTTGCTCCTTAATATCTTCTTTTCCCCTTTTTCTATAGTAATAAAATTTTGAGCCCAGCACATAGCAATCCAATTCACACTATATTCTGAGACCCCACAGCAGGCTAGATTAGAATCTGAACAAAGGAATGACAGCAGAAGTGATATGAAGCCTTAAAAGTAAGGCAAATACTACTTTTTTTTTCTCACCTTCCTACTGATTGGAAAATGTACTCAATGGCAGGTTTTGGATCAGCCATCTTAGAACATGAGGTAGAAGCCATAGGTTAAGGATAGCAGAGTAACAAGATAGAAAGGTCTCTCATAAAAGCAAAGAGGCTTGTTAGGCTCTAGATAACATAAAGCCATTGAATCAGTCCTGGGTTGCTTAAACTTGGACAGATTTTATGAAAGACAAATTTTGTATCGTGTAAGCCACAATTGTTATGGCCTACATCCTAACTGGCATCCTAAAAACCACAACCATTCCTAAAAACGAGTAAATATTTATTAGACCACCAAGTTAATTTATGAGGAATGTTGCCTAGTATTGGTCATTAGTGTGAAAAATGAAAGAAATTAAATGGCTTTTGATTCTGTACTAAAAGGACTTCAGCTCACTACCATATTGGTGATTCATCCCTATATGTATCATTTCCATATACTACTGATAGGCCAAAGCTATCATTTCCATAATCTGAGCACAGAACTCCTAGAATCATGTACCAGATTTCATCTAATGACACAAATGTGACTGTTAGAAATTCCCAGATACAGGTATCCCATACTTTTGAAAGCTGATGTGTGCCACTTTACTTTTATAAAAGACCTACATTAGGGGCGCCTGGGTGGCTCAGTCGGTTAAGCGTCCGACTTCGGCTCAGGTCATGATCTCATGGTCCCTGAGTTCGAGCCCCGTGTCGGGCTCTGTGCTGACAGCTCGGAGCCTGGAGCCTGTTTCAGATTCTGTGTCTCCCTCTCTCTCTGCCCCTCCCCTGTTCACGCTCTGTCTCTCTCTGTCTCAAAAATAAATAAACGTTAAAAAAAAAATTAAAAAATAAATAAATAACAAAAGACCTACATTAGTACCTGTTTTCACCAAGCAAAAGAAATGTAAAAAGGATTTTGCTTTTACAAAAAAAGGCAACAAGTGAAAATAGAGTTGAGTGACTGTTTTGTAGCTGGCCATTACAGAGGCAGCACATGCCTCAAGCATCAAGAGTGGCACCACCAAGCACCTTCTCTGGGAACTACACTCAGAATCTCAGCATCAAGCTGCCATAGCTTTAAACTGTGTCTGTGAGCATATGTGCTTTATCTCAATTTATTTTGTGAATCTGTTACCAAGATGTGTCCTAAGGTATTAGAAAAGTCTAGGAGAGGTTGTATTTTGGGTCTGGGAATGCTCAAAAACTTTTCCACATAAATTAATAGTAGTTGCTTCTTTGCTTTATGTCATTTAGGTTTATGGAAGATTTCATAGGAACACTCTACTTTCAGAGAGTAGAAGAAACTTGCTAGAAAAAATAACATAGCTTACAAAAGAATACTACAATTGTGCAAATTTGTTATATAAAAATTCTTCTGGATAAAAATTTGCTTATAAAGATTTATGATTATATAATACATGTTTATTTTGATTAAGTTCATTTGACTGGTTTGGTCTATAAATGTTACACTCTGGAGAAGAGGTATAGTAAGGTAAATCATTCCTGATTTTGAATCCAGAAATTGGAAATTAACTGCAGTCTCAGAATTTGTTCAGTAAGTTTAAATAATTTGAGATAAGAAATCTGGTTACTCTCCTACAAAAAAGGACTTTCACATGGACACAATATATTTTGGTAAGCAAAAGCCAAACTACTATTGTAACTGTGGAGCAACTCTCACCAGTGGTAAAATTCCCTCAATTTCAATATTTGGTTGAAACTTTATCAAGTAAATTTGATGTCATCGTGGACCACTGAAAGTATTGCTTAATAATTTCCTGCCAACTTGGATGAAGGAAAAGACTAAGTAAGAGGACTATGATAGGCATATGACAACATCGAGTAGCATAATGGTAACAAATTTAACATGTTCCTATGAAATCCCATTATAATGTGATAAAAAGGTAAAATTGCTCTAAATGGTAAAGTACCTGTTCCTGGGAATGCCATTGGCAACTGAGGTATTGGTACCAGTTCTCAGTAAGACTTTTAAATTTCTTGAAAGAATGAGAAAACTATAATGTTCAAAGATCTAAAGGCAGTTTAATATTAAAATTAAAGAAGAATAAGGCATTAATACACCTCCATTTTATAAGATATTTGGAAGTTGACATAATAGAAATGGAATGCTTACTTATTAATATTCTGAAATTTTATATCCTTTTTTCTTTTCTTATTTTAGTTTTATTTTTATAACACTCAATCATGCACCCAGTTTAACAAATCAGACAAATCTAAAGGATTTCTGAAAATTATAAATAATTTGTCTCCTTACCTCTCTTATTTCCTACTTCCCAGAGGGAACCACTTGTCAATATTTCTGCTATTTATTTTGGTATTTTTCCTAATGTGTCTCAAAAGAACATTTTTATATTGCTACTTACTGACTTTTCAGGAAAAACAATTTTCTCTTTTTCACCCATCCCCTCATTACACATACAAGTATCCTTGCCATATACCCAAACTTCCAATAAATCAAAACCATCAGTGTTAACACCTTATTGATATTAATCTCTTATTTTGCCTCACAGATGTTTTTGTTCTCTAAGGTTACCTTCTTTTTTAAGTTTCATTTATTTAGTTTTTACGTTCTGGCCACTAATTCATCCCCAAACCCTTTCCCCAATTGCTCAAATCATCTTTCAATATGTTGAACACATCAGGTATATATACCTAAACACATCAGGTATATATACCTGAGGAAGGAGAGGGAGGGAGGGTGAGTAACAGAGAGGGAAAGAGAAAGAAAAGGAGGGACTATTTATATAAAATTTGAAAATTCCAAGTAACAAAAAAATCAAATCAGCTGTTGCCAGGATCCAGAGGCAGAAAGAGGAAAAAGGATGCTATGAAGAACCACAAGTAATGAAAATGTTCTCTATTTTTATTGTGATAGTGATTCACAGGAAACTCATCATATTGCACAATATATATAATTGCAGATTGTTTTAAACATTTTAAAGTAAATACTTATGAATATAGGTACAAAATACTAAATAAAATACTAGTAGATTAAAACCAGTAAAATATTCTGACAATGAAAACCATGACTAAATAAAGTTTATTCTAGAAATGTAAGTATAGGTGCTGAATATATATATATTATATGTAATATATATACCTCATATTCCATTTGTTACTAATAAATTTCATCCTTTGCCTTTCCTTAACTTAGATTTTCAACTTTCCAGGGCTTAGTCTTGAAACTACAGGCACTTCTCACTGCTCACAAAATAAGACTTGGCAACATACAGATATAGAAAAGCAAATAATATTCTTCAGCATATAAATGTCTTTGCAAATGTTATTTCTAAAAAGGAGTCGGTACTCTACAGATTGCTGCTATCTCTTGTGAATATAGTCTTGAGTTTCTAAGGAGTATATGTAATTCTGACTGGTTGTTTTACTTAATAATGGGTTGCCCTGATATGATATTTAAGTTGGCATAGCATTTTCAGAAAAATATAAATACATGTGAGTGTTTTTTACAAAGCCAGAAGAGGATCATTGGTATGTTTTCTTTTCTCTCATATGCATGGAAGAGAAAATAAAATTTTAAAGTATGTCTCTGTTAGATTTAGAATTTGACTGCTTAATCTCATTTAAATCCACAAAAAAACAGCTCAATATCATGATATGTATTGACATTCATTAACTCAACAAATTAAAAGATAAAACCTCATGATTATATCAATAAATTCTGGGAAGGCATTTGAGAAAATTCAAAAGTCAATCCAAGTAAACATCTTATGTAAAACAGGATTAGAAGAAAATTACTTTAAGATGATAAATATTAAGAGTAATGAAAATAACAACAAACACGATACTAAACAGCAAAAAGCTATAGTCATTCCTATTAAAATCAGGGAGAAGACACAAATGTCCATTTTGTCCATTATTATTCAGCTTTGTTTTATTGACGTAAGCTAATTCAGTAAGAAAGGAAACTGAAATGGTGCACATAAATACAGGAAATTTAAGAAAAAAAGGGTTACTAAAATATTTTAGAAATAAAATATGGTAAGAAATAAAATGTGGTAAGTTTTCTAGACACAAGGTAAATAAACAATAATCAGTAACTTCTATTAGCAATGACCAATTATCAGTAAAATTAGGGGGAAATCAACATTTATATCTTTAGTTGTTAATTTGAAGTTTGTCAAATATGTTAAAAGTCTAAAAACAAATGTTTTATTCAACAGCATTGGTTAATATCTTTCCTAATATATAAAATGGTTATTCAAAATATTTTTCACTAGAGTGAATTTAATCTGATCAGTAGCAGGATTATATTCATATATATCAAGGTTTATTCAATACCACAGAAGTTAGAGCACAACTGTTAGAATTCTATTAGATATACAGAGCTGATGTAATTAGTTTGTGTTGTAGCTTTGACAACAAAATCCCATGAGAATTTAGTATTCAAGAAGCAATTAATTATTTGTTTATATACCTCAAAAACTTTTTCAACATTGTTCTATGATTCAAGCTACTAAAAGCATCTCTTTTCAAAGTATCTACAAAAACCTAATAGTGGAAAAACTATACAAAGTGATAAACAAATGCCCTAATTATTATCATTTTTCAAAAATAAAATATTCATCTACTTATCTCTCAAATCCCAGGTCAAGGCCTTACTCCTACATGAAATGCTTTCTAAAATACTAAGCCAACACCACAGTTTAACACTTCTTAAAAATTACTGAAGAAAGATTTTTACCCTTTGGTTTCCCCAAGTAAGTACTGAGCTCCTTCATGAGCAGGAACCCTGCCTTTAATTTGTCCCCTTCACCTAGCTAGTTAAGTGCTATGATTATTTAGGTATTTTTAAGTTAATGAATATGATTTATGCATATAAGGAGTATTCCCCTCAAAACCTATTGTCTTATATATATATATTTTTTTAACGTTTATTTATTTTTGAGACAGAGAGAGACAGAGCATGAACGGGGGAGGGCCAGAGAGAGGGAGACACAGAATCTGAAACAGGCTCCAGGCTCTGAGCTGTCAGCACAGAGCCCGACACGGGGCTCGAACTCACGGACCGTGAGATCATGACCTGAGCCAAAGTCGGCCAGTTAACCCACTGAGCCACCCAGGCGCCCCTATTGTCTTATAGTTTAAATAAAGATGAATATTACCAAATATTTTGTAAATATTGAAATAGAATGCTTATCTAGAATAATGAACTCTCTCAACTTTAATAGTAATGAAAGCACATTTGAAATTTATTTTTAAGTTCAAAAGCTATCATTCTCACCCTTTTCCCTCTGAGCACCTTAGTGATTATTGTAACTATATGCAACCGAGTTATATAATGCTAAGGCATTAGAACAGAACAAATACCCACATTTGGATAATATCTTTAATGCATACAATTATTTAGTTAATATGTTATAGATACTAGGGGATCACTAAGTCTAATGTAAAAGTATGTTATTCTTTACCACCTAATTGTGTTTCTTCCTATCATATTATATAACAAACCACTTGAATTCAGAGATTCTGTTGTTTCAAGCTTAAGAGACTTATAGGCATTCAAAAAACTACTGACTTTTATTGCAACAGTTTAATACATATAGTAACTTCGATTCTATAGTCTGATTGTTAATCTTACCAATGCATGTTGATAGTTGAGATAATGCATATAAATATGCTTTATACACTGAGCTTAACTATAAACAGTTTACAAGTTTGTGGTTCTTAAATTTCACAGAAAAGTGTCCTTTCAAAATATGAGGAAATCAAGTTCAAATTAAATGCATTTACTTTCTCTAATATTATCTCATTATCCTCATACTATCACCTTCTCTCATACTGTCATGTAGTTATGTTAAAATAGACCCTCAAAAAATACACCACATAATCTATGAACAGCTCCAATTCTCACTAGTGAAAAGTATAGAGATATATACACAAATATGTACTGACAAAAGTAATATTAATACTAGCACACTAATAACATGCACCAAACATGGGTATACCCCAAAGGGTATCCAATTCTATCATCTTTATTATTCAGTAAGGACACAGAACTAAAGGATAGAACAGTCTTTAATGTGGCCAGATTGTTCTCTTCAGAGTTCTTCAACTGTTTTTTTTTTTTTTCTTTCCATCCCTAGGACTCAATTTTATCTTCTTAGGTGATTTTATCATCTGGCTAATACATTTTTCTCTCTACTCAGAACCCTATTAACAGCCTTATGTCTTTAATATCCTTGCTTCAATCTAACATACAACTTGAGTACATCATTCTTCCTTCAATTTCAACTCATCTGACCACCACCAATTAATATCATCAGCCTCAAATGAACACAGCCTCATCATCATACACTTCTAGACCTCTTTCAGAACTCCAATTTGCCATTTTCTTTGTTCACTCAAAGTATCTTTCCTTGTCATCACTTCCATTCCATCTTTCTTACTATCTCAGTACTTCTACTTAAACCTGTCTACCTATCAGAAACATTTATTTTCTTTCTGGCTACACTAGCCTCTATTCCTAATTTATTTATCATCTCAATACATTGCACATTAATTCTGTATCATGCTTGAAAGAAATATGTACATCCTTTATTGTATCTATTTTATATGTCTATACATATAACAAATTTCTGTGAATATAAAGATCTTTTCTCACTGATATAAAATAAGTATTAAAATTAGTAGTCACAGAAAAATAATTTGGCCATGGAGCAAAACAAAAATCACATTTTAAGATTTTAATTAATCTCTCTACACCCAACATGGGGCTCAAACTTACAACCCCGAGATCAAGGGTCACATGCACCACTGATTGAGCCAGCAGGCATTCCAAAATAAAAATCACTTTTAAACGAAAAGAAAAATCTTGTGAAGCAAAGTTATAGCAGCATGACACAGAATAATGAATATTGTGCTAGGAATCAGGAGAGCTAGTTCAGGTCTCAGCTCTGTCACCATCTAACCTGGACATATTACTTAAGCTCTCAATTTCTTCATCTACAAAATAAAGAGAATGAACTAAATTATGTCAAGGTCCTTTTCAATTCCATTATACTCCTAATATAAATACTTGCATTAGAAACCATGGAAGACCTAAAAACACATGACAGGTAGTTCTGCATTTCTCACTAAGAATATATTCCTTAAAAGAAATAAATAATAGCGTTACGTTCCCTGATTCAAAAGGACTAATTATCTAACTAGTTATGGTGTTAGACTATTAAAGATGATTCAATGTTTATTTAGTTTGATTCCCTTGTGAGCTACATACTTGCATGTCAAACAGTCCACTGAGATATCTGGTACTATTGTTATTTCTATAAGTATAAATAGCCCTTAAGTATTTGAGGGCCACCTCTCTTCTTCAGATGCCAACTTCTTAAATCTCCAGTAATAGGGAGGGTGGACATTTTGAACCTCCATTACAAATAAAATAAGATCTAAATTTACAATCTACTTGCAGAAACAGCATTTTGCAATGTCTTTCACAGTCTATTTACTGTCAGTTGTGAAGAACTGGAAAATGACAGTTTTCCTCTTGCTACATTGAAACAAAAAATGAAGACTATAGACATATAATCATTGTCCCCAAGGCTGCTGTCACCACCATTTTTTCACTATGTACAAGGTACAATGAAAAACACTTTACGTGGATTATTTCATTTAATATTCATTTATTTCTATACCCCCATGAGATAGGTGGAGTCATTACAGATGCAGTTAAGCCTCAGTAAATTTAATCAACTTGTCTAAGGTCACCAAACTAGTGAATACACAGTTTGATAGCTTTGGAAGTGAGAGCTATGTAACCTTTCAGTATTCTAATCTTCTCTCAAGATGAAAGAATATAACCTCCTGATTTTCACGATATGAATTTTTAAAATTTATTTATAAAATATAATTTATCGTCAAATTGGCTAACATACAGTGTATACTGTGTGCTTTTGGTTTTAGGGGTAGATTCCTGAGATTCATTGCTTACATACAATACCCAGTGCTCATCCCAGCAAGTGCCTTCCTCAATGCCCATCACCCTATTTTCCCCTCTCCCCCACCCCCCTATCAATCCTCAGTTTGTTCTCTGTATTTAAGAGTCTCTTATTTTTTGCCTCCTCCCATCTCTGATTGTAACTATTTTTCCCCTTCCTTTCCCCCATTGTCTTCTGTTGAGTTTCTCAAGTTCCACATGAGTGAAAACATATGATATGTCTCTCTCTGACTGAGGGTATTAGCATAATACCCTCAAGTTCCATCCACGTTACTGCAAATAGCATGATTTAATTCTTTCTCATTGCCAAGTGGTATTCCATTGTCTATGCAAACCACATCTTCTTTATCCATTCATCAGCTGATGGACATTTAGGCTCTAGGAGTAAACCTAACCAAAGATGTAAAAGATCTGTATGCTGAAAACTATAGAAAGCTTATGAAGGAAATTGAAGAAGACACAAAGAAATGGAAAAACATTCCATGCTCATGGATTGGATGAATAAATATTGTTAAAATGTCAATACTATCCAAAGCAATCTACACATTCAGTGCAATCCCAATCAAAATTATACTGGCATTCTTCTCAAAGCTAGAACAAACAATCCTAAAATTTGTATGGAACCACAAAAGGCTTCAAATAGCCAAAGTAATGTTGAAAAAGAAAACCAAAGTGGGAGGCATCACAATCCCAGGCTTTAGCCTCTACTGCATGATATGAATTTAAAACCAGAGCCAGATAGAAGTGGCTTTCAAAGGATTATAAGAAATAATAAAGCTTCAAATTAGGGTAGAATCAAGATCAGTCACTGAGTTAGAGCAGCCACAAAGACAATAACCAGTAACCAAATGCTTCTCCTAACTTTACTAAGTGGTATGAGTAAGATCAAGTGATCCTTATGCCTCCTCATGCTTCAATTAGAAAACAGTAAGATTGTATCAAAAAAGGAGAAGCAGTAGTTATCTCTCATCTCTGAGTCACAGAGTATGGGAAAAAAAATGACATTACAGACCAGTAAAATACTTTTTTACCTCCTTCTCCCCAGGGCCATTCTAGAAAGTTAGGCTAAGAAAAAACTGATCAACACAAGGCTTTACAGTTCTTATGGCTTTATAATTCAAGGTACTTATAAAGATCAAAAGCATTCATTTATTAACTTTCCTGGAATGTGCAAAAACAGTTCATTTTGCAAATATAGGGCAAGAAAAAATAAGACATGGATGATGGCAAAAGTATAGTTGTTCAGGATACAGTAAAAATGGACACAAGAACTCAGAAATTTATGATTAAGAATGGGAAGAGTGCCTGGGTGGCTCAGTTGGTTAAGCATCCAACTCCTATTTTAGCTCAGGTCATGATTTTATGGTTTGTGGGACTGAGCTCCCCATCAGGCTCTGGGCTGACAGTGCAG
Source organism: Neofelis nebulosa (assembly GCF_028018385.1). Classification (NCBI taxonomy): domain Eukaryota; kingdom Metazoa; phylum Chordata; class Mammalia; order Carnivora; family Felidae; genus Neofelis; species Neofelis nebulosa. The sequence goes on from NC_080786.1 coordinate 92,634,930, forward strand.
AGCCTGCTTGGGATTCTCTCTTTCCCTCTCTCTACCCCTCCCCAACTCACATGCACAGGCATTCTCTCTCTCTCTCTCTCTCTCTCTCTCTCTCTCTCTGTCAAAATAAATAAATAAACATTAAAAAAAAAAAAAGAATGGGAGATAAGGTCTATGCTCAGAGAGAAAAGAAAAGATTGGCAGAGATTACAAAAGAAAAAAATGACAGGTTAATGGCCCTATGCTTTGTTAGGGCCACCTCCATGTCAAGTTGTTGTTGGTAATAGGCCTCAAAAGTCCATAAGGCAATAACTGAGAAGCAGGAAGGCACTTGAAGGAGCAAAATGTGAGCTATTTATTCTGTCTCTAAGAATTCTACTTTCCACAGTCAGGAGAAATATAAACGTTTTTTGGCTCCATATACTCACCAAATTTCCATTATTTTAGTCTGTTGACCCAAATTCAATTCTCAGAAGGACAACAAATAGTTTTATAACAGTGACAAAGAGTCAGAAAACAAAAACTTGAGAAAGACAATAGCTGGGAGAGGTATTTTATAAAATAATACATTGATTTAAATATCTTTTCACAGTGGGACAATTGTAATGAGTAGCAGTGCTTTTATTCCTAAAGGGGAAGAAGGTGTCAGTATAATAGAAGGAAAAGTTGAAAAAGAGAAGACTAGAAGCTAAAGACCAACCTTATCTACTGGAGGTATTTTTCATGTTGGAAAACACTAATCCCAAAGGTGATATTTAAAGATATTTGAATTAAACTTAAAAAAAAGAGAGAGAGATACTTGAAATACTTATTATCCCCCATTCTTTGGGTATTAGTAGCATAAAGCTATAGAAAAATAAACCTCAAGAACCCTTTAGTGTGCAGACCTTTCACTTCTTTGATTAAATTTATTCCTAAATATTTTATTATTTCTGTTGTTATTTTAACTGGAATTGTGTTTTTAATATATTTTTTGGATAGCTTCTTGTTAGTGTAAAGAAATGCAACTGATTTTTAGATATTTATTTTTATATTCTGCAACTTTACTGAATTTATTTAACAGTTTTTAGTAGAGTCTTCAGGGTTTTCTATGTGTAAGATCATATCATCTACAAATAGAAACAATTAATTTTGCTCCTCCCTTTCAACTGGGATGCCTTTTATTTCTTTTTCTTGCCTAAATGCTTTGGCTATGACTGCCAGTACTATGTTGACTAGAAGTGGCAAGAGTAGACACCCTTGTCTTCTTTTAATCTTAGAGTGCTTTCTTCAGCTTTTCACCACTGAGTATAACGTTATCTTTGGCTTATTACATATGGTTTATATTATGTTGAGGTACATTCCTTCCATACCTAATTTTTGAGTTTTTATCACAAAAGGATACTGAATTTTTTCTAATACTTTTTGCATCTATTGAAATGATCATATAATTTTTATTTTTCATCTTGTTAATGTTTATATCTCATTTATAATTTTGTGTATGTTGACCATCCTTGCATCCCAGGGATAAATCTTACTTGCTCATGGTGTATAATCCTTTTAATGTACTGTTAAGTTCAACTTGCCATTATTTTGTTAATGACTTTTGACTCTATGTCCATCACCAGGGATACTGGTTTATAGTTTTCTTAAAACATTGATGAAAGAAATCAAAGGCACAAACAAATGCTAAGATATCTTGTGTCCATGAACTGGAAGAAATAATGCTGTTTAGATGTTCATTCCATAAAAATAATCAACATATTCAAGGAAATTCCCCATCAAAATGCCAATGGCATTTTTCATAAAAATAGAAAAATAACCCTAAAATTCATATGGAACTACAAAAAAAACCCAAATGGTCATGAGATCAATCCCATGCCAGGCTCCATGCTGAGCGTGGAGACTGCGTGGGATTCTCTCTCTCCCTTTCTCTCTGTCCCTCCCCCACGTGCACTCTTTCTCTCTCAAAAATAAATAAACTTTTTTTAAAAAAGAAATATATACACTTTTAAAAAGTGTAATAAGAAAACCTAGGCCTACCACTTAATAAATACGTTCTATAATAACATATTATAAATAAATAAATCAGTATGGTACTGGGGTACCATGGGGTACTGGGGTAAGAATAGACACAGATGAACAAAATAGAATTGACATCTCCAAAACCAACTGGAGATAAGGTTTGGGGTCATTTTAATATATGATTTTTTGATTGAATGTAATATTTGATTTAAAACAATCAAAAACCATTAGGGAAGGAATTAATTACTCAATAATTAGAATTGAGGAAATGAAATAACTATTCAGAAAAATAATTTTAGATTTTCAGTCACATCATACTAAGTCTTGATGTTTAATTGAGTTCTAAGTCCTGGCTAAAATGTTTCAAAAGCCCCAGTGTGCTTCCTTCCCATCCTGGGGTTCTGTGATAGATGGCAAAATGGGCAGAAATTCTATCTCTCCAGCCAACAGGTAGAGTCTATATACCCACCTCCATCTTAACTGTGTGATTTTCTTTAACCAATAGGACATTAACACACATTTTCCAACAATTTGAAAAGTGCTTATGCACTGGCGATTGATCTTTTGCTGTTCTTGGAATCTTAAGATCATCATGTAATTCAAGCCTAAGCTGGCCTACTGGAGGATGGAGCAGCCACAGCAAGAAAAACCAAGGTATCACAGCTAACAGCCAGCACAAACCACCAGACATGAGTGAGGCCATCCTAGATCATTCTACATGATCACAGCTGCCAGCCAACCCACCAGCTGATCCTAGACATGGGAGAGAGCCAAGTCTGTGTCTGTGGTCAGCTTGTGGGTCCAGACCAGAAAACTTGCCCAGCTAACTCACAGAATCATAAACAGAATAAATGATTATTTGTGGCATCAAAAAAAAAGGAAAGGAAAAAAGAGGAAGGAAAAAAAGAAGGAAGGAAGGGAGGGAGGGAGGAAGAAGCAAGAAACAGGGAAAAGAAAGGAAAGGAAAGGAAAAAGGAAAGGAAAGGAAAGGAAAGGAAAGGAAAGGAAAGGAAAGGAAAAGGAAAAGGAAAGGAGAAAATTTTGGCAATAATAAGATTTTGTAGATAGAACTGCCTAATTTTACAGACAGGTCTGCCTTTGCTACTAGGCAAATCTGTCTGAAAAGACCCAAGAGAGTCTAAAAGAAACAAGTATTTAAGTGGTTGGAGGTTATTTTCAGATAAAGAAGCAGAAATTAAGAGTCAGAACTACTAGTAATAAATGACTTCGCAGTAGTGAGACAAATCACAAAAACTGGCAAATTTGACCTGGTTTAGAGCTTAAGTTCTCAAATTAAACAGACCTGATTTTAAATCACAACTCTACACTTATTAGTTATGTGACTTTAGGCAAATTATATAATCTTCCTAAACCTCAATTTTTTAAATCTGATTTACAAAAATAAGAATAGTTTTTACTTCACAGTATTGTTATGATGACAATCAAAAGAGATAATTCTAAATTGCTCTTCTCATTGCCTGACCAAAACTAAGTGCTCAATAAATGTTAACTATTATTATAATTTTCTTCTTTTATTATTTAAATATGATATCAAAAATTATACCAGGGTGCCTGGGTGGCTCAGTTGGTTAAGCGTCCAACTTCAGCTCAGATCATAATCTCAGAGTTCGTGGGTTTGAGCCCTGCATCAGGCTCTCTGCTGTTAGAACAGTGTCTGCTTCAGATCCTCTGTCTCCCTCACTCTCTGCCCCTCCCTCACAAACTTTCTCTCTCAAAAATAAACATTAAAATATATACTTAGAAAATAATATTTAAACATTATAGCATTCATTTTTACTATCCTTGCTTTCATCTAGTTCTTAAAACCTACTTTTCTCTATGTTTAGACCTTCTCTTCCTGATAGTCTAATGATCTGGTCTAGTTAATGAGGCCTGTAGGTATGTTTATGTTTGTGTGTGTGATGAAACATGGAAAAAACGGAAAAAAAATATTGAAATGCCAAGTTAAGTTCTGTGGAATGACTGAAAGGCATTACTTGAACAGATCATTACTGGTAAGAATAGCTTATGTTCTACTTTATTCAACTGTCTTTCCCTAGGTTAGATAAAGCAGATGAGTTGATAATAATTAGGCTTCTGCTTCTAAATAAATTATTCTTAGGAGTAGAATAAGCCAATGAAAAATAATCCTTCATTTTTTGTGTAACAACTTTAGGACTAGGAACAGAGCAGGTAACATTTATATTATATGGAATGGAATAGAATTATAAGACTAGATAAACACTGATCATATACTAAAGCTATTACAGTGACCATCATGCTAATTCAACGGACACTTTTAGACTGGACTTGATCCCTTTGCCTGACTCTAGAAAGAGATGCTTTGGACAGACACTGAAGAGCAAAGCCAAATCATGACTTAAAAGTCATCATCATTATAATTGCAAAGAATGTCTCCATCATGAATATAAAATATCCTAGAACCAAGAGTATAGATCAAGGCAAATGGGTAATTTATACCATTATTTCCTTCTTAAGCCACCCCCACCCCATTTTTAAAAAGCTTGAGTAAGGATATTAGCACTCAGTTGAGCAAGTAGCCAAACACACAATTGAAAAATTATATAAGACAAATGATGTAGTTTCTTCAACTATTAATAGCATGGAAGGAAAAGGAAGGGGAACTAGTATAAATTAAAAGAATCTTATGGAACATGTGCAAAGAAATAGAGTGCATGGCCTTGTATCATTATTCAAACAAACCTATTATAGAAACGCAATGGGACAATCATTGAGATAATCAGGGAAAACTGAACAAGGATTAGATATTAAATAATATTTAGGAATTAGTACTAATTTTTCTGAGTGTGACAGTAGCACACAGTAGTGTGGCTTCTGCACCTTCAAAAGACACCCATTTGACTTATCTCTAAATTCTCTTCCAAGTCTAAAATCTTGTGATGATTTCAAATTATTTCCAAGAGATTCAATGATTTCCCAAGATTTGGAAGTCTTCAATTTGCATCTCAGTTGCCCTAGTCAAGTAGAATAATCTTGAATTCAATGTATGTATTCACATACTCAATAATGTACTACATAAGGAGGTTACTTAATTATGGGGGAAATACACTAAATCATAAAATTTCTCAAAGTATACTCCCTAGAAGACTATGGATAAGTGGTGTTACATCAAAAAGTTCACAGAAAGATGCCTAGATGGTTCAGTATAGGTGGAGCATGTGACTTTGGATCTTGGGGTTGTGAGTTCAAGGCCCACATTTAGTGTAGAGATTACTTACAAATAAAATCTTTAAAAAAAAAAAGTCACATAACCATCCACATGAATCACATAAGTTTGAAAATTTGTGGCAAAGTTTGACATTGGTCACATAAATTCTGAAAATGCTCAGGTAAATGTATTTCTATACCACAAGACTTCTTATGTATTTTATCATATAAAAAGACTATTACATCTCCAAGAGGGAAAGATTGGTTACCAATAGGTTTATCTTATTATCAAGCAATTCAAAGGATACAGTAGTCCTTATTTTATGTGAAGCCTTAGGTTGGTCTTGAAGTTTGGCTACTCAAAACATTTGAAAAGAAAATGGAACAACACAGATTTTAAGGGGAAAACTATAATGAGGAATTTTTAACCATCTAATTTTTTATTTATGTATTAGGACTACAGAAATACATTCCTAGATACAAAGAGCTTAGAAAGTGTTGTACATAATATCATTTACAAGATGAATAGGGAAGAATCAGAGATGAAGAACACAGTAAATGAAATTTAAAAATACACTACACAGAATAAATATCAGGCTGGAGGAAGGAGAAGAATGAATCAGTGACCTGGAGGACAGAGTAATGGAAAGTAATCAAGCTGAGAAGGTGAGAGGAAGAAAAATTATACAAAATGAGAATAGACTTAGGGAACTCAGTGACACCATCAAACATAATAACATTCACAATATAGGGTTCCTATAAGGAGAGATAGAAAAGGGGGCAGAAAATTTATTAGAACAAATAAAAGCTGAAAACTTTTTAATCTGAGGAAGGAAACTTTTAATCTGAGGAAGGAAACAGAAATCCAGATCCAGGAGGCACAGATAACTTGCAACAAAATTAACCCAAGGAAGTCCACACCAAGACACATAGTAATTAAAATGGCAAAAAGTAGTGATGAGAAAAATTTTAAAACAAAAATTTTAAAAGAAGACAGTTACATACAAAGGAAACCCCATAAAGCAACCAGCATATTTTTCACCAGAAACTTTGCAAGCCAGATGAAAGTGGCATGATATACTCAAAGTGCTAAAAGGGAAAAGTCTGCAGTCAAGATACTCTATCTAGCAATAGAAAGAGAGACAATGAGTTTTCCAGGCCAAAAAAAAAAGTTAAAAGAATTCATGACCACTAAATCAGCCCTACAAGAAATGTTAAAAGGGACTGTGGGTGGAAAGGAAAGACCATAAGTAAGAGTAAGAAACTATCAATGTACTACAGACTGCTATATGTAAATAACATACATTATATGTATATATACACACCTAGTGGTAACTAGAAAGCAAAAAAATAGTAACAGATATACAAAAAATAAAGAGAAAGGGATCCAAGTAGATCACTAACAAAAGCAAACTTATGGTGACAGAAGAAAGGGAAGAAAGGAATAGAGAAGATCCACAAAAACAACGATAAAACAAGTAACAAAATGACAATAAATACATACCTATTGATTTACTTTGAATGTAAATGGGCTAAATACTACAATCAAAAATCATGGGGTGACAGAATGGATAAGAAAAACAAGACCCATCTTATGCTGCCTACAAGGCACTCATTTCAGACCTAAAGACACATGCAGGTTGAAAGTGAGGGGATGGAGAAGCATCTATCACGCAAATGGATGTCAAAAGAAAGCAGGGGTAGCAATACTTATATCAGACAAATTGACTTTAAAACAAAGACTGTAACAAGAGACAAAGGACAATATATAATCATAAAGAGGACAATACAAAAAGAAGATGTAACAATTGTAAATATTTATGCACCCAACATTAAAGCACCCAAATACACAAAACCGTTAATAAAAAACATAAAGGAACTAATCGATTGTAATACAATAGTCGGGGACTTTAACACCCCACTTATATCAATAGATAGATCACCAAAACAGAAGATCAACAAGGAAATTGGCTTAGAATGACACATTGGACTAGATGTATTTAACAGATATATTCAGAACATTCCATCCTAAAACAGCAGAATACACATTCTTTCCAAGTGCACATGGAACATTCTCCAGAGCAGACCACATATTAGGCACAAAATTACACACACACACACACACACACATATATATATACACACATATATTCACATACACACACACACACACGCATGCAATTCCTTTATTGTTTCTATGCATGTATATGTATACCTATGTATATACACATACATACACACACACACACACACACACACACACACACACCACATTCAACACTGAGAAAGGGAAAGAAAATACAACCTACATAACAAAAATCAAGAAAAAGAAAACAAACAAAAAGCATTAAAAATGAATATGTCACAAAAGTCCATATATTGTATAATGTTATTTTATTAAATGTCCAGAATAGACAAATCTATAGAGACAGAAAATAGATTACTGGTTTCCTATACTGGGAGAGTGGGATGAGAAGATTAGAGAGTGACAGCTATCTTTTTAACATGATGAAATGCTCTTCAATTGATTGTGACAATGGAGGTACAACTCTTTGAATTGACATTTCAAATAGGTGAACTGTATGGTTGTGAATTATATCTCAATAAAGCTGTTAAAAACATAAAATTCAAAAAGAAAAGAATATATTAATTAAAACAATATAGATATGTTTCAATACAAAGGTACTAATTTAAAATATTCATCTCCTTTGATTAAGCAATTCCATTTCCAGGAAGCTTATTACAGCATGTAATAATAAAGGCCTTTTAAAATTTAAATGTCCAACTATAGGAGACCAATAAAATAAATTATGGCATAACCATACAATTGAATACTATGCAACTCATAGAAAGAGTAGGGAAGAGCATGCAATGAGAGATAAGATATATTTTTAAGTTTTAAAAGTACAGTGCAAAAGTCCATTATAATATGTAATTATTTGTGTTATAGGATGAAAATATAATTACATGCAAAAACTATCTCAAAAAGGATATATTAAAAGACTGCTGATATTGATTGACTCCAATTCCAAGGAAAGGAATTGTTAAACATTTTACTTAAGAATATATTAACAAAAGATATTCAGTTTGTGTTAAAAAACCAAATCTAACTATAATATTATCAAAGATGAGCATCTAGAACAAACTCCAGAAATCTAGTAAAAACTAACCAAATATTAATTTAAAGCAATGGGAACAAAAGGAAAATTGGGATTACACTATTAATATCAGAATTCAAAACAAAATACATCAAATGGGATAGCAATTTAATATTTTATATAACTAAATATCACAATGGAGATCTACTGTAATGCTTTGAAACAAATACCACTAGATTAAAATATGAAAGATAAAGTAATAAAAAGAAGAAAAATGGAGGAAACACAACAGATGTGTGGAATAATATACCTATCCATTATTAACCAATCTGGTAAGCCAAAAACAAAGATATGGAGGTACTATATATGTAATTAGTAAGATTTACAAATATAAATGAAATTTGCCTGCCCAGAATAGGAAATACCTTCTAGTGCTCCTTTCCAGTCTTATTGAAACATTTATAATGATTTATAGCATACAGACTTACAAAAAGAAAAAGCTCAAATTCCAAAGACTAGATGTTATAGAGAATGCATTAGTGAAAGGCAAAAAATTAAAAAATTTAAACAGTTAAGTATCAGTTCCATTAACCTGTTCTTTTAAAAGACCAATAAAATAGACAAATTTCTTGAAAACTTAACAAAAAGAAAAAGAGAAAATATAAACACATAATGTTAAGTTGAGAAATATAGTCATTGTTACCAATGAGATTTTATTATAAAAACCATACATAACTGTACTAATAAATGTGAAACATTGGATGAAACTTGGGATTTACTCTGAAAGTATAAATTATAAAAATTTCATTAAAGGAAAAGCAATAATTCAAATTGAACAATTACCATAAATTTCTGTTTCAAAAAAACACTCCCTCAAAAATATTGATCCCAGCCAAATAAACATTTTTCAAACCTTTCAGGAACAAGGCACTTTATTTCAGATAGAGAAAAGTAGATTAAACTCAGATTCAAAAACCTAATATAGAATACACAAATACACACACACACACACACACACACACACAAATTACACATCAATTCATCAATTCTGTTTAGAAATATAGGGGCGCCTAGGTGACTCAGTTGGTTAGGCACCCGACTTCGGCTCAGGTCATGATCTCACAGCTCATGGGTTTGAGCCCTATGTTGAGCTCTGTGCTGACAAGCTCAGAGCCTGGAGCCTGCTTCAGATTCTGTGTCTCCCTTTCTCTGCCCGTCCCTTGCTCACACTCTGCCTCTTTCTCTCTCTCAAAAATAAACAAACATTAAAATTTTAGAAATATAAAGGATAAGTCCCAAGTATAATATTTGAAAAGTAATTTTACTTGTGTATTTTAAAAAGAAATTGTGGTTTATATACACAATGGAGTACTACATGGCAATGAGAAAGAACGAGGAACTGGAGAGTGTGATGCTAAGTGAAATAAGCCATACAGAGAAAGACAGATACCATATGTTTTCACTCTTATGTGGATCCTGAGAAACTTAACAGAAATCCATGGGGGAGGGGGAGGAAAAAAGAAAGAAAGAGGTTAGAGTGGGAGAGAGCCAAAGCATAAGAGACTCTTAAAAACTGAGAACAAACTGAGGGTTGATGGGGGGTGGGAGGGAGGGGAGGGTGGGTGATGGGTATTGAGGAGGGCACTTTTTGGGATGAGCACTGGGTGTTGTATGGAAACCAATTTGACAATAAATTTCATATATTGAAAAATAAAAAAAAATAAAAAATAAAAAAAAATAAAAAGATAACATCATTAAGTAGAGTTTATTCAAGAAATACAAACTGGTACAATCTCTTAAATATCTCTCCAATTGGGGTGCCTGGGTGGCTAGTCGGTTAAGCGTCCAACTTCAGCTCAGGTCACGATCTCACGGTCCATGAGTTCGAGCCCCGCATCGGGCTCTGGGCTGATGGCTCAGAGCCTAGAGCCTGGAGCCTGCTTCGGATTCTGTGTCTCCCTCTCTCTCTGCCCCTCCCCCGTTCATGCTCTGTCTCTCTCTGTCTCAAAAATAAATAAATAAATAAATAAATAAATAAATAAATAAATAAATAAATAAATAAATAAATATCTCTCCAATAAACCTAGGGATCTCTCTATCCTAACCTGAATTTAGTTAAGTTTATTGAAACAGTTACAAAATAAATATACCAAAATATTAGCTTTCTTCTAGATTAGCATTAAATAAAAAAATCTGTAAGAAGAGTCCTATTCAAAATAGCAAAACAAATAAAAACAAAACAAATAAAATTCTAGGATAAAACCTAGCAAGAAATGTGTCAATTAGCAACAACCAACCCAAATACAAGACACTGATCAATATAAAATAATGAATAACTAGAAAGGTGTACCATAAATTCAGAAGTTTCAATATTCAAAACATGTCAAGCTTTCCCCAAATTAAATTTTACATGTATGGGGAGAGGGGAGGGGAAAAGAGCTAAGATGGCAGCATAGTAGTAGGACCCTAGGCTTGCTTCTGCCCTTGAACACAGCTATATAACTACCAAATTATTCTGAGTACCCAAGAAATTGACTGGAGGACTGACAGAACAAACTGCAAACTAGAGGGAGAGAAGAGGCCATAGAAGATGCCTGAGAAAGGCATAAAGTGCAGATATGGTTTGGGGGAGAAATGAATCACAGGTGCTGAGGAAGGGAAGGAGCCCTGGTCACAGAAAAAGCAAGAGAGAATAGAGTTTACAGGGGTATGTAAATGGCTATGAAACTGGCCAAAACCATTGGCTGGGAAAATGAGAACAGCTGATTTTCATGAGTTTTTGTAACCAGTAGGGCTCCAAGGCTGGCCATATATAAAAAATACCAATAGTTAGTATAATCTTCAATGGTCAAAACCTGAGAGATTTTCCTCTACAGTCAGGAACAAGACAGGGATGACCACTCTCAGCACTGTTATTTAACATAGTACTGGAAGTTCTAGCCTCAACAATCAGACAACAAAAAGAAATAAAAGGCATGGAAATCAGCAAGGAAGAAGTCAAACTTTCACTATTTGCAGATGACATGATACTCTATATAGAAAACCCAAAAGACTCCACCAAAAAATTGCTAGAACTAATACACAAAGTTAGTAAAGTCACAGGATACAAAATCAACATATAGAAATCTGTTGCATTTCTGTACAGGAATGAAGCAACAGAAAATCAAGGAATCAATTATATTTACAATTGCACCAAAAACCATAAGATACCTAGGAATAAACCTAACCAAAGAGGTAAAAGACCTATACTCTGAAAACTATAAAACACTGATGAAAGAAACTGAAGATGACACAAAGAAATTGGAAAATATTCCATGCTTATGGATTGGAAGAACAAATACTGTTAAAATGTCTATACTACCCAAAAGCAATCTACACATTTAATGAAATCTCTATCAAAGAGATCTCTACCAAATCTCAAAAAACTGCCAGCATTTTTCACAAACAATCCTAAAACTTGTATGGAACCATAAAAGACCCCAAACAGCCAAAGCAATCTTGAAAAACAAAAGCAAAGCAGGACATATCACAAGTTCAGACCTCAAGTTATACTACAAAGCTGTAGTGAATAAGACAGTATGGAACTGGCAAAAAAAACAAACACATAGACCAATGAAACAGAAAGAAAACCCAGAAATGAACCCACAACTATATGGTCAACTAATCTTCAACAAAGCAGGGAAGAATATCCAGTGGGAACAAGACAGTCTCTTTAACAAATGGTGTTGGGGAAAACTGGACAGCGACATGCAAAGGAATGAAACTGGACCACTTTCTCACACCATACACAAAAGTAAATTCAAAATGGAGAAAGACCTCAATGTGAGACAGGAAACTATCAAAATCCTAGAAGAGAACACAGGCAGTAATCTCTTTAACACTGGTTGTAGCAACTTCTTACTAGATATGTCTCCTGAGGCAAAAATAAACTACTGGGACTTCATTAAGATAAAAAGCTTCTGCAGAGCAAAGGAAACAATCAACAAAACAAAAACAACAACCTTCAAAATGGGAGAAGATATTTGCAAATGACATATCCGATAAATGGTTAATATCCAAAATCTATAAAGAACTTACCAAACTCAATACCCAAAAAAAGCAAATAATACAGTTAAAAAATGGGTGAAGACATGAACAGACATTTTTCAGAAGAAAACATCAGATGGCCAACAGACACATGAAAAGATGTTCAACACCACCCATCATCAGAGAAATACAAACCAAAATTACAATGAGATATTACCTCACACCAGTCAGAATGGCTAAAATTAACAACACAGGTAACAACAAGTGTTGGTGAGGATGTGGAGAAAGGGGAACCCTCTTAACACTGTAGTGGGAAGGCAAACTGGTACAGCCACTCTGGAAAACAGTATGGAGGTTCCTCAAAAAGTCAAAAATAGAATACCCTATGATCCAGCAATCACACTGCTAGGTTTTTACATAAAGGATACAAAAATACTGACTTGAAGGGATACCTGCACCCTGATGTTTATAGCAGCATTATTAACAATAGTCAAATTATGGAAGAGCCCAGATGTCCATCAACTAATGAATGGATAAAGAAGTGGTATATATATGATTGAATATTACTCAGCCAACAAAAAGAATGAAATCTTGCCATTTGCAATGATGTGGATGGAGCTAGAGAGTATTACACTAAGTGAAATAAGTCAGTCAGAGAAAGACAAATACCCTATGATTTCATTCATATGTGGCATTTAAGAAACAAAACAGATGAACATGTGGGGGTGGGAGGCAGGGAAGAGAAGCAAACCAGGAAACAGATTCTTAACTATAGAAAACAAACCTAAGGTTACTGGAGAGGAGGAGGGTGGTGGGATGGATTAAATAGGTGATGGGTATTAAGGAGGGCATTTGTTGTAATGAGCACTGTGTATTGCCTGTAAGTGATGAATCACTAAATTCTACACCTGAAAGTAATATTACACTGTATGTTAACTAACTGGAATTTAAATAAAAATTTGAAAAAAAAAAAAAAGCTGGGGTGGGGGGTCAGGAGGCTGAGTAGGGATGTAACATAGAATAATCAGAATCCTAACTGGATTTTTTATGAAACTTCAGAAAAAGAAAACTAAAGTCCATTTGGAAATATAAACTTAAAACTAACCAAGAATTTTTTAAAAAGGGATATACAAACAGTGGGAGAACTATAAAATTTTGAAATATAAAATGATCATAATTGTAAATGTAGTATTCATATAGGAAGGCACAGATTAATATAATGAAATAAAATGCTGAAAAATAGGTCAAGTAAATAAAATAATTGAATATATGATTAAAAGCAGTAATCAAATCACTGAGAAAAAAAGGGTCATTCTATAACTGGGACTGAAAAATGTGGCTGGATCATTTGACAAAATTAGATCCCTACCTCACACCATATGACAATAAAATTCAAAATGGATTAAAATGCATTTCTACAAAAAACATATCAAAACAAAACTAATAAAATATTCAAACTGTTTTTGGCCCATATTCATATAGGAGTGAGGGAGCGTTAAAGCCTTTTGACACAATAAAGGGCTACAGCAGCTTTTTATACATAACCCAGTAGATAAGTGTTAATATCTTTACTATATAACATGTTTTATAAACAGTAAGAAAAAGCCAAATAGTCTAGAATGAAATACTAAAAAGACAACATCTAATTCACTACAGAAGAAATACACATGAGCAGTAAGTTTGTTACATGCAAATTTCACTAAACAATGAAACAAAAAAATCTTGAGTTACCATCACTTGCCAATTATATAGTCAAATTTTTTAAACAATGGCAATTTCCAGGGCTTAGGAGACAAGTAAGCTTCTTCTCCCCTACTCCATATTTACTGAGGTATACTTGACAAAATAAATATAAAATTCTAATAAAAATACAAATGTGTACAACTTTTCAGTGGGACAATTTGATTATACATATCAAAAACCTTTAAAAAATACCTATTTTTTTAGTACATACCCGTTAGCTATGTACTTGTTCTCCTAGGAAAAATTGTAAGTATATAAAAATAAACAAAGGTATTTATTAAAGTATTTCATTAAAGTAAAAAAATAGAAATAACTGGGGATTTATTTAAATAAGCTAGAATCCATAAATACAACAGAATTCTAGGTAACCACTCAACCATATGAAAAAAAACTAAATAACCAGACAAGGAAAATGTTCATAACACATTAAGTAGGAAAAAGTTTCAAAGAATGTATAGATCTCATTTTGATATAAAAACTTTGCATGTAATCATAAACACAAAAAAATGTCTCCAAAAAAATACTCCAAAACATTAATAGTGGTAATATCTGGGTAAAAATTTGTTTTTCTTTTTTGCTTATTTGTATTTTCTAGTTTTTCATAAGAATACATATTACTTGCAAAGTAGAACGATAAAATAGAAGTTATGTGTTTTGTTAATTTTTAATTTTTTTTATTTTTTAAGAGAGAGAGAGAGAAAAAGCATGTATGCAAATGGAGGAGGGGCAAAGGGAGAAGGAGGGAGAGAATCTTAAGTAGACTCCATGCTCAGTGCAGAGCCCAATATGGGGCTCGATCTCATGACCATGAGATCATGACTTGAGCCAAAATCAAGAGTCAGACACTTAGCCAACTGAGCCACCCAGGCACCCCTAAAAAAACAAAATAGAAGTTTAAAAGAAAAAGAATTCTAGGTACATTTAGATACTCACTAAACACTTCTTGAATTTAAAATAACTCACAGTAAACCTCAATGTGATTGAAAAAATTACATTTATACCCTTAACTAATGAACTTCAAAATCAGATTTAAAATATGAAAATAACCCATTAAGTTGTAGATAATTAACAATTATTTACTATTATTTTGAGTTTATGTATTTATTTATTTATTTTGAGAGAGAGATAGTGCACCCACACACTCATGTGCACAAGCTGAGGAGGGGCAAAGAGAGAATGAGAGAAAGAATCCCAAGCAGGCTCTGTACTGCCATTGTGATGTTCCACACAGGGCTGTGAGATTATGACCTCAGCCAAAATCAAGAGTTGGACCAAGTGAGCCACCCAAGTACCACAACATGTACTATTATCATGCTAAAACCTTTTTCTAATTATTTCAATTAATTTCACTATAGATGTCAAGATTTTAAGTTTATTTGTTTTTTAAAAAAAAGATACTGAAGTTCTAGTTTCTAGCCTGGCATATAGGAAATTAGAACTTGTAAGTCCCATCTACACAAGAAAAAAGCTGAAGAAACAAAAATCAATAATTTTTCTTAGATATAGCAGAGAACTGAGAGCACAGGGTAAACCATTGCCCCCAAAACTGGAGAGAAAAGACAGGCAGATACAGAGAACCACAATGTACTGTAACAGAAGCCCAATAGCAAAACTTATGCTAATAGACCAGTACCAGAGAAGGAATATATGGACTAGTACCAGAGAAGGAACATCTCAACTGTTGTTGACAAAGCTGGAGGCTTCCTATGGACAAGTTTGAGAGTTAAAAACGTCAATGGACCCAGGTAGGCCTCACACCTTTTTGAGTTTTACCTTCAGAAGCTCTACCAGGTCCTCACAGTGAAGACAAGAAAATCCCCTCCTGCTTCTGGCAGAAAGAAGGAAAGAGTAACTATTTTGAAATATGCCCAGACCATTCTGTTGTTTTTAACAAGTTCTTCCTTTGAAAGAAACAATTTTATCAGAGCCTAATCAACTGGGAGAAGGGAAATACTCAACTCCAATCCCTCAACTCTCAAGATGGGGAAGGGAAATACCAGCTCTGGCCTTGCTGTCTCACTTAAGGGAAAAAACAAACAAACTGAGAAGTACTTGTGAAAGTCACATTCCAAGGGCACAAGATCAATAAGGTATAAAAGAAATATAACTGCCAGATAAGAAGGGAGAGAAAATTCAATCATATAAAATGTTCAGTAAAACCTGAAAAGACAAAAAAAAAAAAAAAAAAGAGAGAGAGAGAGAATGGAAAAATGAAAGAAACAAAGCATTCTTCACAGAGCTAGAACAAACAATTCTAAAATTTGCATGGAACCAGAAAAAAAACCCTGAATAGCCAAAGTAACATTGAAAAAGGAAACCAAAGTTGGAGGCATCACAATTCCAGACTTCAAACTATATTACTAAGCTGTAATCATCAAGACAGTATGGTACTGGCACAAACACAGACACATGGGTCAATGGAACAGAATATAGAACCTAGAAATGAACCCACAAATGTATGGCCAACTCATCTTTGACAAAGCAGGAAAGAGTATCCAATGGAAAAAAGACAGTCTCTTCAGCAAAAGGTGCTGGGAAAACTGGACAGTGACATGCAGAAGAATGAACCTGGACTACTTTCTTACATCACACACAAAAACAAGCTGAAAACAGATAAAAGACCTAACTGTAAGACAGGAAATTATCAAAATTCTAGAGAAGAAAACAGTCAGCAACCTCTTTGACCTCAGCTGCAGCAACTTCTTACTAGACATGTCTCCAGAGGCAAGGGAAACAAAAGTAAAAATGAACTATTGGGACCTCATGAAGATAAAAAGGTTCTGCACAGCAAAGGAAACAATCAACAAAACAAAACAATCAACATTCAAAATGGGAGAAGATGTTTGCAAATGACATATCTGATAAAAGGTTAGTATGCAAAATCTATAAAGAACTTACCAAACTCAACACCCAAAAAACAAATAATACAGTTAAAAAATGGGCAGAGGACATGAATAGACGCTTTTCCAAAGAAGACATCCAGAAGGCTAACAGACACATGAAAAGATGCTCAACATCACTCATCATCAGGGAAATACAAATCGAAACCACGAGATACCACCTCACACCTGTCAGAATGGCTAAAATTAACTCAGGAACAACAGAAGTTGGTGAGGATGCAGAGAAGGGGAACAGTTTTGCACTGTTAGTGGGAATGCAAACTGGTGCAGCCACTCTGATAAATAGTATGGAGATTCCTCACAAAATTAAAAACAGAGTTCCTCTATGACCCAGCAATTGCACTACTAGGTATTTATCCAAAGGATACAAAAATGCTGATTCAAAGGGGCACATGTACCCCAACGTTTATAGCAGCGTGTTCAACAATAGCCAATCTATGCAAAGAGCCCAAATGTCCATCAAACTGATGAATGGATAAAGAAGAGGTAGTGTGTGTGTGTCTATAAATATATATATTTATTTATATAAATATATACACACAATGGAATATTACTCAGCAATCAAAAAGAATGAAATTTTGCCATTTGCAACAACATGGATGGAACTAAAGTGTATTTTTGCTAAGTGAAATAAGTCGGTCAGAGAAAGACAAATGTATGATTTCACTCACATGTGGAATTTAAGAAACACAACAGATGAACATAGGGGAAGGGGAGGAAAAAATAAGACAAAAACAAAGGCAGGCAAACCATAAGAGACTCTTAAATACAGAGAAAAGACTGAGGGTTATGGGAGGGGTGTTGGGTGGGGAGATGGGCTAAATGGGTGATGGGCATTAAGAAGGGCACTTGTTGGGATGAGCACTAGTTTAAGTTATATATAAGTGATGAATCACTATATTCTACTCCTGAAACCATTATTACATTATATGTTAACTAACTTGGATATAAATAAAATTTTAAATAAATAAAATCACAACAAAAAAATAAATCTTTGGTAGAATTAAAAAAAAAGAAACAAAGAATATGTGCAACAAGTAGAAAATGGTAACAGGGGCGCCTGGGTGGCGCAGTCGGTTAAGCGTCCGACTTCAGCCAGGTCACGATCTCGCGGTCCGTGAGTTCGAGCCCCGCGTCAGGCTCTGGGCTGATGGCCCAGAGCCTGGAGCCTGTTTCCGATTCTGTGTCTCCCTCTCTCTCTGCCCCTCCCCCGTTCATGCTCTGTCTCTCTCTGTCCCAAAAATAAATAAAAAACATTGAAAAAAAAAAATAATTAAAAAAAATAAATAAATAAATAAATAAAAATAAAAAAAAAAAAGAAAATGGTAACAAATATGGTAGATATTAATCCAACCATATAAATAACCATATATTAAACATCAAAGGACTAAATGCACCAATTAAAAGTTAGAGATTGTGAAAGTGGATTAAAAAACAAGACCTCAACCTTATGTTTTCCACAAGAAACCCACTTTAACTATAAAGACATAGATTAATTAAAAGTAAAGGGATGGAGAAAGATACCAGCTAACACTAATCAAAAGAAAGTAGGAGTATTTTAATTTCAGGCAAAGCAGACTTCAGAACAAGGAAAATTATCAAAGATAAAAAGGGGATTTACATAGTGTGAAGGGGTTAATTCTTCAAAAAAGACAAAACAATCCTTAATGTATATGCATGTAACTAAATACAGCATCAAAACATAAGGCAAAAACTGATAGAACCGCAACAAGAAATATAAGAATACACTATTATAGTTGGAAACTTTTACACCCCCTCTTAGTAATCTAGCAGGCCAAAAATCAGTAAGGACATAGTTGAAATGAACAATACAATCAATCAACTAGATCTAATTGACATTTATAGAATACTTCATCCAACAACAGCATAATAGATATTCCTTCAAGCTCATACAGAAAATTCACCAAGATAAACCACATTCTGGACACTTATTAACAAATTTAAAAGGATTGGAATCATACAAAGTATGCCATAAAACTACAATGGAATTAAACTAGAAATCAAGAGAAAGCTGAAAAACTCCAAAACACTTGGAAATTAAACAATACTCTTCTAAATAGTACATGGGTCAATGAAGAAATCTTAAGAGACATTTAAAAGATATTGAAAAAAATTTTTAAATGCTTCAGTACAATTTGGTACCAAAAATTATCCTTCATTTGGGAACAGAGGCAGAATATGATTTGGCAAAAATAACTGGGATAACAAAAACAAAGACTGAACAAAGATAGATGAAAATCTGGTTAAAAAAAAATCATGAAGAAAAGAACAACAGCGCATTAGAACTGGGCAGAATACAGAGAAAGACAGATACCATATATTTTCACTCTTATGTGGATCCTGAGAAACTTAACAGAAACCCATGGGGGAGGGGAAGGAAAAAAAAAAAAGAGGTTAGAGTGGGAGAGAGCCAAAGCATAAGAGACTCTTAAAAACTGAGAACAAACTGAGGGTTGATGGGGGGTGGGAGGGAGGGGAGGGTGGGTGATGGATATTGAGGAGGGCACCTTTTGGGATGAGCACTGGGTGTTGTATGGAAACCAATATGACAATAAACTTCATATATTGAAAAAAAAAAGAACTAACTGGGCAGGGAGGATAAAAGGGACAGAAAAAAAAGTCAAAATTTTTCTGTAGTGTGAAGTTACAAGAAGAAAGCCATTTGGTGATTTCAGAAAACTACCACCCATTCCTTTAAAAGTAATCCTTTCACTGGATTAAGGGGATTAAGAAAATCTTGGCCAATAGACTTGGTATTAAATTAGCATTGCAGCTGCTCTCCCAATGATCTTTATTCCTGGTTCTTCAAGATCATCATGAGCATTTGGATTCTTGTCCGGAACCACAGTTCCTCCTGTATCACTCTTGCCTCTATTCTCCCAAATTCTGTAACTTTCATCTTGAATCTTAATCTCTGCCTATATTTGATCACACTAAATCAAACAAATACAATCTTTAGACAAATTATCATTTGTGACTATGCCCTATGTACTTCTTTGCCTGAATCTCCACCAGACTCAGTAAATTAACTTTCTATGATTCATTCAACAACCTGGCCATCCTATTATCAAATACAATGCTCTCCTCAAAATATACATTTGCCAAAGACATTAGCAAATGATGTTATTTTACCTCACATAATTTTCTTTTATCATAAAATTTTTCTTTTATGCCAGTATAGGAGTCACTAAAAAAGGAAGGGTTAGAAAAATGGAAGTGAGACCACTCCAGAGTTGTAAAATATTTGCAGTGATGCAGGCTAGATAATAATTCCTCTTCTGTAACTTGGTTAAAAAAACTGGATTAAGTTGATGTCACAAAGCGCAGGTGAAAAATCAAAGTATTACAGAGGCAGTTTACCTCATTCACGCTAATACATACACAACAGAGCTTACAATAGGATTTTTGAAAATCAGTTTTATTTCCACAGTAAATAGAATTTTGTATATTCACCTAGCCATATAAAAATACTAAATTAAAAAAAAATAAAATGAAATAAAAATACTAAATTGATTTTCTGGGTTGACCTTTCAGAAAAACAAGAGTTACTTCAAATCTATCCGCTAGAGGTAAAAATGGGTGCCTACTAGGGAATATTATAAGCAGGAAATGAAATTTGCATTATTTTCTCAAAATGGAGACAAAAAGAAAATGAGATAAGTGGAGAAACAGTAAAAATGAAAAGAGCACAAGCAATTGTTATATTTATTTAGGATAGTTGTTTTCAAGTACACTATTTCAAGTATATAATTATACTGAAGAGTAGTTGTTGTTCAACAACTGTGTACCAATTTCAAATCAACCAATACGAGATTGTTGGCTGTTAATCAATTTAAAAAATGCTCTTATCTAGGTATTGAACCAGGCCTATCTAGCAATATATTGTAGCAATTTTAGCTACAAAACCTACTTTAAAAGAAATTGCTAAAAGAGAGAAAAAAAAAGCAGCCTCTAACAGCTGTCAGCTGGAGTTTGCCTGGCATTAACAGCTAAGCCATGATGTTCTCCTGTTGAACATGAACAAATTCATAGAAAACCAACATCAAACAAGGCCACCTTATGACTGTGATGAAGCAAGACAAAAACAAAACTACTGCAGAATCACATCTGGGTACTGATAAATGTAAGAACACTATGCAAACCATACTAATGATTAAGTGTCCCCCACATCCAGCCAACATAAGCAACTGCTATTTCTTTAATCAATTAGAGCTTTAGCCCCACCCATGTCATTCCTCGCCTCCTACATAAAAATTCTTAGGATTCAAATAATAGAACTATTCCCCACCTTCTGACAACATTCAATTCATGCTTATTAGAACTTTTCTAAAAGCACCTAACACACAACCAAATTCTATAACAAGCCCTTCCTAACACCCTCATACTGAGGTATTTCATGGTGCCCTATCATACACAATATCTCCCCTTTTGTAATAAACCCAACTTTGTTTAACTACAGAAATGCAGTCTGGTTGGTGGGCACAAATACTGCATTTCCTTTCAAATGTTCCAAAACCCATTCTACACATTATTTTGGCCAGTCTTTAGCCTAAAAATTAAGTTGGAATGGTGTTGGCATAAGAACAGGCACAAAAATGGAAGAACACTGTTATCCCAGACACAAATCCTAGTACCCATCAAAAGTTAATATACAACAAAGCAGTATCATAACTAGTAGAAAATGGAAGAATCAGTTCATAAACACTGTGATAAAACTGATTGGTTATTTGAAGGAAAAAATCATTTTAGAGTCATACTATACATCAAAACAAGTTCCAACTGGATAAAAAAATTAAAATATAAAAGATCAAAACACTAAAAAATAAAAAAAATAGAAATGATTATTTAATCAAAACTCTGAATTTTAGAGGCATTTCTTTGCTTAGGAGATAAAAAGGAAGGGGCAATAGATTAAACTATACCAAAAAGTGTGTGTGTGTGTGTGTGTGTGTGTGTGTGTGTGTGTGTATGTGTGTGTGTGTAATGTGTGTGTGTTCATATATATAATAAACAAGCAAAAAATGAGCTAGGGATTTTTTACAAAAATGTAACAGATAAAAGGTTGATATATTTAATATATAAAACTTTTATACAGACTAATAGAAAATTACTAAGAACCAAGAGACAAGAGTAAAGGATATGAAAAAAAATTCATGTAAGAAGAAACTCAACTGGGGGCGCCTGGGTGGCTCAGTCGGTTAAGCGTCCGACTTCGGCTCAGGTCACGATCTCGCGGTCCGTGAGTTCGAGCCCCGCGTCGGGCTCTGTGCTGACCGCTCAGAGCCTGGAGCCTGTTTCAGATTCTGTGTCTCCCTCTCTCTCTGACCCTCCCCCGCTCATGCTCTGTCTCTCTCTGTCTCAAAAATAAATAAATGTTAAAAAAAAAAATTAAAAAAAAAAAAAAGAAGAAACTCAACTGGTTAATAAATGTATAGGAAAATAATAAAGATCACTAATAACCAAAAAGTACAAATTAAAATAACTATAATTTCTATTTTTTACCTACTGAATTAAGAAAAATGTTTTTAAACACCTAAAGCTTGTGACAGTATCATTAAACTGACAGTTATACATTACAAAAGTGAGTTGAAATTAGTGAATCCTTTCAGAAAGTAATTCAGCAAGATATATGCAAGTGTATAACCCAACTATTTTACCTTTAGAAATCTAGTCTGGAGAAACAGTACTATATATACTAAAGGCTTAATGCTCACACGTTCATTACATCATTAGTTTTAAAATGGATAAAACTGAAACAACCTGAATTTCCAATAATAAAGAAAGAGTGCATCCACTGGATGAATGTTATAAAGCCATTAAACGTAAAGAAAAAATTCATAACATAAAAAATGTTTATGTTCTAATGTTAACCCAAAAAAACTAGGATGCAAAATTCTATATAAGATCTATAACATAATATAGCATAATATCCATTATATAACTGGGATACCAAACATACAATATACAATGGCCAGACCAGGTACAACAGAATTCTGGCCAAGAAACTCTGCAGCAACCATCTCAGGAAACAAAACCACAATCCCTGCAGCAACCATTCCAGGAAGCCAAATCACGACCTCTACAGTAATCAGCCCAGAACTTTAGGATTTGGTCAATGACTGCCAGGTTCCCTAATTTTTGCAGACTCCTACCCCCACAACACTTCAAACTCAGGTCGAATAAGAGAAAGCCAAATGTGACTTCCACACTCATCATATAGGATGCCCCACTTATAGTTAGCCTGCCTCAGCATCCCATACCAACAACCTCCTTTCAAAGCATATCTGAAACTTCCCCTTTTTTTTTTTCACTATAAAGCTTTCCCCACTCCCTTACTTGCTTTTGAGTCTCTGCCAAATGCAAGCAATGCTGGCTGATTCCCTCGCTATAGCAATCTCTAAACAAATAGCCTCTGTTCTTATTTGAGTGGTCATTTATTTGCACATAACAAAAACTAAACATAAAAAATACTGAAATAAATGCACCCAAAAAATCACTAATTATCATTTGTATCTGAGTATTTGATGTATGGATAATTTGAGAATGTTTTTCTCTCTACCCTATTGCATTTTCTGTGATGAGTATGTCTATATTATTAATGGAAGTGTAATTTTTCAATAAAAATATTTGATGGACTACTATACAGTAATAAAGGGAAAAGTTACTGATACATTCAACACAGAAAAATCTCAAAAACATTATATTGCATAAAAGAAGACACACACACAATACATACTGTAAGATTCTATTTATATGAAGTCCAAGAACAGACAAAACTAACTTATGATAAAAGCCAGGAATTCATTGCTTCAGGAAAGGGGTAGAAGGAAGAAATTAACTGGAAAGGAGCAGAAAGAAATTTTAAGAAAATTTAAGGTATTCTATATCATATTTTGATGGCTACATGGATATACATAACTTTCAAAACTCATTAAACTGAGTATTTAAAACCTGTGAATTTTATTATGCATAAATTATACCTCAAATTCTTCCTTCCTTGTTCTTCCCCACTTCGCTTTCAGCTATCAACTCTCAAGTGTTCAACTCAGACTGTATCCTCTCAACATTTATCTTTTGCTCCAAGTTGTTAATCTTATAGCTCTCTTCAGAATAAAATATATGGGCATTATGAAAGTGTTAAAACTAAATAAATTTTTTATGGTAACTGTATAATCCTGCTTTGTTTGAAGGCAGAAATTAAATTAGTTATCAAAGAATAAGAAAGCATGATTTGAAGGTAATTCATTGAAGATTATACCAAACAGATCAAGATTAAACACTTTTCAATCCTTTTAAAGAAAAGTTGGTAAGAAAAGAGAAATGGTGACTTAAAGAACTATTTTGATATATTAATAGTACCAATAAGAGTATTAGACTTGTTAGGAGAATAAAATGTGGCAAAAGAAATATGTTTTAGGGGCGCCTGGGTGGCGCAGTCGGTTAAGCGTCCGACTTCAGCCAGGTCACGATCTCGCGGTCCGTGAGTTCGAGCCCCGCGACAGGCTCTGGGCTGATGGCTCGGAGCCTGGAGCCTGTTTCCGATTCTGTGTCTCCCTCTCTCTCTCTGCCCCTCCCCCGTTCATGCTCTGTCTCTCTCTGTCCCAAAAATAAATTAAAAACATTGAAAAAAAATTAAAAAAAAAAAAAAAGAAATATGTTTTAAATGTCTTCCAGGTTCTTTCATTTTAGAATAAAAGAGCTTTTAGCCAAGAGAATATAAAGAGAAATTAAGATAAAGGACAAAGACAGCAAATATACTACAAAATGATTTTTAAAAAATAGAAACACAAGGCAAAGAGGAAGGAAAGGGAAAAGGAGCAAAGAACTTTCATAAAAGTTACAAAAAATGAATTAAATACATTTTATGCAAATCATTAATCACATAAAAATATAAATGGTTCATTTAGTGTGTGCTGGCATTGTAAATTCAAAAACTGATGGCCCAATTACAAAGTGCCTAGTATAGAGTTATATATAAAATAGGCCTTCAAAAAATAATAAGTACATAGTAATATACATAAGTAAATTAATTCACCTAATATCTATGCTGAATAACTATCAAAACACAAAAGTATTGTATATTATCTCAAATAGCAAAGAAATTTTGGTTAAGATAGAACTACAAAAAGCAAAGAAAGATCCAATAAACTATCTAAGGATGGAAGAGAATCAGAGTAAGGAACCTTCTGAATTATATAAGTAATCAATAAAAATGTGCAGATTATTTATAAATGGAACTCTCAATAAATCAAAGTATGTTCCTCATCAGTATTCTGATCCTCTCCTTATTGCCCTCCAATCCAGTTCTTCAGGTATATTTAGCCTATTAACCTAGGCCTTGGATATCCTATAACCTAGAAGAAATCTAAGTAAGAGAAAAAATAGAGTTGACTAATCTACTTTAAATATTCAGTTAAAAGAACAGATATGTGAAAACTGGATCCCATCCTAATACCTCCAATAACTTATGTAATACATAAAAGTTAATACCATTCAGTACAACCAAAATAATCAACTCCAGTCTTACTAATTTTCACATTTTCTTTTTTTAAATTTATTTATTTTAAGAGAGACAGACAGTGCAAGTGGGGGAGGGGGAGAGAAAGAGAGAGAGAGAGAGAAGATACCAAGCAAGCTCTGTGCTGCCACACAGAGCCCAACGGGGGGCTTGAACCCATAAAACTGTGACATCATGACCTGATCCGAAACCAAGAATTGGACACTTAACTGACTGAGCCACCCTGGCACCCCTAATTTTCACATCTCCTATGTCTTTTATATTTTCCTATTTTCTGATAGTCTAAGGAAAATCTACCCCCACAATGGCATCATGAAGTAGGAGTAGCTTAGTTAGGCTAATTTAAAAATATTCTTTCTCCAATTCTTTAAAAGATATGCCCATCTCTAGAAAACAAATTTTAAAAATCTAAAGTCTATTTTTCAACTTGTGGTACTCTGAACAACCCACACACTTCCTCACATATAGTCTAACAGTTCAGAAAGGAAACAAGCTTTGTTTTCAGCAACATACACAAAAGCATAGGATACCTGATCTTTAAAACAAAACAAAACAAAACTCTGTGACTTTACACAATTTGAATTAAAGATAACTTAAAGCCAGATGAAAATGCAGTGTGAACCTTGTTTGGTTCCCAATCCAAACAAATCAATTACAAAAATAAATTATGGAACAATTGAAGAAATGTAAACATTAACTGCATATTAGAGTGTATAAAGAAATTGTTAATGTTTTTAGAAGTGATAATGGTGCTAGAGATTTTAAGAGAAGGGGGAAAGTTTATATTTTTGAAAAGGAGAAGGGGGAAAGTACTTATCTCAAAAGTTTTTACAGATGAAATGGTATAATGTCTGAGATTTGCGTTAAAACAATGAAATGAGAGATTAAGATTTGCAAAATTGATAAATATTGAAAGTAGGAGTTTATTATATTATTCTCTCTGTTCTTTTTATTTTCCATAAAGTAACTAAAAATAAAACAGATAAGTGAAGGTAATGAACATCTTTATGGCAGGCAGAATAGTGGCTCCCTAAAGGATCTGTGAATATGTAGATTTTACAGCAAGGAGGAATCAAGGTTGCAGATGCAATGAACATTGCTAATCAGTAGAGCTTGAAAAGGGGGAATAAACCTGGATTATCCTAGTGGGCCCAATGTAATCATAAAGGTCTTTAAATGTGGAAGAGGGAAACAGGAAAGTTAGTGTCATAGTGACGCAATGTGAGAAAGATTCAATTAGCCAATGTTGGGAAGAAGACAGAAGGAATTGCAACCAGCCTATCAAAGCCAGAAAGGAAGAAAAACACTCTCCAAGAACCTCCAGAAAGGGATGCAATGCTACCAACACCTTGATTTTAGCTCAGTGACAGCCATTTCAGACTTCTGACCTCCAGAACTATAAGCTAATAAATTTGTGTTGCTTTAAGCTGCTAAGTCTTTGATAATTTGTTGCATCAGAAATTGGAAACTAATGCAATATTCTAGTAGAATCTCATATTTTTATTTACCTGAGAGGAGATTAAAGCAGTTTGCTGAGAATTCAAATGAAATATGAATCAAGTAAAGAAAAAATTTACTCCTCAATTAAAGAAAAAATTTCCAGATCAGAGACCCTTACTACTTTAAAGGGAAAATCTTTCCTCTATTCCCCATTCAACCTTTCCCTTTCTGGTAGCCTCAACTTCTTTTCTATGGCTCAACTTCATTATCTCCACTACAATATACTAAAATGATATCAGTATCTACCATCACTGCTACTTTCCTACCACTTTTCTCCTTATACACCTACTCTTATAGTACTGATTCTATCAACTCTATTCCCTATTATACTGTGACCTTAATTTTATCCATGATCTTACCGAAAATATTTTACCCTAATCAAGTTCCTCCTGGTCTAAATGGGCTCTCTCAGTTCTGGTTTGTTTTTAATTTCTTTGCTTTGTTTTCATCATCCTTGACATCTTTGCAATGCTGAGACTTTCTTGAATTTCTTTCTTAATATTCTTTGTAAAGAAAGCATCAGATTATTTACCTCTACGCTTGAGCTTTCCTCTTATTCTGCTTACTTCTCCTATGTCTTCTTTTTTAGGGTTACATTTCTCATCTTCTCAGATGTTTACAAATTGTAAGCATTTCCCTCAGATTCAATCTAACTTCTCAATTGATTATACTACTAATGATTTTCAAACTTTTTTGGTTTGCAGATTTATAGACAGGTGTTTAGTCAATTTATAATAAATAAATTAGACTAAACATTAAGCAATCCAATTAATTTCTTGACAGTCTAATTTTATCGTGTACATGTACACAACACATTTTTATTGTGTACATTTATTGTGTACAGTTTTTAATGTTACTGAAATGTACAAATGGCTGGCAAAACAGAAAAAATTTTAAAAAGTAACGGTGTTCTCTAGCTACAAATCCTTACCTTTTGAATCCAGGTACCAAATCTACATCTAAAACCACCATTACATAATGGTCAATTTTATTTATAATGAAATGTACATATTCTAATATGATGATTTTTTATGCTATTTTCAACCCAAGAAATACTTACTGGATACATGTAATCCAATTATAAGATACCTAGAATTAAAACATTAATTATATTTGTATTCAAATTCATTATATTGATTATATATAACTATATTCAAAATAATTCTATATATTATCAACTGGTAATTTTAGGCCTCCTAGAACTAAAATCATACTCTTCTTTCTAATATCTTACATAGGCCCAGAAAATATCATTAACTGATTTTGTTGATTAATCAACCAAAAGATATCATTTCACTCTTATTATAGTTAGGTGAGACTGGTTTATGTACTAATCATTTTACATGGTACAATAAATATTATTTGAGCAATAAACTTATTAAAATATCTTCTTATATTCCTTCAGTAACTATGAATATTCCATTTAACCAAACCTCTATAAAGATATCACAGTGGGCCTTTATGTATTTTCTGGAGGTCTTGCAGTCTATTCTTTACAACTACTTTCCCCAAATCCTTTAAATATGCTTTCTATTTTTAGCTTTATCAAATTTAATCACTGATTTTCTAACACTCCTTATCAATAAATTTTAGCATTACTTAGAAAGTTAGGAATGATTTCCCAGTGTATTATACACATTAAGAGATTAGCCTTTTAAATATTAAAAAGATGTTTAAATTTATCTTTTTTTTAAATTAAAAGAGCACAGCAGCTATAACCAAATTCTTTTATAAAGATCATTATTTTGACAAGTTGAAACAAAAAATTCAGTTTTCTCTAATACAACAAAAACTCAATTTAAAACTTAAAACAGGGCTTCTATTAGAAACTTCTAATGAATACAAAGTTATTGCCGTCAAATTAATATGTAAATTATTTATAGAACTATAATATGGGAAAGCAATACAATCATTCTATTATTGAAAGTAAACTATAGAACTTAATTAATCCTATGATTTGTTTGTAGGCAATCTTCAGGTGAAGGCAGAAGGGGGTCTACAGAAATGCGCTAAACTTCAAGAAATAGGAATTTGATTTAATCATTGGTGATAATCCCACAGATAAACAAACTTGGAAATTATGTAAGCTTTTAAATTAGTTCGATATTGAAATATACACAAAGTATGACAGCACTATTTTTTTTAAATATATATATTTTTTTAGCTGAAGTATAATTAACACAGTATTATGTTCGTTTCAGGTGTACAATATGATTCAACAATTCCATACATTATTCAGTGCTCCACATTGCATGTGGATGCCCAGTTTTCTCATACATTCACAGTAAATGTATTCTTAATCCCCTCTATTTCACCCATCCCCTTACCAACCTCCCTTCTGGCAACTTCCAGTTTGTTCTCTGTATTTTAAAGTCTGTTTTTCTTTTGTCTTTTTCTTAGTTTATTTCTTAAATTCCATACATAAGTAAAATCATATAGCATCTGCCTTTCTCTGCCTGGTTTACTTCACTTAGCATTATACCTTCTAGGTCCATCCATGTTGTTGCAAATGGCAAGATCCCATTTTTTTATGGCTGAGTAATATTTTATTTTGTATATATACATATATGTGTGTGTGTGTGTGTGTGTGTGTGTGTGTGTATGCCACATCTTCATCTACTGATGAACACCTAGGTTCCTTCCATAATTTGGCTAGTATAAATAATGCAAAAAACATAGCAGTGCATATATCTTTTCAAAATAGTCTTTTTGTTTTCTCTACATAAATATCCAGTGGTTAAATCACTAGATCATACGGTATTTCTATTTTTAATTTTTTGAGGAACCTCCATACTATTTTCCACAGCAGCTTCACCAATTTACATTCCCATCAACCCAGCACACAAGGGTTCCTTGTTCTCCACATCTTCGCCAACACTTGTTATTTCTTGTCTTTTTGATTCTTGCCATTCTGACAAGTGTAAAGTGGTATCACATTGTGGTTCTGATTTGCATTTCCCTGATAATTAGTGATGCTGAACATCTTTTCATGTGTCTGTTGGTCATTTGTATGTCTTTTTTGGAAAAATGTCATTCAGGTCCTCTGCGCATTTTCAATCAGTTTATTTGGTTCTCTGGTGTTGAGTTGTAGAAGTCCTTTTTATGTTTTGGAAATTAACCCTTATCAGATATATGAGTTGCAAATATCTTGTCCCATTCAGTAGGTTGTCTTGTCATTTTATTTATAGTTTCCTTCACTGTGCAAAAGCTTATTTTGGTATAGCCCCACTAGTCTAATTTTGCTTTTGTTTCCCTTGCTTTTGTGTATGGTATTAGAAAGTAGTCCAGTTTCATTCTTTTGCATGTAGATGCCCAGTTTTCTCAGCACCATTTCTTGAAGAGACTGTCTTTGTAAGTTCTTGCCTACTCTCTCACAGATTAATTGACCATGTATGTGTGGGTTTATTTCTGGGTTTTCTATTCTGTCTCATCTCTGTGTCTATTTCTGTGCCAGTTATACTGTTTTGATTAATGGAGTTTTGTAATATATCTTGAAATTGGGATTGCAATAACTCTAGTTTTGTTTTTCTGTCTCAAGATAGGTTTTGCTATTTAGGGTCTTTTGTGGTTCCATATAAGCTTTACTATTATTTGTTCTAGTTTTGTGAAAAATGCTGTTGATATTTTGATAGGGATTGCTAATCTAATGATCTATAGATTACTTTGAGTATTATGGGCACTTTAACAATATTGGTTCTTCCAATCCATGAGCATGGAATATCTTTCCATTTGTCTGTGTCATCCTCAATTTCTTTCATTAGTGTTTTCTAGTTTTTGGAGTATAGATCTTTCAATTCCTAGTTGTTTATTCCCAGGTATTTTACTCTTGATGTAATTGTAAATAGGATTGTTAATTTCTCTTTCTGCTACTTCATTATCAGTGTATAGGAACACAGTAGATTTCTGTATATTAATTTTGTGTACTGCAACTTTACTGAATTCACTTATCAGTTCTAGTAGTTTTTGTGGTGGAGTCTTTCAAGTTTTCTATATATAGTATAATGTCATCTGCAATAGTGACAGTTTTACTTCTTCTTTACCAATTTGGATGCTTTTCATTTCTTTTTCTTGTCTGACTGTGGTAGCTAGAGGAAAAGTTGTTTTTCACTATTGAGTAAGACCACTATTTGTTTTTAAGATAAGAACTGCCATACTAAATGAGATAAAAATCCAATTTGCTGACAATATACTAGCACCAAAAGACTTTTTGTAAGAAAATGTGATTGCTCTCTATGGTAACTTTAAAAGTTTATAAACATACTTCCTACAAGTCTATAATCCCTTACATGAGCCTGTACCCGCACCCTTATGCTCTTAGGATAAACAAAGTAGAGAGCCTAGAGTAACAGAATAACCTGGCTTTTGTTTATGATTCTTTTTTTTTAAGTTTATTTATTTTTTGAAAGAGACAGAGACAGCACAACTAGGGGAGGGGCAGAGAAAGAGGGAGAGGGAGAGGGAGAAAATCCCAAGCAGGCTCCATGCTGCCAGCACAGAGTGCAACATGGGGCTTGAACCTGTGAAACCACAAGATCATGACCTGAGCCGAAACCAAGCACCTGACGTTCAACAAACTGAGCCACCCACGTACCCTTGTTGCTGATTCTTAAAAAAATTAATTTTAATGCATTTGGTTCTTAAATGTGTTACCATCTCAACCCTAACAAGGTAGCTTAAGTCTTCTGGTTTGCCTCCATTCCTATTCTTAAAGATGCCCACCCTCACCTGTCCATTTTGGAGACAGGAGCATGAAGTCATTGTCAGATGCTTTATCCATAATAAGTTATCCTGCTATGTCAACTGTACTATCTTTTATAATACTAGTTACAGCACAGAACGAGACAGGTCCGCACATCTCAGGGAATATTTTAATAAATGAAAATTGCAAATATGTAGAACTGTGATCACGGACTTGCACCAAACCCAGTTACAAAACCTCCCAAGTAAAGATATGTGAAATTAGAATAATGTGGAGACAATGGGAAACCTGAAGAAGAGATAATAATCAGGAAAACCTAGGCACTTGACCTCCTTCAGCTTTCCTGGGTCCTGGAAAGCCTAATTCTCCACAGTCCACACGTTTCTGATTTTATACCTATGTATCTGGGAACATCTTATGTTATATCTGGTATAAGGATCATGATTACAAACTCATTTCCTTGCAGTAGTTACACTAGTTATCTACATGTTGGCTCTGACACTATGACCATTTATAAAAACAGCTTATAAATGTTAATGAATTATGAGTTGGCTAATTTAAGAGTTTATTCAAAACTTTAGGAATTATGCCATCTTGTTCTAGTGATATATTTCTTTTTGTCTGTTTTGTTAGGTCTAGATCATCCCATGTGTTTGTCACTGTCAATCCAGTACTTCTGAATTGTTCCCTTAAAAAGATTTAGGAATAAAATGTCCCTTATATCTTTCTCAGTAAAAACTGAAATTTATTTAATTTTTTAAAAGTTTTGTTTAATGTTTATTTATTTTTGAGAGAGAGAGAAACACAGAGCATGAGCGGAGGAAGGACAGAGAGAGAGGGAGACACAGAACCCAAATCTGTCACTACAGAGCCCGATGCAGGACTCGAACTCATGAACCACGAAATAATGACCTGAACTAAAGTTGGACGCTTAACCAACTGAGCCACCCGGGCACTCCAATAAAAACTGAAATTTAATTGAATATTTCTACAATCTTCTTTTTCCAGGTCTTTTTGAAAATTATATACTATATTCCTAAAATGGTGTCACTCTTTCACTGAATAATTTCCTTGTCTTCCATAAAAGCCTTTTCCAAGAAGCTGTTCAAAATAATACCTAGTTTGCTCTTAATACACCTTTCTATTACCTTTCCTGCTCTCATTTATTCATTCAACAAATATTTAATTACCTTGTATATGGCAGGCACAGTTCTATGAATTGGTAATATAGTTGTGAACATAATAAAGCCCTGCCCCCATGTAGTTAAATTATGATAGGAGAAGCAAACAACAAGCAAATAATATATAATTTAATGACAGGTAATTGTGTTATCAAGAAAAAGTAATCAGGATGAGGTCAGGGAGGGAGTGAGCAGCAGTCAATGAAGATCTCTCTGAGAAGTTAACAATTAGTTAACTTAGAACTAAATAAAATAAAGGGAATATGTAGTATAATTATTAGGGAGGAAAGTGTTCCATGGAAAAGAAAAGCAAATGAAAAAGCCTTGAGGTAGGAATCGTATCGGAGAAAGAATAGGAAAACCAATGTAGCTGATGCAGAGTAAGTAACATGAAGTAGAGTTGAAAATGATATCTTGGGGGCACCTGGGTGGCTCAGTTGGTTAAGCATCCGACTTGGGCTCAGGTCATGATCTCGCGGCTTATGAGTTCAAGCCCTGCATCAGGCTCTGTGCTGACAGCTCAGAGCCTGGAGCCTGCTTCAGATTCTGTGTTTCGCTCGCTCTCTCTCTGCCTCTCTCCTGCTTATGCTCTGTCTCAAAAATAAATAAAACATTTAAAAAAAAAAAGAAAATGATATCTTGTCAGTGCCAGATCATTTAGGTCTCTATAAGACATTAATGAGATTTTTGTTTTTATTTTTAAGAGAAATAAAAAGCCATTGGAGAGTTTTGAGCAGGAATGGCATAATATGATTTAAATTTTAAAAGGATTCTACTGCTTATTATGAAAGTGGAGCCTGAGTGAGAACAGAGAAAATACCTAGAAAGCTATTGAGTAGTAGTCCAGGCAAAAGATGTGGTAGAAGTGAAGACACGTAATCAGATTTAGGATGTATTTTGAAAGGGAGTCAATAGAATAGTCTATTTTCTCAAAATCTCTCTGTTTCCTAAGAAATTAATCATGTTGTCTTTTCTAATAAGTTATAAAGATAAAAGAGAAAAAATACTAGATTTAATAATGCAAGAATAGAGCATTAAACTTAGCTATGCCTCCTACCAACTTGGAGACCTAAGGATACCACTTAAATTCTCTGGTTTCAGATGTCTTATCAGTAAAATAAAAATATTTACACTTTTCTTGCCTTCCTTACAGGACTGTTATGAAGGTCAAATGGGAGATCCTACAAATAAAGCTAAGTTTAATGTAACAAACTCACTAGATTAACAAAAACTTTCCATCCTCTTTGTAAAACATGGATTGACATTAATGATTCACTGAATACTTGAAACTCTAGCTTAAATTCTCACACTTTCCTACTCCCAGCCTAATTAGGTGTGGGCCAATTAACTATAAGAATTAAGATAGATGATAGGTAGATAGATTTTATATATACACACACATACACACATATATATTGTGTGCATATACACTCACCTATACTCTATATATATGTGTACATACAGTTGACGCTTGAACATGGGTATGAACTGCATGGATCCAGTGATGCTTGGAATTTTTTTAGATAAATACATAGTACTATACATGTGTTTTCTCTTCCTTATGATTTTCTTAATAACATTTTCTTTTTTCTGCTTACTTTATTGTAAATATACATTATATAATACATATAACATACAAACTACATATTAATCAACTGTTTATGTTATCAGTAAGCCTTCCGGTCAACAGACTATTTGTAGTTAAGTTTGGGGAGGTAAAGTTTTCAGGGAGTTAAGTTTTGGGGGAGTAGAATATATACAGATATTCAATCATGGGGAGACCCACACCCTTAACCCCCATGTTGTTCAAGGGCCAACCATATATTCATCATGTGTATAAACTAAGTGTCAGATGATATGTATATATCATCTAGAAGGACCTGACACTTTGCTTCAAAAGCAAAAAAAGTCCTTTTTTAAATTTTTATTTATTTTTTTAAATATAATTTATTGACAAATTGGTTTCCATACAACGCCCAGTGTTCATCCCAAGTGCCCTCCTCAAGACCCATCACCCACTTTATTCTTGAGACAGAGCATGAGCAAGGGAGGAGCAGATTGGGAGAGAGACACAGAATCCAAAGCAGACTCCAGGCTCTGAGCTGTCAGCACAGAGCCCAATGCAGGGCTCGAACTCACAAGCCATGAGATCATGACCTGAGCCGAAGTCGGATGTTCAACCGACTTTGGTGCCCCCCAAAAGTTCTTATTCTACTTTAAATAAGTTAAAACTGAAAATTATACATAATGACTTTGGGATGGTTTATGGAAGAAAAGCCCACACAGAACTCCAATTACAGAACCAATGCTCAACAACAAAAAATCTTGTTCATTCATCAAGTGACCTGTAAAATGGTGTATATACATTTTCAGTTAAAATAAAATGTTTAAGACATATATCGTTATTAATGACTTTCTGCTTTAATCAACCAACCATGTATATACTGTTTCATTCATGAAGTATATCAGGTGCCTACTGTAATCATTCTCAATACTGACTGTGTATCAGAATTTCCTGTGGGGCCTTTTCAAAAAATGCAAGTGTCTAGGCCCCATTCCTAGATATGGATTCTCTAAGACGAGTGGAGCTAGAAATCTTTCTTTTACACAGAGTTAAGAACCACTGGCCTACTAGGTAGTAAGCAGCCTAGTAATGATAAGGAAACATATATTTTCCTTTCATAGAGTTGACAATATAACAATAGTGACAGAAAAATAAATTTTCTAATCATAGTAAGGTGTTAAATTCACACCAAAAGGAATATTCCAGGTGCTATAAAAAAACAGAAGGGAAAAAAAAAACTAATTCTGCCTTGGGCAGTAAAAAAGGAAGGTAGTGGACAGAGCAGGTTTCATGGAGGTGATATTTTAACTATGAGATAAAAAGTAACTAGGAATTCTCCAATTTTATTAAAGCTGGAAAGGATATTCTAGTCAGAAGCAACAAATTGAGAAAAGGCATTGAAATATGAGAAAATATGGTCCTTTCAGGGAATGCAGTATGCGTAGGAAATCAAGGAAATGAGGATGGAAATGTAAATGAGAACCTCAACCTGATATAGATCAAGTTAAGCACCTTGACGTTTACTGTATAGAGCAGTAGTTTCAAATTGTGTTTCACAGAATTCAAGTTCAGAAAAGGCACTTCATGTATCTGAACATAGGCATTCAAATGCATACATACTGAACTTAGATTGCATTAAACTAATGTATAACTTGTTTTTTGATAAGTTTGAACCTAAGTTTCTTCTACCATTTCTATGTTTTTGAACTTCTTATACATTTGTCACTGATTATAAAAGGTGTAACTTTATACTTTTACTTTTATAAGGCCAGCAAAAGTCCTACACCTGACAGGGATAATATTATACAACAAAAACCAAATATAAAATACACGATTTTTATTGAGTAGCTGTATAATTTATTATTATTATTTATTTTTAAATGTATGCCAATAAGGTATATTTACTTGTTTGAATAGCTGCTGTTTACTGGGTCTGACATTAGCCTTTTATTTGTAGAGCATCATTGCTCTAGGGAAACGAACATAAACTTTTTAGCAGGGAAATGACATAATTAACATTACAGTTCAGAAATAACCATTATTATAACAAAATCAATTGGAACAGGGTAAAACTAGAGGTAAGAAGATCAGGTAGGGAGTGATTTCAAGAGACTAACCAAGAAACTATGATAGAATGAACAGGTACTGAAGATGATGAAAAGGGAATAAATTTCAGAAATACTGAGGAAATAGAATAGATAGGATTTGATGACTGATCAGATAATAGAGATGAGGATGGTTTTCAAAAGAGCAGATTACAGATTTATACTTTAGTTTTGATCATGTGGAAAAGTTACAAGTACCCAAAAGGTGCCAACTGCTTAGTACTCAGAATAGAATGTTCTTTGCACATTCCATCAGTGAGTCCAAATGAAGTCCCCACTTTAGTAACAGTCCTAATTTTGGAGTTTCCTTAATCCATTTTTATATATTTTCTTATAGTCAAGGTAACCTAAAGTACAATCATAAAATCACTTTTAAAAATTAAGTATATTGCTATCCAAAGATGCCATAGTACTTTCCCCATTTAGTAACATTTTAATACTATTAGTGTTCCACTTATACAGCTATGTCTCCTCTTAATTTCTTTGAAAGTATAATTTTGTACCTATATTATTACAACCTACTGGTTATAGTCATTCCACTAAGAACAGGGTGATTCCAAAAATTTAAGAATACAAAAATACACATTTTAGCACCTTTTCCAAATTTATACATTACCTTCACCTAATTGTCTTGTTTGATCTTCCCAGTAACCCTCTTAACTCAGAAGAGTAGAAATACTTATTACCATACCACAGATGAGAAAATCAAGGCTCAAGGCAGATAAATGGCTTGTCCAAGATTACATGGCTGGCAAGTGACAGAGCTTTAAATAAAGTACAATCTGATTCCTAGGCCAGTGTTCTTCCTACCATGCCATATGTTTTTGAAGTAATGCATATTTAACTTCTGCTACTTCTCATGACTATTTCCTGTCTGACTAAATAGGAAGACAACTACATATCTCCCATTTTCCTCTCTTGCATTCACCCATTTCCCCTGAAATTTTTAATTTAAAACCTTCTCTACCAGATTTAAAACCTCAATAGTCCTGCCAATCTGTTTCAGAGGTCTACCTTTTCTATAACTATTTTATCTTTACCAAAACTATCCTAAGAGATTTTGGAAATTTTTTCAGAATCTTGGAATGGAAACAGTAACACACCAAATATTAGATAATCATAGCATTATTCCCCTAACTAGCAGTTCAAATTTGAGCCTGTAAGGCCCTTTTCCATATTTCTTTCATGACCAATATTAAGCCCCTAATCTGACAAAATATCTACTATTTCTTTTTTTTTAATATTTATTTGAGAGAGAGACAGAGCATGAGCAGGGGAGGGACAGAGGGAGAGGGAGACAAAGAATCCAAAGCAGGCTTTGAGCCATCAGCACAAAGCCCGAAGCGAGGCCAGAACCCACCAACCATGAGATCACGACCTGAGCCAAATTTGGAGGCTGAACCGACTGAGCCACCCTGGCTTCTTTATCTGTTATTTCAAATTGAGAACGAAATTATATACAACTTTGTATACAAAATTGTATGCATATAAACTTTATCGGGTAGAATTATATCTTTTAATCTAATTCTAAATAAATTCACTTTTATGTAAATTAATATATAATATTTTAATAAATACAGGTTTAATGTTTTTATAATGATCCTACCAGGAATAGCAAATAAGACAATAATTTAAACTTACCCCATTATATATGTTATTTACTACAAAAATAATTTTAACAATTTCAAAAAATTCTTTTGAAGTACCAAAACATTTAATAATTTCTGTAATTTCAAAAATTTATGATTTGTTTTAATGTATTCAAACACATCTTAAAATTATATTCATCAGTATTATATGAATGACTTAGTAGCTTTTTTAATTGTACATGGAGGTCAAGAATACATTCCTAAGCTACCTTCCCAAAAGAAAAAAGAACAGTAAGAATTATAAACTACTTTATGTCAGAAAATATAAATACTATATACTAACAAAATGTTTGTTTTGAAAATTCATGGCTCCCCATCAGAAGCTCTATTTTGCTTATTCATTAGAACTTGAACATTAGAGTACAGTTACCCAAAATGTTTCCTCACTAAACCAGAACACAGGCTATTTTTAAGTTCTTACAAGTATTAAGTCCATGGATTTGTTTAAAAATTTAAGAATCTGGAGTTGTTTTCATACAGAATTTTAAACAATGAATTTAAAACAATACTGTTACATCTTTTTAAATGGATGTATTCACTTAGCTATTACTTCTAGCAACATTTTAATAGCTTTAATCATTTTATACTGCACAGTGAAATAAAATAACAATTAGTTTCTCTGAATGTCAACATGGAATTAACCAGAATGATTATTTTCTCCTTCAGTTTACTACTTATACATAAATATTACATTAAAAATTTTGCCCACAATTTGGGCCTTGACATCGCAAATTCTACTTTTTATGTTTGCTTATTTCCACTTTAAATTACCATTGCTTTTTAAATTGATACTGAAGTCGATGCCTAGAACATCTTTATTAATTCAAACATCTACCTATAGAGTCGTCTGCCCAGGACTGCCTGGTGTTGGCATCTCAACAATTTCTGATCCCTAGTGAGTGTTTTTGTTAGGTTTGGTTTGGTTTGTTTGTTTTTAATTATTCTTTCCTCACAACAGTGAAATAAAGAAATAATAGGCTGTAAGCCAATTCAAAACTTACCTTGCAAATCTGGAAATACTCTGAAGTCAGGGTTTCCTGAATCTCCTCTTTGAGAACCCCTGCAGTCCCTCCTGGATGCACGGAACCACTTCCAGCCCCACCACCGCTGTTACTGCCACTGCTGCTACCACTGCCAGGGGAGGAGGCAGTTAAGCCATCCAAAACTTTTCGGAAATTAAACTTCTTCATTTTAAAAACTGTTGAGAAATTCAAAGGAAAGGGTGACTTAACGCATGGACTTATACCTGGGTAAAAGTGTTGACCTTTTCATATTAGTGAAGGCAGTAGCCAGTCCCCATTTTACAAGCATTGGCTATAAACGAATAAAAAGAGAGAGAGAGAGAGAGAGAGAGAGAGAGAGAGAGAGAGAGAGAGAAAGCCAGGCTTCATCTTGTCAAATTTTAATTCTAAAAAGAACATCCTTTAAAAAGAAATAATAAAATACAACTCTAAAGGCAACAGTATTCCCTCCTCATACATCAAATTTTCAAGTGCTTTATCCTCAGCTGTAGCTACGCTTTATCAGCACTGGGGTAAAAATAAAAGGCAGTGTCATCATCGTCATTAGCATTATATCATCATTATTATTATACAATCAAGCCGGAGTCCAACAGACCAAGACTCTGTGTCTCTTAAGGGCGGGCTTTTTTTTTTTTTTAAGATTCAGCTCAGAATATTTTCAGAAAAACGATATTGGGGTTGGGCGGTGGGATAGCGAGTATTTACTCTGCTACCACCTTCTGGACTCTTCCTCACCATCTTCAACACTCCCTTCTTCTCAGTAGGTAATGAAGGGGAGGCCTTTTTC
Organism: Neofelis nebulosa; assembly: GCF_028018385.1. Classification (NCBI taxonomy): domain Eukaryota; kingdom Metazoa; phylum Chordata; class Mammalia; order Carnivora; family Felidae; genus Neofelis; species Neofelis nebulosa. The sequence continues at coordinate 92,674,915 of NC_080786.1, forward strand.
CATTTCTCACCCCCAACAGTCGGACCCCAAAACATCTGCGGGTGACCCACGGCAACAGCAGACGGGAGGGGTGAGCGGCGGCGCCGGCTGCCTCCGCTTCTCCCTCCGCCCTCCCCTTCCAACCCCCCCCCCCCCCCGCCACCAGCGTCTCCAGCCCTCCTCCCTCTTCTCCCAGCTCCATCCACCCCCCGCCCCCCTCTCTCCGCAGCCGCCGCCGCGCTCGCCCTCCTGTCCGCTCTCCCCGCAGCACCGCGGCGGCTCCTGGGGGACGTGAGGCAGTGGCGGCTACAGGCTGCGGCCCGAGTCCCGCCTTAGCCTGCTGGGCGCGCAGAGCCGCCGTTCCCGCGGTCCCTCCCCGGGCGGAGCGCCTAGGCACCAAGCACACACAAACACCCTCACACAGACATTCGCGCGCCCATTCGGAGCACACTCAAACACCGTCACACAGAAATTCGCGCGCGGGCGCTCACGCTCATGAACACACACACAGGTGTGAGGGAGCCGCGGCTGGACGGTGTTGTCGGCGTCCCAGAGGGATGACTATCGGACTCCAGACTTAGGCACCTTCCTCGGCCGCCACTAGGTGCCAGCCAGCCCGAGAAGCTGAAGGTGCGGAGGGAGGCGGGCTAGCAGGCGTCAGTCCCTCCCGACTGTGGCCGCTTCTCCGGTTCCTCTGGTCGCGGCGCCCGGCGCTCTCCGAGGTCCTAACCAAGCAGGCAGGCTCCAACGAAGGCTCCGCCCTCCTGCCGTGGGATGCAAGCCCCGCCCCCTAGAACGCCCCCTCGTTTGCCCCGCCCCCTCCACTTCAGGCCGCGCGGCGCTGGAGAAAGGGGCGGAGAGTTACGGTACGTCAAAGGGAGCAAATAGCCTCGGCTCCAATCCTAGGCTCCATAGAGTCAAGCTCCGCGGTCGCGAGGCGCGGAAGAAACTGGGGGATAGGCCGAAGGAAAAGCCAATGAAAGGGGGAGGGGAGAACTTAGAAAAGTGGTTGAAGTGTTTGATTGACGGAGAGATTGGCCAGTATGCTGGGGGGCCGTGTTTTGGGGGCTGTAATTGGCGCTACCTGTTGAAGGACGCAAGTGTGAATCAATAGAATGCGTGGAAGTGTGCAAACTTGGGCGCCTTGAGTCCGAGGCTGCTGGAAGGGTGTTCCTAGGTCTGACCCTGGAAGATATTGTGAACTGGCCAAGTGTTTTTGCAGTTTTCACCTCTACTCGTTCTCCAGGTGCATCTATTGGGCTTCCCTCACTGTCCTGCTACTTGGCCTAATTGCTTAACAAGTCACCTCTGCCAGAGAGAATTGTATTTCCGTAGACTTGGAATATATAGCCTTCCAGACCCTAAGGAATCAATTGCTTACCTTGTTCCCTCTAATACGTAAATTACCCTTCCCCCCCATTTTCATATATACACTTAAAAACTAAAAAAGAAAACATTTCTCTGAGTAAACCGTGTCAGGAAATTTTAAGCTTTATGAGTCACAATAATCATTTTGAAAGATACACTATTTGGTGCAGGATTAAAAAATATAATAAAAGCATCAGGATGGGAATATTTGGTTCTGAGCCCTTACTTGATACTGGATTGGGGAAAATTTAGACCTCAATTTCTTCGTCTGTGAAAATGAAGGGCAACTCAGGGGGCCAGACCTAGCTACAGACTTCAATTTGGGCAAGCAACAGAGCTCATTAGTAAGCATCTCATATAGTCTTACATTTTTGAGATCTCCTAGGATGATTTTTTTTTCTGGTGGAGGAAGAGGATGGGGTGAAAGGGAAGACCTGAAAGAGAAATGATTTGTCCAAGGTCACATAGCAAGGAAATAGCAGAGATAGGTTACAGCCTAGTTTTTCAGATCCTCAGCTCAATGCTTACCCTCTCCTTTTTAATTTTTCAGTACTTAATGTGTATTTTACTCCTTTTGAAACCTTTAAAAGACCCCCAATTGCCACAGCTAGACAGTAACACTTTTGAAGGCAGGCATGGAATTATAGATTTCTATCTTGTCTAGCACCTAGCACAATGTTTCACACATAAGAGGCAGTTAAAGGGTTTTGAACAATTGGTTTGTTAATGGTTGTTAGTAAAAGATTTAAGAGATGATACCCAGTTATATCCTATTTGGGAAGGGTAAAAATTTGGGTGGAAACGAATGCCATGTCTGGTGAAAACTAGATCTTGGTAGGGTTCCAAATTCTGTATTGTATTCCTAACAATATGTACCTTTGTCATTACTCTCTTTTTCCATTTTTTTTTCTTCTTTCTTCCTGGCCCCATGTCACCTCCAAGAACAGGTGCCTATTAAGGCTAAAGAGTTTGCTTTCCTCTTTTTTTTTTAATATGAAATTTATTGTCAAATTGGTTTCCATACAATACCCAGTGCTCATCCCAACAGATGCCCTCTTCAATACCCATCACCCACTTTCCCCTCCCTCCCACCCCACCCCCATCAACCCTCAGTTTATTTTCAGTTTTTAAGAGTTTCTTATGGTTTGGCTCCCTCTCTCTCTCTTTTTTTTCCTTCCCCTCCTTCGTGGTCTTCTGTTAAGTTTCTCAGGATCCACATAAGAGTAAAAACATATGGTATCTGTCTTTCTCTGTATGACTTATTTCACTTAGCATAACACTCTCCAGTTCCATCCATGTTGCTACAAAAGGCCATATTTCATTCTTTCGCATTGCCAAGTAGTATTCCATTGTATATATAAACCACATCTTCTTTATCCATTCATCAGTTGATGGACATTTAGGCTCTTTCCATAATTTGGCTATTGTTGAAAGTGCTGCTATAAACATTGGGGTGCAAGTGCCCCTACACATCAGCACTCCTGGGTTAGTCCTTGGGTAAATTCCTAGCAGTGCTACTGCTGTGTCATAGGATAGACCTATTTTTAATTTTTTGAGGAACCTCCACACTGTTTTCCAGAGCGACTGCACCAGTTTGCATTCCCACCAACAGTGCAAGAGGGTTCCCGTTTCTCCACATACTCTCCAGCATCTGTAGTCTCCTGATTTGTTCATTTTAGCCACTCTGACTGGCGTGAGGTGATGTCTCAGTGTGGTTTTGATTTGTATTTCCCTGATGAGGAGTGATGTTGAGCATCTTTTCATGTGCCTGTTGGCCATCTCAATGTCTTCTTTAAAAAAGTGTCTATTCATGTTTTTTCACTGGATTATTTGTTTTTCGGGTGTGGAGTTTAGTGAGTTCTTTATAGATTTTGGATACTAGCCCTTTGTCTGATATGTCATTTGCAAATATCTTTTCCCATTCCGTTGGTTGCCTTTTAGTTTTGTTGATTGTTTCTTTGCAGTGCAGAAGCTTTTTATCTTGATGAGGTCCCCGTAGTTCATTTTTGCCTTTAATTCCCTTGCCTTTGGGGATGTGTCAAGTAAGAAATTGCTGCGGCTGAGGTCAGAGGGGTTTTTTCCTGCTTTCTCCTCTAAGGTTTTGATGGTTTCCTGTCTCACATTCAGGTCCTTCATCCATTTTGAGTTTATTTTTGTGAATGGTGTAAGAAAGTGGTCTAATTTCATTTTTCTGCATGTTGCTATCCAGTTCTCCCAGCACCAAGAATCATAAACTACCTAGGAATAAACCTAACCAAAGATGTAAAAGGTCTGTATGCTGAAAACTATAGAAAGCTTATGAAGGAAATTGAAGAAGATACAAAGAAATGGAAAAACTTTCCATGCTTGTGGATTGGAAGAATAAATATTGTTAAAATGTCAATACTACCCAAAGCAATCTACACATTCAATGCAATCCCAATCAAAATTGCACCAGCATTCTTCTCGAAGCTAGAACAAGCAATCCTAAAATTTGTATGGAACCACAAAGACCAGGAATAGCCAAAGTAATATTGAAGAAGAAGACCAAAGTGGGAGGCATCACAATCCCAGACTTTAGCCTCTACTATAAAGCTGTAATCATAAAGACAGCATGGTATTGGCACAAAAAACAGACACATAGACCAGTGGAATAGAATAGAGACTCCAGAATTGGACCCACAAAAGTATGCTTTTCTCTTTTTTATGCTTGTCTTTCCTTCAAAAAAAGTGGGGGAGGGGTGGATGGAGAGGATTACTTTAACTCTTTGAGAAGTAACATTATTGTCTAAAATAATGGATTTAGATGCCCTCCTTCCCTTCATCAGAAAGTCTATTGACAATTCCTTAATTTTCAAACAAATGAAAGTAAGCCTATAACAAATGATGGTTTGGTCTTTTGATGAGAGTGATTCAGCAAAAGGAGATGTAATGTTTACAAGTAAACCCCATAAACCACCCATCACTAACGCTGTACTATCTTAGCAGACTAGGTGGTGGTTTTATTCTGAAGCTGGGGGAGAACTGAGAACAAAAAAGGACACAAAACAGATTGACAAAGACTCTGCTTTAAGACCCTACAGGGAATTCATTGGCCTACTTGAGTTAAAAAGAGGTGACAGCGTAGATATTCCTTCAGATGGGACAACAAATTGGAATGGGAAGTGGAAGAAAAGCCAAGTCAGAATATATAAATGTTTCTAACAAATATTAGAAGCCTAAAAATATATAATTAGAAGAATGAGATTTTGGAATCTTTGGGATTATTTTAAATATCTTTGTTCTTTCACAGTAGTAGCACAGTGTTTTGTACATAGTAAGTGCCCAGTAAATACTAATTTAAATAAATGACAGCAAGTAAAATTTTAACAAAATTGCAATCTCATTGAGTGGGAAACTGTGGACAGAGGATATTGTAATGCCAACTCACAAACTGTGAGCAAAGGATAGAAATGAGCAAAAGACAGTGCATTATATATGTAATAATGTAATGTGTATGTGAGAAGATAGCACAATTATAGCCTGAAAATCTTACTGGATGAGAGAAGCACAATGACATATATATGGAAGAAAATTCCATCCTTACTTACTTAAATAGCAATAAGGTGCTATTCTATAAATCATTTGGTAAAGGGATTGATACCAGACCATAAAATATACCTTAAAAATAATGTAGCGATATTTAGAGTTGGTCCAGATAATAATAAAGGAGAGCTTTGTTTAGTCTACTATAAATTAGAATACTTCATTGAGAGGAGTTTCTGATAAGCCACACTATCTTCCTAAAATGGCAAGTATGAATTCTGTAAGGAAGAAAGATTGTCTAAGCTTGGTCCTTGGAACAAAATCATCAAATTACTTAAACAAATCTAATATACTGAAAGGATTTTTAGAATATATGTTAAAAATGTATCACAAGGGATTGTGATCTTTGATTCAAGCCAACAATGAAGCTAATAGCTGATTTTCCACATCTTCAAAAAATTAACTAATTATAGAAAGTATGTACATATATGGCACTTCACACAGAGATTTGCTAAACTGATCAGGCTTGGAGAAAACGAAGCCAAATTGACAAAACACGTATAAATGGTCTGTCATACATAAAGATAATCAGTCCTACCAGTTATTTAGCACCCATATGCCAAACACTGTACTATGAAATTTACAAACATCTCTTTTAATTTGATTCTTATTATAACTCTATGAGACAGATGTTGTTTCCATTTTACAGGTAAGGAAATTTGAGACTCTGAAACATATGAGAAAGTCACTCATAGTCACTTAGGTAGATAACCCAGTCTTCAAATTCAAGGCTATCTAACATCTAAGATTATGCTTTTAATCACTGCCCTATTACTAATTAGAAAATTAAATAGGAATTGGAATAGGAAAATGGTGAGGGTTAATTCTTCTGAAATAGTGGATATATGTGTATTAGTTTGCCAGGACTGCCATAACAAAGTACTACAGACCAGGTGGCTTAAACAACAGAAACTACTTTTTTCACAGTTCTGGAGGCTGGAAGTCCAAGAGCAAAGTGTCAGCGGGTTTGGCTTATCTTTGGCTTGCATATGACTTCTTTCTTACTGTGTTCTCATGTGGTCTTCCTCTGTGTGTGCACATTTCTGGTGTTTCTGTGTGTCCAGAATTTCCTTTTCTTTTTTTTCTTAAAGTTTATTTATTTATTTATTTATTTATTTATTTATTTATTTATTGAGAGAGAGAGAGAGAGAGAGAGAGAGAGAGAGAGAACATGCATGCAAGCAGGGGAGGAGCAGAGAGAAAGGGAGAGAGAGAATCCCAACCAGGCTCCGTACTGTCCAAGAGTGCAGCCCAATGCAGGGCTCCATCTCACAAACTGTGAGATCATGACCTGAGCTGAAACCAAGAGTCAGATGCTTAACTGACTGAGCCACCTAGGTGGCCCCCTAATTTCCTCTTCTTATAAAGACATTAGTCATATTGGATTAAGGCCAACCCCAGTGGCCTCATTTTAACTTAATCACCTCTTAAAGGCCCTATCTCCAAGCAAAGTCATATTCTGAGGACAATTCAGTCCATACCAATATGACAATCAAGTTCAATATTCTTTGAAATGAGCATCTACTATGAGCAGGAACTGTGTAAACAATTTTATATTTAGTTTTTCATTTAATTCTCACAACGATAACTCCAGTTCATAGGTGAGAAAATGGAAGCAAAGGAAGATTAAATAATATATCCAATATCATACATCAGGTAGGTTGTGAAATAGGAATTTGAACTTGTATAAATTGTATCCCAAATCTCTTTCCTTGTGCTGTTAGTGTGAAACCTAAGAAATCTGATTATATAGATAATTGATATTATAAAGGAAATTATTACAAGATCTAAATATTAGGAAAAAAGAGAACAGAAAAAAGAAGACTACCTGCTAAGGAGTTTGGATACTAGAAGTAAAAAGACATTTTGGAGTTGGGGGAGTAGGTACTAGAAGCAAACTTTGCGAATGGCATGCTAATAGGAAGTTGTTAGCTCACAATAAATCTTAGTATAATTTGAAATATATTAAGAGTCCCAGGGAGTGTCCCACTAAAATAGGAGAAAATCAGTTATTCGATAACTAATTAAACATAGCAAGGCAGTAGTAAATTGCTTGGAGAGGCTGTAGTCTCAGTGAATATCAGAACAGCTAGGAGGAGAATTTGAGTAGAGGGAGGGCAATGACGCAAGATTTACCAAAGGGCCAGACTGGCAATTATTGACATTAGCAAGTGTGAACATTTCCAATCTGCTTGCTGTGAGGTGCTGGATCTTGAACTGAGCAATATCTTTTATCATACATTTCCAACCCCTTAATCAAGTTATAGCACTATCCATTATTATTTGCTAGTCTAGGAATCAGAATTTCATTGAGAGGACACAGTTGAAAAACAGGTTCTACCTATATCCTTTCTCACAAAATTTTCAAGAGGATTAGGAATTATCTCTCCTTCCTCAATCTTCATCTGACTTTTTCTGGCCCTGTGATTACACATCCTTCAGGAAGGGTACTTGTTGATAGTTGTCAGCTTTCTGTCATATGGCAGGAAATAGCAACCAGCATTATAATCTCTTATTCAGCCTACTCCAAGTGCACAAAGGGAGAAACCACAGGGTTAATTAAATAATGTCATCGCTCTCATAACAAACAGGCAGAGGTCATTAGGATAGACCCAAAACATACAAAGTATGGCTCAGCATACAATCAATGACAGAATTGCAAACAGAACTCATGTCTTCTAGGGCAAAACTCAAATATTTGCTATTAAACATGTAATTAAAATCAGCTCTTTGTGCCTCTTTTAAAATAGATGTTCACATATCTATCTATCACATTAGGATGTGTAATAGAAAGGGATTTAGTGCTGAGACAGAACTGGTTTTCCTAAGTGGGGCACTAACATGCCCTTTCAGCCTCTAAGCGTCAATTTTTCCTGTATATACATATAGACTATTTTAAGGAAAAATGAGATTATGTTTGTAAAAGTGATTTATGGAATGCAAACCACTCTACAAATATATTGTTATTATTCTTTTGCTTTAGTGAAACTTTATAGGAATTGAGTTGAATTTATTTTCCCATTATTATTAATATAAAAGTCCTTTGTGTCTGTGGATTGATTGTTGCTGAAATTGAAAGAGAGGAAGAGGGTTTGGACTAAATGAACTTTACGAATCTTTCAAACCCAAAATTTTGTCTCTGTATGATTTATTTAGTCAAGGTTCACTGCAATCTTTTCCTAAATACTACGAAAGCTGATTGAAAAAATAATTAAAAGAATACTTATGTGGGTAGTGACCAACAGAGATGAACTGCAGCCTACTGCAGATACAGAAATCCTCAAAAGTATCTGTCTACAAATTAGAGATTCCTGGAGATCACCTTTTTTATTACTATTTCTATTTATATACACTGCACATATGTAAAATAAAGTACTAATTATATATACACTGATTATAAAAATAAGGTGTGCTTATTATAAAAACTTAAGAAAACTTAAACATTTATTTCTAGTCATTTTCAGAACTAAACATTTTTAACTAAGCATTTTGTTTTAAACTTTTCCCACTTCATAAAATATTCTTCAGAAATAATCATTTTGAGTGTTATACAATTATTTATACACTGCACTTAATAATTTTCATATTCTTGGATATTTTATTTCTAGTTTTGCACTATTATAAATAATAATAGAGAGAACATTTGTATACTGAATCTTTGGCAAAGTTTCAGATTTTTTAAATAGTTGTTCCTTAAATATTAAAAGTTTACATAATATTAATTCCTTATACAGAAACTCCTCAATTAGCTTTCTTTTAGAGGGCATTACTATGTCAAAATAATATGTCTTCATACTTAGTTCTAAATTTTATTTTTCAAAGGTTACACCAATTCGTAATTTCATTAAGAGTTTAGGTCCCTGTGGAGAACTCAACAATGAACCTTTTTGTAAAGTGATATCCCGTCTTACCTGTATTGACATTTTTTGTTTATATTTGTATTGTTTGTTTGAAAAAAGTTCAGAAAAATTTTAAATTATAAGAATTGGTAAGTATAATCAACTAGACAGAGCAGGAAAACATGATAAGCAAAACATAATTTTAGTAAAAGGTTGTAATTTCAGACTGGAAGATGAAAATGTAAGAGTTTTCATAGAATTTTAAGATTAAAAAGAAATTTAGTAATTCATGTTTGATTTCTAAATTTAAAAAGTAATAACTGGGGCGCCTGGGTGGCTCAGTTGGTTAAGTGTCTGACTTCAGTTCAGGTCATGATCTCATGGCTTGTGGGCTCGAGCCCCACATCAGTCTCTGTGCTGACAGCTCAGAGCCTGGAGCCTGCTTCAGATTCTGTGTCTCCCTCTCTCTCTGGCCCTCCCCTGCTTGCACTCTGTCTCTCTCTCTCTCTCTCTCTTAAAAATAAATATTTTTTTAAAAGTAATAACAAACTTCAGTTATATGAGCAAATTAAAATTATAATTTTAATATATTGTTATTTGAAGGGAAATATTGAGAAAATAAGCACAAAAAGAGCTTAAAGGGTAGACAAGGAAATATAGACCTACAGAAGAATAATTTCATAGGAAAACAACCAAATCTTAAAAGAATATTTAAGGATCTTAAAGCCAAGTTGGGTTTTTGCCACTGTAGGCAAAATAGGGATGTGAACCCTTGGAATTTGTTACATAAATTGAAACTCAGAGCAAGATGCAAACTACATATTATAGATTCTCTGACCCTCATCTAGATGATAAAAATACAAAGATTGACAGCCTTTCTTGGATTTGGAATGACTTATGATGATTGCACCAGTTTAGGGATATGCATTTGCCTTCATGATGGCAATCACAAGATACTGAATTAATTTTTTATAATGGCTAACAAAGGGTTAAGATGTTAAGATTTTGTAAATGTCAATATTAATTATTAGGTCTGCTAAAATTGGCACACAAGAGTTTTAGAAAATAAGCCATGATACCAGCATTACTTTGCTTTAGCATAAACAGAAGTTCCCAAACGGAATCATGAGAGTAGGAGAGGAATGAGTGACTTCTTGCCTGTCCAATTACAGGCTCTAAGACAAGAGAAAACCATTTAAGTGGGTCCTGTCTGGCCAAGGAGGATAAGCTTTCTGTTTCAATCAGCTCCTTGGCTAGCTTGGCTGAAAAAACATTGTTGTTCTCTTAACCTTTGCAAAGCTAAGGAACTTGACAAGTATTTTTTTCAGTAACAGCCAGAGTGATTTATGGCTTCTTCTAGCTCTCCTCAGTTAGAAAAACAAATTTTATGTCTGCCTCATTCTTTCCTCGCCATTATTCCCACTCTATTGTTTTTCGCCATAATCCTTCTTTATTTAATGCAAAGATTATTTTACATTGTTTTCCAAGTGTGTCTGTGTTTAATGTGCTTTAATTATGGAAACTAACTTTCTTGAATTTTCAAGGACAGTTGTTATTTAAAATATTCTGTACCATTGTTCTCATAAACCATCAAAACCGTCTCATAACACATACAGTCCCTCAACAAATACCACTGTCTTCCTTGATGTTATTTTTTAAACTTGAGTGGCAAAAACTGTAGGGGAGGGAAATACACAATAGTGTATATTTAAGAACAGGAACTCTGATTTCAGACAGAACAGAGTCTGCTACTTGATGTGTGACCTTGGACAAGTTATTTAACTTTTCTGTGTTTCAATTTTCTTATCTATAAAATGAAGATAAAATTACCAACCTCATAGGATGGTTGTGAAAATTAGGTTAGAAAAATTGTGCTGGTATTCAACACACTGCCTGGCACCTAGGAAATCCTCCACATATGTTAGTTATTATCAATTTTCAGCCCCAAAGTTTCAAATGAATACTGATAATCATAAAAGAGGAGCGCCTGGGTGGCTCAGTCAGTTAAGCATCCGACTTTGGCTCAGGTCATGATCTCACGGTTCGGGAGTTTGAGCACCACATCAGGCTCTGTGCTGACAGCTCAGAGCCTGGAGCCTGCTTTGGATTCTGTGTCTCCTTCTCTCTCTGCCCCTCTGCCACTCATGCTCCCTCTCTCTCTTTCTCTCTCTCTCTCTCAAAAATAAATAAACATTAAAATTTTTTAAAAAAAGAATTATAAGAAAAAAAGTTAATTTTACCACTAAAGTAAAAGACCTTAACATGAAAATTGCTACAATGTTATTTGTTGTGGTTTGGACCTTGCATAGTAAGTAACTGTGTATTTTCAGGTTGATAATTAACTTGTCTTTTAGAAAGAAAATCTTTGTAGAAACTGTTAAGCTTGGCTGAGTTCAGCTGGGGAGGCCCTGAATGGTAAATCTTCGAAATCTTAGTCATATTGTCTGTTTAATAAATACCATGTCTTCAGGCCATATCCTAACAAGAACTTACTAGCAAAATAGGACAAAAGAGAATGTATCTATAGGTCAATAACAGTTAAATATGTTTAAAGATTTTCAATATGGAAACATTAGTTTCCCCAACAGAAAGAAAATGTCTCTCTCTGTCCAAACTCCAGGATGGAAGAGAGTTGTTACTGTTATTGTTTGCTTGCTTGTTCTTTGTTGTTGTTCTGTGGCTTCTGTTTTTGTGTTTTTTCTCATTAACAACTTTTGAGATTGGAATTACCATTGCCATCCATTGATTATTGTAAAATCTTACCTGATAATCCACATGAAGTATTCAGAGACTTGGCAAGAAACGCTGGAAAAAAACTGGAAAGAATAAACAATTATTAAGCAAACAGTTTTTTAAACAAGTACAGGAGAATAATGTGCCATCATTTCAACAGCAGATGATGAAAATGACAATGCAAATATTATATTAACTAATATATGGTGTCTTGGCTGAACTTTTTATTTCTCTTCATGTAATTGTATACTTTATAATGATGTGATTCATTATATGATGTATAATTAAATGATTTAAATTTTACACCACTGTAAGACTTGATTATTTTATTTGAAAGAGTAATTAATTATAACTATCAATTCTTGCTCAAGTAAAAAAAAAGTGTTTACAAATAAGAAAAAATAAGCCTTTCACAAGAATATGTGCTTTGGTTTGTAAATTTTCTAACTTGGCTATCATATTTATAATTTATTAACTCTTAAGAGATATTTTCACAGTCAAAAAAAAAAAATAAGGCTGAAAGAATCAAAAGTGGTAGCCATGAAAGCATCCTTTCAAAAGATTTGAGAAGCCAAAGAGATGATGTGGAAGGAACCATATTTTCCCTTATGCATACCAGGCGAATGAAGGCCTTAGCCTTTGATAGTGTAGGATGAAAAAAGAGGAAAAGTACTGAGAATGGATATGAGTCAGCTTTCTAATCTGTAAAATGGCTTACAAACAGTAATTTTTATCTATTTTCTTCATGGTTATATCCATGGTACTTATAATAGCATCTGGCACATGGTAGGTTTTTCAATAAATATTTGCTGAATAAAAATATTAGTACATGATATTCATGCTTCATGCTAGAATTTCAAGCCTGAATTTGAAGATGTAATTAAGCCATAAATTAGATAAACATGCTTCTCTTATTCAACAAATATGTATTGTGTGCTATTTTGTGCTAAGTAAAATGCTAGCTGTTATAGGGGACAAAAAAAGAAACAAAGAAAAAGAGTAATACAGCCTTAAAGAGCTGATAATAATTGAGTATAAGGTGACAGACATGCAAAAAATTATAAAACACTGTTATGAGAGTAATGTGAGTGGTATAAGCAGAGCCCTGTGGTTGCACTGAAAAAATAACCAATTATTTCTTCCAGGTTCCTCAATAAAGAGGTGTATGATTGAGAAAGTTGGTTTGAAGTCTTCTTGAATCTTTTTCTGTACTAGCTTCCTCAACACAACTCTATGTTGATTACTTCTTTGAGGTCTCTCTTACTTCCTTCAATGGATCATCGTCCTTTTTTCAACCCCTAAAGATGTGAGGAGCAAGTGGAATATGAGCAAGAATTGGTAGTTATCATAAATTACTATTTCAGGAAGTTTGGTAGTAAAGGAAAAGAGGAAAGCAGAAAAAATGAAAGCATAAAAAGGAGGGGTTGGTCGAGACAGGAATGAATAATATTTGGGGATAGAGAGGTAATACCAGGGAACAAATGATTAAAGATTCAAAAGTAAAATAAGATAACTAATAAAACAAGGTCATAGACTGCAACAACTATTTCATAACCTTCCTACTTTTCCTAGCCTCCAACTTCTCTGCCACTGCAACCCCAGCTGAAGACTTTGTTCTGAATAGAGAAAATGGAAGCCATTAAATAAAAATGTTCTAGTCCTCCTACCGTCAAATCTTTAAGACAATAACAACATCAGAGAGATTTCTCCTACTAACAGCCCCTACCTCCCACCTTGTTCCCACTTTCTCCCATTTAACCATACTCTCCTACTTCTATTAAACTTCTTGTGTCTTTCTCTTTGTTTATCAGTATGACAATTAAGAATCCCTGGGAAACTTTCCCCTTCTCTACATGCAAAATTATGATAATTTACACTGATCCTCCAAGCTATGGTTGATTTGGGGGACAAAAATATCCATGAGAAAAAGAAAAAACTCCTACCCAGTTATAAGTGAACATAAGATATTTATTCATTCTACAATAGGAATGGTGACTATATGGTGAAGGAAACTCTTTTGCCACACCAGAGAGCATGCTTTATCTAGTAGGAAGGAGGAATTACAAAATTCCTACCTCAAAGGTTTATGGTAGGCTTTATTTAGGTTCAGTAAGAATAACAATTTCTTCAGAACATTATTTTTTAAGCATTTAAACTTCTTTAAAAATCCCAGATTCATACTAAATTAACTGCTTTACAGTTTGCATGGTGTTTTGATTTTCAGATAAAAATAAACAGAAGCTCAATATTCTTTTCACTTTGGCATTTAGATTTTTTTTAATACAATAAAAAAGCAGGTTTGCCTCCTGGGTGTAAGGAGAGCTTCTAGCTGTAAGAGTCAATCAATCGGGAAGGGCATTTTGTGGGTAGGAGTGAAAAATCGCCAGCTTGACCTTGAAAAGAATGAAAAATAATTGAGACTAGTGGCAATGAGCATTTATTTCCCATGTGCTGCAGTTTCTCTCACATTTTTAATTTGGTGTAAATTTCTGCCCCCTACCACCTACTCACATATTCTGTGCACTATTAACATCATAATGTATATTAACGAGCCCTCACAGCTGGGTAAGAAGCTTCTTCTAGCAGGCTAATAACATCACTTTGACTCAATGATGCTGTGCATAATGTAATCTAATAAAATTATGTCATGTGCACCGAGAAAGTAGTCAGAATAAAATGGTTCACCCATCCAAAGAGGCAGCAACTAGGAATACAGCTATACTCATGAAATCATCCTGATTTATATAGCCCAGTGGAATTTGTGTCCTTGTATATATTTCTTTGATTATATATATATATATATATATACACATATATATACACATTGTGGTGGGTAAATATAAAATGATAAAATCTCAAGGGTGAGAAAGATATAAAAGACCATATACTACAATTAACTGTTTAATACTTAAATTATCAACAATATTTGTTTCAAGTGGTCATCTAACGTGTATCTGAAACATTTTCTCTTCCCCACCCCACATCCTACCTTTAACAAATCCCTAGCAATTGCAAGAAGGAGTAAAATATCTCCAGAGAAATTTTAAACCTTGGCTACACAATAGAACATACTTGGGAACTTTTAAAAATCTCCAAGCTGAGTCTACAGACCAGATCAAGTAAATCAGGATCTTTGGAGTTAAGACCCAGAAATAAGAGGCATTTTTTTAATTTAATACTTCCCAAGTGATTCCAAATGCATCCAATTGAGAATCACTGCTCTAGAGGCAACACATCTGAAAATAATAAAGGACCTACTGGTCCTAAAAGAAGTTTTCTTGGGAATTCTCAGCTGAAAATCAGGGGAAAATTCTCTTCTTGGCAGATAAAAAATTAAATAATAGATTATTTTTATAAAGCATGAATAAAAGGTTCAGAACTATAAGTGCCAGGCATCACATATAAGTGTCATTTATTTTTTAACCCTTGAAGGAAATATACCTTTCCTTAAACTTTTGCATATTTGAGCAGAATACCCTGTCTTAAGAAGATTAGACACAGGTGCCTACGTGGCTCAGTCAGTTAAGTGTCCAACTCTTGATTTCAGCTCAGGTCATGATCTCACAGTTTGTGAGATTGAGCCCCACATCGGGGCTGACGGCATGGAGCCTCCTTGGGATTCTCTGTCTTCCTCTTTCGCTGCTCCTCCCCGACTCAGTCTCTCTCTCTCTCTCTCTCTCTCTTTCTCTCTCTCTGTGTCTCAAAATAAATAAATAAATAAATAAATAAATAAACTTATAAAAAAATATCAGGCAGATAACATTTCATGTAGAATCTATCTCTATGGATGTGATCCTGTTACTGTTTCTTTACCCATGAGATGTCTGCTCATCTTTTTCTCACGTGAGATATGTAAATATTTTCTTTTAGGACACTGAATGGTGGGATTCCTCCAAACTTTAGTAGATATATTGCGAAGTATCAATCATGCAAAAAAATTATATATATATATATGTATATATATATATATATATATATATATATATATCAGCATCATGTTCTAGAGGCTGATTATCAAGTTCATCCATCTGATGATCCAGTTCATCCATCTAACTGAATCGAGATGGATAGTCTAAGTGTGATAATCACCCTACCACATGAAGGACTATGGAAATATTTAATAACAGATATCACTTTTTCTTCTTCAATTTCTTTCTTCTGTAGATTAAATATACCCTCAAATTCTTCAACTATTTCTCATAAAACATGGCTTTACTTTCTCTCAATATCTTGGTCACTTTCCTCCTATTGCTCCTATTGTAGTCCTCTTAATTATGGTTCCCAGAAATATGAAGATTACCTTCTTGGTCCTAGATATGATAAAATAGAAGTCCTCTTCCTTGAAACATTGAGGTAAGTAGTTGATCAATATTTGGGAAAAAAATTACCATAATGAAGAAACCATTAAATAAGTGATGATCCACTAGTGCATGATGGTACACTGTTACTGAAGTTTATAGTCTCAGGTCTGAGCAATTAAAAGAATGGAGTTGCCATCAACTGGTAAGGGGAGAACTCAGGAAGGAGAAAGTTTTGGAGGGACTTAGTTTTGAGCCTATTAATATTTTGGTACCTGTTAATTGGTAGTTGGATATTTAAGTCAGGTATTCATGGGAAAGGTCTGAGCTATAAATACTAGACAGATATACATTTGTGAGTCATCAGCATTGAGATGGTACTTAAAGGGATGATTTTGGATAAGACCACCAAGAGAGTGAGTATAAATAGAAAAGAGAATAGGTGCAAAGTGTGAGCCCTAGAGCATTCAAAAGCAGTCAATAAACTGAGGGGCGCATATATCTTTTTCTTTTCTTTGGGTAAATACTAATTCAAAAAGATATATGTACCCCTATGTTTATTGTAGCATTATTTACAAGAGCCAGCATGTGGAAGCAATATATGTGTCCCTCCATATATGAATGGACAAAGAAGATGTGAGATACACACACAGTGGAATATTAACCTTAAAAAAGAATGAGATCTTGCCCTTTGCAACAACATGGATGGACCTAGAGGGATTGATACTAAGTGAAATAAGTCAGACAAAAAAAGACAAATACCATATGATTTCACTCATGTGGAATTTAAGAAACAACAAATCAACAAGCAAAAAGGGGGAGACAAACAAAAAATTAGATTCTTAAATACAAAGAACAAACTGGTGGTTTCCAGAGGAGAAGGAAGATAGGTGAGATAGATAAAGAAGATTTAGTACAAATTTTTCATTATAAAATAAATTAGTCATGGAAATGAAAAGTACAGCATAGGGAATATAGTCAATAAGATTGTAATTGCATTGTTTGGTGACAGATGGTGACTACACTTATGGTGAACACTGAGTAATGTATAGAATTGTTGAATCATTATTTTGTACACCTGAAACTACTGTAACACTGTGTGTTAGTCATACTTCAATTAAAAAATAATAAAAGAGGGGGCGCCTGGGTGGCGCAGTCGGTTAAGCGTCCGACTTCAGCCAGGTCATGATCTCGCGGTCTGTGAGTTCGAGGCCCGCGTCAGGCTCTGGGCTGATGGCTCGGAGCCTGGAGCCTGTTTCCAATTCTGTGTGTCTCCCTCTCTCTCTGCCCCTTCCCCGTTCATGCTCTGTCTCTCTCTGTCCCAAAAATAAATAAAAAACGTTGAAAAAAAAATTAAAAAAAAAATAATAATAAAAGAAACAGTCAATAAGATAGTTGAAAAACCAATACTGTGCGTTCTGCATGCTAGGTGAAGGGAGGGTGTGCTCAACTGTGTCAAATACTGTTGAAAGTCTAATAAAATGAAGACTTGAGGTTCTGGGTGATATTGACAAGAGTGATTCTTTTGTGGAAAGAACAAAAGCTTATTTAAATCACATTCAAGAAAGAATGGGAAGACAAGAATTGAGTATTGAGTGTACAAATACATTTTTTCTTTGGGATAGAATTTTAAAAAGCATGTTTGTTTACTATTAGGAAAAATCCATTAGAGAAGAGGAAATTAATGATGCACAAAAAGTGGGAAGAATAATTGAAGGATATCCTTGAGTGAAAGAGAGTGAAAAAATCTAGAACATAAGTTGAAGGCCTGTCCTTACCTAAAGTACATACAGCTTATCCATAATAACAGAGGAGAAAGCAGAGTAGATGGTCACAGATGTATTGGGTGGAAATAAAAGGTGGTGTTGCTTTTGGAAGTTCTTTAAGTATTGCTTCCATTTTCTCAGGAAAAGAGGAAGAAAGATCATAAGCTAAAAGTGAGAACGAGGGAGAGGGTATAGGGTTTAAGGAGAAGGAGAAGGAATACAATAATTATCTAAGTCTAGCAGAGTGGGAGTATAATTGCTAGGCAGCGCAAAGGGCCCACTTAAGGTTAATGATCACAAATATAAAATGACGCCAATTGACATGGTTGTGTGTTTTTCTTTAGTCATGTCAACTAAACAAGCCCAGACATGCAAGAGGCATAAAATTGTGTTTTTTTAATGTTTATTTTTTAGAGAGACAGAGACAGAATGTAAGTGGGTTAGGGGCAGAGAAAGAGAGAGACACAGAATCCAAAGCGGGCCCCGGGCTCTGAGCTGTCAGCACAGAGCCCAACACAGGGCTCCAACCCAGGAGCTGTGGGATCATGACTCGAGTCAAAGTTGGACGGTCAACCAACTGAGCCACCCAGGCACCCTGGCATAAAATTGGTTTTAACCAGGATTGAAGACAAGTGAAAACAATACAGTGAAAAAGTAGAAAGAGGCTGAGAGTAGAGATAAGGAAGTTAGTATGATGATTGACTATATCATTCAAGCTAAATAACCAAGGAAGTGAAGACATGAGCAACGAAATAGTGAAAAGCAAGTAGGATAGATATTTTATTGGCTTGGTGGGTTCAAAGGATTATTGGAATTGAAATATAGGAAGGAATGAACTGGAAAGTTTAGAGGAGGTGATAATCAGGGTGGAGAGCTTGAAATTGAAATCATGCAGGAGTTCCAGTTATTGACAAACACAAGATTTAAACTATAACTTGCACAGTGGCTGAGGTAGAAGACAAGGTCATTGGAAGAAAGGAGGTCAATAAACTGAAAAACGAGGCAAATAGAAGGATCATCTACATGCATGAAGAAGTCATAAAGAATGAAGACAGCTGTATTAGTAGAAAGAATGACAGAAATGAGGAGGAGTGATCTTCTGAGGGTCAGTACATGACTGCAAACGGGCGGGGTAGTGGGTGGAATAAACATCTGATGACATAAGAATCAAATCTTGAGAGGGAGACAGTTTAGAGATTGTTTTGAATATTTCTTTATACAACATACTTGTTTTCATCTTCAGCTTATCACTGATATACTTGTTTAATATATATTCTATATTTTATTTGTGATTTTGATGAAATGATAGAACAAAACAGGTCTAAGGATAGAGCTCCAGACCATGCCAGTAGAAACTTCCCCCCAGGTTGATACTGACCTATTAATAAACATCCAACAAATATGCTGTAGTTTAATAATTTAATTATCTTGTCTGTCCATAAGAATGTCAAGTGTTGTGATAAATGTAATGCCTTATTGAAATGTTAATATATCAAGTGCAATGTTTTTCAGACCGGTATACACTGCCCCTAGTAGTTAGTCCACAGATATATCCTCAGAGGTCCTCAAGTTCCTGTGAGAATTATTCTAATGTTGTTATTTAACTTTAATAAAAATATTTTAAAAATCAATACAGACATATTCAATATAATTTGGATAGCCTCTTTATAGTTGAGAACTGCCACACTTCTGTTCTTGGGTCTGCAATTATCCTCATACTGGTACCAAGAAGTACTACTTTAATTGTTAGTTAAAAAAAGAGAGGATGCCGGGGCACCTGGGTGGCGCAGTCGGTTAAGCGTCCGACTTCAGCCAGGTCACGATCTCGCGGTCCGTGAGTTCGAGCCCCGCCTCAGGCTCTGGGCTGATGGCTCGGAGCCTGGAGCCTGTTTCCGATTCTGTGTCTCCCTCTCTCTCTGCCCCTCCCCCGTTCATGCTCTGTCTCTCTCTGTCCCAAAAATAAATTTAAAAAAAAAAAAACGTTGGAAAAAAAAAAAAAAGAGAGAGAATGCCTTAATACTTAAATGATGCATGCACACAGAAAGCAGGCCAAATGACATCATTGTGTCCTCTATAAGTGATGATTTTGCAGTGTTTCAAATAAAGAAAAGACGTGGGTGACCTGAATCATCACATGGCATGTGGTAGAATTGAAAGATCAAACCCATGGAAGTCAGTACCATGTTCATATTGCTAAACAGTGATTTAAATCTCAAATCTATTTAGATTGATTTAATCTATGTAGTTAACCTAAATAATATCAACTATCACATGAAATTTTAGGGATGAGTTTAAATAATACTGGTTTTGTGGCTTTATTAGCATTCATATTGGATGATCTCAATATATAATTTTATTTATATTTCATTATAATTAAAATATAAACAATTTAGAATCTATCTTCTTTCATCTTAATAGGTTTTAATTATTTCTCAAGCTGGAAAAATATCCATCTTTTTCATTTTTCCTGTATTTCTAGTCTAATGACTCTGATTTTACTTTTTTTTTTTTAAGAGAGAGAGCACACATGTGGGATCAGGGAAAAGGAGAGAAGGGCAGAGAGAGAGAGAGAGAGAGAGAGAGAGAGAATCCCAAGCAGGCTCCACACCCGGCGGGGAGCCCAACAGTGGGCTCAGTCACACAACCCTGGGATCATGAACTGAGTTGAAATCAAGAGTCAGATGCCCAATTGACTGGCCCACCCAGGCACCCCTAATGACTCTGATTTTAAAACGCGAGAGTAAAATATACAACATGCCCTGTTTCTTTATGAGTCCATGCTGGCAACCAGAAAATTATACATTTTTCTACATCATTTAAAGGCACTCTTGTATTAGTCAGTAACATCACCCCCTCCAATCTCTCAATAGCTTAAAATAAGAGTTTATATCTACCTCTTACTATAAGTCTCAGGCAGATCAGCAGAGAAGCTCTCCTCATCATAGTCACCCAGATACCCATGTTAATAGACTTCATCTGGACATGAGTTTCCTGATCACCAGAACAGTGGAAAATTGCACAATGGCTTCTATAAATCTCCACCTAGATATGCTACATATAATTTCCAATCACAATTCATTGGCCAAAAAAATTTACATGGCCATACCTTCAAATGGGAGTAGGAATAACACTCCTACCACATAAATGGTGGAGAATTGGAAAGATTGGGTGGATAATACTAATGAATGCCTGTATCCCTAGAATCTTATAGGATGAATATTATATTTACCAGTTTAGAATTAACATTTGTGTCAATTAGAGTTCTATGTTTGCAAACAACATAAATTGACTCTAGCAGTTAAAAGGAATTCATTTAAAGGACTGAAAAGAGAAGATTAAATAATCAGAATGATAAGAAAACCAGAGCAGTTCTGGGTGTCTCAGTAGAAAGAGTAAATGAATGGCCTCTTCAAGGTTTCCCTGCTGGGGTGAATAAAATCCACACAAATGCAGTGTTTTTGATGCTCATGCAAAGGGTGGAAATTGATTGGTTATATTGAGTTACATGCCTAGTTCATGGCAAGGGGACATCAGCACCGTAATATCCCATTCCAGTGATGAAAGAGGTAATTTCCCCCAAAGAAAATCCAGTGTTGTTGTGAAAAGAAAGAGGGACACTTGAAAGCCAAAATGCAAACTTTCTTCCCTTTTGAAAATTCTAACTTCATTAAGCTGTCTCCTGGCACCTCTTCTATTCTTGATCTTTTAGAAGTTTATTGTTGTTCTCATGACCCATAGGATGAAAGACTAAAAAAGAAAGACCCTGTCTGCCCAAAATTATCTTTCCTACTGGCATGCCACATGGCTGAAATCATTCACCAATATGGACATTGTTTTGTGTAGTTATCATCTCTAGGAGGGGCTTAATACCAAACAATCAATACTAAAACAATTCATGGATTAATTTGTGAGATTAGATGGCCGTAAGTGAGCTGAGCAAGACCATGTGGGAAAGAAATGAAGGACCATGATGACATTTTTCAAAGTCTGCATTCTGGAAAACTTCCTGGAGAATAATGATTTGGAAGATGAGGGTCAGCTCTACAGAGAAGTCCCGGGCAGTCTCAGGTACTAGTATTATGATTGGGAAAAAAAGCCATAGCAAACATTTTTACAGTAAGAGTATGAACACAAAATGCTTTCTCTCATTCCATACTTGCAGCCATCTGACCTTTGAAATTTGGCTACTACTGAGTTCTTCATGAGTACCACCTGTTTTTCCTACTTTGGAGAATCAGTTATAAATAAAATGAGTTATTAATATTTGGCAATGCAGCTTCAAACACCAAATAGAAAGTTTTACTGACTACTCTGTTGAGTCCTTGAAGACAGATGGACCAAGCATGTGTGCATCATTTGAAAAGGCAGCATTTTGCAATGGAGGGCCAAAATCTCATTCTGTCCACCCCACCCCCACAAACATTGCTTCTGCAGGCTGAGCTCTCTGGATAATCAGAGAGAGTTCTGCACATGTGAGAAAAAGACAATAGCACAAGTCTGGAGTAGGTTTAAATTATGTTGTTACCTTTACTTATTTAATTTTTTAAAAAAGATTCTCTTTAAAAAAAAAACAGAGCCTCTAGATTTACCTATAATATAAAGCATTTTATTTTATAACGAACCAAATTCTCCCAGTAGAATCTCTCACTGGTTACAAATTAAGCAACCTGGACACTGCATTTACCCCTTTAGGCCTTAAGTAACTGCCACTTTGCAGAATGGCCCAAATGCAGAAATAAATACAGAGATAAGGAAATGGGCTTTCATGCCAGTTTGCTAATAAATTGCCACTTCAGTTTCCTAAATGAATTCCTGGTGGCCTAAAAGAGTTGACATAGATTCTGTACTCCTGTCAAACTTCTAGAAAGGAACTTAGAGGCTAGTAGGAAAATTGATAAATTATTTAGGTTTTAAAAGACTGACATGAAATGAAGAAAACATTAGTCACTATATTCATTCCTTAGGCCAAGAAGTTAAAGTCAATTTTTCTGGGAGGCCCTGTGGGACACAATGATCCTGTTTTAAGAGCGCACTCCAAGCATGGACTTAGAAATGCATTAAATACAGTACTATTGGTTATGATATAGAAATGCACTACACAGAATACCCAAATTAGCCCTCCTTAATCTTCTCTAATTCCCAGAGGAGGTCAAGTTTCCTTATTACAATCTTTTTTTTAATGAAAGATAACAAAGCCAGGGTGATTATAAATTAATAATGAGCAATAATTTATAATAGTGATAGAGCAAATACGTCCCCCAAATTCAGAAAACGGTTGTTTCCAAAATCTCATTTGTACATAGATTTTTTTTAAGTATGGAATATGTTTTTCTTTTTTTTTTTAATTTTTTTTAACGTTTATTTATTTTTGGGACAGAGAGAGACAGAGCATGAACGGGGGAGGGGCAGAGAGAGAGGGAGACACAGAATCGGAAGCAGGCTCCAGGCTCTGAGCAGTCAGCCCAGAGCCCGACGCGGGGCTCGAACTCACGGACCGCGAGATCGTGACCTGAGCCGAAGTCGGACGCTCAACCGACTGAGCCACCCAGGCGCCCCTGGAATATGTTTTTCAATCATACTTGGAGTCTCAGGCTAATTCAAAAAGATTGATACACCCAAAAACATGCTTGAGTATCGTGCTGTCAGTACACTACCATCTCTATACCTCACTTCCCATGTGACCTGCAATAGAAAAACAATAGAAAGCAGGGGTATCACATATGGGAGGAGTGGTGTGTAGAACAGTTATGACTAAAATGGAGAAAATATGCCAAAGGTACCAGTCGTTTGTAAATCAGCTGTTCGTATGACAGAGAGTGCTTGTCCTGATGTCTATTAGCTAAGACACATTCTTCCCAAAATAATAATTAGAAAATTTTTCTTAAACCTAAACCGGAGAGAAGGTATTTAAATAATTTATGCAAAATCCAAAGCGCTTATACCTGTTCTGCCCAGAGAACACTTTGCTTGTGGCTAGAACTCTTATGTGTATATCTGTCAGGCACACAGTGCCTTTTTTCCCTGAATACTGCTAAAGACTCACAATTTTTTTTTTCTTTCCTTCTCTTCCTTTTTAATATTCCCTATTAGTCCACAAAGTGCTTTGGTCATAAGAGACTTAAAAAACTGAAAACAAACTGAGGGTTGATGGAGGGTGGGAGGGAGGGGAGGGTGGGTGATGGGTATTGAGGAAGGAACCTTTTGGGATGAGCACTGGGTGTTGTATGGAAACCAATTTGACAATAAATTTCATATATTGGGGGAAAAAAAGTGCTTTGGTCATTACAACCTTACCTCTCAATGTAATTTCCAAGGTTAGAGCTTATCAATTTCATCATCACAATTTGTATTGACTTCCTGATAAGGTCTACGGGGTACCACCCTGAACGCGCCTGATCTCATCTGATCTCGGAAGCTAAGCAGGGTCGGGCCTGGTTAGTACTTGGATGGGAGACTTCCTGATAAGATGTTGGGAAAGCAAGCACTTTAATCTCACCACTAACATTTTATAAATCATATTTAAAGTGGGTCTTCTTCTGAAATTGTTTTGTAAATAATCCTATCTGCTATGTGTTGATTTCTGTACCTCACTCCTAAATTTTAAGTTGTAGGTTACATTTGGAGTGTTTTGCCATTTATCCTCATCCTATATTTCTCTTGTCTCATTTTCCACATATATTGCTTCAAGTCTATGTTGAAACTACATATGAAGCACTGGGTGTTGTATGGAAACCAATTTGACAATAAATTATATATATATATACATATATATGTGTATATATATATATATATATACATATATATATAAAAGAAACTACATATGAATCTAGACAAATGAAGACGCTGGTGGTTGTGAGGGTGGGGTTGGGGGGTTACACACCCTCACAAGGGACAAGAGGAGGGACACAGAGCCAGCAATCTGATTGATAAGAGGACTAGAGGGCTTCTCTTTAAGTTGTGAAGTGAGCACCCTGGCTTTTTAGAGGCCTCTGCATTTCTTTGAAGGGAGCTTCAGAGTGGATGTAGCCCTTTTGATCGATTGTTTTCTTTCACCACTTTTGATAGTACTGATATGGGTAAAGATGAAACTTTTTCTCTACCACGAGGAACATCAGCGGTCCAATTATAATAATAAGTGGCAACTGAAATTGGTCTTAGTCTCAGGGAGAAAAAAAGAAGTGATAGAAAAATGGTAAAATGGAGAGTGCTCCACCTAAAAGAAGCATCTGTTACTAGGTTCCAGTGGATTATTGCCATTTAGGAATATAGGCACTGTGTTATCAGTCTTTTCAATTTTTCAAAAGAAGCCAGAAATCCAGACTTTAATGTGAGCTCTCCCATTTTTTTTTCAGTGTTGGCTCAAGCTAATGCTTTTTTGTGACTTTACCAGACAGTATGGCATCTTTTTTTCAGGAGACATTGACATCCGTTCTATCTCAACTGACTCATTTGGTGGGAACAAGAAGTCCACATGCCAATGCAAATCAAGAAGGGAGAAGAGGTTCAGGAAGAGGGGAGGAGTGGGGGAGACATTCTGCAGTGTATAAAGATAATGAGTATTGATGCTTTATTTTTTACCAAAAAAAATCTATATATATATTCCACCAAACTGAGTCCTTGAGATGTCAAAAATATGTATTATAGTGAGAAGCTGACAATTTTTAAAAGTGCTATAACATTTAAAACAGGAGATGGAGAAGGAACATTGGGATATAGAACTGAGATAAGTCTGGTAAGATTTGTTCTTATAAAGAATTAATGTTGGCTATTAGCAAAAATACAGAGAAGTCCCCTGTATGATAAACAACAAAATTCAAGATAATGGTTACATGAGATGCAATCTGGGAGGGTTACCAAAGGGTTTTAATTATATTGCTGGTGTTTTATTTCCTAACATGAGTTGCAGGTATGTGAATGTTCACTATAAATTGTTATATATTTTTATATGTCTTAACTATTTCATAATAAGCACATTTAGAAGAATAAATGTTAAACCTTCATCAGACCTGTGAATGTTTTTTCTGCCAAACCATTATATTTCCTTTTCAAGGGCAAGAAGGGAAAGGGCTCTTAGACTTTTCTTTTCTCACTAAAAATCTCTCAGCCTCTGACAGATGACAAGAGACTGTGAGCTGAAAAGCACACCTCAGGTTGGCAGGAACATTGAGGGGTTGCCAGAAATGTTCTAGCTGATAGCACAGCCATGACTCCAGCAATTGGACCCCAGATTTCTGTTTATTTTCCGAACCCAGCCAGAGATGTTTATAGAATGAGTGTTCTGGAGTCTGCTTTAATTTCTAGAAGGAAGTAATTAAAAAATTAGTAATTCCTGAGTAATAATCAGGCACCATATTGTTTATATGAATTGCTGTCATCACCATCATTATAACAATTACCACTCACATGGCATTTAACAATATACAAAAATGTCTTATATACATTATCTTATCTTGGTCTAGCAAAAATCCTGGAAGGAACAGGGGAAGAATAGTATTATCTCTAATCTCCATAATGGATTGACAGAAATCTATAGCTATGACTTTATCTTTCTGGACAATTATCTGCCAGTGCCTTAACCTTCCCCAATCCCATAGGTTGAGTCCACCGAACAGCTTGGACCAGGGGTTTGTCCATGCCCCAGACCTAATGACCAACCCTGTTCTTAATCATGGGTTATTTTTAAAAGCTTACATGTAACAATATTTTAGCATATTCTAATATCATCTCTCTACTAGTCCCATCTAATATAGTACCTATGTTCTTGTAACTATCAAATGTTTCTTAAACAAATTATTTCCATGTTTCAGTTTTATATCCCAGTGACATTGTTAATTATCTTATTTGTAGTGCTTTTTGTCATTTGATTCTCATGGGTTTTCCAGCCATCTGTAAATAATTTTTACCTTGTTCTTTTCAGTTTTTATACCTATAACTTTTTCTCTCATATAATTGAATTGACTAATGCCTCCAGGGAAATACTAACTAATAATGATGATAGCAGGCAACTTTATCATGTTCCTGACCAGCAGGGGCTTCTCAGTGAGTCCTCATTAAGATGTTGCTGATGTAATGACATCCACCCCAGCAGCTTAAGGAGGTACATATCTATTCTTCCTCACTTAGGGAGAAAGTATATATGTTTTCCACTTTTTGAGATATTGACATATAACATATGAAGGTTAAGATGAACAATATGATGATTTGATACACAAATATATTGTGAAATGATTACCACACAAAGGTTGATTAACACCTCTATGCTTTCACATTATTACAACATTTTTGTGTGTGATGAAAACACTTAAGACTACTCTTTTAACAACTTTCGAGTAGATAATACAGCATGGTGAATTACAGTCATCATGCTGTACATTAGATACCCAGAACTTATTCCTCTTATCCTGGAAGTTTATACCCTTTGGCCAAAATCTCCCCATTCCCCCCATTCCCTAACCCATGACAAGCACTATTCTACTCTCTATTTTTATGAATTAGGGATTTTTAGATGCCACATATAGATGGGAATGTACGGTATTTGTCTTTCTCTGTCTTGTTTCACTTAGCATGAGGCCTTCAAGGTTCATCCATGTTGTTACAAATGGCAGGATTTCCTTCTTTGTCGTGGCTGAATAATATTCATATATATTATTCATATATATGTTATATATGAATATATATAATATATGTATTATTCATATATATATATATATATATATATATATATCACAACTTCTTTATCCATTGATCCATCAGCGCCCACTTGGGTTGTTTCCATATCCTGGCTATTTGGGAATAATCCTGCAATGAACAAGGAGGTATCGATATCTCTTCAAGACACTGATTTCAGCTTCTTCAGACATATACCCAGAAGGGATTTCTGGATTATACAGCAGTTCTATTTTTTAATCTTTTGAGGAGCCTACATACTGTTTGCTAATTTACGTCCCCACCAACAGTGCACAAGCATTCCCTTTGCTCCACATCCTCGCCAACAATTCTATTTCTTGTCTTTTTTGATGATAGCCATTCTAACAAGTGTGGAATGATATCTCATTTGTGGCTTTGATTTCACATTTTCTTGATGATCAGTAATGTTGAGCATCTTTTCATGGACCTATTGGTCATTTGTATGTCTTCTTTGTACAAATGTCTATTCAAGTCCCCTGCTCATTTTTTTAATCAGTTTTCTTGCTATTGTCGTATGAGTTCCTTATATATTTTGGATGTTAATTCCTTGTCAGATAGATGGTTTGCAAGTACTCTTTCTCACTCTGTAGATTGCCTTTTCATTTTACTGATTGTTTCTATTGCTATAAGAAGCTTTTTAGTTTGAGGTGGTCCCACTTGTTTATTTTTGCTCTTGTTGCTTGTGTTTTTGTTGTCATATTCAAAAAATTGTTGCCAAGACCAATGTCAAGATTTTTATCTATGTTTTCTTCTAGTAGTTTTATAGTTTTGGGTCTTACACTTAAGTCTTTAATCCATTTTGAGTTAATTTTTGGAAATGGTGCAAGATAGGAGTCTAACTTCATTCTTTTGCATGTGAATATTCATTTCCCTATATAAAAAATATCCAACACTATTTATTGAAGAGACTATCCTTTCCCTTCCTCGTTAAGTATTCCTGGCTCCTTTGTCAAATATTGACTATGTATGAATGGGTTTATTTCTGGGCTCCCAATTCTGTCCCATTGGTCTATGTGTCTGTTTTTATGCCAATATCATACTATTTTAATTAATAGAGCTTTGTAATACAGTTTGAAATCAGGAATATGATGCCTCCAGGTTTGTTCTTTCTTAGGATTGTTTTGGCTATTCGGGGTCTTTTGTGGTTCCATACAAATTTTAGGATTGTTTTTTTGTGTGCAAAGGACATTGGAATTTGAATGGGGATTGCATTAAATCTATAGGTCACTTTGTGTAGAACAGACATTTTAACAATATTAATTTTTCAAATCCATGAACACAGGATATGTTTTCATTTATTTGTGTCTTCTTCAGTTTCCTTTAATAATCTTATAATTTTCAGTGTACAGCTTTTTCATTTCATTGATTAAATTTATTCCTGAGTACTTTATTATTTTTCATGCTATTATAAATGAGATTGGTTTTTTAAATTTCTTTCTCAGGTGGTTCACAGTTAGTGTATAGACATGCAACTGACTTTTGTATGTTGATTTTGTATCTTTTAACTTAATTTATTAGTTCTAACACTTCTTTGGCATACTCTTTTAAATGTTTTAAATTTATTTTAATTTGTTTATTTTTTTAAGGTTTATTTATTTTTGAGAGAGAGTGAGAGAGAGAGAGCGTGCTCAAGGCGGGAGGGCAAAGATAGGGAGGGACAGAGGATTCGAAGCACACACTGTGCTGACAGCAGAAAGCCCAATGCAGGGCTTGAACTCACAACTGTGAGATCATGACCTGAGCTAAAATCACAAGTTCGACGCTAACTGACTGAGCCACCCAGGTGAACCTAAAATTTTCTATACATAAGATCATATCATCTACAGAGAAAATTTTACTTCTTCCTTTTTTAAGAGACAGCATGAGCAGGGAAGAGGGGTAGAAAGAGAGGGAGAGAGAGAAAGAGAAAGAGAGAGAGAGAGAGAGAGAGAGAGAGGATCTTAAGTAGGCTCCACGATCAGCCTGGAGCCCAATGTGGGGCTCGATCCCAGGACTCTAGGATCATGACCTGAGCTGAAATCAAGAGTCTGAGGCTCAACTGACTGAGCCACCCAGGTGCCCCTTACTCCCTCCTTTCTGATTTGGATGTCTTTTATTTCTTTTTCTTACTTCATTGCTCTGGCTACAGCTTCCCCAGTCCTATTTTACTATTTAAATGGCAATGGTGGGAATGGGCCCTTATATTATCCCTAATTATCCCTAATCTTAGCAGGAAAGCTTTCAAGCTTTTACCACTGAGTTGATTTGTTGTATATGATTTGTTGTATATGGCCTTTATTATGTTGAAATACATTCCTTCTATTTTTGAGAGTTTTTGTTATGAAAGGATGTTAAATTTGTCAAATCCTTTTCCTGCATCTATTGAAATGATCATATAGTATTAATCATTAATTCTATAAATGTGTATATCCTATTTATTAATTTGTATATGTTGGACCACCCTTGCATCCAAAAGATAAATCCCACTTGATGATGTGTGAGTCTTTTAATGTGCTTTTGACTTGTCTTCTAGTATTATTTTTTAGAATTTTTGCATCTATGTTCATCAGGGATATTGGCCCATAGCTTTCTTTCCATGTATCCTTGTAGTGTCTTTTCTTTTTTTTTTTAATTAAGAGAGAAAGAGAGAGAGAAACAAGCAGGGGAAGGGCATGGAGAGAGAGAGAGAGAGAGAGAGAGAGAGAGAGAGAGAGAATCTTAAGCAGTGTCCACACCCAGCGTAGAGCCTGATCTCATGACTATGAGATCATGACCTGAGCCAAAATCAAGAGTTGGTCACTCAACCAACTGAGCCACCCAGGCACTCCTCCTTGTACTGTCTTTATCTGACTTTGGTATCAGCGTAATTAATGTTAGCCTCATAACATGTATTTGGAAACATTCCTTCCTCTTCAGTTTTTAGGAAGAGTTTGAAAAAGATTGGTGTTAATTCTGTAAGTGTTTGGTAGAATTTACCAGTGAAAACATCTGGTTCTGGGCTTTTCTTTGCTGGGAGGTGTTGGATAACTGTTTCGATCTGCTTACTTGTTATTGGTTGGTTCAAATGTTTTATTTATTCATGATTTAGTATAAAATGTTTTAAAAATGCACACAAGCTTTTTCTTAACTGGCAACAGCATTTAACTAAATGATTTGGACTCATTTTCCCTGTCTTCACAGTTCTACCCTTATAATGAATGCCCAAATGCATATAAGTTTTGTATCTCAGAGTGTAATTTAGCCCATCAGTGAGAGAAAGGTACACATTGGATTCTGGTGTGCATTTTAAATATGTTTCAATATATTTTCTACTCTTGTCTATGTACTAGCCACATTTTTTAATGTCTCTGAAAATCTGACTAATGAAGGTTTAAACAAATAGGGATCATTTTCCTCATATTATAAATAGCCTAGAAATAAGTGTTTATATATAATGGTATTAGTTTATCTGTTCAATACCAAGGATCCAGATTCTTTCTATTTTTCCTCTCTATCACCAATAGTGTGTCCTCATGCTGATTGCCTCATGGTAGCAAAATGGTTTTTAAAGCTCTAGACTGCACATCTGCATTCAAAGTAGGAAAAATAGGGGTGGAAGTAGGCAGGGATTAGGGAAGAACAGTACCAGCAGCGTATGTCCCTTTTAATCAGGAAAAAAAATTTTTTTCTACAGAGACCTTATCAGCAGATTTCATCTTTGGTTTCATTGGCTACAACTGAATGACATAGCCACCCTGAACTGCAAGACAGACTAGGAAGTTGTCATAACTGGCTTCATCATCTGGGGCCAGGCATAAACAAAGTCAGGATTCTATCATCAAGGAAGAAACAGGAATGGATTTAGAACAGAAAACTAATGGTGTTTGCCTTAAATATCCAATCTGAAATTGTGTTTTCTGCATTTCTTCAGCAAATTGGTGAGGTAGAGATCTAATAATTTCTTATGAGTAAAAAATATATAAAACAGTGTAAATTGTGAATACCACATTATTCCTACCCTGTCTTATCCATGACATAATTAATTTGGGTGAAAATCAATTATATAACTTTTATCAGTTGAGGGAGATCCACGAAATACAAAAACATTAGGCCTTCTATTTCACACAAAGAATATTCTAGTTTGTGATCTCTTGCCTACTTTGAAAATTTATTCATACTGCCATATCCAAAATCATTTCTATAGGACACTGTTAGGCCTAGTGCATTCTAATCAAGAGAGAGCATGATGATTACTTAATACACACACAAAAAAAATATTGGCCAAAGATAGAGATCAAGTTTATCCAAGAAGTACAAATTGTTTGATATTATTGCTATAGAGAAGATAAGTTTCTTTCTCTTGGCAGCATTTTTCTCATGTAGATGAGTATTGCCTTGTGGTCTTGTAACAAAGTGCTCCAACCATTATCAGACATGTCAACTGCCACTTTGAACAGGTTTAAAATGCCTGGGGCTCTAAAAACTGATAAGAAAAATCAGAGCCTATTTTAGTTTTTCAAAAGCTTCTTGACACTCCAGGGGACAGATATCCTCATCATGGTTTTCTCTTCTAAGTAAAGTCAAAAAGCAGACCAGCTAGAGTGCCAAAATGAGGTACTTTGTATTAATGTTTTTATCCTCAACATGCTGATTTGGTCTTTTAAATTGTTTGCTTGCATGGATGTAAGACTTTTCTAGTTTTTCATAGTTTCTTGTTCTATAAAGGAATTGAATGTACTTTTCCAAGTTTAATCCTATATGTTTAATCTCTGAAAACTCAAATTTGAATTTTCTAAGCCTCAATATAAAACCCATTTGTTTAACATTCAACAGATCTTTTTGGTTGTTCACGCACTATGTATAGACACTGTAAAGAAAATCAAATGCACAACAGTGAATAAGATAATAGTCCCTGCTTTTGCTGAGCTTACAGTGGAGTGAAGAAGAGAAATTTTGTTATTCAAAGGAAGTTTCCCAGGGAAATTCAAAACTAAGCTAAGACCTTGTGTTGCCTAAGGAAAGTAATGCCAGCTGGTGAAACAAACAAACCCCAATTTCTCAGCAGTTTAATACACAAATGATTTACTTCTTATTCACGTTACAGTTACATGAAAGTCCCAGGCACCTTCATCTTAGACTTCTGTTCTCGTCAAAGTCTAACTGAATTTCCAGTTAGGTGGTGGATGGAGAAATAGAGCAAGGTTTGTTTGTAGCAGGGCTTTATGGACCAGGACTGACAGTGGTGCATCACTTCCCTCACATTTTACTTAGTGACACCAGTTACACATGACT
Source organism: Neofelis nebulosa (assembly GCF_028018385.1). NCBI lineage: Eukaryota > Metazoa > Chordata > Mammalia > Carnivora > Felidae > Neofelis > Neofelis nebulosa. The sequence goes on from NC_080786.1 coordinate 92,707,399, forward strand.
GCAAGGGAGGCTAGGAAATGTAGTCTAGCCATGTGCTGATGATAAAGAGGGAAAGCTGGATACTGCTGAACACAATTAGTGCCTACCCAAACCTGAAGGGTGAGTAGCAATTAGCTATAAAAGTTGAAGCAAGAGAAAAGATGGAGAGATGTAATGAAGAATGTTACAGACAGAGAAAGCACAAAGTAGAAGACCTGGAGGTAAGAAAACATGGCAGGTAGAAGCTGAAAGTTGTCCAGTGTGGCTGGAAAATGGAATTCAAATTGGTGAAGTGAATAATGGGCAGGTCATGGACATCTTTGTGGACCATTTTAAGGAACATGGTCTTTACCCCAAGAAAAGTAGGACTCCATTAAATGTTTTAACCAGGGAAGTGAGATGATCAGATTAGATATTTTTTAAAACCATAATTCTTGTGGTATGGAAAAGAAATTGGAAGAAGTGAGAGAGAGCGTAAGACTGAAGGCCAACTAAGCAGCTGTTTATAATTTAGGTGGTAGGCCCTAAACTAGGATAATGTCATTAAAAGCCGTAGGAAAAGAAAAAATAGATTGTTTTGGAAGATATCTGATAGGAAGCAAAATTGAAATAATATGGTTTCTGATTAGATGTGGGTTGCATGGAGCATCAACCTGCAACGTTTCAGATATTTTTCTGCATTTTAGCTAGGAATACTTACTTGTTCATCTTAGTAAGCTAGAATAAACACTCTGAGTTCATATAACAACTCATTTATCAATACTTGGAATGAGGTTAGGGTGTTCCCAAGTCAAAGAGCAAGATAGCACACCAATATATTTAATTTAGAGTTATAAATGTAGTTGGGGACTACTATTCCTCCAAGGCCACTTGCCTGAAATAATTACATAAATCAATAACTGAGGTGAATTAGGAAGTTCCTAACTGACTCTGGGCATCTGATATCTCATTTTCCTCCTTTCATAGACTTCTAAAAATTACAAGATTGCCTAAATTGAAAAAAATTTTCTGCTTCATCACAAATCAGGTTATATTTTGGCTTGGAGTGAAGGTTTAATTTTGTCACTGGCTGAAGAAGTCGGGGACATCTTAGTCAGACAAAAAAGGAAGAGGTGCCAGTAGTCTTGCTGTGCAAAGGCTTTTTCAGCATATTTCAGGACATATTTGTTTAACAGAATCCCAGACTGCATTCTGGGACCTACCACCTGAAGACATTCTGTGTTTGCAATATCAAGTCACAAATGCTGCTTGCCAAGATTCATGCTGCTGCTCACCTAGCCAGGCCTGACCACCTTAAGAACTGAGAATAGTGGGCGGAAAGTCCTGGCTGACATTGTGGAAATTGGGTCATGCCCACAAGCTCATCTTTAGAAGTCACTGCCTACTATGTTCCGCAGTGCCATGGTGTGTTCCCTATTCTGCTCCTGACCAGTGATCCTGAGTGATGTCATGGTGTTCCTGGCTTATTCTTCATTCCTCTCTCCCCTAGACATACCCAGCAACTTCTTGCTTATAAATCCCACTTACTTCCCTGTGCATTACTTGCGTTCTGTGCCATATTCCAGTCTTCAACTTGTCTACACTTGGCATCTGACTCCTCCCCAGGAGGGAGGAGGTACCCCACTTGCGTCCTGAGGCTTCCCCTACCCTCTGGAGAGCCTCTGCCTTACAACTACTATCCTGGCCTCACCCCAGTTATTATGGTTGGTCTCTGCAACTGGAATTATCCTTTAGATCCCACGTATACTACTTGCTTTCCAGTGCTATAAAATATTATCATAGAACTGGCCCCATATTTCTCTTTTTTGAATCTGGAATTTAAGAAATTTGTAGCAGCAGGAATTAATTAATGACGATTACTCCTGTTCTTTTTAATTTTTTAATGTCTATTTATTTATTTTTGAGAGACAGAGAGACAGGCACAGAGTGCAAGCAGGGGAGGAGCAGAGAGAGAGGGAGACACAGCAGGCTCCAGGCTCCAAGCTGTCAGCACAGAGCCATGAGGGGCTTGAACTCATGAACCATGAGATCATGACCTGAGCTGAAGTCGGACACTTACCCGACTGAGTCACCCAGGAGCCCCTCCTATTCTTTATAAATGTCTATTTCTTATGTTCTTAAAATTAGAAATACATTTTGAGTCTCAAAACATATTTTAAGTTGATCTTCTCCATCATTTAATTGACAAATATCTAATAAACTGCAGTATTTGATTCAGATACAATGCTGAATATCATGGTTTTAAGACATTTTGGAGTTTGTAGCTCTGTAGTACAGCCTTTGTGGTTTGCCCCTGCTTTGATGAGGACATTAAGATCAACAACCATTGCTATTTCTTAGAGTTTTTTTTAACTCTCAGAGGAAATTACCACTTTACCCTATCAAATGTTACTATAAGATTTTAGCATCATTTTAGCATTGTTTGCATTTCCCCCTTTTTTTAAACAGAAGAGATTTTAAGAAATAGTTTCTTAATGAACTATTTTTTGTTATAAGTAGGTTTTAGATGTTTTATAACTTCCATCTTTCTAAGGATATTTTGGTGGCTTTCAACTTCATGATGACGTGATAACACGAGGCAGATTTAAGCCATGATATATAGAGTCCCTTGAAGGAAAAAGAATATAAGCACGTGATCTCCCAAAGAGCTTTCAGGCTACTTACGTTATTATTCAACAGAGAAAATATCTTTTTGTTCTCTGTCTAATGAAGGACAACACATATTTTGCAATTAAAAAATAATACTTCACAATGTACAAGTCTTTTCTCTTGTATTTAAGGGTGTCTCCCTCCCCCTAAAACTCAGTGGACACTTTTTTTTTAGTTTTATGATTTATTCCTGAAAATCCATCCATCCATCCATCAATAAGTACTCTAAGATATAATGCCTCCCTGAATCTTCCTTTCAAGTTCTCATTATCTGTTTTTCTTCTGACTCCAAAATGAGCCTTGACTAAAATAAAATGTGGTAGAAAAATGAAACAGTGGTCTTAAGAATTTAAAATGCATTAATAATAGCTACCACTTATTGAGTACCTAGTATACACAATGCACAGTGTTGGATGAACTTACAGATATTATTACTAATCCTCATAATAAGAGGTATGCTTTGTTATCTCTCTTTTATAGATAAGGGAAAGGTAATTAAAGCTCAGGAAGGTTAAGTAATTCATCTAAAGTCATACAGCTAGAGAGTGGCAAAACCAGAATTTGCAGTCAAATCTGGCTCCAATGTTTATGCAAACTGTAATGCATTAATTATACCATGCTGCATCTATGGCATGGTTATTCTAATATTTGAAGTGGTGGCAGAATGGATTAATTGGGGTATACCTAGAAGTAGGGGAACAGGAGAACTTTCAGGACCATTCAAAGACTGGTGCTTAAACATAAGGGTGTGTCCAGGAGTTTCTGATTCTTGGATGTAATAGTTTTCTATTTTATTATCATATAGTCCCATAGTTTAGAAGTCTGGCTTGGGTTTTACCAGGCCAAAATTAAGATATGTCAGCAAAGCTGTGTTCCTTTTTGGAGGCTGTAGGAGAGAACCTATTTCCTTGCCTTTTCCACATGCAATTCTTAGCTCATAGCCCCCTTCCATCTTCAAAGCAGCAACACAGCATCTCTTTGGCCCTACTTCCCTAATCAAGTCTCTTTCTCTGACTGTATTCTGTGACCCCCTTCTTCAATTTTTAAAGACCGTGTTATTACCTTGGGCCTACCAGAATAACCCAAAATAATCTCCCTATTTTAAACTCCCAGCTGATTAAGAACCTGAATTCCGCCTGTAATCTCCATCAGTCTGCAAATGGAACTTAACAGGTCCACAGGTTTCAGGGATTAGGATTTGAATATCTTTGGCGAGGGGCATTATTTTGCCTGCTTCACAGGGCCAAGTATAATTAGACATGACTCCCATAGTAGGTGTAAGCCCAGGACATTAATGTTCCAAGGAGAAAGGAGGAAGATCATGAGTATAGTTAGGTGAAAATAAAATCAAATGTGAGGTGCCTACCAAAGAATTGGTAGAATAAGCAATCAAAGGTGAGCCATATGTATGCCACTGGCAGAAAGTAAACTGGATGACATTTAGAAATTAGGGCAGGGGCACCTGGGTGTCTCTGTCAGTTAAGCATCTGACTCAGGTCAGTTAAGTTCAGGCATGATCTCATGGCTTATGAGCTCAAGCCCCACATCAGGCTCTGTGCTGACAGCTCACAACCTGGAGTCTGCTTCAGATTCTTTGTCTCCCTCTCTCTCTGCCCCTCCCCTGCTCACCCTCTGTTTCTCTCTCTCCCTCAAAAATAAACAAACATTTAAAAAAATTTTTTTAAGAAATTAGGACGAAAGTAAGCTGTTGTGAGTTAAATTGTGCCTCCCCAAATTCATATGTTGAAGTCCTAGCCTCCTCAGTACTTCAGAATGTGCCCTTATTTGGAAATAGGGTTGTTGCAGATATAATTAGTTAAGGTGAATAGGGTGGGCCCCTGATCCAATATGACTGGTGTCATATTGTGAAAAGATAAACACACAGAGAGAGAATGACAGTTGAACCTGAAGGCAGAGATTAGGGTAATGTCTCTATAAGCCAAAGAACACCAAATATTGCCAACAACCCACCAGATGCTAGGATAAAGAGGCATGGAACAGATTTTGCCTCATAGCCTTCAGAAGAAACCAATTCTGCTGATACCTTGATCTTGAACTTCTAGTCTCCAGAACTGTGCGACAATATATTTCTGTTCTTTAAGCCATCTAGTTTGTGGTACCTTGTTACAGCAGCCCTAGCAAACTAATATTGTAAGTGTCAGAGAACAGAGAAACATGAGATTTAGAGAAATTGGCAAGAAAATAGGTTATGTAATTAGGAGATAGGAAGTGAACCCAACCAGAAACATTTGGGACAAACACCAGGGTTAGAGAGAGGCCACCAACAACTCTGACTTGATCTCAAATCAATGTGTTGAGTAAGACTTATTCCAAGACCTGAGAGGATTTGGAAAGAAGCAGTCACCTGGATTAAGTGAATCCAGGGACAAGAAGCTGGTCAGGTATACTGTCCTTAAGCAACACAGTCCTGTGACAAATACATTCTTCTTACAAGTGCTTGGTCAATTTATTTATTGATTCTCTGTGGTTACCTTGTCTACAAATGAAGGTTGCTGAAAGGTTTTTGTGTATTCACTTGTTTTAAATATTTGGTTACTCAGGGAGGTTAACTGGGTACCTCTCTGTGTTCACTTTGCAGAAGTAGCAACAGAACAGGTGGTGATAGAATAGTAGGAAAAGCAACTTTTCTCTCTTCTTTATGGTTCTTCCTTTTTTTATATCCATGAAGGATTTGTTTTCTTCTTTTTTTTTAATGTTTATTTATTTTTGAGAGAGAGAGACAGAGTGTGAGCAGGGCAGGGGCAGAGAGAGAGGAAGACACAGAATCTGAAGCAGGCTCCAGGTTCTGAGCTGTCAACGTAGAGCCCAATGCAGGGCTAGAACTCGTGAACCACAAGATCATGACCTGAGCTGAAGTCAGATGCTCAACCGACTGAGCCACTCAGGTGCCTGTAGTTTACTTCTTACATATAAAAATTGCTTGGTCGTCCTGATAGCATTGGAATTGTACATTTTATTGGATAGTATTTGTTATTCATTTTTTCCATTAGAATTATGTTCCTTCTTAGAATTATAAATGCAAGAAATTGCTTTCACCATTCTGCTATAGGGGAAGCAAAGAAAAATATGAATAATTAACTACTTTGCATATGAGTGCCAACCTATAGCATGTACCAATACAGGGATGGGTCCTTATAAAGTTCAGTGTAAACTAATTTCTAGTCCTACAGGCTTCACTTCACTGCCAAGGTCAAGCATGTTGATCATACAATAACACGAGGTAAACACAACTTTCATGACAATTGATATAGGCAAGGAAAATATGCTAGTGTTACTATAATATAGTCTGGTATTCTCATTCATGTACATTTGAACTCTTATCGGTGATGATCCTTCGACTCCATGGATCAGAAAAAGTGATATTCCAATTACTATATCTTTAGATTTATTTATTCTCCTCCCTCCCTCCCTCTTTCTTTCTCTCTTTATCAATGGTGTTTGAAAATTAGGGCAAGATATTTCTGGATTCAGTCTCTAAGGAGGGTAGATGTTTGTTGCATCCACTGTTTAACTCCAGGCTTCAAGGCCTAATCAATAGAAGAGGAAAACTCCCCAATTTTTTAAATTAGAAGTCTACAGGAAAATAGAGCCTTTAATTCTTTCTTCTCTTCAGCTTGGAAAAATGGAAAGATATCCTGAAATTTATTTTACTTTTGCATTTGAGAACTATGCTGTGCTGCTTGTCACCTGACACTGCAGAGTAAAAAGTTAAAAGTACAAAAAAAATCCTTTTGAATTTGGAAAGTTCAAAGATCAGACACCAACAGAGAAAAGCCTTATCTAAACATTATATTTACCATTTAAATAGTTTTAGTATCAACATATTTTTTAAACTATGTGTTTATAAGATAATTATTATTTTTTCCTCCCAACCATGTTTTACCCTGCCTCAATTCACACTCAAATCATGTGAAGATTCTTAAGGGGGGAAATAACAAACAAAAGTAAAAAGACTGCAGCATTCTTCCAACATTTTACCCAAGGAAGGAGAATCTCTACATAGGAAAAGCCAGTTGACCACATGACCCCAAATTTGTGTCCTAGAGATTCACCTTTCCACACACTCCACCATTTTGAGTCCTCAGGGGTCTACAGGTAATGTCCAACCCAAATAGGATCAAATTCCTATCCTTGGTTCCCTTAGACAGGAAAGAACTTTCAAAGCAACTCTGTTAACTAGCAAGGGTGAAAAAAAAAAGGAAATAAGCAGAGTACAGAAGCATAAAAGCAATGCAATTTACAAAGCACAGGTTTCTGCTAGTTCTGTAACCAGCTTGTTTTCTATCCCATTCCATCTGTACCCGTTCTCTGAAGACATATACTGAGGCTCAAAGCCCTTTTTTAATAACCCCCAACAAAAGGTCATTTTAATCCTCTGTAACTAGATTAAACTAGACTGGGGAGACTTCTGCTTTCAACCTGTCATTGTTACAGTTCCAACCTGAAAAACGTTCCTCATTCCGAATCACAAAAACCTGCAATAATCTCACTTTTTAGGTGAGACCTCAAATCCTCACATACTAAGGTGTGGCTAAAAAACTATAACCATATTTTGTGAGACATCATGTAAATTTAAAGTTTTAGACAAATGACTTTTCCCAACAGACTTGTTCCTTTATACTACTCTTTGTTATCATCGAAGGTAATAAACAGAATACTAATTTTTTTAAGTTTTTTAAGTTAGTTTATGTATGTATGCATGTATGTAATTCTTTTTAATTTTATTTAAATCCAAGTTAGTTAACATACAGTATAATAATTGTTTCAGGAGTAGAATTAATGATTCATCACTTATGTATAACACCCAGTGCTCATCCCATCAAGTGCCCAGAATACTAAATTTAGTTAGGAGAGCCAAGTTTGAATCCCAAATCCATTGTATACTAGCTGTTTCATTCAGAGCAAAGTATTTAACTTAAATGAACTTTAGTGTCCTAATCTGGAACATGGAAATAATAATATCACCCCCACCTGCCTCACCATAATGTTCTGAAAATGTGATCTATCAAAACAGTTTTATAATTATAAAATTTCCATTTTTTTAATGTTTATTTTTATTTTTGAGAAACAGAGAGAGACAGAACATGAGTGGGGGAGGGGCAGAGAGAGTGGGGGACACAGAATCCAAAGCAGGTTCCAGGCTCTGAGCTGTCAGCACAGAGCCCAACATGGGGCTCCAACTCACAGACCATGAGATCATGACCTGACCCAAAGTTGGACATTTAACTGACTGAGCCACCCAGGCGCCCCATATAATTACAAAATTTTAAACAAACATCAGCTATTAGCATTACTGTTGTCTGTGAGCTACATTAAACAAAGTGTTTGTAGAGGAAGACAGAAGATAAGTGAATAATAAATATATAAATGCCTATCCAAATAAAACCATGTTTTAGCATGACATCACTCTGAAAGCAACAACAGTTCGACAACCAAAATAGTAATGATAGTGATAATAATAATTAAAAAGCAATTTAAATCTTTGCAGAAGTCTCTCAAAAATATCAATTTTTTCCTAATGCATAGCAAAAGTTCTCAAAATTTTTTTTCATCTCTTTCTGAATACCTTCATCTCCCTAAATTCTATCTCCAAATCACTTCCAAAACTCAAAATAAACCTCTTCTCCAAACCAGCCCCTTTTCATTCTTAGTCAACATTTGTTTCACCTTTTGGGCCTGTTATGTTATTCTTCCAGTAACCTTCTCTTACCCCTATAGAGCAAGCCCTGCTATGTGGGTCCCTTTTAATCTTCTTCCACCCTCACACTGATTCTGTACAAAAAAAACAAAAAAACAAAAAACATAAACTCAGATAGTGAACACATAATTCTACTCATAGATCAAAAGAAAAAAAGTTCTGGATATTTGTAAGTTATTTTTTCCTGTCACAATAAATATTGTTTATTTCCATCACATCTTGCCAAATTTAGAGTAAAACATATTTTCTAGAGTCTTCTCCAGAGCACTGTTTTAGAAAAGGAGTCATGTGGCTCTCAGTTAGTCCATTGGCACCATTCCATCTGCATTTGTTATTTACTTTGACCAATTGTTCTTTTAATTCTTCAAAACTTTTGAGTAGCTAAAGTTGGGTAGCTTGTTTAGATCACTTGTTTGCATTATATTGATCAACTCTGTCTAGGAATGACATCACAAATACATTGCCTACTTACTGCCGCTCCTACCTCCCTTTGTTCATAGGTGACATCACTAGTAGATTACTGCATTTTTTCCCCCTCCACTGAGCTTGGATTAGAATTCTTCTGAACACAGTACTCCAGACAAGTTGTTCTCAAATGTTACTGTGCTTCAGAATCATCTGGAGGACTTACAGAGATTGCCTCAGAGTTTCTGGTACAGTAGGTCTGGGGTAAGGATCAGGAATTTGCATATCTAACAAGTTGTTGGGTGATAGTAATGTTGCTACTTGGGGGACCACACTCCAAGAAAGTTTCAGTCAATTACTACCATGACTGAACACAGTAAGCTTATAAGATGGAAGCTATTTGCTGTTCCTTGTCACAACACATGATCTCCATGAGTTTTCAGAAAACAGCTAATAGCCATCCAGAGCAGATGAGGACCCTCAACAGTTTATATTACAGGTGTCCTATAAGTTCTCTTCCCTTTAATTGAGAAAACTTCTAGTTTCCCTTCCAATATGAGTCCACTCAGTATCATGTATTCTGCATCACAAATTCTTTGTCTTGGACTTAGTTCCAGCCTTTTGAACTATGCCTTTCCACTTAGTACTTTGAACTACCAAGCTGATTCCCAATCTCACCTTTGAGCTGAAGAAAGTAGGTGAATGGGGCTCCTGATTACCTTAAAAGATAATTTGTACAGGAATCACAAGGTTTTTTCATAGTAGGGGGGAAAACAATACAAACAGGACCCATATTGTCTAAAAAAATTTTTGCTAGACTTCACTTGCTTCGGTCTTATCAAGTGTTCAATGTGGAAAAAAAATTAAATAGTTAAAACTTAGAAAACTAAATGTGTCACTCTTGTGGGGAGGAAGGAAATAAGGGGAAACACTTGAAGTGAGAAAGGAATACTAAAGAAGCAATTAATGTCTTCTCGCTGATAAGCTGCAAATAGATAGCTCAGGGCTTTTAACATCGCTCTCAAGCACAAAAACGCCTTGAGGTATACCTACCTACACAGATACATGTACATAAAAACTGATCTAAAACAAAAAAGAGCTATATTCAATACACAGGGGGACTAACACTGTCTGAGTCCTCACTTTGTGCCAGACTGCTAAGCAGACACATTTCAAGCGGAGACCAGACATAAATGACAACTGACCTGTTAAACTGATGTAAACATCCATTGAATACAATTAAATAATCACCCAGAAGTTATCATTTAGCATACTTGGGTACCCAAATCTCACACACAGTGTAATGCAGAGATGACTCAACAACATTCAACAAATATTTATTGAGTACCAAGCTGGCAAACATCAGTGTACAAGACAAAAAAAAAATATATTGCCTTTATGGAGCTTATATTCTAACTAGAGGAAACAGACAATAAGCAAGAAATGTAATAAATAAGCAAATTGTATGGTACGTTAGAAGGTGATGAGTAAAGGCAATGGAGTAAAGAAAACAAATAGAGCAGGAGATGAGGAGCTCTGAGCACCAGGACTGAGTTGCAGTTTTAAATAGGTCAGGAGTAGATTTAATTGAGAGTTCAATGTTTGAGCCAAGATTTGAAGAAGGATCTCCAGCATTGGTGACTTCCTCAGGTAACTACTACCTTCACTGCCTTTTATATGTCAGTATGCATGTTTGTATGTTTATCTGGCTGAATTTAGTGATAGCACCATTGAATCTCTGCTGGTACAGAATGCATACTGGTTAGCAATGGATCTTTAACAGGAAGGCTGATTTAAACACAAATTCCAGGAAGAAATAGGTCTGGTGTTTATCTAAGTGAAGCACTTGTTGCTTCCCCATGCAGACCTTTAGATTTTCAAACAACTGTTTCTTCAAACTGTTGATTTTTATTGCTTTGGTATATTCTTTTGCATTTTATTGTTATAAATAATAATAGCAAAAGTTAAAGTTTATTGGCTATCAAGCTAAGTATCAAGCCCATTATTAGGCACTCTGTATACATTATTTAATTTAATTCTCAAAATTCCATGAGGTAGGGGGATGTTATTACTTTCATTTTACAGATGGGAAAACAAGCTTCAGGAGGTTAAATAACTTAAAATCACACAGATGGAAAGTGTCAGAATCCAGATTCAAGTCTAATTCCAGAGTCATTTTAGCCTCTATTTACTAACTAAATTTAGTACTGATTAAATGTATTCCTCAATAGGAATTTTAAAATATATGATAAACCTTATCTAATTCAATGGTTTTTTGAAGACATTGCTTCAGCAATTTTTGGATAATTCATACAAAGAATGTGACATTTGTTCTTACAATGCTTCTGATTGATCCAGTGTTATGGTTCTACAAATTTCATTTAGCAGAATTCTTGACTAAACAAAATCTTGCAATAGAAGACTGAATCAGTCACAGAACTAGTGTAGAAAATTCAAACACAGATGGAAAACCATAAAGGGTAAGTGAAGAGGGTTTAATGAAAGGTCTATTCACAAAATAATGCTGAGGTAAAGGAAAACCGGCAAGAGAAGGTGTAAGTTCCACAGGGCTAGCCACAGTGGGATGGCATGTCCACCCCTAGGCCTGTGGGTGGCAGGCAAGTGAGTGGGCAGAATACTTGCCAAAACCTGGCAAGAACTGTAGCTGTAGGAGGAGCCACCAAAAAAGAGCAGTGGACTTTGGTAGAGGAATATAGCCATTGCCAAACCACAGCCTAGAAGGGAAGGAGTCAGGGGAATACATAACTATGCTTCTTTCTCTTTCTGCCCTCCAATCTCCTGCTGCTTCCCCCATTGGCTGAACCCAATGGAAAACTAGAAGCAAGGAAGCCCAAATGATGCAGTTCACAGAATTCAGCTACCAGGGGGCAAAGAGTAAGATGAAGAAGAGGAGAGAATGGATTTAAACAGGCAAACAGAGAATATCCAGCACAAAACCAAAAATGCAAAACTCTTAAAGCATAGTTTCTCTTGTTGAATTGGGGTGGGGGGTCAGAGGCTGCCAGTTTATCTCTCTCTACAATCACTCACTGTTACCACAACAATCTCTGGAGCACCTTTGTCGAATCCTAGTGCTCTGGTCTAGTCCTTATGTTATAACAATCTCAGCCACAATCCACAAGGCTGTGTGCTTTTAAAAAATACAATATGCATGTTGATAATCTGGACTTAACCATAACACAAGAAGCACCAGACATGTCCCTGAAGGTTCAGAGCCCCAGGCTCTGGAAAGAATAATATGATTATGTACATAATCATACTGAGGGGCCCATGAATCTGGGAACCTGAGTGCTGAAGGAAATATCTATAGGAATTATAGGCCAGCTGAGAACCCTTAACAAACCCTGGACAAGCATTGGGTTTGGAGACTAACAGGCTTCCTTTGAATAGCCTCATCTGTTATGAAATAGAACCCTTCCAAAGGGATTCACAATTAAGTTTCATGGTCCATAAAATTAGAGACAAGACTTTATATCCAAATACATTGAAATGTGTAGTTATTTACAAAGACAAATAAAGAGATTGATGAGAGGAGAGAGGGAGCAAAGATACAGGGTGGTTGGGAGGAGGGTTAGGTAGACAAGAGAACTGATTAATCAGAAGAGTGACCACAGAGTACCCATCACTAACAAAATACAAAATCTAATGCTGTTACTGGCAGCTCAAAAGCAATACCCTCCAAATGTGCTCTGAAGTCTGAATCACAGCCTGGACTCCTCAGCGGGGGCTGCTGCAGGTCCGTCAGTCATTGGGCAGAGCTGCTGAGCACACCCTCTGCTGCTATGCAGAGAAGTCTGACTAGGGAAGCCAAAACTAGGATGGAGATGGGCGGGGGTGGAGAGGTGCCAACACACAGGAGCCAGACAGCCAGATATTCTGTCACTGGTGCTGCCACTTAAATCTCTTGGTTCACTGGAGAGAGGATGGGGGGGGAGGGGAGGGAAAGAGGGTGTTTTTAATCTTAGCAACTAGAGTGGCCTTCACAGGGAACAAAAATAAGCTGAGCAGAGGAGAAAGGCACAGCTGTTCTTTGCTTTCTGAGGAGTCTCCAAATCTCTTATTACGTACTGGTGCAGCTGCCTAGTCAGAAGAGCACAGGTTACCGCTGTGACAAGCACAGGTAGAGAATAAGGTGGTATGAGATGCAGTCTATACCTACCTTGTATCCCCTCCACTCTACTGCCTCTCTCTCACCTTATTCCCTCACTGCATGTCTCCTGTAGGTTGGAGAGCTTTAAAATACTAATATATAACATTTGTCACACATGAGATAAATCAAATCATTTTACATATATTAGCACATTTAGTCCTCAAAGCAACATTATAAGGTAGGTACTATTATAACCATGTGTCTGTTCAGATGGGGAAATGAGGATTTAGAGAGGTGGAGAAACTCAGTAAATAAGTGGCAAGCTAGAGTTTGAGTCCCAGTAATTTGATTTCAGGACTTGTGCATTTAACCATAGACCATCCTATCTTGTCCTTATGTGGTTATTGCTTTGCCTCTTCTGTTCTCTGAGCTAGCCTGGCCTCCATGTTTCTGACCCTGGACTCATCACTTAATCTTTGATTTCTAATTATTTCTTCTGTCAACAGATCCTGAGAAGGGAAGACCAGATCCACCTCTCTTGGCTTCTCTCTCCTCCTAAAAAGATCTAGAGGGGCACCCTGAGGGGCAACTGGTCCCAGGTCAGTGAGGTGAGAAACACCCAGGCCTCTCCCTCAGAGGACCACACTTCATAAACCCAGAGTCTCATTTTCAGATCCTAATCTTGAATGCAGAACACTGTTAAAAGGAAGAGGAAGCTGGGCCATTAGCCTGAATGTATGGCAATGCCTATAGAAAGCAACCTTATGTGGCAAAACTGAGGCAATGAGAAGAGACAAATGAATCACACCCCAAAATCAAATCACTGACTATTTTCAGAGAATTATACAGAAATTTGATTCCAATTTAGAGAGCTACTAAAATTTCTCTTGGTTAAAATAACAAAATAATAGGTTTAGATAGGCCTTTCTACTGGTTATTCATAACACTTAAAATTGCTGAAGACAATGAAAATTTTAGGCATTTAAGTTTCTTGAAAAGAAATTATACAATGTTTGTGTGACATGTGTACATTTTAGTATTATAGGAATAGGTTTTAAAATGCTTTTTATGTTTATCATGGAACTTCATGCTCAATTCCATATCCTCTGTCTTCTTTTTTTTTCTAAGTAACACTCCATTATTCTGGTATATTTTGCATATGCATATATTTATACATGTGTACTTACTCATATATAAATGAAAATATTATTCTTAAAAGATTCAAAAGAATGTTTACATGAATCATGGAAGCAGTTACTTTACTACTTTTGTTTTTCTTCTTCTACTCTGTCCCCTCTATATTGTACAAACTTTGTCCTCTGCTCTAAAAAATAAAGGGATATGCAGAATTACATAATTCTGGGGTACATCAGTGGTTATGTATGGTTTTAGTCTGTAAAGCTTAATCTCACCTCTAGAATTCACCTTATCTTTTGTATTAGGGCAAGTCTGTTTGCAGGGAAGAGAATCTACTTAAAGTAGCTCAAGTAAAGGAGGATGTGGACTTATTATAAGGACATAAATCTCCAACAAGCCAAGAGGTCTCAGAGAACCAGATCTAGAAACCATTCTCTGTTTTCAATCAAGAATCCCACCATTAATATTATTCAGCTGCCACTACTCTCAACTTGTAGGCTTCTTGCTTCAGATGAGAATGAGGGAGAGATGGAGAGAGAGAGAGTCTGATTTGTCAGCCTGGCCTATACATTGGTTCTCTTTGAGTCAGATGACTACCCCTACGTGCTCCTATTTGCTACCAACGGAGTGGTCGGGTCTATATTGCAGATTCTCTAAATAGGTATATATTTAAGTATGTTTGAAGTTGACTGGATAGGAAAAGGGGGCCAAAGGACAAATATCGATGTCTAACATATTCATTCAGGGAAACCTAAAATGGATAAAAAAATTATCTTTTTTCAAGGTTTTTGAAAACTTCATATTGTTTGTTCAAATCCTGGGTTTCTATGGGGCATTTAGGATGTTCTTATTTTAAATTTTAGCCAAACACTGTATGTTAAATATAGGATCTCTGGCCCCAAAACTGAGCCAGCCTCTAGGGAATTTGGTCATGAAAAATAATACATAATAGCAGTATACAACTTACCAGTGGATTATGTCCTAAGAGTTTATTGGTATATTAGTTCACTAGGGCTGCCATAGGAAAGTACCATAGACTGGGTGGCTTAATTTATTTTCTCACAATTTTGGAGACTAGAAGTCTGAAATCAAGGTGTCAGTAGAATTGGTTTCTTCTGGTCTTTCTCCTTGGCTTGCAAATGGATGTTTTCTCCCTGTATCTTTACATAATCTCCCCCTCTGTATATCTATCTGTGTCCTAACGTCCTCATCTTATAAGGACACCAGTCATATTGGATTAGGGTCTACCCTAATAACCTCATTTTACTTTAATTATCTTTTTAAAAAGGTATCTCTTAACATAATCACATTCTTAAGTACTAGGGGTCAGGACTTCAACATACGAATTTAATTGGAGGAGGGACACAATCCAGTTGATAACAATTGGTAAGTATTATTTGGAACTAGGAATAGAAGACACATTTCCCATCTCTCACCTGTTTAGTGGCCTTCTACTTGGTCCCTACTTTGCCACACTATGATTAATCTGCCAAAAAGACATCAGATTGATCCTTTTTTAAACCAGTGGTCCTTTTCCAAATGAAAAAATCTCATTTTTGTCATTTCCTGCTTGGAGGACTCCTCTAGTTCCACAACATCTTAGTGTAAAGTTCAAATGTGGCCCCCCCAACCCCAGCATAAACGGCTTCTTACAATAAGCTCTAGCTACCCTTCTACCTCTTGCAGATGCCTAGACTGGTAGCATGCTCTCATGTTGAGAAATATCTGCATTATGTATTTTAGGTTCTTATTTATTCTGTGTATTTAAACAAATTTCATAGCACATTAAAGATGAAGATTATTCCACATTATTGTTTTCTACCATTCGTTACTTGTATACCTATTTCATTTACATTGTAAGTTGAACTAGTCTAGGAACCTAATCTATTGTTTCCGATTGTTCCATAAATATTTGTGAAGCACCTACCATATGTCAGGCACTCTCAACATTTATTACATAAAGATGAAAAGTGAAGTCACTGATTTTAGTAAGTTCACAGTCTAGGAAAGAAGACAAGCAGGTAAACAAATAACTGTAATACAATGTGACAAGTCCAGGGAATAGAAATATGCATGGACTATTGTAGGAATGCAAAATGAATTAATCTTATGTGAGGTGGTCACGGAAAGCTGCAGGGAGGAGAGTTGATATTTGAACCGGGAACTTGGTAAGAGGGAGAATGAAACTTCAGGCACAGAACAGCAAAAGCAAATCATATACAGATAACCTGCCAAGACATCACCTAACCCTGAACTACTATCCCTTTTCTCTAGTGAGATCTGCAACTAAGGGTTGACTGGACTTTTCTTTGAACTTTCAAAACCCAAAGCATCTGATCACATCCCTTCTCTAGACAGCGACGGCTGAGTTCAGACTCTAGGGGCTCCTATATACCTGTCTGTCTGAAAGAAATCACCTTCAGATTCTAAGGCAATTTCCCTTCTAAAAAGAGAGTCCTAAAGTAATTATAAGGTGCTTTATGGTACTCCTCTTTCCAGAGAAAAGAAAAAGAAGCTTAATCTCTGAAACGTTTACTTGCTACATATGATCCTTTCTTTTCAGAACATTAGTTCTCACCCTTGACTGTTCGATTTCCTAGACAGATTTTAAATATTCCAATGCCCAACAGGCACCCCAAACCAGTTAAATCAGAATTTCTGAGAGAACCCAGGTATCAGTAGTTTTTAAAGCTCCCAAGAGGATTCTAATGTGAAGCCAAGGTTGAATATCACTGATTCAGAATTTATGGGTATTTCCCTCCTTAATATAGATGTTTATCAAAACTCCTAAGCTTCTCTGACAAGATTAGGATTACTTTACTTGTTGGTTCAGAGATAGAATGGACAAACATTGCTTTTATTCATTCCCAAAGTAAAATTTGTCTTCTCCTGTTTGGTTTATCTCAGTTATATAGTCTCTCTGGTTTCTCTTAATGTTCCCCTCTCTGATGTGTGTATTTCTCTCAGGCTCATGCCATCAGGTTAGAAGACAGGTTTTGGCCAGGTAGGTTTAAGAGAAATGTCTGTAGCCTATGCCACCTCTGGTTCATTTCTTATGTAGCTAGAAGGTCCCCTTAATTTAAGGATGCAAACTCCTATATTTTTACCTCACTCAAGGGTACACTTTGGAACTGAATCTCTGAAGTTATTTCTCCATGTCTGGCCTAGTTTCAGGGCCTCAGTCTCAGGCTGAGATCTGGACCTTTGCAAGGCTTTCCTTTGCCTCATCCTCCCAGTGTGTTGATGGGGGAGGGGATGAAGGGAATGAAGAGATCCTGACCCCAGAAGAGAAGGGAAGATCTTCAGGTCTTTCTGGAGAAGATGAACAATCAGCCTCATCGTTAGAACATGAGGCCTAATCTATGCCTCTCTTTACCCCCTGAGTTGAGAGGAGAGATTGTGAGAAAGCAGAGTACACATGGGGCTAGAGAGAGGAAAGAAGAGTTAGCCAAGTATCTAGCCCACCAGAAAGTCATCAGCAGAGTGAGGAAGGGAAAATCAGAGCCCTGGCAATCACAGTGACAGTGACAGAAAAATGAAGCCCAAAGCAGGCGAGAGTCTGATGCTGCAGTCCACTGAGTCAGAAAGAACTGATTTCTCATCAAATTAACCAGCTAACGCCTGTGGATGAAGCATCCCGCACAAGTGTTGGCTCTATCCAGGCTGCTCATTTGTCAGCATTGAAATGACATCATATAAATTCACAGGCAGATGCCAAGCTTGATGGAAATTCATGATTCACTCAGTATCTATTGGGCTTACACAGCTAACTGGATGACCTCTAAGGCCCTTTCTGGCTTTTTAATTCTTGAGATTCTATGATACCAAGTGACTACCATGAACCTGGCATGTCCCAGAAAGTACACTCAGGAGAATTTCCAAGGAGATTTGTATTCAGGTGCCAGTTTGTTTTATATGAAAGATGAGGGGGTCACCATGTTAAGGGGAGAAAATGGTCAAGAGACAATTTCCAACAGGGGTATGACTGCTTGTGTGTGCCCATTTTTCCTAAGCAGTCCTCTAAACAGCATGTACACATACAGCCAGCATCTCTGATCAGTCCCTACCCAGGCAATGACATTCTTTTCTGGCAGCAATCTGGATCTTTTTCTTCCTGATTGCCCATAGACAATATTCCCTTAGGACCATACTATAGAAGGCATACCCACCTCCCATTGGTATTAGCAATCTGTCCACCCTTCTGTGGCTTTCTAAGCTTACTTGTTCAAAGGCACCATGGGGGTGTTGGTCTTTATTTCTAATCCCTCCAGGTAGTAAACATTGTGCCAATTCCTTCTGGACTGAGAACTAGAGTCAGCAGAGAACTCAACGGAAATAGAGGCTGTGTAAGGATGGAAGCAGACCATGTGTTCCCCACACATGCATAACAGGTCTCTGTTCTCATGCTGAGGTAGCAGCTGCAGCACCACCCCTACCCCCACCAGACCCTTGCCTCATTCTCTTTTTAATCACTTATTCTGGCTGTTCTCCTTTCTGCCAACAATAATTCATAATGATTTCACATATAATCTCCTCTCATCATGGTACAGCATAAACAGTGAAATCACAATAACAAAGGTAAACAGAAATACCACATACAGAGTTCTTTATCTGCATGTGAAAAATGGGGGAAAGACTTAAAATATTTCACTTCTAATCATGAGATGGGAACATTGATAGAGCTTGTAATTCAATCACTTGTTTGTTTGTTTGTTTGTTTATTTTTAAAATTTTTTCTACTTCATGAATTTTCTTACAGTAAAATCTCTGTTAATAGGAACCCAACTACTGAGGCTGGGTTCACTTGAGGACGTTTTCTATGGCTCTATTTTTAGAAGGAAAAAAATTAGAAACTACGGATTTAAATTTTTTTTTAAACATTTTATTTTTATTTTTGAGACAGGGAGAGACAGAGCATGAACAGGGGAGGGTCAGAGAGAGGGAGACACAGAATCTGAAACAGGCACCAGGCTCTGAGCTGTCAGCACAGAGCCCGACGCGGGGCTCGAACTCACGGACCGCGAGATCATGACCCGAGCCGAAGTTGGCCGCTTAACCGACTGAGCCACCCAGGCGCCCCCGGATTTAAATTTTTAAAAGAGCAACTTTAGGGGTGTCTGGGTGGCTCAGTTGGTTAAGTGTCAGACTTCGGCTTAGGTCATGATCTAACGGTTCATGGGTTCGAGCCCTGTGTCAGGCTCTGGGCTGCAGCTTGGAGCCTGGAGTCTGCTTTGGATTCTGTGTCTCCCTCTCTTTCTCTGCCCCTGCTTGGCTCGCACTCTGTCTCTCTCCATCTCTCAAAAATAAATGTTAAAAAATTTTTACAAAATAAATAAAATAAAAGAGCAACTTTAAAGCATATCTTGAAGTTGATAATGAACCAGTGCAATCTTATTAACCTCTGCTGTGTATATCATCTGTAACAATAAGTGATGGACAGTCAGAAAAATTCATGCATTCCATGAAATTCTCAAACTTTGAAGAAACATTACATTCTCTGGTAATCCCATGTCTTCATAGTACCCAGAGTTATGAGAATCAGTAACCTGAGCTCAAAATGGGAACACATGTCATTACTTTTGTCATGCCTGTGGATAATACACAGCTTTCAGATTCAAGGCAAAAACTCAAAGAATTCTGGAGTTTTAAGCTGGAAAAAAAGAACCTTGCTCTGAGAGGGAATGGGAAGGTCAGTCAGACTGTTCCTAGGAAACAGAATATAATCAGACCCCTAGAGTCCATATAGCTAAGACAAGGCTGGAATTTGAGAAGGAAAGTAGGAAAGACACTTATGAATTTGTACCATACCTTCAGACCAAAGTGCATTTATTTTAGGATAAGGAGATTTGAGACTCAGATGAGTTTCTGCTATCTTTACTACAATTCTCAGGACCAAAAATATAATCTGTACTTTAAAAAATTATATTACTGTAAAGGTGTTTATACTTGCTCTTATCTGTTTTCTCACTCCATTAAATTATAGAGAGTCACCTTCATCCATTATCTTTTTTAAAAAACTGTTTTTCCTATTTTATATACTGTAACTTGTTTATTATAGCCCTTGATTTTGGACTAGATCTCTCTGCCCTACTTGGCCCACTGTTAAGTGATTTCATTTACTAAGATGGAAAAGACTATTATGTTAAGAGTCATATGTAAGGTTGAAAATTAACTAAGTTAGTTTGTCAAATTTCACAGAATTGTTACACATTAATGTTTAGTAACCATAGAAAATAGTAAAGGAGACTGAATACTGGAAATGGATAACTTTTACCCAATGAACAAAAGTGACATGGTAAAAGAGAAAGTAGCTCTTTATGACAGAGATTGTAGACAAATGAATATAAAATTGCAAGATTTTTTTTAAATGATTTTAAACACATAGATAAAGACCACCATCAGGAAACAGCATGAAATCTTAAAAGTAAATTATTTTCTTTAAGGTTAGAGTTCTGCTAAACAAAAGGAACTCTAAAGACAAATTATGACATCAGTAAGTCTCTTAGAATGTCATGGACAAGATGATTTGGTATGAGATAGGGTGATTGTTTAGATAGTGGGTTGAAATTTCTTTAGAATGTGTCACTCTCTCCCACTACATTGTGAGCCCAATTTAAAAAAAAAAAAGAGTATTTTTACATTTCTTTGTATCTCTGGTACTTAATTCAATACCTGACAAAAACCAAATACCCAATCCATTTTTCCTAAATTCATAGGCACTTAAACAAATCTACTCAAAATGAACTGCTTAATGTACTCAGGTCCAGCAAAAAAGAATTCTTAGTGACATATTTTAAATACTCTGTGCATAACAATTATCCTGTTTAATACTCTATGGTAGCAATTAATAAATTTTAAAGGCAATTAATATAGTGCATAAGAATCAGAATCTAATAACCAGAAAAGGGATGGTAGCCCAATATCTCATAATGCCTAACAAAATGCTAGATACAGAATAGATGTTTAATCGCTATTTTCTTAATTATTTTTTAAATTAATTGTGCCATTCTCAAGCTTTAACATCTATGGTAGTTGGGACAACTAGATATTCACATTTGCTTCCCTACCTCATACCATAAAAATTAACTCAAAATGAATCAAAATCTACATGTAAGAGCTAAAAGTATAAAACTCTTAGAAAAAAATGCAGGTGAAAATCTTCATGACTTTGGATTATAGAATGGTTTCTTAGATATGACACCAAAAGTATGAACAGCAAAAGAAAAAATAGGTTAGACATCATCAAAATTTTAAAACTTTGTGCTTCAGTGGATATCATCAAGGAAGTAAAAAGACAACCTACAGAATGAGAGAAAATATTTGCAAATCACATATTTGATAAAAGACTTATATCTAGAGTCTACAAAGAACTGTTAAAAAGTAAATAATAAAAAGACAAATGATCCAATTTTAACAGACATTTGAATAGACATTTTTCTAGAGTTATACAAATGGCCAATAAGCATATTGAAGATACTTAACATTATTAGCTATCAAGGAAATGCCAAAGAAAACTACAAGGAGCTACTACTTCACACTAACAGAATGATTATAGTTTTAAAAGAAAAGACAATAACAAGTATTGATGATGATATGGAGAAGTTGGAAGCCTCATGAACTGCTGGTAGGAATACAAAATGCTGCAGCCACTTTGGAAAAAAACTTGGCAGGTCCTCAAACAGTTAAATATAGAGAGACCCAGCAATTCCACTCCTGGGTATATATCTAAAAGAAATGAAAACGTGTGTTCACACAAAAACTTGTACATGAATATTTATAGAAGCATTATTCATAACAGCCAAAAAGTGAAAATAGTCCAAATGTCCATCAACTGATAAAAGAATAAGTAATATCCATACAGTGGAATCGTTTTCAGCAATAAAAGGAACTGAAGAATTGACATATGCTACAACACTGATGAACCTTGAAAACATGAAATGAAAGAAGCCAGTCACAAAGGACTCATATTGTATGATTCCATTTATATAAAATGTCCAGAATAGAGAGATCTCTAGAAATAGAAAGTAGATCAGTGGTTGCCTAGGGATGGGGATGATAAGAGGATTGAGGGGTGATGGATAAGGGGAGAAGAGTATCTTTTAAATTATGATGGTGGATATACAACTCTGTGAATATACTATAATTCATTGAATTGTACACTTTTAATGGGTGAATTTATTTGGTATGTAGATTATCTCCCAATAAAGATATTTTAAAAGATAACCTATGTAGGGCTCCCTGTTTGTGGTAGACATAGAGATACACTACCCAGACCCCCTCTTCATGGAAGGACCTGCTACCCAGTTGTGAAGAGCATAGTCAGCTGATATTCTATAGCTGTCAGCTCCTTCTCAGCTTCAGAGAGCTGCCTTGGTGAGTTTACACCCTTCCCAAGGCAGCCCATATCCCAGTGAGACAGGAGTATAAAGGCTTAGCCATTTCTGCTGGATGAAGGACAATTTTTACTAGCACTGCTCCTACAAGCTCCTTGCTGGGTTGGCAGAGGCTTTATCAGACTTGCATCATGGTTGGCTTTTCCTTCTGTTCAAACTTGCTTCCTCCCTTTTATTTTCACAAGTATTGATCTCTAGGGGCACCTGGGTGGCTCAGTCGGTTAAGTGTCCAACTTTGGCTCAAGTCATGATCTCACAGTTTGTGGGTTTGAGCCCCGTGTTGGGCTCTGTGCTGATAGCTCAGAGCCTGGAGCCTGCTTCGGATTCTGTGTCTTCCTCTCTCTCTGCTCCTCCCCAACTCTCTCTCTCTCTCTCTCTCTCTCTCTCTCAAAAATAAATAAACATTAAAAAAACATTTAACAAGTATTGACGTCTAACCTTAAACCCCAACGTATCTCAGCAACTGCTTCCAGGGAACAAAACTTGTGACAATGTTAAACATGTAAACCAGGCATCTATATATCTCAGGAACCCCATCAAAGTGAAGGTAAGGTAATTTTGTTTTTTGTTTTTTTTAACTCATTAGGTCCAAGAGAGCAAGAAAAGAAACTTGGTGGATGAAGGAATAATAGTTGTCTTAACAGAAAGGAGGAAATAACAAAAATTCCTGTAGAGTACGATATCAATAAGTGGGTGATCTCTTCCCTGGAACCTCTTAAAGGCTCAGGACCTGAAAGGGAGTCCCTGGAGACAAGTGCAAGAACAAAGCTGATAAAAAGGGATTGATTGAAATCAATATGTGAAATGGTTACAGCCCCCAATTCTCCTCCTATATCATTGCATAAGACTAGAGATTTCTTTGCTGGAAAATGGATCAGGGAGAGACTCTCAATTTGGAGATGTTAGGATTACTAGACGTAGAATGAGGGTTGAAGCTCAAAATAAGGGGAATTAATGAAAGTCTGTACGTTGAATAGGGAGACTGCTCCCTTTCAATCTGCTTCCTCTTTTAAGCAGTCTTTTTCTTTTTTAAGTTTATTTATTTATTTTGAGAGAGAGAGGGAGAGAGAAACAAGCAAGGGAAGGGCAGAGAGAGGATCCCAAGCAGGCTTCTCACTGCCAGCACAGAGCCCGAAGCAGGGCTCAAAGAATCCTGAGATTATGACCTGAGCCAAAATCAAGAGTCAGAGGCCCAACCAACTGAGCCACATAGGTGCCCCAGCAGTCTTTACAAAGGCCAGGGCACTGGCTCCAAACAATAGATTGGAAATTTTTTCTGTGTAGAAATTGAATGACTCCAGAAAAAACATAACTACCCAATACTGGCATTTGGGGGTTCTCAAAGAAAAAGCAATCTTGCTGTTTTATCACCCCACATCCCCACATTGCTCCCACACACTGAGCTTCCAGTTTTATAGTTCTTCATTCTTACATATGAATGGTCAGGCAAGGACTACTAGACATTTGAAGAAAACTTTCAAAATGAAAAACAGACCAAAACAAACAAAAGAAAAAGCATAGAGAAACTGAAAATGCAGGGAGAAAATTTTTTTTTCTGAAAGCAGAATACTCATAACTTAATATATGTGGAGAAAAAAATAGAAGATGCTGCATATTTATGAGTATAAAATGAGGAGGAAAGAACAACTAGAAACTAAGAACTTTTATAAATAAAAACATGATATAAATTAAAATGCTGTAAAGGCTTGTAAGACAAAATTGTGGAAAACTATAAAATATAGAATAAATGAGGAGAAGGATAATAGAAGGGAAAGGATAAGAAAAAGACCCAGGCACCAAGCATAACAATAGCATAGCAGGGCGCTTGGATGGCTCAGTCAGTTAAGAGTCCGACTCTCAGTTTTGGCTCAGGTCATGATCTAACAGTGTGTGAGTTTGAGCCCCGCATTGGGCTCCATGCTGACAGTACAGAGCCTGCTTGGGATTCACTCTTTCTCCCTCTCTCTTTGCCCCTCCCCTGCTCACTCTCTCTGTCTCTCTCTCAAAAATAAATACATAAAACTTAAAAAAATTTTTTAAAAGAAAACAATAGCATAAAAGATAAAAAAAATTTCTGAAAAAAAATGAATCATAAATTATTAGAAATCATTAGACTTTTTAATATAAACACTGGATTCAGCTAAAAAAAATTACCTTCAAAAGTCTAAGGGAAATTCTAGCATTAAAGTCTATACTAAGTCAAATTATCAATCATAGACTAAAGATATTTTTAGGCATTCAAAGACTCAAAACTGGACCTTCCAAGTACCCTTTCTTAGGATGATTATAGGGAATATGCCCCACTAAGAGCAATAGAGTAAATTAGAAATAAGAAGATACAGAATTCAGGAAACATGAACTCCAGGAAAGCAGTGAAGGATGACAGTAGCACAACCAATCTAGATGAATGCAGGAGACAAGGGCAGAGAAAGTTTCTCAAAGACAATAAATACATACATACATACATACATACATAAACAAACAAACAAACAAACAAACAAACAAACTGATAGGTTATCCGATGCATTTTACCACATGGAAAGAGTACTGTGAGATACTTTTTGAAAATATATGGAGTAGGGGCACCTGGGTGGTTCAGTTGGTTAAGCGTCTGACTTCAGCTCAGGTCATGATCTCATGATTCGTGGGTTTGAGCCCTGTGTCAGGCTCCACGCTGTGTGGATCCTGCTTGGGATTCTCTCCCCCTCTCCCTACCCCTCCCCCACTCGTGCTCGTTCATCTCTCTCCCAAAATAAACTTTGAAAAATTTTTTAAATATATATGGGGTATTTAGAAAGAATTAGCAATAGGTGTATAGGAAACAAAGTCATTAAACAACCAAGGCAATTTTTTATTCCAAAAAAGGAAAAAAAGTTATATAAGAATGAAACATAATCAGAATACTTTACTTAATTAGGCAGTAAACAGTATTTATATCATCATAATGTAAACATTAGATATTAATTTACCTCCCAAAATTATATAACAGTTGAGAGGATGGAGTGAAGAGGGGAAGAAAAAGTAGAAGTATATAAAAGATAAATCCTCATCTACAAAAGCAAGATATCAATAATGTTTAAAAATGATAAAATAATAAATTGCAGTATACACATATAACTGTGAAATATACAAAATGGAGTAAAATGAAAAAGCTAAAAGAAATGGACATGGTCGCCTCTAAGGAGCAATACCAATGAGGAGGGAAGAGTAGACAGGAAACTGCTAAATTTTATGTCTTATACTTAGCTTTTTAAATCATTTGTTTATATTACCCTGACAAAAATAAAGTTAAATTGAAAAACAAAACCTATAAAGATTCCCAACTTCCTTGCACAGTCGATCTAAACTGTTGGGGGAGGTCATAGAGAGGACATGACCACCAGTTGACCTGTAAGAAGGACCTAGGCAATCAGAGGCTCCTCACCTCCCCCTCTGTCCTTGGACTGTGCATTCTGCTTGCCTTTCCTGCAACCAGAAGCTGCTCCAATGACATAGCCTTAAGACAGGGATATAGTATTGAGACCATCTGGATGGTATGCATGACTGAACTTAGTTCAGGCCTCTATTATAAACTTCTAAGATTCTGGCAGGTGGGTGCAGAGATCTACATCTTGTGGCTGCCCAAGACAAGCCTCATACATAAGTTCTTCTCCTTATTAAATCTGCCACCTACCAATCTGGAGCAGACTGCCTCTTACTTCAGTCTCACAGCTCTCAGTGTACAGGGACCAGCTTCGGATCACACCTGGGAAACTCCAGAACTTGCCAACCAGCATAAACTGTTTGTTACTCAAATTACAAAAGGGGGAAAAAGCATGAACTGCAGATTCAAGCAGAGGTATGACTAATGTGACTTAATAGCTATATATGACTTTGGTCAACATTTTTCGCTATTACATTATATCATGTGAAACAGGATTCATAACTTTCTCATAGGATTGTTGGGAAACTAAAATAAGATACTGACTATGGTACCCAACAGAGCCCAAGCCCAGTATATAATTGAGGCTTGATAAATGTTAGCCATTGTTATCGTTAGTCTGATCTTCAGGAACTTCCATTATTTCACCCTTCTTTTCCAATCTCCATTTATTTTCTCTCTCTACAACCTGACATGGCTTTTCTTTTGCTTTAGCCACACCTCCTTTCCCCATACTTGTTACTGACTTTGTGCAAACTTCTATCTCCAACTGGATAAGTTTTGTCCAAATCTTTCCAAAACTCTACATGCATCATTCCTTTGAAACTCACTTCTTCTCAGTGTATCTTCTGGACTTCTAAATATAAGGAACATGGGTTCTGTGGCAATCTGATCTGAGGGAAGTGGCTAGTGGTCTTATCCTAAGCTGAGATTGGATGGAAAACTCGTTTTTAAAAAAAAAGTTGGATGGTATATTTATTTAGGGTGTTTGGAAGTGAATGCTGATGGAGTTAATTGGGTCTACATCCACCTAATCATGACTTGACATTGTTTTCTCTTCTTTCTAAAAGCTACCCCTGTGCCAACCATCACTTAACATTGTTTCCCCTTCTTTCTAAAAGGTACCTCTGTGGAACCCCACCTGATTCCTTTACTCAGAATGTCTTTGATCATCCTATATGTACCATCACATATAACATTGGGCACCTATTTAAAGATTACTTTTCTTAGGTGATCTCATCTCTTATTATCCAAGCCAATTGTGATGGTACATTAGGGCAGGTACAGCTTTCTATTTGTTTTATATAGTGCCATGACTCCTGTTGCATATCTTTCTCCAGAAATTCTTGATGACTGTTTTATTTGCTTCTTACTGATACATGCAATGAGGTAGCCCATCATATAGAGGGGGAAAAAAGGAATTTAGGCAACTTCTTGCAAAAAATCAATTATCAAGAATCCATGGGAATATACAGTGCACCCTTCAAAAAGAAAAAACATGGCTGGGAAAGTAGAAAGGAGAGAACCAAGGCAGGTAGGGGACAGCTGGGGTTTGGTTAGAGATACTGCATGAAAGGGAAACAGAATGTGTAATCAGCAAAATGGCTATATCTCTCCTTCAAGTGAACTCAGGTACTGCAATAGGAATAGGGCTGGCAGCAACACCATCACTATTATTATTTAGATCTTTAAAATGTGCCCATCACTGAGCCCTGAGGCACATGTACAGAAACAAACACATGTTTCAATATTTACTCTCTAGGGCCTGATTCCATGGTGGTACAGTTGTCGATCCTCCCACAGCCATCAGGCACATGCTTGACTAAACAGATGGCCTTGCCAGGATTTTTACTTGGGTGGGAGGGTAGAGGCTTGTACAGCCAGAATTTTTAATTCAATATGTCTTCCTGAGTGTATTCTCTGAAGAGTCCACCTTATAAGAACCATGTGGAATGGGGAGCACACTGAATGTTGTGGGGGGCAGCAGGGGAGAAGGAGGGTAGCAACCATCACATAGCATTTTAAAAAAAAACACAGAACTTAGAGACCAAAAATCTAGTTTTAAGTAATTTCTTGCCACTAAATTGCTATGTGACTGTGCAAAAATCTCTTCACTTCTCTTAGTCTCAATTTTCTCATCTGTAAAATGGGAATAATAATGTTTCTCCTGCTTACTTCTCATACTTCGTGAGGATTAAGCAAGTTTAATTTGTGCTAAAATACTGTGTAAACTGCATGTCATAACACCCTAGCATCTGAGACAACTCTTTTAAATCTTGTTTTTTCCAAAGGAGAAAAATTGATGCTTTATTTTAAAAACTTTGTAAAACAATTTACTTACATAACAAAATATTTACTACCAAATATTCCTTAAATTTCCATAGTTGTTCAATATTAAGAATAACATAATTTATTTTTTAAACAATTTAGAATTATGCTTTGAATATTTTTCAAAAGGAAATAGAATTTGGGTAAAATTTTATACAAGATAGAATTTTATTCCTACTTCAGTATTCTTGTAACTACTCTCTTTAAACTAGTGAAAGGTCTATAGGTAAACATTTTCACTGGTATAATTATTTTTAGATCATCTGTCAATTGAACCCAGAAATGAAAAGAATTAATGAGTAAAAATAGGTAACGAAGGACTAAGTGATATTAGGAAACAGCAGAGGAAAGATTATGGAAGAAAAGATGTTTTTTTTAAAGAAGCACCGTTTGGGGACCATTTATTCTACAATCTGTACTCATAGTTCTATGATAATTATATCTAGAATTTAAAAATTGAAAATAGTTAATCCTCTACTGTGCCCTGAAACTGAGCTGAAACCAGATTCTTGAAAATGTTGTATGATAATGTGCATCACATATCACTCAGATGCCACAGCTGGATTGACCTGGGCTCCAGTTACTAACTTCCTGTGTATAAGGAATACACAGGAAGGAATACACCTTCCTTGAATAAGCTAGTTCACCTCTGCTTCCTCATCTATAAAAATGGGGAATTGGCACCTGGTGATAGTTGGAGTTTCTTCTACCTAGAACTATAGGCCATAGTAGTCAAACAAACTTCTGGGACTTGATCAGCTCACAAAATAGCAACAGCATTTATGTTACTGCTTCATTTCTGGATGAAAAATGGATCATCCAGATGCTTCTGGTGGTTTGCTATTCGTAGACAAAAGAGCCAGTTGGGCGTTTTCCTTTAGAAGTTATATGTAGATACCCCAGGAACAGATAAGAGCCATTACAAATCATCCCATACATCTCTTCCTATACATCAGTGATATTTGGGATTAAACTGTTTGACTCTTTTGTTTTTTACCTCTGTGGCTTAACTCAACAGCCCCACCCAGGTCAGTTTTCAACCACTCAAAAGAGTGTATCAGAAAGCAATTTTTAGGTTTATCTCCTGTAAGCCATTGAAATTTTTGAGAATGAAAACAATTCACTTACATAAATACTGTATGAAAGAGAGAAAAGATAAAATTTGGTCGTGGTATTAAAGGAACAAGTGTTTAGTGTTACTGCTAATATTAAGGAATAAATGGAGAACTTGTATCTAGTTTACATGAGTTTGATTTGAAAACTACAATATAATAATTTTTATTGAGTGTATTCCCCTAAAGTGGCTATTGAAGAGTTAAATGACAAGAAAATAAGTAAAATTTTCAAAGCAATGTGCAGGTAGTGAGTCTCACTGAAGATGTGGTTCCCCTTCTTTTTATTCTTTCCTACCCTTCTTCTCTGTCTCCTTTCTCCATTCAGCCATGGCTTCCTGACAAAGCACCCAGACTATGTAGAATTAGGCTCCTCTGTGATACTCTGTGGACAGGCTCAGGGAACAGGCAGCTGTCTGACTGAGGTCTGGTATTCAGTCACCAGAAGGGAGTGATGAGAGCTGACACTAAGTGATGGGATTTCTATTTTCTTTTCTTCTCTCCTCTTCTCTTTATCTTTCTTGCTTTCTTTCCTTTCCAAAAAAAAAAAAAAAAAAAAAAAGTCTGGTTCTCACTGTTTGCATTTGCATTTAGCCATTTAAATCATTGTTTCTTGTCCCTCTTTTAAATTTTCAAGATAACAACCAAAAAGGATGAAAGCAGAAAGGAGAGTGACTGTTTGATAGTTGGGAAAATAGAGAATCTTTTGTTCCCAAAGAGAACTATCTTTTAAAAAATTAATATATAATACATAGAAAAGTGCATATATCATGAGCACATAGCTTGAGGAATTTTCACAAATTGAATAGAGCCATTTAGCCAATACCCAAATCAAGAAACAGAATATTAGCAGCATTCTAGAAACCCAAAGCCCCAAAGCCCTTTCTATTCCCTACTTTTCTCTTCAAGCATGACGGCTATCCTGATTTTTAACAGCATAGATTTGTCTGTATTCATATTTTATATCATTTGAATCATACCATATATACTCTTGGTGTCTGTTTTCTTTTGCTCAATATTACATTTGTGAAGTCTTATATTGTTGTGTACAGTTTTAGATCTTAATTATCCATGGCAGGATAGTATTTGTTTATTTTTCCTTTCTATTTTTGCTGGATATTTGGGAGGTTTCCAGTTTAAGGCTACTATAAATAGTGCTTCTATATACATTCCAGTACATGCTTTTTGGTGAATATATGTATGCCTTGATACTGGGTATATCCTGGAAGTAGAATTGCTGAGTCATATGCTATGCACATATTTGGCTTTAGTTCTATCAAACACTTTTGGAGTTGTAATGGTTTCACACTCCAGGAAAAGAACATTTTTTTTCTGTGCCCACAAAAAATGATGTTCCTCTTCCTCTTCTCTTACAGTCACATTTACCTACATTCATACATGTGTTGTTCTTTTTTTTTTTTTAATGTTTATTTATTTTTGGGACAGAGAGAGACAGAGCATGAATGGCGGAGGGTCAGAGAGAGAGGGAGACACAGAATCTGAAGCAGGCTCCAGGCTCTGAGCTGTCAGCACAGAGCCCAACACGGGGCTCGAACTCACAGACTGTGAGATCATGACCTGAGCTGAAGTCAGACACTTAACCAACTGAGCCACCCAGGTACCCTGTATATGTGTTGTTCTTTTACATGGAGCTTATTTGCCTTTCTTGGGCTTAATAAATTTGAATAGTCTAAGCCTAATGGAGCTGTCTCTGAGAACAGAGACTAAAAATGTTGCCTATAAACCTTCACTATGTTCCTGTTTTCCTTTCTCACAACCATGACTGAAAATTAGTTTAATTTTCTTCAGTGCTGTTTTCAGGAAGCTGAAACAATATACCTAATGTTTCTAAAATCATGCAGAGTTCCATTCCCTAATCATACCAGGTTGTACTTCTCTCCATTAACTTGTTGATTTACCTAGAACCTTCATACCTGTTTCTT
Organism: Neofelis nebulosa; assembly: GCF_028018385.1. Lineage (NCBI taxonomy): Eukaryota > Metazoa > Chordata > Mammalia > Carnivora > Felidae > Neofelis > Neofelis nebulosa. The sequence continues at coordinate 92,738,596 of NC_080786.1, forward strand.
AAAAAAAAATTAAAAATCAGTAAGGGATAACCTTTAAAATCATATACAGGAGCTATAGCAAATAATTTAAGGGCAGAGAAAAAAAGAATAATCTTTCAAGGGATATTAATGACTTCTATCAGCTTTTCAAGCCATTTGAAGCAGGAGGCAACGTTAATCCTTTGTCTGTTAATCCAAGAATTGATCATGTTTGATGGTCTCAGGAAGGATTTCAGTAAAAACTAGGTGACAAGAGCAGCTATGTTTGATTGCTTAGTCTTGAAATCTATCTAGCGTTTCTGGAATTATAGAATTCCACATGACTCTACATGCTTCTCATTCAGCCTATTTCGACTGAAAGTTTTGGACCTCCATCATCACTAAAAGGCTCTTAAAGCACTCTTTTGGTTGAGTTAATTCAGATAGATGTGTCCTCTACCAAGGTTAGATCCAATTTAAGCATCTATTTACCAAGTGTTTATTGAATACCTACAATATAACATGCTGATTTATATATTTATTTTAATCAGCATGCTGGTGATTTAACATTTGGCTAACCAGACACAGCTCCTGTGTCCTATAGAATTTATAGCCCAGTGAATAGATTAAAAAATAATAAAAGTAAATATAAAAGCACAACTTGTGATTAAGCTATGAAGAGATAAACAGATTAAAGTAAGCATGACGAAACAAGAAGGTGGAAACTTCTTAGACTGGATGTCAGGGTCTCTGAAAGTTGATGTTTAAGCTAAGACATAAATGGTAAGAAGGAATGAGTCATGTAAAGAGCAGTGGGGGGAAGTGTTAAAAAGGAACAGCATACACAAAGGGGCCAGTGCAGTTGAGAATTGGTGGGTCAACTTTTAAAGACATGATATTCCCTCTCAATTTATTTTGAATCTATAATATGAAATTTTGATTTTCCTACATTTTTAAAAGGTAGCAAAATAGTTAATAGTCAATCACGTACAAATCTGAGAGATGGCCCTAACTGCCCTATGCTAAATACTTGTTTGGCAGCAGATTTGTGGAGTAGAGCTGGAAAGTGGGGCTAGAAACACAGAGTCCAAATTAAGTGGCAGAAAATATCAGTTCAATGGCACACCTAGACAGTTGACAAAGATATAGTGCTAACATAACTGAAGTCCAAAGTACTTGTCAGGAACCAGAGCTGCAGTCAAGGGGGAAGAAGTCAAGTAATACTGGCAAGGCCAGCATTCTAAAATATCTTAAAGATTGCTGTCAAACCAATAGAGTTTTCCTCTTTCTTTGTCTCCTTAGAGGAAGCAAAATGGTGTGTTAGATTGGAACAGGTAAGGAACCAGAAGTATGTCATGAGAAGGTGGGTCAGATATTGGAAAGCACCCAAGGAGGGAGGTCACAAAACCAACAGGAAGAAACCAAAGATAATTGATATGAAACATCCAGAAGGAAGTTGGACTTGGGTAACAGAGGGGAGAGATTTTAGGCATTCATTTTACCATTTCAGAAGAGAGCTGCAGTTATAAAACAGGGACCAGGATTTTAAGAACTTAAATCTCTGCAACTTCTGTATGTTTATAATTTTTGCTATAAACATAGTAAAAAAAAGACCATTTTTCCAAAACAATTGGAAGGACCACCCTTAAAATTAATAGGGCCTGGAGACATCAAAAGACTGTGAGACTAAGGAGGTAAGGAGTCTGTGCCCTACTCTATAGCCAAGCTCGGAGTGAAACAGATATCTAAGAGTGGCTATAGCTACAGAAAGAAAAACAGGAGAACACAGAGAGCAGCTTTGGAAACCTTGCAGCTGAGTGGCAGAAGGGTCTATATGAGGTTCCCTGACATTTGGTGACTAGATATGAGGTTGATTCCACTTGGACTCATGCTGAGTCCCGTAAGAGGTATAGTTGCAAGCTCGGGGATCCAGGAATGCAGGTGAAAGGAAGCATAATTGGGCCAGGTAGATGCTGTGGTAACCACCATCCCATCTTCAGATGAAGTAGCTTACTTAAACCTGAGCTAGGGAAACTCCAAGAAGAAAGTCTTCAGAACCTTGCTTCTAAGAGGGTGATCCATGGATCAGCAGCAGTGGCTTCCCCTAGGATACTGTTAGCAATTCAGAATCTCAGGCCCCAGACCTACTAAATTAAAATAATGTTTTAACATGACCCCCAGGTGATTCCTATATAATTTAAAGTATGAAAAGCCCTGGTCTAGGACATCCCTGGAGAATCCAAAAGAGCATTACAGACTATATAAAAAGAAGACAGGAGAAGGAGGCTAATATGAGGAACTGGAGGCAGATAAGGAGTTGAAGTTTGAAACAAAGCTAGAGGTGCCTGAGTGGCTCAGTCGGTTAAGTGTCTGACTCTTGATTTTGGCTCAGGTCCTGATCTCACAGTTTGTGGGATCAAACACTGCGTCTGGCTTTGCACTGACAGCATGGAGCCTGCTTGGGATTCTCTCTCTCTCTCTCTCTCTCTCTCTCTCTGCCCCTCCCCTACTCACACTTTCTCTTGCTCTCTCTCTCTCTCAAAATAAATAAACATTTTTAAAAGCTTTAATAAAAATTAAAGATAAAAAAAGAAATAAAGAAACCATGTTAGCTAGACTCAGGAAAACCTGAAAGTAGAGAGCCAACGCTACTGCAGGGGGCAGGATGACACCTCTTAGTGAGAACAGATTCCTTTCCTTGGCCAGCAAAGCAGGCAAGAGTTAAAAAAAAAAAAATCAGGCAGCTCTAAAGACCCTGTCAGGAAAAGTCCCAAAGGCAGTGTTTGGGCCTACAGATAGAGAACTAAGAGAAGTTTACCTGGCTATGAAGAACCAGAGAAAAATTGGTGACAGGCTCTGTTACCAGACAAAAAAAAGATGAGAAACAGAAATATGGAGAGTCCAAAAATGGCAAATGGTAGCATTTCATCAAAAGAAGCCAGCTCAACTTATACCAAAAGATCTCCAATTATGCAGAATAAAGAGATCTGTTTGCTTTTCTTTGTTCCTTTTAACAAACAGCGGTTCTGTGGAATATTCCTATGAAGACTAGGTCCCATTTCATAAAAACAAATTATGAAGAAGTCTTACAGAGGTCAGAAAGTTCCACTATGAATATTTGACTTCTCCTTGCTTTTTCAGCTTTATATCCTACTTGGCTTCACTCTATACTTTTTCACTCCATACTCCAAACCTAGCAATACTGAAGTAGGTTTAGATCCAGAATTTTCTATGCACTCTAATATGTAAAAGAGATGCTATGTGGTAGTGGAAAGAAAACATATTACACTTCTAAAGGATCTTAAATTATTCTGGAAGCTTTGAAAAGGCTGGATTTTTTTTCCCCTCTTTATTTACTTACTTATACTAACAGCTTTATTAAGATACAATGCACACATCATAAAATTCACCCTTTTAAGGTATACAATCCATTGGGATTTTTTGTTTTTAGTACATTCACAGAGTAGTGCCACTGTCACTGCTATCTAATTTTAGAATATTTTCATCAGCCCAAAAAGAAACCCCATCTCCATTAGCAGTCATTGTCCTTGCCTTTCACCCAAGCGCTTAGAAACCGCCAATCTATTTGCTGTCTCTATGACTGACTTTTTTTGGACATTTCATATAATGGAATCATGCTGCATATGGCCTTTTGTGTCTGCTTTTTTCATTTAATATAGTGTTTTCAAGACTTATCTGTGTTGTAGCATGAATCAGTGCTTCACTCCTTTTATGGCCAAATAATATTTCATTGCATGGATACACCATGTATTCTTTATTCATTCATTAGCCATTGGATATTTGGATTGCTTCCTCATTTGAGTTATTATGAATAATACTGCTCTGAGCATTCGTATACAAGCTTTTATGTATACTATGTTTTCATTTCTCCTGGGTATATAGTTTGGAGTCGGATTCGTGGGTCATATGAGAACTTTATGTTTGACCTTTTGACTTACTGCCAAACTGTTTTCCAAAATGAGTGCACCAGTTTCACAATCCCATCCACAACATATGAGAGTTTCAATTTCTCCACATTTTTGCCAATACGTATTATTTTCATTATCTTTTTTATGATAGCTATGTTATTGAGTATGAAGTGGTATCTCATTTTGGTTGTTACTTGCATTTTCCACATGATTGATGATGTTAAGCATCTTTTAATGTGCTTATTGGCCATTATTGTGTATGTATTCTTTGGAGAAATGTCTATTCAAATCCTTTACCCATTTTTAAATTGGATTATTTATCTTCCTACTATTGAATTGTACAAGTTCTTTACATATTCTGGATACAATCCCTTTAATAGATATATGATTTCAAATATTTTCTCTCATCCTCTGAGTTGTCTATTCATTTTCTTGATGATGTCCTTTGAAGTACAAAAGTTTTTAATTTCAATGAAGTCCTACTTATTTTTATTGTCATTGAACATGCTTTTGGAGTCATCTCTAAGAAATCATTGCCTAATCCAAAATCACAAAGATTTACTCCCATGTGTTCCTCCAAGAGTTTCTTTTTATTTATTTAAACCAAGTTAGTTAATATCTAGTATAATAATGGTTTCAGGAGTAGAATTTAGTGATTCATCATTTACATATAACACCCAGCGCTCATCCCAACAAGTGCCCTCCTTAATGCCCATCACCCATTTAGCCCATCCCCCCACCCAACACCCTTCCTATAACCCTCAATTTGTTCTTGGTATTTAAGAGTCTCTTATGGTTTGCCTCCCTCTCTGATTTTATCTTATCTTATTTATCTTATTCCTTTCCCCTATTTTCATGTTTTATTTCTTAAATTTCACATATGAGTAAGATCATTTGATATTTATCTTTGTCTGACTGACTTATCTCACTTAGCATAATATATTCCAGTTCCATCCATGTTGTTGCAAACGGCAAGATTTCATTCTTTTTGATTCCTGAGTAATACTCCATTGTGTGAATATCCATTCATCAGCCGATGGACATTTGAGCTCTTTCCATAATTTGGCTATTGTTGATAGTGCTGCTATAAACGTTGATAGTGCCCCATGCATTTTTGTGTAAAAGTCTGGATTTTCTGCTAAGCACGTAAGAACAGAGTTAGAGGCATCGTTTCAAGATGAATTTTGTACCCTGAGGATAAAAGTAAGGTTTCACCAGATTTCACTAGTAATTATATCTTTTATAATTATTTGTTTGGATAATTACTAAGAGGCCATCTTTTCATCTTTGTGTTTACAGCACTCAGCATTATTCCTACACAAAGAAGGTATACATTTCATATCACTTGGATACATGAATAAATGAAAGAATTGCCTTGGCTCAGAGGCTCATACAGGATTCCTATAAAGGCAGGAGTCAATCTCCAATTTGGTCCAAAGCCAGAATGTAAAACAAACAAAGAAAGAAATAAACAGAAAATTATTCCTAGAGTAGAGAAGCAATCAGGCTGAGAAGAAGGAAGATTCAGCAATCAGCCCTGACTTTTCCCTGTTAGTCTGAAATTTCCAGCTATTTTGAGAAGTAGCTATTTTAATGACACTAAAACTTAACAGGTCCCCTTCAAAATATTACACCTTCCTAAATTCTCTTTTATCTAATTATATATGTGTCCTTAATCTCCCCTTACTCATAATCTCAAATTTACTTTTTTACTTTTCTTTGTTCCATATACACATCCTGGTACAAAGTTCTATGGCTTGTTTTACTAAATGTCTTTCATTTCTCTTTTCCTATCTGAGCCCATAGTCACCCTTGTACAGGCCCTAATCACTTCACCTTTATATCATCACAATATCCTCCTGGCTGGACTTTTTCCTTTGGCCTTCAATTCTTCCTGGCACAGCATTAAAAAACAACAACAGCAGCAACAACAACAACAACGACGACGGCAACAACAAAACCTTTTCATCTTGTAATTCTCTTGCTTAAAAACCACCAATTTCTTCTAATTGCCTATTGACTCAAATACAGATGGAGAGGTAGATAGTGTGTGTATTAATATTTCCTCAGTTCTTAGTATTCTCTGCTTGAATACTAAGTCAGATTGATAGCCTTACCATTTTCCTTCCCACTCTTGATAATTCTTATTTTTGTTCACCCTTTAAGGATTTTTTCCTTTGCCTGAGTGGCTGTCAACATTTCCCCATCAATTCATGGCCATAATCCAATTAAAATCAGATTCAAGATTTACTTGCTACAGTTAAGCCTAAGACACACTAATGATAACCTTGATTTTCATTTTCATGTACTATCATATATACACATATACACACATCCATATATAAATGTATATTCATTGGATTATACGTAATTCTTTTTATATGTTAATATTATTTATTTTATTTTTCAAACTAATTTATATAAAATTAAGGGACTTTGCCACTTTAATGTTTCATCAGTATAGACTGAAATTATACATAAACTATATTGTTATTCATATTTTTAGAAGAAATAAATGAATAATTTTGCTTTGAGATATTGATATTGCCACTTATTTTTCTTTGTGGATAACTTGATTCATTTAACTGTGAATTCATTCATTCACTCATCAATCACTTATTGAATACCTTTTTTTCTGAGCCCTGAAGTGAGACCAGGAGACCAGGAATAAGACACAGTCACTACCATCAAGGAGTTTATACACCTGTGATAAAGACAGACAAAACAAAACAAAAACAAAAACAAAAACAAAAACAAAACATAGATAATTGCAATTATATCAGACACCTGGAATTGTCACCTACTTTTTTTTAGTAATTCTCCCCTTCCTCACCCACATAGTCAAAGAAGACAGTATTACCTACTCTAACTTCTCAAGATAATTGATCCATCAGTAAGCAATTGACTCATGAGTATTTTGCATTTTTACTGAGGCAATGATTCTTCAGATTAGTGGAAAAAGGTTATGTTTCTCTCAGTTTTATTTGGTGTCCAGCAAAACAACAGCAATTAGAATGAGTAACTCACCAGTGGTGATATTGGTCTAAAAAGAGTGACTAGAAGAGATTTATTCTGATTTATTTTTAAGTTTTTTTCTCCATTGATCTCAAAGAACAATACTCTGAATAAAATCACTTAAACTGAATTATTTTAAACTGGATGAGCAGGAGACTTCTAAATAGCCTAGTAATTGAGATAAGCAAGACTATATAATTTAACTCTAGATACTTAGGGATTATTTTATTTGTAATTCAGTAAATTCTGTCTTTTTGTCTTCCCTGGTGGTCTATGGTGAGTGACCCCTATATGGTTTTCAATTACTGAATTTCTCATAATATCATCTTTGTTCCTTCTCATTTATGTTCTTCACCAGAATCTGGTTTCTCTTGGTTCCCTACTGGAACATACATTTTAGTATTGCCACAGTTTATGACATTCTGACACCACAGGTTCAGATACACATCTATTTGGTAAGATGAGGTAAAGAAAAAACATTCATAGTGACTTTGATAAATGAGAAAATAGAACAACAAGATGAAATTCAATAAAGAAAATTTAAGTTGATTTGTAAAGGAGAAGAACAAAAATACAAATGCAAGGTAGGGACCAAATACTGTGCAACTGCATAGAGTTTGCAGCTAATACAATGATTTCTGAAGGGAAGAAGAGGGGAATTAATTGCATTCAAACTTTTATATACTTGAAAAAATTTAAAAGACTAGTGGTCACCAGTTGTTTTCCACTGGTGAAAGGAAGAAGAAAGAAAGAAAGAAAGAAAGAAAGAAAGAAAGAAAGAAAGAAAGAAAGAAGAAAGAAAGAAAGAAGAAAGAAAGAAAGAAAGAAAGAAAGAAAGAAAGAAAGAAAGAAAGAAAGAAAGAAGTAGGCAGAGAGAGAGGGAGGGAGGGAGGAAGGAAGGAAGGAAGGAAGGGAAAAAATGCCTTAGCTTAAAGAATATTATTTTGGGGGGCACCTAGGTGGCTCAGTTGGTTAACCATCTGACTCTTGATTTTGGCTCAGGTCACGATCTCTTGGTTCATGAGTTGGAGCCCAGTGGGGCTCCACGCTGACACTGCAGAGTCTGCTTGGGATTCTCTCTCTCCCTCTCTCCTTGCCCCTTCCCCACTTGCACTCTCTCTCTCTCTCTCTCTCAAAATAAATAAATAAACATTTAAAAATATATATATTATTTTTGGTTGTATACCAGCAAGGCTCTTTACTATCAGTGAGATTAAATACTAAGATGGGCTCCTGAGAGAGACTGCGGACTCTCTAGTCATTCAATTACTATTTCTTGCTAACCCTGGGAAATCATCATAAAGAAAACATAAAATTTCCTGAGCTGGAGGATTGAGCTCTTTGCTTCCTTAAAGAAAGACTGCTGAACAATTTTTCAGCATTCTCCCTGATCTAGAATACTTCCAAAAACATGATTAAGGGAAACTCAGCATTCTAGAAAATGATTAGAGCTGTATATTGAATTGATTCCAGGCTATACACTGACTTTATAAATAAGCAAGCAAACAAACAAAACCAAATAAGAGGTACTTGTACCTTTCTCCTAATTTTAAGTTTGACTCAAAGGTTTGTTCACCTCTACGACTAGCTGTGATTTGGAGAAATGGTTTCTATTTTATACCAGCATCCCCCTCATTCACTATTCATGACAGCTAACATTTTCTATCATTAAGTTCAGAATGAAGATTAAAGATAGAAATAATTCACTCTAATTAGCATAACAACCGAATCAAAATGTCCTGTCTTATAGTTTCTGAAACATGCCCTTGTGAACCTATGTTCTATCCCAGAATCTAAATTCCTTTTCTTCTCCTGCTCCTACCACATTGTATCTTAATTATCACCCTAAAGTATCCTGAATTCTAGAAATGTGAACCCTGTGATTGCATTCCTTGACCCAGAGGCCATAAGAGGAAAACTTTTGAGGAATGCCAAAGGAAAGACATTCAGAAAAATGAGAGATGACTTAGCTAGCAAAGCAATACTGACATTAACTCTAATAGCAAAACCCCAAGTTCTAAATATGAGCTGCCCAGTAGAAATATCATGTGGACTACATGTATTGTTTTAAAACTGCTGATGGCTACACTAAAAAAAAATGAACAAAATGTATTTTAAAAATATATTTTATTGAACCCAATATACCCATAATATTATCATTTCAGCATGCAATCAATACAAAAACATTAATGAGATATTTTACATTCTTTGAAATCCGGCTTGTATCTAATGCTGATAAAATATTTCAGTTTGGACTAACTACATATCAACAGCTCAAAATATACCTAGTGGCTACTCCAATATATTGGACAGAGAAGTTCTAGATCACATATCCAACTTTGATTGCAAGGAAAGGAAGGAGCAAACAAGGAAAGGTTGAAACATCTGTGTGGTATTTGCTAGCACTTCTCTAATTCTTTCCCTTCTTACCATATAAGAGAAAATACTTTGAGAGGACATTGGACAGGGCATTGTCAAGTTTTGTCTTAAATGCCTTTTTCTCGGTCCCACCTGATCATTCTATATAAAACTGCAATTTCTCCCCATCCTACATTCCTGATCCCCCTTACACTGTGCTCTTTATTCCATAGCATTACAACCTTCTAATATACTATGTTATTTATTTATTTTATTTATTGTCTTTCTCCTATATAGAATGTCAGAGAAGAGGAAAGCAGAAATATGTGCCTGCTTAGGTCACTAAGGTAATCTAAGTAACTGGACAAGTACCTCATATAGTAGGTCCTTTAAGAATAGCTGATGAATATTGGAGAAATGGGTAGAACTCTAAAGCTTGCAATGTTACAAATGAGAACATTGGAACCTAGAGATGTAAACTGACTTGTCAAGATCCAACAGGCTGGTCAATGGCAGATCCAGTCCTAAGACCCAAGTTTTTGAACCACTTATCTAAAGCTTTTTATACTATTCCATGTGTAAAAAGACAGAAAGGCAGAAAAATAATTCAGTTATTAGATATGAAATACAAATTATGGTATCAATAGTGCAACAAATTTTTGTTGGATTATGAGTTCCCAGAGGTCAGAGACTGTCTTATACAGTTTTGAACCTTCCTTCCCACCCCCATATTTGCAAAGAATATTTTACATTCTGTAGGTGCTAAATTAATAAAAGAATGAATGGTCAGTGGTATCTGGCTTGTGACATAATGTGTGATTTTCTTTTACTGGGAAGACAGTGGAAAGAAGTTACTGTGTTCACCACAGAAGATTATTAGCTTTTTGTCATGGCCTAAAGAGTTGAGAATGAGGTTAACATCTTCTGCTACTATTAGCAACTAGCCTCTGGAACTCAAACAATAAAATCCAAGAAAGGAGAAGAATATTCCAGAGGCAGGTTTTAACAACTAGTTTCTAATTCTCCTCAAAGTTCTGTCAGGGACACAAGTATTGCTAGTTGAAATCAACTTTGATATTTAGGTGTCTGAGAACTTGAATTAACTGTGACATTTAGATTTCTGAGAATCTCGCTTTTCATACTAACATCAATGTGGTGATGACAAAATGCAGCTGACCAAATGAGCAGCAAAAACTGCCCATTGAGGGCACCTGGGTGGTTCAGTCAGTTAAGCATCCAACTTTGGCTCAGGTCATGATCTCGTAGTTGATGAGTTTGAGCACCACATTGGGCTCTCTGCTGCCAGCACAAGCCTGCTTCAGATCCTCTGTCTCCCTCTCTCTCTGCCCCTTCCCCACTTGTGCTTTCTCTTTCTCAGAAATAAATAAACATTAAAAAAAAAAAGCTCCCCATTGTATGCACCTGTAATAAAACACAGCTCCTGCCATAATGTGATTATATTCATGATATTTTTATGTAATAAAATATAACCCTCTTTTAATAATGTTCACAACATCCTTAATCTTTAGATACCTCTGGTAGAATGCAAAGAGACAAGTGTCACTTTCCTTCATTAGAAAAGGAAATGAAGATGGAGAAAGACATCCGTTGGTTATTCAGCAAGTTTGCAGCCAGATCACAAATCAGGATTTCTGCACTTTAAAGACACCTAAAAAAGACTTTGGATAAGAGTCTATGAAACTTTCATATCTGTTTGAACTAAAAGGTCATGTCTTTATTTAAAAGTAACACTAGCCAGAACTCTGAGAAGTCCTATTTGCATAGGAAATCTACAATCAAAAGTTTACAGAAACATACTATTGGCATCCTAGTAGCTTGCTCAGCTTGAACATATGCTATCTGATCCTTTTTTAGATTCATAAAAAAAAACAGTGCTGGAACTTTGGGTGCAGCTTAAAGTACAAACCTAGGACAACTGGGAGCAATGCCCCTATGATTGAATTGAAATTTGGAGAATTTCAGTAACTTTGAAAAAGATGGTGAGCATCCCACATTTTTTTTTAATTTTAAGGTTTTCTTTGAGAGACTACAGATGAAAAGCTATCAAAATTAACTTTTCAGAATAATTTGATTAGACATGTCAAAATGTTTTAATTTGCCATAGTTAGGGTCCAATATAAGGGAGACAGTCTTCAGAGGCTAATGTTTCCTGAACTGGTAGTATTTTATTATCAGGCAGATGCATCACAAATACATTCTGAGTTTCCATCTATGGATTCCAGCCTATATTAATCTGATTCTGAAACCTGCAGTTGGAGTTAAGAAAAGAAAAAATGGTCATGAGGATCAGAAGAATAGGTTTAAATCCACTCAATCACTTGCAGTATAACCTCAAGAAAATCATTCAACTTCTCTGAGCCTTGGATTTTTCATCCAAAAAAAAAAGGAAGGAAGAAAATTCTAGATGAAGAGAATCTTATGAACAGAGCCCTGGAGGTAAAGGTGACAGAAGATCCTGGGCTTGACTAGGGCAGAGGTTACATATTAAATATTTAAAAAGAGGTGACATGGATAAAATTAGATAAGTAGAGCCAGAATAAAGATGTGGACTTAATTCAATGGGCCATTAGCAGTCAGAGTAACATGAAGAAAGGGTGTGCAAAAGATTGGTTAAGGGTGGTGGCAGAATGTATCAGAGAGCAAAATGCCTGGAATTAGGAAACCTCCCCAGAAATGAGTTGCAATAATTTATATGTGAGGTGAGGAGATCTGAAGTAGCACTGTGGTGGAGAGAATAGAAAAAAATCAGTAGGACTTGGTGAGTCTTCCTCATATTTATATATGAAAGGAAGAGAAGGATGAGTCAAAGATGACTGCAAGATTTAAACCAGGGTGGTGGCAAAGACAATGATGTAATGCACAGAGAAAGAAGATGAGAGAGGAAAAAAATTTCCAAGATGTTAAATTAGAAACTGGTGATGGCAAGCCATCCATGGGGATATATTAATGGAGCTTTTGGTGTGTGAACCTGGTGGTGTGGACATATCCAGATTAAGTATGATGGTGATAGTTGAAGCCATTGGAACAGATGAGCTCCCCTAGTGAATGGAGAAAAGAGAAAGCACAACTCAGGATTTAGGCTGGAAACTTGGAGAATTAAATGCAAAAATATATGTAAAGTACTCAGCAAAGTAGAAAGCATATTGTAAGAGATCAATGATGGCAGATTTTACTATACTTAAGAACCCACAGATTTAAAAGACAAGGCAAACAAAGAGCTTTCAAAGGAGAGAGGCATGCATGGTAAACTAAAGTAACCTGGCTCTCTGATTGAAAGTGTGGCCTTCATGGTAAGGGACTCAGACCTCAGTTCAAGTGTACCTCAAGGCTCCCAAGGATCATCTTTCACAAAACTCCTTACCAACTATAAAAAATAATTTAACATTAACAATTTTGTTAGTGGGTTGAATTCCTGAGAAGTATATTAATTGATGATTCAGGCATTAGCTGGAAGTGATATAAAATGTGACCCTCAGATCTATCCTTTTTTTTTTAAAGCAAGAGTTTGTAAGAGTCTACCATTATTCTTCTCTTAGTTAAGTGTGGGTCAAACTATTCTTGCCTGGGTTGCATTCATGGGCAGTTAGTATCAACTGGAACAGGACTTCAACTTTGTTGTATCCCTCGAACTTCATGGCCACTTGACTTCAGCTCTATACATCTGGACTGCTCTCTCATTAAGCATCTCTAACCTGAGGCCTCTTAAATAACAGAGTATCCATGGCATATACTCTTTGAAAATCATCCATCTATTCGTTAACTCTGATCCATGCACAATGTCACTCATAGTCAAAAAAAGGAAGTTCTAAAAAAGAGTAAGTCAATGAACAGATAGGGGAGTGGAGGCAAAATGAATAGTGAGGTCTAAAGAGATACACGCTGTTAATAAAATGCCACAAAGCATTTAACTCTTCATCAGTCTTCATAAACTCTCTCCACTTTATAGCAGAGAAGGCAATTAGATATGTAGGCTACTCAATCCTAATTTCTGAATTCAAGAAGAAATTAATGGTTCTAAAAAAAGAAGAATTTTTCCACTTTTCTTGTATCAATCCAGCATGAGCACAAATGTATCTCTTAAGGCTGGGGGGAGATAAAGGGAGGGAGAATATGATTACTGCCAGAACAAGCTCAACAGACAGGAACAGAAAAGAATTTTACTGGCAGAAATTAGAAATTGTTCTTTCTCACTCCACCAACACATAAGTAATAAACGCAGAACTACCTTCTGCTGCCTTTATAAGCTGTGTTACAAAAATGATGCCTCAAGGGATACAAGTAGAATCTGCCATGCAATAGAACTGCACCACCCCACCTAGCACACCTGAAACTATTCTAAAAATATTTAATTTTTTCTCATAATATTTTTATATATATCCAATAGTCTAATTTAGTTTGTAAATGAGGCCGAAACTTTTTGGTCATGGGCCTTTGCCAACTCTCCAGAACAGATTGAAAAGTGAATGATGCAAGCTTTAGAATAAAAACCATCACACACTCACACACACACACACACACACACACACAAATTAAGTGAGTATTCCCTGTATGAAACATGTAATGTTTCAGAGGGTACCAGACATGTGTAATGTGATGTTAAATCAGACTCTGTCTGACTTTGGCCCCTCAGGTAATAAATGCCAACCATTTCTACATTCCAAAGTGAAGGGCTAGATTCCCTAAGCAGGACTTGCTGTCTTATAACCATTGGTTGATCACCCATTTTCTAGCTAGAAAAATAAGTTTGAAGATGCTTATACAGTTTTTGGGAGATTGAGGAAAGGATTTCTTCTAGTGAGTATAGAAGGGTGGTAGTATTTTCTTTCCCCATCATGCCTATCTTGCATCAACATGGAGCCCTATATTGCACCTCAAGCCCAGTAAGGGAATGTCAAGGAGAACATCAGAGATCATTTTGTGTCTCCAGATCAACTGTGAGAAATTTAAAGGATTTGAGATTGTTTGAGGTAACCTGAGGCAGCAGAATAGACCACTATAGCTGACAGGTAACTGTATCCCCACTGACAACAGAGCTAAGGTGCTTGTTTGCTATGAGTTGGTTGTGGACAACACAGGAGAGAGGCTGCTGACCTGGAACTGGTTAGAGTAGTGCCCAGGAGAGTTTTCTGTGAGGGACAAGACAACTTTCAGCCGAAGGAATCTCAGAAATATCAATGGTATAAAAGTTGTGGGGATGCAGATAGGGATTGTTAGCATGTAGGGAAAAGGGCTACAATTGAGTATCCACCAGAGGGATCTCTGAGGAAGCCACAAAGCACCAGTAGAGAGTGTGCTTCCATCTCTGCCCCCATGAGAGGAAATTAAGACCACTACAGTGGTACTAGTCAGATTTTTGCTGTTCCACACCTCTCCTGCCTCCCCACACTTCAATAGTAAAGGAACAAGCACAAGCCCAGTGAGTGGGGCAGAAGAAAAGGAAACAATCCACACCCACCTGCATAGCAAGTTTCCAGTTGAAGCAGATCCAAGTTAGGGGAAAGAAGATTTAACTGAATGAAGTTCAGAATTTTTACTATTACACTGGCCAAGACATATTAATTACTAAACTAAGACTGTTTTAGGAATTCAAATGACCAGAGGAAACAAGATTTTATTATCTAATTGTAAGCATCTAAACTACGAGGTTTGCCCAAGATTCCACTTGGGAACAGAAGAAGATGTAACCAACAGAGTGCAGGCTGTGAAGGAAAAGTACAAAGTTGTCTTCATATTTCACCCTACTTTTTTCTGTATGCCCACACTCCTACTGAAAGGACAGGCCCTAGAGAGACATGTTTTGCCCCATTGTGACTCCATTTAATTCCCAATTCCTGGCCATGGTTAATTAGATGAGGGAAGTGTATCTGATCAAACTCAAACAATAGCTCAGCCAGAGACCTGTGACATTCCTTTGAGCAAAAAGATAAGTCAAATAGTTTCATTGTATGAGAACACAAGAAAAAGAAGAGAATGAATATACTTAATCATTGGAGTTGAAATTAAAATATCATTCATTCATTCAACACATATTTAGTGAGGGCACTAAATGCTCTGTTTTAATAAAGGATAAGAAACATAAAGCCCTTGTTCTGAAGGAGCTAACATTCTAGGGGGGAAGCAGACAAAAAGCACTTTAAAAAATTAGATAATGACAGATTATTATTGTTGTGAACAAAGTAAATAGGATATTTGAATAAGGAATAGCAAGGAGGAGGGACCTATTCTAGATAAGATGGTCTGAGAAGGGCTTGCTGGGTGTGATATCTAAACTGAGACCTGAAAAATGATATAGATCCAGATTTGTGAAGAGTCAGGGAAAGAGTGTTCCAAACATAGAGAAAAGCAAATGCAAAGACCCTGAGGAAGAAAATTGCTCAGCACATTACCAGAACTGACAGACGGCCAAGGCAACTAGACAAGAGTGAGCAAAAGGGAAAGATGATCTCAGGAAGAAAGACAGGAGGCAGACTATGCTGAAACTGGGAGGCCATAGTGAGTCAGTGTCACCTAATGAGACAGAGTTGAGACCAGTGTAGACCATGTGAAATATACTTTTAAAAAATGGCAAAGACTGAAGAGTAACTATGAGTTATCTAGTAAAAATGATAGCTAATGATAATTAAGTTCTTTCATGCATGTCAATGTATTAAATTAGAGATCAACAAACTTCCTAAAAATAGCTGGGTAGTAAGTATTAGAAACTTTCTAGTCAATGCAGCTTTGATCACACTATTCAATTCTGCTGTTTTAGTGCAAAGACAGCCATAGAAAATATGTAAGTGAATTAGCATGGCTGTGTATCAATAAAACTTTATTTATGGACACTGAAATTTGAATTTCCTATGGTTTTCATGTGTCAGGAAATATTTCTTTGATTTTAAAATAATTTAACAATGCAAAAATAATTCTTTACTTATGTAATTTAAAAAAGAAAAGTAAGATTGGCCTACAAGCCATAGTTTGCCAACTACTGTTCTACATGATTTACTTATGATTAACTCATATAATACTCTCAACAACCCTATGAGATAGGTACTATTAATATACTCAGTTCATAGAAAAGGAAACTGAGGCAAAAATTCTCTCAGGACTTAGAAATTAGCAGAAACAAGAGAATCTCGTTTCAGATTACATGGTATTGATTTTGCAATTCTGCCTTATGCTAATAAACAACAAATTTAACATATTCAAAAGAAGCACTTCTGGAATGGTGGAGCAAAAATCCATCTCTCCATAAAATCAAAGAGAGAAAACTAGCAAAAAAAAAATAGTCAAAATCAACTTTTTCAGAACTTTGGAAATTAAGTTTAAAAAAATGGTCAAATCTTGGGAAGAACAGTGGGTTTTGTGATGTTTTAACTTGCCTTATTCCTATCCCCCTCTTCCCAGTTCCTCAGTAGCCTTGAAAATTAACAGCCTTGAAAATGCATTAGCTGTTAAAATCAGTAGCCTAATAGCCACTGGAGGGAGACAAAATGGTATGAAGCAACTCCATATCAAAATAATCATTATTTGAGTTGTTTGACAGCTGCCTGGGAACCTCAAATCACAGGCTTTTATTTGATCTGTCTCAAAGTTCATTCAGTGTATACAGCCTTTCCCCAGGAATATTTGTCAAAAACAATTGGTAATTGTTTAATGTCACAACTGCCTTAAGAGGAGATAACTGTTGGCAAAAATAAGCTGACCAAAATGCTATAAAAAAAAATAAAGTGAAATGAACTGGTGAGTTTAGCAGAGTCCCATAGTCATTTGTATTATCTACTACCTTTTACAAAAAGTTTGTATATAGAGTCTCTAGTCACCCCTGTGCCTCAACAGCAAGTTGAGAGATTCAAGTTAGAAATATGGGTCAAAATTGAGATGCAATCACTTTTTTGACCATATAATTATCAACAACTAGCTTGCCTTCTTTTAGCCTTAATTTCTCCATTTTTTACATTTGTGTCTAAATGTGGGTGTATTTCACAAATAAATCATCTACTTCACTGAATTGTTTTATCAAATAAATACTTTATGTGACCATAAAAAAAAAAAAAAAAAAAAAAAACCACTAGAGAATGAAATACCCATGGGGGCTGTGAGAAAGCTCCAACATATTGCTAGAAGTCTAGATGGCTATACACACGTGCACTGTGTGCATGCCCAGAAAACACTTGAGAAGGCCCTAATCTCTTGATTCTGGCTGACAGTGAGACTCTACATGAGCAGGAAATGAAGGATAAGGCAGAACTGCAAACTACAAGAGAGTTGAAGTGTGCCCAAATATGCACAGAGTCCGTCAACAAAAGTGAGGAGACATTGCTTTAAAGCATTTAAGAAAATCACTGTGCAATCATTAGCTGACTTCCAAGATACCCAAGCAGAGGCTTCAGTGATGGAACATGACAAAGAATGCATAATTTACAGAATTAGTTCAGAAAAATTACTAACAAAAAAAAATAGCAGCAATGGCAATAAGGGCAAAAACATCAAACCCTAGGAAAGGGGGGCAATTTGATATCCAGAGTTGTCACATTAGATTATTTAAATGTCTAGTTATCAAGAAACAAGTAAGATACATGCAAAGAAACAATAAAGACAGTCAGTAGAAACTGTCCCTGAAAAAGCCTAGACATTGGACTTTCTAAACAAAGACTCTATATCAGCTATTATAAATATGTTCAAAGATCTAAATGAAACTGTCTAAATAACTAAAGAAAAATATGAGAACAATATCTTACCAAATAGAGAATATCAAGAGATATAAGTTATGTTTTTTAAAGCAAATATAGGGGCGCCTGGGTGGCGCAGTCGGTTAAGCGGCCGACTTCAGCCAGGTCACAATCTCGCGGTCCGTGAGTTCGAGCCCCGCGTCGGGCTCTGTGCTGACAGCTCGGAGCCTGGAGCCTGTTTCGGATTCTGTGTCTCCCTCTCTCTCTGCCCCTCCCCCGTTCATGCTTTGTCTCTTTCTGTCCCAAAAATAAATAAAAAACGTTGAAAAAAAAATAAAAAATAAAAAAAATAAAGCAAATATAGATTATAGAGTTGAAAAGTACAATAACTAAAATGTAAATTTTACTACTATGTCTCAACAGCCATAGGTCAACTGATATCATCCAGTTTATAGCATAGGAAAAAAATAGAATGAAATAAATTAACTGTGGGACATCATCAAACATATCAACATAGGCATAATAGGAGTCCCACAAGGAGGAAGATAAAGGGTTAGAAAGAATATTTGAAGAAATAATGGCTGAAAACTTCCCAAATTTGATGAAAAACATTGATCGACACATCCAAGAAACTCAAAAAAACCCAAGAAGGAGAAGCTCAAGGAGTTCCACACTAAAACACATCACAATCAAACTGGTGGAAGACAAAGACAAAGAATCTTGAAATCAGTAAGACAAGCAACATATCATGTACATGAGTGCCACAATAAGATTAACAGCTGATTTCTTATCAGAAACCATGGAGGGCAGAAACAGTAAGATGATGTATTCATCTAAAAGAAAACCAGTCAAGAGAATTCTACATCCAGCAAAATTTTGTTTTAAAAACACAAATTAGGGCATTCCCAGATAAACAAAACCCAAGAGAATGTATCACTAACATATCTGCCTTATAAGAGATACTAAGGAGAGAACTTTGGGCTAAAATAAAACAATACTGGACAATAATTCAAATTCACAAGAAAAAACAGAAAGAACCAGTAAAGTTAATTACTTAGGTAAGTATGAAAGACAACATAAATATATTTTTAAATTATAACTCTTTTCTTCTCTTATCTGACTTGAAAAACTGCATAAGGCAATAATTATAAAACTGCATTGATAAGCTTATAATGAATAAAGATAGAAGTTGTATGACAATAATAGAAAAAAAAGCAACAGAGTTATATAGGAGCAAGATTTTTATATATTATTTAAATTAAATTAGTATCAATCTGAGCTAGATTGTTATAAATTAAGATTTTAACAGTAATGTCTAGGGCAACCATTAAAAAAATTAAAAATACAGTAAAAGAAATGACAAAAGGATTTTATATATATATATATAAAATATATATATTTATATTTATATATATATATATACCTCAAAAATATCTAATACAGAAAAGGCAGTAACAGAGGAATATAGAATAAAAAATACATAAGACATAGAAAACAAATAATAAAATGGCAGACATAAATTCTACATTACCAGTAATACATTTCAATCAAAAGACTGAGATTGGCAGATGGGCTTAAAAATAAATACAGTCCAAATATATGCTGTCTGAAAAAGACACACTTTAGATTCAAAAACAAAAATTTATTTAAAATATGAAGTGTAAAACAATACAGAGCTGAAGTGGTTATAACTTTATCAGATGATTTTGACTTTAAGACAAAAATTTGTACTAGAGCCAGAGAAAAATTTTTTTCATTTTTTTATTTTAATTCCAGTGTGGTTAACATACAGTGTTATATTAGTTTCAGGTGTACAATGTAGCAGTTCAACAGTTCTGCATATTAATGCTCATGGAGATCAGTGTAGTTTTAATCCCCTTCACCTATTTCACCCATCCCCTCCACACACCTCCCTATGGTAACTATCTGTTCTCTATAGTTAAGAGTCTGTTTTATGGTTTGTCTCTTCTTTTTTCCTTTGTTCATTTGTTTTTTTTAATGTTTGTTTGTTTATTTTGAGAGAGAGAAAAAGAGAGAGTGTGTGAACACAGGGGATGAGAGAAAGACAGAGAATCCCAAGCAGGCTCCACACTGTCAGCACAAAGCTCAAGACAGGGCTTAAACTCATGAACCATGAGATCATGACCTGAGCCAAAACCAAGAGTTGGACACTTAACTGACTGAGTCACCCAGATGCCCCTCATTTGTTTTGTTTCAAAGAAAAATATTTTATAATGATAAAATGTTAACCCATTGGGAAGACATAGTAATTATAAAAATAAATGCACCTAACAACGGAGCCCCAAAATACATGAAACAAAACAGAATTGAAAGGAAAAATAGACAGTTCAACAATAATGGTTGGAGACTTCAATATCCTACTTTCTTTTTAAAATTTTTTTTTCAACGTTTTTTTAATTTATTTTTGGGACAGAGAGAGACAGAGCATGAACGGGGGAGGGGCAGAGAGAGAGGGAGACACAGAACCGGAAGCAGGCTCCAGGCTCCGAGCCATCAGCCCAGAGCCTGACCCGGGGCTCGAACTCACGGACCGCAAGATCGTGACCTGGCTGAAGTCGGACGCTTAACCAACTGCGCCACCCAGGCGCCCCAATATCCTACTTTCAATACTGCATAGAACACCTAGGCCAAAGTTAAATAAGGAAATAAAGACTACATTGCTTCTCGGCCATTTGGCTAAGATCAAGTGTAGGAAATAAAGACTTGAATAACATTACAAGCCAACTAGACCTAGCAGACATTACTATAATACCCCACCCAACAACAGCAGAATACACATTTATTGCAAGTGCACATAAAAAATTCTCTAAGATAGACCATATGTTATATCATGAAAAGCCTCAATACATTTTTTAAAAATTATTAACATATAAACTATGCTCTCTAGTTATAATGAAATGAAATTAGAAATCAATAACAGGAAAATTTGAGACATTCATAAATATGCAGAAATTAAATAACACATTCATAAATAACCAGTGAATCAAAGAAGAAATCACAAAGTATATTAGAAGTACTTTGAGATAAATGAAAATGAAAACAAAATATACCAAAGATTATAGGATGCAGCTATAGTAGTAATTAGAGCAAAATTTATAACTGTAAATGTGTGTGTTAAAAAAAATGAGTGACATCACTCAGATGGCAACATAGGAAGCTCTTGAATCTCCCTCCTGCTATGGATGCACCAAATAGACAGCTACATAAGGATTGATTCCCTGTAAGAACAATTGAGAAACTAAATAAATGGATCCTACACATTAGGTGACTGAGAAAACACACACATCAAAATGGGTAGGAAATACTGTGACATTCTTGTCATAAATTGGCACAGTGCCTTATAATCATAAGAGAACTTCCAACTCCCAGTGTCTCCCTGAGGAGTGAAGGGTTTGGACCACACATATTGTGCCCTAACTTTTAAGTCTTCCAGCCAAGGGATGGGCCCCAAATCACCTATCTCTGAGAGCAAATGGGGTTCGCATTCACAAGTCCATCAGGACAGCAGCAAAGAAGCAGTTATTAAACAGGTGCATGAGCTATTCTCCCAGGCTCAGCACAGAGGGAAAAGAAAAAAATGCCCATTTCCTAGTTTTCCCTTGGAAGGGATTTGACTACATAATTTACCAGCCGCTACCTGAGAGTCTAGCCTCTAATAAGTCCATATCTAAATGCTGACTGTGACCCTCCCCAGAACCTGAAAGAGCCAGTGGATACTGCCCTCACCTTCTGTTTCTGGTTCATTCCAACAATGAAAACCAGCATCAGCTGGGAAGGAGACAGTCCACACATCTAGCACTCTAACTTTTATGGCTGCCAACTAACGGACAGGCCCTCAAATCACATAGCTCTGATAACTGATGGAGTTTGCATTCAGAGTCGCACAAGATGGATAATAACAAATAAAGAAGCAGTTTTTAAACAGACATATGAGCTCTTTTTGTGGCTTATATACTCAGGCTCAGTTCAGAAAGTAGGCAAAAACACCATCTCTGTTTCTCCTTAGAAAAAGTTTATAGCATATTTTATCAGCTGCTGCCAGGGGTCTGGCTTCCAATCAGCCTGCATAGGTGATGGCTTGAAAAGACCTGGTGGGCTAGTAGGTGATTACCCTACATTGTACCTCTGGCTCACTCCAACAATGGAATAAGTCTCCAGCTTCTCCCTAGAAGGACCTTGTCCACATACCTGGCATCCCAACTTTTACATTCACCCCCCAAGAGATGGGCCTTGAAATCACCTAGCTCTCTCTGATAGCCAATTGGGTGTGGTATTCACAAGTCCCATAGGACCAAATTGAACCCAAAAAAAGTAGTTTTCAAATGAATATACAGGCACTATCCCCTCACCCACTCCCAGGCTCAGCACAGAGGGAAGAGGCAAAAATGCCTATCTCACAGTTTATCCCTGGAAGGGATAAGAGTAAGTATCAAACAAAACAAAACAAACAAATAAACAAAAACAAAACAAAACAAAAAACCTGCTCCTGGTTTCTCCCTGAAAGGAGATAGATTACATATCAAATGTCCTGATTTTCCCAGCCACTACCTGAAGGTCAGACTTCCTATTAGCCTGCGTCATGCAGATGGTGGGGGGTGGGGGGGGGGGGAGTAAGCTATAAGTAGTCCTCTGGTGGCCTGAACAGGCATGAGTATGGGCATTTCCCATGCCATAAGGACACTTACAGGTCTTGGTGCAACCTCAACTACTAGGAGCCAAAGAACAAATGGCAGTGAACAAAGGTTTGATAGGCAATCAGGAGTTTGGGCTGGGCTGATTAATGAGGCTCATCTCTTACACAAGAGCAATCTGTGAAGGCTGGGAGAAGTGGCTGTTTTATTTAACAGGCAGAGAATAACAGAGTATCATGGAAAATGAGGAAATGGAGGAATATGTCCAAACAAAAGAACAAGATAAATCTCCAAAAAACAACCTTAATGAAATGGACGTAAGTGATTTACATGATCAAGTGTTCAAAATATTGATGATGAAGAAGTTTACTGAGGTCAAAAGAGGAATGCATTAATGAAATGAGAATTTCAATATACAGAAAATATTTTAAAGTAGCAAATAGAAATCATAGAACTGAAGAATGTACTAACTGAACTAAAAAAAAATTCAATAGAGGGGTTCAGCAACAGACCAGATCAAGTGGAAGAAAGAATTAGTGAACTCAAAGACAGGACAGGGGACATTATTCAATCAGAAGACCATAACAAAAAAGAATGAAAAAGAACGAAGATAGCTTAAGGGATTTATGGGACATCAGGAAGACCAATATATGCATTTTAGGCATACCAGAGGACATAATACTATGTAGAGAAAATCCTAAAGACTCTACCAAAAAACTACTAGAACTGATCAATGTACTCAGTAAGGTAGCAGAATACAAAATTAATATACAGAAATCAGTTGTGTTTCTATACACTAATAATAAAGTAGCAGAAAGAGAAATTAAAAACAATCCCATTTATAATTGCACAAAAAATAATAAAATGCTTAGGAATAAACTTAACAAAGGAAGTGAAATGCCTCTCTCTACTCCAAAAGCTATAAATCACTGATAAAACTGAAGATCACACAAACAAATGGAAAGATATTCTCTGTTCAGGAATTGGAAGAATAAATACTGTCATATCCATTCTACACAAAGTGATCTCAATTCAACACAATCCTTATCAAAATACCAACGACATTTTTCACAGAACTACTACAAATAATTCTAAAATTTGTACAGAACCACAAAAGACCCCCACGTAGCTAAAGCCATCTTGAAAAAGAATAGCAAAGCTAGAGATATTACAATACATAATTTCAAGATACACTACAAAGATGTAGTAATCAAAACAATATAATACTGGCACAAAAATAGACACATTGTTGAATGGCACAGTATAGAGAGTCCAGAAATAAACCCATGATTATATGGTCAATTAATCTATGACAAAGGAGGCAAGAATCCACAATAGGAAAAATATTCATCTCTTCAACAAATGGTGCTGGGAAACTGGAATGCTACATGCAAAAGAATGAAACTGAACCACTTTCTTACACCATACACAAAAATAAACTCAAATTGGGTTAAAGACTTAAATGTGAGACCTGAAACTAGAAAATCTCTGGAATAAAACATATATGGTAATTTCTTTGACATCAGCCATAGAAACATTTTCTAGATATGTCTCATCTGGCAAGGAAAATCAAATTAAACTATTGGGACTACCCCAAAATAAAAAGCTTTTGCACAGTGAAGAAAACCATCAAAAAAAAAAAAAAAAAAGGCAACGTACTGAATGGGAGAAGACTATTGCAAATGATATACCCCATAAAGGGTTAATATCACAGATATATAAAGAACTCATACAATTCAACACCAAGAAGATGCCCAAATAATCCAATTTTAAAAATGGGCAGAGGACCTGTATGACATTTTTCCAAAAATGACATACAGATGGCCAACAGACATATGAAAAGATGTTCAACGTCACTAGTTATCAGGTAAATGCAAATCAAGACCACAATGAGATATCACCTTTCATTTGTCAGAATGGCTATAGTCAGAAACACAAAAAACAACTGTTGACAAAGATGTGAAGAAAAATGAACCCTTGTTCACTGGATTGATGGGAATGCAAATTGAAGCAGCCACTGTAGAAAACAGTATGGAGGTTTCTCAAAAAATTAAAAAAGAAAGAGAAAGAAAGAAAGAAAGAAAGAAAGAGAAAAAAAATGAAACATTAATTCAAAAAGATATGTGTACCCCTATGTTTACTTCAGCATTATTTATAAAAGCCAAGTTATGGAAGTAAATCAAATGTACATCAATAGATGAATAGATAAAGAAGATGTGGCATATATACACAATGGACTATATTACACAGCATTAAAAATTTAAATCTTGCCATTTGTAATAACATGGATCAACCTAGAGGGTATAATGCTAAGTGAAATAAGTCAGTCATAGGAAGAAAAATACCATATGATTTCACTAATATGTGGAATTTAAGAAAGAAGAGATACACAAAATACCATGCTCTTAAATACAGATAACAAACTGGTGGTTGCTGGAAAGAAGGTGGGCTGGGAGGGTGGGAAGAGTGAAATAGGTGAAGGGAATTAAGAGTATACTTCTTGTGCAAGGGGCAGAAGATATGAAAAGATACTTTTCCAAAGAAGACATCCAGATGGCTAATAGATACGTGAAAAGATGTTCAACATCACTTATCATCAGAGAAATACAAATCAAAACCACAATGAGATACCACCTCACACCTGTCAGAATGGCTAAAATTAACAACTCAGGAAACAACAGATGTTGGCAAGGATGCAGAGCAACCTTTTGGGAACCTTTTGCACTGTTGGTGGGAATGCAAACAGATGCAACCACTTCAGAAAAGAGTATAGGGTTCCTCAAAACATTAAAAGTAGAATTACTCTATGAGCCAGCAATTGCACTACTAAGTATTTATCCAAAGGATACAAAAATGCTGATTCGAAGGGGCACATGCACCCCAATGTTTATAGCAGCGCTATCAACAATAGCCAAATTATGGAAAGAGCCCAGATGCCCATCGACTGATGAATGGATAATGAAGATGTGCTATATATATACAATGGAATACTACTAAGTGATCAAAAAGAATGAAATCAGGCCATTTGTAGCAATGTGGATGGAACTAGAGCGTATTATGCTATGAGAAATAAATCAGTCAGAGAAAGACAAATATCATATGATTTCACTCATGTGGAATTTAAGAAATAAAACAGATGAACACAGGGGAAGGGAAGTAAAAATAAGATAAAAACAGAGAGAGAGGCAAACCATAAGAGACTCTTAAGTATAGAGAACAAACTGAGGGTTACTAGAGGGAAAGTAGTTGGAGAATGTGCTAAATGGGTGATGGGCATTAAGGAGGGCATTTGTTGGAATGAGCACTGGGTGTTACATGTAAGTGATGTAAGTGACTGGATTCTACTCCTGAAACCAACACTACACTGTATGTTAACTTGAATTTAAATAAATGTTTAAAAAATGAGTGTGCTTATTGTGATGAGCACTGAGCAATGTATACAATTGTTAAATCATGATATTGTACACATGAAACTAATATAACATTGTATGTTTATTATACTTGAATCAAAAAAAAAGACCATTACAACTTCTGCAGAAAATTAACAAAGTGATGGATGTGTTAATTAACTCGATTGTTGGAATTCTTTCACAATGTATACATATATCAAATCATCATGTTGTTCACTTTAAATATAATACAATTCTATTTCCCAACTATATATCAATAAAGCTGGGGGGAGGATAAAAAAAATCATAAATCAGTAATCTAATCTTCTACCTTAGGAAACTAGAAAAACTCTGACTTAAGCAAACAGAAGGAAGGAAATAATAAATATTATAGAAGAAATAAATGAAACAAAATAGAAAAACAATATAGAAAATCAAGAAAATCAAAAGTAAATTCTTTGAAAAATTCATCAATTGATAAATTTGTTTGGCCAAGAAAAGAAAAAGAGAGAATATCTATATTACTAAAATCAAGAAAAAAAGAGGGGGCATTATTACTGACCTCACACAAAGATAAAGGGTTACACAGCAATACTATGAACAACTGTTTGCCAAGTAAAATATACAATGTAGATGGAAATGGGCAAATTCCCAGAAGGACACAAACTATCAAAAATGACTCAAGAAGAAATACAAAATCAGAATGCACCTATAACAAGAGTTGAATTATTGATGGACAAACTTCCCCACCCCCCAAAAGCTTAACTTGTCAATTTCTCACAATTTCTTCCAAAAAGGAGAAGGGAGGAAACATTTCCTCACTGATTCGATGAGGCCAATAGTATCCTAATACCAAAAGAAAAGAAATAAATCACACACACACACACACACACACACACACACACACGCCCAAAACCCACAGACTAATACCCCTTGTGAATACAAACACAAAACTCCTCAAAAAAAAAAAAACCACCAGAAAATAGAATTATACATCCCAACCAATTGGTATTCATCCCAGGAATGCATGGGGAGTTTAATATATGAAAATCAATCAAATGGGGGCACCTGGGTGGCTCAGTCAGTTGAGCATCTGACTTCGGCTCAGGTCATGATCTTGCAGTTCATGAGTTCGAGCCCCATGTCGGGCTCTGTGCTGGCAGCTAAGAGCCTGGAACCTGCTTTGGACTCTGTGTCTCCCTCTTTCTCTGTTCCTCGCCTGCTCACACTCTGTTTCTCTCTCTCTCTCTCTCTCTCTCTCTCTCTCAAAAATAAATAAAGCTTAAAAAACTTTTTAAAAAAAGAAAATCAACCAAATGGATACACCATAGTAATAAACTAAAGGACAAGACCACATAAGGTAGTAGAGCACAATGGTAACAGCATGAGTCCTGGAACCAACTCCATAGGTTTCTATACTAGATCCACCACTAGCTGGTGACCCAAGGCAAATGAAAAATCTTTTCATGTCTTTTTCCTTGATTATTTTGAGGATTAAGTTAATAGAATGTAAAGGACTTAGCATAATGTCTGATACAGAGTGTTAGTCAAATATTTTTGTTATAATTATATGGTTATTTAAAAATTATTTTTTTACTATACTTGCTAAGGATCATAAAAATTTTGACTTATATAACTCCAAATTGTATTTGATGCTATGCCACAAGTATCTCAATTGACATGCTCAATTTGTTATCTTTAAATGCTATAGAAATAGTTCTCAAGGAACTAGAAAAAGAAAAACAAAGCTCAATACTAGTAGAAGGAAGGAAGTAACAAAGATTAGAGCATAATCAAATAAAATAGAGACTAAAAAGACAAAGAAAAGTTCAATGAAATGAAGAGCTGGTTCCTTGAAAAACTAAACAAAATTGACAAACCTTTAGATAGACTCACCAGAGAGAGAGAGAGGAGAAAGAATTCAAATAAATAAAATCGGAAATGAAAGAAATGTTGCAACTGATAACAAAGGATCATAAGAAACTATACGAACAATTGTATGCCAATAATTTTGACAACATAAAAGTGGATAAATTCCTAGAAACATATAGCCTACCAAGACTGAATTGTGATTAAATAGAAAATATGAACAGACAAATTACTAGTAAGGAGATTGAATCAGTAATTAAAAAACAAACAAAAAACAAAAAATAAACCAAAAAAAACCCCTCCTAACAAACAAGTCTAGGACCAGATGACTTCACTGGTGAATTATACTAAACATTCAAAGGAGAATTAATACCAATCCTTCTCAAACTCTTCCAAAAAACAGAAGAGGAGGGAAAGTTTCCAAACTCATTTTACAACACCAGCATTACCCTGATACCAAAAACAAATCAGGAATTCACAAGATTAAAAACAAAAACAAAAACAAAAAAAATACAGGCCAATATTCCTGAAGAACCTCGATCCAAAATCCTCAACAAAATAGTAGCAAACCAAATTCAACAATATATTAAAAAGATCATGCACCAGAGTGCCTGGGTGGTTCAGTTGGTTAAGTGTCCTACTTCAGCTCAGGTCATTATCTCATGGTTCATGAGTTCAAGCCCAGCATCAGGCTCTCTCTGCTGTCACTGTGGAGCCCGTTTCGGGTCCTCTGTCTCCCTCTCTCTGCCCCTCCCCACTTGCCCCCCCCCTCAAAAATAAAGAGTGGAAAAAAAAAGGTCATACATCATGATAAAGTGAGATTTATTCCAGTGATGCAAGGATGTTTCAAGATCCATAAATCAGTCAATGTGATACACCATATTAACAAAATGAAGAATTGAAATCATACAATCATCTTAATAGATGTAGAAAAGCATTTAACAAAACTCAACATCCATTTATGATTAAAAAAAAACCCTTAACAGAGTGGGTGTAAAGGGAGTGTACCTCAACACAATAAAGGTCATTATGTGACAAACCCACAGCTAACATCATACTTAATGGTGCAAAGCTTAAAGCTTTTACTCCAAGATCAGGAAGAAGACAAGGATATTCATATTTACCACTTTTATTCAACATAATATTTGAAATCCTAGCCAGGGCAATTAGACAGGAAAAATAAGTAAATAAGGATGGATAGAAAGAAAGAAAGAAAGAAAGAAAGAAAGAAAGAAAGAAAGAAAGAAAGACTATCCAAATTGGAAACAGAGAAATAAAACTATTACTATTTGCACACAACATGATATTATATATAGAAACCATAAAGACTATCAGAAAACTGTTAGAACTAATAAAGGAATTGAGTAAATTTGCAGGATACAAAATCTATGCATAAAAATCTGTTGTGTTTGTATATACTAATAATGAACTATCAGAAAGAGAAATTAAGAAAATAATCTCATTTATAATTGCATCAAAAAGGTAAAATGTCTAGAAATAAATTTAGCCAAAGAGGTGAAAGATCTGTATATTGGAAACTACAAGACATAAATGAAAGAAGTTGAAGAAGACACAAGTAAATGGAAAGATATTCTGTGCTCATTGATTAGAAGAATTGATATTGTCAAAATGTCCATACTACCCAAATCAATATATAGAGTCAGTGCAATTCCCATCAAAATTCTAGTGGTATTTCCCACAGAAGTAGAAAAAATGGTCCTATAATTTGTATGGAACTACACAAGACCTCAATTAGCCTAAGTAATCCTGAGAAAGAAGAACAAAGTTGGAGGCATCATGATCTCTGATTTGAGACTATATTTCAAAGCTACAGAAATTAAGCAGTGTGGTATTGTCATAAAAACAGACACATAGATCAGTGGAACAGAATAGAGAGGACAGAAATAAATCCATACCTACGTAGCGAATTAATCTTTAACAAAAAAGCCAAGAATATACAATGGGGAAAGGAATCTCTTCACTAAATGGTGCTGAGAAAATTATATAGCTTCATGCAAAAGAATGAAGGTGGACAACTATCTTACACCATATACAAAAATTAGCTTAAGATGAATTAAAGACTCAGAGCATCTGAGTGTCTCAGTCTGTTGAGTGTTCAACTTCGGCTCAGGTCATGATTTTGCAGTTCGTAAGTTTGAGCCCCATGTCAGGCTCTGTGCTAACAGCTCAGAGCCTCGAGCCTGCTTTGGATTCTGTGGGTGTCTCTCTCTCTGCCCCTCCCCCTCTTGTGCTCTGTCTCTCTCACTCTCAAAAATGAACATTGAAACAAATTTTTTAATGGATTTAAGACTTGAACATAAGACCTGAAACCATAAAACACCTAGAAGAAAACATAGGCAGTAACCTCCTCGACATGGGTCTTAGCAATGATTTTTTTAATCTGATACCAAAACAAAAGCAAAAACAGCAAAAACAAACAAGTGGGACTACTTCAAACTGAAAAGCTTCTGCAGAGCAAAGGAAACCATCAACAGGCAATCTGCTGAGTGGGAAAATATATTTGCAAATCATATACCTGATGAGAAGCTAATATCCAAAATATATAAAGAACTCATATAACTCAAGAGCAAAAAAACAACAAAATCCAATTAAAAATGGAAAGAATATCTGAATAGATGTTTTTCCAAAGAAAACATACAGATGGCCAAGAGGTATATAAAAAGATGCTCTACATCTTTTAATAATCAGAGAAATATAAACCAAAACCACAATGAGATATCATCTCACACATGTTAGAAGTGGCTTAGTTGGTTAAGCATTTGACTGTTGATTTTGACTATGTCATGATCCCAGGGTGGTGGAATTGAGCCCCACGTTGGGCTCCATGCTGAATGTGGAGCCTGCTTGGGATTCTCTCCATCTCTCTTTCTCAAATAAAATAAAATAATTTTTTTAAAAGACTAGAAATAATAAGTACTAGTGAGGATGTGGAGAAGAGGGAAAGCTTGTGCACTGTTGGTAAGAATGGAGATTGAGGGGGACTGGGTGGCTCAGTTGGTTAAGCGTCTGACTTCAGCTCAGGTCATGATCTCATGGTTCGTGAGTTTGAGCCCCATGTCAGGCTCTGTGCTGACAGCTCAGAGCCTAGAGCCTGCTTCGGATTCTGTGTCTCTCTGCCCTGGCCTGCCTATGCTCTCTCTCTCTCTCTCAAAAATAAATAAACATTAAAAATATTTTTTTTAAATGATACTTAAAAAAGAATGTAGATTGGTACAGACATTATGGAAAATAGAATGGAAGTCTCTCAAAAAGTTAATAAACAGAACTATCATATATCCCAGCAATTCCACTTCTGGGTACTTATTCCAAGAAAACAAAACCACTAATTCAAAAAGATACGTGTATTCCCACGTTTGTTGCAGCATTATTTACAAGAGCCAAAATTTGGAAACAACCTAAGTGTCCATTGAAAAGCCATCAAAAAGAATGAAATCTTGTTATTTATGACAAAATTGAAGGTTCTCAAGGGCATTATGCTAAGTGAATCGGTCAGACAGAGAAAGAGAAATACCATATGATCTCTCTTATATGTGGAATCTAAATTTAGGTAGGGGTGTGTGTGTGTGGGCGTGTATCTCCAAGCTCATAGACACAGAGCACAGATTGGTGGTTGCCAGATGCAGGAGTTAGCGGTAAGAGAAATGGGTGACTTGTTTTTGTTTTTCTTAATTTAAATCAATTTTTTTAAAGAAATGCTATTGAGTATTAAATACTTTCAGAGATTAAAAAAAACTCATCAATATGAGAAAAAAATACTAAAATCAAAATCTTAATATCCCCTACTTAAACCTACTCCTCCTCAAATGTTTTCCTTCTCAGAAAATGACACCGTACAGTTTCTCAGGCCAAAAAGAATTTTAAGTTCTCTTTGATTTCTTTTTATTCTCCCTCATACTCAATACTCAATGCACAAGGAAATTCTTCAAAAATCATCCCAATTCATCCACTTCCTACCTCCGCAGGAGTAGCATGCTAGCCCAAGCTGTCCTCATCTTTCTCTGAACTACTGTGCTAGCCTCCTGACTGAATTCTTTGCTTCCACTCCTGCTTCCGTATATGCTAGGCTCCACACGACAACCAGAATCACACTTTTAAATTGTAAATCAGATCATGGCTGTTTTTACCATGCCTTACCTGCATAATCTGGTCCCCGGATACTTCTCTGACTTCTGTTATCTATGAACTTTTCCCTTGCTTCCAGCACTTCAGCCACAGTTGACTTCTGTGTTGATCCTCTAACGTGACAGCATATTCTTAAGGTCTTTGCACATGCTGTTTCCTCTGCAGGAACAGCGTTCCCTCATGGATCTCTCTCTCAATTCACTCAGGTCTGCATTTAAATTCTACCTCCTCAGAGAGGCTTTCTCTGAACATTCTATCTAAAATAGGACCCTTCTACTCTCTCTTTTTACCTTGGTTTATTTTTCATCATAGAATTTATTGCTACTTGACAATACACATTTATCATTTGTTTATTCTCTGTTTCTTCCCATTCAAGTTTAAACTCCATGACTTTATCTGTTTTGTTCATTGCTGCATTCTTGGTGCTTAGAGCAGTAACAAGCACACAGTAAGTAGTCAACAAATATTTGGCAAATGAAGGAAGAAAAAGTCAATCAGAAGAGCAAAAAGAAAGTAGCAAAGACAATATTATTTAGAGAAGCCATATGTCTCTAAGAGAATTGGAGAAGGCAGCCAGTCTCCAAGACAGCTTTGGCTCCCACCAGATTTCCAGGCTCAGTTATAGTCCAAGTATATCCTTAGAATAGCCACCCCTCCTCCTCATTTTTCTCTGTTCCTTGCAATTGAAAGAAGTTAACCTGCAATTGTTACCAGGATTAGGGTGTCAAATAATAGACATGAAGGAAGTGTGGCTCTGGCCTATTATCAGAGTGAGGAACAGTAGCATCTCCTTAGCTTAGAATGAGAAGATATACGAGTGGAGTTTGAGGAGTTAAGGCTGTAAAGATAAGCCACAGGCTGGGATATCTTGGACCCCTGAAAGACATTTTCAGGAAATTTTTGGTCACTGCTTTAGAGCATTTCTGAGGAATTAAAATAAAGAATAGTGGTTTATTACTTTTCACTTTCTTGAGTGCAACAGGAAAGGAGCAAACTTATTTCCAGGTTGTCCAGTTAGCTGCCGACAGAGAAAAACAGGAGCAGTGTGTAATCTTTTTGCCTCTGTCCTATGTCTTACAAATCAACATGGCAGGGGTCACCCATACCAAATGCAAAGAAGAGACAAATTATACTGCTCAGTATTGGAGTATCAGGCAGAACAGGAGGGCTTTCAGGGCCTTCCCTTACAGGGAACTCCTACAACAGTCTGAGAATTCAGGCAGTGTGGTGACCAAGGCCAACCTCCTCTCCAGAGAATCAAGAGTGTAAGCCAATACCTACGGGGATCCCCTGGTCCTTATTGTATATCCTACAATCCACACAAATCTGGCCTTAGAATGCAAGTTTGTGAGGAGGGAACAAGCATTGCTATAGATTGCAAGCCTGGAGTTCAAGTAGGGCAATGGGTGAACTGTAGAATATGTATACCCGCAGAGTTCTTCCTAGAGGTACTGCTTTGTTCACATACCCAGATGGTGTCAATTTAACCTGGTTATAATAGCATAACCTTTGCCCTGTTGCTTTAATAATTGTTGCTGAGAGAACCAGGCAGGCTACAGATGCCAGGATCACTTAATGTGTTAGTAAATGTTTCCCAGTTGCCTCTATTTGTCATTTGAATTTATAAGAAGCAATGAAAATTTACAAGGTATAGTACAAACTTCAATAAATTCAAATAGACACCTGTGCTCTCTTCTGCCACATTTAACAATCATGAATATTCAATGAATTAAATCTTAAAATGATCGTTTTTAAAAAAAATAGTCATTTTAAAAACAACAATGAAGCTCATCTCCATCTTTGTTTCAAAATTATTTTCATATTTAAAATTTGAACGTCTGAATGTATTCATTAGGATTAGTTATGGTAACAGTGACTTAAACAAAGTAGGAGTTTATTTCTCTATCTGGTAAAAAATAAAGTGGCCCAGGCTACTATGAGAATCCACAATCCTCAGGTATTAATTTTCCTTCTAGCTCATTGTTTTGACATCCTCATAACAAAGTCTTCAAAGTCCAAGAGAATAGCTAGAGTTCAGTCATCACATCATTTTTTCAGATTGCATGATGGAGAAAGGGATGAAGAAGGGGAGAAGACACTCACCAGATGCCTTTTCAAATGGTTTCCTGGAAGGTGCTGCACAATATTTCTATTTTTTCACATTAGCTCAAACCTAATCACCTAGTCATGCCAGCTAGAAGGAGACTGGAAAATGTCTAATACTCTGAGTGGCTATATATCTTGATAAATATTGGGAGTTATATTATTAAAAAGAGAAAAGAATAAATACTGAGGTTAACAATTAGCAATCTAGGCCACACTTCAGGATAGAGCTCTGGAAATTCTGTTTCGAGAGCAGGTTAAGCCATAGTTGTTGCTAAGGATGAGAAGATTAATCCATGTAATTATTAAGATATGCCTGGATAGAGGTAAAAAAAAAAAAATGGAGGCGAATATTTACCTGAGAAAGCACGGATAGAATGTTTTGAGTTTAAAATATAAAAAGGAAATTATTGATTAAAAAAATATAAATGGGGGTTGGAGAGGAGGCCTATGCTCTTAATGAATGCTTTGACTGGCCTTCATGTTACAGAAATGGGAGAGTAAAAGGGTCAAGGGAGAGTTATGTTAAAATGATGATGATTGAAAGCAGGGCTTGACAAACTACGGCCCTGGGACCAAATCCACTTTACTGTTTTTGTAAATAAAGTTATCAAAACATAGCCATACTCATCATTTGCATATTGCCTATGGCTACCTTTCTTTTTTTATTCTTTTCTTTCTTTATTGAAGTATAATTAACATGCAGTGTTATAGTAGTTTCAGGTATACAATATAATAATTCAACAATTCCAAGGGCACCCTTGTGGCTTAGTCGGTTAAGTGTCCAACTTCGGCCCAGGTCATGATCTCAGTTCCTGAGTTCAAGCCCCACATCAGGCTTTGTGCTGACAGCTCACATTAACAATTCTAAACATTATTCAGTATGTCACTTAAATAAGTGATCCTAATCCTCTTTACCTGTTTTACCCATCCCTCCACCAAACTCCCCTCTGGCAACCACCAGTTTGTTCCTTGTGTTTAAAAGTCTGGTTTTTTGTTTGTCTCTTTTTTTCTTTGTTCATTTGTTTTGTTCCTTCAATTCCACATGAATGAAATCATATGGTATTTGTCTTTTTCTGACCTATTTCACTTAGCATTATATCCTCCAGATTCATCCATGTTGTTGCAAATAGCAAGATTTTACTTTTCTACATCTGAATGATATTCCACTGTGTGTGTATATATGTATGTTATGTGTGTGTGTGTGTATAGTAAAATCTTGGTTTGTGAGCATAATTTGTTCCAGAAACATGCTTATAATCCAAGGCACTTGTATATCAAAGCAAATTTTTCCATAAAAGATGATGGAAACTCAGATGATTTGTTCTACAACCCCCAAATAATAATATAAAAATGATTACAATACTGTAATATAATACAAAATTATAAAGAAAATACAAAATATAAAGAAAAATAAACAAATTAACCTGCATTTACTTTTGAAAACCATTATGGCTGGTGTGAGGGAAACGGGAGAGGAGGGTTATTGTGTAGGATGACTTTCACTATCACTAATGGAATCTTTTTCTCTTCATGCAATTTTAACAAGGAACCTATCCAATGACACTTGCTTTTGCTTCCTTTTAAGGATATCACATAAATGTGACATTGCAATGAAGATCACCCACAATCCTGCGGTGAGAGAGAGAAAGAAGAACCATTGGCTCAGTTGTGACTATGTCACATTTGGTGTCACATACTACTCATATTGCAAGACATCACTTGTTTATCAAGTTAAAATTTATTAGAAATGTTTGCTCACCTCACAGAACACTCACAGAATAAGTCACTCTCACTCCAAGGTTTTACTGTATATATATTACATCTTCTTTATCCATTCATCTACGCATGGACACTTGGGTTGCTTCTATATGTTGGCTATTGTAAATAATGCTTCAATAAGCATAGGGGTGCATATATCTTTTTGAATTAATGTTTTCATTTTCTTTGGATAAATAACCAGTAGAGAAATTACTGGATAATATGGTAATTCTATTTTTAATTTTCTGAGTAACTTTCATACTGTTTTCCACAGTGACTGTACCAATTTACATTCTTACCATTGGTGCTTGAGGGTTCCTTTTTCTCCACATCCCCGCTAACATGTTATTTCTTGTCTTTTTCATTCTAGCCATTCTCAGAAGTGTAAGGTCCTATCTCGCTGTGGTTTTGACTTGCATTTCTCTGATGATGAGTAATGCTGAGAATCTTTTCATGTGTCTATTGGGCATCTCTATGTCTTTTTTGAAAAAATATCTATTCAGGACCTCTGCCTATTTTTTAATTAGATTATTTGTTTTTTGAGTTATAGGAGTTCTTTATATTTTTTGGATATTAACCTCTTAGCAGATATATCATTTGCAAATATCTTCTCCCACTCAGTAGGTTATCATTTTGGGGGTTTTTTTTTGCTTTGCTTTTTTTTGATGGTTTAGTTGACTGGGCAAAAAACTTTTTATTTTGGTGTAGTCCCAATAGTTTATTTTTTTCCCCTTCCTGAGGAGATATATTTAGAAAAATGTTTCTATGATTGGTATCAAGGAAATTATCACCTATGTTTTCTTCTAGGACTATTATGGCTTCAGGTCTACTTTGAAGTCTTTAAACCATTTTGAGTTTCCATATATATATATATATATATATATATATATATATTTCAGTAACAAAATTTAGTGATTCATCATTTACATGTAACACCCAGTGCTCATCCCAACAAGTGCCCTCTTTAATGCCCATCACTTATTTAGCCCATCCCCCCCCACAACACCCCTCCAACAACCTGTGTATGGTATAAGAAAGTTGTTCAGTCTTCCCAGCAACATTTGTTGATGAGACTATCTTTTCCCCATTGTATATTCTTACCTCCTTTGTCATAGATTAATTGACCATATAAGTGTGAGTTTGTTTCTGGGCTCTTGATTCTGTTCCATTGATCAATGTGTCTATTTTTGTGCCTGTACCAAACTCTTTTGATTACTACAGCGTTGTAGTATATCCTGAAATCTGGAATTGTGATACTTCTAGCTTTGCTCTTTCTTAAGGTTGCTTTGGCTAGTCATGGTCTTTTTATTAGTATTTTGATAGGGATTGCATTAAATCTGTAGATCTCTTGCAACCTAGAAACATAATCAATATTAGTTCTTGCAATCTATGAGCATGAAATATCCTTCCACTGGTTTGTGTCATCTTCAATTTCTTTCTTCAATGTTTTATAGTTTTCAGAGTACAAGTCTTTCACTTCTTGGTTAAGTTTATTCCTAGGTATTTTATTCTTTTTAGTACATTTGTAAATGGAATTGTTTTCTTAATTTCTTTCTGCTACTTCATTATTAGTGCATAGAAAGGCAACTGATTTCTGTATATTAACTTTGTATCCTGCAACTTTACTGAATTCATTTATCAATTCTAGTAGTTTTTTAGTAGAGTCTTTGAGGTTTTCTATATAATATCATCTGCAAATAGGAAAGTTTTATTTTTTCCTTATCAATTTAGATGCTTTTTATTTTTCTCTTGTCTTGATTCCTACAGCTAGACTTCTAGCACCATGTTGAATAAAAGTGGTGCGACTGGACATTCTTGTCTTGTTCCTGATCTTAGGGGGAAAACTCTGTTTTTCACCAGTTAGTATGATGTTGGCTGTGGTTTTTTCATATATGGCCTTTATTATTATAGTTTTATATATAATTATATATGTAATTTATATAATTATACTTGAGGTATGTTTCCTCTAAGCGCACTTTGTTGAGAGTTTTTTATCATGAATGGATGTTGTACCTTGTCAAATGTTTTTTCTGTGTGTATTAAGATGATCATATGGTTTTTATCTTTTCTCTTGTTAATGTGATATATCACATTGATTTGCAAAAATGGAACCACACTTTTCTCCCTAGAATAAATCCTACTTGATTGTGGTGAATAATTTTTTAGTGTATTGTTGGATTTGGTTTTGTTAAGGATTTTTGCATCTGTGTTCATCAGAGATATTGGCCTCTAATTTTTTGTTTTTTGGGGTTTTTTGGTATTGTCTTTATTTGGTCTTGGTATCAGGGTAAGGCTGGCATCAAAGAATGAATCTGGAAGCTTTTCTTCTATTTTTTGGAATAATTTGAGAAGAATAGATATTAGCCCTTTTAAATATTTGGTAGAATTCACCTGTGAAGCCATCTGGTCCTGAACTTTTGTTTGTTGGGAGTTGTGTGTATGTGTGTGTGTGTGTGTGTGTAATTTTTTTTTTTTTTTACTGATTGAATTTCATTGCAAGTAATCAGGCTTTTCAAATTTTCTTTCTTCCTCAGTTTTGAAAGATTATATGTTTCTAGGTATTTATCCATTTCTAGGTTGTTCAGTTTGTTGGTATATAATTTTTCATAATATTCTGTTATATTGGCTTGTAATCCTGTCATGTTGGTTGTTATTTGCCTATGCTGTAATGGGGGAATCAGGTAGTTGCAGCAGAGATCATGACATCTGCAGAGTTGAAATGAAAATATTTGCTGTCTAGGCCCTTACAGAAGTTTGCTGACCTCTGGTTAAACTACCTGAGTGAGGCAGCTTAATCGCTTTTTTTTTTTTTTTATGAAATTTATTGTCAAATTGGTATCCATAGAGGCAGCTTAATCTCTGACTTTAATACTTGCTAGGTTATTTTGTCTGTTTGTTTTCTTTTGTTTTCTGGTTTTTTGAAGTAGGATCCACACCCAGGGTGGAGCCCAACACAGGGCTTGAACTTGAACTTACAACCCTGAGATCAAGACCTGAGCTGAGATCAGGAGTCACCTAGGTGGCCCATTATACTTGCTATGTTTTTAAAGCAATTCCACATTAAAAAATGGCAATGGGTTATAAATAAGCTGTGATCACAAGGAGGCAATAGTTTCCTTTAGACGTTTTGCATGGCTGTTGGAGCAATTGAATGTGGACCTTAGCTCTTATAATGATAATATCCCCAAAGAGTCATCACATATATTGTTGCTGCTGTTGTTTTAATACAAAAATGGAGATATTTAATTTTCTTAAGATAATACATTTACCTATTCAAATAAGCAAAAACCAATGCACAGAGAAAAGTTGAAGAAAATCATCTTTCTTTTTTTTTTTTAATTTTGGAGAGAGAGGGTACAAGCAGGGAAGAAGGGCAGGGGAAGAGAGAAAGAAAGCACACCAGAGAGAATCTCAAGCAGGCTCAATGCTTAGCATGGAGCCCGATGCGGGGCTCAATCCCATGACAATGGAATTCATGATCTGAGTCAAAATCAACAGTCAGATGCTCAACTGACTGAGCCATCCAGGTACCCCAAAAATCATCTTTCAAATTCCAGAACAAATATCACCTCCTCCATGAGGATTTCATGATCAGCTGGATGGAATTAATCTCAGACTCCTCTGTCTTCTCTGGCATGTAGCCTGTACTTCTATTGAATCTGTCACATTATGCTTTGTTTTGAGATTGTCTGTCAATAAATCTATTTCTCCTCTAGATGTGAACTCCTTAGTGGTTTAACTTTCTCATTAGCTTGAATGCCCAGGTGCCTGGTCAATGCCTCACACCCAACAGGTCCTCAATAAATGTTGGTTGAGTTGAAATGTGAAAAAAGCCATTAGCCTCCACTACATCTCTTTTCTTTCTTCTCCATTGTAAAGGCTGTCAGATCTGCCCCCAGTTCACATTGTTTGGGCCATTATATTCTCTCTTTTACCCTTCTCAGTTTATTGGCTCATTTATCATTCTACATAAACTATGTATCTGTGAAAATGTGGTTTTCACACTGAAATTTTCAAAATATGGCTTTTCTTCTCTCTAGAAATTCTCACTCTGTGATACTTTTCTTCTCTGGACAGTATTTTGCCTCACCCCTTTCTCCATCTCTAAATTACATTCATCTTTATGCTGAAACAGAAGAGAGCTTTAAGCACTCTACCTATTACCTTTCACCAAGCAGTGAAACAGAAGAGAGAGAGGGGGCTTTATTTTCCTATATTCCCCACCTCCCTTCCCTTTGCTTTATTGATCCAACACATTTGGACCTCTCTTGGCAAAAACTGACTCTGGTAAGAAGTGCAGCAGCTTCCTGGCCCTGAATTTTAAGCTTCATAATAGAGGAAGCATTTCTTTTTACTCCCACTTCATCAAAACATGGCTTTTACTACAAGGACATATAATCCCTATGCTTTAAAAACAAATTTATGAAAAACTAATCATGATGAAAATGGGAATCCACAAGAAGAGCTACTGCCATGATGCCCTCCATAGACCATGATGGAGTGACTCTGTCTTTATTAGAAAGATGCCCATGACAAGGGTAAAAGAATAGGTTCATTTGTGGCTTTAGTCTAGTGTCTGTGGGCCCTTTGCCTTTTACTGGTGCTGCTGCCTGGGCTGTCTCTTAGTGTCCCATCTTGCTAGGCACCCACCAGATGCAGCTGCCAGGCTGAAAGGAAAGAAGAATTGATTTAAATTTCCAACTTGAGAATGTCCTCACTGCTCTGACCTTGAACATGGATATTTCACTTTCTTGCCAATCCTCAGTAAATAGCCAGAGTTTTGCTCTCAGCACTGTTTTGATGCATTTCCCCAGGATTTTTTTCTTCCCTCCTTCTTTGTGGCCTCTCATCTTGGCTGGCCCTGTTCCCTGACCCTCTCCAAACCCAGCAGGGCCTCCTCACCGACCAGGATAATAATATGCGCCAAGAGAGCTGCAGAACTGGCTCTTGGCAGGCTGCAGGCACCTGGGAGGACCAGTGGCTGGGAGAGAACGAGGGCTATGTGGTCCACCTCTCCTAGTCCGAGAATCGCTTTGACCCTTGTAAACAAAGAGAGACTGGCCCTACTATCAAGGTGGTGTGACCTTTGGCAGGACCTATTTTTGTCTCCTCTTTTCATTTACGTATAAGATGAAAATAACACCAGAAAAGCACAAATATTCACACAGAGACAATCAATGTCAGAGCAGTAGCAGGAGCTCCTTGGGGGAAAAAAAGCAGTGATTGCTTTGAGCTACAACTATTAAAGATTTCAGAAAGTAGTGCAAGAGCACTCAAATTTGGTCAGACTTTCCAACAATAAGATCCAAACTAGATTAGGTAACTTTTTAGTCAAGCAATTATGCTTCTCTTTCCAGTGAGTATATTTTCAGAAGTCAGGCTTATCTAGGAAATGCTGATTCTTGCAAAGTACTGTTATTCTAGAAACTTCTATGCATCCCCATAGCCCATTCCTCTCCCCCTCAGGCCACACCCCATCAAAAGGTGGCAGTGTGACTCTCTCTGAAACAAAGTTTAGCCTTACTGCTAGTGAAAAAAATGGAGATTCTCAGTTTCCTCTGCAGGCTGGAAGTCAAGAATAGAAAGACATGTGATCTGGCACCAGTTTTACCTCAACTACTTGGGCAAGTTGCTTTACCTCCCTAGGTCTCGATTTCTTCTTCTTACAAAACAAATAGGCTAATTCTTTCTCTAAGTTTCCTCTTAGGTTCTGCTGCAATAATTCATTCTTAGCTGCATCAAGTGCATCACAACTCTGAAGGCAAGAGGAAAATGGCTCTCAGATGCACTGATTTCTCTTTGAAATACAAATGAAAGCTGTACAGAGGACATTGCCAGGTAGCCATAGATATGGGGGAAGAGAGTTGTGATTAAAGAAAGTTATGCTCTGGAGTCACTGGACATC
Source organism: Neofelis nebulosa (assembly GCF_028018385.1). Lineage (NCBI taxonomy): Eukaryota > Metazoa > Chordata > Mammalia > Carnivora > Felidae > Neofelis > Neofelis nebulosa. The sequence goes on from NC_080786.1 coordinate 92,780,353, forward strand.
AATTTCTCTTGCGAATCTGTAGCATTGACTCACCCTCCTCTACTGGCATCTACAGAGGCAGCAAGAATCCTCCTTTTTAAGCATCATCCCTGCCCTCCACTGCCCATCCAGTTTACTACACATGGAGTGAGCATTTTTATGTGCCAGGCACCATTAGAAATGTAAAATTTTATTAGGTAAGATCGTTTTTTAAATCACGCTCAAGATATTCGCTAAACGCAAGGACCCAGCAAGGTAAAAACTCAAGAGTCCTGGTTGAAGAATCATTCTGATCTTCTTTTTCATCTGCTTAGGAAGAGAATTAAGTTAGAGGTACAGAAGGTCTTTGACATCAGACACACCTGGATTCAAATTGGGCAAATTAATTTCTGTCAATTTCCTCATTCTTCAAAATAAGACAATAATAAAACCTCTCTTAAAGGATTAGTGAGATAATGCATGTAAAAGTTCTTCACTATCTTGCCACAAATAATTTTTGAGAGCTTTTATGTACTTTGGAAGATAACTAAGAATATAATTTCAAGTGAAGAAGTGGCCCCTCCCCTCATAAATTTTTCAGTGTGGTGCAAACTAATTGGATACTACACAAATAAATATATATGTTTAAATAGTGATAAGTGCTATGCATCATTGGGTCCTCCAGGGAGTTAAGATAGAATTAAAAGCATAAGAGATTTATTGGGGTTAGTGCCTGAGAATCATTAAGAGCAGAGGAAGAGCTTCAGACTACAATGCAGATCTGTCAAAGGCTTGGAGGTTCAAGAGAGACTCAAGAATGCAGATTTCCCCTTAGAGGAATCCTACATGGGATAGAAATGGCCAGGCACTAGGACCGCCAACTATGTCCAGTCATTAGATTGCGGATGCTCCAGAAGAATGTAGCCTTGGCTAGAAAGCTGAGGCAGGGCCTGAAGGCATTAAAAGAAGGTGGTCAGTCACCTGCACTCTTTGCAGCTGAATAGCAAATTTTTGAAGGGACATCCACTTGGTGTACCTCTATGGGTGTCCATGCTATGAAGGAAAGCTGTAAGAGAGGTTAATGCAGAACCTAATCTAGGCTTCCTTGACACTGTTATTCACAAGGAGATGTTTAGGACTATCAGTATTAGCCAGACCAAGATGGGCAGGCAGGAGCTGTCCAGGGTAACAAAAGCATCTGTGAACCACTCAAGCCCCGAGAGGGCAGGGCTAGTTAGTATTGAGACCAAAAGAGAACAAGACTTGAAACTCAAGAGGTTAGAGCCAGATGTGGCAGGAACTAAACGGCCATTTTAAAAATCCGGTCTCGGGGTGCCTGGGTGGCTCAGTCGGTTAAGCGGCCGACTTCGGCTCAGGTCATGATCTCATGGTCCGTGAGTTCGAGCCCCGGGTCGGGCTATGTGCTGACCTCTCAGAGCCTGGAGCCTGTTTCAGATTCTGTGTCTCCCTCTCTCTCTGCCCCTCCCATGTTCATGCTCTGTCTCTCTCTGTCTCAAAAATAAATAAGTGTTAAAAAAAATTTAAAAACAAATCCGGTCTCTAATATAAGAGCAAAGAAAAGCTGGTGAAGGATTTTAAGAAGGGTAAGGGAGGAGTCAACATGATCAGATTGGCATTTAGAAAAATTACTGTGGCTGCTATATTGAGGAAAGAATTCGTAGAAGAACAAGAAGAAATACAGGGAGACCATTTAGGAGGTTCTTGTACAATACCTTGTACATACATAGTAAGCCCTCAGAACATAAGGCTGATCATCATTAATAAGTATAAGCCTGAATGGCATCTTACTCTTCCCTGAATTAAATCTAGACACTTTTGCATTTGCTTTAAGTGCTCTGCCTATTACCTTCAGCCTAGTCTTTGTTAATCCCAAATTATACTGTTCAATAACCTCACATTTTACTGCTTTGTTTTAGACATTTTGCTTCATTATAATAAATCAACTATTCTCTGAACACAACTTTTACATTTTTGCTCCAAGCCACAGTTCATGCCCAGCTGAATGCCCTTCCCCATTCTCTGCCAAAAATTATTTTCTTCTCTTCCCAAACTCTGATGAAGTATTCCCAATGTGTTCCGCCTAGCTTGATATTCTTTCCTTCTGCCACTAATGGAACTCTCTAGGTAGCTATGGTATGTATTGCAATGTGTTCCTTTCATATTGTTTTCACTTCTTTTGAACTCCTAGAAACCAAAGACTTTAGGAGATTTTAGGCACCTAGAATAAGAAAATGTAGAATATCTTATCTTTCCAAGAAGCTTATCATTTAATTTTTAAGGGAAGACTAGTTGCAAATCGTCAGTATAGATTGTGATAGAGAATAGGAACAAGTGGGAAATAAAAACTTCCAGAAAAGGAAAATAAATGTGACATGCCAGAAAAAATAGCTAATAGAAACTAAAATGTATTTAGTGCCTGCCTTGTACCAGTCACTATTCTAAGAACTTTACATATATTATCTCATTTAATTCTCACAACAAGTATAATTCTTGTCCCTATTTAGAATGTCAAATGATGAGGATCACCCAGTACCCTGAACTTTAAAGAAAAGAAATTTTTCTTCAGCTGATAGTTATTGAGCCTTAGCTATGCCATGTGGTGTGGAGGGGAGAGAGTCATTGGAAACGCTGATGGAAGCAAAATGGTTTCGGAGACTAAAGTTGACTCCCAGAGGGAATGATGTGGTAATGGGAAGTACAAGAAGGAAATGCAGATAGGAAGGAAGTAGGATTTGGGAAGGAGAACAGTTTACAAGATATTTTAAGGAAGTTTTGCCTGTCCCTTCTCCATCTCCTTAAGAAACTTTGGAAGATCTACCTTGCTCTTTAGAATTTTCTGCCTCAGGTTTTCTTTAGTCTCCACTAATGTGCTGAGCCTGGCATTGTTGAGAGCTAGAGAGCCTGTTCCTTCAAAATTTATCAGGAGGTAAGTTCTCTAAGAACTGTGGAGGGATGTGAAATACAGAAAATAACTAGGTGGAGAGGCACCTCTTTCCCTGTATCTGTAGGATTAGATGAGGAAACAAGGATGGAAAGGGTTTTCTCTATGTCACAGTGAAGGAAGATTTTTGAAAGAGCAGTTTCATGGGATAATGTCAGTGCCATATGCTAAAAATGAAAGAGACTTAGAGCAGAAGACTTAGAACCTCCAGGTTTATCAAAGCAGTTCTGAAGGGTCAGGGAGACCAAGGAATAGAAGCTGCACTGAGGCCACACTGAAGGTGAAAAGACTAAATTTCCACAGAATTGGGGCCAGATCTGCACTGTTCTGCTTCCTCTTTTTTTAACATTCTGCTGATTGACTTTCCTCCCAACCCAGGAAACAGACTTTACCTCTTTATCTTCAAGTAGCTGGTGGCAGGAAGAATGAGCAAAGCTTTGCTCCAAGAAGAGCTATTATAACTAAATAATTATAATTCGTGTGATAGTGCAGGGAGAGAAATCATTTCTTCTGCAGAATTCAGGGTGTTATTTGCATTTGAAAAAAATTCATTACAGCAGTATGTTAGATTGTAAGATATTTTCCAGGAAAATATTTCAAAGCAACCACAGTAATCTCTTGCATGTGCATGTGCACTCACACACACACACACACACACACGCACATTCTCAATTTTCCAATTAAAAGTACACACTGTACATAGTTTTTCAATTAAAAAGCATTCAGAAAGTAAGACACACTGATTACTGGATGCTCCTAAATTTAAATAGGGAAAGACTTGTGGGGGTTTAAAGGGAAAAGGACTGGGAGTTTGGGGGAAAGGACATTAGGGAAAGCTATATGGCAAGGTTAAGAAAATTATGGAATTAATGCTATTTAAAAATAATTGTTAAAAATCTTTCTAGAGGAATTAGTCCATTTCATTGGCTAGGTAATAATAAAAGTAATTCCTTATTTTAGGAATTTTAATTGGGTGGCCACAATTAGATGCAAGTGGGGATCCTCTCCTGGCACTAGAATTGCAATCAGCTTGTTCAATTTATCCACAGGGTATGGTAAATCCCCTAATCCAAAAGGGTTCCATACAGCTACCATGCACCTCAAATAACTCCCAAAGGGTTTTCTTGCTTTCATATGCCTCTTCCAAGTGTTTTTACTCATGACTAAACCTCTTCATATGTTAGGCTACTTAACTTCTTTCATTCTCCTTTATCCTTACCTTGAAACATATTTCATAGTTCTTTGTTCAACAGAGAAAATAAAACTAGGATTGTGAAGAATAGTAATGGTCATCTTGGCCTAGTCTCTCATTTTATGGGTAAGAAAACCAGGACAAAACAGGTTAATTTCCCCAGGATTGTGCAGCTGGTTAAAGGCAGGAGAGGTGAAAGCCCTAGAAGCCAGGGCCCCATCCCACAGGCCTCCTGCTCTGCTACCTGCTCTTCAGTAGCTTTCCTGGGGAAGCTCTCTCATCTTCTAATTTTCCCTCTTGGGGGCCTTTGCCAACTCATTATGTCTCCTCTATGACATGGAACTATCACACACACACACACACACACACACACACACACACACACAATATGTTTGCAAGGGCAATCTCAAATGCCCTGATTTGTTTCCTAAACACATTTTGTGGCCTTTTGGCCTACTTTGCACATTGGGCATATGTCTCACTTTAAGTAGGCTGGCCCAAATGCTTTCCTTCTACAAGGAGTCTTAAAATAGGAAAAAGGAACTCAATAGAAAATCCTCTATCTTTTAAAAGAAAATTTAAAATAAAACAAATGCACAACACTAGAAAAGTCATGAAACCCTTACTTCACCCTTCACTGTAAAGAATCATTATGATGTACTTCCTCCAGGTTGTTCTCCTAGGCATCCCTTTTTAATACCCTTGTTATCTAATCTTTCAACTTAGCTCATTCAAGTGTTGGAATAAACTGTCTATAAACTGTCTTGCTCTTCCTCAGAATCAATGAAAGAATATCCAGAGAACACCAATACATTTAGAACCTCACCCAAAACATAATCAGGAGTTGAAAATAATTTTTTCTGTCATTTTACGGTGGGGGGGGATTGTGACAGAGACAGCAACTTCTTAATATCTGTAATTCCCTTTTACCTTACACCAATTTCATTTAAGGCAAAAAATGCCAAGCTTAAAAATTCTATTTCTGCAGACACTCTTTGAGTCATATTGGTCATATGAAACAGATTTAGTGAAAAGATGTCAGCAGAAATCACAGGGTAGAATAGGGAACACTCTTTAAAGAGGACTGGCTGACTCACCACTGTGTGTGTGTGTGTGTGTGTGTGTGTGTGTGTGTGCATGCGCGCGCATGCGCGCTCTCCCTTCCTCCTACCTACATTGTAGATGTGATGGCTGGAGCTGCAGAAATCGTCTGTGACCATGAGGCAATCTTGAGGATGGAAACTAAAGGCTAAGGATGTTGGCATCTGAAAGAATAAGGCTGAGACTTCAGTGATACTGTGGTGCTACTACACCTGCTCTGAACTACCAACTTCCCAACTTCATGTTGAGAGAAAGTATATGTCCATCTGGTTTAAGTCACACTTTCAGCAGATTTCTTTCTTTTTCTTTTACCTAAGGCTAAAAATTACTAACTGGTACAGGGGCCAAACAACCCTGAAATGCTTTCAGAGAGAGCTTCCCCTTAAATGCCTTTTTTTGGATGCCCTAACGATTCCTCTAAGTCTGGATCTTTTGGTTACTTGGGATTTCCCAGTCCTCTCTTTGCATCCCTACCTCCTGCACTGGTGCCTTGGCAAGGCCAAAGCCTCACACCTTGGACTCTTTGAACCTGACTCTCTGGACTCACATGGCTGAACTCGTTCCTCTTACCTTCACTGTTTCAAGTTGCATTCCCTGAAAAGGCCCGACCTTACCTGGGAAGCTGCTGTTCCTTTTAAACCACTCCCCACCTCCCCACCCCCGACTCCTACCCTCGTCTCAGTTTAGTTTGTGCACCTGCTACAGGTCATTCTGACCAACTTTCCACTAAATGCTTAACAGAAGATTTACACCATAGTCTTTCTTTGTAGAACATCCTCTAAGGTCTGCTTAAATTTTTCTAGAATTTCCAGACTTATTTTTTCCCTTCCTAACAGGCTCTATCAAACTGACTAGATCCCAAATAGTTCAAGCAAGGGGCGATCATGGCTGATTAGACCCAGCTGAAAATCTATCCATACAGAGTTAATGAAGAAGCTTCTGGTTTTATGCAATTTGTTCCCAAAGGTTAGCCATAGAAATAGGGAGGCCCTTATTTCGTTTTACTATTTTACCCCTTAATCTTTTTTCATTGAGTTATGATTCTGATACCACAGGACTTGCAGTCCTTGGGGCCCAGGTTTACTTAATGGATAATGATAACTTTAAAACTTGTGGCTAGAGATAAGCAATGTAAAGCAAAAAGTAAACAGTAATATAGGCACCTGGATTTTAGTGGTAAGTAAAATTCTTCCCTGGGCTATCACTCAGCTACATCAGCTTGTGATTATAGATTAGTCTGGTCAAGTATTGTTTCCTTGGATTCTGGTGGTCACCCATACCTCAAGCCCTCAGGGAAATGATCTTTCTGGTCCAGGTGTTCCTACTAATAAAGCATCTGCAGGACAATTAACTAATGTGATTTAAGTTGGCTCATATGTGCTCCCACTTCTTTAAGAGCCCGACTTGAGATAAGGAAACAAGCAAGAGACCTTGTTGACTGCTGCTTGGAAGACTGGGTCAGAGAAGACTGACTTGGAGGAGATGGAAGGCTAGAGAAGTGGCTCTTAGCACAAGTGTCCCAGGCTGGGCTCTTAGAGACTTATCATTACTCTCAATGAATTGAGAACTGGAATAAAAGACATCACAAATGTAGTCCATTCCAACAAGAGCAATTCTAAAACTTAGGGCCCTCCTTCTCTGTCTTTAACAGGGACTGCTCAGAAGATCTAATCCAAAATTTAATTATTTTTCCTCCAGGGAATGTTATTTACTTCCCTCTATCATGCAGAGCAATTCTGCACACACACACACACACACACACACACACACACCCCTTCCTAACTTTTATCCTCACCACCAATCATGACTCAGCAAGCAGAGAGCATTCCAACTACCAGGACCCTCACTCAATTATAAACAGCAGAACGTTATTTTCTCTTACACATGGATAAAAGACAAGATGAAAATAGTTTCCAAATCAGTTCAGGTGGTAATTATTGGTGGCTTCTTTTTTTTCCTTCATCTTTCTACTTCCAGTTTTCCCATATTTTCTTTAATTATAATATGTATTAATGAGCACTAATATTTCCTGAGCACTGACTCCAGGCCAGGACCTCTGCCAAGCACATTATGTATTTTATTTCATTTACTCCTCTTTATAAATCTATGGGTTTACATGTAAAGAAACTAAAGAAATGAAGTACCTTATCAGTGGGGAGACTACATCTGAATCTAGGTTTATCTGACGTTGAAGTCAGGTCTCTTAGCTCCTGCACTATTACTTTAATAATGGAGAGAGCACACCTTTTAAAAAAACATTATAAGATGTTGAAACTGGAACCTTTAGTCATGGATTTATATTAAGGTTTTGTAGTATATATAGTGTGGTGGTTAAGAGTGTGGGTTCTGGAGTGAGAACTCATGAACTCCCAACTTCCCATCTCGCTAGTTCTATGACCCTGAGCAAGTTACAGAACTTATCCATGCCATATTTTCCCCATCTACTGAATGAAGATAATAATAGCACCTACCACAGAATTATTGTGAAATTTAAATGAATTCTATTTGTAAAATTCTTACATAGTGCCTGGCACATAATAAGTGCTATGGAAAGCATTTGTTACTGTTGTTATTCTTGTTGTTGGTTGTTATTACTGGTATTTTATTCCAAGAGATTTTCAAGCCAGGCTTGTAGTCTCCCAAAAAGAAATTTGGGCTATAATTCTCCTAAGCTCCTGGATCAAGGCTTTTAGGAATGAGACTGCCTGTCTTTCCTTGTGGGATAACTATAAAATAAACAATGATGGGGGCGTGGTAAACAATTTCTTTTGAGGGCTGAATGAAAGCATCTTGCAAGGCTCTTGGCATCATTTTAACTGCACAGTCAAGCCTCAGATCAGATACCTCATGTTAATCTTTTAATGTAATTATTATTAAAAGTATCGTGTCATCAAAGGTCTGTTCACCATTTTTTTTTTTTTTTGAGAGAGAGAGCATGTAGACATGCGGGGGAGGTGCAAAGGACGAGTGAGAAAGGATCTTAAGCAGGCTCCACACTCAGCACAGAGCCCAAGGTGGGGCTTGATCTCATGATTGTGAGATCATGACCTGAGCTAAAACCAAGAGTCAGACACTTAACCAGCTGAGCCACCCCAGCACCCATGTTCATCATTTTTAAAAGCAGAGAAGAAAGTTTCTAGGAATTATCAAACTAAACTCAAAGAACTAAAAGCACTATATATGGAATAATAAAAATATTTCTGCAGCAAAAACAATAATTGCCTAATATATGTTCAAAATGGAAAGTGAGTCTTTCTGCTTTAAGCAAATGTATGGGTACAAGAGCTTGAGTTTCACTATGAGGAGAATGCCTAAGGACTCATGCTTTCCCAGCAGAGGTCCCTGTCCAGAAAGTCACAAGCCTTGAATCCTCAGCTAATGTTAGTGGCTTCCACATTGAAACCTAAGAAAAATATGAAATATCAGGTGAAATCAAAGAAATGAATCCAACTGGGGAAAAACAGAGAAAAATGGTGGCTCCCTTGGTCTAGGGAATATAAATTAAACAAATAATGCTTCCTCACCTCTCACCTCACCTCCAACCAGTGTAAGTAAAGTCATCTCCCTTGTAGCCTTAGCCACAGTACTTCTAGAATCTGAGAGGGGCGCCTGGGTGGCCCAGTGTGTTGGATGTCTGACTTCGGCTCAGGTTCATGATCTCACAGTCTGTGAGTTGGGGCCCTGCATCAGGCTCTGTGCGAACAGCTTGGAGCCTGGAGCCTGCTTTGGATTCTGTGTTTCCCTCTCTCTCTGCCCTCCCCTGCTCACACTCTGTATCTCTCTGTCTCTGAAAAATGAATAAACCTTAAAAAAAATTTTTTTAGAATCTGGGAGCTCCCTCTCTTTGGGATAATGACTCAACTGTTGAACAGCTCTTATGCTAAACTGATATCTGCCTTCTTAACTTTTACTCCTTGGTCTAGCTGTACATCTTGACAGAGAAGAACAAATTTATTCTGCCTGTCACAGAAAAGCCCTTGATATATTTGCAGACAACGATGTGGTATTTTTTCAGTTAACTTTTTGTTTTCTCCATGCTAAAAGTGACCATTTCTATCAACTATCTCTGATTTCCTGACTCTCATCATCCTATTTGCCTTGCTCCAATTGGTCAATATCCCCCAAGAATTGTGGTACCTACCACGGAACCCAGTACTTCAGTGTGGTCTGACCACAGCCCACTGCAATAGGACCAGTGTGCCTGTTATCTCCACTTCACTTCCCTTCATGCAGTCAAAGATTGGATTGTTGTTGTTGTTGTGTTTTTGGGTTTTTTTTCCAGCAGACACATCACAGTGCTGGCAAATATTCAATTTGTGGTTAAAGTTCCCAGTTCTTTCATATGAACACTGTCCAGGTAATCTCCATCCCGAATAGCTGGTTTTCTTTTTTTACCCTAAATATAAAATTATGCAATATTTCTGGTACACTTTGTCTTATTGATATAGACAAGACACTCCTATCTAGCCAATTTTGAATTCTGATTTACTTCTGTGACTATACAGTTTTGTGTTACTTGTAGGTTTAGTAAAAAAAAAAAAAAAAAAAAAAAAAAAACACAACCATAACCTATTGATGTATTGCAAAAGTAAAGCAAACTTTTCTGACATTATTGAAAGTGTAGGCTTGGGTACACGGTGCAGAATGACTTCTAAATTAGCTTGAGCAATTTATAGACAGCCTTTTTCAATTCTCTCCAACCCACCTGTATGACATATAATACAAGGCATACAAAGATGAAAAAGAGGCCTCTTTAGTGTGGGTAGTGAGCAAGGAAGAAAACAGAAAGAAGTAGTGACACTACCTCTACCTTCCTCACTATTCTACTTTTGGTCTCAAGATTGGATACTCTTATGGTCTGATCTAGGTATATGAGGCTAATGATGTGTTTACAGCTCCTGCTAGACCGGGGCTCAACCTAGCTACCCCATTTCCCTGTACAGGAAGAGCAGAAACAGCAGATTGGCATCAAGACATCATTTGAACAGTATGGATATAAATGCAGCAGCTCCAGTCTGTACAAGATTCAGCCCTCTGATACTTCTCATCTTCTGGAGAGCAATCATCACTTCCTTCCTCTTCCCTTCACCTCCACAAGATCAGTACTAGACAGAAAAAGATTTTTCCTTTGTTGATTTATTTCCTCTTAATTACACTTAGAGGAACCAGAGCCTAATTTTTATCAGCTTACTGTTAGGAAAACAAAGTGTACTAATAAAACTAACAAATAGAAGCCATTTTATGGCCAAGATCTGATGACCAGTATAATATTTCCTCTGATACAGTTGAAATGGAAACATACTCTGAACCTGAACATATTCAGTCTGACTTCTACTCCCCTCCCAAAGAGAGATAACCATAACAATCACCTCTAGAAAGCTTCCTTACCTGAGCTGATATGGGCTCCTTTTTCCTCATATTCCAAAATCAGATCATCTCAAATGTCCTACACAGTCATCATGATGGGAGCCATAAAACAAGGGTGTACAGGGGAGAGGACCATATTTGGGAGCTAGCCCCAGAATCAGGCCTGGATTTTAGTACCAGCTTTTCTATTGACCAGCCATGGGATCCTGGGCATATTACCTATTCTCTGTTCCTCAGAGATGCATAAATAAAAATAGAGTTGATAAGACTTATTCAAAAGTTTATAAACCAGTACAGTCCTTGGCATCTATGAAGTGTTTAGTAAATATTAATTATTTTCAAATAGTTTTCATATATATATTCCGTTTCTTTTTTCTAGTATGCAGTTGCTATGCTTTGATCTAAAACAACTAAGAAACATGGTAACGGTTGTCACCAGTCCTAGAATCCTAGCATATTTGAGATCTAGTATGACCCGTCCTTTTGCAGATGAAGAAATTGAGGCCCAGGTAGGAAAAAGGAGTTTTCCAAGGCACACAGTCAGTGAATGGCAGAGCCAGGACTCTAAACCAGGTATCCTGGCTCCCTGACTCCCAATCCTGTCCCCAGTTACAGCCTTTTTTGTTCTAGAAAGGAATCAGAATTAGCTGTATAACTAAATGCAGATTTAGATACTAGTATATATGATATATATAATATATATATGATTCTGTATAGAGAAATTTAAAGTATTATCTATAACAGTTTAGCATATGCATCCAATGAATCTAATGCTCAAAACTCTGACTTCAAAACCCCTTATTTACTAAGCAGTATGGAATCATGGAAAGAACATAGAACTTGGAACTGAGTAGGCTTAGATTCAAATCCCAATTCTACTGCTTACTGCTTGCATGAACTTTAGCAATTTATTCATCCCTTTGAATTTTAATTTCTTCATCTGGAAAATGGGAATATTAACCCCTATCAGTGGTTTTTGTGATGCATATGGCATATCATGTATGGGGGCACAATGCCTGGTATATTGAGATGCCCATCGTACATTGGCACCTCTCCTTAGGTGATTCTCTCATTTCCCTGCTTTTGGTGCTCTACTGGAAGCAAGACACTGTCAGGAGCTTGTGAGATGGGAACCATGTTTGAAAGGAAAGACAGTGATCTGTTTTCTTTGCCATGAGTGGAATGGGATACGGTACTTGGAGTTTCCCTTCAAGTCCACTTGTGGGCGTAAGGTTGTTTCCTAGAGGACATCAACTCAGGCAGTATGACAAGTACTTACCATGGGGATATTGTCTCTAGATTGTTGAGTGCTGGGCCTTGTCTTTATCAGCTGGCCTTAGAGCCATCTATGAACCAGGATTATATGTATTCTAATCCTCAAGTCTACTATCACCTAAAAGCGACTTTTGCTTTTGGCACTTGAAGTGCTGATTGCCAAAACCTTCTCTTGGTAAACCCCCTTATATTTTTAAATATTTATAAATATTTATGGAAGGAAGAAAGAAGGAAGGAAAGAAAGGAAGGAAGGTTGTTTCAAGGATGCAATGATGACTGGCCCTTGAGAACTAGGAAATCATGTTTTGTTCTGAGAGTTAATCTATACAATCAATCCCTAATGGATCAGATCAGAATATGCAAAGTCATCTTAAAGCAACAGTCTAGATTCTTAGACAAATAAAACTTTTATATCTGTTGTTTCCCAACCTGGTTAATGATCAGAGTCACTTGGGATCCCTGTAAGCATTCAGATCCCTAAACCTTTCCACAGACCCAATAAATCAGAATTTCTAGTAGAGCCAAAACAGTCTTTATTTCTTTATGAGTCCTCCAGGTGCTTTGGGGGCAGCAGCCCCACCCTAGCCAGTAGACTGGTTTGGGGAACCATAGTTCCACTTCAAGAGGTCTGAAAAAGGATTAACACATATAAAGAGCAATGTATAGGTAAGAAGAGGATTATTCAGCAAAGGAACTGAGGGGAAAGGGCACACTTGGCATACTCTGGCAAAGGCAAGCAAGCCTCGGGAATTGGGTCCCCTGCCAAAAACATCTAGACCACCTGGAGGGGGGATTCCTGTTGAGGAGATACAGAGCCTGATGAGCAGAGCCTGACATTATTGAAACTATTTGAATTATCTAACTCCCTGTGTCAAAGTTCCTTGCTCATTGAGCAACCTTCTGATGATCTCTCTTCCCTTGCAACTGGCCTATAGGGAGAAGAGGAGCCGTTCAGGTCAAATGTTTCTAACTGTAAATTAATAAACTGGCATTCTGGTTATATATCAGTCTCTTGTGAGTTAGTATGAGTCAGCGTCCCTGAGTCTGATCAACTCAGAGGCTCTGCCAAGATCAAGTTTCTGATGCTGCAAAGCTGAGCAGGCCTGACCTGGGACCCCAGGGAATTCATAAAAGTAAAAGTATCCTATTCAGGCCCCAGGAAGCCAGCCAGTTAGCCTCTGCTGGCGAAAGGAGGTGAAAAGGTGCCCATTTCCCAGGGAAACACACTATGGAAAACTTTGTTGATGCTGCATGTGCTTTATGTTACATGAATTTGAAAGAAGGGGTTAGGTTCTTGTAACAAGAAAAGTCATTTAGAATGCTTTTTCTGTTGTCAAAGGGCTTTCATGTATATTGCTCATTTGACACTTACACTCGCCTAGGCAGTAAGTCAGGCATATATTATTATTACTCTTATTTCAGAGGTGAGGAATCTGAACACAGTCACTTATCTCAGACCCAAAGTAAACGGTACCGCTAGGACCAGAATCTGGATGCTTTGACTCATATTTTTCTCACTTCCCCTCTCATTTAATAAAGAGAATAAACAGAACCCTAAAGGGGTACTAGCTTCTAGTACTAGATACTAGTACTAGATACTAGATACTATCTAGTCCCTAGATAGAGTAGGATTGTGTTTACCTGTATGTATGGGGGCTGGGTTAAGGACACAGATATTGGGGAAAGTTGAGCAGAAATCAGGTCAGTGATGATAAGAAAGTGTATCAAATTTTTTTCTAGCTAAGAGAACTGAGACATCATTCAATTTAATTGAACACGTTATTTATTGAACCCCTATTGTGTGCAAGGCCTCTTGTGCTAAGTGTTACCAACAGGAGAAGTTAGGAAAGAACATTTTTTAACATGCATTTTGGTTTAGTGAAGGACTCCCAAATCTTGTTCCTTCTTTATGGTAGCATCAAAGAATACAAGCCACAGCCACAGTGTTTAAAAGGAGGTGGGAAAGGGGAGATCGTGGTAGTTGACAGGCTGTGATTAGGACTCTGGCAGCCAAGACCATTTGGAAACACAGTCTTGATAACATCTCATCGGGGATGGATGCTTGTGCAAAATCCTTGGCAGGGTGGGGGAGGTGGGGAGATGCAGCTTCCTCAACACTTTTCCATCATTGCATTTTATCTTAGGTCTTTAAGTCCTTGGTAACTTCACCAGTGACAGTTCCCAAAATAAATCCTGTTTTTCTAAATGCTTTTTATAATGGCATGAAAACAAAATCTAGAATTCAGAGGCACAGGAATTATGAAAGGGGCAAGTCCCTGGGCTCTTCTTTCTCCTTCACTGACATGTGTTTCAGCATAATCCACAGCGGGAACAAGGGGCTGCAGCCAGACCTCTTTTAATTAGCCCAGAAACACTGCCCTGTGGCTTGCTTCAGTCTTCATGGGTTACTAACTGGTTGATCCAGCTTTCTCTTTATAAATCTGTATGTTCTGGTGTGAGCACTCTGGGGTGGCAAAGGGAGAGAGAGCTGCCTGTTCCCCACCCGATCGGTTCATGTCTGGCTGGATCAGCCTCCCACCTCTCTGGCTGATTCATCAGGCTCAGTCTATTCAAACAGATGGGACTTCTATTTAGGTATTTTAATAGCACGTATTTAAGATACCCTATTGAGAATCTGATCTGACAGAGGTTTGATGAAGTGTTGATGTGCTAAGAAACCAGCCTCACTGGGCAAATAACTTCTTCTCAAACCAGATAATTTAAATCAATTCAATCAAGTACTTAACTAAGGGCCTACTGTGTCCCAGTGTGTGCCCAACATTGAGTTAATAGAGCCAGAAAAGAAGTAGAATATTTGACAGACAGGCCCTGGGAAGCTTCTTTTTCTGGGAAGAAATAACGGATGCATGGATGTCTTTGTAATTTTAGATATTTGCCTACTATGTACATGAGATTTATGCAAGTAAGCAGCTAAGTGGAGTAGTGGCCACACCTCTTTAATATCAAGCCTGTATCAAATATTTGAAGGGGAAATGGCTCTCTTTTGTGTCATGATGAGAAAAATGAAAAAAAAAAAATTTATCGAGCACCTAAATTGAATGTATTGAATGTTCTTCAGTGCATCATGTTCCTTCTTGAGACCATGTTGTTGCTTTTACTGCCCTTTTATTTTCTTACCTTTAAAAGATTTTATTTTTTAAGTAATCTCTACACCCAATGTGGGGCTTGAACTCATAACCCTGAGACCAAGAGTTGTACACCCACCAACTCAGCCAGCCAGGCGCCCCTTACTGCCCTAACTTTAAGTGATATCCATTCTCCCACGCTGGTATGCTTATCCAAATGTGATTTCTTTCTTCTTTCTTTCTTTCTTTTTCTTTTTTTCTTTCTTTCTTTCCTTCCTCCTTTTTTTTAGATCAAATCTTACCTTCTCCAAAAAACTTTTACTCCTCTAGCTTTTAGGCAACAATGGTATCTCTTCTTCATTGCCTTTATTATTAGTAACATGCTTTGAATTCAGTACCTAACAGCTTATCCTGTCTTATATTGGTCTCTAATCTTTCAGGCTGTGAGACTTGTATAAACAACATTGTAAGCTCTTTGAGGGTAAACCTCAATTTATATTTGTTTAATCATAGTATTTGTTGAGCAACTACTTTGTACCAAATTGCCATTGTAGGAGAAACAAATGTAAATAAAAGATTTCTGCTCTAAAGAAACTCATATATATTTGGCACTCAAAATGGAATCACAATCTCCTGGAAAGCACTTAACATTGTGTCAGATACATAGCAAGTCTTCTAAAAATGGACACCATTATTAGTTATTATTTTGCTGACACTGGATGGAAGAGTAGAAAGTACAGATAAGAACTGAGAAAGGAAGCTACCACTGTTAGGTTTGGAGGTGTGTAACAGAAAACCCAAATCAAATGGTTTAAGCAGTAAAGGGAATTTATTGGCTTTTCTAACTGAAAAAGACAACAGGGATAATAATGATTGGTTATGATTCAGTCAGGGCTTTGGCTTCATCTCTTTATGACTCTTCTTGGTATTATTTCTTCATGTGTTGGCTTTGTCCTCAGGCTGGTTGCAATGACTGTAGTAACTCCAGGCTTCACATTTATACATAGCGTCCAGAAGAAGGGAGAATTCATCTCTTTTGGTGGTTTTCTTAAAAGTAAGGAAACTTCTTTCCTCAAGATTCCAGCAAATCTCCCTTCTTAACTCATTGTACCAAGTGAGTTGCAAGACTTTTTCTTAACCAACTCCTTGACCAAGGAATGCCATGGACTGCTTGGCTTAGGCTAGGTTCCTGGCACAGACACTGGTTAAGAGGATGATATTACTGTCAGCTACGATGGCCTGCTTATACTGCAGTAATAGCCAACTCCCAAATCTCAGTGTCTTAATGCGGCAAACATTTATTTCTTGCTCTTTACATGCCAGTATAGGTCGGCAGGGGGAGCTCTACCATTATGGTCACTCTGGGACCATGGCTGATGGAGTCTTCATCTTGACAAATGATTTAGCAATCACTGCTGCAGTGGGAAAGGTACCTGGTGAATCCTACATCGGCTCTTAAAGTCTTCTGCTTGGAAATGATATAGATCACTTTTATTCACATTTTATTGGCCAAAGCAAGTCACATGGCCACAACTAACTTAAGCTAGGAAATGCAATCCTACCATGTATCTAGGAGAACTAGAATATTTATAAATAGCCCCGATTATTACTACAATTACTCTTGGTTCAATCAGAGCCAACTGTATGGATGACTAGAGAGTGAGCTTCTCCTGAAGCACATGTACTTCTTTGGAAAGGGGATCCTTTAGCAAAAATCAGGTGCTACTAGGAAGGGAGCAATGGATGTTACTCAACCAATAATGTTTATTATAGAAGTTATATGAAGGTAAACTAATCTCAGACCTCAAAGGCATAGAGAAAGCAAGATCATGAACGGTTTGGCAAAGGTCAAGGAGAGAAGTAACAACTGTAGTAATGTAGCCGTCTAGAGATCTGCACATCAGGAAGGGCCCAGATGAAAATAAACAGCATAGCTAGTAGCACACCAGTTAGTATCTTTGCTGCTGCACTCCCCAGCCAGGGTATAGAAGCATAAAAGCAAAAGCATATCAGGAAGATATGCAGGGATGATGGACGGTTTGAGGGACTTTGTGGGAGATCTTCAGTTGTTAAAGAAATTGGAGAGTTGAAGAAGTCAAGGGGATCTCAAATAGGCAGTGGGACTAAAGTCATAATATAATCTAGAACCAGTCACATTCTTAAACTAGGTTAAGTCTTTGAGAAGTAACCTGTAACAGTAACAAAGACTTTTGGCAGATGGTACAGACAGATGAAATGGAATCCAAATGATGGAAAATGGAGGACAGCCAATCTGAAAGAGATACTGAAATAAAGATGAAACCTCCTGTCCTGTTCGGCCTACAGGTATTAGAGAAAGTCTCCATGGAAGAGGAGTGTTCAGTTAATATTAGAGCCATGTTTCTACCCATGGGTGTCAATACAACATAAAAGAGAGAACTCTTCTAGATCAGCAGTCAGGAAACTTGGGTTTGAGGCCCAACAATGACTATAAACACAACATTGGCAAATCATTATAAATTCTTTCTACTTGTTTCCTCAGCTGAGGAAAGAAAGTTAATAACCCCTTCTCCACCTTCCTTAGAGCTGCATGTGAAGATCAAATGAGATGGGAAAGTGCTATAGCAGACTAAAAAGCCCTGGAAAAATATATGTAAGAGACTGTAACAGTGATAAGGATCACTATGCTTAGAGTTGAGGAGGTTTAGGATTTAGGTGAAATGCCATCTCCAAGTGAATAGGGCCCAAAGGGAAGTACAGAGTGAAGATGAAGTGGAGATAACAGTGAGCTGATAAGCATTGTCTAAGCTAAAACTTTTAATTGCAAGGGACAGAAACCCAACTCCAACTGGCCTAAGAATAAGATGTTTCAGCTCACATACTAGAAATGATTGCAAAGGTAAAATAGCTTCCAGTGTGGCAGGACTCCGTGCTCAAGTGTTATGGTTGCAAATCTGTCTCTTTCCATTTCAATGGCCTGCTTTCCTCTATGCTGGCTTCATTTTCAGACAACATGTCCTCAATTAGTGACAAAGATTGTCCCCAGCAGCTACTGGTTATGCTCTACCAGTTAAGTAACTCTAGAAGAAAAGGAGAGTGACTTTTTCTCATCTTAACAAAAATCCTGAGGTAACTCTCATTGTCTGGCCCGATCATATGCTCTTCTCTGAATCAATCACTATGACTGGCATCAATCTCAGCTGAATCACATGGATGGAACATGGGAGAATAAATGAAAACCACCCACACCCACCATAGGAAATAGGCTAAAAGGCTTGTTCTAGAAGTGATGATGGTGGAGACATAGGGCAGAGGAAGGAAGAAAATCAAAGGAGAATTTGAGGCAGAGGGAGAGTAGCACTTATTGGAGAAAGGCAAATTTAATAAGGGACTCTCCAGGTGCACTCGGGAAATGGGGAGGTGGTATAGAGAGAGTTGCTGAAACAGAGACCATCAGTCAAAAGGACGTATTTAAGAATTCCCACAGTGGCCCAATGCACTCTTTGTGAAAAAGTAGTTTAGGAGGCAAAAGTAGCCACTGTTACAGATTCTCAGTTTGTTCTTTGCTTAGTAGGTGTTTTTGTCCCATTAGGGGTAGGAGAGGGAAAAGACCGTGTCCGTCTTGAAGGAGGTAGACTAATGCAGAAGGCATGGACATAGATACCCATAACACTGCCATAATTGTATTGCTCAGAAGGAAAAGCAGCAAAGAAATTATCACTAAATTTACTAGAAGTTACAGCCTGTCAGAGAGATGTGAAATGTGACTGACATACACAGCATGGTAGGTCCTCTCCACCCACCCACAAAACATAAAGGCCCACCCTGTTTTGCCTTTTTTCCACCCTCCTACATACACATTACACCTGCACACAGGCACAAACCAGGAGGGAAGGATTCTCTTGGAACACTGTCAGAATCATTCTTTAGACCTCCCTGGTAGGTCACTACCCTGAAATGAAAAGCTGCCTGCCTCCCGTTTTTAAAGCCGGTGGAATGGGGCTGATTAAAGCTGACTTCATACTGAGCAAATACTTGTGAAAGGCAATTTAGTTCTGGATCCATCCTCTGGATCTTAACAATTGCCCTCACCACCACCCCTGACTGGCATACTTCCAAGCATGTTCAACAGAAGGGCCTCACCTCATGCTTAACCGAATGAAGACATTGGTCCACATCTGACCTTGGACTTAAAGGCTTGATTATGTGAAAGAGAATAGGAGCATAGAGATCACAGTTCCAAGTGAGGGTTCTGGGGGGCCAGGATAAGTCCGTGTTTTGACTTAGTCTGAATTCCAGTGATGGATGTAAAGAGGAACTCAGAAGCAATTCCTCCAGGAAAGAAAATCCAGGACTCTTGAATTCTTACCTCATAGCCAGGCCAACTATTACTCTGTCCTCTGTAGCTGTTGCCAGGAAAGGGTTTCTGATATTCTGATATTAGAGTTCTGGTATTCTCTGCTGACTCTCACATCCAAAACAGACATCTGGGTTGTAAGCCCCTCTCTATTCCCCCAATGAGTGTCAGTAATTATCGCACACAGTTCTGGCAGATGTATTATTTTAAAAACAAATAGCATATAAACATAGAATTATCATATGACCCAGCAGTTTCACCCTAGGTATATACCCCCCAAATTGAAAATAGGTACTCAAATACTTGTATGCAAATATTGATGGCAGCATTATTCACAACAGCCAAAATATGGAAACAATCTAAATGCCCATCAACAGCTGAAAGGATAAACAAATTGTGGTATATACACATAATGGAATACCATTCAGCCACAGAGAGGAATGAAGTACTGATACATGCTGCAGGGATAAACCTTGAAAACGTTATGCTAAAGAAGTGAAATAAGCCAGACACAAAAGATCACATACTGTACATACAATTCCATTTATACAAAATATCCACAGTAAGTAAATCCATAGACAGGAGATTGGTTGTTGCCAAGGGCTGGGAGGAGGGGGGAGAATGGGTCGCAACTGCTTAACAGGTACCGGGTTTTCTTTTGGTATGATGAAAATGTTTTGGAGCTAGGTAGAGATTGTGGTTGCACAATATGGTGAATGTACTAAATGTCAATGAACTGTACATTTTAAATGGCTAATTTTATGTTATGTGAATTTTACCACCATAAAGATATCCCATAAAAAAGGGAGGAGGGGATGCTGACTCGGGTGGCATATACATCATCCCCTTACTCTCTCCTTCATTCTTCCTGAAGGCGTAGGTGGATCAGCCATTATGTAGCCATGAAGCAACAAACATTTGCCAAGAATGGCAAAGCAGAAAGATAAAAGAAAGCTGGGTCTTTGATATCATGAAGGAAACTACGGTAACATCAATTTTATTATGAGACAAATAAAACCCCTAGTTGAAGGAATAGCACAAGCTTTGTTCTTACATATTTCTTCTTTAAAAAAATGACTGTAACACAGACTAAGTGAACAAATCCACACGTAAGCCTCAGGTTAGATTTATCTGGTCATGTACTCTTGGTTAGATGGTTTCACCAGTTGCTGGGAAAATGCCCTTTGCTATGCAGATCAGCACTCACCATCTGTAAACATTCCAAATGGGAAGATAATACAAAATAGCATCACAAACATTAGGTATACAAGTAACAACAGAAACTGAAAGTTAACTGTCTCTTACATAAAGGCCATAGTTTACTCCTGGCCTGAATAAACATAATTGTGTAGTCATTCAATACGTATTGATGATTACTTACTATGTGCCAGGCACTGAGTCAGAGATATGAACCAGAACACTACAGTGAGCAAGAAAGTCTCTGCCCTCATGGAGCTTACATTCTGGCAAGAAGGAGATACAGACAACACATAAGCAATTTTGCATACACTATATATATATATAAAATAGAATGCATAGGGAGAAACGTATTGGGCTTCCAACCCTCCTGGTTTAGGACTGGCTCTTAGCTCCTCCATCTCTGGCACGGCTTTGCAGGGTCCTCAGGCCATTCAATCTCCCAGGAGTAAGCAGCACGTTCAACACCCAGCCTTGGTCTCAGTAGTCAAAAACGTCTCAGTTCCTCACCACCACTGCTAACATCCCCACATTTCCTCCTACTTCAGGGAAAATCAAACTGAAAAAACCCTACCTCACCCCAACCAATCCTACCCTTAAAAGGGGATAAATTAAACTAGAAGCAAAATCCATTATTGTTCCCAAGAACAAAGAGCTTACAAACAAAACAAAGCCTACCTTTCTGGTAGAGGGCCAGGGAAGAAAGCAGCATAAGCACAGTATTCAGGTCAAAAATTTGTATTTGAGGAAAAATGCAAATAATCACTAAGGACAACACATGTAACTCTAGCACCCAGAGAAAATGCCCTTGACCAGTGCTGTTCAATAGAAATACAATGCAAGCTACAAATGTGAGTCTTTTTTGTCATTTTAAATCTTCTGACAGCCCATAAAAGTAGAACAGGTGTGGGGCGACTGGATGGCTCAGTCACTTAAGCATCCAACTTCAACTCAGGCATGATCTAGCAATTCGTGAGTTCAAGCCCTGCATTGGGCTCTGTGCTGACAGCTCAGAGCCTGGAGTCTGCTTCAGATTCTGTCTCCCTCTCTCTCTGCCTCTCCCCGCCCGCCCCCCCCCCCCCCGCCCATCTCTCTCTCTCAAAAATAAATAAACATTTTTTAAAAAGTAAAACAGGGGCGCCTGGGTGGCGCAGTCGGTTAAGCGTCCGACTTCAGCCAGGTTACGATCTCACGGTCTGTGAGTTCGAGCCCCGCGTCAGGCTCTGGGCTGATGGCTCAGAGCCTGGAGCCTGTTTCCGATTCTGTGTCTCCCTCTCTCTCTGTCCCTCCCCCGTTCATGCTCTGTCTCTCTCTGTCCCAAAAAATAAAAAAATAAACGTTGAAAAAAAAAATTTAAAAAAAAAAAAAAATAAAAAAAAAAAAAAAAAAAAATAAAAAGTAAAACAGGTGCAATTAGTTTAATAGTACATTTTCTCTAACCCAACATATCTACAGTATTATCTTTTCAACACATTACCAATATAAACATTATTAATAAGGTATTTTACATTCTTTATTTCCATAATGAGTCTTCAAAATTTGTATATATTTTATATTTATAGCACATCTCAATTTGGACTACATACATTTCAAGTACTCAGTAGCCACATGTGGCTAGCCACATGTCTCTCAGACAGTGCAGCTGTAGAAAAAATACTCATTAAATTACCTTTTCCATGTACATTAAAGCTAATGTTCCCCAGAATTGAAGCTTCTAGACGTCTCAATGGCTGTGACCAAGAAGCTATATTCCAGCACCCTTCACTGTTAGTCCTGGAGACACAGACCTAGGTACAATGAACCACAAGTGAACATAGTTAACTGATTAAGAGAATATATATACACATACATACACATATACACACACAATGCAATGCAAGCAGGAACAAAATGATCAGCCTTGGTGGGGAAAATGCTATGTTCGATTTGTGCCAAGTCATCTGTCCATCCATCCATTCAACACTTACTGGGCCTACAATGTGCCAGAATTCTACATGCTAGTATCCTGCCCTCAGGGAGTTTATAGTCTTTTAGGGGAGAAGTTGAGAGGCAGAATTAAATAAAAAATAAACAAGTTCATTTAAAATAGCAGTTTTGCTATGAAGAAAATAAAACAGGAAAATACCTTAAGTGGAAGAGAGGACTACTTTAGCTAATAAGGCAGAGGAGGCTTCTCTGAGAAGGTGGCATTGAAGCTGAAAGTAAAGTAACGGGGACAAGAGTGGAGAAGAATGTTTCATATAGAGAAAACAGGGCAAAGAAGGTAGAAAGAAGTTTGGCATGTTTGCAAAACAGACAGAATGTCAATGTGGTTAGAGAATAGTTAACAAGGAGAGTAGGAGATGTGGTCATAAACACAGCCAGGGGCCAGACCACTTAAGGCCTAAAGAAAAGGGTAAGGAGTTTGGATGTTATTCTAGGAAAAAATCAATAAAGCATTCTAAGGTGGGGGAAGGATCATCTGACTTACATTTTAAAAAGTCTGTGTGTGGGGAATGGTCAAATCCCTGCATGTTTTGGGGGGTGGTTTAAGAGTGGAAGTGGGGAGACTAGTTGGCAGGCTGCTGCCCCAGACAAGGCAAGAGTTGACGTGGCATGGAGTAGGCTGGTAGGGGTAGAAGTAGTGAGAAGTCAGCTTTAGAAGACACTTTCAATTTATCACCAATTCCGGTCAGCTCTACCTTCAAAATTAGATTATATAAATTAGGTTATATTTTGAATCTACAGGACGTGCTGATGAGTTACATGTGAGATGAAAAAAAGAAAGGATGGCTAACAAAGAGGATATAGTCAAGCATACAGTTGAAATGGTAGTGCCAGTTATGGAGATGGGGAGCCGAAACAGGAGCAAAGCCTGCCCCTCCTGGATTTCCAATCTTGGTAAACAGAACCACCACCCAATCAGAAACCTGAGTTTCATCCAAGTTTCTACTGCCTTATCCAATCACCAAATCTGTCCCCTCCTTTCCATCCCCACTGACTTGGACAGTTTGCTAGACCAAATCACTCACCAAAACTATTAAAATTGCCTTAATAATCTCCAGTTTTAAAACTCCAACCTAATGTCAAACCTACAAATTGTTCCCCTGCTTACAATTCTCCCACAATCTTTCTGAAGAGTAATTTGGCATTACCTATCAAAGTTTAAAATGAACATGCCCTTTGGTTGGCTCTCCTTTAGGATTCCATCCTACAGAAACACTTGAAAAATGAAAAGAATGAGGTTACTTTAATAGTGAAAAACTAGATACTACCTAAACGCCATTCAGTAAGGAAACTGTTACATAAACCATCATACAACTGTATTATAAAATTCTATCTAGTCCTTATTTTTAAAGATGAAGCAGATCTAAATATATTGACATGAAAAGATATCCAAGATACTTCAAAAGCAACTGGCAACATGTATGTGGTTGCATTTACTTAAAAAGCATTACAGTGAATCGGGGGGTATCGTGTGCATGTTGTTTCTAAAGGCCTAGAAAAGGTCTGGGAGGGGCACCTGGGTGGCTCAGTCGGTTAAGCGTCTGGCTTCAGCTCAGGTCATGATCTCGCAGTCCGTGAGTTCAAGCCCCGCGTCGGGCTCTGTGCTGACCGCTCAGAGCCTGGAGCCTGTTTCAGATTCTGTGTCTCCCTCTCTCTGACCCTCCCCTGTTCATGCTCTGTCTCTCCCTGTCTCAAAAATAAATAAACGTTAAAAAAAAAAAAAAAATTAAAAAAAAAAAAAGAAAGAAAAGGTCTGGGATACACACATTAAACTATCAATAATGGTTATCTCAGGGTAGTGAGATGGGGATGGGCTTGGGGGGGTTCTTTTTAAAAAACTATATATTTATTATTGGATGAGTTTTTAAATAATTAATATATTTATATAACAACAAAACCATACAACCATCCTGTGTGCCTTAACATGATTCAAGGCACTTTAGGACCTGGCACCAGCCTTCTTTTCAGACTAGTTTCTCAGACTTATTTCATTAGGTGGGCGATAATGTACTTTTGTGTGGTGGGAAATGTGCGTTGATTGTTGAAACTGGGTCGTGTACTAGGCCTATGTGCTTTGCAAATGGAAGAAGAAAGGCATCCTCTAGTACTCAGAAGGATGTGAAGCTCTTTCTTAACAGAAGTTAAGAGACTCGTTTCTTTCCTTCAGGGCACACCATAATTACTTCATTCCTTTAGCTCTTCAAAGGAAGAAATAAAATTTCACGACTCTTCTCAACCCATTTGGTTTTACATGGCTTAGGAGTACCTGTACTTATCTTGTTCAGTTTGCTGCTTTTATAATATTAAAAGCCAACAGAATAGACAGTAAATTTACCATAATACCAATTCCTTTCTGAAAAATCTTCATTTCCCCAAGAAATTTTTAGGTATTTAAAGAAAAACAAAGTGATAGTAGCCCAGCTAGAGATCTACTAGAGATAACACATGTGAAATAGCTTTGGTGGAAACGAAATGCTAAATAAATAGAAGGTGGAATAGGGCCAATTTCTAAATTCTAAAGATTTTCATATTTTGTTTTTTGATTTCCACTTCTTAATTACTTATTTTAAGCTCAGGAATAAAGAGAACAAAAAGGTACATATTTAAGTCTTTCTCTTGTCCTGGCTGGGAATCTAGCCATAGAACCAACTGGTACAAGACAAAATGAACTGCTCTTCCCAATCTTGTTCCATTCAGTGTCCAATTCTCTCAACACAATACCAAAAATTGTTATGAAACATTCAATTATTTCCTCCTCAGTCATTCAGATGATTAGAAGTGAAGTACCAAAGAGAAACCTAGTTACTAATGTTTAGGATGAAGTTGGCTATATTTTAAATACTAAACCTGCCAACTACACCAGTCCTTCTTTTGATATATCCTTCACCTGGTTTGAATTGCTGTTGCTCATCAGAAGGCTTTTTGGTTTTTGTTATTAGGCCTCATTTAAAAATCTATTACCTACCACTTACCTCCATAAGATATCAGAACAGAAAGGAATCACTGTGATCCTAGCATAATCCTCTCATTATTGACAGCTGAGAAACTGGCCCAGAAAGACTGCCTCAGGTAACAATGTCACTATGTGTCTGTTTAATTGGAGCTGAGACTAGAACCTACTCTTCTGAGTTCCAGGCAAGCCAAATTGATTTATTATTTAAAAAAATTTTTTTAGTTTATTTTTCTATTTTGAGAGAGACAGAGACAGCACAATTGGGGGAGGGGCAGAGAGAGGGGAGACAGAGAATCCCAAGCAGGCTCCACACTCTCAGCGCAGAGCCCAATGAGGGGCTCAAACTCACCAAATCATGAGATCATGACCTGAGCCAAAATCGAAAGTTGGCTGCTTAACTGACTGAGCCTCCCAGGCACCCCTGGAAAAAATTTTTAGATAATTTAAACTTAATACTCCTTAAGTATAAGCAATATCCCATAAGTACTATTTGGGGAAAGCAGGCAAGTAAATAAGAAAAAGGCTTCAGGGGCGCCTGGGTGGCTCAGTCGGTTGAGTGTCCGACTTCAGATCGGGTCATGACCTCGTGGTCCCTGAGTTCAAACCCCACGTCGGGCTCAGTGCTGACAGCTCAGAGTCTGGACCCTGCTTCAGATTCTGTGTCTCCCTCTCTCTCTGCCCTTCCCCTGCTCATGTTCTGTCTCTTGAAAGAAAGAAAGAGAAAGAAAGAAAGAAAGAAAGAAAGAAAGAAAGAAAGAAAGAAAGAAAGAAAGAAAGAGGCTTCAACTTCAAGGGCAGACAGAATTAAAGCAGTTTTCTACCAGATATAAGGTAATGGATCATCTGAAGGCCAAGATTGTTATTCATCATGTTATTCATTTGACTTTTGGCAAAGTATAATGAATAATATTTTTTAGTGTAGTGGAAAAAGAAAAATGTTCCTTTTAGAGCCAATTAACCTCTTATGCTGACACTTAGCAATGGGAAGATGGCCCATTGGTTAGGGAACCATCTTGGATAGGCCACTTTGGATATAAGGGCTTTCAAGGCACTACTTGAAATAGGAATAAAACAAGTAAGTTATTTTCTCTAATACATTTATAACTTTCCAAGACCTTTGGAAAAAAAGGTGTGATGAAGAGAGGGAAACAAGAAGCTGAAATTTCAGCAAGATTTGAAGGCAGGACTTGGGATGAAACAGGTAAGGATGGCAAAAACTCTTTAAGAACAAGGATATATATGATCTACTCTTATATTTGACACTGCAGTGCTGAGATAAAACGCCCTCTCATTGCCCAGCTCCTTCCCACTACTGTAAAAACTTCAGTGAGTATCTGCTACATGGACTTGTGTTGCTGGCACTGTGGGAGTTGGTATAGGTGGTGTGGAGGAGATGTGGAGAAGCCAGGAAAGCAGGGAGGCAGAGCAGGAGAATATAAACCACACTAGCCCCCTCCACAACTCTCCCCACTAGAAAAAGAGAAACGGTATTGTAAGAAGTACCCCATAATATTACAATAAAAGTGTTCTTTACTTAAATCTTAATGGACAGTGAAAGGTTGGGACACCTGTGCAGCTGATACTAGAGTTATAATAACTCACTCAGAGACGATGAGTTCCTGGCCAATCCTTATTACAGGCTGTTGAGTGTAACAATTCCAGCCATCCTTAGGTCAACAGACACTGACTACATCTATCAACCAACTTTGCTGGTGAGCCTGCCCTTACTACAGCTTCAGAGGCTGATAATTGGCAGGGTTCCCATGTTTGGTCATGCTGTCACTGACTGGCTTTTCTCACCAGATTATTGCGCAATTCAACACACATAAATCTGTCCAATGAAATCATATCAAACTCTATCAAATCCCTGTGTATATTATAGAAATAGGGGGTAATGTCCAAAATGTTACACATTAAATTATATTTTCCCATTAATTTTGGGCATAAAATCAGAGATATTTCTCTAAGGAAATGATAAACCCAGGATTTTAAAAAAGTAAGTCAGGGGGGCGCCTGGGTGGCGCAGTCGGTTAAGCGTCCGACTTCAGCCAGGTCACGACCTCGCGGTCCGTGAGTTCGAGCCCCGCATCAGGCTCTGGGCTGATGGCTCGGAGCCTGGAGCCTGTTTCTGATTCTGTGTCTCCCTCTCTCTCTGCCCCTCCCCCCTTCATGCTCTCTCTCTGTCCCAAAAATAAAAAATAAAAAAAACGTTGGGAAAAAAAAAAAAAAAGTAAGTCACACCTAAAAATCCTAGTCTAACATAAAGTTTGCTTTTGCCACTCTATTTCTTTAATTCTACTGCATATTTTCTACAAGAGCTTCTTTAAATGTCCACTTGATTCTTTTTACAAAATGGGAATATCTTTTCCACTATAACCCATTAAGACCACAGTAACTGTCATCGCTTATTATATGTATCTTTGAATACAAATATCTACCTCAAAAGTTTGTTATAAAGGATTAAATGAGTTAACAGATGTAAAGCACATAGTAAGTATTATATGTTAGATACTTTCTTCTTTACACATACACATGTAGAAAACCAGAATCCTTCTATACTTAACACATAATGAATATCTTTGCCTATCAATACATTCTCTTTAATGGCTACAGAACTTCATGAAAAAATGATTTAATTCCTGATCGATGCATATTTAATATATTTATGTATCTATATTTTATTTCAAACACTGCTGCACTAGATACTTATTCATACTTGTGTCTTCACTTGTGACATTCTTCTGTAACACAAATTACACACACACACACACACACACACACACACACACACACACAAAGAACTAGGCCTTGAGTTATGCTTAAAGATACAACATAGATACAGCAGAGGAGGAAATAAAGTCTGAAGACTGAGAAAGAATAGCCAATGAACTAAGGAGATCCAAGACAGCATAATGGCTAGGATGTGAAAATGTTTCAAGGAGAAAAGATGGATTACTGAGAAATAAAGGGCTGTTACACTGGACAAAGCCATTTCAGTGTGGTATAGGGAAAAACACAGACTGTAAGAAGGAGAGGAAAGAAATATGCAACTAGTCTATGATTCTTTAAGAGGCTGGTAGATAACAGGAAAGAAAAACTAGAACAGTAGCTCTCAAAAGTAGAACATGCAAGTTAGATTCAAGAAAAAATAGCAAGAAACAATCATTCATTGAAATAAAGAGCTGACAGTTCACTTACAACTATGTTTTAAAACATCTGATTAGGGGCACCTGGCTGGCTCAGTCGGAAGAGTGTGTGGGTCTTGATCTTGGGGCCTGCGAGTTCAAGCCCTATGGTGGGTATAGAAATTACTTAAATAAAAATAAGTAAGTAAATAAATAACCTGATTAATATTTTACTTAAATGAACTTATTCCTAGAACTATGAAAGTTTAAAAACAATGTTTAAAAGGGTAAGAATAGGACCATATATACAAGATACATACATAAAAGTCATTCGTAAGGCAGCTTATTGCCAGAAAAAACTTAGACCACATACAACTGTATCTGTTATTTGAAAGAGAACTATTAAGAGAAAAAAGTCTGAAACACTGTTTTAATGGGAAGAGTATTCATTTTAATTATGCTCCAAGATGTTACAGAGCTAGAAATTAACAAATTTTGGTCGGTATAAAATAGATTTATTGTCAATATTCAATCATTAATACAACCCAAGTAAATGAAACATCACTTCATACAAGGCTCAGATACTCTAAAATCTATCTTCACACGTGTACTATAATATGATAAATACTTAAAAATTATAATGCAAGGAAAAATATTACAAAAAAAATACAATTGCTATAGACCCTTGCATGAATATTCTTTATTTTTAAAGTTCTGCCTTAGGGAATAATACCATGCTATACATCAGAACCAGAAGTAAGCTACATTCCTTGCGGTTACAATGTTCAACGATGCACTAGATGCATTCTAAAACACCATATCGGACAAGAATCAAAAGAGAGACAAAGAAGGCCTTCAATGATGTTGAGAAAGGAAAAAAAAGAGAGGAGTAATAATTTTTATATGCTGATTTCTGCTGGAATGGCCTCATTCAACAATTTATACCACTGTAGAAGATAGGAAAAAGAAGGGAACCAGTCTCAGCTTTCCATAAAGGATGTCCAAATCAGCACAAATTCAGGCAATTCTAAAAGGCACTGTTCCCAATGCTCTCCACTCTTCAACCCTGTACAGGAACTCGTCCTACATCCATGTTTTTTTTCCTAATTTCACAAGGGCTTACCAAGTATACATTCTGTTTTCTATCATCCAACAGCCAAACCAAAAGGCATGAAGCAAAACAACACACTATCAGTCAAGTCAGCTCGAAAGACACAAATTTTCATCGGAGTCTTATATATTGACTCCAATCCTCAACTGTGTGGCAATAAGAAGTTTTAAGATTTTTTTTTCTGTCACTCATCATTGATTCGCCTGTTGCCAAACTTCTTGGCAGCAATACCAGGAACTGTCGGGAATCCTTGGTGAGAACAAAACGGAGGTGATCAGTGAATTCGTATAACCTGTCATAGTGGGCTTCTACAGGCAGACAGGAAGACTGCCTGCATTCATTTCAGAAGGGGAGAAAAATGGGGCAAAGATTAGGTAAATTTGAAATACAGCAAGGTATTAATACTGTAGTAATAACAGGGAAAGAAATGCTTATAGCCAACCTACCTTTGGGGAAGCTTCTGGCATAAAAATCAAACTTTCTCTCCCATTATTCTTGAGCTCTTTACTTCAAGAAAGGCAGAACACCACTTAAACACTTTTCTTCAAAGGTAGGGAATTTCTTTTTGAAATTAGCATTGGAGAAAGGAAGAAAAGATAGGGAAAGCTCACTCAAAGAGGTCCTCAAACATGCGCTGTCCCATTGCTATGTATGCTTCCTTCTCCTCTGGTGTCATCTGGGCCACTAGCTCTGGCCGCTGGCTCACTTCACTGTAGGAGAATGGTCGGCCAGCCACCATAACAACGGGGTCATCTGCTACTTCCTCAAACTCATCGTCCTCCTCGTCGTCCTCGTCCCGATGATGCACTGCCACAGCTGCTGGTCGAGGTGGGGAGTCATCGTCTGACTCACTGGTCTCACTCTCCGAGTCACTGCCATTGGCAGCAGTGACAGGAGCAGCCGCCCCCACTGAGCCTGCTGTGGCAGAAGGGGTCTTCTTCTCATGAATGAGCAGTGCTCGCATGACCTCCTCGTTATCATCTGGCCCTGCACGGCCCTCCTCACGCTCCTGAAACGCATCTATATCTATGCCACCTGGAAGGAAAAACCCAGAAAATCAATATCCTTAAATATACAAGGCATTCCTTTATAACGAATAAAATATGTAATATTTTAATATTTAAATACATTATTATAAAGTAACACAGACTTCACTGGTTCCAGTTTTTGAACAACTGTCCATAAGAGATTCAAAATGTTTCTCACAAACTGGAATTTAAGTAGCATGGTTTAAGTGCATGGGTTCTAAGAGTAACACAGTCTGGATTCGAATCCTCATTCTTTTACATGCAAGCTACACTGCTTTGGGCAAGTTTTTAGTCTCTGAACTTTGGTACCTTTTCCTGTAAAATGGAGTGATAAAAACATCTATCTTACAGGGCTTTGGATAAGAACAAATGTAATTATGTCTATGAAGGAACAAGCACAGTAGCTGGCAAAATAGGAAATCACAAACGTGGCTTCTCATCTTGCTTAGAAAGTAAAAGCCAAAAGCTTTACAATGGTGTTTAAAGTCCTACGTTATCTGGAACCCCTCCTGCTCACTTACTTACCTTTTCTCTTTCCCTTTGCTCATTCTACTCCTGCCATAGTAGCCCCCATGCTATTCCCTGCACATACCATACTCACTCCTACCTTAGGGCCTTTGTACTGCCTGTTTCCTCTACCTGGGATATTTTTCCTCTATGTATCTACATAGCTGAATCTTTCATATCTTTTATGTTTTCATTCAAATGTTGCCTTCTGTTAATTCACCCCATCCTATACTCCCAATGCTTTCTTCTTTTCCCCATAGCACTCATTTTCCAACATAATAATTTATGTCTATTGTCTTTGTCACCTCCTTTCCCAGGATGTAGGTTCTCCACAAGCAGATATTTACTTTTTTTATTCAATGATATATTCCATGCACCCAGAATAGGGCCTATCACTTCTTAGGCACTGAATTAATATTTGATGAATTGGTGAATAAATGCAGCTTTATTTTTCTGAAACAAACTAAGGGTACTTTGAACTCTTTATAAAAAGGAATCTAGTCTTAGGAACAAAGCTTCTCTCACCACATACCTATCACTTTGTGTACACATCATGAAAAATTACACATAAAAAAATTAAAGAAAAACACTTGTATTCTGTATTCTGAATACCAAATATACTACCATTTAAAAAATATAAAAGAATTAGGGACACCTAGGTGGCTCAGTTGGTTGGGTGTCCAACTCTTGATTTTGGCTAAGGTTGTGATCTCATGGTTCATGGAATTGAGCCCCACATTGCAGAGCCCACTTGGGAATTTATCTCTCTCTCTGCCCTTTCCCCTGTTTGTGGGTGCACTCTCTCAAAATAAATAAATAAACATTAAAAAAATTGGGGCGCCTGGGTGGCTCAATTGGTTAAGCGTCCGATTTCAGCTCTGGTCGTGATCTCACGGTTCACGGGTTCGAGGCCCACATCGGGCTCTGTGCTAACAGCTCAGAGACTAGAGCCTGCTTCAGATTCTGTGTCTCCCTCTCTCTGCCTTTCCCCTGCTCACGCTCTGTCTCTCTCTCTCAAAAATAAAATAAACATTAAAAAAGTTTTTTTTAAATAATAAAACATAAAAGGATTAAAAATATTCTTTGGAACCTAACTCTCTGATTCAAATCTTGACTCTAACAGTTATTAGCTGTATGATTTTGGCCAAGTTACTTCATCTCTCTCTGCTTCAATTTTCTCAAGTATAGAGAGGGAAAAAATAATAGTATATCGTCACTGGATAATTGTGGGGATTAAGTGAATATCTTAATATCTGTGAAGCGCTTAGAATAAACTTGGCACTTGGATTAGTGTTATCTATCATCATCATCAACAACAAAAAGCCCAGAAATGGGGCACCTGGGTGGCTCAGTCAGTTAAGTGTCTGACTTGGCCTCAGGTCATGATCTCATATTCATGAGTTTGAGCCCCTCATTGGGCTCCACACTGACAATGTGGAGCCTGCTTGGGATTCTCTGTCTCCCTTTCTGCCCCTCCCCCAACTGTGTATACATGTATGCTCTCTCTGTCAAAACAAATAAATAAACTTAAAAAAAAAAAAAAAACCCAGAAATGACCAACTCCGGCCATGAATGAAGTGAAAGCATCTTCTCATTAACACACTAGGATGGATTAGTGTAACCCTGGACAATTTAGAAAGTGTAGAACTCCTGAGAGAAGAGAATAGGCAACTAAGAGACAGAAAGGGAAACAGGAACTGAGAAGTTAAAAGTTCAAGTTAGAGAAAGTTCAAGAAAAGTTCAAGAAGTTCCAAGTTAGAGAAAATAGGCTTCTAGTATCATGGATGTAAAAATGAGAATTAAAGTCAAACTTCACTACTTTAAAACACTGCCGAAGGCTGAGGCTCCCCTCCGCCCGCAGAGTCCTTACTGCCAATGCAGTATTTCGATAGGAAAAAAAAGACAAGGAATTGTCTCTAAAGCAATCATTGCTTTGATAAGAATTTTCCAATAAGCTTAATATTATTACCAACATACGATTTTGATTAATGTTTAAAGTAAATATAAAATTAGGGGCAAAGCAATTTAGTTTCATAAACTAAATAGTCACATCTAAAAGATTTATGACAAGGGTCTTGAGAGGTTTGGGGGAAAAAAGGAACCATTCTGTTACAGATGAAGACAGAAAGAAAATAAGGATAAATGAGCAAATTTCTGGATGGTAAAGTAGAAACACTAGTTCCAAGCAC
This sequence comes from Neofelis nebulosa, assembly GCF_028018385.1. Classification (NCBI taxonomy): domain Eukaryota; kingdom Metazoa; phylum Chordata; class Mammalia; order Carnivora; family Felidae; genus Neofelis; species Neofelis nebulosa. The sequence goes on from NC_080786.1 coordinate 92,813,726, forward strand.
AGTCTTATTTAATAGAGTTATAAATTACAAAGAAGATGTATATAACAGGAAATTGTCAAGTTCACTGATGATGCTAAGCAATTCTGGATGCTTAAAGGCCAAACTAGTGGCAAAAAAAACATACATAAGAGGAGCTGAAAGTTGTATAAATGGCAGAAAACTGGCGGATTTCTTTTTATACCGGCAAGTGTAAAAAATCTGCCCACAAAAAAATAATCTAAAAGATATTGAAAGACCTGGTCCAAGCTATCTGATACAGGGCAAGGGAGGGTCTTTAAAAATCCCTGCACATGTTTCTGAAGTTGTTGGTCTTAATATGCTTCTAGACACAGAGCAACAAGCATCAGGTAAAAATCAGGATACTGGAAGTAAAACTCAAATCATTAATGATGAATCTATGCATGGACAACATATTTTGTTCTGGTCGCTGGATATTAAGTATATTATGGTTGGAAAAGGTCCAGAAAAAGACAATTAAAATAAAACAAAAAAATGTAGATGAAGGTGGAATGGGGGAAGAGGACTATTTATAAGGAAAGCAGCTTTCAGTATACTAATGAGCACCTGATAGAATCTATAAAATTCTGAAATATATTAAAATGACTTGAAGTCCGAGGAAAATTAAGTGTTGGACAAGGGGCACCTGGATGGCTCAGTCAGTTAAGTATCCGACTTCAGCTCTGGTCATGAGCTCACAGTTCATGAGTTTAAGTCCCCCATAGGGCTCTGTGCTGACAGCTAAGAGTCTGAAGCCTGCTTCAGATTCTGTGTCTCCCTCTCTCTCTCTCTGCCCATCCCCTGCTCACACTTGGTCTCCCTCTCTCTCTCTCTCTCTGTCTCTAAGATAAAATAAACACTTTAAAAAAGTGTTGGACAAAGAAGACTCACTTCACACTCACTAGACAGAGCCTATTCTGTCATAAAACTTAAAGAAGACAAATTTAGACATCTTAGTATCCATTTTATATAGGAAGAAATATTGACAAGTCTAAATTGGGTAAACTATGACTTTTTAAAGGCCTTTATAATTCAAATTCTATCATTCTAGGAACTGAACACATCGAATGTTAAGCTTATGAGACTTATTTTATTCAATTTTGTTTCTAAGTTCAAAGAAAAGGTTTGGTAGCTTTAAGAACAGGCAGGAGGCCAAGTTGGAGAAAACGAGACTCCTCAGTAGTTCACAGCCTCACTCCTATATAATCTAAAACAATTTGAATCAAAATAACTGAACACCAGAGCTAAGCTAATCAGCAGGAAGGAGCTAGAGAGTGCCCTATGGTTCCCAAGGAAAACTTTTTTTCCAACTAGAATTCAAACACCAAAGAGAATCACAGTAGAGGTATTAGCTGATTTTACCATCACCACCCAACTCCACACTACTTTTTTAATTATTTGCATACACAGTATGCTATAATTAGTAAAGAAATGCAAATCATAAAGGGAAAAGAGGTTAGAGAAATACCAAAACACAAGAGGTTTTCAGTTACTGATAATTCTTTACCATTACAGAACAATACTCAGATGATATGTTAGAAATGATGCATAACCTGGGAATAGAATCACATAGATTCTAATGCTGATGAAACATAACCAGAGGTACAGACTCCTTTTCATCTCTGCTTCCCAGTTTCTGAGTAATCTTTGTCCAGTCTGAGTCTTGTATTTTCTATATACTCCCAAACATCACCACCCAAAGTCTTTGAATCCTTAAAGTTTTAAAAAGTAAAATGCTGTAGTTTTCAAACTGCTGGTTATTATGTAATTTTCAACCCTTTATGGATCACTGAGATTTCTAAAATCTAATATGGAGCTCTGTCAATCTTCTCGGATGGTAAGAATCCATAATCCTTTACTCAGGTAGCTTCTTTTTTTATATTTCAGGTAGCACAAACTCCTTAATGTTCATGAGGAGACAACATATAAGAGTCTGGACTAGTGTATAGTTTTGGCTCCCAATTCAGAGAAATAAAAATGCAGAAGTTAGGGCAACAAAAGAATAAAGAAGAGGTGAATTTGTCCACTTTGAACATAATAGCACTTTTCCACAAAATTAAGACAATGAAATGGTAATTTCTTAAATCTGAAAATGGAGATTTAAAAAGGGTCTACTTATCATTTCAACTAAGTTGAAGGGTAATACAAATATATATTTGTTGGTTTTAATGCTTATTGCTGAATTTCTTACTTCCTGCTATAATGCACGTTTTATAAAACAAACATAACGAATTACCAATAAAACTAAGAACTGCCCACTAAGTCAAGTTCATTTTCTACTGAACCCAAGATATTCATTTTACTGACTTCTACTCTTACCTTCCTTCATCTCTTCAGAATTATATGCTCCTTGGACAGTGCTCTCTCTCAACCAAATGGGTCTCTCTTTGGCAGATTTCCCCTCTAGTGAGGCTCGATGATCTTCTTGGTCGTCCATGTTAATGACAACATTCTGAGTGTATAAGTCCTCATAGGAGGGACCTTTGGTGGCCCATGCTTCCCGGTGGTGCCCACCTGCCAGGCCAGCAGCTCCAGCAGTGCTTGCTGCACGGTCCTTGCTATAAAAAAGATTAGAAGAGGGCAGAAAGAAGAAAAAGTAAAGTTTTGGTGTTGGAAAACAAGTGCAGTTGTGGGGGGAGGTGGGGTGGTTACTGAAGAATTACAAATAAATGCTATCTAGCAATCATGCACACATGCTTAAACAATTCTGAGAAAACTCTTATAACTCAGTGTATCATATTTGTATTTAACTTCCTCAAACACTAGATCATCTGATATATATACAAATTAATAAGGTTTCATAATTTAAGATATCTCAGTAAATCTACTTAAGGAGAAGAGACAATAATAAAGGTGACATAATCCACTTAAAGACACTAGTCTGGCAAAAATCCCTGTTATACCTTTCGTGAGTACTTTGTTTAAAAACAAAAAAAAAACCGAAACAAACAAAACATGTTACATTTTTAAAACACTCTCTCACCTGGACCAAGAATGATTCAAAGTGGTTCTGTGTGTTTTTCCTCTTTGTGTGCCGAGAAGCTAGCAAAGTATTCTACAAAACCAGCCTCAACTTAGAATTAATGTTCCCCTCTTGCTATTCACCAAATAAGGCATATCATTATGCACAATTAACCTCTTTTCTACTGAGTTGTATCTTTCCATTTCTGTACCTATGCTGACTCTCGTATCCATCCCCAACCATTATTTCTACCCTGCAGTAACCATGATCTATTTCTCAGTCTATTTTGTTTTGCTCTTTACCCCTGCCACCCATGATCTTCTTAGCCTGTTCCAGGCCTGATCATTCCTTATCTTTCTCTAGTCACTTATGTTACCTCCTATTAGTTAAGTTTTCAGTCTTTCTGCTATTCCCTGTTTTATCTGCTTGTTTCACTTTCAGTCCATTCCACATTCTTTTGAATGTACTTGATTGTGTGTCTAGGCTTATGCCTGGTCTTTCTCTGCCTGCTACTGATACTTTTTCTGCATCAGCTTCTATGCATAGATCTCCCTCCATCTCTGTTTAGAAAGCTATGTTTTATCCCTATGAACTATCTTCATGTTTCATGAACTACCTGCTTATTTAGTGCCTGCTCTGTATCTTTTCTGACACCTTTTGCTGTATTCCCTCAGGTATCTATTGACTGATTCTTGTAGCCCATTTTTCCTTTACTTCTCTTCCATTTTCCTCTGAATCTCTTCCATGGATCCTAGACTGTGTGGAGCCCTGTCTCATCTCAGCCTAATGAACACTTCTTCACTGGCTTTATGTCCTGTATTTTTCTCTCTCTCAGAAATCATTCACTATTTTCCCTTCTCTTTGGTCCTACATCATTTCTGCTTACTACATTGCTCCTCTTCCTGGGCCCGCTAACATCTACTTGAGTTTTTTGTTTGTTTTGTTTTGTTTTGTTTTGTTTTGTTTTGACTACATGCTTATGCGAGATTTCTGTGATGTAGATCTCCATCCATGTATCTGCTTGGCCCATTACATCTCAACCTAGGAACACTGTGTCTAATCACCCTCTGGAGGTAATCATGGGCTTATTCTATCCCTCCTGTTCTCCCTCTGGATATTTACAAGCTCACTGCCACTTTTGCTATCAAAAAAATGTGCTCTTTCCAGTTGTCCAAACCATGCTGATCCGTGCCTCTGGCTGTGCCATTCTGTCTCACAGACTTTGTCCCAGTTATCTGCTCTCCCACTCTGACTCTGGGCCTACTAGGCATCTCTCTGTACCCAATCCGTCTATTTGCACCTTATAGTTTAAAAGTCTTGTTACGGTTGCAATTAACTGGTTTCTTCCTACCTTTTCTTTCTTACTGCATTCATCTAATGTTACTTTTTGCACTCTACTATGTATGTCTCAATTTAATCCATATCTGTTCCTAGTCACTCTCATAGCTATCTCCTTCCTAGTTCCATGTTGTCTTCTAAAAGGCTATGTCACTGCCTTTGCTATAATCTGACTCTGCTTGCTCTGGTATATAAGTTGCTTTTTGAATTTTGGTCTCCCTTGTGCATATACTTTCCTTTCTCATCTCTTCTCTCTTCTCTGAATACAATGATCTTCATTTATATGTTTCTGTGCTCCCTCTATATTCTGACCCTCTCCTTTCTCACTTAGTTTCCTGGACTCCTTTTAATGTCTCTTCTGTCCTTAGCCAAAATCCTTATTTTGCTGTACTTTGCCGGTCTGTCCCAAACGTGCCTCCCTGAGGTAGCCTTATGCCTTTTCTGTCTCCACCCACTCAATTTTTCTCTAGCTCTGGTCTGGCCAACTATATCCCTGCCCTTATCTGTCTCCTTCATCCAGACTCTTAGATGATTTACTCTTTCTGAAGCTATTGTTTCTCGCTATAAAATCTAGAATACATAGTATTCATCTATGCTCTATCTTTAGCATTAAGTCTGAAACCTATCTTCTGAAGGTCAACAAGTATTCAGTACTTGAGTAGAGAAGAACAAGAAGAGTGAAGGAAAAGAAGAGGACATTTAAAACAAATATTAGCAGGAGATTACTTTTAAAAAGTCTTCGTTTTCAGTACTTCATTGTAGAAACTAAATATTGGTTTTACTCCAGTTTGAAGCAGGAAGTATTTGACCACAAGTTAAACCAATTTTTAAATTTGGAAAAAAAATTTTTTAAGGTATTTTTAACCAGGGAGAATTGACACTACAGATTTTTATCTCTACCTTCACTACAGTTACAGACAAATCTAAATTATCAGCAAATGTGACACTAAAGAAAACCCAGATGAGACAGGTAGGTTCACCTCTTCTGCATATTTAAATTTCGTCTATGGAAAAAATGTACACATTCTACTTAAAGATGACAAAAGTGACAATTCAGTTTTGAATCTTTTTACATTATCTAAGAAATTTTAGAACTTTCAAGACATATAACTCACTCGGGTGAGGGAGGACTATTATTTCAAACTAAAATTTTAAAGATCTTCAAGGTGACTGTTAGGTAACAGATGACAAAAAAAGAGATTACTGAAAAGAATTCCACTTAAGAAAGACAGAAAGACTTTAAATATCACCAATGGGTTGACTTGCTAAAGGGCTATAACCGTCCATCAGCTCTTAGGTTAAGTCTACCCACAGCCCTTCACAGGGGCCTTCGGTTTTCTAACATGGGGATAAGCTAGAATTTAGTTGGTTACAGATCAGTAACCAAACTAAATTAAGTCTTTTTTTTTTTTTTGATCAATGAATTACTATCATCTCTGAGTGCTCATGCCACTCTACTGATGTTTCTTTTCTTATGCCTAAGCAAGGCAAAACAGCTATTACAGAACCGTTATCCTCCAAAACAGATCCTACAGTACAGAAATGCTAAATCCATACCCCTTTCAAGATGTCATATCCAGGCAGTGGAGTTTGTCAAATGCATGGTGAGGCCATCTCCACCAGGGTAACACCTTTTAACCTAGTTCCAATGGTCCTTCTCCTGACCACATGGAAACAACTGGACTTAGTTCTGGCTGGCAGTTCCAGATATCCCATTCTCTCTCTCTTGCCTGCCCCCATTTCTGCCTTTCTTCTCTAGTGACCAACCTGTTGGAGAGCCTTTCCTGATCATTTATTTCCTTTATTTCCTGATCCTTCTTCATCCCTGAAGTAACCATCATTCCTAAGGAGAAACCACGTGACTAGATACAGAGCTGCTGTTGGGCCTCTAGCATCACTGTACCACTAAGATTTGTCTCTGGTATGGAGTGAGGGATATCTAAATAAATGTCCTGGAATGGAGGTGAATTGCAGTAGGAGGGGAATATTAGAGGCATGATGTCAGTGGTGGTGGTGAAAGAATGCTATTGTAGTGGGAAAGCATCTTCATAAACAGGAAAATAACTGTACTCAGAGGAGGAAGCACAAGAATAATCTGCAGATAGAATTACACTGTGTAGAAAACAATTAGAGAATGTTGAGGTATATTTCAACATGAAATAAGCCACAGGCTTAGAAAATTATGCTTTTGCAAAATCAATTTGCCTCATAGGCTTCTACATCAGAGTTACAGTATTACAGAAGTCAACAGAAAAAGATATACAAAATAAATACTTGATAAGAGACCAAAGACCAGTAACAAAAATTTAAGGCTATCTGTGATGTGGATGATACTAGTTGCCTACCAATTGTGGTTTCTCTCTTTGCTTATTGGTCCTATTCAAATACAGATGGCTGTTTGCTCCAAAGGACTCAGGGGCCTTCCCCAGCCCTAGGAGGTAAACCTTAACTAGTCTAAATACCAATCATGTGATCTCACTACCTTTGTCAGATTCTGGTTTAGAAATATACATATAAATAATTCTGGCTAGTGAGATGTTAGGATAGAGTAGGATGAAGGTTGTCCTCTGGGAAAGCCTTCTTCAATCTTAAATTAGGACACCAGGAAGAAACAGTCTCTCTTTCTACATTTGGACATTTTCTTCTACATGTGATACCCATAAAGACACAGCCATCTTAGGCTAGCTCCCCTCATGGTTCCATGACAACCAATAGGCCGAGTACAGCAGAGTATAAACATAGATCCTTAAGGATATAACTAAGCTGTGAAATTAACTGAACTGTACTACCTCAGCACTTCTGGTCACACTAGACAGATTTTTCTTACTGTTCAAGCTACTTTTTGTTTTGTTTTCCATAATCACAGGTAAAGGCATCCTAACTGATCCATGATGCCAGACTAGAAAATTAGTAACAACATATAAATACTAAAGTTTCTATACAATTGGATTGTTTTTTAACTATCCAAAAGAAACTCAATTTGCTCAGGACTCCAAAACTGGCTTTTCTATAACATTAGCACCAGAGCATATAAAATACTGAGAGCACTCCTGAACAGCATACAGTTATAATTGCTACGCAAGGGTATAAACTCTTAAGCCCTTAGGTGGACACTAGAAAGAAGAAAGAAATGTGGTAGAGTAGGAAAACACCCCCTAACTCCAATTCACATTTATGATTTTCTTATAAGAATATAAACCACTTTCTGTAGTATGCCAAAACTAAGGTTGCTTCTGTAATTCAAACATTAAGGTATACTAATAAAAACAGGGAGCCACAGTAAAAAGTATTAACACATTAAAAAGAAGGTATTATCTCATATGTTACACCTACTATACTTTACTTTCAAAGAAGTTGCACTGAAAACTAAGGAAGGCAAGAAATGTATGGTTAAAATGCTTCAAAGAGGGGCGCCTGGGTGTCGCAGTCGGTTAAGCGTCCGACTTCAGCCAGGTCACGATCTCGCGGTCCGTGAGTTTGAGCCCCGCGTCAGGCTCTGGGCTGATGGCTCGGAGCCTGGAGCCTGTTTCCGATTCTGTGTCTCCCTCTCTCTGCACCTCCCCTGTTCATGCTCTGTCTCTCTCTGTCCCAAAAATAAATAAAAAACGTTGAAAAAAAAATTTTTTTAAATGCTTCAAAGAAAAAAAAAAGCTGGGGCACCTGGGTGGCTCAGTCGGTTAAGCATCCGACTTCAGCTTAGGTCATGATCTCATGGTTCATGGGTTCGAGCCCCACATTGGGCTCTGTGCTGATAGCTCAGAGCCTGAAGCCTGCTTTAGATTCTGTGTCTCCCTTTCTCTCTGCCCCTCCCCTTCTCGTGCTCTGTGTGTCTCTCTCTCTCTCAAAAATAAATAAATATTTTAAAAAGTTTAAAAAAAAAAAGAAAAAGAAAAGAAAAAACAAATGCTGTATTCTTTAAAGAACTTCATCCTTCAGAACTTGGCTAGGAAAATTCAAATATCCCCAAGAGGCACCACCAATTTAGGATTAGCTAACAACTGGCTGAGTTGCAGCAGGTCAAAGCCGAGTGAATAGTTGAAGTCAAACTTGACTATTTAAAGATTTTGCCTAAGGCCCACACTGCTCTGCATTCAGTACAAACAACTTTCATCACAGGCACAATAAGACAAATGTGGTAGAGCTGAGAATCTACGTTAACGCGTCTTACTGCGTCTTTAGTCTCCTGGGTAGATTACTTACTCACTTCTGCTCCCCAAAGTACAGGTGGTTAAAACAAGGGCAAATTTATAAGTGTTCTTCATAAGAGCACAGGGCCTACATTCACTCACCTTTGTTTTAAGGCTGGTATTTCTGTGGGTTCTGGCTCAAGTATTTCATAGGCTAAGTTCACATCCTCTGTTTCCCGAAGCAAAGCATAAATGGGCTCAATTTGTTCATTAAATCTTGCCAAAAGTGTGCGTGCATCTTTTTTGGGCATTGCTGATTCATCTTCTTCTACCTCTGTGTGGCAAAAAGTACAGCGGAAAGTTCCTACAGAGAAAACAAAAGTCTCAGGTCAGGCAAGATAAATTCTCAAGACTAGCCTTTAGCAAACAGTTTATACCTCCATCCCCCTCTAGCATGTTATTATTAAAACCTTCAAATACAGAGAAGTTGAAAGAATTTTATAGTGAACATCCCCGTGCCCACTGAGATTCTACAATCAACATTTATCATGTATCTTTCCATCTATCATTTTTAAAATCCATTTTAAAGTAATTTCACCTTTAAATGCAGCACAGCAAAGTTTTTAATCATATTTCTAACATGTTTACACTTATTTTAACTTAAAACCAAAATCCTTACAACTGACCACTGAAACCTGCACCCTTCTCCAACAGCCTTCCTTTTGCACATTACAAATTGGGGCCTGCGTTATGAGGAAAGCCAGGTAAATATCTAAAGCCAAATCTCTAGGCATCCTGTACATTGTCAGAGGCTATTTCTTCAAACTTACTAACCATCTATATCTAACAAATTTAACCTATCCCTTTCCAAATTAAAGTTCGAGAAGTCTTTATTTTTCTTATTTCTATATCCCTCACATTGAACTTGTAACTAAATTTGTAGTAATTCCTTAGAATTCCTTAGAACATCTCAGATTTTTCATTTCTGCTGTCATTTCACTAATCTAGGCCCCCACTACTCAGCTTGAAATAGCTGCCTTGATCTGGTCTTTGGCCCCCCCACCCCCACGTTCTTGGCTCTCCAACTCCAAGAACTTTTGTCCTATGCCACCACTTTTGTCCTCTCATCCCCCTGCTCTTCTTAAAGTCTATCCAGTGTCTGAATTTCTAAAGTCCACAGCATCCAATCTAAATTTCTCATCCTAATACTCAAACCCTGTATAATTTGACCCCAAAACATCAAACCCCAACCACAGTCCTTGACCTCCCAAGTAAATTCAAACACTTGAGAGACGATATCCTAGACATTAATATTTATTTTATTTGTATAGTGCTTTCTGTATATAAAATGCTTCGTGTACACTTTTTGATCTTATACTAATTCTCTAAAGTGGTATCAGAACTGAGGTTCTGAGGAGTTTTGCGACTGGTCTGAAGTCACACAGCCAATAAAAGTAGTTATAGCAGCTGTTGTATATACCTTGTACTTACTAAATTATTGCCAACACTGTAAGGCTAGTGTAATTATTGCCCATTTAAATCTAAAATTCAGAGATTCTAAGGCGTTAAGTAACTCGCTCAAGATCAGACAACTACTAATTGTGTGTAGGGGGCAGGATTCAAACCCAAACTATTATGCTGAAACTTATACTCTTACACTACATAACAGTCCACACCACTAATCCCACTTGGATCTCCAGTTTGGTTCTTATTCCCAAAGCCAGAGATATGCATCCTTCATTTCTAACCCAATTTACTTGAGGGATTAAGAGAGATCACCTATGTCCTTAGTGCCTGGTGCACAGTAAGTACACAAACATTTAGTTTTAAAAAGCTCTGTATGTGATTGATACATAACCCCCTCCAACCCCTCTTTTCCTGGTAAGGAATAAGTAAACTAGGCATCTCTGCCTCAACATAACACTAGATCCTACTGACATATTTCAAGTAGAATAAGTTTCTTTGCTGCTCCTCACACACAAACAGCCAGTATCATGTAAATTCTTTGTTCACATACCCTGTCTAAAATACTCTTCATCCATCTTCCTACTGCCAAAATGGTACCCGATCTTTTACATCTATTCCAAATAAATGAGAAAGAGAAACAAAAGCAGCTCCTCACATCTGGGACGTGGCCTAGCACTCATAGCTAGGTTGTGATATTTTTCTGTCAAACAGAATCTCACAGATCACCAACATCAGACAAGGTCTTCTGTGTCCATGATGGGAGTGAGGCAAAACCAAGCCTGTCTGAGTCTGAGTCTGTCTGAGTACAGACAAAAGCAAGGTCTCTGTACAACCATAAAAAAATCCCACTAACATGAATGAATGCTTCTTTACCAATTACACTTCTAGCTTCACCCTGTCCTCTTCTCCTAGAAAAGATTTCTTAAGACACCCAATCACAGAATTATCCCTACTCTAGAACAGCACCCAAAGCAAAGCAAACCCCCACCATTTCCCTAATTCTCCCCAAATTACCTAACAAAAACCCAAATTCTCTAAGTCTGTCCAGCTTGGTCTTACTGAGACACTCCAAGGTTCCTCATGATGTATGGGTTCCCTGCTACAGAAAGCATCAATAAACCCAACTTTGTTTACCTATGGGTGTGCACCTGATGGTCTTTGACTAATGGACACCAGAATAAAGACTCTAGCTTAAGTAACTAGACAAGGATACTATTTACCAATTAAAGAAAGAGAGAAAGAACAGGGTTTTTTTGCTTTGTAGAGAAAAGATTAAAAGTTGCTTTTTATATCTGAATCCATATATACCAATGGCCACCAAAATGGATATGTTAGAAGCCAACTTATAATAACTGCTTAGAGCTCAAGAATGGGGGTTGGAAATTCTGACAGGAGAATCAACAACGTGGAGGTAACTAAAGCCATTAAGCAGATCTGAGTAGCCAAAAAGGGTAATAGGAGGGAGCAGCATAGAAAGTCAAGGTATAAACCCAAGGAAAGAAGAAGCCTTGAGACAAATGGTACAACCAGAGGGACAGGACAGTGTTTCAAGGAGGAAATGGTATGGTGTTAATTTTTCAAGATCAACAAGAATAGAAAACCAGCTTTTACATTTAGTAACAAAGGATAATGAGTAACCTTAGCTAGAGAGGTTTTAGTTGGTATGCTCTCTTATTCTCTGACTATTCCTGGCTGCCTCAGCCTCTTCTCTTCAACGGAAATATAAATATAAACTATGTGAAAGTGAAAAATCATTTAAGTGAGGTCTAAAATCAGCTCTCAAATTCTTGAATTAAAAAAAAAAAGAGGGGCGCCTGGGTGGCGCAGTCGGTTAAGCGTCCGACTTCAGCCAGGTCACGATCTCGCGGTCCGTGAGTTCGAGCCCCGCGTCAGGCTCTGGGCTGATGGCTCGGAGCCTGGAGCCTGTTTCCGGTTCTGTGTCTCCCTCTCTCTCTGCCCCTCCCCCGTTCATGCTATGTCTCTCTCTGTCCCAAAAATAAATAAAAAAAACGTTGAAAAAAAAAAAAATTTAAAAAAAAAAAAAAAAAAAAAAAAAAAAGAAAGAAAACCACACTCAGGGCACCTGGGTGGCTCAGTTGGTTGGGTGCCCCACTTCAGCTCAGGTCATGATCTTGCAGTCTGTGAGTTCAAGCCCCACACTGGGGTCTGTGCTGACAGCTCAGAACCTGGAGCCTGCTTTGGATTCTGTTGTCTCCCTCTCTCTCTGCCCCTCCTCCACTCACACTCTGTCTCTCTCAAAAATAAACAAACATTTAAAACAAAAGTTAAGGGGAAAAAACACACTGAAGTAGAACTTCCATCACTGTTGAAAGACTGGCACTTACAGAGACCACCACTGAGAACTAGAGAATACTGCAGAAAAATTATCTAATTCAGTAGCTTTCAAAATACTTTTAAAGGAAAAAATCCCCTTCCATAAGTCAAGAAGTACCTAACAGGGGCGCCTGGGTGGCGCAGTCGGTTAAGCGTCCGACTTCAGCCAGGTCACGATCTCCCGGTCTGTGAGTTCGAGCCCCGCGTCAGGCTCTGGGCTGATGGCTCGGAGCCTGGAGCTTGTTTCCGATTCTGTGTCTCCCTCTCTCTCTGCCCCTCCCCTGTTCATGCTCTCTCTCTGTCCCAAAAATAAATTAAAAACGTTGAAAAAAAAATTAAAAAAAAAAAAAAAAAAAAAAGAAGTACCTAACAGATAAACCTAAAAGCAAGTGCTCTGGTGGCGCAGAAAGACATTTAAGACAAATGGGAACACTATAAATCCTCTCAATATATGTCTTCAAAGCATCACTACCCAGCCTCCTCAATGTCTTGCACCAGACACTTTGTTTACTCCACATAGTCAAATGGCTAGTCTCCTAACTTAACTTCAGTTCTTTACTTAAACGTCACCTCAGTGAGGCCTTCCTTAGCCAACTGTATCTAACATTTCACCACTGCCCTATCCTTTTTTTTTTTAATTGTTTTTCTCTTTTTAATGTTTATTTTTGAGAGAGAGAAAGAGAGTGGGGGAGGGGCAGAGAGAGAGGGAGACACAGAATCCGAAGCAGGCTCCAGGCTCTGAGCTGTCAGCACAGAGCCCGATGCAGGGCTCAAACTCACAAACCACAAGATCATGACCTGAGCTGAAGTCGGATGCTTAACCGACTGAGCCACCCAGGCGCCCCATGCCCTATCCTTTTTTTCCCCTTAACATTTGTCACCGTCCAACACATATTATTTATCTAGTTTATTAGATTATTTATCATTAAAATTATCATGTTACAACCAGTTTTTAAAAAAATCCTCACAAATATCCCATTTCTTTTGAAGACAGCATATATATTCCAAACTTCAGCTTTAAGTAAACAAATCAACACGCTTGTCAGTGTAGCTCCTCCATATAAAATAGCAATGCTTTTATTTGGGGAAAAGAGAAAGAAAAAAAGATTACGGTTATAGAATATAATTTCAGAATAACAGTCTTTTAACCCCCCTAAAAGGGGGGAAAGAGAAGATAGTATGTAGCCATAAGGAATTCTAGCCTCATCCAGGTAAGTTTCCAGAGCCAGGCTTAATTGAAACCAAGATTTAACAAGAGTTATTTACAGCAGGGCTATTTTGCAGTTCTGAAAAGAGTGGCTTTTATATTACTGTCGAGAACTGTGGAAGATCTGAGATTTTTACCCTACTTGTAAGCTACCAAGTTACCCTGTGGTTTCATGGATGCTGGAGAAAGACATAAGACTTCTAGGTCAGAAACAAAGAACTTTATTACTCATGGCAATAGCAATAGCCAGTGTCAGCTTTTGTGCCAATTCCCTGAGCCCCAATTCCCACTGGGTGATGCAAAGAGGGCCAGGTGACAACTGTACAGGCAGTGGGTTATGTTACAGGAGACTCAGAAGTTCCTGAACTATTTTATATTGGGCAAAAACATGCCTGTCCTCTGCTCTAGAGGGTGATGCTATATTTATTATCTTGGATACTAAGAAAGCATGGTGTGGAGAAAGACTCTATTTTTATTATTCTGAACAATAAGCAAACTTACCCTTGCTAAGGAGAGAAGCAATATATATTCCAAGGCTGCTCACTATACAAACATCCATGGAAAAGATAGTCCCAAAAAAAGGCGGTTGGTACCTCTGCTTGGAAGACATGCATATCGTGACAAAATCATGAAGTACTGTTTCCCAACAATTATCATGTCTGAAAACATTACAAGAGGAAGAGTTGGCCTGACATCTTGAGTCCTATGTTTACCACAAAAACACAGTTGTAAACAAGAACCAGCCTGTCAAAAGCCAGGTCTGGGATCCAAGAAGAAAAATAAGAAATTCTGTATTTTATGGGAAAAGACTTAAGACTACCTTAACATACCAGCAACATTTTTATAAATTTCAGGACACATTAAAAAATGTAAATCAACTTTCCAAAAATCAGAGGTGGCAGTGGAGGAAGTTCGTGGGGGGTTACTTAGTACACTTAGTAGAAGGGTATTTCTGAGTGGGTGGTGGTAAACACACATTGACACAAAATCTACCCTCAAGAAGCTTAAAGTTTAGTAGAGATGAAAGATATCTGGAGATAAACATCTGGGATCAGTGTGAAAATAAAGCACATTAAGTGTCCCGGAGTTCAAAGAACTATGACTTCTAGCTGAGAGCACAATGGAAGGTGGACCGTTTAAGGTAGAATTTACAAGAAAAGCAATGGTTACAGAGATCAAGGGAAGGGGAGGAGAACAGGACATTCTAGATCATAAGAGAATCAGGTAGTTGAAAATAATACTCAACTGTAGTTTCAGTATAGTTAGGAACAGAGGTAATAAGAAGAATGGTAAAAAACAGAATTAACAAGATAAACTAGGGTGGTCATAGTGAATCTTAAACGTCAAGCTTCATTATGACTTTATTCTTGAGTAATAGGAAAGTGATCAAAAGATTTTGGGAAAGAACATGAGATCATCAAAACTAACATTTATAAATATTGATCTGTCTTAGTGGCTTGAGATGGTCTTCCAACAAGCAGCCAGTTCTTAACTGAGTATTAACATAAAAATTATTTTTAAATAATAATTATTTTTAAATAATACCCAGGCTCTGCCAAGAGATGCTGACTCAATAGGTCTGGAGTGTGCTCGGGAATATAAATTTTAAGAGTTCCACAAGGAATTTTAACACATACTCCTGGTGGAGAGCTGCTGTTAAATAATCAATATGATAAATACCCAACTCTTCTTGTAACTGGACCGCTCTGCACTATGTAGTGTGCACAGAAGGTACTACTTAAGCGTGAGAGAACAAGTTGAAACTCAGAGCTCTGCACCACCTTTCCTTTCAAGACCAAGGCAAAAATTGGCAACAGCAAACCAAGCTACATAAGAGAGAACATGCAAGCAAGATTTAAGAATGTGGCAAGAGGGTGAAATGAGTCCTCAAAGACTCAGGCAAAGCATGATAAATGATGGGATTAGGAGAAAAATAAGAGTTCAGTGATAACACAGTTGATCATCTACTCTTAGAAACTACAAAAGAACAAAGACAACTATTCACAAATATTCCCATGTGTTCATCACAGCCAAGTCTGTGACAATAGTATTATCCAAATAGAACATATGAGGGAATAAAGACTCAGAGTCTCAAGTTTACCAGGTCATAACTTAAAAATAAAAATCGCTCAGCTTGGATTCAAATATAAATCTCCGACTCAAAAAACTAAATGTACTTCACCATCCTGAATTACGTGTCCCTTTCCCTACCTTCTATTATCCCCGCTGGCTACAATTTAGCAAACTTCCTCCAGGTACATACATAGGCTCTAATTTCTTAAAATACAAAACAGAAGGAGAGAAGATTTGTAACAAATAATTTATTTAACAAACATTAAGTGCCTATCACATGCTAAGCACTTACTCAGCTGAGTCTTTTTTCTTCTTTTTTCTTTTTTTTAATGTTTATTTTTGAGAGAGACAGAGCGCGAGCAGGGGTGGGCAGAGACAGCCCTAGACACAGAATTAGAGCCCAGAGCCCCATTCGGGGCTTGAACTCACGAGCAGTGAGATCATGACCAGAGCTGAAGTCAGACACTTAGCCAGACTGAACCACCCAGGTGTCCCTACTCAGCTGAGTCTTAATGCATCAGCTTCACCAGAGAATCAAAACACATCCAGTTGTAGATAATAGGAATTGAAAGTATGGAGGAAAAAGGTCTTTTACAAATAGATATTTCAAAACTATATTTTAGGGTTGTCTATTTTATAGTACATGAATGACTCAATTCTATGACTCAGGGCTCTTCTAATGAAGTTATCACCCCAAAATGAGAAAAGAAATGGAGACCTAACTGTGGGCATGAGAGGGAGGAGGAGGAAGAAGGGAAAGAGGTGGTTTATATCATTTTAACTTTCTCCCAAAATAACAAAATGTAAAAACAAATATGAATTGAGGGCAGGGGAAAGGGTTAGGGAGGGGAGAGAAGGGCTGGGAACAAAAGGAAAAAAAACAAACAAACAATAAAGTTCAACAAAATTCAAACAACGTTTTTCTTTTGCTCAACACAGGAGAAAATTTATTATGCTGGCCAACATCTTCCACTTAACTGCTTCCAACACATTACTCATTTTAGCAAACATCATACTTATTTTAATTATGTGAGTATTCAACTAAGGGTACAGTAAATACAAATAAAACCAAAGTGAAAAAAATGTTTATCTTCCTTAGTCTGAAAAAAAGAAAATGTTTTGGAAATGTATCATAATTGAGGAAAAGGGCAGAAGATATGAGTCAACTCCCTAAACAATTAGACATTATTTAGGATTATGTTTTTTCCTTCTTCATTCTGGTATACATCATCAGTTTAATGCCCAGAATTTACTGTCAAAGATTTGCCATAGTATTAATTGCAACTGAAATATTATTCAGCCATTTTTCTATTAAAAAAATTTTTTTAAGTCCAATTGCTTTGATATAGCACAGGTGCTGCAGTACTGAAGCAGGAGTCATGTTGCAGCCCTCAAGGAGCTAGTCATGTTGCAAATCATGTTGCAAATCCTCAAGACTAGCCAAGGAAACAGAGATCAGGTAGGTATCTGCTGTGCACAGCCCTCACCGCACAGCCCTCACCCCAGCACAGTGGGACTGATGTCCAAAAGATTTCCTACCTTTTGGCCTTCCTAAGTCTAGGAAGCTGCTTTTGTAGAGCTCACATTCTAGTGAGGAATTAGTCAAGACAAAAAAAAATAATAATAAATAACATGAGGTGTTGATAAGTATAATAAAGAAAAAGCAAGAAAAGAGGATAAAGATAAAGGAGGGCAATGGAAAGGGGTATGCTCTATTACATATGAAACTTGAGGAAGGCCCCTCTGATACAGCAAGTGAGATGAGGTTTGAAACATGTAATGGAGCCAGCCAGTCATGCAGATATTTGGCAAGAGAAAATAGCATGAAAAAGGCAAGTAAGTTGTATTAAGGACTGTGACTTTTCTGAATGAGGGGAGAAGCCTTTGGAGGGTTGTGAACAGAAGAGTGATAGAGTCTAATATGCTTTTTAAGAAGGGTCGCTGGCTACTATGACAATCAGTCCAAATGGGCAGCAAGAATGAAAGCAAGAAGACTAAGAATGGTGCGAAATCTAAGCAAGAGATAATGGCTAAGATAACTTTTCTGGACAATCCTGTGAAAAAACTAAATAAACTCCTTTCTCACTCAAAAAACTTCCAGGAAAAAACAAAATAAAATAAGGGGCAATTAACAGTTCCATGTTAAAACCAAGTAACTAGTGAGATAAAGAGGAAACTACAAAACTTCAAGACATATCACTAACATATGGGATTAATTTTACCACGATGTAAGAGTCCAACCACCATATACCTTAGGAAGCATATTTGGGCAGTTTCCCTTCCCACTGAATATTTTATGGATTAAGTATACATGGGGAAAGGGAGTGAACTGGAAGCTTGGGAAAATAAAACTGACAAAAAATGTAAATATTATTCTCCATTATGCCATAAAGTGTTTCTGAAGATAGCATAAACAAAGCATATTTTCTACATGAACACTACTATAACCAATAGTTTCAATTCTTAACCAAGGGCTTTCAAATTAACCCAAAGTGACCAACATTATCCTCTAAAAGAAATGATAAAACCCTAGCCTCTATATACTTTAAAATATCAACTATTCGGGGCACCTGGGTGGCTCAGTCGGTGGAACGTCCAACTTAGGTTCAGGTCATGAACTCACGGTTCGTGAGTTTGAGTCCCCATGTCAGGCTCTGTGCTGACAGCTCGGAGCCTGGAGCCTGCTTCAGATTCTGTGTCTCCCTCTCTCTCTGCCCCTCCCCAACTTGCGTTCTGTCTGTCTGTCTCTCTCTCTCAAAAATAAATAAACATTAAAAAAAAATTCGTTTTAAATATCAACTATTCTCCAAACCAAAGGGTGCTCTGAAATTAGAGTTGAGAGGTTTCTCAACCATATATGGTATAGAAAAGACTGAACTTACCATTTTCCACATGCTAAAAAAAAAGGCCTAGAATGATTATAGGATTCACCCAAGCTAATAATTACTAACATAACCCAAGACTAGAACTCAAGACTCTGGAATCCTAAAACATTGTCATTTCACTGTTTTATAGCCATTGCTTAAAGAAACTAAACAAAACTTATGAAAAGGACACGGCAACTGAACACACTAATTTTGCAAAAGGACCCAATGTAATAAGTATCTTAAAAAACCCTGACAATACTATCAGAAGTTGACCAATATTTATTAACCATAAGCTGTTAAAACGACAACATACTTAATCACTTAAAAAAAAAAAAAAGAATCACTTTGCTTTCTTACATTTCAAAAGGGGTTGAGGCAGTCAGGTGGGGTGGGGTTGGGGTGTGAGGGAGAACTGGAAGGGTAACCACAAAACAATAGTTGTTAACACAATGAAAGGTGGTGTGAGTGGGGACTGGGTTGAGTGGAAGCGCACAGAGTGGAAAACCTAGATGTGCCATTTTATTTGACATATTTTTCTACTATTTGGATCCTTAATATGTTTACATTAACATATTAGTTATGTATTTTTAGAAGAAAGGAAACAAATGTTATTTTTAATCCTCCAAAACACTCAACTCCCTCTTAACTAATATGCAAAAGTCACACACTCTTGGGTTATTCTTTGAAAGCATCAAGTCCTTTGTTATAACTTTTATAACTCAAAATATTCAGAGGCAAATGCATTAAAATGCTAGTCTCAAAAATCACCTTTTATTCTAATTTCTAAACTTTTTTCATAAAGCAAATTTCTTCAGTTTAATTGGGCAAGGGGAAATGTATGGAAAAAGGAACTGCTATTATAAAATAGCAACAGACATAACAAGAACATAGTTATATATTTCCTATAATTATTTGACCTTTAATAAAAAGGTACTTAAAAAACTATCCTTTAACAATTCACTGCAGAACATGTATTAACGTTTTTTAATTTTTAATTAATTTTTAATTCAGAAGATCTCATTTTTTAATTTTAATTTTTTAATTTTTTAATTTTTTAATTCAGAAGATCTCAAACATATTTGTGATGTATCTAGTAAAACCCCACACTCTATAACTCAACTTATCAATGAAACTGGCTTCTGTCCTTCCATAAATGGGCACTTGTAGATTTGGTATAATCATACAATATTCTCAGATTCTGGAACTCACTATGAAGGGGAAAAAATATACTATGCCTGGGAGGGAAAACAGCAAATTGAAGTATAGTACTTACATAAATACTAAAGTCTGCAATAAATTATCTAAATTAGGCTTAAATCGAATCCATCTCAACATGCAGTGAGCAGGCAAAAAAATCTGTGGTTTTGATACAATTCTTTGAAAGACCATAATCAATAGGATATTATATGCCAGCATCAAACTAAAGTGCAACTTTTCACAAATTAGCTTGCATATAATCAGCATCAAAATACAAAAAGGATACAACTCACCAAAAGTTTTATTTAAGAAAAAAGCCCTCAAATCCTCATGATCAAAGCAACATAATTTTTTTTTTAATCAGACCTAAAGGTTTTGAAGAGGTGAGAAGGGTAAAAGAGAGAAGACACTTGTTTCTTTACTATCTTTTGTAACTTTCTGTAAATTGCTTTTATTTTTTAACTTAATAATCGCCTCCCCTTACCCAAAACAAATCCACACTTCTGAGTTTTCCAGTATGCTTTTCTAATGAAACTGTCCTGGGCAAGATTCCAAATCAGCAAATGAGTCAAATAATCCTAGAAATATTTGTGTGTGTGTGTGTGGTTGTGTTATTAGCATTTCAGGAATTGAAAATACTGCTTATAAGACATCTCCTGTCCTAAGTAGAAAGAAGTAAGGACAGGAAAAAGTAGCCTGCTGTATGAATATAAACATCATTAACAAGTCTTAAGGAGTCTCACAAATACAGGACCCTAACAGTTGAAAAATATTGGTTAAGGAAATTGAGGAATTTTAATGATATGGGGATCAAGAAACTGATCTGCTTATAAACCAAAAGCTTTACCTGCAGTCACAAGGCAAGAAAGGACTCACGATTTAACCCCAAATTTATATATGAAGATCCCAAGTAGATATGGAGTTTACTTGATATTCCAAGTGACCAGAGACAGTGGAACATTGTAGCTGTTTTTAAGAGTTATTTACCAGACACTTATTTTCTTTTACAGTTAGTTATTAAAGACTCCTTTAACACTAATCCGTCTCTTCTAACACTATTAATACTAATGTATCTCTATTTTCATGGAGCCACACAAAACAAGCTGAATATTCTTTCCTGATACTCATCCTACAACATCCTAGAAATCTATACAGCCCCAGATTTATTACTTGGTAAGATCCTCCAAACCCTAGAGTACAGCACAAGCATGTGTAAGTGTACCCACACACACATCATTAGATGAGTTGAGCCAGAAAAATTAATCTCTAAATTCCTATTTCTAAAAACATATTATATACATAGTTATAAGATTCTTTTTTTAATTTATTCAAAAGTTTATTTAAAATGTGATTCTCGGGGTGCCTGGGTGGCTCAGTTGGTTGAGCGTCCAACTTCGGCTCAGGTCATGATCTCACAGTCCGTGAGTTCGAGCCCCACATTGGGTTCTTGTGCTGACAGCTCAGAGCCTGCAGCATGCTTCGGATTCTGTGTCTCCTTCTCTCTCTGCCCTTCCCCACTTGTGACCTCTCAAAAATAAATAAATGTAAAAAAAAATTTTTTTTAATAATAAAAAAATAAATAAATAAAATGTGATTCTCAGTCTCTAGGTAAATTCAGTAATAGGGGCTTCCAAACTATTTCTAATTCAAACACTTAATTTATCTCCTTGGGGCGCCTAGGTGGCTCAGTCGGTTAAGCATCCAACTTCAGCTCAGGCCATGATCTCTCGGTTCATTAGTTCAAGCCCTGTATCAGGGTGTATGCCATTGCAGAGCCCGCTTTGGACCCTCTGCCTCTCTCTCTCTCTCTGTCTGTCTGCCCTTCCCCTGCTTGTGCGTGCCCTCTCTCTCTCTCTCTCCCAAAAATAAATAAACATTAAAAAATTTTGTTTTTAATTTACCTCCTACTGATCCCCGACAAAACTACAGTGCCACATATGCCTTTAAAGAAATACAAAAACTAGGGGAGCCTGGGTGGCTTAGTCAGTTAAGCATTTGCCTCTTGATTTCTGCTGAGGTCATGCATGATCTCACGGTTAGTGGGTTCGAGTCCCACATTGGGCTCCGTGCTGAGAGTCAGAGTCTGGAGCCTGCTTCAGATTTTGTGTCTCCCTCTCTCTCTGCCCCTCCCTGCTCTCTCTCTCAAAAATAAACATTAAAAAAATGTTTTAAAAAGAAGTATAAAAACTATATTCTTTCACTCACTATTCCCACTACTGAGAATTCTTCTCAAGGAAAAACTTAAACATTAAAATGCCATATACATAAAAGTGTTCAAAGCATCATATCTATATTAACAAAATATAGATAAAAACAAAGTGCCCAAAAGGGGTGGAAAGGAAAATGAGGGGGGAAAAAAATCACACCTAGTAAAGCATATTTTGAACACTAGATAGAAACAGGAGAGTTTGGTACATTAAGGAACCAAGAGATTACAAACTATTCTTGGTTACCATTATAATTATAGGTCATATGCAAAAGGATAGTGGTTTGCGGGTAATTTTTTTTCTCTTCAAAATTTTCTCTGGCATTATGGCTGCATTAATTTTTAAATGAAAAATATAAAACTACTTCCATATCATCGAATCTTAAAGGAGAATACAATCTTCCCCTTCCTTTTGGGGAAGCTTGTTGCTGACTTTAACTTAGAAGGGCCATTAACTGAGGTGCCTGGGTGGCACAGTTGGTTACGTGTATGACTCTTGATTTTGGCTCAGGTCGTGATCTCACGGTTTGTGAGATGTAGCCCTACAACAGGCTCTGCACTGACAGGTGCAGAGCCTGCTTGGGATTCTCTCTCTCCCTCACTCTCTGCCCCTCCACTGTGCGTGAGCACGTACCCTCTCTCTCTTAAAATAAATACACTTTAAAAAAAAAGTGCCATTAGCTAAATCACCCATGGTTGAGACTACTAAAGTAGAAATAGAAATACTAAATCTACCTACATGGCCAGAAAGCTTGCTAAATCTAAAAGATGCTATTTTGCTGATTTGAGGGATTTCATGTCGTATGGTCTTTGTTTTGATTACATAAAATTCCCATATTTCACTAAAAGAGCTGGTTTTGCCTGATTAAGCTTCTGAAACCACAGACTAATGGGCAAAGGCTAAGCCATTCCATTTTAATGAAATAAAGTATCTATACATACTGTAATGGAAAAACCTTAGCCTTTTTTCTTTCCATGTAGCAAGAAGCCCAGTTCTTCCCTACTGTGTATTTCTTCCCTGTGTGTCTCCTTTACTAGTCACACACAACACTTCACTTCTGACACTTCTGGTCCCCAAATGTGTGGAGGTTTTACCCCAAGTAATTCCCTGTGACACCAGCTGGATGTCCTAACATTCAACTCAGTTATGGCTACCTGGAGAGAGCATCAGAACCCACAGGCTGAGGGCTTAGTCCTACAAGACTGTCCCCTCACCCCAACTTCAGATGCCAGTCACAAGCCCAAGTTACCATGGGTGCTTCTGACCAACCAGCTATAGATAGAAAGTTCCAACGAACAAGCTCCTCCTTGGATTCAGTTAATTTGCTAGAGCGGCACACAGAATTCAGGGATATACTTACTTATGTTTACCAGTTTATTAAAGGATATGATAAAGGATACAGATGAATATCCAGATGGAAAAGATGTGTAGGGCCAACTATTTAGCAAAGCGTACCAGGCTTCCCTGTCCTCTCAGAGTGCATCACTCTCCCTGCACCTCCACATGTTCACTAACCTGAAAGATCCCTGAATCCCATACTACTGAGATTTTTATGGAAGCTTCCTCATGCATGGATGATCACTCATCAACTCCATTTTCAGCCCTTCTCCCTTCTCAAGAGAATAGGGGGTGGGGCTGAAAATTCCAAGCTTGGTCTTAGCTTGGTCTGTGACCAGCCCTCATCCAGGAGCCATCCAGGACCCACCCAGAGTGACCTCATTAGGACAAAAGACACTCTTATTACCCAGGAAATCACATGGGTTTCAGGAGCCCTGTGTCAGAAACAGGGGTCAAAAGCCAAATATTAGAATAAAAGATGCTATTTGTGCTCTTATCACTTAGGAAATTATAAGAGTTTTAGGAGCTCTGCACAAGGAACTGGGAGCAGAGATCTCACACAGACCAAGCATCAAACATTTGGGGAGAGTTCAACCCAAGAATACTAATGGCAAAATCTAAATGGGAAGTATGGAAAGAACCTAGAATCTTTAGGGAAAAGAGAAATGGGGTAAGGAAAGGCTACGAACTGAAGCAAAAAGATCACTGGCTTATGTGAATAAACAATGGTAAAACAATTCTTGCTGAATTCAGAATTTCCTGAGCCTAGAACTTCTGGATGCTCATCTAGGAGTCATTATCCTTTGTCCAGTGGCAGGGAGCTGCCCATACACTTGAGTTAAAAATTTTTTTCATGGAACTAATTAAGTCTAGAAAGCTTCAAATCTAATTCCTGAATGCCCCCTAATTACTGATATAAACCACAGTTCAACCTAATAATTGTTGAGATGGAAATGGAGACAGATGCCTATCAGATTCCCCCATCATTTACTCAGAAATATCATCAATCTCCAATAACAACCTGGAAGAAATAGAATAGCTTTGTACAAGACTGGGCTTGAATGAAAACTATAATTCTATCAATTTAAAGAGAGCATAAATATTACAATAGAAAAAGTTCCCTCCTTCTCCTCTGATACACATACCAAATGTTTATTTCCCATCTTCTTTAAAATGGGGGTGGGGCATGAATAAAACAGAGGAAGGGAGCAAAGAGAAAAAGAGACCAAGATTTCTCAAGGGAATGTATAACCAAGGGATGATGTCAAGGCATTAATAGTGAAAAAACAAAACACCAGAACTGACACAAAAACTGGGGCCTAATATCACCCAATCAGCACATTCTCTCCTTAAAGGCAAAGTCCACATGAAAAACCAAATTTTAATCAAAAAGCAGGTATATTTTCAGAATGAAGTTCCCCAATGACTACAAATTTTCAATCATGATACCTTAAGACACCTTCACTAGGAGACATAAATGGCAATTAAGTTGACTGTGCTGTCTGATCAGTGACTCAATATCCTTGATTCAAATAATCTTGACTATATTTTGATATTAGGCCATCTCCCACACAGTCCAACTATTGCTGACAACTAGTTTCATTCAGACACTAACCTTAAGCGAAATACAAAGAGCATTATAGATCAATCTCCTACATACTGATTTATAAGTAGTGGAAATACTTCCCTTTAGAAAGTCTCATGAAATTAAATAAGTATCATATGAATAAATGTAGAAGCACATTACTTTAGATTACCCTCTCTGAGGGACTGGATTACACCTACTACAAAAGTGACAAAGACAACCACTGTAACACCAATATCTGCCAAGAATCACAAAACCAAAACCCAGAGCTCCTTTAAGAAATCTGCTAGAGCGAATGGAAAAAATGATGAGAATTTTCTAGTCTATTCTGAAAGAGCTCCAGATACATTTTATAACATTCCTCTACAGCACACTCAAGCAATTCTTATATTCAGGGTGGTTGAAATTTTCTTACAACCAAGATCTCTTCCTAGTTAAGCCCTTTCAAGGTAAGCAGGCTCTGACAAATTAAACATTTAATACAAATGTGACTTCTTTAAATTACTTTTCATCTAAAATGACTGCTTCACAATAAATAAGAAAAGTCACCGGCTATTTCTAGTTCTTTAGGTTAATAATCTTAATTGATATTTGGATTATTTCTCATTAAAAAATAATTGCAAAATTCTCTTAAATAGACAATACATAACATATACAAAAATTAGAAAATTAAACATACATAAATCTTTTTTTTTTTTGCAATAGAACATTTCATGTGTGAAAGTTTACATTTTTCAGATAGTTTTTTAAAAGGCAGATCTATTATCTAAAAAGTACCCTATACTCCTGAATTCTACCATAACAAGGGGACAATCTAACTTACCAGCATTGGCTCTCTCTATAGATTTTTGCCTCTAGAAAATAATACAAAGTTAATCCACCGAATAATTACCAAAACTGTAGACTCTTTTCCAGTTTACAAATGACAACAAGACAAAATTACTATACAACCCAGCACTTTAAAGTTTCTGATGTTGGGGTACTTGGGTGGCTCAGTCGGTCAAGTGTCTGACTTCGGCTCAGGTCATGATCTCACTGTTCAGAGTTAGAGCTCCACATCAGGCTCCGTGCTGATGGCCCAGAGCCTGGGGCCTGTTTCAGATTCTGTGTCTCCCTTTCTCCCTCTGCCTCTCCCCCAGTCGTGGTGTCTCTCTCTCTCTCTCAAAAATAAATAAACATTAAAAAAAATTTAAGTTCCTGGTGTTAACACTAAGCATATTGTGTTTTTAGAAAATGCATGTTTTACAATCCTGTGTTGATAAGAAAAATCCTTAAAACCTAAAGCATTTAATTAGATGAAGCAAATTACAGATCATGTTGACAATTCTCTTCCACTAATAAACCTGCAAAAGGTGCCCCTCTTATTTCATCTGGCTGACCCTTATCTTTTAGGTCTCAGCCAGTACTTCTTCCAGAGGCCTTCCCCAAATGCAGATTAGAGGCCCTAGTTAAATACTCCTAATAGAACTTCGTACTTCCACTAACAAAGCATTTAGATACATTGTATTATAACTTTCTGGCAGTGACTGATACAAGTAGACATTCAAATAAATGTTGAAGGAAGAGGTCAAAGAGGTCAGAATGGCTTCAAAGTGGTAGGGAAGCCAACCCTTCAGATTAGGCTACAGCTGCAAATAAGGGGTGGGAGCAGAGGTAGGAGGGCCATGGGTGATAGAGGACACTTCCTTGTGAATGAAAAAGGCAAGCTTCTAAAAGTAGTATGACAGTCAAACAAGAAAGTAAGACTAAGAATGACCATACACGGACTTACGAATCCGTTCAATTTTATAATGATATGCATGACTGGTTCAAAAATTAAACCAGGGACGCCTGGTGGCTCAGTCGGTTAAGCATCTGACTCTTGGTTTCAGCTCAGGTCATCTCACAGTTCATGGGATTGAGCTCCACCTAGGGCCCCAGCTCCACATCGGGCTCCACACTCTCAGCACAGACCCTGCTTGGATTTCTCTCTCTTCCTCTTTCTCTGCCCTTCCCCAGTTTGCATGCATTCTCTCTCTCCCTCTCTCAAAATAAATAAATAAGCTTTTTGAAAAAATTAGATAAACCAATTTAAGAAATACATAGTTTATTTTTTAAAATTACTTAAAAGAAAGATTCATAAATTGGAAAAAAATCTCACCTGTCATAGGATCAAAGAGCTGATTAGCTTCTAAGTCCGTAAAAGTACTACTACAGACAGGACATTTGAAGGAAGCCCGGTTGGTGGAATCTCTCTCATCAGTTTCAATCCTCCTTCTCATGTGGTCCAATTTATATTTTACCACGTTAACAAGAGTACGATAATTAATAAAGTAGTAGTTATGGCGAGTGGTTTTCCCATCTGCAGCAGTCTCTACCCTCATTCTGCATTTGATGAACTTATCTCCCTTTAAATTATTCAAAACTGATCGAAGTTGCTTCCGATCAAACTTGAGCAGCTCCAACATATCCTCCTCTTTCACACAGGGGTTCCGGATCAAGATGTCCAAGGCCAAAGCATGCTCAATGCCATAAAACCCCCGGATCACGTACTTGGCTAGCCTCTTCAATGCTGCAGGAACTTCGGTGAGGACATCTGGGTCTGCCATCTTTAGCAGCAAACTTCAACTTTAAATAAACCAAATTCAGGAAAAAAAAAAAAAAAGGATCAGAAGGACATAGTAATCATTTTAAATCTAGAATTATCAACCCAATAGGGAGCTGGTAGTTACCACCCTTTGAAGTGCCACAAAGGTATCTGAGACATCGTTTTAAGACTTATAGGGGTGCCTGGGTGGCTCAGTCTGTTAAGCATCTGACTTTGGCTCATGTCATGATCTCGCGGTCTGAATTCGAGCCCTGTGTCGGGCTCTGTGCTGACAGCTCACAGCCTGGAGCCTGTTTCAGATTCTGTGTCACCCTCTCTCTCTGACCCTCCCCCATTCATGCTCTCCGTCTCAAAAATAAATAAATGTTAAAAAAAAAATTAAGAAAAAGACTTATAAAGCCTAAGCATTTAACAGAAAACAAGATTTTCCTTTACAGTACACAGATTATACTTTAAAAGCTTCACATATTCCTTAAATGGTCATTTTCATGATCTACTGTGCTTGATTCTAAAAAGAAACTTATTACCAATAGCAGTGTTGTATTATATCAAGCCCACTTTATTTCAGAAAAAGAAACAAAAAAGATAAATGAAGCCTCACTATTCTTAATGCTATAATCTTTGGGAATGCTGGGAAACCCCTGAAAAATCTATCAGCATATCCTTAAAGTGTCTCTATTTCTTTTCTTGAGAAAAATTTTCCTACCAAAATCTATTCTAGGAGGTTTTACATAGTCATGCTTTCACAATAAAATCACAATAAACCAATAAACACATAAGTAATCACCAGATGGGTGTTGGGCAAAATTACTGTTATAAATCTGAAAGAAATTAACACTTGGATCCAGATAGCTTTACCAACCTTGCAAAGTTAAATCTGATGATCAGTTGAGTAAACAGTCAAAAAAAAACAAAACAAAAACAAAAACAACTCAAGATATCTTTAAATACTGGATCCCTTCTTGCAGGACGAAGTACCCAGTTCTCACGTCATGACCCATAAGGCTATCTTCTACAAGCCCACACTGGCATGGGCTAGATTTTCACGTGGCTGTTAAACAGCCTGTGCATTGGAATTCAGTTAGCCTGAGTTTTAGTAGCTGTGTGATCCTGAGCAAATTCCTTAAAACAACTTCAAGCCACATTTTACTCTCTGAGAAATAAGGATATTAATTACCTCAGTGAGGTTATTGTGGTGAATAAATAAGAATGTGAAGCAATATGTGTATTAGGAAACACTTGTTGATAAGGGTAGCTCCCATGTTGGTTTAATCATTAAATCAATACGTGACAGCCAGGCTATCCACACAGACTATGTCAACATTTCCCTACACTATAGGGAAATTTTTAAGAGGCTATTGAACTCTTTCAATAGAGAATCACATTCTTTTATTAATATTAGTTTCTATTGAACCTTTTGTTTATAATCAGTGGTTATCAACAGAATCAGATTTAATACCTTTTTTAGAAGAAATGTCTTTATATCCACAGTACTATACTATCAAGGTATTCCTAAACAACCAATCTATACACATATTTTGGGGGGGGAAATATAATGCCCTATGTGTAATAAAGGAAAGATAAAAGGAAAGTCAGTTACAGTATTTCAGATTGTAAATAATCAGGCAGGAATGACTATATATAAGAGACAAAGCAGGACCTAGATCCAAACCTATTGTAGTCCTAAAACATTCCTGTCATCCCAAGGCTGAAGGATGCTGAGCAAGTACCTGAGTTGAACACAAAAGTAGTATCATAGCATACTACCAGACGCATTTTGTTCTCCTTTCCAATTTGACCCCAGTTTTTTGTTTGCTTTGTTTTACACGCTCAACAGTTGGCAAAACATAACATACAGCCTCTAAAATATCTAACAAACGAAAAATGGCAGACAAATGTCAAAATAAATTACTTTTCCAGTATTATTTCCTACTGTTATATTGCCCTCCCTGACCTCCCACTCCATAAGCTCCATATTCTAGACCAATGGTTCTCAACCCTGGCTGTAAAGCAGAATCATCTGGGGAGCATTTAAAAACACCCATCCTGGGCCCCATTCCCAGATATTTTGTTTCAGCTGGTCTGGGAGAGCCAGGTTAGGCATAGTGTTATTTTATTTATTCTGTTATAACCTGTTATTTATTCTGTGTTCCAACACACAAAGTCTCTGACCACTGTTCCTGACAAATTTGGTGAGTGGCTACTACATGTCCCCCCAATACACATTATCATTTTGCCTGTCTCCTTTGCCTGAAACACCTTAGTGGGCCCTACAGATTTAAGCAGGGAGTGACATGAGGGACTCTGCAGTACAATAGTTTTGGTTTAGAATCCCCGCTCCACCATTTCCTACCGGTGACGTTAGAAAATTCTCAGTTTCCTTATCTATAAGTGATTGATAGCACCCTCCTCGTAGATTTGAAGTACAGATTACCTGAGATAATTCACGTAAAGTGTTCTGCTTTCAGGGCTAAAAACAGAAAAGTGCCATTAAATACGGGCATTGATAATAATACCCTCTATTTAGAAAAGTGACTCTTGTAACAATATGAGAAATGGCCATAAGTATTGAAGATGGAGCCACTGCAAAGCTATTAAGAGCCATGATAACCAAGCCTAAACTAAGGAAGAAAGGACAGGATGAATGAAACTTACTACAAAAACAAAATTAAAAGAATCTGATAATTTATTGGAAATGAGTTACAGAGTGGGAAAATTTTAAATAGCTATTTGGGTTTGTTTGTTTGTTTGTTTGACAACACTTTTTATTATGGTAAAATACACATAACACAAAATTTAGCAATTAACCATTTTGAAGTATACTGTTCAGTGGTATTAAATATATTCATACTGTGGCACAACTATCCCCACCCCCCATCTCCATAACTCTTTGCATCTTGTAAAACTGAAACACTGCACCCATTAAACAACATACTTAATATTATTAAATGACATATAGTTATGTGCTTTGAGCCAGTGTAGCTAGGAAGAGAACACTACTACTAAGAAAAATGAGTTAACACCTGAAAGAGGAACAGGTTTGGAAGAAATGAGGCATTCACTTTTAGATGCTTGTCTTTGAGGATATACCACAGAATGTTCTGTGAAGATGTCCAGCAGGTAGCTGAACAAATGAAACTGGGGCTCAGGAAAGAAGTCATGCTGTTCCAGCTTATGCAAAATCTCTACATTCTAAAATCATCCTTCCTGACATTTTGTTCTCTCCTCTATCATTTCTACTTCCCCACTTAAGCTGAATCTCCTACTTAGTCTTTGGATTTATCATGTTACTTAAGTCAGAGGTCTCAAACTGGCAGCTTCTGTCACATTGTTTGACCCAAAGAACATTTTGAAGATTTTCTGAATTAGTCATCAACACTGAAAAATCGTGAAATTTCACATAAATTTCAACTTTAAGCTTGAAAGTTGGAAATATCTGAGGAAAAAAGTGAGATCATGTTCCCACAGGGAAACAATAACCTGAAGCTGAAGAACAGTTGATGGTTTTAAACAGGGAAGGAGCTTGGCTGGCCTCTGGAGACTTTTGAATGTGTGGCCTTTCGGCATCAACCTGTTTCTTCTTTTTTAGCCTCACAGTCCATCAGTCACCTCCCAGCCTCACCTACCTCCCTAACACAGTCCAGACCCCCAAGGGCAAGTTGGTTTGGTCTTTGAACAATGTATTCTCATCATACAAACATTTAGCCAGGCACAGAGTTGGAGAAACAAAGTTGAAATGCATCCCTTCTCTGCACTGTTGACCCTTGTCAGCCTCATCCCCAGCCACACTGGCATTCTCTCAATTCCAATTCCATAAGCCACACATGCTTTCTCCACTTCCAGGCCTTTGCACATACTGTTCATTCTGCCCACAAAGCTAAGCTCAACTCCCTTCTCCTAATCATCTTTCACATATAAAATGACGTTTCTCAGGGAGACCTTCCCAGATTCCCCCTAGTAGCTTAAATGTTCCCCTTTCACACACAGCGCTTCCCCTTTACTTCTTGCAGTAAATAGAGTTGTACTGTCTTCATGTCCGTCTCTGAGACCAGGGCCTTTATCTTGTTCACCACTTTCTAGCACCCAGCACAGCTAGTCTAGCACTTTCATAAAACTTCCAGGAAGTCTCCTAAGCACGTGTTCAAAATGCCCACCCTGCCAGCTTCCCCCAATTCACTTCCTCCACTGCTGCTTCCAGAGTAGAAAAAGACTACTGAAAACCCTCTCCTTTAACCTCAAGTGGTTTTAAGCAGGCGGTGACAGGATTGAAATTCGCTGTTTTAAAAGGTTATGCTACAGGATGTAAAACAAAGGAGAAAGGAGCGGATGTGGGAATCCAATTAGATTATTTCAGCGTACCACTATTCTGGTTCTAGAAAACCATGGATCCTATACGTCTGTGCTTTTTTTCAGTTACCATGTTCCATGGCACTTTCCATACCTTCGTACATAAAGCGGCATAATCACCGCAAAAACTGCAACCGGCTGCCCTCCACGAGCTCGGTTCTGTAATGTTCACTCCTCCCCGCTGAGAGCCCCCGAGCCCCTAAATTCCCTCGGACTGTGCCAGGTGAGTCCTGGGGCCACACTCGGCGCAGCCAAGCCCGTCCTACCCGAGGTCGCACACGGGCCGCTCCGGGGTCAATGGTTCTTTGGAGGACCACGTCAAGAGAATAGCTAAGGGGATGCGGGTAGCTAAGGAGAAAGGAGAGAAAAGGGGGAGAAACCCTGAAATGCGACGCCGGACGAGGGAATCGAGAACAAGGAACAGGGAGCAAGGTTTACCAAAACGAATCTTCGAACACTCCCACTACAGCTTCCCTCAGCGCCTCAACTACCGGCTTAAACGAGCCACGCCACTAGTGCGACAAAGACAATTCCTTATTCCTGCGACCAGCTTTGGAATCCACCCACCACTTTTAACCGTACCGGCCAATCAGCACAGTGAGGCCTCCGATCAAGACAGTCACACCCCCGATTAGCCAATGAAATTGAAGACTGTCTCTTCCATACCCAGCTCTGGTTGGCCTACCATCCCGGAACAGGCGTTAACTCCGGGCTGTGGCAAGATGGCGTCCCTGGATCGGGTGAAGGTACTGGTATTGGGAGACTCAGGTGAGCGGCTTAATCCACCTCTAGAGTTCCTGACACTGTTGAGTTATCTGATAACCCTCTTCCTTCGCTACTCTCCCGCTTCTCCAACGAACTGGCTCTGACCGTGGCTGAAAGCCCTCTCAAGGTCTAAAAACTACACTTCCCAGAGGACTTTGCTCTGACGAAGGTGGCGTTGCAGGTGGGGGGCGCGGAGCCCCGACCTTTCTCCGCCTTCGCAGCTTTCCAAGCCGGTCTCCCGGGCGACCGCATCCTAGCTTGTATTGCCGATTCCTTTGTTTTAAGAGATACGCAGACATTGAGTATTGTATTGGGCGCTGTAAGAAAGATACAGAAGCTGGGATCGTGCCTTCAAGAGAGTTTGTTCATTACGGAATTCAAACATGCACTAAGAAAAATGACACTGTTCCAACTGCTTTACAGATATTGACTCATTTAATGTGAGACCAGCCCTATTAACCCCATTTTACAGATGAGAAAAGTGAAGAGGAGAGATATAAATGACAGAAGCTGTTTGAACCCAGAGTCTACGCACTTAAACACTAAGTCATGTTATGAAATGAAATATTGGGTTGCAGTCCTGTTTTAGTCCTGTTTTACTCTCAGCTGGGCTTCTTGATTTCTTTGTTCTCTTTAATCCTAATTGAAAACCTATTATGTACTAGGTTGTAAGAAAAAGAGCAATTAAGATAAGGCTATATTATGAAACAGCTAGGATTTAATGCTGAGCTCAATTTAATTCTAGTGTTAAAATTCTTCTTTTGACACCTTGGACTTTTGAGAACTAGAAGTGAGGTCTGCATTTACCCCTCTCACCTCACTACCATTCTCTTTCTTACCATAACTTCCAGTCCTGTGCTCATTAAGAACTTGGAATAAATGCTAACCTTGCATTTCGTGGATGTCCTTTTCTGGAGTTGACCTCTGAATGTGTGCTGTAAGCAAAGACATTATGCAAAATGCATGGAAGATATACCATGGAGAGGATACACCCTAAACAACTTGAAAACTAGCCTTACAGACTGTAAACAGTTGTGGTGGAGAGGAGGAAGTTAAGAATGTTTCCACATTGCCTGAAGATTATTTGCATTCCAAAATGTTTTATAGATAGCATTATTTAATATCCCCTTAAGAAAGTTGCATTATGAAATTCTTTTCATATAATCCAAGTTATCAACTCCAGTTCTTTAGCTTGAAGTGATGCTGAAGTTAATGAAGTCACTCAGCTAGTAATAATGGTCTAATGGGACTTGGCAAGAGTATAAGCAAGTAGAATTTGAGACAAATTCAGAGCTAACGTGGTTCATGATGTATAAAGTGGGCTTTCTCCCTCATTTTTAATTCACTTTTCTATCACATCTAACCAACGCTTGATGTTCCATATTGTTGGAATTAGTCAGTTTCTTTCTTTTTCACAAAAATACTTAAGTACCTGCTACATAGCAGGCACTATAGTAAGTGCTGAGGCTGTAACTGTGAAATCAATGCATTACATAACAGGGTTGAATTGGCTGCTGCATTAAATGTGGAAAAATGATCAGGCAATTAGTAAGCTTTTCTTTTTCCTGATAGCCTGGTTGTAAAACAGAAGACACAGTCACGCCCACTTGATTGATCTTGTCACACGTTCACGGACATTAGGCTATGCATGCAAAGTCGGTTATTGCCTTTTTGTCATTTCCCTTTTAACACTGATTTAATAACAGGTAAGGATATGCTTTTTACACTTCATCTGCCTTTGTATTCAGACTTCAAAGTTTATTTTTGAATAAAGTCTTATTTCCCCTGTGAAATGTTGAGGATTTCACAAACATATAAAAGAATGACTTGAAATGTAGAGATTTGTTTTATATCCCCTAGAGATAGTTGATAATTTAGTTAGGAATCCTGAAAGTCTCACTAATACACACATACGTTTTTCCTCTTTGTTCTTTCAGAGATAAGAGATATGCTTAACACATTACCAGCAACTATATTTGGAACTGGCATTTATTTAATTATATTGGACTTTTTCCCCTAAGCAAATCAAGGGCATTCTTTTGATCTAATTCGATTCTAATGGTAAAAGCATAGAATTAGTACCTCCCAAAATTCTTAAAGAAATGAATAGTCAGCCAATTTTCTTGGCACTTCAGTAGTTCTTACTGCTGACAATCTATCCAGGGTTAGTCAACTCTTCCCACCCAAAGCAGTTAATTCATGGAGAGCTATACAATATTAACTGCATAGAGATGTTTGCTGACACAGTTAAGCTTAACTAGAAGCTCAAACCTTGCATCAGGCTGGTAACCAAGCGTCTAGATATATGTCTCCAACATAGACAACCTACATGGAAACACCAATCAACAATATGCCCTAAAGGTCACAGATGTCAAATGCAGTGCGGTAAATATAAAGACAGAGCCAAATTTGGGTACTCAAAAATCTAAAAGTCTGTGTTGAAAAAAATAAAAAGAATTAAAAGGAAACCTGAGAAAATGTTTGACTCAACTGCATGAGACAGCTAATATATAAAGAGGTTATGTAAATTGATAACCCTAAACCCATTAGATAAATGGGCAGAGAACATCACCAGATAATTTCGTAAGAGAGGAAAGACAACTGATTAACAAAGATTGTAATGGATATCTTTACCAGAAGGTAAAGAAATGCAGACTAAAGCAAGATGTCACTTTTTTTTTTTTATCAAATTAACATAGATGAAAAAGCAACAACATACATACTCTTGAGGTGCAACAGGATCTGCAGGCTTATATGTGTGGCTGGTGGCAGAGTAACCAGATGAAAGTTGTCAACATATATCAAGAACTTTAAATGTTCATTTCGCTTCTGGAAGGGTATACTATGGAAATCATTTTAATTTGAAACAAAAATTTAAACAAGTCTTTTCTTAGCATAGTGAAAAGTTCAAAACATATCTAATAATGAGGGAATGGTTAAGTAAATTGTTATGTCTACTCTCTGAACTACTATGGAGACATTAAAAATGTTTCTGAAGAGATACCTGGTTGGCTCAATCAGTTGAACATCCGACTTCAGCTCAAGTCATGATCTCAAGGTTCTTGAGTTTAAGCCCCACATCTGGCTGGCTAGCAATCAACGCAGAGCCCTCTTCGGATCCTCTGTTCCCCTCTCCCTGCCCTTGCGCTCTCTCAAAAATAAATAATTTTTTTAAATGTTTATGAAGATTCTGTAATAACATGGAAAAATTTAACCCCTAAATAAATATTAATTAAGGCACTGTTCTGGAGACTGGAGATGAAAACAATGTGTAAAACCTAGTCCCAACCCTCAAAGAACTTAAACTGAGTGAATAAAAACTATAAACAAAGAAGTGTAATAATATGTTTTTTAAGTGCTTTGTAGAAAAATGTACAGGGCACAGAGGAGACCCAGAGGATGGTGGATAGTGTGCTTAGTTCTACCTTTGTGTAGTTGAAGAAAACTTTAGAACTAGAAAGATGCTGAGTCTTGAAAGATTAATTCACCAGGCCAATTTGGGAGCGAAAATGAATGGGCAGGATGGGGAGAATATTTCAGACCAAACCAGCTATGTAAACAAAGGCGGGTATTGTCTTTAAGTTCACCATGTATATATTCACAATAACAACCTACTTTTAGAAACCCCCTGCTAATGGTATTAAATAAACCTACATGTTGCTATTTATAGGTCTCTTCAGGCCGTTTTTCCTTTTTTAAAATTCATTCCAGATTGTCTGTAAATATAACTCTTTATAATAAAAAATAAACATAATTAATAGGTTCATACACAGTAATGCACACAAACAGGTGGTCTAAATTTTTGATACAACTAGTGTTACATAAAGATTCACCAGCTATGCTTGTTACAGTGGCATCCCAAAATGCTATTAATTGAATGAGTGACTCTACATACAGGTATACAGAAGAACTCATTCTCTTTCTTCTTCATCTAGATCTCCAAATGCTACTTCTAGCATTAATAACTACATTATCTTGAACCCAGTGGGTCTACAAGAAAATAAAGTTATGCCTTAAGGTAAAGGACCATGATGTAGAAGAGGGAATAGAGTAGTTCTATTTTCCCAAAGGGTCAAGTCTGAGCCAGGTTGTTGACTGCCTTTTAGAAATCATTATATAGGAGAACTAGAGGGTCTAAATATGAAATTGTGAAATGGTGAGTCCCTGTCACAATATTCAAGTACAATTTGAGAGAACCACTGTCTTTAACCATCTTCTCTGTATCAATAAAGCTTATTAAGTGGTTGGTATGGTATGACTACCCTTCAGCCAACCATACTTTACCTATCATTATTACTGCATATGCTCAGTCTTACTTTTGTCATAAAGGATATTTCAGCATATCTCTTACATGACTAGAGTTCTTAAATCTTTTACAGGTGTTGGGAAATCTTCACTGGTTCATCTTCTGTGCCAAAATCAAGTACTGGGAAATCCATCATGGACTGTGGGCTGCTCAGTAGATGTGAGAGTATGTGTTTCCGATATTTTAGTTTTTCTTTAGTCATATTAAAGATCAGTCCTTCAAACTACATGATCAAATTATAGTACTGTAGTCAAAACTGATACTAATAGCTAGGCTTTATTAACTACCTACTCTGTGTTAGATACTATGCCAAATGCCTTGTATGTCTTTTCTTATTTAATCTTTTTTAAACTGAGACATAACTGGAGAAACTAAGACATGGAGAAGTAAACTACCTTGATCAAATTCACTCAGTGCAAAAAAAGCAGAGTTAAGATTGGATCCTAGACTTAACCCAGTCCATGGCCATACCACCCTGAATGCACCTGATCTCTATCTATCTAAATAGTCTTAATCCAGAGACTTCTGTGTTAATTACTGTGTTATATACCCAGAGTTCACTTAACATGCTCCATAAATAATTCTATCTAATCCTTTGGCACTAAGACTGACAACTTGGGGCTAGAAATATAAAGTCAAAAGCTTCTGGAGCCTTATGTCTGGGTCTTCTTCTCTTCCACTTCACATTTAGCAAACTTGGGTGCAGTTTCCTAACTCTCTATCTTCCCAGATACTGTTGGTCTTTGCTAATCCCAACTAGTCCTGTCCAAGTGTCTCTTCTGCTAGCATACATCTCTCCATTGACTTAAGAAATGAAAAGGGAAGGAATTGTAATTAGTTCAATTGACAGTTATTTTCCTTCAGTTCTTTGAAGCTGTTGTCCCACAGACTGTGACTTATATTTCTACTGATTAGAAATCTTTTGTCAGCCTAATTATTATTCCTTTTTAAGGTAATTTCTTCTCTCTAGTTGCTTTTAAAAGATTTTTTTTTTTTTGATGTTCTGTAGTTTTGCTAACTTATGTCTAGGTATGTGTTCATTTTAGTCATCCTGTCATAAGGTTGTGCCTCTCCTGTCTGTCTTTATTTTTCAAATTTTTTAGCCACTATCTGTTGTCTTCCCTCGTTGACTCTGTCTTCTCCTTTTGAACTTGTATTAGATTTTTTTTAATGTTTATTTATTTTTGAGACAGAAAGAGACAGAGCATGAGCAGGGGAGGGGCAGAGAGAGAGGGAGACACAGACTCCGAAGCAGCTCCAGGCTCCGAGCCGTCAGCACAGAGCCCGACGCGGGGCTGGAACTCACGAAGCGCGAGATCGTGACCTGAGCCGAAGTCGGACGCCCAACCAACTGAGCCACCCAGGTGCCCCAAAACTTGTATTAGATTTTTATTCTCTGTATCTTTTAATTGTACTTACATGTTTTCTATTTTTTGTTTCTCCTTTGTGTGTTCTGGATCATGTATTCATATCTGCCTTCCAGTTAATTAAGAATTTTTTGGGGCGCCTCGGTTAAGCGTCTGACTTCGGCTCAGGTCATGATCTCAGATTCGTGAATTTGAGCCCCGCATAAGGCTCTGTGCTGACAGCTCAGAGCCTGGAGCCTGCTTCAGATTCTGTGTCTCCCTCTGTCTCTGCCCCTCCCCCACTCACACTCTGTCTCCATCTCTCTCTCAAAAAATAAATAAACATTAAAAAAAAATTTTTAAAAAGAATCTCTTCAATTATGTCTAATCTGCTTTTTAATATATCCACCAAGTTTTTCATCTCAGTAACTATAATTTTTTGTTTCTAGATATTCCTTTTGGTTCCTTTTCAAATGTCAAAATCTTTCAAAATATCCTGACCTTTCATTATGGTTTTACTTTTTATTTTATTAACATAGTATTTTATGGTTTCTTTTGGATTGTTTTATTTTTTTCTGAGTGGGTGATTGATATTCAACTTGCTGTGTATGCTGACTATACTTCATGAAAATGTATGTCTTTGTATGGTTTATAATTCTTTGAAGATGATCACATCTTCAGCAGGATATTTTTTTTCTTCTTCCCTGTGGAAATTTTGTGTGCTTATTGTGAAAGTACAGTACCTTTTCATTTCTGTTGCTGCCAGAGCCCTAGGAATTTCAAGGGTACTTACAATTTTACAACTAGGAGTCTCCATGCCACCTAGATAATGTATATTCTTTAAGTTTCCGATTCTAGTACAGGCCTGTGGTTTTCATTTTTTGTGGACCCTCTATCTGTTCTGTACCACCCCTACCTGAAGTCCCTGACAGAAAGTTTTTCCTACTTTCCTGAACCAGTGGACAGTTCTTCCTACTCTCTTTGACTGGGCAGCTCACCAAGGGTCCAGATTTCACGAAGGGAACTGTAGTCTCGTCTTTGTCACCCACTCATATATATTCTGCCTTAGAAGCCAGAAAACAGGGGCACCTGGGTAGCTCAGTCAGTTAAGCATCCAACTTCATCTCGGGTCATGATCTCACAGTTCATGAGATTGAGACCCATGTCGGGCTCTGCACTGACAGCACAGAGCCTGCTTCAGATTGTCTGTCTCCCTCTCTCTCTGCCTCTCTCTCTCAGCCTCTCTCTCTCTTTCTTTCTCTCTCAAAAATAAATAAACATTAAAAAAAAAACAGAAAACAGATCTCTATTCCTGGATGGACACTAAAACTCCAGGGACCAGCCCCTGAAGCTGTCTCCTCTGAATCTGGGTCAGTTCCCACTTCTCACTCTAATTTTAAGTTCTTCATTTCTGGCATTTCAGGATTTCCCTTTCTTTTTCTTGAACTTGTCCTCTTTATTTTATAAAAATATTTTTATGGCATTTCTGTGAATTTGAAGTCAGAGGGGACCTGTATGTGTCATTTCATCCTGCTATGTTCCCAAATTCTTGGATATAGGAGAAAAACAAATACTAGATAATGAGTTCATTTGGCAACTTGCCAATAGCAAGTTCTGGACCGAATTTCCTTTTGGACTTTTCGCAATCCCTTTCTGTGGGAAAGCATAATACTGAAAAGAAACTTAGATTTAAACTCCCACTTCCTGGGTCAGTTCCCATATTGCCTTTTGCTTCCTCAAGAGTGACTTTAGAGTAATCAGTTTACTTCTCTGAGCCTTAGTTTATCCTCTACAGAATATAGGTAAATAATGCCTGCTTTAGCTAGCCTTCAGGTTTGTAGGTTATGTTATACTGTGACTGATTTTACTGGAATGAGTCTGGTACTAATTGACTCCTATAAAGCCAGGCTGGCCTGAACTGCATTATTGTTGAAGAATGGGGCATATGGAGGTGAAAGTTATAACTCTTCACTGTGTCTTGAGCTAGTTGGTCTCTGTCTTTCATCTTTGAGAAGAATGCATTTCTTGAATGACAACATAAGTGAAAGGCATTTGTAAATGATAATCTTAAGGAAAGTTGTCATAGACATGTAAATTGTTTTGACTACTGTTGTAATAAAGTAAACGGTTCTTCCCTCTAGCAAGAATGATTAAATCTGATAAAAACCATTACCTAAATAGCTTGGAATACTTTCTTCTGTAGCAGCTTTTGTATTGCAGTTATAGCTTCTATGTTATTGAAACCAGAGAGAGGGTATCTCCAGAATCCAGGTAGATGTGTTAATACACTCTTTTCAAAACTCTTAGAAACAATTGTCTGTTTTAGCTCATTTTACATCTAAGAGCTTACTAAAAATAGAGATAATAAAGGTGATAATGTAATTGTTTAATTCAAGTATTGGGTGAAACTAATGAGCTTAATGTATGTACTCAGTAATTACTAACATTTTGGATTTAGTATGCATTGGAGAGGTATTCATAACTGAATTGAAGGGAAAAGGGAAAAGTTTTATTTTACAGTACTCTTCATTCATGACTGTCTTCTAATTTTGTTGCCCCAAGTCTAATGGGACTAATATAAATGCATGGCTACTCTTAATCATGAAAACAAGACTTACAGAATTTTAATCTTTTCGCAAATTATAAATAAGGAAATTGACTCGTAATTTATTGTTCACTTTAATGGGATTTTAACTCTCTAATTTACACATTGCATACAATCAATATTTATTGACTTCCTCTTTGGGCAGCATAATAACGTGCAAGCACTGAGGAGAAATTTAAAAAGAAAAGACAATCTCTATCCTCACTAAGAATGTGAAGTAGGATCTAGTAGGTGGCACAAAGTTCATATATATGAATAATTTTAAAAATAACATACTGGGGTGCCTGGGTGGCTCAGTCGGTTAAGTGTCTGACTTCAGCTCAGGTCATGATCTCATGGTTCGTGGGTTCGAGCCCCGCATCGGGCTCTGTGCTGACAGCTTGCTCAGAGCCTGGAGCCTGCTTCGGATTCTGTGCCTTCTTCTGTCTCTGTCCTTCTGCCTCTTTTGCACTCTGTCTCTTTCTGCCTCTCAAAAATAAATAAATGTTAAAAAAAATTTTTTTTTAAAGAAATAAATAACAATAGTACTGAATGATGGCTTACTTTGCCTAAGCACCGATTTTACAAACTAATTCAAGTGATTCCCACAACAACCTTTCCAGATAGGTGCTCTTAGTGCCCCTATTTGATACATGAAGCAGTAGAGGCACAGAGGTGTTAAATGTCTTGTCCAAGGTCACATTGCTAGTTAGTGATGGGTTGGAATTCAAACCCAGGTGGTCTGGTTCAAGAGCCTGTACTCTTGAGCACTATTCTGTACTGCCTCATGTTCCAGAATGGTATTAAGAAAAAGTATTCTGCTGTTAAATACAGTAACCACTAGACTAATTGTGGCAATTTAAATTTAAATTAAATTAAATTAAAATTTTAGTTCCTCAGTTAAACAAACTAGCAACATTTGAACTGCCCAATAGTAACATGTTGCCAGTGGTTACTGTATTGGACATTTCCATCATTGCAGAACATTCTGAGACAGCACTGATAGACAACATTTATAGAGAAGGTTAAGTGTTAATAGCAGTTCAAGAGAAAAAGTTGAGGTGCTTGTAAAGAATGGAAAATTATATTGGGTGTCAATGATTGAACAGGTGGCCTGGACAATGGACAAATAGACTGACTATTCCTCAAGAAGGAGGATATATATTATAGGTGAAAGAGAAGTAAATGATAATAAATTCACTTCTGGACATGATGAAGGGAAGTATCTATGAGCTCTCCAACTGAAACTGTCCAGAAGGCATTCAGAGATGAGGTAGGGAAGCTTAAGAGAGAATTCTAAATTGGACTCATCTATATAGATATAATCCCAGACCGTGAGAGATGGTGAGTTTTTCCAAAAAGTGAATTTAGAAAGAGAAGACCTGAGAGAAAACCTTGGGGTATATTTGGAGAGTTGAAGATGAGAAGAGAGGTCAGAGAAAGATTGATCAAAGAGGTAAGAAGAGGGGCGCCTGGGTGGCGCAGTCGGTTAAGCATCCGACTTCAGCCAGGTCACGATCTCACGGTCCGTGAGTTCGAGCCCCGTGTCAGGCTCTGGGCTGATGGCTCGGAGCCTGGAGCCTATTTCCGATTCTGTGTCTCCCTCTCTCTCTGCCCCTCCCCCGTTCATGCTCTGTCTCTCTCTATCCAAAAATAAATAAAAAACGTTGAAAAAAAAATTTTTTTTTAAAATAAAAAAAAATAAAAATAAAAAAGAGGTAAGAAGATAGCCAAGATGATGAAATACCACAAGAGTAAATGGAGATGAGAATTTCATGAAGGAGAGAATGAGTTTTGATATGAAATGCTATAGAGGTGTAAGAACTGAGAGAGAGGGAAAAAATGGTGATGATGAAGTCATTCCTGACCTTTGACCTTTGACCTTGCAATGGAAAGTTAGTAGTAGAAACCAAATGATGTGAGTAGGCAAAGAGGAAATAGAGACAAGTTTAAATCCATCTTTCACAAAGTTTAGAGGTTAAATAAAGGAGTGAATGGGTACAGAATAGAAGGGAAAGCGACAGTCTTTTTTTTAAAAACAGTCTTTTTTTAAAAAAAAGTCTTTTTTTTAAATGTGAGCTTGGCTAAAGGCAAAATAAGATTACTAGAAAGGAAGAGGCAATTAGCAGTAACCTTTATATTTTTCATTCATCCATTTGTTCCTTTAGTACATATATTACATGCCTCCCGAGTTTCAGACACTGCAAGGAATTGGAAGCATAGCAGCAAATTAGACAAGTTTGGCAGTATACTTTTTTGATGGTACATGACAAGGTAGGGGTCCCCAAACTCCTCCCCTTCTTTGGGGGGTCTGGAATGGAAACTGTATAGAGGTCAGAAGATTCTCAGTGTGTTGGGGAATGGGTTGGGCCAAGGACTTCCCAGCAGCTGAGGGCCTCTCTCTTCTTGCTTTCATTGGTGCTGGTGGTCCAGGGAGCTCTTACTCCTTAGCCCATGTGGACCATAACGTCTACCACCCATTGCCATAGCCAAATTCATTGTCATACCAGGAAATGAGCTTGACAAAGTGGTGATTGAAGGCAATGCCAGCCCAGCATTGGAAGAGTGGGTGTCACTGTTAAAGTTGCAGGAGACAACCTGGTCCTCAGTGTAGCCCCAGATGCCCTTAAGGGGTCCTCTGATCCCTGCTTCACCACCTTCTTGATGTCATTGTGTTTGGCAGCTTTCTCTAGGTGGCAGGTCAAATCCATGACTAACACGCTGAGGGTAGGGACATGGAAGGCCATACCAGTGAGTTTCCCATTCAGCTCAGGGATGACCTTACCCATAGCCTTGGTGGTGCCAGTAGAAGCAGTTATGATATTCTGTGCAGCCCCGTGGCCATCATGCCACAGCTTCTCAGAGGGACCACCCATGGTCTTCTGGGTGGCAGTGATGGCATGCACTGTGGTCATGTGTCCCTCCATGATCCCACAGTTGTCACAGATGACCTTGGCCAGAGGTGCAAAGTAGTTGGTGGTGCAGGAGGCATTGCTAACAATCTCGACGGAGTTGTATTTCTCATGGTTCATGCCCATCACAAACTTGGCCACTTCAGCAGAAGGGGCAGAGATGATGACCCTCTTGGCCCCATCCTTCAAGTGAGCCCCAGCTTTCTCCATGGTGATGAAGACCCAGTGGACTCCACAACATACTCAGCATCAGCATCACTCCATTTGATGTTAGCGAGATCTTGCTCCTAGAAGACAGAATTAGGCTTTCCATTGATGGCAAGTTTCCCATTCTCAGCCTTGACTGTGCTGTTGAGTTTGCCATGGGTGGAATCATACTGGAACATGTCCATGTTGTTAAGGTCAACGAAGGGGTCATTGATGACAACAGTATCCACTTTGCCAGAGTCAAAAGGAACCGTGGTGACCAGGCGCCCAATATGGCCAAACCCATTTACTCCAGGCTTCACCATTGTGTCTCAGGGATGTGGCTGGCACTGCATCAGAAGATGTGGCTGTCTGTCAAAGGGGGAAGAGCAGGGGCACCTGGATGGCTCAGTTGGTTAAGCGCCTGACTCCTGGTTTCGGCTCAGGTCATGATCTTACAGTTTGTGCAGAGCCCGCTTGGGGTTCTCTCTCTCTCTCTCTCTCTCTTTCTCTCAAAATAAATAAATAAATAAATAAACTTAAAAAAAAATTTTTAAATAAAAGGGTGGAGGAAGAGCAGAGAGCCTCTTCATGCTTTATAAAAGTTACAAATAATAGGGGCACCTGGGTGGCTCAGTTGGTTGGGCATCTGACTTCAGCTCAGGTCATGATCTCACAGCTAATGGGTTTGAGCCCTGCATCTGGCTCTGTGCTGACAGCTCAGAGCCTGGAGCCTGCTTTGGATTCTGTGTCTCCCTCTCTCTCTCTGCCCCTCCCCAACTCATGCTCTGTCTCTCTCTCCATCAAAAATAAATAAACATTAAAAAATTTCAAATAAAAGTTACAAGTAATAGGTAAACTCCTCAAATGAGGTAAAGCCTTTCGTACTTAGTCTTGATATAGTTTCTAATAAAAAATCAAAAGGTGAGTAAATGAGAAGTACCAAAGTGACAGCAGCATTGAGGAGTCTGGTTCCTTTTCCCACTTAATTAGCAGCATATACTGTTGCTACATTTTGAGAAAATCCTTGCTTGCATAGTTGTCAAGTCTTTAATGACTTAAAGTATCAGATACTTGATGACCTGATTTAAATA
Organism: Neofelis nebulosa; assembly: GCF_028018385.1. Taxonomy (NCBI): domain Eukaryota; kingdom Metazoa; phylum Chordata; class Mammalia; order Carnivora; family Felidae; genus Neofelis; species Neofelis nebulosa. The sequence continues at coordinate 92,858,552 of NC_080786.1, forward strand.
TAAAACATATTTCTTATAATTTGCCATTACTCTCAGTCATGCTGGGCTCTTAGCATTGCACCAACTTACCACTTACTGTATCCAGAGCAATACTTGTTGTAATGTCAAGTTTTCCCTTGGAGACCACTCACCCATATGAAAGATATGTCATAGCTACAAACTATAAGCCACTGGTTTAAAATTCTTAGGACTCATTCCATTTGAATTAAGTTAAGCTAAATATTAGTTGAGCAAGTTGGAAAGGAAGAAGGGTACCTTCTCTTGTAATTCTGGAAGGAGACAATGAAAGAATTGATTAGGGAAGGTATTCTGTGGTAGGAAAGAGTATAGATGAGGACATCCATGTGGCTTGGGAGTGAGTATATGTAGCCAGAGCAAGCTGGCTAACAGACCTAGTACATTGCAAGACTAAGAGGGCATGCTACATATGTATTACGTGATTGCTATTCTTGGAAGTCACTGTACAGTCTTTTAGGGGAGGCAACATTAGACATTTGAAATAATTTTAGAGAAAAAAAGTGATGTCCTGCATTGATTGCCAAACTTAATTGTATGTCAGAATCACCTAGGGATCTGTCTGTAAAAGTACAGATTTTTGAGCCCCATCCCAGAAGCTTCAGGGACAGTCTAAGAATCTAATTTTTGTTTAAGAAATCAAAAATGCAACTTGAATCTAATTTTTAACAAGGTTTCTATTCGTTCTGATTTAGTTTATTTTCAGAGTTGTACTTGAGAAGCACTGGAATTCAAATAAGAAATCCAATGTAATAAACCCTTGGAAGATGAAATATTCTGAATTTATTCATTGATTTAAACAAACATATCCAAGCATCTAATATGTGCCAGTTATTATGCTATTTTCTTGGTCAACTGATATGAATAATGCATGACTTCTCCCCTTAGGCTTACAGTCTAATAGAATATACATCAGCAGATAAATTATACAATATGGTTAGTGAAATGATAGATGGATAATAACTTCTTATCAGGGTGTTATGGGAGCAAATAGTAGTATCTAACTGGCTCTGGTTGGTTTTAGGTGGGGAAAGGAGGCAGAATCAAGAAAGGCTCACTAAAGTGGCTGAGCTTTTCAATAACAGATAATTGACCCTTTCCAGTGGCTTAGCGTGGAAATATTTATAAAATATACATTTCCCTGTGTTTTCAAACAAAACTCACATAGTTAAACTTTCTTTTAAGTTTATTTATTTCTTTGTTTTGAGAGAGGAAGGGTGGAGAGAGAGGAGCAGAGAGAGAGAGAGAGAGAGAGAGAGAGAGAGAGAGAGAGAGAAAATCCCAAGAGAATCCCACTGTCAGTGCAGAGCCCAATGCGGGGCTCAGTCTCATGAACCATGAGATCATGACCTGAGCCAAAATAAAGAGTTGGATGCTTCACTGGCTATTCCACCGATGCCCCTAGTTTAACTTTTTTATTGATGACTTAGCATGATCATGTATTATCAGTTCTTTCACCATACAGCAAAATAGTGATACCTTTTATCACAATATACAGGAGTAATTTTCATCATCCACAGGGCTGCCCAACTGCTATGATTTTGTTATTCTCATTTTTCTGTCCTATCCTCTTTGTTGTCAATCTGATAATGGTCTTCTCTTGTCAATGTGATGGTATGTAGAGTATCTTACTTAAATTTTTCCTTAAAAGTATTTGGACAAAAATATGTGAATAAGTAAAAAGTGTGATGCATCCTGTTAAATATATGAGTTTTAGTACATTTTATGACATCTATTTTTAACCACTTAGCTATCTTGCTTTTTATTATTTCACAGCCACTAAGTGTATATAATACAACTTCATTTTATAGGCAAAGAAACTGAGGATCAAAAATATCAGGGATAATCAGTGGCAATCAAGAGTACAATCTAGGCCTCCTGATAACCAAAATAGTTCCATTTTATAAAATCAGCAGTTCTTAACTAGGGGTTATGGCAAAATCATTTGGAGAATGGTTCAAATTATGTATAAGCTTGGGGCGCCTGGGTGGCGCAGTCGGTTAGGCGTCCGACTTCAGCCAGGTCACGATCTCGCGGTCCGTGAGTTCGAGCCCCGCGTCAGGCTCTGGGCTGATGGCTCGGAGCCTGGAGCCTGTTTCTGATTCTGTGTCTCCCTCTCTCTCTGCCCCTCCCCCGTTCATGCTCTGTCTCTCTCTGTCCCAAAAATAAATAAAAAATGTTGAAAAAAAAAAATTTTCAAATTATGTATAAGCTAAATCCCAAAGGTCCTGATTCAGTAAGTCTGGCTTATTCTTTTTTTTTTTTTTTTCTTTAAGGACTTTTTTCTCTCTCTCTTTTTTTTTCATTGTTACTGAGGTATAATTAACACATAAAATTGTAAGATATTTAAAGTGTATATCGTTGGTGATTTGATAGACATCATGAAAAGATTCTTCTCATCTACGTAGTTAACACATCTGTTACGTACTTGCTCACTTATTTATTTATGTATTTATTTGGAACATTTAAGTTCTCTCTTAGCTTATTTCAGTTATATAATACAAAGTTATCAATTATAGTTACCATGTTTTAAATTAGATCCTAAGATCTATTCATCTTATAAACTCTGTACCTTTTTCCCAATCTTTACCCATTCCCAACTCCTGGCAACTACGTTTCTACTGTCTGTTTCTAGAAGTTTGATTTTTTATTTAGATTCCATATGTAAGTAGTGCCATGCACGATTTGTCTTTATCTGACTCTTTTCACTTAGCGTAATTCCCTTGAGGCCCATCCATGTATTTGCAAACAGCAGGATTTCCTTTCCTCCTGGCTGAATAATATTCCAGTGTCTGTGTATGTGTATGTACACACCATATCTTCTTTATTAATCATCCATTGATTGACATGCACTTAGACTGTTTTCATACCTTGGCTATTGTGCAGTGAACATGAGAGTCCAGATATCTCTTCAGTATCCTGTTTTCATTTCTTTTGAATAAATCCCCAGAAATGGGATTACTGGATTATGTGGTAGTTTAGTTTTATTTTTATTTTTTTAAGGAACTTCCATACTGTTTTTCATAGTCGTTGTACTAATATACATTCCTACCAGCAGTGCACAAGAGCTTTTTTTCATCCACATCCTTGCCCACACTTGTTATCTCTTATCTTTTTCTGTTTTTAATTTTTTTTTATTTATTTTGAGAGAAAGATCAAGAGAGGGGCAGAGAGAGAGAGAGAGAGAGAGAGAGAGAGAGAGAAATCCCAAGCAGGCTCCACACTGTCAGTGCAGAGCCGGACATGGGGCTCAAACCCACGAACCTTGAGATCATGACCTGAGCCAGAGTCAATAGTCAGATGCTTAACTAATTGAGCCACCCAGGCACCTGATCTCTTTGTCTTTTTTATGACAGCCATTCTAATGGGTGTGAGGTGATATCTCATTGTAGTTTTTGATTTGTATTTCCCTGATTAGTGATGTCGAGCACTTATTCATGTACTTGTTGGCCATTGTCTTTTTGGAAAAATGTCTCTTCAGTTCCTTTGATCATATTTAAATCAGATTGCTTGTTTTTTTGCTATTTAGTTGTGTGAGTTCTTATATATTTTGGACATTAACCCCTATCAGATATATGATTGGCATGTATTTTCTCCCATTCCATAGATTGCCTTTTCACTTTTTTGATGGTTTCCTTTGCTGTGTAGAAGCTCTTTCATTTGATGTAGTTCCACTTGCTTATATTTCCTTTTGTTGGAACATATATATATTTTTTTTAATTCTTGGAAGATTCTGATGCACATCTCCCAACCACCACACTATAATCTGGCTCTTAGCTATATTTTAATACATATAGTTCCCATATATCAGAATCTATTTCTGAATAGTTATATAGTATAGTCAATAAATGGCTGTAGAGTCTAGATCATGAGAAAGGGAGAGACTTTATTTTTTTTATTAATGTTTATTTTTGAGAGAAAAGGAGAGAGAGAGGCACAGAGTGTGAGTGGAGGAGGCACAGAGAGAGGGAGACACAGAATCTGAAGCAGGCTCCAGGTTCTGAGCATCAGCACAGAGCCTGACATGGGGCTCAAACTCACAAACTGTGAGGTCATGACCTACGCTGAAGTCTGATACTTAACCAACTAAGCCACCTAGGTGCTCCTGAGGAAGGAGAGACTTTAGAGTTTACTCTAAGAATGTCTCCTAGAGGGTTTTTAGCAGAAGGGGATGTGATCTAATTTGCATTTAAAAGGATCACGCTAATTACTATATGAAAAACAAATGGGAAGAGGGGTGCAAAGGGGGGAGAAATGAGTAGGCAAGGCTGTAGTGGGGAGATCATTTAGGAGATGATTGCATTAATTCAGGCAAAGAGAAGGATCAAGGCTTTGACCTGGATGCTAATAGTGGAGATGGTGAGAAATGAACTGATTTTTGATATATTTTTAAGACAAAAGCAATAGGATTTTCTGACAAATCAGATATGCAGTATGAAATGAGTTAAAGATCACTCTTAAGTTTTTGGTCCTTTGAGTAACGGGAAGGATGGAGTTGCCTTTTACTGGGAGAAGAATAGTCTTAAGAGGAAGATCAGGAAATTATTTTCAGATATGTTAAATTTGAGGTGCCTGTTAGACATCCAAATTGTAGTCTAGTGGATATGGTAGCCTGAAGTTCAAGGGACTAGTCCAGGATGGATATAAATTTGGAATTCATCAACATAATGATGACATTTAAAATCATAAGATTAAATGAAGTTGTCAAGAGAGCCAGTATTGATAAAGAAAAGAGATCCAAGAACTAAACCTTGGGATGCTCCAACAATTAGGGAGGTAAAGATCACCCAAATGGAGACTGAAAAGGATTAGCCAGTGAAATGGGAAGAAAACCAGGAGAGCGCAATAACCTGGAAGCTATGTACTGCAAAGCCGAAGAGTAATTATTTGTATCAGTTGGGAAGGTAAGATGAAAACTGCTCATTCGTTGATCATTGGATTTAGCAATGTGGAAGCCATTGGTGACCTTGATAAGGAATGTTTTAGTGGAGTGATTGGGGCACAAGTGTGACAGGAATGAGTTCAAAAGAGAATGAATGTAAGGAAAAGAATTAGAGACTTGAGAATAGACACCTCTCTGGAGAACTTTTGCTGTAAAAAGGAATAGAGAAGTGGTATGGTAGCTGGAAGAGGACTTGAGTTCAAGAGAAGCTTATTTTAAGATGGGAAAAATTATGGCATGGTTTGTATGCTGATAGGACTTATTCAACAGAGAGGGAATATTTGATGATAAAAAGGAGAATTGATAGAGCTACACCTTTGATAAGAAAAGGGACATAGGATCTCAGGCATAAAGAAGAAAGGGATTTGGCCTTGGGGACACAGAGAGTTTCTCTGTAATGGCTGGAGGAAAAGCAGATTATATGGGGACAGATGCGGGGAGGTGAATAGATATGTGAAGAACAGGCTGTCGAAATTCTCTTCCGATTGCTTCTGTCTCAAGAAGCAAGGTTCTTACCTGTTCTTAAGGATAGGGAAAAGATTTTGGAAATTTGAAAAAGAAGAGAAATTGTGAAATAGTTATCTAGGAAAGGAAAAGAGGGAATGGACTATGAAACTTATTAAAGGGCAGCCCCAAAGGTAGGCTGGAATTTAAAATGAATCCAGTCAGCTTGAATGTGTATTTTTCTGAGTTTCACATTCAGCTAAGCTGGGTTACAGTTATGGAATTGGAGAAAAGGTGGATAGAGTCAAGGTTCGAATTTGGTCAGATGAACACAGTGCAAGAGAGGGGCAAAGGAGTGACTGAAGTGATGAATTATGGCATTTATCCACAGGAAGTGAAGATTTGGAAATGGAGGGAGAGCTGTAAATGTTAGGATTGTTGTATGAGAGAGTATTAGAGGGAGGACTCTTGAAAGACAGGAGGTGATCAGAGAGGTGGTATGAGAATGATACGAAAGAGCCATGCTGATACGGAATGTCCAGTGCTTTAAACTGGAATGAGGGTGCTCCTAGTGTCTTTAGTGGTTATAATAATTATTTTGATGGATTGATTTGTTAGGTTCATGACTACAAAGAAGGAACCCCAGAAGAGAAGACCTACTATATAGAATTATGGGATGTTGGAGGCTCTGTGGGCAGTGCCAGCAGTGTGAAAAGCACAAGAGCAGTGTTCTACAACTCTGTAAATGGTAAAAGCATTTTTTATTTCTACTGTACATTAATGGTCTAGGAGTACAGATAATCAGATATAGAATATGCTATGGGATGCTTAGACACGTCTTATTTTAAGGAAGATCTAATGTACTGACAACTTTTTAAATTTGCATATCACATTTTATTTTTTTCTTAATGTTTATTTATTTTTGAGAGGGAGAGATACCTGGAGCAGACTTCCAGGTGGAGGTGTATAATCAAGGACATAACTGGAATGCACAAAGCACCTACTTGTCAAGGGACTAAACCACTGAGAGCTATAATTTACATATAGAATTTTTTTTATCTTCTGCCCCTTTCTTAGTTCATTTTTTTAAAGCACTTTTTTTTTTTCCTTTACTGTGAAATATAATCCCAACTTGTCTTTGATGTACAAGATTTGGTGTCTCACGGGGCACCTGGGTGGCTCAGTCAGTTAAGTGTCTGACTTCGGCTCAGGTCATGGTCTCACAGTTTGTGAGTTTGAGCCCCATGTTGGGCTCTGTGCTGACAGCTCAGAGCCTGGAGCCTGCTTCTGATTCTCTGTCCCTATCTCTGTGCTCCTCCCCTGTTCTTGTTCTGTCTCTCCCTCTCTCTCTCTCTCAAAAATAAATAAACATTAAAAAAAAATTTTTTAAAAAAAAGATTTGCCATCTCACCCTTTTCCTTCTGGTAGATGCTTAGCTCTTAATTGCACCTCATTTATACTATGCTTAGATCACATTCAATATTAGGTAAACATTGCAATTATTCAGTACCTTCTTCGTTCTTATAGCCCCCTTTTAATATCTTATCTTCCCATATCATAAGGTGTTGTGGATACTACAACAAGAAGTAGAGATGGCCATTGGATACATACTATAAAATACAGGATGAGTTGTGTTCGTTCAGACCTGAAGTGTCACAATCTATTTGAAGAAACAAAACATTCATAAATGGAACAAAACAGTTATAAGATGGTGACACTAATATATGATATTGTCAGGCAAGAAAATACATGATAATGGCATATATTAATAGAATGTATATAAATGAGAAAAACAGTAAGGTCAGACTGGTGTAGTGTTCAGTGACTTCTTAGAGAACAGAAGAGAAGGAAATGAAACCTGGTTTAGATCTAGAATCAAGTGATAAACTTGGATTATATCAATCAAATGACTTGACAAAGTTGCTACCACTCTGATCTGGCAAAGCAGGTTTGGATATACAACACTTTTGCCGTTTAGATCTTTTTGAGAAAGAGTTAAGATCAAAATTATAAATACATAATAAAGACCATTTAAATCCTAGAAACTTTATGGAGTTCTGAGTTGTGAACTTATTAAGTGCTGAAGAAGTCCATCTAAATCCATATTTATTTATCTTTTTTATACCTACTATTCATTAGTGATTTGTCTCTTCCTTGAATATTATTGAAATAGTTGCATATATATTATGTTAATAATATATATTATGTTAATTTGTATATATGACAAAACTGAGATATATTCCTCTTTCTTAAAGTTTAAAAAGAAATCCCTGTTAAGAAAGGCCAATTTTTATGTTCTTTCACCTTAGCTCTGGAACATTTCTCTTGGTAGAAGCACTGAAGGTTCTTTACTCCATCTACCATCCTTGGTTTCTTAAGAAACAGAGCAGAAGGATCACTCCATTCAAATGCACAGTCTTTACTCTTAACAGTTGCTTTCTTCCCTCAAACCCTACCTTTCTCCCACTGTGATGAAGTGTCTGTGCCCCTTTTGAAGGTTAGAACATATTCTGATTAACTGTCACACTGACTTCTTTCCTTTGGGCCCCACTGTGGCCCTTATCGCCCATAATCTACCAAGAAAGAACTTTCAGCTCATTGGAAAATAAAGAAAAAGGGTGCTCAAATGTCCTTAAAAGCTCAAAAGCCTTAAAGAGAGAGCCTCCAAAAATAAACTCCTCCCTATTCAGCTAATAGCTCATCTAGGCCTTTGTAATCCTTGCATCTCCCAACCAAAAGCCTCACCCATAATTTTTTGATATTTATATCTGGGAAGTTAGGGAGAGAAGAAAAAGCCACTCCTTTGACTTAATTCTGCTTTCCCCCAATCTTTTGCTGTTAGATTACCTGAGTTCAAATTCTGCCTAACTCACTTACCATGTGATTTAGAGCAAGTTTCTCAGCCTCACTGAGCTTTAGTTTCCACACGTGTACAGTGAAGATGCTAATTCTTACCTAACATGAGGGATGTTCTGAAATCAAATTAGAGAACACATATAAGGCACAATGTGTAGCATATAAGTGCTGAATAGATATTAGCTATATTCTTTAATGGTAGCTCTTTTTAAATCTATCCTGTATCATGTGTCCTTAATGCCTAATAGAACCCATTATTGAGGAAAGTAGAGTGAGTACAATTGAATACAGGGCAAGTGTCAGATCTGTATTTCTCTATTTGTTCCAGATGCCAGGAGGATACAGATTTATCTGAGCAAGCTGTAACTTGCACAAGCACCTTATTTGCACAAATGTCTATAAAAATCGGAGAAGCCAAATAGTTCTAACTTTTCTGCCCTTCTTTTTCAAATTGACATATCTCACATCTTGAAGACAGAGGAATCATCAGTTTCACATCATCTCTTCATAGTAGAATCTAGGTAACATAGGAAATGGTTGAGGGTTTGAAAATCTGTAGTCTTCTAACCACATGATGATACTCTAAACTCTGCTATGCATTTTCCTCTTTTGTCTACCTGCTCTGCATTTTTGTCTGCTATACCTGATTCTATGTAATTGTATTTCTGAACCTCATTACATTTTGTTATTTTTCTCAATCTCTCAGAAGTCCACCTATTTTCTACTATTCATACTTTTTGACTGGCTTTTCCTACCTTCTTCTAGTGACATAGTTCTTTTGCTCTATTAACTATCTCATAGATATCAAGCTTTCATAGCTAGTCATTAATTCAAAGAACTAAAAGATTAGACTTTTGAGTTAATTAGGCTCAGGTGATTTACATTTTGTCAGCTGCAAAATAGCAATTATATCAAATTAAATAAATATATTTTTCATAAATTTTTATTATTTAATATTTTATTAAGTAGTAGTGTATGTGTGATATCTATGACGGTACTATGCACAGTGCCGAAACAATTAGCTTTTGTAGGAATATAATTTCTTAAATACTTGAAATAGTTTTGATTCCTTTCATTGATGAGGTAGTTCTATAGTTAGGACCAGGCAGAAGAAGCACTCATCAAGTGTTTAATAAAGAAAAGCAGAAAAGACATTTCTAAAAGTTTACTGACATTTTGCCAGCCCCTATAGAATTAAAAAGGGTTATATAACTGACAAAGAAAATTTTGTAATTAATGATTTGTAGAAATTTGTAGAGCAAATTTTAAATTAATTGTGCCTGTGTTTGTTAATCATCCTAGAATGCTAGGTTTATTCAGCAACCTTGTATTTACTTAGCCTCACTTTGCCAGTTGTAAAGTGAAGAGAAATTGTTGGAGTATTGACATGAGTTTCTTTGATTATTTTAGGTATTATTTTAGTACATGACTTAACAAATAAGAAGTCATCCCAAAACTTGTATCGTTGGTCATTGGAAGCTCTCAACAGGGATTTGGTGCCAACTGGAGTGTTGGTAACAAATGGGTAAGCCCAGATTACTTCACTTTTAGTGTGAAATGTTACAGCAATCACAGGAATATACCTAACACAATAACACTTTGTAAGATGTCTGATTCGAAATTTTTTTTCTCTCCGTCTATAGATTGTCTTTTTATTCTCTTACCAGTTATCTTTCAAGCATTAGTTTTTCGTCTTGATGCAGTCTGATTTCTCAATTTTTTCTCTTACATATTGTGCTTTGGGTATCAAGTCTAACAACTCTTTGCCTAATCTCAGATCATACAGGTTTTCTCCTGTTTCTTTTAGAAACTTTGTTGTTGAAAGTTTCTCTTTAGATCTGTGACCTGGTTTGAATAAGTTATGACGTGTGGGGTTTTGATTGAGGTTGACTTTTGTATATGAATGTCTGGTTTCTCCAACACCATTGGTTCAAAAGATTATCCTTTCTGCATTGAATGTCTTTTACTCCTTTGCCAAAAATCAGTTGACCATATTTATATGGTTCTATTTCAAGACCCTCTGATTCTGTACAATTGGTCTGTGTGTCTGTCCCTTCACCAATATGACATTGTCTTCATTATTGTAACATTATAGTAAGTCTTAAAAGTATATAATGTGGTTCCTTTTTCAGAATTGGTTAGCTATTCTAGTTCATTTGCTTTTCCATATAAATTGAAACCAACTTTCTATATTGACAAAAATTCAGCTTGGATTTTGATTGAATTGCATTTAATCTATAAATCAAATTGGAAAGAAATTTTGTTGCATGTTCCAATCCATGAACACAGTATGTCTCTCCATTTATTTTTCAAAGCAAATTCTAGACATTGTATCATATCGTCTATATATACTTCTGTGTATAACTTTAAATGATAAGGACTTTTTTAATATAACCAAAATATAATTGTTCCACTTAAAATTTAATAATGATTCCTTACTATTAAATATTATTTTAATTCCCCACATGTCTCATAAATGTTGATTTGCTCAAAATAGTATCTAGATAAGATCTATTCATTGTATTTTGTTTGTTAAGTACCTTTTAATCTTACATTCCCCTTACCCCCCCCTTTTTTTTCTTTTGCACTCTGGCAGTTTGTCTGTGAAAGATAGTTTGCTTGTCCTGTAGAGTTTCTTGTATTCTGGATTTTGCTGACTATATCCGTGTAATGTCTGTTTACCTTGTTTCTCTGAATCCTAAATCTTCTCTAAAATGATAGTTAAATATAAAAAGATGGTCTAAAAGATGCAGGGGTTTTTGTTTTTTTGTTTTTGCCTAAGTGGTATTATACATATAATTACAGTACCTGGTTGTCTGTCTCTTTGTGATGTTGACTTGTTACCAGCCATATCCATCCATGATAAAATTCCCCATCTGTTTTTTATCTAATGTTTTTTTTTAAAAAAAAGAGGTTTCGGGGTGCCTGGGTGGCTCAGTCAGTTGAGCGTCCGACTTCAGCTCAGGTCACGATCTCATGGTTCGTGAGTTCGAGCCCCGCGTCAGGCTCTGGGCTGATGGCTCAGAGCCTGGAGCCTGCTTCTGATTCTGTGTCTCCCTCTCTCTCTGCCCCTCCCCCATTCATGCTCTGTCTCTCTCTGTCTCAAAAATAAATAAACATTAAAAAATTTTTTAAAAATAAATAAAAATAAAAAATAAAATAAAAAGAGGTTTCAAGATCAAATTTCAAATTGGATATAAGATTCAATGAAAAAGCGAATAAAAAGAAAAGCTAAAAAGAGAAACAAGAGAATAAGTTAAATGTATATGGCACCATACATATGTTATGTTACATATAGAATACATGTATATGTTGATTCACAACATATATATTATGTGCGATGTATGTATGTTATGTTATATGTACAAATATTTGTTAATGTACAAAGATTATACAAGACTGCAAGTGACAGAGATAGATGTCTATCAAAAATGATGACTGATAAAATACATACAAAAGTTCGTATGTGAGCCAGAGTTAGTATCAGAAATACTCCTAAAGGAGGACACTCTGAAAATTTTATTCTGTAATAAACCAGATTTCAATTTTGGACTACATCTCCTAAATCAATGTCAGTGTTGGTAAGAAGAATCAAAGGCCTTGAACTCAAGCTATTATTGGCTTGATGCAGTAAATACAACGATAATATTTTTAAGGAATGGCAGGTTACATAGTTGAAAACACTTGTGTTCCAAGGCTAGGCAGTAACTGAAGCACTGTAAGATTATTGTGAAGGGCGAAAAGATGTGGTAATTTTGCACACACACTATACACCCCCAGTTTAGATTATTTAAAGAGAAAGACAAATAATGTCAAAGGAAGAAGAAAAGCTAAGCTCAACTGGGTTGTATTGATTGTATTGTGCAATATTGATTTGCTGTCATAAAGTGTCTGCAACCAGATTTTGCTGACTATTGTAAATTGAGCTTATAACATGTCAGGAATAAAACGTCTGTTTTATTTCTCATATGTGAATAGAATTTAATTGAACAACATTGGCTCTATATTCCTTTCAGTAATAGAAGGAACACCACTCTGTCCTTTGTGTAAAAAATTGAAAAAAAAAAAAAAAAAGGATTGTAATAGCCAGTCACCCAATACCACTAACCATGAGTGATCCATATTGTCTGTCCTCTCTTTCCCATGACTCTTGTGTCAGCACAAACAACTATTTGGCTTTTAATTCTTTCCTTTTACTTTTCGTTTTGCATTTCAGCTGTTTCTTTTCCTTTTCCATTTGTTGAATCCATCTTGTCCCAGGCATAGCATCATCTGTGGTCAATTTTTCTGGCCTTCAGCACCCTTGTTTCTTATTTTCCTGAAATGATCTATTTTTCTTTACTATTCATAGACAGAAATATGTATGGTAGGTATAGAGCTTATGCATGCCCAGAAGCTTGTCATTTTCCCCTCTGGCAAAAGGTTTGAGTGCCATGCTAGGTTCTTGCATTTTCATTCCATTGAGGTTTGAATTCACTCTGTGCATCTACCTAGAAAAATTCCTGAGCTGTTAGCCTGAGAATACAGAACTTTGGGAGAGGTCAAGTTAACCTACTTTCATATACCTGGTGGACATTCAGTTATTCAAGTAGTCTATAAAGATTCATGGAAACAAAATTTGAGTAGTTAGATGAATAGTTGGAACTCTATAGATGGTGAGGATGGATTGATAAATGAATAAGTATTTGGAAGAAATTGGGAGAAAAGTAGGTTTATAGGTGATGGGTAAGCGAGAGTCAGTGAAATCTCAGTAAAATAGCGTAAGCTACTTACATTTAAACATTACACATCTACATCAGAAGGGTAAATTCTATTCACCTCTTCATTATTACTTATTACAGGGATTATGACCGGGAACAGTTTGCTGACAACCAAATCCCACTGTTGGTAATAGGGACTAAACTGGATCAGATTCATGAAACCAAGCGCCATGAAGTTTTAACTAGGACTGCTTTCCTAGCTGAGGATTTCAATGCAGAAGAAATTAATCTGGTATGTGTTTTCACTCATGCATTTTTGTGTTATTGTTAGGCAAAGCCAAAATTGAAGACTTAGGTCATATATTCTCATGAAAGAAGTTTTATACTTACTATCAGTCATTTGGGTTCTGATCCAATATGTAGTGAAAATTGGAATCAACATAGACTGTCAGATAGGGAATAGTCAACTCAACCTTCTTATATGCTGATCTGTGGGAATGTTCAAACTTTGTTCTATGAATAATGTCAACCCTGGGCTTTTTCTTGAAAAGATTTTTTAAGATCATACCAAAATCAAAATAATTAAATTAAGGTAACAAAGGTCACTGACATCTTGATTATTCTTGCTTTAGAAAAGCCTCTCAGCTTCTTAAACTACAGACTTTAACTTCAAGAGCAAAGAAATAGATAAATGAGAAAACTACAAACTGTGTAAACTAGGAGTGCTTCATGAGCAGTAATTAATACAAAGAGCACTGAGTTTCTTCCTGAGAAAATTTAGCTCAATTTGAACTGGATGCTAAAAAGGCTAAGAGAAGTTTTCACATAAGCCAGATAATGTTGCCCAGAGAAGGATCCTGGCCAGCAGCTTCAGTCATGGTTTATATGTCATTGTTCACAAGTAGGATTTCTGTAACATATTCAGTGCACTGGCAATTCCAGACATATGGTGCTAGTTGTGGTTTAATAATACTAACGACTAGGGGCTCCTGAGTAGCTCAGTTGGTTAAGTGTCTGACTTTGGCTCAGGTCATAATCTCGTAGTTCAGGAGTTCAAGCCCTGAGTTGGGCTCTGTGCTGACAGCTCAGAGCCTGGAGCCTGCTTTGGATTCTGTCTCCCTCTCTCTCTGACCCACGCCTGCTCACGTTGTTTCTGTCTCTCTCTCAAAAAAAAATAAATAAATAAACATTAAAAAAATTTTTTTAACTAATGATAATGAGTAATCTACTGAGCATTTATTACATGCCACGTACCGTTCTAGTGTTTTATGTGCATTATCTCACGTTTGTCTTCACATCAACACTGTAAGGTAGGTACTGTAATTAACTCCATTTTAAAGATGAATATTAGAACCAGAGAGAGGTAACTAGGCCGTGGTTATACAGACAGGTCAAACCAGGCACTCTGACTCCAGAGCCAGTGCTCTGCAATTGAGCCTGTCTTCCACTTAATTATTCTCCAACTAACGTTTAGAATCTTGGAACTGAAAAAGCTCTTACAAATCATCTAAATCACTAATTACCCAAACCTGACTATATATTTATACTATCAATGTAGCTGTGAAAAAATTTGAATAAGTGCTCCACCACTGGAGCTTTTTATTCATAATATCTGACAGGAGGACCAGGGCTCTATAGTTTTAGCTAATGACTCAGGTCATTCTGATGCCCTTACTCAAAATCAACAGTTGTGAACACTGGTTGGTTCAAACCAACCTCTACCCCATAACTGAATCCACTTCTGCCTGCCATTCTGTTATTTTTACATTCTGCTTTGTGGTGGGGGTGCCTTATTTTTCTCACCTGCCACCATGGAATATTCACTGTCAATGCCCCAGCTAGTTGAACTGGACCATGATATTTCAGAGGATTTCTGCTACAGAGGATATATAATGTCCTTGTTGAAGAAGTGTTGAAGTTACTTTGTTTCAACATTATTTCCAATGGGAAATTTGCCATTGAATATACTTAATTTGTTCCAGTAATTACTTTCCATATATTTTGGAATCTATCTGTTTGTAGTACCTGTGGGTTTTTGTGACAATCACCCAGGTATGTATTTTTCCTACTTTACTTGCAAAGGCAGCACCATCTTTTAATTGTTAACAAGTTATAAAGGACTCAAGTGGTGGTACTTTGGCACACATGATCTCCACAGAGTTCACATACAGCATACTTTTGCCCTGTTATCAATGTACAGCTTCAAGAATACAACAGAAACAAGAGGGTTTTGAGGATTCAGGGCAGAAAAATGAGGAGGAAAATTTGATAGGAGTTTCAAAAAGAGATAGCAGTCAGAAAGACTCAGCAAGTAGATATTAAGCCTCAAGTAAAAATGTAATGTAACAATATTAGTTACAATATTGAATTCACTTAAAACTGTTTTAAAAATAAGAATCAACATAAATGTATATATCAAAGGTGGAATCAAAGTTACTATCTTGTGCCTGAAAAAAAGTAAATTGGTTTAAATTATAAAAAGGGAAATGATTACTTATTTTTTAAAATCCTGTTAGGCTTATTGTGTCTAGGACAGATTTTCTCTGTTGTGTGTTTACTTCAAAGTGATTATATTGAAGCATCTTCCCTAGTTTCCTTCCCTTCCTTTCTCAAGTTTTGACAAGCTATTTTAAAGCTATTAATCTTTGGTATTTGCCCCCAGCCATGGTCAATGGCAGATGGCTCTTTCAACTCTAAAATTGGCATCCTAAAATCATAGGGTGTCTCTAGCCTGGTCAGTGTAAAACCGTGACCCTTAGAATTAAGCTTTGTTTGCTGTTTGATTTAGGTTTTGTATTTAGCACTATAGCTCTATCTTGAATCATCTCTGAAGTCTTTTGACATTGTGATGACTATGTAATCAATATCCATTTTGGAAAACATGTCTAACATAAGTCTACCTAAGGTTTGTGTCTCATATGCCCCAACTGCTGTATAAATGTGTTTATACATTTTTTGAAGTACAACAGTTTCCACGATGATGTTTCAGTCTCTTTACCCCATACGTGGAATTAACGTTCATTATGTTAGGTGCTTTTGTGCCTGAAAATTCAATCTGATAGCATTTTCTTAGAATGAAGAGAGAACTAATATTTCAGTATCTGCTATGTATGTGCCAGACATGCATTATCTTATATAACTTTCATGAAAATCCTGTGGGGTAAGTATTGTTATGTTATCTTCATTTCACAAATTAGTAAGCTCAAGTTGAAAGGCTTAGTAACCTAACCAATGCTATACAGTCTAGAAATGTTGGGACAGATATTCAGATTCAAAACTTTCTGGCTAATTTACTGGTTTTTCTAGTACTCTGTGATTTTTGAAAAGCTTGTTATAGTTAGTCTCTTTTTTGGTGTGGTTTTGGAAAATGCATTATAGTTTCCAGCCAAAATGAAAAATGTGAGTCTTGAAGTGTTATATATGAGTGAAAGAGGTGATTATTACACAGTTTACTACAAAGGAATCATGTGGGTTTAGAGATTACATACAAAACAGAATAAATGCAACAGTAATTGCAGTAATTGCCCAAGGGACATAGACCATCTACAACTGAAATACAAATGCCATCTTTGTAAAGGAACCTGTCTGATACCCTTATAGTTTGGCCTTAGGTGGCATTTGAGGTAAAAATCAAAGTGCTCTATCTCTTGAGGTGGCAAGTTAATGATGACAAGCAAAGGCAGCTTGACACTGGAATTCCAGGAAAAGAATAATAAACCTTTTGAGATCTTTACTGATTATTGTAATGTACTAGTTATTTCATTGTAATGTTCCAAATTGTTTTGTCTCTTCTGGGCCCCATTTTTTTTTCCTACTTTTCAAAATCCTGTTAAATAGTAATAGATTGTTACTTAATAATAAACCTACTGTTTATTTTTTATTATCAAAAAATATATTTATTGTTTATTATTATCTTTATGGCTTACCAAGAGATGTAGTACTTTGCATTCAATGAGTGAGAAATCCCTGGCAACTGTTTTGTTTGTTCTTTGCTCCTCTAACTCCTGTTTTCATGATTCCCGCTTTGTGTATGAACTATATACTACTTGATTAGATGATGCTGTTGAGTAACTCGTACTAAAAAATGAAGTGTTAAGTTTTAAGTGTTAAGTGTTAAGTTTTTATTGGCTCTATTTCTGCTTTTAGGGTAAATGTAGGTAGGTCACATGATTAGTGTCTTGGTTTTCTTATTAGTAAGATTAGCAATCCTCTTTTCCGTTATGAATTATTTGATGGTGAATACATTGGTTCAGTGTGCTCTATCATAGCATAAATGACAAAAAGCGCCCTTATCTTCCTTTAGCACTTTCCGCTTAGCTTTGTGCATTGTAATTTGAAAATTACTTGAATATTTCATGAGAGTATTATGCCTAACATTTTACTGTAGAAAAGTGCAACAGGAACAGTAGTGACTAACAAGGAGCTGATGTTTCCTGACATATGTGGATCTTATGTTTTATCTTCTAGGATTGCACAAATCCACGGTACCTAGCTGCAGGTTCTTCCAATGCTGTCAAGCTCAGTAGGTTTTTTGATAAGGTAATAGCTCCAATTAAGTTATTTTTAAACTTAATTTATATATTATGGGAGTTTAAAGTTTTTGGAGAATGCTTTGCCCTTTTATTCCTTCATCCTGAACTTCATAGCCTGAACATTTGTGTTGATCTCTCTTATCTGTTGGTATAATTGCTCAAGGCCTGCTGACGTATTTATTTTATCACTAGTGTTCTCTAAGCAAAGGATGAAAGCTACTGGATTTAAATGAGTTATTTTAAAAGAAACCTAATTTCCCTCCTTAAAACAAATTACGTTTTCCTGTTTTCCAGCTCTTCTTGTATTTATTCACATCCTCTCAGCCCCCACAAAAGGCACAGAACCCAGGAGATTCTGCCTAAAGCCCTGCGTTCTTTTTGCTCTCCCAGCTGTTATTATTCTCCACACAAATGTTATTATTACTTTTAAGGTTATGTCATCTTGATTCCGTAATTTTCCCTATCAGAAACCTTTGCATTCCAAGTATTGACTCTTGCTAGCATCATCTTATTGTCCTGAACTGGAATGAAAATGTAGAATGACTCAGCATACTGGTAATTTAGAGCACTGTTTGTCCTTCCTTCGCAAGGCCATAGGGCTCCATTGCACATAGTATTGACCAAGTTTAAGTTGTTTGCCTCATGTTGACATTGCATAGTAAAGTTAAAGAATGTATTTCTGTATGTATTATTGAAAAAGATTGATTTGTGTATTACATTTCCTTTTAAGAGGACAAGAAAAACATTTCCCTCCTCATAGCTCTTCTTTGTGAATCATTTTTCTTTTATCTATTTAGGGATCTAATATTTGGCCCTTTTGTCCATTATGTCATAACAAGATAAGCCCCACACCCCTACCCGTTTAATACGAGAACCGTTTGCTTCATTGCAGAACTTCCCAGCTGGAGTGTGGCAAATATGGTACAAGTGTGCCGAGATAGTGATGCCCTCAGTCGAAGCAGCCAGAGCCCCCCAGGCTAACTGATCGGCAGCCTCTTTCATTGAACCCAGCGTGCTGTACAAATATTAGCATTTTCTAAATGTGCCATAACATGGAAAATGTTGGGAAGCAGTGCAAGGAACTGGATTTTCCCTCCACGTGACTTTCAAGCTTCAAACATAAGAACTTCCATTTAGTTTAGATCCATGGCCTCCATCAGATACACTGTTCTGCCCCGAGAGAAACAACTTACAGATCTTTGTCTGACACAGAAAGATCCCACAATATATTGCTTAATTTGTTAATAATTTATTAATTTGAAAATTGATGAAGGGGATAGAAAGGTACAAACTTTCAGCTGAAAATTGAGTAAGTCACAAGGATGAAGAGTACAGGATAGAAAATACAGTCAATAATATTGTAATATGGTGACAGATGGTAACTACACTTAATTGTAGTGAGCATTTTGTAATGTAATAATTGTTGAATCACTATGTTATATACCTGAAACGACTATAGTATGTCAACCATACATCAATAAAAAATAAAAAATGTTTTAAATGTTAATAAGTTAGACTCTAGAGAAACAATGGGTTATAGACTAGTGTGACCTGAGTTGTCAGGCAAGACTTTATTTTAAAAAATCAGAGGGAACTTGGTTCATTTTAAGAAGAGAACAATATTTGGTAAGAGAAAGACACTGCAAGTTGAGAGTAGGGAATTAGGAGCAAAAGCAAAAAGTAGCATCATTCTTCATCACCACAGTGAAAGGTATATGGATCAGGAAGTTGGCCAGACCTCCAGACTAACATGGTTGCCTCAAAACACGGGACCTGGCAACTAAATTTTGCCCAGTTTTCTACCATATCTTCCAGAATTTAGTATAAAGATTTATTTACCAACAGGGAATCTAGCTCCTTCTCCTGACTCCCTTTAGTAGTAATTCTTCCCCACTCTAGAATGATAGGGTTTTCCTGACCTGCTGTGGAGGAGTCAGCCTCTTCTTGGTTTTTGTGGGATCCAGTATTTTGATATATGTGCTAATCACAAGCCAGGTTTTCTACCTCTGTGGCCAGTGAATGCAACCTTACACTGGGTCTCTTGTGGCTAAAAGTAACCCATAGTCTCAACGGTAGAAAGAATCCAGATGATTTGGTTGTCAAGCCGGTGAGATCAAGGTGGCACAGCCCTGGAAGGAGACACCATGCTCTTATTCAGGGGAATTCTTAGCTTCATAATTCTGGATTCCAGTGTCTTAGAGAGTTAATCTGCATCTAATCTGTATTCTTATCCAATTGGCTTTTCTTAATCACAACAGCTCTGTGTAAAGAAAATCATACCGCCTTCACAAAGGCGGTTTCTCAAGTGTTAGAACAGAATTCATTATTTTTTAAAATTATTTTGTATCATCTGAAAACACGGTACTCTTAAATTATATTAGGGCATGTATTTTTGAGGGGTTTTTTTTTTCAATAGTAGTGATGGATTTGTGCGGATACATCCACTGTATTACCGCATTTCTCCTGCTGACCAAATACAGTTCTGAAACTACTGAATTAAGGATGCAGATTAAGTCCATAGAAAGAAGCTACTTGAATGCCTTTGATGTTGTGTCATCTGTCTCCATTGAGGACCTGCCAAATTTATCGCTGCGTTTACTCAAGGGATGTGGTGGCAGTTCACTACATTACACAGACTTGGCTATAAGGAATACCTGTACTATTGTAGTAGTAAAAGTGTTCTGCTTTTATCTTATGGGTTCTGTTTTGTATCTTTGAGCTAACTGCTAGGAAACTTTGAGCCAGATTTGCTTCCGTACACTGGGAACTGCATGGGTTATTATCCCATTCTCTTATGATTTAGCCACTTTTGTGTATTCATTTAATTTTTAATCTATTATTAATGCCTTTGGGAATAAGGCAAGCTTTTATGGAAATATGCCCACAATCCTGATCTTACTAGCATGAGATTTAACTAGATGTCCATAACTATTGAAAAAACTCTTCATTTGGGTATATGCCTTTTCGTCCCATTAGTGGTAACCACAGTGAACCACTTTTGCTAAGCCCTTAAAATCTTTATTTGTTTCTCACAGGTCATAGAGAAGAGATACTTTCTAAGGGAAGGTAATCAGGTCTGTATCTATTCTTGACAAAGTGGGCTCTTAAATTTGAAGAGAGGTGATTTCCAAATTTATTTTCAGAAGTGGCTTAAAAAAGGGTGAGGCGGGGGGTGGGGTGGGGATCCTTTGTAGGCAAAAGCATTTTCTTCTGTCCTGCTAAATACAAAAGCAAAAATATCAGATTAAGGGAAAATAAGGTTCTAAGAAACAAAAAGAATGCAGGGATAAGGTTATATTATAAAATCATAGGAGAAAATCATTTGCTTAAGACTCCAGAGGGTACATATCCCAGACCTATCACAATGTGGACAATTCATGTAAAAGTCCAGTAGGCGAATGTTATGAGATTCACCTTCATCTTCCCTGATTTAGATGACACTATCACCAATTTGTTGGCAAATGTTTTCCATTTTGGGAACATTTATTTTATTATTTGAGTAAAACCTCAGAGAGATGATTCTGTAAGGGACAACAGGGTGACATAAAGAAACAGAAAATAAGGGGAAAAATTTATAAGGCTATTAGCACTTGAACTCTGCTTGCTTGAGACTTAACGTGATTATCTTTCTTGCCAACAGATTCCAGGCTTTCCTGATCGAAAAAGGTTTGGGGGAGGAACGTTAAAGAGCCTTCATTATGACTGAATTACGCCCATCCTGGAAGAGTGAGCAAGCGGTGGCAGTTCTGCACAGCTTTCTTCTTGCTGTGTTGATTATTAATATTTCAGCCTTTTAACAGAATCATCCTAAAATGCCACCCTTCAGCCTCACCCTTTAATGGAAAGCTGAAAGGAAGTGACAGCGTGGGAGGTCCAAACTTTGTCCCCATTCTGTTCCTCACCTTTCTGTCCC
Source organism: Neofelis nebulosa (assembly GCF_028018385.1). NCBI lineage: Eukaryota > Metazoa > Chordata > Mammalia > Carnivora > Felidae > Neofelis > Neofelis nebulosa. Next base: position 92,879,954 of record NC_080786.1, read on the forward strand.
TGTTTATAGATTATGTAAAAGCCTTGTGGAAATATGAGATGTTGTCAAAATGATGCAGTAAATGAGCAGTGACAGAGTGCTACAGAAAAAATTTACTCTTCCCAGAATTGGAAGGTTTTTTATAGGTCTGTAACTTTCCCACACTCCTTGCTGAAGGCTTAATTAAGTACTTCAAAAATGTATCTCTGTTGTTTTACCTTCTTGAGGGGAAAGGTTATGTTAACCAGCCCTGGGTTGTCCACCCCAAACAATCTCTGTCGTTTTCAAAGAAGCAAAATGGTGTTATTTAATTGTCTCCACTCTCATCACACACAAGGATGCCTAATAATAGCAGCCCTTGTCTCCCTCTCCTCTCCTTTGCAAATGGTTCAGTGGCTAGAAGAGGCAGACTAATAGCTGGAGTTAAATATAAATAGATTAATAATACATAGAGAACAGCAGTACCAGCAAAGGAGAATTCTCCGAGAAATTGACAGCTCACTAAATCCTTCACTCTGGGTTACAGATGTCTGCACTGTCTTATTGTTTTCTATTTGGAAATAGGCAGGGTGAAATCTAAGACCTGTTCAAGGGCAGTAAGAGAGATTTACAGCCTCTACTGTTTTTATTTTTTTAAAGGAAAAGTCAACTCCTGAAATGTCTCTTAACTGTAGTCGGTAAACTAAGAATGTTATTTTCTGTGTCAACAATGTATTTATGGAGAGAAGTAAAAATAAGTTCTACAGCAACACATTTACATGAATTATGGACTAGGATTCTTAGATTTCATAATCCAACATTTTGTGAGGGTGGTGGTGTATGTGCGCGTATGCATAATTGTTCATCGTTCCTTTTTTTACCCATCTTTTTTGCTTGTTTAATTCTCTCTGCCCCGGTTCTTCTTTAATATATAGACCTGGTTTCCAAAAACTGCAATTTGCTGCCTTATTCAGCACCACCTTTTTACCCATAACCGCTCTCTGGCTCTGAGGTAGGTCTTTGCAGTCCTGATTTTGCTCCATATTAGAAAAAAATAGTAAGTATACACTTTCAGCTCCTCATTTTAAAACTAGGCAAAAAACACTAAGTTCACTTTCTATTCCATTTTAATTAAATTTCAGAAGTACTTTGGAAATCAAGGTATGCTACCAGAAGATCTTAAAATAAGAAGGTTAGCCAGTGCTTTTAGAAAGGCAGTTGTAGGAATTTGGGGAAGGATTTTTAAAACACTTTTGATCAGCTAGCATATTCTCCAGTCTGTCTTCATATCCTCAGCCATAAAACCGAGGCCTGATTTCTTTTTTGACACAAAGTAGAGCTATGCAAATCAGGATCTGTACGTGGAGTATGGCACAAGCGAGTTGTGACAGAGGCTGCACAAATGCATGCACAAAGACCCAACTAAAGCTCTTTGTAAACAATCAATTTAAAAAAATTATACATACATTCTGAAAAAATAAGTAAGTAATACAACGACACAGAAGCAAAAATACATATAACCCTTTCCTTCTCTCCCCTTTCTTCCTCTTTCTTTCCCTTAATTAAAAACCCTCTCTCAATTTCTTTATTTTCTCCCTTGCTAAAAAATAAAAATAACCCATCACTGATGCCTTTCAGGGTCAGCCTTGAAAACTTAGCAGTACCCCTCAACTCCATTTCTTCTTGCTTGTGAGGCTTGACTGAATTATAGTTTTCTGAGAAAAAATAATTTTTAATAATCTAAGGTAAATTTGTTGCAAAGTATTAGTAGCAGCAAAACAAAGCTGTTTACCAAGATGAATGTTATTAGCCAAAGTTCTTGAAAATGAATGTTTTGAAGAATAATTTTTGCTGGGATTTCCTGAGATCCGCTCATCAAAATTGCTTTTGGATAATCAACAAATGTAAATACCAAAATACTTCCTAAAGAGTATTAATTAAATCTTTAATTTTCTTTATGGAACAGGTAATTAGCAATAGAGGTTTTTTGGGGGTTTTTTTCCTGTTGTGATTTAGATGTCTAACCAATGTTATTATTTATCATGGAGGCAACCAGACGTGAAGGCATACAGTCATTCATCTGTCGCTCAGGTGGCAGGGCTCTTCGTTAAAATCCAGCCCAAGATTTGGGTTGACCTCTCCACTTCTGTGCTCTGAAAAGAATTGCTGCTCCCAAAGGGGTTGATCCGTATCACTTTATCTTAGGTTCTCAGAAGTCCCTAAACTTGAGGCATCCATAACATAATCCGTGACAGTGCCTTGACACTGCTATTTTTCTGTCCATTCTGAAAATGGACTGCGTGGAACTGATATGCTGGGCCATCAGACGGAGATGAAGAGCTCCTCACTGCTGCTATGACCAGAGCTTTTGAGTGTCCATTTCAATAGTATATGCCATAGCACCCAACCTAGGGAGGACCTTGTGTGGGTTTTTAATAAATGTTGTTCAATTGAAATTTTTAAAGCACAGGTAGCATCTATTTTAAGAAGTTTGAAGGTGTTACAGGATGTCTGCATTGATTTAATATCTGTTAAAATTCAGAGGAGGATACTGTTTGCGGGGAAGGAGGAGAAGGAAATAAAAAAATCCATTCCTCTGTAGTCCCCAGACTGAGTGAAATCACTATGGTAGGAGAGGAAAGGTTCCAGGCAATCTAGCCCTAGGAGAACCCTGAGCCTCAAATATTCCACAGTATGTTTGCCTGATGCAAAATTGGAGCTGAAGCCTACCAGGGCTGCTCCATAGAGTAGGAAGGGGGTCCGACTTCCAGTTACTATTAGTACCTCCATTTAAGGACTTAAAGCAGTGGCTTTCGGACTCAAATGTGCATAAAAATCCTCTGAAGTGCTTAAAAATGCAGATTCTGGGATTTTATCAGCCCCCCTCTCCTTGCCCAATTCTATGTATATAGGATAGAGCCAGGATTTTGTATCTTTAACAGACAAACCAGGTGATTCTGCAGTGAGTGGCCTGGGATCCACACTCTGAGAAAGATAATAAACTCCTATCATAGAGAATATGCGGAATGTACTTAATGGCACCATTATATAGTTCATCAAAGTTCATCTTGGGCTTCCTTAAATGATTTCGCCTTCATGAGCTGAGCCACTCTTCCCTCTCAAGGTGATACATGCCACAGCAATCATGACATGATTGTCCCATTCTCTATTGGCAAAACAGGAGATGTTTGTTTTTAATGTACTACTGTCATTTTTACTACCACCATGTTCTGCATTCCAGGTGTATTTATTTCTAATAAGATGCCTTGCCATCTCATACACGGTCCCTCACTTGTACCACATTTGTTTTCTCAGCTGGCTAATCACTAAGCCTTACCAAGGTCATCAGTAAGTATTGGTGAAGGATGAAACAAACCCCTGCATTCCAACAAAGACATAAAATCTTGCTCAGTACCAGCAAGTACATTTATCAATTCCATCTTTTTTTTTTGGAGACCCTCTAACTGTAACTTCTCTAACTCCATCCTGGGGTGATTGCTCTCCAGACCTGTCACACTCCTTCACATTACCCTGTAACACTACCCCAGCTCCCAGGATGAAATGTTTGCCACTTTCTCAGTGTGGATCTGTGGTCTTCCAACTGGGATGGGTACACATGTCCCCTCCAAGAGGTGCATGGACACACACAGTTTTAGGGGAATCATTTTCCAGGTCATCCATCTCCATTATGTATGTTAAAATTGTTCTTCTTGTGAATGCAGCTCAGTGCTAGTTCTTACTTCCCACCTGTGCTTTCTTTCACAATTGTCCTTTTCCCACAGTGGAAAAGGAATCTTGCTTATGTAGGAATGTGGTATATTGGCCCAGGGTGTAAATGTCTTAGGATGCCAATAAAAGGACAATTCTAAATATTAGTTTTATTTAAGGACTTTTTTCCACTCACACAATTATTAAAAAAAAAAAAAAAAAAAAAAAATGGCAGACCTCTAAAGGGAGCGGTTCCTGAGTTCCTGAGAACACAGCAAAGAGAGTTTTGGTAAGAAATAACCAAGGCTATGGCACATTTCTTCATGGCAAGTCTTCTTGCTTGGTCTATCAAAATATCAAAATAACATTTTTGTGAAAAATAATTATACAGGCAAAGGAATATAAAATTAACATTTATTTTCTCAACCCTTTCTAAGTAAAATGACTTAGAAAAGGCACATCTAAGTGAAAAGGTAACATTTAATTAAAGTCATTGATTCCAATAGCTGGGTAACCAAGCCTTTTCCAATCAGATTCCCAATTATTTCCTTGCAAAAAAATTAAAGGAGAACCTGAGTTGTTGATAGGTTACTAAAAATGATGTTTATGATAGATTGCTATGTGAGTTTTGATATTTGATTCAGAAGGAGAAGTGAGGTAATAAAATTCCTTCCATTCATATCTACTTATCTATGTGAATGAATTTTTTTTAACATGTCTTAAAACCAAAAAGTAGGATTAAATTATGTTGAATCATGTCTTATTCTGGAAATAAGAACTATAAATGAGAATTACTAATTTGTGGATATACGAACTAATGGGGGAGGCATCCACTTATTAAAAGAAGCATTTCTGGAAAGACTTTACCTTTTATATTTATCAAAATATCCAGTATGTATGGATTACTGTCCTAGAGAAGAATCTTTCCAGTCTCCTATCTGGAGGGTGAAACGTTTCCTGATAGCATTCTCAGGAAGTGCAGTGGAAGAAGGAGGCTGGAGGTTTCATCACTTACCTACACGTGGTTTTGGTCCTACTCTCCACAATCTGGTGGTGTGAATCTGGAACTCCTCTGACTTTTCTTCTGAAGCTTCTGCAGAGGGTAAACCTAATTTCTACTAGAATCTGGGAGAAGCAGATACCTGCTGTCTCCACTTCCTGGTCCTTTTCAAATTCTCCCCCTCACGCGTTCCCTGTATTGTTTCACCGAATCTATCCTCCTCTGCTGGTTTTTAGCATCTTTGTTCTTGTTGCTCACAACTTTGACAGCGTGACTCTGTTCTGATCCAGTGTGTGTTTGCCTTGTCCCTACACAAACTTCTCCCTCCACTGGGTGTCTTTTTGACACCTGCCCAGATGGCATCCCTCAATCCCTGCTTCAGATGTCTGCCAAACTTTCCCTTCCCGGTCTTCCCTCACTAGACCCCTCCACTCTGCCCTAAACACAGCACTTTGAATGCACTGCCCTTCCACTTTTCTGTGTTTGCACACGCTCTTTCCTCTGCTCAATGCCCTATCCAACTCATCCTGTGAAGCTTGGCTCAGTTATCGCCTCCTTTGGGAAGCCTTCCCTGCCCTCCTGCTGAGGACTAGGTGCCCTTCAATCCCTCCTGTAGCACCCTGCGCTCATCTCTGTCACAGCAGATACGGTTCTCTGTTGTAATAGCCTTCTCCAGTATGCTGCACTAGTAGAGAACAGGACTGAGTTAGTCATCTTTGTGTCCCCTACATCTCACACAGTCTGGCACATAGCAGGTCCTCAATAATCGTAAGATAAAGAAATGAGTGTGTGATTACATTAATTAAAGTGGAAAACCATCAGACCTCAAATCAGAGCTGTTGCTGAGTTTTATTTATTCTCCTATCCCTTGTGTGTATAAAGCACAGTGCCTGGCACATAGTTATACAAAGCAAATACTTGTTTTATGGAATCACGTTTATAAAAACAAAAAAGAAATACAGTTAAGTCAGGAGAAATCCATAAAGTTTGGTGATAGGTTATTCAATTTCAAATATTTTCAAGCTCCTGAAAGTAATTTTCATCCAGTCAAGGATCTGTGACCACTTTCCTACTTTTTCTCTTTTGTAGAAATCTCCTACACCCTAGGAAAGAGTTTAAATGCTTCTTGAATTTGCCTTCAAAGCTGATTCAATGGAAAGAACATAGGAAGCCTATGGAAAAATAAAGCAGTAAAGCTTTTCCCTTGTCTTTTATTGACTCCCATTCATTTTTTCCCTCTAACCACCAAAGACTCACTTCCAGGATAGATAGATTGAAGACTCAAAGTACTCATAAACTCAGATGTAAGAAATATTTTTTCTGGAATTTATTTTTGATTTTGAGTCTGCATACTGCAGGAATAACAAAAACTTAGCCTCAGTAAAACCAGGGCCTCCCCCAACGCATACCACTTCCTCCAGGGTTTGTATATAAATTCCAGGGAAGCAAGCTTACGTAATACCACAGTGTCATCTGTCTATGCTGACATATGCTGAGATGTCCTATAACTGTCTGGAACTCAGGCATCAATCCACACAGGTTGGTTTGCTACCAACCTGTCATTTTTTTCTGGCCCTCTCTGTGCTAACACCTCATACACAGGCAAATCATCTGCTGCTACTGCAGTATGTTGGAGCCTAGGGACCTCTGGCGATAACTTAGACCCATTTAATATAGAGCAGAGGGTCTAAGCTGATGGCCCATGACCTTTTCAAATCTGCATGTATGTTTTTTATATCAGTGTATCAGTTATCTCACCAAACCACCCCATTAAATACCATAAAATACACCATTCTATTTTCCCACAATTCTGTGAGTCAGCAATTTGGACTAGGTCTTGCTGGGGGTTCTTCTGCCATTTTCACCTGGGATCATTCATGTGTCTCCAGTTATATGACAGCCAGACTGCATCATTCAACATGTCCGGCAGTTGGTGCTGGACTAACTTCTCTCTTCATGTGGTTTCTCATTCTCAAGGAGATTTGCCCAGCTTCTCTGCATGGTAATTTCAAGTAGTAAGAAATGGACAAATCCTAAGGCACAAGCACTATTCACGCCCCTGCTTGTGTTGTGCTTGCTATTAACCAAAGTAAGATTCAAGGAGGTAAGAAAAAGACTACATCTCTTTATGTGAAGAGCAGCAAAGTCCAACATTACAAAAGAGCATGCATACAAGGATGGGAGAAAATTATGGACATTTTTGCAATCTACCACAATGGTTTTATCTAGTCATTCACTCATTCATTCATTCGCATGTTCTAGTTTCCAGTGTTTAAAAATCGGAGCTTCATTTAGAAGTCTTATCTTGAAATACCACCTAGCCTACATTTCCTGCCTGGTCTGTTGCACTTAAGTTTGTGATGATAAAGCCTAGTTTACAAGACTGTTCTTGTGAAATTAAATGAGATAATTTCTATGGAAAAACCTGGCATGAACAGGCACTCGATATATAGTTTCTTTCTTCCTGAGTACAATTAGCCACAAAGTGGATATCTAACCATGGCTAAGGAGAATAGCCAAGATGAAGGGCAAGGGAGTCATGGAAAAGGTGGCTGGAAAGTAATTTCTTGGTCTGCTTTTAGAAGGATAAAGGTATTAGAAAACAAGATTTTTAAAGAATTTATTTTTAAAAACCACTAAATATATTTAAGAAATGAAAGGAACAATAGCAAACATCTCCGTTTGCTTTAAGTGAAGCACTTCAGACTCTGGACAGTTCACCCAGCTCATCCCTTGGAGGCACCTCTGGACAGCTGTCCAGACTCAGTCCCTGTTTCAAGCAGCTGTGTGTAAACACCTGTGCCAGAGCACAATTCATTTTGTCACTGCCCAGCAGAGAATGAATACCCTGCCCTGTTCCTTCCAGGCCTGAGTCAGGACTGAGGAGAGAAGCCTCTGCCGCACACAGCATGCCTTAACTACCACGGTTCCTTTCCCAGAGAGCTTTCCATTCTCTGTCTTCAGTAATAAGCCTCCTTCTTTTCACTGGGACACATAATTGGCTAATCTTTACCTCGGCTGGAGAGGAGATAGGCTCTGCAAACTCTTCCAGAAACAGCCTAGATTTAGTGAAAACCAAAGACAATTGCGTAAGCAGTTTGAAAACAAGCATGCTGGACTTTCTTCCTAGTTGATCAGTTAGGCAATTTTTGTGGCTGGTTTGAGCCGCCTGCTAACCAGTGAGCACGGTGAAGTGGTGGGAATAACATTCAGAGGGTGGATTGGAGGAGAAACAGAAGCATTTTAGCTTCATACCCTCTCTGGGCCTGTGTTTCCTGAAGTCATCACACCTGCAGCAGAGGGAAAATGGCCGAGTTGAAGGTAAGAGACTATCTGCCAAGTTTGCGGTGGCTTCTTCAGCCAGAATTTATGGAAGCTTCTGAGAACCCCAGAGTGTCAGAGTCAGGAAGGATCTAGAGAGGCCATGTTTTAAATCCCTGTGTTCAGAGGTTTTGCCATGGTGTCCACAGGCATGGCTGGAGCTGGGGGTGTTGATGGAAAGGTGGTAAAGAAAAAAGATGAAGCCTTCATTGTCCATTTTTTGCCTTTGTTCATTTCAAATATTGTCTTGGGAATCTGTAGACATCATAAGGGCTCCCCGCCCCCCGCCCCCCAACGACCATGGGCAGACACATATCTCACTGCCTGCTTCCCAGCCCCTACTCCCTGATATCTTCCTGTTGCTACAGCTTCCTGGACTGCCTCCAGCCAACCAATTAGATCTGCCGTATCTATTCAGTTATTTTGAGGATCCACAAATTGGCCCTTGGCCAATAGAAGCCCTAGCAATTCCTCTAGGAAGTAATTCCTTTTTATTATTTAATGTGCAATTGAAAAATATGTGTGGGTTATGTGCTATTAATGAATTAACTCATATTGTAATCCTCAAAATAGATCTGAGATGTAGGCGCTCTTGTTTCTATTTAACCAGAAAGGAAAAGAAAGTTTGGAGAGATTAAGTGACTTGCCCAAGGTCACTGCTTATAGGTGACAGAGACTAGATCAGAACCTGGTTTGTCGGAATCCAAATCCCAAGTTCCAAAAGGAGATTTAGTGACATCTACTGGACCGTGTGCCTTAAGTCCAGGGAAGGGGACTGTTTTCCCAGTGTCTAAAACCACACCTAGTGTCCAGCCTGGGCTATATCAGTGCCCAACACATGCATGTGGAACTGAGGAGAACTTTCCAGAACTTGACTCAAGTCAGGTGAGCCACACTCCGGGCTTCTTTCAGGAATGCAGAATTTGAACACTTTCCTAATGCCCTTCAACTGATGCTGAGTTTGAAGAATCAAACATCGCCCCAGTTGATAGGGATCCTGAAAACACACAACACTGAAGTAAACGTTTGTTTCTTTACCTTCATGTGTGACCAAGATTCGGAAATGCTGAGAAAGAACTCTCTTGCATTCAGCAAATATTATGTGTTAGTACTGATGCCACAGGTTGATACTGTAAAGGAACCGAGTCTGGGCTAGGTGGGGTCAAGAGAAACTTCTTGAAGAAGGCTGTTCCTCAGCTGAGTCATAAGAGAGAAGTAGAAATTGGCTAAATGAAAAGAGGTGGGGGGCAGAGAAAAAACAAGTGCAAAGGCACAGCATACACAGACAGCCCAGCATATTCTGGGAGCCAAGAGAGTTTCAGCTAAATTTGAGCTGCTGCAGGGACAGCCAAGTTGACATACCCAGGAGGCAGTGGGATGTATGGATCTGGATCTCAGGGGAAGGGGTAGGGCCAGGTTAATAGATACAGGAGGTCATTCTATCAACGGTGGCAGCTGAAGTTCTGGGAAAGGGAGAGTGCCTAAGAACTTTGTTTCCTGATGAAAATCCTATGGGAGAGTTCAGCAGGGGCTGGAAACATCCTTACCATTTATAAATAAATTATATCTAAAATCCTATCCTGCTGAAATTTTTAGCAACTTATTATGCACAGCACCAGCAGACCAATGTAAATTGCATGCTGGTCTTTGTTCTCAATTTCAAAGGCTTTCTTCCCTGCCTGCTGTCTAATCTGCACGAGCAAAGGTTAGCTCTAGAGATCAGGAATCCAAACACAGAAAACCAGATTGCATCATTCTAATCAATAAACATTACATAAGTTAAAAAATATACTTCTCAGCTTTTATGTCTTCATTTTAACAGATATATCAACACAAAGCCTAAAAGAAATCACATTTATGTAAAAGCAGCACAACTGGGGGAAGAAAATTCAAAAGAGAAAATAATAAGGTTAAATTTCAAACAGACTATTCCACATTCTTAAGTCCCTTCACTTCTACAAGTCTTGATTTCCTCATTTCTAAAATGAAGAGCTGTTCAATATCCAGATTTTGGGCCCCACTACCAAATATTTTCATTCACTAGGTCTGGGTGTGTGTTTGATAAATTTCTGGAGGTGATTCTAATGATTAGCCAGAGACGGGTCCCACTAATATTGTGATTGTATTTGTTTCCTGTTTCTGTTGTAACAAATTACCACAAATCTAGTGGCTTAAAACCACACATATTTATTCTCCTACCGTTCTGGAAGTCAGAACTGTGAAATCAGTTTCCCAGGGCTAAACTCAAGCTTCCCCAAGCTGCCTGCATTCGGTGATTGAGTCTCCATCTTCAAAGCACATCACTCCAGCCTCTGCCTGTCACTGCACTGCCTTTTCCTCTTCTGTAGCTGTATATCCCTCCACCTCCCTGTACTAAGGCACTTGTGATTACATTTGGGGCGCACCCAAATCATCCAGGATAATCCCTCATCTCAAGATTCGTACTTCACTCACATCCTCAAAGTCTCTTTGAGTGTAGGAAGTTCCCAGGGATTCAGACATGGATATCATTGAAGGTCATTATTCAGCTCTACCACAATAACCTGCAAGTTCCCAACAATCTCCGTTCTCTGTTCCCAGCACAGTTCATTAGAAATACTGGACTCTTGCCACAGGAACAAGGTAGCTATCGTTCCATCTCCACCCTGACTTCTATCTCCTTCCTTTATGCTCAGTGAAAAGCAGTGAGGTGCACCATCTGCCCGTCCCATCAGGGCATTACCCAGAATCAGAGTTGGGAGAAAGCACCTCATAAGCCTACTCTGACACAGAGTACGTCCCAGGGACCAGGCGAGGATTAAAAAGCGGTATGGTAGGCAGCTGCCAGACAACTGAAGTTATATGGAGCTTGCTAATTTGTTCTTTTGTTTAGAAAGGATTCATATCATTCTCTTGGAGAAAAGTGAGATCATTTTTTTATGTTGGATCAAGTTATTCAGAAATCTGGACTGAAGAAAACATACAAACTCACTTGCTTAATGTTAGATTTTCTTTTCTTCTTGCATAAGGAATATTTGTACATAGTCACTGAACCAGCTGGAGTTGCACACTTGGATTTTCACAGCTGATATAAGCAGAGTTCAGATTCTGCCCTTGATCTCAGCAGCTTGGGAAAGCACCTGCTGAATACTGCTTCCTCAAGTCAGATACCTTCGGCAGTAAGGGACATGGCATTTGAAAGCTCTAATAAACTCATCTGTAAATTCTTCTCTCCGAGGATTAGGAAAACCGACTGACTGGAGAGTGAGTCAGCATTTTCCGCCTCCTCGTCAGCCAATGCACCACAGCTAAGATGCAGAAACAGGCTCAGAACTCACACCTCTCTCAGAGCTGGGTGGCTCCCTTCCAAACCACCAGCTGTTCTTTCTACTTTCTTTTCTATTTTTTAAAGCAGTCAGAAGCAAATGCTTCAGAACTACATATACTAAGTCTCTTTTCCCTTGTGCCAAAAATACATAGAACCCTGGACTCTGTTCTGAGACCAGCAGTTGCAAAGAATGGGGAAGGTTAATAAGTAAACCCGCCCATGACTGGAGAAGGTTCAGCTGTATGCCTCAACACTTAAAACTCCCCGGCCTCTCTTGCAGAGAGAAACAATGTGGCAGTTGAACAAAGAAAGTAAGGGCGCTGTCATGCTCAGTGGCTTGCTTCAGTCACAGATTGGTCTAAAATTCCATTCCACAGAATTGAAGATAATTTGGGGTCATTACCATTTCTCAGCAACTCCAATTCATTCCTGTTGACAGTGAGCGTGAGGCCCATTCTGAGAGAAGAAAATTGTACTCAGTGGAGAGTCGCAATGCTCTACCATTTCCCCAAAGAAATCAGTCCAAACTGCATGTCGCTGCAGTTAACCTATCTGTGTATAATATAACTCAGTGTTTTTAGTGCTGATAGATTTTCCAAAGTACAAAAAAAAAAAAATTGTGTCTGAAGGCAAAAAGAATAATTTCACTTCCATTGCTTTCTAGGTCATAACATTTCACATTTGATATTCCTTCCAAATATAGCAGTTATTGGCCTGATCGTTGCTCACACATCCAGGCATATTGCATTCAGCTCATCCGTCTCCATGCTGCTGAGAACTCTGGAGGGCTCACCCTCCACCCACTAGCATCCTTCTTATATCTTTTAAAGACATGTGCTCAGATGGTGGCATTTCACTCAGAGAGCAAGGCTGCACTTTCATTATCCAGAGCTAAAATTAAGTCCGTTTTATTAGGAACAACTATGGGCAGAAAATAGCCATTTTTTAAATATTTGAGTTAGAGAAAAGGGGGTTCTAACCCCACTTACAGCAGCATACATACACTCAGAATAGGCTTTAAGTGAAAGGCTAAATCAAACAATAGGTATCTATTGAGTACCCTCTGGTAAATCAGGCACAGGGCACATCCAGGCGAACAAGACTGCTACAGATTTCATGGGGCTTACCAACTTGCAGAGAAGCCAGACAGTGAACAAGAGCTCACAGGTATGCTAAGTGCTGTAAGAATAAATTTCAGGGGCTCCCATACTTTACTTTGTTGAGAAAGTCTTTAACTTTTTTTCCCTCTAGGTATAAAGGAAACAGCCAGCAATCAAATAGACTCCATTGTACCACTGTGGACAGACTCTGGTCTGGCACTTGTGAAAGCCACCCATATCTTCAGATTTTGGTTCCATGTATCCACAAAAATACAAATATGTACACAAGTGTTCCATAGATGAATCAGAAAATATAGGCTTCTGCCTCTCAGCAAGGCTAGTTTGGAGATCTTTCCCTCAAGCATTCTGCTGTAGACTGGATCCACATGCCTATTTTTAGTTGCTTGTTTCAGAGCATGGAGGGGAATGGAGCTCCACACACAGGGAGGTTGCAGTCTAGGCCCAGCAAGATCCTACTAATCTGGAGTTGAGGTGATGCCTAGTTATCTCCTTTCTCCAGAACTCCCTGGCAGAAAGATAATTTAAAAACCTGTTCTTGGGGTGGAATAATTAAGAACAAACCCACAAATCAACTAAGTATAGCTAAGGGTGGAAAGTCTATGCAATATTCAGGAGTCTTCTCCCAATTAATTGGTGGTCTTTTTTTTTTAATTTAAAAAAAATTTTTAATGTTTATTTTATTTTTGACAGAGAGAGAGACAGACAGAGAGACAGAGCATGAGTGGGGGAAGGGGCAGAGAGAGAGGGAAACACAGAATCCGAAATAGGCTGCAGGCTCTGAGCTGTCAGCACAGAGCCTGACACGGAGCTCAAACTCACAGACCTCGAGATCATGACCTGAGCCGAAGTCGGGCGCTCAACCAACTGAGCCACCCAGGTGCCCCTAATTGGTGGTCTTTAAAATTCACACAGAGCATATTTTCTTTCCTAGATGGTCCACATGCCAAGACATAGCAAACATATTACATATGGAACATCATACACAAACACATGTCCTTATAGAAATTCTTACCTTCATTAGACTATCAATGTTGTGAAATGCTCTTTAAATACTTTAATGACAGCCTTCGTATCTTTGTCATATGCAGTACATTTCTGGATTCGGGAATGAATGTGCCTCAGAGGACCCTCGCTGCCCAGGTGCGCTGCCAGAAGGACAGGTATGGATGAATAGAATATCAGCTTAGAGAGCTCTGATTTGTAGGAATGAATAACCAGCCCTCAGGCCAAAGTGCATCTACTCACCATTGTTCCTGGGAACTGTCTAGGAGTTTCACAACTCATTAAGATACTTGGGATACACAACAATGCCAATACAAAGATTAAAGTGGGATGGTGGTTACCTATGGCAAAGCACCCAATCTGAAATAGCAAGACTAACTGTAAGACTTTCAGGAGGATCCCCTAGGCTCAAGGTTAAGAGGACTTCCTTATAGTTCTTTTAAATGGCATGAGTTATGACAATGATGAGAAAATAATCAGTCCTAAAAAATGGATCCACAAAGATGTTTACACTAGTGTTGGTTACAATAACAAAAGTATGGCAAACAAAATATTTTCAAAAATTTTAAAGAATATTTTATGGCATGAAAAAATTGCTCATGATATAGTGTTTCTTCCAAAAAAAAAAATTCCGTGATCATTATAGGACTACACACATCATCCATCATTGGATCCTTATTTTGGAGGATAAGAATGGAAGGAAATGTACCAGTGTGACAACATTGGGTTATTTCTGGATGGTGAGATCATGGGTTATATTTTATAAATGTTCTGTATTACACATGTATTGCTTTTCTAAACACGAGGAAAGTCACCTAAACAGTTGTTACAAAAAGTATATATGGGTTGAAGATGGTCTTGTGCAGTGGACCAGAGCATCCTCATCCAGGACAGAATTCCCCCCACTGAATTGTTTGCAGGAAGGTGAGATGCTTTTCTGATTGGAGTGATGTTGTTTATTGCCTCCTTTGTTTTAGAACAATCCTCAAGTCTGCCCTTATAACCTGTATGCTGAGCAGCTCTCAGGATCGGCTTTCACTTGTCCACGGAGCACAAATAAGAGAAGGTACAGGATTAGATTAATTCTGACCTGAAGACTGTGGGATTTATGACTAGTACTTAGTGCTGGCTCCTACATCTGGGCCATCGCTTCCCAGGGCTGCCGAAGATTCTGCTTTTCACAGGCTGTACTCTGGGTAATTGTGAGGGGAGGCCTTGTCTCCAGCTAGGATCAAGTCACTGTTAGAAAAAAGTAAGGAAGCAGCTGCACAGAGTCTTGGAAAACACACATGTCCAGCTCCATTTACAAATTATCACTTGTCTCCAAAGGAAAATGTCCCCAGTAGGTGCATGGGTGGCTAAGTTGGTTGAGCATACGACTTTGGCTCAGGTCATGATCTCGCGGTTCACGGGTTCAAGCCCCACGTCAGGCTCTGTGCTGACAGTTCAGAGCCTGGAGCCTGCTTCAGATTCTGTGTCTCCTTCTTTTTGTGCCCCTCCCCCATTCATGTGCACGCACTCTCTCTCTCTCTCTCTCTCAAAAATAAGTAAGCTAAAAAAAATTTTTTTTAAAGAAAAGAAAATGTCCCCAGTAAACTGGCCTTCCCTAAAGGGTTTTCCAGTTGAATTTTCAATTTTGATTTGTTTGTTTGTTTGTTTTTAAATAATGAGTAACTCAAACTTACAGATGATTCCGTGTAATATCTTCTTCAGCTGACTAGAAATATTATTTCTTTGCATGAAAATATTGGATAACTAACCTCGGGCAGTTGAAAGGTCATCTATTATGGCCTCTTGTGGTTTGAATTAATAAGGTTTTTACTCTTTGGAATTTGCCTTTGCTGGAAACCAGCACATTCATTAGCAAAATGTGTCATGTTGCATGCTTCCTCTAATCCCACAAGCCAGGTCAATGAACTCACTCCCTTGATTTACTCCCATGGGGCAGGTTGAACGCAATAGATGTTGTGGTTTGGGGAGGCAGTAAGTGTCGTACTTAAACAAGTAGTGTCAAACTATAGGAATGTCAGGCTAGGGCATCTGTGGAGAGGAGTGCTCCTAATTTTGGAGACTTGGGGAGGAGGGCAGTTGGTCTGGTACTGCTTAGTGGATGAGACTGGCTTTACCTCCACAGTCTCCTCCTAGGGAGCAAATGAGGTAGTGACTACGACAGCACAATGGACCACACGAACGATAGGTTGTTGTCTTCAGTGGTTAATTATGCCCACTCTGGAGTCAGGTCCCCTGAGTTTAAATCATGCCTCCTTCTCCTTTAAGCTGTGTGACCTTGAGCAAGTCATCTACCCCCCTCAGAGCCTATGGTTCCTCATTTGTCAAAGAGATGACGATAGTACCTATTTCATAGTTGTGGTGAGGATTAAAGGAAAGAGTGCATATAAAGTACTTAGCACATTGCCTGGCACATGGTGAGTGCTCAATTAACATTAATTATTCCAATCACCATTACTGTCAGCATAGTAGTATTTCTCCCTCCAATACAGGGTAACCCTAGGAGGCTGTTAGAGAACTGAGTGTGAGCTATGGCATCCATAACAATACTGCTTCTGTCTTGGCAGATATGTGCATGGAGGGAAGAAGAGATCGTTTCCCATACTTGTCAAAACTCAGGGGTTAATTCTATTATCGTTTAATCACCTCTCTCTCTCTCTCTCTCTCTCTCTCTCTCTCTCTCTCTCTGCAATTCCAGTCAAGGTAAGGAAGGAACACTGACAATTCCTGTTCATTTTAATTTATGACAACCTAGCCTCCATGACTATGTTCTTGACTTTATGGCCATTCAATAATGGGACACCTGGACTCCAGATTCTGCTGCCTACCCCCATTATTCAGTGATATCTTCAGCCAGCAGGAGCTTAGCTCTCTTCCAGGAGGCTGAAAAGGAGCTGTTGGCATTTCATTAAGAAGCTGGCACCATTCCTTGAATCAGAATTAAATTTCTGTCCAGGGTAATGTAGTGCTGCCTGGGGAGTTTTATAAACAGCTAAAAAACAAGGGACACTAGGCATGGCTCACCCATCTGTTTAGAACTCTCCAAAGGTATCCACAATAATTTTTGTGAAAATGCTCAAAATCCCCAGTGGAAAGATAGAACCAGGTAAGCCTGGAATTCTTACAGTGAGTCACTTCTCATTTAAATCACAGAGTAGAGGGCCTCACAAAACTCTCAGAGTAATACCTATCAAGGGTTACTTTTTATCAGATTGTTAGCTAATCCCTCAGGTACTGAGGGGAGAGTCAGGACAGAGAATGTGGAAAATTTGGACCATCTTAAAAACCCAGATGATTAGGGGTAGGCAGACAATTCAACACACATTTAGTAAGTGAGAACTTACTATGTTCCAGGCACTCTAAATACATAAACTCTGAATCCTCACAATAATCCTAGGAGATAAGGTTGAGAAACATAACTTGCCCAGGGTCACACAGTTGTTTCTTAGATATGTATGCATGCCCTTAACTACTAGAAACTACAGAGGCTTGGTTTATTCATAAGCATAAAGTCCAAGGTCAGAGGTCACATCATTTAGAACTGGAGGAATCAAATGGAACCTGGACAATCTAGTCCTTTTATCTCCCAAATGGTTCAGTGTAGGGCCAGGCAAACTCCACCCCTTGAAGTAGACTGTCCTAGGGTTTAAGGGGCCAGAGGCTGTTTAAGCAGGTCTAGTCTCCCATTGTCAGAGGTAGTGTTCCTTTTTGTTCTGTACACTGCCAGAGTAATGGTCTCTGAAAGGACTTGGGTCCCACTTAGCAAGTTCCAGTGTCCCTCGCAACTTCTGGACGGTTCTTCTCCTGGTGCTCTTCAGGATTCCTGCATCTTCTCTTCCTGAAGCCTGAGATCTGGGTACTGGCAGGGAGATCTTTGGCTCAGACCTTGACATACACAGATAACAAAACTTGAAAAGGAGAAAGAAAGAAAGAAAGAAAGAAAGAAAGAAAGAAAGAAAGAAAGAAAGAAAGAAAGAAAGAAAGAAAGAAATTACTAACTGTAAGACTATATGGACAGATCATCTTATAATTTTGGAGTACAGAGTGTTAATGTCTTAAACCTCTTACAAATTAGTATCAAAAAGATACATAACCCAATTTAAAAAATGGTAAATGACTTGTACAAGTAATTCATAGAAAAATTACAAAGAACCAATAAACATACAGATTCTTGACCTTACTCATAATAAAGGAAATACAAAATAAAAATGAAATACTATTTTTTGCCTATAGGGCCAAAATCATTTTTAATAATGCCTCCTGTTTGTGAAGACACGAGCCATCAGTCACTCACACAGTATTGTTGTGAGAATAAAGTGGTACAGTGATTTGGCAATTTTGTTTATATATGCACTGGTAATATCTGAGAGAATATATAAGAACATTGTTAGGCTCTGATGCTTCTGATAATTGGCCCTGAAGAAATTGGAGGAGAAATTGGAAGAGCCATTTACCCTTAGGGACTTTTGAATTTCTTGAATTATTTCTACCATAGTCATGTGTTGCTTTTATAATTTTAAAGAAAAAATTTATATTTCAAAAATAACAAAAAAACACCCTATATTCTCTTGGTCTATGTAGGATTCATTGTCCTCACCTTCCAGAATAAGAAATAGTGTCCAATGACGTATATACACTAATGCTTTTCTTGGATTTTCCTGTACAGATATCCCTCAAGATACTTCCCCTTCCTTAATAGTTGTCATTGGAAAAGACAATTCTTTATTTTTTTGTCAGTATGGGAACAACCAAGAGCCAGAGGCTCAATTTGAAGAGTAATGGGCAGAGTGGAAAGGTGGGAAGAGGCCAGGGCTATGGGCAGCAGTGGCTATTAAGAAGTGATGCTGTGTCATTGCTCCTCACATTAAAGCCCACAGATCGTTGTTGACTTGAGCATCTTCCTGATGGTACTTCCTGAGCCAGTCTGCGTATCCCTAATAACACCACCCTAAGGCTTATGTGTCCTTGTTTCCCCCCCAGCTGGCTGTATCGGATTCTACCTTCAGTTTCCCACAAGCCCTTTGAGTCCATTGACCAAGGCCATGTCACTCACAACTGGGATGAAGTTGATCCTGACCCTAACCAGGTAAAATGGTCCTGTGAATTGGTGCATACCAGGTATCCAAAGCCTTGAATATAAATATTTAAGTCAAACCTTGGTCTTTGAGAAATTAGACACTTTGTAAAAAATAAATGCTAAAGTGTGTCTCTTCTTTTGCTCATACTTGGCTGGGAATTTTGGAATTGTTTGCTGGGAAAACTGGAATTCACATGCATGAATGAGTGTGTGTGTGTTTATATACCCAGTTTGCAGTAATGAGATGGACCCAGTGCTATAGCGGACTGAGCTCTGTTTTTGTTTTTTTACCTTTGAGAACTCTAGTATATTCCCATTGTCTCTGAGCTTGGGTACATGTCACTGATACCAGGTATATAATGCAGGAAGTAAAACGTACTTGGGTTTGCATCCCTGCTCCTCTACTTACTTGCTGGGTCTTTGAGCCATGGTATCTCACCTGTAAACTGGGGTGATCACAACATCTGCCATGCAGTGCTGTTGTGACGATTACATGAAAGAACAGGTATGAACATGCTTCACACAGTACATGCCTGGCACACAGGAGGCAAGACCCATGACTCTGATATAGCCATTTTGATATATTCACTTAAAGGCACCAGTGGTACATATAAATCTCGGGTTTTATATTCAGGTAAATTTGTTTTTTCATTTTATGTTATTTTAGGGGTGCCTGGATGTCTCAGTCAGTTAAGTGTCTGACTTGATTTCGGCTCAGGTCATGATCTCACCGTTTGGTTCAGTTCATGAGATTGAGCCCCACATGGGGCTCTGCCCTGACAGTGCAGAGCCTGCTTGGGATTCTCTCCCTCCCTCTCTCACTGCCCCTGTCTCTCTGTCTCTCTGTCTCTCTGTCTCTCTCTCTTTCTCTCCTTTCCACAGCCCTAGGAAATCTGTGACCTCCTCTTGGGTTACCAAGACATTATGTCTGTACCTACAAACCGCCTTCCCTTAAGTGCTTTTATTTTTTGTGGGAAACAAAAGCCAGAATAGCCATAGTTACTTTTGGTTTCCTGCTCTGCTCCAGCTTTTCCCTCATTATGGAAATCTCAGGGAACTGAGTACCTGCTTGAATGCTACTCACCCTTCTCCAACAGGGACAGGAAGGGAGGCATTCGGAGTGGAAAACAAAATGTAAGTTAACAAAAGTTTAGCCATCTCACAGCCATTTTGCAACCAGGATATGTTATCTAAATAATTGACCCTTAAACTTGCGTGAAGTTTAATGCATGTAGCAAATATCCTCCCCATTCACCACGGGCCAATTTTTGCCTCTCAGCATATGGGAAAGGTCAGCCCCTGCTCCAACCCCCAACCCTGCAGACACAGTCCCCTGCCAAGACCCAAAGCCAGATTTTCCTCTCCTGCCCCTTCCCTCTTCCTCCAGCCAGGGCTCTTGTGCAGAACACAATTTGCACAACCAACGTGGGGTCCCTGTCTCCGTCTCCGCCTCGTCGTTGAGTCTCACCTGGCCTCCTAATCCAATCCCATTTGACCACTTTCTCTCCCATCCTCAAGTTAGGAGTGCATCTGGCAGATCATCCTCATTTAACCATTTACCTCACACATGTAACGATTTAGTTCCCCCACTCATCTCAGAAAGGGCCAGAAATCATTCTAGCAAAAGTCACCGCTCATTTTCTGGGAATCTACTTGATTCCTCAATGGGTTACATCTCAAATTCTCTAATTTCTCTCAGAGTTACAATGGTCATGCTTGTTTGTTTTTGACCAATAAATAGACCTGATTACTTAATAATGGAACTCTATCTTCTAATATAAAGGACAGATACCTGTACTTTGGTAGGATTCCTGGTCAGGCTAAATAAATTAAGCATTTAATATACACTAGTTTGGGAAAGTTGAAAGGGTATTTGGGCCACAAAAGTTTCCTTATTCTTTTCTTCAGGCAACATAGGGAATAGCCAATTAAGTTTCTGACAGTTCTCTCAAGTAGAGCCAACTTTCATATCATACAAAGGAACAGGGTGGTTGTAGAATCAGCAAGTAAGACAAAAATTAAGGGCAAAATCCTTGAATTACCCATAAATTAAAGGATACATGGTTTCCTGTATGCCACCCCATATGGTCATTCTTATGTACACTAAATTTGAGAACAAACTACACTAAATTGAGTAAACTAAAAGAAGGATTATAGAAAAAGGCCATAGGTAAATGTTTGGGAATTCAAATCATGGGGCCTTTATGGTAACTGTCAAATAACTAGTGGTAAATAAGGAGGGGTGGGAAGTTTCAGTGCCCCTGACTGCTCATATCATCCACACCAGTCATCAAAACCTCTAAAACCTTAATACGTCTTTATAGATTGGCTTATGGTTATTTTATATAGTTTATTAGGGGTTGGGGGTTAGGTTTTAAGCCTAACCTAAGGAAAATGCGACACTGATATGTAACATTCTCAGTAATATCCTTTTATTAGACATTATTATTTCTATAACTATTAATGATACATTTTCTTTTTCTTTAAGTTTCAAGGGAGAGGGATAGAGAGTGAGGGAGGAGGAGGGTCAGAGACAGAGCGAGGCAGAGAAACCCAAGCAGGCTCCAAGCTGTCAGCACAGAGCCCAATGTGGGGCTCAAACTCATGAACCTGTGAGCTCATGACCTGAGCCAAAGTCAGACACTTAACTGACTGAGCCACCCAGGAGCCCCAATTATTGATACATTTTATTTAACATGAATACACCCCGTTACAGTGATTATTTTGTGGCACAGGTGGCTTATCTATGGAAGCTAACCGCATTCTGATAGATTTTTCTGGTTTTGTCTTGTTAAAAACGTAATATATACTTACAAAGCTTCAAATGGCGTAGAAATTCACAAAGTAAAAATGGAAGTCTCTCGTCATAGGTGAGCATCAAGTATGCCATCTGTGTATATTATTTTCTTTTTTTTTTTTAATTTTTTTTTTCAACGTTTTTTTTATTTTTTTATTTTTGGGACAGAGAGAGACAGAGCATGAACGGGGGAGGGGCAGAGAGAGAGGGAGACACAGAATCAGAAACAGGCTCCAGGCTCCGAGCCATCAGCCCAGAGCCTGACGCGGGGCTCGAACTCACGGACCGCGAGATCGTGACCTGGCTGAAGTCGGACGCTTAACCGACTGCGCCACCCAGGCGCCCCTATTATTTTCTTGTTTTATAACTAGTTAGCACTTTGAGAGGGAAGTTGGAGGCAACTACATTAAAAAGTCTGAGTTAATGTAGAGGCATCAACAGTTTCTGCTTGCTTTGTAGTAGACACTCAATATGTATTTGTTTCCTCTCCCTTGTGTTTCTCATTCTAGCATCCCTTGAACTTCTCCTTGAACTTGATACTTTTTCCCTGTTTTGAATTCCTTCAAACACATTCTGTATGGTGGCCACTGAATGACTTTCCTCTCCAGTATTTCCTCTTTTCCCATTTATGACCTGTGCTCACACACGGTGGGACAGCTGTGCCCCCGAACTCACCAGTGCCTCTCTGAGCGCCAGCTCCAGCAAGGTAGTGGTTTATCATCCTCTTGTTCCATGACTTACCTCCCCTGCCATCCTACTTCCTTTGCCCTGATACACACATCCTAGCTGTTCATGCTGCACCGATCTTTTTGTCTTTTCATTTGCACCTTCTTGACAAGTTAACATCTCTTTCCAATTACGCTTCATTAATAACCACAGCAATCTGCATTCATCACTTTTCCCGTCTTATAACCTCTTCCAAATATGGACACTAGACTCATAAAGAAAGTCTGAGACAATTATAATTAGGTACCCATCTGACAGTCCTTTCCCATTGAAGTCTGTATTGTAGGTATGTCTTCACCTGTCACAGACCAAAATAAATAATTCATCAGCTTCACCAACTCCCCATATTAGTCATCTCTGGGAATTTGAAGACTTAAGAATTACCTAATGTTTCCTCCAAGAGAGCATCGTGGGATATGCTATCATCACTGTCATTTTTGATACCTACCCAGGAAGATTGAGGACGATGTTCCTCAAACCTTTATTTTCCCTTAGCATCTATTTAATCAATTGTCTAAGAATTAATGCACACTTCTTTTGAGTGTACTTAGATTCAACCTGTGGACATAACACATCCAATCCATTAATATCTCTCATAAGAAATATACCTAATTTTGTTCATCATGTACCTTCCTCTAACTTTGAGAATATCAGAATTTAACAAAGAAATCTGCATCCGATTTAACTGTGATTTTGCAGATTTCAATTCGCATTCCTGAATCAACATTCCCCTTTAAAAATCAGAGTCCTTTAAAGTTTATCTTTCTTAATACTGCAGCCCTAACCTTTGGACTTTTGGAAAGCCAGACTGGAGCCAGTTAAGCCTCAGCTGAAGGAATTACTCTTAGTTCTCATCCAGTATAATTTGGACCAAGTGATAAACACCTCATAGCTAATTGAAGACCAAACCATAAAATTTCCTTTGCCTCCAAGACATGCAAATTACCAAAAATGTTTCCAAAACCTATACCCTCCCAGGGCATTTGCTGTTTAATTTGTTAAACTATTCAGATCTCACCATCCTAAAAGCCCCCTCTCTGCAAAAATGTCTTGGGTTTCCCACCTCTTTAAGTTTTTGACCAAGTCTCTCCTATTCACACCATATTTCTTGCACTTTATCACCCCCACTCACTCCTTAACCCTTTGCAGTTCAGCCTGCCCAGACCACTCGATTGAAACTACTTATATCATATATGTTATATTATATATTTTAAACAATAATGCACCCCCATTAATATATTCAAAACCTACATAAAAGTGTTAATGCCCAATAATCGCACCAATGCAGAGTTAACCACTTCTAATGTTTTGGTTTCTTTCTTTTCAGTTTTTTGGTTTTGGTTTTGGTTTGGTTTTTGTTTTGGTTTGGTTTGGTTTGGTTTGGTTTTGGTGCATATATGTAAATAAGATCTGGGTCCTATGCAGCCAGAAACCAAAAGTAATTGAAAATAATTCCAATCTTCATTTGCTTCTCTGGAGAGCATTAAAGAATACCCAATATGTGACCTACGAGAACACTTGGTAAACTCCCCTTTCCCAGTTTCCCCAGACTCCCGCCCCCTCCATCCAGAGTCCTCTCTCAGCTACCGCTCCCCAAGCTCCTCAGCCCCACCGCTGGTTCACAACTCTCCTCTTCCTCCCCTCCCTTTTGCCTCTGGAGCAAGAACGGACAGTGTAGGTCTCCACCCCCTTTCCTAGGAAACTCCCAGGAAAGATGGATCTGTATGATGAGGCTGCAGTTCACCAGACCCGAGAGGAGTGAGGATGGGCAAATCAATTTTCCAAAGGAGCAGGGAAGGGCAGAGGAAGGGCTGTAAATAATCTTGTATCAATGCTGTTTAAGAAATCAGTTATACAAACAAACAAAAAGCAGAAACAGACCCATAAATACAGAAAACAAACTGATGGTTGCCAGAGGGGAAAGAGGTGGGGGAATGGGCAAAATGGGAAAGGGAGGAGCAGATATAGGCTCCTAATTATGAAATGAGTAAGTCACAGGGATAAAAGGCACAGCATGGGGAACATAGTCAATGGTATTGTAATAGTGTTGTATGGTGACAGATGGCAGCTACACTTGCAGCGAGCATAGCATAACACATAGACTTGACAAATCACTAGGTTCTACACCTGAAACTAATGTAACGTGTGTCAACTACACCTCAATTGAAAAAAAAATCAGCTACGTATATATTAACTATAATGAAATCATGCTGTAATACAGTTTAACATTGTGTTTTTTTAATTTAAACACATTTTGTGCCTTTTCTCATGTCTTTTTAAACTCCTTGAGTATAGATAATTTTTTGAAATTATTTATTTATTTATTGAGAGAAAGAGAGAGAGAGAGAGTGTGAGCATGGGAGGTGCAAAGAGAGAGGGGCACAGAGGATCCAAAGAAGGCTTCGTGCTGCCAGCAGAGAGCCTGATGCAGGCAGGGCTCAAACCCATGAACTATGAGATCATGACCTGAGCCCAAGTCAGAAGCTCAACCAACTGAGCTTCCCCAAGTATAGATAATATTTTTAATTTTGTTTTTTAATATTTATTTATCTTTGAGAGAAAGACGACAGAGCACGAGCCGGGGAGGGGCAGAGACAGAGAGAGACACAGAATCTGAAGCAGGCTGCAGGCTCTGAGCTGTCAGCACAGAGCCTGACGCGGGGCTCGAACTCACAAACCATGAGATCATGACCTGAACTTAACTGACCTTAGTTGGACGCTTAACTGACTGAGCCACCCAGGTACCCCTAGATAATTTTTAATGTGGCATCATAATCCAATGTATGTTTATAAGATAATTCCTCTATTGTCAGAGTGTTTCCATTTTTTCTATTATAATCATTATGGCTAAGTACAATCCTCATCTCCTCAATGTCCCGAGCCGAAAACAATTGTCTTCCCTCTTTTCTTCCTGTACAGGCTTCCAAGATAGGCAATTAAGAGCCCTAATTTACTATCATATCTTTCAAATCCTCCACTTTCTTTAATATCCCCTACATACCAGCCATATTGGAACTTCTGCCATTTCAGGGCAATACCCTAAGTTTTTCTTCCGTAGTGCTTTATGCTCTTTCATCTACCTGGAATTTTCTTTTTCCCTCACAAATATTCACTCATCCAAATCCCACTCATAATTTAAGACTCATCTTAAATACCACTTCCTTCATTTATCCCTTTCAATATTTCCCAGAGTATTTGAGAATAGGATCTATGTCTCCATCATCTTCATATGACCTGAAGTGTTCAGCACATGCCTTATTCCAAATAGTAGAATCACAAGCATTTATTGACTTGACTCCCTGATAGTTCAGATCCCATCATCCTATAAACAGACTAGATTGCATTTTTCTAAATTCACTTACTTGTGTTTACCAATATTACAGTGCACTTTGCTCCCTTCAGCCCTTTGGGACAGCTTGCTGGCTCTTTTTAGAGTACATCTGCATCAGCCTACATTTCACTCCTTGGAAAGCTGTTGGAGCTTTCTGAAAACCAGATTATTTCATTGTGCATATCTTTTATTTCCCATGTATAAGAATGTTAAATAGACTCTGTGTCAGGAAACATCTTTGAGTGAACATTCCTGTTTATATTTCTCTTCCAAAGTCCTTTCTACTTACCTATTTCCTTATTTTCCTATCAGAAAGTGCCCACACTTCCAGGGTCTTCTGTAATAGATTCCCTAAGGGCAGAGACTGTCATGTTTATCTCCAGCACCTAGCATAAAACCTGACACACAGAGAGGTCCAATCAGTCATTTGATTGAATTAATAGGGGCTTGAACAATAATACTGATACCACAGGACCTTAGCAAGTTTTGGGTCCCAGGAGTCAGATTGGCCCAGGGCAACTTAGCACTGAAGGAGCAGTAAATAAGGGTGAGATTGGAAGACCAAGTCTAAGACCATTAAAGGAAGGCAAACCCTGAGTTCAGGAGCCAAGCAGAGCACGAATAGTTTGGGAAGCAAATCAAGATAGGCTCAAGGTATAGGTTACTAAGAGAGACTGAGAGAATGTTGCTATCCGTTCTTAGCAGAGAAAACTTCTCTAAACCACCAATTCTTTCATTTCTAAAATAGAGATGACAATCATAGTTGTCTCAGAAGGTTGTTGTGAGAATTAAATGTCATCCAACAAATATTAATTGAGTGACTACTATGTTTCCTGCTCTACGTGAGGTGCTGAGTAATGGATATAATGCTCTTAGTTTTACACTCAAGGGCAAGGTCAAATGGGAATCCAGGTTTCTATTTTTGAAAAAAATGTCAGTCAAATCTCATGAAGTCTCATCATTTTTGTGGCTTCACAAAAGACTTTGGAAAGTCTAAATAAAGTATATTGACTTGAATCCTCCTTACCTGAGCTCTTGCCTATTATCTCAGAGAACTCCAGTGGGCCATTCAAAGCCTGATTTTTCTCCACATAAATCATGATGGCTTTTCTCTTAAATTACTAAATTTGCTGAAGAATTCAGTGAGCCACTGTTCTATTTTATTTACCCCACACACAAATACACACACCTTCCCTAGTCTGGACTAAAACTCACTGTAGAGTAATAGCCTGGGCCTACTGGTAATAATTGCTTATACACTGTGATCACTCTGTATCTACAAGTTACTCCAAAATTCTTAGATAGACGGTATAGACTTCTAAAGATATGTCTACCTCTAGTCAGCCATTGTTGTTGAGAGTATCTAACTCATCCAATCTAATTGAGTCCCAGGCAATTTTGGAGGAAATTTCAGTAAATAAAAGAATCTTAGTGTTGAAAGTGATATTCAGACATTCTAATCCAGTCCAACTCCTGATCTTCTCACTCTGGAAACACTGAGGCCAATTCTCTAATTTTCTTTTCATTCTTGAGTATGCATTTCAAATTTTGATCACTAAATGTTGCCACTAATTCTCTGTTTTTCTCCTTTGGTGACCTTAAAAAATATTTAATTCTGGGGTGCTTAGTCACTCAGTCGGTTAAGTATCTGACTCTTGATTTCAGTTCAGGTCATGATCTCACAGTCGTGAGATCAAGCACCACATCAGGTTCTGTGCTGACAGTGCTGAGACTGCTTGGGATTCTCTCTCTCTACCCCTCCCTCACTCATCCTCTCTCTCTTTCTGTTTCTCTCTCTCTCTTTCTCAAAATAAATAAACTTAAAAGGCATCCATTTTTTTAACGTCTAATTCTAAATGTTTAATTCCCTTGAAGATGCTTTTCAAATTATTTCTAACCATCTCATTTCTAGTAAGTAAAAGTTTATTTTCCAATGGAATTTGGAGAATACAGTACAAAATATGTGGAGCAATGTTAGAACTGAAAGGAGAAACGGATAAATTCACAATTATAGTTATAAGCTTCCACATCTCTTTCTCAACAATTGATAGAACAACTAGACAGAAAATCAGAAAGGATATGGAAGAACTGAGGATTTCTCACACATATAAAAATTGACTTACGTTCTAGAAAAACATCTTTGGACTTTTAGAAATGTTTGCCAATTTACTAACTATTGCCTGAATGTCATTTGACCCAAGTAATCTTACAAATTTGCTTTAGTCTTATTCTTTGACATATTGGCAATGTTCTTAGTGCCTTACATTTATTTATTCATAGATTCAATCATTCAACAGAAATTTATTAATATCCTCTATAGTCAAGACATTGCATTGGGTACTATAATTGATTTTCACTATTTTTGAAAAGTTTAATAATTAAATTCTGGGGGGGGGGTTATTTAGCAATAATATATAGTAGAATAAAATTGTTAAAAACTTTATAGGACTAAGTCAATTAGCAAGCACTCTTTATCACTTTCAGAAGCTCCTCTCTGAAGAAAATTCTGGAATTATAGTTTCCTCTAGCACCCCACTGTTATATGCAAGAAGAGATACAAAATCCAGAGAGAGAAAATTACTTGACTGAGGCCACAGAATAAATGGAAACAGAGGCAGTAGCAGGATCCAGGTCTCCTCCCTGGCTCAGCCCAATGCACAGCCCCCTTGGGCTGGCCTTGGATCAGTGGGTTATTTTTCCACACCATGAAATTAAGCTCGACATCTAGCTTTAGCAAGAGATATTTCTACCCTCCACTTCATGGGTTCTTCCCGTTTATCCTCTCCCCAAATCTCCCTCCTCGCATTCAACAACATATTATACTGAAGCTCCTGACACAAATCTCTAGCCTGAAGATCAAAAGCTTCTTCTTGTTGGCACTGGGTTTATCAGAACCAGCTTGAGCTTTTATTATCCTTCATGATACGTTAATATAGACCCTGTGCAATCTACTGCCATCAGACTCAGCAGATAAATTACTTCTTTCCCATACCATCTCTATCATTTGAAGGGCATTATTTTGTGCATTAGAGAAGGTTCTTCAAGGTAGTATGAAGGAAGTAGTTCCTCATCTAGTATGTGGGTCCTGTTGAAGCCATGCTCCGCACATCATCATACAGGTGCCTTTACACCTGCCTCCCCCAGCTCTCTCCTCATGACTTGAGAGCTGATATGCTACAGAAAACTGAAAAACTGACCAGCACAAACCACCCAACCAACTTCTCAACCTCTCTGGTTCAGTTTTTCCCACTCACAAAAGACAAACCTCTTCTTTAGGGGTCAGGATTTTATTTCTATCCACAACAGGTATTTCAATTTCAGTAAGATCTACAAAGGTGTTGTTTCAGTGCAACGAATCAGACAGTTCTCCTATTACTGGAATTTCTTCTCTCTCTCCTTTCTCTTCCCTTCTTTTTTCTTTCTTTCTTTCTTTCTTTCTTTCTTTCTTTCTTTCTTTCTCCTTTTTTCTCTTATTTATTTCTCTTGCTCTCTTTTCTTAGGTGTATAAATCCTTATATTATTTAAACATTCTTGCTGTTTGGTAGCTGGCATGTTACTGCCACATCTGGCCAAAGTACCACAATTTAGTTGACTGATTAATTGGTTGATTGGTTGACTTAGTGGACTTTTCTGAACATGATGCTTGGTTCAGCAATACGAGAATCACAGAATCTCTGGCTGGGTGTGCCAATTCTTAAACTGTAGCTGCCCCATTAGAAGAGCTTTTATAAAATACTGAACAGATTCTGATCTAATTTGGTCTTGGGTCTCAAAGACCTTCTGGGTGACTTATGGGTAAGCAGGTTTAGAATCTCTGGATAGGTCTAAAGGTTACCCAGGCAATGATTGATCTGATGGTTAAATCCCTTCCATTGGGAAATCTGAAATGATAACTCTTCCCGAGACAAAGATGCTCAGTAGTCTAATCTTCCAGACAATCTTCCTGGGTTTACAAACTCTGCACACTGCTACTATAGAGGGAAGCAGCATGTAGTGGTTAGTAGTAGATCAGAACCTCCTCTCAAAAAACTAGCAGTGCTTAGCTGTATCCTTTCCTAATGTCAGGGGACTATCCTCCCAGGTCAGTGGTTTTCAACCAGGGGAAATTTGTCCCCCAGATGACATGTGACAACTTACGGAGACATTTTTGGTTGCTACAACTTGGGGGAGTGCTACTGGCATCTAGTGAGTAGCAGTCAGGGATGCGGCCACACATCCCACACTACATAGGACAGCCTCCCACAACAAGGAATTATCCAATACAAAGTGTCAGTAGTGCCAAGGTTGAGAAACCCTTTCCTAGATCCTTACTCTCAGGTTCTCCCTCCTGCCCCAGAAAACATCATCTTTAAAGGAATTCGTCCTAAACCTTTTCCTTCTTTCTGAGACATGATTTCAACAATGTCTTTCAAATCAACATTTTACAACCTTTTTAAGTAGTCCCCCAATGAGATAATTCTGCTTTGCTTTTAAAAAATAAAGACTCCTGCCCAACCGTGTATGTCAGAGAGACAGAATAATCCCAGTGCCAACTTTTCCACTTGCTGCTTCCTTTCCCACTTGGCTGCCTTTCTGAAATACAAAATGAGCTGAGCCTCATGACTGAGCAGAGGCCCTGCCTCACCTGCATTGACCAGGTGCCACAGCCAGTGGAGCCAGCCATGGGGACACAGGTCACCCCATGCAATGTCCTGAGGCTCTTCAGTTTATCCGCTGCCAGCCTGGCTGGGTCAGGCTTGCTGCCAAGTTGATTAATAAGTGCTGGGCCAACACTTCTAGTAGGTCCTAGACCTGCTGATTTTTCTCCCCAACTTCCTTAGATCATTTCATTATTAAATTAAAGATTGTTGTGATTTAAACTGAACTGTCAGGTGGCCTGGAGACAAACGTGGGGTTTGGTGAAGAAATTGAACCTTGGTGCTGCATTTACTAAATCCAGCCTCAGTTGGGTGCTTTCTCTTTCTCTTAAAGAAGTAATTCAGACCTCCCAGGGCTGGAAGTAGAAGCAGAACCTTCCCCTGCAGTGTCAGGAGCCCACACAGAGAGGCTGGCATGCCAGGAAAGGAAGCTGATTATAAATAGCAGAAAAAGCAGCATCAGTCAAAACTCACTGATGTGCCTGAGAAAAATGTTAAGGGAAACAAACAGCTTCTGAAATAAGAAGCAATGATCTTTTTTTATTTTTTTTTTAAATTTAAAGTGCTAAAGAATGAAAACAATATATATACATATAGGTTAAACACACATACACACACACACTGCATACACACAGAGAACCCAACTGAGACCCTTTAGGAAATAATGGGTAATTATTAATTGTAAAAGAACAAAATTACAAGTAGCCAGAGCCACACAGAAGAAACAGCTGTCCTTTCTCTGTGTAGTCGATGCTATTTGTTTAGAAAGTCTATGGTTTCCCCTTCTAAAATGATTTTCCTGTTATGTGTATCTTTTTTCCAGCTTCGATGGAAACCATTTGAGATTCCAAAAACGTCTCAGAAGAAAGTGGACTTTGTGAGTGTAAGTCAACAGCATCCACACCTGCCCTCTGCTCTTTCTTCCCCAGTGAGTGATCCAGCCATCTTCAGGCTGAATGCCAAGCGGAAGCAGACTTAGAGGCAGGCAGCAGAGACAGAACCACCTGCCTCTGTTTTCAGGGCTGGCCGAGCGATGTCTTACTTAGGCACCATATGGCCCCTGACACCAAAGGGCACTGGTAAGCTATTTACAACATCTCTGAATGGCCAGTGGAAATTGAGCATTGACCTACCTGAGGTTTTTTGTTTTTGGCTAGAAAAGGGTTCTTAGCCTTTTTCCCCCCATGGACTCCTTTAATAGTCTGGCAAATCTTGTATTTTTAAATGCATAAAATAAATTCCATAAAATTACAAAGAAGCTGATTATAATGAAATACAATGATTAACATATTAAAATAACAAATTTGGTTTGGTTTATAGTAACATATATGCTTCCTTATTAATGCACTACATCACAAGATCTATGAAAATATCTAATAACTATGGTTGTTAGAAGTATGAACATAAATGATACTCTGGAATAGCCATAATAACTATAATGTGATATAAAGAACCCATGATTTCTATCAGTGGAAAGGTTACAGGCACTTCTAATATTTCTGTGGGTTTTTGCTTACATTCATATTAATTGAAGCAAATGATACATTTCAGAGATTAGTCAAAATAAATATATAATTTTGTCCCCATCCAAGTTCATGAACTTTCTGAAATGGACCCTTGGGCTAGAATAGCATCAACTCAGGTCGACAACTCTAGTTAATGCAATGCTGGTCACAAGTTCTGCTTGGTATTTATAAGGGCTGGGAGTATTGGAACACTTGTGCTCAGAGCAAACATTGTAGGGGAGAAGGAAGGGAGCTACAATGAGGAGGGGCTCAAAGAAGCCAGTGGAGGCCTTTGCAGACCAACCTCAGCCAATGGCTTACTTAGGGAGAGTCCAGGTGCCCAGCCATAAGCCAAATTTTCTGGATCATGCAAATTCCTTGTCTATATTCAATGCTCCAAGCTCTGTGTAGACTCATCTAAATAGACCCCAAACTGGCAAACTGAGTTAAAATACAAAAATAAATCCCCCACTGTGGGTGAATTGTGGATATCTGAAGGAGCAGAGCTCCCTCCTTTCAGGCTTCTCATCTGCAGGTTGGGGCTGAGAGTTTTGAGAAGACACAGGTGTTAAGGTTTCTTGGACTGTGGATTATCAGCAGAGAGGATTACAGTTGGTCAGAATGCTTCCACTTCCCTGTTCTGGAAAAAATAGGGCTGACCCTATGTATAAGCACGGGGCTGCCTACATGGTAAGGTGTATTTGGGGAACACTGATGTGGCAACCTTCCTCCCTAGGCCTCCTAGGTGCCTAGTTTTACCTCCAAAAGAAACTCTCCTCTAGGTTGATCTTAAGCACAAAACTGATAAAATGCCAAGTAAAGTGATCTTAGCCACTGAGACAGTCCAAATCTAGGGCCATGGCTGGCAAATAAGGTGAGCCACCACCTACTAAACATAAACAGTAAATCTCAGGCTCCCCAGAGGCAGGCTGGACCCCAAATGTCTCACTTGTCCCACGGGGCAGACCCTGGTAAAACCTTGCCACATGGCTCTCAGGGACCAGGAGGAGGGCTGGTGTCTTGGACAATACTCACATTCACCCCTCCTTCTCCTGCGGTCTCTCCCAGGGCCTGCACACCTTGTGTGGAGCTGGAGACATAAAGTCTAACAATGGGCTTGCCATCCATATTTTCCTGTGTAACACCTCCATGGGGAACAGGTAAGTGGCTCAGTACTGGGCCAGAACATCCCCATTCCCTAAGAGCTACTGGTGAGAGGGTGAAAGCCAGGTTGTTGTTTTATGTTATTGTTTTTTCCCCAGAGCAACATTGATATACATTAATTAATAAAAATAAGTGAGGGCTTCAAACTTGACTGACTCCTGTAACATAAACAAAAATGTCACATAACAATGTAAATAGAAAACAGACGATGGGCATTGGGAAGGTGGAGTAGTCCAAGAGGCATTTTGACTTTAACCAGGTTTGGGTCAGAATATCTCTAATTTCTTAAAGTTCCCCAGGACTGTTTTTGAGTCCAAAGTCATACTGCATGAGAAGGCATTAAGGGCCACAAGTTGGTGGTAGGTCAGGCTGACAGACTTTGGCTTCAGGTAATAATTGTGCAAACTTAACACTCCTCAATAGAGGAGCTTAAATTTTTGAACCAGAAAAATATATAAATGGCATTCTGCCTTTTCTTGGGGAAGCAGAATCTCATGGCAGTTTTGCACTCTACCTCTGGAACCAGAATGTTACATCCAAACCCAATTCCACTCTTCCTAGCTGAGTAATCTTGGGCAAGTCATTTAAATTCTCTGAGCCATGACAAAGCACTGAAGATGTACCTTTGGGTCCAGCCTCACATCATTCCACCTTCTCTCTTTTCACTTGAGCCACAGTAGTCTTCATACAGTTCTTTCAACCTGCCATGTGTTCTCCTGCCTCACAGCATTTATTTGCATGTGCTGTTGTTTCTGTCTGGAATGTTCTCCCCACTCCCCAAACTCTTGCCTAGATAATTCCTCCAAATCTCAGGTCAAATATCTCTTCTTCAGGGAAGCTTTTGCTGACCCTTCCCATTAGAACAGGTTCATTTTTCTTCCATTCTTCTGAACTTGACTTTCATAGTGCCATGACAGTTTATGATGATATTCTATAATTATTTGATTGCTATCTGACTTCCTACTGTAAGCTTCCTGACTGTAAGCTGCATGAGTGCAGAGATTGGGTCATTTTACTCACCAGTTTATACCCAGTACTGAGCCTGGCACATGGTGGGTAGTAAACAATTTTCTGGTGTGAGTTAATTTGTCTGAACATTGTTAAAACTGAAAAATCACAGGAATTATTCTTTATGTTTCAGATGTTTTTACAATTCAGATGGGGACTTCTTGATTGGTAAGTTCTGAAGATTTCACTGTGAATTGGTCCCCAATCACAAGCTACTTTTCTATTTTATAGATATTATTTTCCTTTATCCTTCAGTCTGTCTTATGTAGTCCAATCTGCAGACTGAGGTCTAGAGGTCATTGGTGGTCTGGAAAAGATTCCTGGTGTACCTCAAAGCCCCTACTTATTCCATAGTCTCTCTGCCTTTGCCTATCTCTGCTGGGCCTTTATAACATGGGAGATCTGGCAACTGAAAGGAAATAAAGAGTAATACCAACCTGTGATTAATTTACTAAGATAACTCTATTTGCCTTCAAACCCACTCAATAATATACCATCTGTTATTGATATCTGCAGTTTAAATAGAAATTTTCATGATGCCATCTAAAACAGAATGTCTGTTAGAGATTTCTTTGGTCTGCCCATTCTATTTGATGGTTTCAGTATTGATATTTTGAAGTCAACATTTTGGTGTAGACATTAGATATGCAAATGCCAGACTCTTGCTGGAACTACCAGAAATGAGTGGTTTTCCATCCTATTTCTGCTGCCCTTTTTGGTCAATCCACAAAACTGTGCGTATACAAACTCTTTTCCTGGCAACCAAGAGTAAACAGAGTCAACTTTTTTCTTTCACTTTCTTCTAGGTAGTAAAATTGCTAACCTAAGTTGTCAGAATATCCATTTCCCTCCATGAGACTCAATAAAGCTCTTTTCTTTTGGAATGAAAAATCAAATGCAGCCTTTAAGCCTTTTGCTCTTCATGAAGTGGTCCTCACATGGGAAGAATTGCTCACTGCTGCCCTGTCTTTTTTGTTAGTTCCCCAGAAAGGGAAACTTCTCATTTACACTGAGTTTGGCAAGATGCTTGTGCAGCCCAATGAGATCTGCGTCATTCAGGTTGGTGATGTGTCCCCTCTCCCTTGCCTCTCCCTAATTTGGGAGCAATCAGATGTTGCAGCTGCTGTTATTTCCAACTCTAAAATTTCTTGGTGGATCGTGTCTAAGCAAGGAGAGGGAGTTTTAGTCATGCAGAAGGCTCTTGTGCCGAAGGGTAAGCAGGCTTGGGTGCCTGGTTTGTTTTAAAATAAGACACCATCACAAAGCAAAGAGCATTGTCAATTTGCTTTCCGAAATACTTATATGTACTTTAGACAAGGTTCTGTTCACCTGGATTGGGGGAGGGGGTGCAGTGAAGATTAATTTCTTAAAAATGTGGCTGTATCAGAGCACTGGGATCTCTGAGTCCAACGAGAGATTAGATTAGAATTGGTTTGGGTCATAGATGTGATTAGGAGTTGTACTTTTCCTTTTTTGTTTGTCTGTTTTGTTTTAAGTAATTATTTATTTATTTTTAATTTTTTAAAAGTTTTTATTTCTTTTTGAGAAAGAGCATGCGCAAGTGGGGGGAGGGGCAGAGAGAAAGGGTCTAAAGCATCTAAAGCGAGCTTCACGTGAACAGCAGAGTCCGATGCCGGGCTCATACTCAGGAACCATGAGGTCATGGTCTGAGCCTAAGGTAGATGCTTAACTGACTGAGCCACCCAGACGCCCTAAATTTTTCGTTTTAACTCATCTTTGAGCTGGTCACCTCTCAAACATACCTCAACAGACTATAGCTGTACTTTTTGCATGTGGGGCTGGCTGTGGCTCTGGGGCGTCTTCTTTATAGCTACAGGTATGATTTGGGAGTGCTCACCAGTGTCTGCTTCCCATTCCAGAGAGGAATGCGGTTCAGCATAGATGTCTTCGAGGAGACCAGGGGCTACATCCTGGAGGTCTACGGCGTCCACTTTGAGTTGCCTGACCTGGGACCAATTGGTAAATCTTCACTACAAGCTTTTAGGCTCCCTTGAGAGATAGGACAGATAATCTCATGAGAGTGACACACCCTTCTCCCCTCATTATCTCACTCAAATTTCAACTTTCCTCTCCAGACAACTTCTCTAGACCAAGTGTAGTTGAGAAGTTCAGAAACCTATTAGAACTCCCTAAGCAACCCCAAATATTTTTTTTCAGACCTCTAAGTTCAGGGATTCAGTGTCATGGCCGACCCAACTGATGAAATAAAATCATTAATTAGTTCATCGGTATATCAATCCATCAGCTAGTCTTGGCTCTTGTGTTGTGCTGAGGGTACTGACAGGAATCTCATCAAGGGTAACACAAGCCTTTTGCCATAAAATACATACATAAAAGTGAACAACCAAAGCCAACATGTTTTAAATCTCTCTCTAGAGTAGTATATAGACCGTTGAAGAGCAGACAATGTAAAATAGATTTCTGGTTATACAGTGTATATCCTGAAGGATGTAGAAGTTTGGGTTACTGGGGGGCCAAGTCACCAGGAACAGCTTTACAGAAGACATGAGATTTGATTAATCCTTGACGAAGAGTTGAGGAAAAATAAAAGGAAAGGGAACAGCTTAAGCAAAAACATGCATGTAGGAATGAGCTTTGTGAATAGGAGGGAGATCATCTTCTTAAGTCAATAGGGTGTGTGTAGACGATAAAGTAGAGAAAAGCTATAACAAGGGCTATACTCCTATGGAAAGGGGACACAGGCTGAAGTGCGGATAGTCTACAAACTTCACATTCCTACTCATCACATTCCACAAAATCTACACAGTTAACTCAGAGCTATGAAGGAGCTAGAAACCACAGCCTCTATGAGGCAGATTAAAACTTTCAAAAGTGAATCAAGGTCCCCACCCCCGATTCTTCTGGCAAACTGGAGGCAGAAGATGCAGGAGAGAAGTGAAGGTGGTAGGAGTTGTTCTCAAAACATCTCTTGGAGTGAAAGGAGTGGCTTGGAAAATGGGCCCTTGGTTTCATCTTTGGCATGTTTGCTGAAGGTGGTGGCCACACCTCCCAGTTCTTCCTTTCCTTGTCAACAGCTTTTTTAGAGCAAAACAGGCCAGGCCAACATGTGCCTTCTGGTCACTCCCCTGGGGAGATCCAAATAGTCAGAGGAAGGTGGGAGGCAGCAGAGAGGCAGCTGGAGCCACGGTGGGCCGTCTGTCATCCTGCTCACCACCCGCTCTTCCCACTTCAGTCTGGCTTCCTGCTGCTCTACAGCCAGCATAGCCTCCAGGTTCCATGGAACACGTACCCTCTGGAAAATATATATAATTTACTAACCAGCTGGGGGCTTATATTTTTTAACCCCAGGAGCTGGAAATGATAAAACACTCCCCAGGTCTCTCCTCTCAGAGTTAAATTATGTTTTTGCACTTATACTTTTTATTTTTGGTCTTTTGATTTATTTTCCTTCTCTGGAGGGAACACTCGCTCCTAAGCAAAGGTAAGCAGGCAAGTCCTGAATACTTTTTTTCCTGAGTGGCAGACAGATTTGTCAGGCTGGAGAGCAATTCTGCAGATTGATTCTGAGCTCTGTCTGAGGAGCAGAGGCATGCCTGGGGCAACAGTATGTAACCCTTCCTTTCTGAGATCAAGGACTGTAGATGAGTTCTAGAATCATCATGGTTTTCTTAACAGAGAAGTTCTAGTATTCTACCAGACCTTCCCTTTGCCTCTTTTCTAGCCTCATCCTCTCCCCTCACCTGCAGTGATGCAGTAATGCCTGTAACATGGTTGATAAGCCATACTTACTCTACAACTTTAGGAGGTGATGCTGGTGATGATGATGATGATGATGATGATGATTTTCATGATTCTTTTTACTAATCATGTTTCCTAATCTTTTTCCTAATCCTTTACCTTCCTTTTAGGAGGTAAAAGGTAAAAAGGATTCCAATGAGCATTTGGACAATGAAAACAAATTATGGAATGGCTTTTGACATGGAAGAGAGCCCTTTCTCTTTGTGCAACTGTAGGCATCTTTCCTATATGATTTCACAAGTGTCTAAAAGACTTTTGGGTTGCTGTGTTCTAGGAGCTAATGGCCTGGCCAATCCTCGTGATTTTTTGATACCCGTTGCCTGGTATGAAGATCGCCAAGTGCCAGGTGGCTACACTGTGATTAATAAATACCAGGGCAAGCTATTTGCTGCCAAACAGGTAAAGTAAGAGGATGACTGGAAAACAGGAAGGGAATATTAAGCACCTACTGATTGCTAAGGCCAGTGTTAAGTACTCGACATATATTCTTTAATCTTTATAAGTACTTGACATATATTATATTCTTTAATCTTTACCATACCACTAAGTAATTATAAATAAGGTACTATTTGTCTCATTTATAGTCATGAAAAGGGAATGACAAATAATTTGCCAAATGCCATAGTAAATGGCAGAACAAGCATTAGTACCTATATCTCTTTGACTCCAAAGGTCATGCTCTTTCTACTCACCAAGCAATAAAAATCCTGGCAATATAGTAGATCTCTATAAATGGTGTATAAAATATAATATACAGGCAGGATAGTTTGTTCTGAAAAGGGAAATGAGTAAACAAGCAGGTCACCCAATATTTATATTATCAATGGCCACCATATTTCAAATACAAGCCATGACTGATACAAAACAAGTAGAACTCAGTTCATTAGCTTGACTTAGTTTATACCAACAGCCTTGTAAACTCAAAGACAAGCAAAGGCTTATCCCTTATTAGGGATATATTAACAAATAATAACAATATGTAATCTATAATATATCAGATATATTATATTATTACTTAATATATGGAATATATATTAGCAGAAAGTAATCATATAAACAAAACAATCCAAAGATTTCTTCTGTTTACCATTATCTATTAGCATTATTTTTGCCCATTTGACATATTGCTTATATTTTTCAAGGCATATTATTTTTCTTGGACAGCATCTAGAGGGTATGCTAACCAGCAGAGGCCAACTAGTTTGGCACTTAAAATTAACCCCTGAGAGTTAATTGCCTGCCTTATTGACACATTGTCACCTTCATATTGTCTGGGTCAGGATTTCTCAGAATGTGGTTCAGAGATCATTTGCATCAGAAATTCTGAGGGAGGCTTGTTTAAAATGCAGGTTCTTTGATGTTACTCCAGCCTGGCAAAAATGATAACTTCTGGGAATGGAGTGTGGAAACCTTCGGTCATTTTAAGCATGCTCCCCATATTATTTTTGACATACAGTTGAAAGAGAGCCATCATTCTAGAGGCAGCCAGCAGCTCCATGGGTTTCCACTTCCCAAGTGGACTCTGTGCTGGTTATTCCTTGTGTGAGCTCCTACATTGATCCATTATCCCTTCTCTGCCACGATCTGTCACCTGAGAGCTTGACCTATATGGGCTCCCTAGGCTTTAGGTTGGGTTCAACCTGTGAGAGGTACTCACAGGAAATTGGAGGGCCGGAGGAAAGACAAGTTGGGGTTTTTCTTCCCCTGCTTCTTCCCTAGTTGGGACTTCATCCCTCCATGATCTCAGCTCCTGTTGGGTAGCCTCAGTGGTGTGCTGAAACCAGTTCATACTGGCATGAAAGAGCTAATATACACATTCTTCCCAGCTTTGTGTTCAGCAACATCACATTAGGAGATGAAAAATGATCATGGTGAGAGTATTTATACCCCCAGAAATTATCAAATGCTATAAAACAGAGCTTTTTTATTTTTTCCAGAGAGGCAGTTGTTAAATATATACCACCACACCACTGAACAGCCCCTTCTTCATGGTTCTAGCTCTTGCTTGAATCCTATAACAGCATTTTCTTCCCATATCCCTCAGGCCTAGGAATGGCAATGTCTTCCCACTGTTGCTAGACTCAGAAACCTCACCATCTCTAGTCAGTTCACTTAACTCTAATCATATCTGTCTGAGTAGTCCCCTCAGTAAAGTCTTTAGAACATTCTGAATTGGGTTCCGTTTCCAGAACAGATGCATAACTACAGTGGGGACTACCTTCCTGTAACAGAGCACTGATCCTCTCCTACCCCAGGGCAGGCCCAGGAAGCATCACCTTAGGATTGTTCTGGAAACTCAAGTCCTTGAGTCCTAAGGGAACTCTTAGATCCCTTCTCACCCTCCTGCACTTACCAACCCAGGCACTGCGTGTACCAGAAGCTCCTCTAGACAGCAATTACCTGGAGAGCAGTCACAGCAAGTGCACCGGGAAACCCAGACGGTGGCCCAGATTGTCTGAGAATTGCTGACATTCGCAGATTCTCACAACTGTGTTAAAAATTGTTGAAAAGGCACTACTTGGAGAATGCATTGTGCTTCTGCTGCGCATGTGATCTGAGGCAGCTGCAGCTTATGAACTGGAAAAATAGGGTTAGTGGCTTAGCAAGGGACAGTCTGTAGGCACGTGAAGCAACCACAACATGATTCAGGGTTATACTTCTCCCAAAGGATGGTATTATTAGATTGTGTGAACAAAATCAAATCAGGAGAGACAGTGATGCCAAATACAAACTGTGGAATCACAGCTACAAAAGCATTAAGTACTAAGATCGCCCTTTCCTGCTTTTTTTGTGTTTGTGTGATCAGGATGTCTCCCCGTTTAATGTTGCGGCCTGGCACGGGAACTACACCCCCTACAAGTACAACCTGGAGAACTTCATGGTCATTAATTCAGTGGCCTTCGACCACGCAGTAAGTCTGAACCATGGAGGGGCCTGGAGATAGGGTAGCCCTTGGATGGGAGGGGTCCATAGTAGTCCCCTGACGTTCACAGATTTAACGTTTCCAGTGTCACCCTTGGAAGGCCACGATATAGTCATTCATCATTATGCTGACAGGAATTTGAATCATCTACAGCAAGGCTTTGGTGAAGGAGTAAATAACAAGCTAGTGGGAGAGCCAAGCCTTCCATGTAACACTCACCCTTGAACACAGCCCGGTTCTCACACAGAGG
The DNA here is from genome assembly GCF_028018385.1 of Neofelis nebulosa. NCBI lineage: Eukaryota > Metazoa > Chordata > Mammalia > Carnivora > Felidae > Neofelis > Neofelis nebulosa. The sequence continues at coordinate 92,920,578 of NC_080786.1, forward strand.
ATCACAGCAACCCCAATAGATGGCTAAAAACTTAGTTTCTTCTTGGAAAAGGCTAATATTAGTGATAAAGTGATAAGAAAGGAAAATCTCTGGATTTGGAAAGTTCTCTGTCCTGCTTACAAATGCTGAGTCTGTTTGGTCTAGCTGCCTGTTCCAGTGCCTCTACTCCTGGCTGTTTTCAGCAGTGATGGAGCAGACAACCCTCTTCTAAAGTTCCTCAGAATGTTCAGTGCTTGAATTTAAACCAAAGAAAGTGAACTTGGTCATATTTTTCACTCAATTAGAAGCCCACAAATAGGTCCCTGGTCTACAGGGCAAGCTCCCAAGGCCCCACATTTGTGATAAAGTGCTAGCTCTGAGATCCTGGGGGAAAGTTCATTTTGCAGCCTGGTTCATAATAGATTAACTTAACCCACAAGCTGACGGGATAATTAGAGCAGAAGCCAGAGAACCAGAGACAGGAAGATTACTCTGAGCCAGTTCAGTTTATCTCTAGGGGGACAAAACTACCTTTCTGAAGAGCAACAACTCGTAACAAAACCAAAAGGGAAAAGAAAATGAGGCATCAAGACCAAAACAGCATGAAAAAGGACCCTGAGACACTGATAGAGCTTTATTTGAGCCTCACTACCTTTTCTTTAACAGTTTCAGATCATTTCTCATGACGGATGAAGAAGTTTAAAGTCTCACGGCAATAGGGTTGGGTTTTTGGCTTGCCTTTGCATAGTTTCAATCTCTGTGCTGCTGCCACAGTTATTTTTCCAAAATTTTTCCAAAGTCCTATTTTATGACTCCTTCAGCACCCCCCACCACCACTACCACCACTGGCAATGCTAAAGGGGCAAGGAATAGATAGATCTCAACCATCTTTGAATCCCAGACCCTAGAATGGCATGTGAAAGCAAACATGATCATTGATTTTTTCCAAAATTAGCTGGTGTTAATTCATTTTGCTTCATGCACAGCAAGAGGGGAAAGTCAGATGAGTGATTACTGCACCTTATCGATAAGCCAAAATTCAGGTCCGGTCATTCCACCACTGCATTAGAAAACCTTTTCAGCCTCCCTGTGGTTTAGGATCATCTGAGCTCTGAAGCATGGTATCTGATGTTCTCCACCATCTGGCCCTGGACTCCTTTTTCCAGTATCAACTCTTAGCCCCTCTTCCCTTTGCCAGTGCACCCTGGCAATGCTTTCTTGCCTCTTGACAAAATCTCTGTGCACTTTGATGTATTTCTTGTTTTCTATGCTTCAAATGCCTTTTCCTCTCTTTCCTGCCTCCCTCCTTTTTCTTTCTTTCTCCTTTCATTCCTCAGGACCTTCCTCAAATATCACCTCCTCTTCGAAGCCTCCCCTGATCCTCTCAGGTAGGCAGGCACTCTCTATACTCCCTTGGATTTCTACTTATAAAGTGAAATTATCCTTGGCACCTTGCTAGGATTAGTTGTTCATGCACCTGTTTTATGACTCCTTCAGCAACCCCCCCACCACTACCACTACTAGTAATGCTAAAGGGGCAAGGAATAGATAGATCTCAACCATCTTTAAATCCCAGACCCTAGAATGGCATGTGAAAGCAAACATGACCATTGATTTCAATTAAATTGAATCTCAATCTTTCCACTGACAGATTCTAAAGTTCTTTTAAAATCACAATATTGTTTCCCTCAACACTACCACCGTCCAAACTAGTGATGTAAGTGGTGGATTTTAGACCTGAGAATCAAACAGGGGTAAGAAAGCAATGAAGATGGCATCTGGAATCTCTGCGAGGCCCCCAAAGAGAAGCACATTCTACATTTATACCAAAAGCTAGATACTACTTTATTGCTGTTTCAACCTCACTCTGAGCATCTATTCTGCCAAGAACTCCCTGCAGCACATCCCAGCTCTTCACCCTGACCTGAGGTTGAGAGGCAGACACGGCTGGTTCTCAGACCCTCATGGTAATATTTGTATGAAATGGGGGCTCAGCAGGATGAGAAAGCAGTTCCAAGTCTTCTTAGCTGGTATTAATTCATTTTGCTTCATGCACAGCAAGAGGGGAAAGTCAGATGAGTGATTACTGCACCTCATCGATAAGCCCAGGACACTTAGCCTGGCCTGTGTGGTTTGATCAGAATTTAGAGGGGCGCCTGGGTGGCGCAGTCGGTTAAGCGTCCGACTTCAGCCAGGTCACGATCTCGCGGTCCGTGAGTTCGAGCCCCGCGTCAGGCTCTGGGCTGATGGCTCAGAGCCTGGAGCCTGTTTCCGATTCTGTGTCTCCCTCTCTCTCTGCCCCTCCCCCGTTCATGCTCTGTCTCTCTCTGTCCCAAAAATAAATTAAAAACGTTGAAAAAAAAAATTTAAAAAAAAAAAGAATTTAGAGCATCAACTTGGAAACCCCTTCCAGTGTGGGGACACATGTGCCATTGTCCAGCCGCCTCCTTTCCATCGTGGGCTGTCTCCTTGTGCTTTCACAGGACCCATCCATCTTCACAGTATTGACCGCCAAGTCTGTCCGCCCTGGGGTGGCTGTCGCTGATTTTGTCATCTTCCCACCTCGATGGGGGGTTGCCGATAAGACCTTCAGGCCTCCTTATTACCACAGTAAGTCTCTCTTTTCCCAAGCCACATTGGAAACCAAAGAGATAGCAAAGCAGTGAACCTTATTACCCATTGGGAATACTACCAAGGAGTTTCCAGACACCATGCTCTGGCTGGCTTTCAGGATCCTGCCTCCCGAGACCCAGTGCTGCTCCTCAGACTTGTAGCGGCTGAAACACCACAGATGGAGATGGCAGTGATGTGTTGACTCTGAGAAAGAAGTAATTAATGCCTACAGCCCAGTTTCCCTGGCCCTGAGGAGAGGCAGAAAGGCAAAGTGCGAAGCAAGACGTTTCTTTACATCTCAGACCCTTCTTTTTAGGGGAGGGAGAATGGTGGGATGTGGTTGGTAACTTTGTTGTTTTTGGAAAGCTCTTGATCTAAGTCTGGTTCGAGAGCCAGGAAATGTGCCTTCTCCAATTATTTTGGTGGGATGAAACAGACTGCTGTGCACACTAGGGAATGGACTCCATTCTGGAAGCAGTTTCTGTGGAGTATTAGTTACCTAGAACAGAACTTACTAAATCTATTATTTTTATTTTATTATTATTACTAGCAGCTAACAATTATTAACCATTTTCCATGGCTATACGTTCCTTATAAGAATTAACCCACTTAATCCTCAAAACAGTTGTAAGAGGGAGGTAATATCATTATTCCCTTTTTTTCAGAAGGTGAAATTGAGGCATAAAGGATTAAGTAATTTGGAAAGATTGAGTAACTTGCTCAAGGCCCCACATCTAGTTAAGTGGTCGAGTCAGGGTTTAATTGAATTAAATGTGTGCCAGAGCACACATACACTCGTTACCAATAACTGATGTGCCTAGCCCAGTGCCCAACATACAATATGCATCTAATAAACATTTATTTAATTAGTAAATGCATCACCAAGAATGAATAAGGTATTTCATGGCTATATTTAATGAAGTTGGCATTTTTACTTGTGCCATAGCTAGCTGTAAATCCAACCTAAAGGTCAATGTACAATTCCACTTCTTGGAGATTGCATTTCTGTACATAGAGTTCTGAAAAGACTCTGAGGTACATTTCAGCTAGAATATTCTTTTTTTTTTTCAAGTTTACTTATTTTTGAGAGAGAGAGAGAGCAAGTGGGGGAGGAACGAACACAGAGAGAGTGAATCCCAAACAGGCTCTGTGCCCTCAGAACAGAGCCCTATATGGAGCTCTAACCCACAAACCATGAGATCATGACCTGAGTCGAAGTCAAGAATCAGGTGCCTGACCGACTGAGCCATCCAGGCACTCCACAGCTGGAACATTCTTAAAAATAAATCCCTTTCCTTCGTCAACCTCAGGGCTGTCTATATAAGCTGTCTTATATAGGTTCTGTCTATATAAGGTTCCTCCCTATATGTACCAGCTCCCAGGTGCCCCAGCTCAACAAGATATAACAGTGCACTGAATGGGTAATTTAGGCATTTATAAAAGGTGGAGAAGTAGGGCCCTAAGGATGGAAGAAAGCCATTTTATGGTCTAATTCCAGCACCACCTTTTTCAGGTGACATCATTATGGTGGAGAAAAGGATACAATCAGTTACCACCACAAAGATACTACTTTGTCAATAGAGTCAAAATAAACTATCATCTTTTCTGAAGAGTGTCAAGCCCATCATAGGCCCTGACTGTTCTGGAAATCAGTCCCCTAGAAGACCTGCTGTCCAGGAGAACTGCTTTAGCTTAGCCTGTACCTCACATGCTAGCTCTTGATAATTCACTATTTCACAGAGTTCTTGTTTTGAGGCTGCTATGTACCTCTATGTACCTGAGATGGTAGTTTTCAAATTTTCATATATGTCAGTGTCACCTGGAAGGCTTATTAAAACAGATTCTTGGGCCCCACCTTCAGAATTTCTGTTTTAGTAAGGTCCAGGGTGGGGCCTGAGAATTTGCCTTTGTAACAGGTCCCCATGTGATGCTGATGCTGCTGTTCCAGGAACCACACTTTGAGAATATTAGGGAGATAAAAATCACTTAGAATGACTCTTAAAAAAATGTATCCCCAGCACCCACTCTTGGAGAGTATAATTAGTTGGTTCTGAGGTAGAACCTCAGAATCTGCATTTTGAATTAGCAAGGCAGCAAGACCTTCTGATGCAGAAGGTCTACAGGCCACATGTTGAGAAACACTGGCCTGTGGCTTACCTCCCTACCCAGAGAGAAGGATAATAGAACTAACTTAGACAAGTTTGCTGTTGTGCTACAGCTCTCCAGCCACTCCTAGACTTGAGCTTGTAGTTCAGCCTGCCTGAAACAAATGACCTTGTGAAATGCCTCTTATAATTTTTTAAAAGTCTCTCAAGTACATTTGGCCAGGATAGATAGATAACAGAAAGGTATGGTTGCCTGATTTAGTTGGAAAAAACACAGAACCCCAAGTTAGAAATAATTTTTTCCAGATATATTACAACTATTGCTTTAGCAATATTATCAAAATCTTTGCTACTTTGATGTGACTTTATAGGAGAAGTGAAGAATTATTTCTGTAGAAATATTGCCTCCAGTCATCTTAATGTACTTTAGTCAACTGGATTCAGCATTAATCAGAGAGGCAAGGTCTACCCTCCCCCTGCCCTTTGAAATATAGAAAATGATATAGAAATGTCATCACCAAAGTCGTTGCTACCTAAATTCATATTCAGATCAAAGCTGAATTCTGTATTGCTCTCTTCTTAAAATTAAGCCATGAAGGTGACTCTGAGGACACATACTAGATTGAGGAGTGTGACAGCACATTTAAGTCATGAGAAGACCTGCTTTTAAAATATAGACACTTTATGCTTACAGTTGCTTCTTTTCCTCTCTTTCTGCTTCATGGAAAAATGAGTAGAGCTATGATTCGGGTTTTACCTTTTCTACGTGTGCCTGCAGCAGAATTTTGTTTCCTAGGCAGGATAAAAATGACTGCCTAGTCAATGACAGAAATATTTTGGCACTTGATTATACTTCACATCTAAGGAACTTATCATGCCAATGTCCAGCTTTGCAAGGGTTGCCAATGTCATAGCTCTCTGCTCTGCTCATGATCTTCATTCTCAGCACTGTCACAGAAGGGACTATGAAAGTAACTTTAAAGGGGCTATTTCTTACTCAATCACAGAACTTAGCAGAGTGTTCAATTACATCTGTGGGATGGATGGATCGGTAGACAGATGGGGTGGAGAATGGACAGATGGATGGGTAGATGGGTGAATGGATAGAAAGACACTTAAATTTGCTCAGGTGTTGTATTTCTTTAATTCTTGCTCTAAATATGTTGCTGTTCCAATAAAGAGGTTTATTTCAACAGAAACATGATTGAAATAGTAGGCACATGGTGATTTTTTTTGTCAAATTTTTTGACTCCAGAAAGCACAAAACCAACATACTTATATTAAAGCAAATTTCCATTTAATATGAGAGAACTTTCTAACACCCAGAGCTTTTCAATAATATGGTAGACTGCTTTGTTGAGTAGAAAGCTTCCATTCACAGGAGGCATGCAGGCAGACCCAAGAAGTAATGCCAGGAATGACGTAGAATATTCTTCTGTACTGAGTAGAAGTAGTGATCCTTTCCAATTTAAAAATTTTACGATTCTATAAAGAGAATATCAATGGAAATAGAAAGAAAAGAATGAATCTCAGAGGCATTTTGGAGAGTGGAAAATAAGATGGTAGATTCAGCTACAGAAGATAGTATTTGTTAGACTATATAGCATTTATGGACTGTTTTTTACAGATACTAAGATCCTTTCACATGGATTATCATTTGATAATAGACTCCAAGTCCAGCGTTCTTTCCATTATATGACCCTTCCATCAACACACACACACACACACATACACACTCCATCTCAGTTTTCTGGATTGGGAACCAGAAATATGGTGATACCATGTACTGCTGTGGGGCTATTTGGAGGAGGATTAGATAAGATGTGGGAAAGGGGCGCCTGGGTGGCGCAGTCGGTTAAGCGTCCGACTTCAGCCAGGTCACGATCTCGCGGTCCGTGAGTTCGAGCCCCGCGTCAGGCTCTGGGCTGATGGCTCAGAGCCTGGAGCCTGTTTCCGATTCTGTGTCTCCCTCTCTCTCTGCCCCTCCCCCGTTCATGCTCTGTCTCTCTCTGTCCCAAAAATAAATTTAAAAACGTTGAAAAAAAAAATTAAAAAAAAAAAAGATGTGGGAAAGAAGATCATTTTAATATGGGGCTTATAAGCCTAGATGACAGAGTACATCTATTCTTTATTATTACTTTCATTTTAATTTTTATTAAAATCGTCTGGCTATGATTTTCTTTAGATTCAACATCATTTGTTTCAGGCAATGGAACTTAAGATCTCTGACAATCCACATGGCCATCAAGTAGAGTTTTGCCTACCAAGGGTTTCACATTAATGAATGTTTTGTGGGTTCCTCCCGCCTCTGTATTCTTTAGTAATCCTAAAAAATGTATCATATTCTCCTATCTTCTTGGCAGTGCACAGAAAAAATGCTTGAGAGGTCTTGGTATTTTACAGGTTTTGCCTTAGATAATTAAAATAATATTATTTCAGGGGTGCCTGGGTGGCTCAGTTGGTTAAGCGTCCAACTTCAGCTCAGGTTACGATCCCATGGTCCATAGGTTCAAGCCCTGCATCGGGCTCTGTGCTGACAGCTCAGAACCTGGAGCCTGCTTCAGATTCTGTGTCTCCCTCTCTCTCTGTGTCTCCCTCACCCATGCTCTGTCTCTCTCCATCTCTCAAAAATGAATAAACATTAAAATAATACTATTTCAACCCTCCTAGGGAACTGCATGAGTGAATTCATGGGACTTATTAAAGGTCACTATGAGGCAAAGCAAGGTGGATTCCTGCCAGGAGGAGGCAGCCTGCACAGCTCAATGACCCCCCACGGGCCTGATGCTGACTGCTTTGAGAAGGCCAGCAAAGCCAAGCTGGCACCCGAGAGGATTGCTGATGGCACCATGGTAAGCAAGTTAAATGCCAGGCTCTGGCAGCCTTGGGGGTCCCCAACCTTGTTGAGAGGAGTAGCTGCTTTTGTATTTCTCCGTCAGAAAGAAGGAGTCAGGAGAGGAGAGTGTGTGTCTCTCTGTGTGTATATGCCCGTGTGTGTATGTACACACCCCTAAATGTATACTAGACTTCTGATGTGGTAGGGTAGAAAGATATTCGGACTGCGTCAGACCTGGGATCAAATCCTAGCTCGTTGGGGACACCCGAGTGGCTTAGTAGGTTAAATGTCTAAATCTTGATTTTGGCTCAGGTACAATCTCACAGTTCATGAATTCAAGTCCCACACTGGGCTCTGCGCTGACAGTGCAGAGCCTGCTTGGGATTCAGTCTCCCTCTCTCTCTGCCCCTCCCCTGATTGCTCTCTATCTCTCTCTCAAAATAAATAAAAATAAGCTTAAAAAAAATCCTAGCTCTTAGTTCCTACAAACCCTGAATAAGTTACTTAACTTCTCTGTGCTTCACTTTCCCCCATCTGTACAATGGGTGTGGTATTCATCCCAGCAGGTGGCTGTATTTAACCTTACGGACTGTCCAGCACTGTTCAAATATAAAGGAATATTATTAATACTATGTAATAGGTCTTCTCTTATCTGTATGCAGCCCAGAGTATATATGCTGTGTCTCAGAATCATCTCCTGCTTTTTGAGGTAATCTTCTAGGGCCACAGTACCCAGGGATGCAGGATGTCACCTTCAGTGGAATTCTCAAGCCAAGGAGGATCAGAAAGCCTTTGCCTCACTATAGTCAGGGCTTGTGAGAAGCAGTTCTCAGCTGTTTTCTCATTTTCTTTTGCTCTCCTTTGGCATGGGATGAAATTGATGGGATTTAAAATCTGTTTTGCGTTCTTTCTGTGTCAAGCTATAAACATTGAGGCTGAACACAATTGCAGTTGGCTGCGGTACTTAGTTTTACTTTATTTTTGCATTCTTGGAGGTGGAGTTTATGGACCACAAGGAGTAATTTTATGTTAAGTCATATGCAAATTTGCTTTACATTTTTAAACAAATGCCTTCAATGCTACCTGACTTTAAAATCAATAGCACAGTCCTTCCTGACTCCATGCCCAGCTTGCAAACAGACAGCATTATCTGTCTCTCTGTCCAATGCAGTTTGCATTGAACAGTTCCAGGACCAGAGCTGATAGAGCTGATCTGCAAGGGTAGGGTGCAGAGTCCCATCTGCTTGACCTTGGCTCTCTTTCCCTTTCCAAGGGCCTTTGCAAAATTTCTATGGAACTCTACATCTCTTTGAGATGTGGTTTGACAATCTCAATTAAGATATTGCTTCCAGGGGTGCCTGGGTGGCTCAGTCAGTTGGGCGTCTCTGACTCTTGATTTTGGCTCAGGTCATGATCTCAGGGTTGTGAGATTGAGCCCCATCTTGGGCTATGCACTGAGCGTGGAGCCTGCTTGAGATTCTTTCTCTCTCCCTCTTCCCCTCCCTGATCTCTCAAAAAATAAAAATAAAATAAAAAATAAAAAAATAAGCCAAGGGCTCTTTGAGGTACATGGGCTACCCCACACTTGCCACTCAGTAACCTTTGGTGCCCAACTTGGCTTTGGATGTCAGTGTTATCAGGGAGCACTGTTCTACATCAGTGAGGCAAGGACAGAGCTGTTTTTATGAGGAACAAGACTCTGGGAAATGCATAGGGCCTGGAGCACTAGCCAGAAAGAACTCTCCTATGTAAGGGATTAAGGGCAGGGGAGGCCTCGAGTAGCCAGACAGCCCAGACTACCTGGCAGGGGAGGGTCCAGCACTTTACTTAGACCTAACTTTGGGTCTCCATCACCATTTTCCATTATATAATTGGGACCCAGACCTATCTATACACCTCATCCTTATTCCAGTTTGGAATAAATGAACTTTGTATAATACCATCTTCATAACTCAGCTGGGATGGGGTTTTGTTACTACGTTCAGACAGCAAGCTTCTTAAGAAGCAGGCAGCAAAGAGGCAACAACAGACAAGAACGACCGTAATAACAACCCTTATATCTGAATAGTGCTTTATAATGTGCACAGTAGTTCCACACAATCTGATACGGTCCTCATATCAAGCCTGTGGTGAGAAGTCAGGCAGGGACAATCATCTCCCTGAAGCTAATGTATATTAGATACCAAACATTAACATGGGTTCTCTGGGTTGTGACCCAACTTTTATCTTCCTTTTGTCCATCTATATTTTTAAAATTTCCAATAATGTGAACACATAAGAATTGTAGGGTTTTATTTTGGTTTTGTTTTATTTTTAAAAGCCACAATGGTAGGGAAATCAGCAATTGGTGAAGCTAGAATGTCTAAGCTGCACAGAGCACTTGCATATTCTTTCTGTTGGGGACAAAAACCTCCTGAACACAGAGGGACATCAACCATTCAGTCTTCTGGGATAGGTTTTTTAAAAGTACTACAGTCAGTCCTACCTCCTCCTTCCCTCCTCCTCCTCCTCCACCTCTTCCGCCTCCTCCACCTCTTCCTCCTCACTCTCTCTTTACCTCCTTCTCCTTTTCCCAGGCCATCTCCTGGTCAGAGTCCTTAAGAACAAAACTCAAATCTCAGCTCTGCCACCTCGTTACTATCGCTTAAGACAAGCCACTTCCAGCTTTGAGCCAGTTTCCTCCTCTGCAAAAATGGGGGTTATGGCCTCCCCACAGGGACTTAGCCACAGTAAGTGATGGCTCCTAAGAAGATGAATATTCCTAAAACTCTTCCACCTCTGCCCTTGGATCTAGCATATTTAGCTCCATAGTGCTGCAAGGACAATGTGATGCTTACATGCCCAATTCCATTGTATAGAATGAAACTTGGAGCTCAGAGAAGGTAAGGGTCTTGCACCAGGTATCACTCGCCTAGAAGTGGTAGGGCTGGAGCCAGAACCCAAGGTGTGAGCCTGTTGTCCTCACCCTGCTAGCACACATGATTCATTATTCAAAGATTCTGCCTACCTACATCTTTTCTCTTGACATCTAATCAAATGTATTTTATTATCCACCTCACTTCTTTTTTGTCCCCTCCCCCATTTCCTACAGGCATTTATGTTTGAGTCTTCTCTAAGTATGGCCGTCACCAAGTGGGGGCTCAAGACCTCTAATTGTTTGGATGAGAATTACTACAAGTGCTGGGAACCTCTCAAGAGCCACTTCACTCCCAATTCCAGGAACCCAGCAGGACCTAACTGAGACTGAAGCAGTGCTATCATAATTGAGAATGGATTTGTGTGGTTTTGTTTAGAATATCATGCCTTCTGGCAGTATGGGGGAGGGGGTCGGTTAAAATGAGAACTCACTTTTTCACAGGCAAATAACTCAGACATTTGTAGAAATGTTTTTGGAAAGTTCTATGTCAGCTTAATTCCTCAATAAATACTTGACTGGTATTCTGTGGAAGTAGCAATTGGTCATAATCAGGTCGTGATGAGACATACCTATAGTGGCCAGGACTGGGGGCAGTCCATGAGATTGGCTCAAGATCAAGAGTCTCTTCACATGAGTTTGCCTGGATGCCCTTATTCCAGGAGTGCAAATCCAGGGTGTTTACCACAGACCACAAGGAAGGACACGCCAACATAGGGACCATGAACTGAGGCTGAAGCCAAGGCCAAGGTCCCAGGCATAGGGAAGCACAGGGGGTCAGCAGAGCTCCAAACATCCAGTGTCTTCCTAAAACAGATGGGCAGCCAGAACAGCAGGCTAATTATGATAGTCATGTAGCAGCCAGTATAGTTGGTTGTGGACAAGAAGCCCAGCCACCAAGAGTGAGCATCATTCAGTGAGGAGACCAGCAGTCCTGTTTTTTCCACTGAAAACCCCATATCTCATGAAACCCTCAGGCCCGGTCAAACCAGAGTGGTTAGCCCCCCTACTATTCATTCATTGATCATACCACTTGACAGCCATTCAATGAGTCCTTGCTATGTGTCATCTACAGAGTGAGTCCCTGGGGGTGAGAGATTGAGAAGGAAGAAGTCATCTCTCCCCTTAGCAAGCTCACAGTCTGGGGACACCAGAACCAAAGAAGATCAAGTTCCCAGCACAGAACCACAGCAAAAATGAGGCAGTGCAGTATACAAACACTATGCCCAACAGCTCCCTTCCTGTGGCCGGCATCCCTCCCAAGGACTGGGCTGTCCAAGACTCTGGGGTGAACTGATTAGGTTCTCTTGGAGAGAGAAAACAGGCAAATCAGAACAGAAAAGAATGGCAAGTGTATTTTTCACCACTCTAGTTCTATAGTTTTAACACATTCTCTCCTCTGTGTTGCCCAAGGATCAATTTTGATATGCTGCTACTAAGTTTTTGTTTAACAACAGGTAGTGAGAGTCAGCTATGTACCAGGGCCTAGGAACCAGGGCTGCAAAATAAAACAAAAGATGCCCATGTAAATTTGAATTTCAGATAAACCCTGAATAATTTTTAGTACAAGAGTGGACATGGAAACCTGTCTTTTTTTTAAGTTTATTTATTTATTGAGAGAGAGAGAAAGAGAGAGAATGAGGCTGGGAAGGGCAGAGAGAGACAAAGAGAGAGAATCTCAAGGAGGCTCCAGGCTGTCAGTGCGGAGCCCAATGCAGGGCTCAATCCCACAAATCATAAGATCATGACTTGAGCTGAAATCAAGAGTTGGATGCTTAACCGACTGAGCCACCCAGGTGCCCCAGAAACCTGTATTTTTATTTGATAAATCTGGCAACTCTATGAGGGATATGGTGGTCCAGGAGATACATATGGTTCTCGCCCTGACAGAGGTTACATTCTAAGACAGAGACTGATGAAATAAACAAACAAAATAATTATAAATTGTGAAACATGCCAAAACAAAACAAACAGGAACTGAGATAGGAATAGCAGATGGGGAGAGGAGATCATTCTTTAAAAGAGATCTTCAATGAAGAAATGACAGCCAAACCTAAAAGATAGGAAGAAGCAAATCATTGGAAGGGTAGGGTTGGGCTGGGGTGTGGTAGAGGGGAGGAGCATTCCGAAATAAAAGCCTGGTGGGTTCAAGGAACTAAAAGAAAAGCTAGTGTGGGGAGCCCAGGAGCAGGCCATTGCAATAGTCCAGGCAAAAGACAGCACTGTCCTGGACTAATGAGGTGGCAGCAGAGACAGAAGTAAATAAATTCCTGAGTGCTTTGGAGTAGACCTGAAAGACGGTGCTAGGGATCTGTATGCAAGGGGTGAGGGAAGGAGGAGTTGAGGACAGGGCCAAAATGATGGGTAGGCTTCTGGCAGTGATATCTCCTGGTCTCAAACAGTAAGGTGGGTATCTTTGAGGATGACAGAGGCCAGTGTGCCTTCCTGATGTTCCTTGTCTTTATATTAGACATTTTTATTAAAAATTAAACATTGTTAATTAGCAAAGCAGTTAATACCTTAAAAAAATTTTTGAAACTGACCACTATGGCATAAGTTGCTAGTGGCTCACCTATATCCCACCTGCAAGAACCATCCAGTGGTGACCAGCCGCTTCTAGTTGCCTGCACCACATTGGCAACTCTGCCCGAGGACCAAACCAAAACCCAAAAAAACTGCTGGGATTGTGTGGCCCTAAGCACAGCCATCAACCAATGACAAATGGGAATTCATGGATAAACACGCCAGCTCTCTTGGCCCACTCCTCTGAGGCTTGTGCTCAGCCCTGGCCCTTGCAACTTCCAGAAGGATTAAGCTCCACTGCCCATGGTGGCAAAGCCCAATAATGTACTTCTTATTAGCTTCCCTCCCCTCCTTTCCCCACTGTCCTGTGGTGCTTCCTGAGCTCTTCTCTCAGATGACCCAAACTAAGACAACCACTCAAATAGTTTATTCCCAAACTCCAGTCTTTCCAGAACGAGCTCTTCTAACTCTGCTTTTAACCATGAACCCAGACTCTCATCTATTTCTGTTCACTCCATCACCAGTTTGGTGGCAAGCCTCCCTAGAGCTGAAGAAACGTTCAGCATTTACATCCATCCAGTCCGAGCCCTTGTGCTTTATCTCCTCCACTTTATCTTGTTGGCAGCAACTCCTCAGCAAGAGACAATATTTCCCCCAGGCCAGGCTGTTCATGCTAATTAAAAAAAGATTTAGTTTCCTTCTGTTGTGCTTCAGATCAGCTAGAAAGATCTGTATCCTTTCCTTAACTCCCTATTCTCAAAAATACCTTCCTCTACCACACTCCTGAAGAAATATACCATCTCTTTACTGAGAAATAAAAATTCTTTAAAAAAAAAAAAAAAAAAAAAGCACCCTGATTAGTTCTCCTCAAATCGCAGGAGGGTTTTCTGACTGATCCCCTTGGCATTATTATATATTTTCCTGTCTGAGAGGGTGAAATAGAAGCCAACCTTCCCTTTTTTTTCTTTTTTTTTTTTTCTTTTGGAGAAACTTCTCTCACAGAAGTTTCCACAGTAGCTTGGACAACAGCAATGGCTCGAGACCAGTGATTCTCAGTAGGGTTTTGTCTCCTCCAAGACATCTGACAAAGTCTAGAGACATTTTTGATTGTCACAACTAAGGAAAGTGCTACTGGCATCTAGCAGATAAAGGTTAGGGACATTGCTAAACATTCTGTAGTGCACATGGCAGGCTCCCAGAACAAAGAATTAGCCAGGGCTGAATGTCAATGGTGCCAAGGTAGAGAAATCGTGCTGTAGCCACAGTGTTCCTCAACTTCAGCTGTATACTGAATCTCCTGGCAGCTTCCAAAACTCCAAGTGCCTGGAGTATACCACAGATCAACTAAGTTGGGAATAGTGAGGATAGAGCGCCAATGAATTTTGTTAAGTTCTTTTTTGTTTTAAGTTTTTTATTTTCATTCCGATAAAGTTAACATACAGTGTTATATTAGTTTCAGGTATATGACAGAGTGATTCAACAATTCTATACATTACTCAGTGCTCATCATGATAAATGTGCTCTTACTCCCCCCACCCCATCACCTATTTCACCTCCTTCCCCCTGGTAACCATCAGTTTGTTCTCTATAGTTAAGAGTCTGTTTTTGAATTTGTCTTTTTAATGTTTTTATTTGTTCATTTGTTTGGTTTCTTAAATTCCACATAGGAGTGAAATCTTATGGGATTTGCCTTTCTCTGACTGACTTACTTCACTTAGCATTATACTCTCTAGCTCCCTCCATGTCATTGCAAATGGAAAGACTTCATTCCTTTTTATGGCTGAATAATATTTCATTTTGTATATACACTACATCTTCTTTATCCATTCATCTATCATTGGACACTAGGACTGCTTCCATATCTTGGCTATTGTAAATAATGCTGCAATAAACATAGGGGTGCATATACCTTTCAAATTAGTGTTTTCTTATTTTTTAGGTAAATACCTAGTAGTGCAATTACTGGATCATAGGGTAGTTCTATTTCTAACTTTTTGAGGAGCCTACATATTGTTTTCTTTTTCTTTTTTTTTTTTTAATTTTTTTTTTTAACGTTTATTTATTTTTGGGACAGAGAGAGACAGAGCATGAACGGGGGAGGGGCAGAAAGAGAGGGAGACACAGAATCGGAAACAGGCTCCAGGCTCTGAGCCATCAGCCCAGAGCCCGACGCGGGGCTTGAACTCACGGACCGCGAGATCGTGACCTGGAAGTCGGACGCTTAACCGACTGAGTCACCCAGGCGCCCCCTACATATTGTTTTCCACACTGGTTGTACCAGTTTACATTCTCACCAACAGTGTACCAGGGTTCCCTTTTTCTCTACAGCCTCACCAACACTTGTTTCTTGTGTTGTTGATTTTAGCCATTCTGACAGGTGTGAGGTGATATCTCATATTTGTATTTCCCTGATGATAAGTGATGTTGAGCATCTTTTCATGTGTCTATTGGCTATCTGGATATCTTCTTTGGAGAGATGACTGTTCATGTCTTCTGTCCATTTCTTAATTGGATTATTTGTCTTTTGGGTGTTGACCTGTATCAGTTCTTTATATATTTTGGATACTAACCTTTTATCAGATAAGACAGTTGCAAATATATTCTCCCATTCCATAGGTTGTCTTTTTTTTTTTTTTTAAGTGGTTTTTTTTGTCGTTATTTATTTCTTTTTGAGAGATAGAGTGAGAGGAGAATCCCAAGCAGGCTCTGTGCTGTCAGCACAGATCCTGACATGGGGTTCGATCCCACAAACCATGAGAAAATGATCTGAGCCAAAATCAAGAGTCAGCTGAGCCACCCAAACACCCCTCCATAGGTTGTCTTAATTTTGTTGGTTGTTTCCTTTGCTGTGCAGAAGATTTTTTATTTTGATGTAGTCCCAATAGTTCATTTTTGCTTTTGTTTCCCTTGCCTCAGGAGACATTTCTAGAAAAATGGTGTTATAGCTGATGTCAAAGAAATTACCGCCTGTGCTCTCTTCTAGGATTTTTATGGTTTCAGGTCTCACATTTAGGTCCTTAATCCATTTTGAGTTTATATTTGTGCATGGTATAAGAAAGTGGTCCAGTTTCATTCTTTGGCATGTCCAATTTGTTGACAATGTCCAGCACCATTTGTTGAAGGGATTGTCTTTTTCCCATTGTATATTCTTACCCCAAATGAGAATTTTTTTTTTAAACTCCTCAAGCAATTCCAATGCACAGGCAAGGCTGAAGACCACTGTTTTGGAAACTACCTTAAGATTAGTATCTAAAACACCTTCTGGGGGCGCCTGGGTGGCTTGGTCGGTTAAGCGTCCGACTTCGGCTCAGTCATGATCTCACGGTCTGTGAGTTCGAGCCCCGAGTCGGGCTCTGGGCTGATGGCTCAGAGCCTGGAGCCTGCTTCCGATTCTGTGTCTCCCTCTCTCTCTGACCCTCCCCCGTTCATGCTCTGCCTCTCTCTGTCTCAAAAATAAATAAACGTTAAAAAAAAAATTAAAAAAAATAAAACACCTTCTGTTTCCAACCTTAGATCCTGGTCTGAATCAGGGCTTCCTAGATTGAAAGGAAGAGAAGAATTAAGGTGAAAAATATCCCTAAATCTCCCAGTAAACAGAATAAGTCTTTATGTCTGCTGATGTTTGTGCCACCTGCTGCCTCTCAGGCTTCCTGTGGAACCATACCTTGGGCCACTCGACTGACCAACCCTTAAACTTAGACTGCCATACCTCCACACCATCCCTTGTCAGCTTGAAGAAGCTAGCCGGTCATCGGTCATCGTCCCTGTTGCCTAACAGCAGTTAGAGGCCCTATTCCAGGGGGAGGAATGAGTAGGGAAAGGGTTACATTAGAAAAGGAGATAAGGGAACTTCAGGGAGGCAGGATGCAGCTACAAGTGCAAGACTGAAGAAGAGGCAGTGGCAGTGGAGTTTGGGGAATAAAGAGGATAAGATAAACGTGTTCCAGACCTGACTGGGCTAGGTGCCATGTGTGGATTCTCACAGACTTTCTGATAAGGTCCCAATAAAAAGCCAGGGACAGAAATCCCCAGCGGCAACCCAGTTGGGAGCCCTCTCACTCTTGAGAGCTTTACACTTTCTCTCAATAAATTCTATTACTTTGCTCAAAAAAAAGGTGGGGGGAGGGCATGGGCTGTGTTGGAGGTATTACCCAGGAAGGAAAGGAGCCTTCAAATGCAGTGGTGAGAAGGGCCACTGACTCCCTCCAGAAAGAGTGAAATTTGGTACCCAGGTGGGACACAGGAAGAGTGTGGGAAAGAGAGGAGTTAGGAAACCTAAGGCCTAGATGTAAATTCTTTATAAGTTAGAAGTTAATGTGTAGTTTCTGTACCAGAGTGACAAAAAAGTTATCACTATGGATTTGAAAGAAGTTCTGTCTTGGAAAGATACCTTACTACTACTTTAAAAAAAAAAAAAAAAAAGGCTTGAGTGCTGACCTTTAAAGTTCTTCATTACATTTACTGACCAACTAGCCTTCAATTTCATATAACCAACTTTATATAATTGCATCAAAAATCTGAGGCATGCCCGTGTAGTGCATAGTTAAGAGAACAGATGCTAGAACAAGACTGGGTTCAAATCCAGGCTCTACCACTTATGAGCTGTGTGACCCTGACCAAGTTACTTAACTTCTCTGAGCCGCTGTTTCCTCGGCTGTAAAATATAGATACTTCTTCATAAGGAATCCAAGACTCTGGACTCAAGACTGTGCTGAATAAGTTTGAGCAAGTGACTTAACCTCTCTAAGCCTTCCCTTCCTCATTTGAATGAAGGAAATTATCTGTTTCACAAGGATTTGGTGGGGGTGAAATAAAACCATGCACTGAAGGCACCCACACTAATCTTGGCGCACGGTGAGCATAGGGAAATATTAGCAATTATTATTGTTAGTGGCTATTGTTGCTACTGTGACACAGTGAATACTTATTCATTCCTGCCTCAGTGAGGCTGCTGTGCCACGTACTGCAGGTGACACTGGAATGAGTAAGCCAAGGTCCTTGTCACTAAATAAACAAGCATATAGCTGATGATTCTAATGCAGTAAGTAACAGAAGCCCAAAGTGTAGAAAATTTAGAAGTACCACCTCCTTTTTGACATCTTCTAGGTTTTGAAACATGAAAACCATATTAAAGCTCAATTTACGATCTCAACAGTGCATATTAATAGCTCAATTAAAGTGAAAGTTAAGGGGCGCCTGGGTGGCGCAGTCGGTTAAGCGTCCGACTTCAGCCAGGTCACGATCTCGCGGTCCGTGAGTTCGAGCCCCGCGTCAGGCTCTGGGCCGATGGCTCGGAGCCTGGAGCCTGTTTCCGATTCTGTGTCTCCCTCTCTCTCTGACCCTCCCCCGTTCATGCTCTGTCTCTCTCTGTCCCAAAAATAAATAAAAAACGTTGAAAAAAAAAATTTAAAAAAAAAAAAAAAAAAAAGTGAAAGTTAAGACAGAATCTACACTTTGATGTAAGTAGTTTGCATATGACTAGCTACAGAGCTTTTCCTGGAGGAATCTTAACTAATCATGTAGGCCTTTGGGACTCTAATTAGCCTATTCTCAGTTTTTTTAAATGCAAAATGATAGGGCGCCTGGCTGGCTCAGTCAGAAAAGCATGGACTCTAGATCTCAGGGTTGTGAGTTTGAGCCCACGTTGGATGGAGAGGTTACTTACTTACAAATAAATAAATAAATTTAACAAATAAATAAATCTGAAATGATATCAGAAACTTCGACACAACTCACCACAGCACTATTAACAGTGATACCTTGTAAAAACCAAATGTATGCAATTCTATACATTCCCTGGAAAAGAAATTTAACAGATGGGGCAGTTTTGCTCATTCACAAGCATTTACTACCTTTATTTTGGATCCTATGAATAAAATTAAAACCTGAAGGACAGGTGTACTTTATGATATGACTTCTCTTAATAAAAAGACATGGTATCAATTAAGAGTGCATTTAACTGTAAGAAAAAAAAAACCTGCAAAACTAAAAATCTAGCATTAGCTTAACAACTAGGACTTTATCCTATAAAAGAAGTCTGAGGTTGGCAGGTCAGGACATGAAGTGATCCTAGACCCAAGTTCATTCTGCTTTTCCGCTCCACTATTTTTGGCAAATTGTTTTATCTTCATTCCATTTCTAGGCCTCATATCCATGTTATTGGTCAGAGGAAAAGAAGAAAGCAAAAGGGGGAAGGAACAGAAAGGATTTCTCCTTGGGAAATTCCTTTTTTAATTTTTTTTTTCCAACGTTTTTTTTTTTATTTATTTTTGGGACAGAGAGAGACAGAGCATGAACGGGGGAGGGGCAGAGAGAGAGAGGGAGACACAGAATCAGAAACAGGCTCCAGGCTCCGAGCCATCAGCCCAGTGCCTGACGCGGGGCTCGAACTCACGGACCACGAGATCGTGACCTGGCTGAAGTCGGACGCTTAACCGACTGCGCCACCCAGGCGCCCCGGGAAATTCCTTTTTATTTGGGAAAGAAAGCCCTCCCCTGCAGATCCTCCTTATGTCTTATGCACAGAACTGAGTCCCATGTCCATACTTAGAACAATCCCCAATTCATTCCCTGGAGCTGGGATCATGTACACCTTGCCTGAGATAAAGGGAATTCCAGCAACCTCCTGTACAAATTGGGGTTCTATCAGAAGGAAAGAAGGGCTATTGGGTGTTGGTGGGCAAGCTGGTGCCTGTCAGGGATACCTTCCTGTGGGAATCCAGCAAGAACAATACAGAAGGCATTGGGTTTGAACCTAACATCTTCACTCTCACAGCCACAAGAGACAAATCTGCGAATATTTGCTTTATACAGGAAATGCTCCAAACATCTGCCTGATTCCTCCAAATACATCCTTATTAATATGCCTTATCAAGTCTTCTGTTTGTATGAAGTACAAATAGTAGGTTGGTGAGCAACTGTTTCAATTATCCCAAGTCTCATTTTTCATCACAAACAGGTGACATGGACAATCAGAGCCAGTGTTCTTAATCAAAACCTAGCATCCTGTTTTTGTGCCACTACCATATTGTCTGGCAAAAAAACAGACACATGGATCAATGGAACAAAATAGAAAACCCAGAACTGGATACACAACTATATGGCCAACTAATCTTCAACAGAGTAGGAAAGAATATCCAATGAAAAAAAAAGACAGTCTCTTCAACAAATAAAATGTTGGGAAAACTAGACAGCAACATGGAAAAGAATGAAACTGGACCACTTTCTTACACCATTCAAAATGGATGACAGACCTAAATGTGAGACAGGAAACCATCAAAAGACTACAGGAGAACTCAGGCAGCAACCTCTTTGACCTCAGCTGGAGCAGCTTCTCACTAGACACGTCTCTGAAGGCAAGGGAAACAAAAGTAAAATGAACTATTGGGACCTCATCAAGATAAAAAATTTCTGCAAAGTGAAGAAAACAATCAACAAAAATAAAAGGCAGCCTACAGAATGGAAGAAGATATTTGCAAATGACATATCTGATAAAGGGTTAGTATCCAAAATATATAAAGACCTTATCAAACTCCATACCTAAAAAACCAAATGATCCAGTGAAGAACTGGGCAGAAGACATGAATAGACATTTTCCAAAGAAGAAATCCTCACACCCATCAGAATGGCTAAAATTAACAACAAAAGTAACAACAAGTATTGGCAAGGATGTGGAGAAAGTAAGGGGAGCCCCCTTAACACTGTTGGTGGAAATGCAAACTGATGCAGCCACTCTGGAAAACAGTATGGAGGTTCCTCAAAAAGTTAAGAATAGAATTACCCTATGATTCAGTAATTGCACTACTAGGTAACTCAAAGGATACAAAAATACAGATTTGATGGGGTACATGCACTTCAATGTTTGTAGTACCATTATCAACAATAGCCAAATTATGGAAAGAGTCCAAATGTCTATGCATCCATCAACTGATGAATGGATAAAGAAGACATGGGGTGTGTATGTGTATGTTTGTATGTAAGTATGTATGTATGTGTGTGTGTGTGTGTATATATATGTACACATATATATGTGTGTGTGTGTGTATATATATATATATATATATGAATATTAGTCAGCCATAAAAAGGAATGAAGTCTTGCCATTTGCAATGATGTGGATAGAGCTAACATGTATTATGCTAAGCGAAATAAGTCACTCAGAGAAAGACAAACACCGTATCATTTCAGTCATATGTGGAATTTAAGAAACAAAACATGAACATATGGGAAGGGGGAAAAAAAGAGAAACAAACCATAAGAGACTCTTAACTATAGAGAACAAACTGAGGTTTGATGGAGGGAGGGAGGTTGGGGGGCGGGATGGGCTAAATGGGTGATGGGTACAAAAGAGGGCACTTGTGATTGAGCACTGGGTATTGTATGTAAGTGATGAATCACTGAATTCTACACCTGAAACCAATATTGCACTATAGGTTAACAAACTAGAATTTAAATAAAAATTTTAAAAGAAAAAGAAAAAAAGCCTTAGATTTCTAATCCTCAAATTAGGATTTCTTGAAGAAACGGACAAATCATTTCTCCTGTCCAAATCTTTCCTATAGAATTAGGCAGTGAGACTAGCAGATCTTTAAAGATTTTTCTGGTTCTAACATTCTATATACCTGTGGATGTGCTAGAAAATCTAGAGGTGCAAGTGGCAGTCTCTACTCTTAAAGATGCCACCTCTTGAACCCTCCAGGCTGGGTTAGGTATTCTTTCTCAGTACTGGACTCCACACAGCGTCAGTCTTTATCCTGTCCAAAGAACGGTTAAAGATATGCCCTCTGGAGTCAGCCTGCCCAGATTTAAGTTCTGACTCAGCCCTTATTAGCTAGAGGACTCAAGCAAATTAGTTAACCTCTCTAAATCCCTCTGCATCATGGGGAATTTTAAGGCATGCAGCGAGATGTGTAAAGCCCTAACTTTAACTTAGTGACTAGAACACAAGCAAAAGTTTAATTAAGTGTTGGCTGCTATAATTGTTTTTCTCCATTGTTCATTCCTCCAATAAGGAGCTGTATCTTTATTATATAAGTATCCTCAATGCTTAGTACATGACTGAGCTCAGTGATCAATTCAGAGGAGACCTGACAGCCAATGTCCTACTAGAATTCAGTAGACACAGGCTCCTTCACCCCTGTGGCTCCAGGAAACCAACCATCCCTAGAACCTGCAGACCGACAGCAGCTCATTCTCCTTGCAGACTGCACGTCTCCTCCCAAAGGTCCTGATAGGACCAAACACTTCTGTGCCACCCCTTCTCTAGAGCATGATTTCGAAGGAGAAGCTGCCTATCCAGTTTCTAATAGATAGCTTCAGGTTAGTTGGCCACCCTTATCTCCATCTACCCTCATCCAAGTCACTTCATATAAAAAATAGTAATACTCAGGGTGCCTGGGTGGCTCAATCAGTTAATTGTCCAACTCTTGGTTTCAGCTCAGGTCATAATCTCTCGGTTTTGTGAGTTCAAGCCCTGCATTGGGCCTGCACTGTCAGTGTGGAGCCTGCTTGGGATTCTCCCTCTCCCTCTCTCTCTGCCCCTCCCCAACTCACACTGTCTCTGTCTCTGTCAGGATAAATAAATAAACTTCAAAAACACTTTTTTAAAATAGTAACACTCTTTGATGCTGTCTCTATCCTATATAAAGCATAAATAAAACCCTCTCTAGCAAACTTTGTTTTCTTAAATTATGAAAATAAGTAGAAAAAAATGTGCTTACCTGTGCAGATGTAGTTTCAAGAGAAGTTCCTTCACCTTCTCCTCCTACTCACAACAATTTCATATCAGACTGGTACCCCCTGAGTCCCTCCTACATTGATTTCTAGAGCAGACTCAGCCAGTTGCCTCCTTCCTCCATTTCCACTCCCCATTTTCTTTAGAGCCTAATTATCAAATAAGAGATGAATGATTTAAATGCAATTGATGGTAGAAGTAAAGAATTGACTCAAAACTGCTAAGATAATACTCCTTGTAATTATGGAGGAAAAGAACTTGAATTCTTTTTTTTTTTTTTTTTTAAGAACTTGAATTCTAATGGTAAGTTTGTTTGCTCCAGAAATCTCAGATGTTTCACCAGCAATGTTCAAATACTGGATGTCAGACTTTAAGTTGACCTTAATCTTTTAAATCCTGAAGCTTGGCGATGAGATAGATGCACACTGCACTTTCTTGGAATGTTGAAGGGTAAATGACAGGGATCAATGTCCCTCCAGGCCACAGTGAATATCAGCAGAAGGGGAAATGGCAATAAACAAGGCAGCCAGAGGGGAGACTAGTAGAAGGATTACAATCATAACTGTTGGTACAAACGGATCCTCTAATAGCAACATGATAAGGGTGCCTGGGTGACACAGCTGGTTAGGTGTCCAACTCATGATCTCATGGTTTGTGAGTTTGGGCCCCGCACCAGGCTCTCTCCTGTCAGCACAGAGCCGCTTTGGATCCTCTGTCTCCCTCTCTCTATGCCCCTCTTCCGCTCACTCTCAAAAGTAAACATTAAAAAAAATTTTTTAAGAAACATGATAAAATTCTATTTGTTCATACAAAGGTAGAAAGTAGCAGCAGACATTTTGAAAAGCTTGAATCTTTTAATATATTTATGGTATTTTATAATTTACTAATTTTCAAGCGCTGTCCATATCTTTAAATCATGCATCTTTAAATTTTTTTTTTCAACGTTTTTTATTTATTTTTGGGACAGAGAGAGACAGAGCATGAACGGGGGAGGGGCAGAGAGAGAGGCAGACACAGAATCGGAAACAGGCTCCAGGCTCCGAGCCATCAGCCCAGAGCCCGACGCGCGGGGCTCGAACTCACGGACCGCGAGATCGTGACCTGGCTGAAGTCGGACGCTTAACCGACGGCGCCACCCAGGCGCCCCTAAATCATGCATCTTTGATCAAAATAGTTTCTCGTACAGATCTCTAATATCCTCAATTACTTCATTAATGATCTTGAAGAATGTAGCAATAACCATTACTCTGTAGCTTCCCCAAAGTCACAAGAAGACTGTCAAGTGCCCACCAGGAATGAGAAAAAAGAAAAAGGAAAATAAATCAGGAAATGGACCCAAAGAGATTTGGATCAGAGCATGAATGTAATATTTTTCACCAGGCAGGGTCCATAATAAAGGATAAAAAGACACAGTACTTAAACAAACCAGCCTGTTAGAGAAGCAATATTGTCCCAAAGAGAGGAAGGGATGATGTACACGGATATGGAATTATTAAGACTGGCTCCTCAAGCATGTGCATAAAGGGGAACTAATAGAGATAATATATTTAGACTTTCATAAAGCTTTCGACAAGTTCACATCCAAATGAGTCATCCTGGGATTAGTAGGGACTGCTTTGTTCTACAGAGAGGGCTTGTCTCAAAAATTGAAAATCATTTCTAGCCATAAGTCTTACAACAGCCTGATAACTGGTCAACCTCTAGCCTTTCTTGCCCTGAGATCCTCCTCCTCCAGAATCCAAAATGATCTTCCAGGGATGCAAATCCAATGAGGTTACTCCTGCTTAATACCTTCAGTGGCTCCCATTGCCATTAGGAAGAAGCCCTTAACTGTGATAAAGGCCTTATGATCTGGTTCTGGTTCCTTGTCATTTTTGGCTGCACAGCATTTGAACCACTTTCTTATGTTTGGGAATTCCATATCTGCCTCACATTTTCAAGCTGAACATGCCATATGCTTGCTTTTTCACCCTCCCCTGCAACAAGAAGTTTTTCAGGAGCAAGTGATGGGAAGATACAGGAACCTTGAGGAACTTTTTATGGTGGCTGTGGCTGTAACAAGCTTTAGCTTTTGGGCCAACAGAGGCAGCAATACCAGTGTAGGCTCCTGTGCCCAGTGCTCACGGCCAGCCACATCAGTCAGACACATGGTAACATTATAGCACTCAGATGAGGTGGCAATTGGTATTCTCAGCAGACCATTCTGGGTGTGATTTGGGGCATTGTTTGTGGTAGTGAGAAATATTTAGAAATTGATTAAACTCTTAAGAACACATTGCTCAATAATTCTCAATGTTAAAAAAAAATGTTTTATAATCAGCAAAACTAAAAGGCAACCTATGGAATGGGAGAAGATATTTACAAATGACATATCCAATAAAGGGTTAGTATCCAAAATCTATAAAGAACTTATCAAACTCAACACACAAAAAATGAATAATCCAATTTAAAAATGGGCAGAAGACATGAATAGACATTTTTTCCAAAGAAGACATCCTGATGGTCAACAGACACAATGAAAAGATGCTCAAAATCACTCATCATCAGGGATATGTAAATCAAAACTACAGCGAGGTATCACCTCACACCTATCAGAATAGAGAAAATCAAAAACACAAGTAACAATAGGTGTTGGCGAGGATGTGGAGAAAAAGGAATTGTTGCACTGTTGGTAGGAATGCAAACTGGTATACCCACTGTAGAAAACAGTATGACATTTCTTCAAAAGGTTAAAAATAGGGGGCACCTGGGTGGCTCAGTCAGTTAGGTGTCCAACTCTGCTCAGGTCATAATCTCACAGTTTGTGGGTTCAAGCCCTGAGTCAGGCTCTGTGCTGACAGCTTGGAGCCTGGAGCCTGCTTCAGATTCTGTGTCTCCCTCTCTCTCTGCTCTTCCCCCACTCATGCTGTGTCTCTCTGTCTCTCAAAAATAAAATAAAACATTAAAAAAAATTTTTTTAAGTTAAAAATAGAACTACCCTAAATACTAAATACTTTGTAAACAGTAACTCTTCAAACAATGAGCTTAATAACAATGTAAGTATTACTAGTATATCTATTTTAAAGATAAGAAAACTGAGTCACAGAAAATGTAAATACTTTCCAGGTCACTTCACAAGTGGTAGAGCAGGGATACAAATGCAAGGTCACGGAAGGGGACTACAAGTTCCAACCGTCTAATCAGACAGTTGGTTCTCTTGGCAACCAACCCCAGCCTTAGGTGTGGTCTGAAACTTGCCTCATTAACATAACAAAAGACGCCTTTAACACAACTCTCAGAAAATCCCCAGGGTTTTAGGAGCTCTGTGACAGAAATGAGGACAATGACCAAATATGTATTTCTTATTATAAATCACAATATCACAGGATTTCACTTTAATCGGAAACTGTGACTATCTCCTGGTAATTTGGGGCTTCTTGTGCCTGGGAAACAGTGGACAAAAGGGAAAAAAAAGGTTTCCATATTGGCAGCACTAAATGACTTTCATTACAAGGAGCTAGGGTAGCTGTTACACAATGGGGGCCTAAAGGGATACATCTGGAATGCAGATTTACTAGTGCTTCTTGATGCTTCCATGTCCAGGGATAAATGTAAATAGGCAATTGCTTCAACAAAGACCTGATGATACAGGAGTAACTAAGGTTCTGGCCTTGGCAGATAAAGGACCCAGTGACTCCTTCAAGCAAGCAATCTAGACCGTCTAAAGTGATAGCCAAGGAGGGAAAACCTAGAAAGTTTGGTGGAGGGAAATGACGAATATCAGTTATGGCTTCAGACATTTCCACAGTGCAGGACTGAGACTTGTTCCACTAACCCTCCTATGCTGAGATTGGACCTAGCCACCACCCTGAATGACATGTTACAGATTAAAGTGCACCCAGATCCAAGCAGTGTATGGAGTGGATAAGGAAATCGTCTACTTCTTGTGCCTACCTCATTTCCTCTTGACCAGTCTTTTTACTCCAACTGCTGCTGTAGCTCCTAGCTCCTGCAGGTGTGGAACTGTCAACAAGACACCTCAGCTGTGTAGCACATCACTTGCTTCCTGCCCTAGGCTTTCTTCCCCCTCCATGTGAGAAGCCTGTAAGCACCCTCAGCCATTCTGAGGCACACCCATACCTGGAAGTGAAAGGGACTTAACTGCATGAGACAACTCTCAACCAACTCGGGGACCAGCTCATGGATACTCATTTTTCGCTTGTACACATTCTGTGCACGTTCCACAGGGCTCCTCAAGGTCCCTGGTGGAATTAAGCCTGCTACTCTGAGGCAACAGGCCAATCACACACACCTGACGGGCTGTCCTCTACTCCTGCTTCACTCTTACCAGTCTCCTACTTGTTCTTTCACATCACTCCCTAATATAACCTGCACATAAGCTTGTCTCTCAGGTTCTGTGTTTCTGAGTACCCCAGACTCATAAAAGATTCAGATGAGAAGACTTGTGAATATGCTCTTAAAGTTAAAAACAATATACTAACGTAAATCAGCCCTAAAGAGCAAGCTCTTCCTGTAACACTTTCTTACTCTGCCTTCATAGGTCCAATTGTCACCCTACTGTTTCAAGACTGAACAATAAAGCATGTAGCTTTATTTTATTAGCAATACTATGTTATCTCATTTCTATCTTCATGACCTTATGAGGAAGTAGGCATTACTATCTCCATGCGAGAGCTGGGGTAACAGGAGGCCTTGTATTCCAACTCAACTGTTCAGCTTGAGCTAGGGTTCTGACCCCAATCTAACCTTCAAAGCCTATGTGCTAAACCATTTTACTTCTTTTCCTCAGCGTGGCCTCTACCCTGTCTTCTTACCCTACAATGGCCCCCAATATAGCCATACTCAACACACCTTGCCCTTTAATGCTTCCGTTTTGCCCTGTTAGCCCCTGTGATCTTCAGAGCCTTGATCAAATGCCATCTCCCTAGACAGAATTGTTTCTCCATGAGCTTCTATATCACTTTCCTGAATCCCTGTCATATCTTTTTTTACCACATTGATGTTACTGTTCTGTTGCATTTACCGCTGGGGCTGGAGCCAGACACGAGTTTAGATTATTAAGTAGTACTAGATATAATGAGCTCTCAAATAACAATAATGGAATAAAACAGTTGTCACAGTGTACTCCTTACGCACAGGGCCTAAACTTGTCTTATTGACTGTTGTCTTCTGGGACCAGAGCACAATGCCTGGCTCAGAGTAGACACTCATTTGCTGAATGACTGAATGCATCAACGTGAATTTGTTTCTTCATTAAACTGTGAACTCTTACAAAGTAGGGATAATACAATGTACAGCAAATATTTGTTGAATTAAGGTAACAGGAAGAAAGAGAAACTATTTAATGATTAATAGGAGATTTATTTAAACAATAATACATAGAGTCATCATTGCCAGACTTAATATGAAATGCTAAATGTTCGATCCAATTTTCCTTCCTGGATCAGTTTTTCTTTCCTATCCTGCAGAGATAGAAAACAAACAAACAAACAAATAAAACAAAAAACAAACAAAAAAAACTGCATTAGAAACAACACATTCTGACCCCTGTTCATTGCAACACTATTTACAACAGCCAAGATACAGAAACAACCTCAGTGTCCATCAATGGATGAATAAAGACATGGTATATGTATACAATGGAATACTATTCAGCCATAATAAAAAAAAAAGAATGAAATCTTGCAATTTCATAAGTACAAGCATATAGATACAGAGAACACACAGGTAGGTGACAGAGGCAGGAGGTGGGCAGTGGGCAAAATGGGTGAAGGGGATCAAAAGGTACAAACTTCCAATCACAAATTAAATAAGTCATGGGAATATAATGTACAGCATGGTGACTACAGTCAATAATACTATATTGAATATTTGAAAGTTGCTAAGAGAATTATTCTTAAGTCCTCATTATAAGAAAAAAGATTATTTTTGTAACTATGTATGGTGACAGATGTTAACTAGACTTACTCTGGTGACCATTTTGCAAAATATATAAACAAAAAAGTACTAGAAAATACAAAAAAACAAAGTATTCTGGCAGAACCCACAGTACAACTCTGAAACAAGACTTAAATACTCCAAAGCTAATTCCCATCCCACATTGTATAAGGGAAGAAGTAGCAGTCTGAAGAAATAAAGGGACAATGAAAAAACATTCCTATTGAAAAACATCTTATGTAGGGCACCTGGGTGGCTCAGTTGGTTAAGCATTTGACTTTCGGTTTTGGCTCAGGTCATGATCTTGCAGTTTGTGAGACCAAGCCCTATGTCAGGCTCTGTACTGACAGCTCTGAGCCTGCTTGGGATTCTCTCTCCCTCTCTCTCAATAAAGTAAAAATAAACATAAAAAAAAAAAAAATAGAGGGGCGCCTGGGTGGCTCAGTCGGTTAAGCGTCCGACTTCAGCTCAGGTCACGATCTAACGGTCCGTGAGTTCGAGCCCCGCGTCGGGCTCTGGGCTGATGGCTCAGAGCCTGGAGCCTGCTTCTGATTCTGTGTCTCCCTCTCTGTCTGCCCCTCCCCTGTTCATGCTCTGTCTCTCTCTGTCTCAAAAATAAATAAACGTTAAAAAAAATTTTAAAAAAAATAGATGGGGCGCCTGCGTGGCTCAGTTGGTTAAGTATCTGACTTTGGCTCAGGTCATGATCTCACAGTTTGTGAGTTTGAGCCCCACATCGGGCTCTCTGCTCTCAGCACAGAGCCTGCTTCAGATCCTCTCCCACTTACGTTCACACTCTCTCTCTCAAAAATAAATAAACATAAAAAAAAAAGAAAAGAAAAACATCCTGTGCACATGTTGGAATCATTTTATTACCCCACTAAAAATCATATGTCAAAAGCAAAATGCAAACACCTTCTGGGTAAGTGTGGCCTACCTTTCTGTGAAGCAGTTAATTTATCAATCAAAAAAATATATATAAGGTCTAACAGGAGAGTGGACTGGCCAGTTTAAGGCAGAGCTAGATGAGTGGGTTCCAGTCTATATGGCAACATGAGGCCTCCCGGGGGTCTAGTACTAGCTGTCAAAGATAAGCTTGGCTTTCTCTGCGATCATATGGCCTCTGATGGCAGATTCCCACCACGGGTTGCTTTTGCTTTCCTCTTGTTAGGGTATTAGGAAGTTTTAACATTAATTCACAAAATGTGACCAACATAACTAGAATTCATACAAATAGGGAACACACTAAATGACTTATGTATTCTGCTAATATTTAACCAAATAAACATCTCTTTTAAAAACAGATGAACTAAGAAAAATATAAAAATTCACAAAGATAATTTCTAAAGGTAATTCAAAATAGCAAAGTTTAACTTCTATATTAACTTTTTAAAGTTATTTCTGTATTCTCTCACTTAATATTCACAGCACAATTTCCTTACATCATCTAAAACACACCAGGAAAACTCTTTCATGAGCTCTAAGTTCAAGCCTTAGAAATTTAAACTGACCAACTTATTACTTGATATTCTAGAGCAGCCATTAATTTGAAAGTCTCAGAGACTATCATGAATTTTAGTAAAGTATATTTCAGTAAGAGTTGAAATGATAAAGCAATAAAACCAAACATGTAATCGAAAACTTTCTCTTTTAACTCTTGCTGGAAAGGAATAAAGATAAAAGAGTAGAGGGGTTAAGATGGGAGGAAGGCTGGTGGCAATGGACAAGAGAAAGAGCTGCAGCCAGCCCGGGGAACTAATCACACAGAAAGTAAATATCAGGCCCCAATACTTACTCTGTCAGTTTTGAAAACATAATACCAGAAGAAGAGGGGCCCAATTCCAAATAGAGCTCCTAAGAGTGAGGTCTTGGGAGTGGGTCTGAAATTGGGATAGATATTTGCTGATCTTGCATAGGTCCAACGAATCAAGGCAGGATCTTCCTGAAATTCATGAAAACAAAAAGTTACAGGAACTTAAGCAGGACCACACTGAAACAATCTCACCAAAACTTTTGTGGGGGAGGACGGGAGATGCCTTTTGTGCTCCACCATAGCTAAGGGTAAGCCCTGAATATTCCTAAATAGCTTTGGGGAAGACCTTTCATTTCTAGTATTTGTTGAATTAACTCTCTGATGATCTTGTTCAAATCCTTCAGAATTTAAAATATTCTTATATCACCCTTCAGCTTTCTATTTATTTGAGATTTAAGAAATATAATCTTTTATTTTTTTTAATTTATTTTTGAGAGAAAGAGAGAGAGAAAGAGCTTGAGCCGGGAAGGGACAAAGAGAAGGGAGACACAGAATCAAAGCAGGCTCCAGGTTCCAAGCTGCCAGCATAGAGCCTGACACAGGGCTCGAACTCACAAATGGTGAGATCATGACCTGAGCCGAAGTCAGATGCTGAACCAATTGAGTCACCCAGCTGCCCCAAGAAACCTAATCTTTTTAAGCTGTCAGAGAAGCCACTTTTTCTCTTTGATCTTTTTTTTTTTTTCTTTTCTGGACTTTTTTTTTTTTAGCTTCATTGTCGTTCTTAAAGTGTGACCAACTGAACCACAGTATTCCCGATGAGGACTGATTTCATATGCTCTGTCATGCTTTGTACTTTGTTTCCAGGACCCTTTCTAATGCTACCCCCCCACCCCGCCCTGTCTTTCCAGGCTACATACAAATTGCAGGAAGGTGAAGACTGAGGTAGGCTAACTCTGAACTTTAATTTCTTTAAGCTGACTTGGCAGATATTTTACAAGCAAAACTATTACATTTAACACTATTAAAATAATTTGTAGTGAGGACAAGGTTGTTAAAAAAAATAATCAGACTGTCTTGGTTTAAAAAAAGTAATTATCCATTTTAATATATTTATACTAGAACAACTATATAAGATAGCAAATCTGCCCCAAACACATAATTAAACTTAATTAGCTAAATCCCCAAATGATTTTATAAAAATTATTTGCTCCAATTAACTGATAGGCAGATTAAAAATAAGCAAATTAAATCAGTTTTAAAACTTTAATACTAAAGGAGAACATTCAAGGTCCTATGCAATGCCAAGGAAGTCATGATTGGTAGAATTAAAATAGTTAAACTGGATCTTCCACAGATACATTTTTAAACCAAAGTGTCTGCAGAAACAGTAAAGGTGAAGACACAAGATATACACAGGTTTAAGGGGATGTTTAAGGTCAATACCTGAAAGGATAAATACATCTATTCTTGTATCTATCCCTTCTACTATTAATGTATTTGAATGATTCTCCCATGACAGAATTCTCCATTTGCCAGTGGCGTCTCTACATATTTACCTGTCAGATCAGTCTTCCAGAAACAGATATTTTATTTCATAAAAACATCAACAGCCCCATGACCATAGTTTATTGAGCCTGGTACTGTTAAGAGAAATTCCAAAACACATTCCATGGGAGATAGTTTTCCTTCTTTGACACCACTCTATCTCCAAAGAACTATCAGCAGCATCTGACATGGTGAACAATCCTTCACATCATTTCTTTTGGCTTTCAGGACACACACCTGCCTGGTTTTCCTCCAAACCCTGTGGCCATTCCCTCTTGGTCTCTTTTGCTCTCTATGTCCTTATTTCTCTAAATGCTTAATACTGGACCTTAGACCTTACTGGTCTTTTTGTTTGTTTATTTTTATTTTGGGAGAGATAGAGAGCAAGCAGGGGAGGGGCAGAGAGAGAGGGAGAGATAAAATCCCAAGCAGGCTCTAGACTGTCAGTGCAGAGCCCCATTCGGGGGCCAAACTTACGAACTGTGGGATCATGACCTGAGCCATGAGATCATGACCTGAGCCGTGAGATCATGACCTGAGCCGTGAGATCATGACCTGAGCTGAAGTGAAGAGTCGGACACTTCACTGACTGAGCCACCCAAGCGCCCCTTTGCTCGTCTTTTCCATCTACATTCATTCCCTTGATGAGCTCCTCCTGTCACATGGTTTTAAATATCCATCTATAGGCCGATGACTCCCAAAATTTTACTTCCCCAGACCTCTACCCCGAACTCCAGACATAATATCCAACTACCTGCTCAACAGTCATGTTGTCTAACAGGCATGTCAAATGTGACGTATCCCAAACTGATTTCCCAATGTTCCACTCCATCTCCATCCCTGCTCCTCTCACATTCTTCTCTACCTTGGTAAAAAGCAACTTCATTGTTCTGATAACTTAGGTCAAAAACCTTGGAGTCATTCTTCACCCTTCTCTCTCTTACACCTCACATCCAATCTGCTAGCAAATCTGGTTGGCTTTACTTTCAATACATACTCATAATTCACCACTTCTTACCACCTACACTGCCAAAAAAACCCTGATAGATTACCTCAAAAGCCTCCTAACTAGACTCCTTGCTCTTGTCCTCCATAATGTATTTTTAAGTAAGCAACCAGAGAGAAGTTAAAGTATAAGGGCAGATTACTCACTCAGTAAAAGTGCTTCTTGGTGTGATCTAGTTCCAAGTACCTTTCTGTCCTCATCTCTTCCTACTTTGCTTCCACCTTTCTCCACTTTAGTCACAATGGTCTCTTCAGTATTTTTGAAACTAACCAGGTACACTCCTGTCTAAGGACCTCAACACCTGTCCTCTCTACCTAAAATGCTACTTTCCTGAGAGCTGTGTGGCTATCTCCCTCACCTCACTTCCTTCATGTCACCTTCCACGGAAGGCCTTCCCTAGGGATATCTAACATTTCAGCCGCTGTCCCTCCCTACTATATACACATTCCGAATTCCCTTCCTTGCTTTATTTTCCTTATCACTTATCACTAACATGCTAAATGATTTACTTTTTTAAGTTTATGTATTTATTTTGGGAGAGAGAGAGACAAAGAGCAAGCAGGAGAGGGGCAGTCGGAGGGAGAGACAGAATCCCAAGCAGGCTCCACGCTGTCAGCGCAGAACCTGATGCGAAGCTAGAACTCACAAACCATGAGATCATGACGTGAACCCAGGTCAAAAGTCGGACACTTAACTGACTGAGCTACCCAGGTGCCCCTAAATTATTTAGTTTTTAAATCTATTTATTACTTGTCTGCCCCACTGGAAAGAAAGCTTTATGAGGACAGGAATCTACACTGTCACCTCAGCATCTAACACAGGGCCTAGCCTATTACAGCAATTATTTGTTCATTGAATCAATCATTCTTAAAGATTAGGCAAGGAATTTCCATGTATTGATCACTAAATGATTAAGTGCCAGGCACTCATTTATTTAATTAACAGAACAACCAATGAGGCAGGTATTACTGTCTCTTTTATATGACAAAATTGAAACTGTCCTAGGGCACAGAACTGGAAAGAAGACAATCTGGGGTTTAAACTTCAGCTATCTGGCACATCAAACCCACCCGTGTATGTAAATAACACATGTCTCTCTCCACACCTTCTCAAGTAAACACCTTCTTCTCCAGTTCTAACTAGAATTGGTACAGCCAACTGGTTAAGCAGATGTTTTGGGTTACAAAGATCAAGGTTTAAATTCTGCTCTATCACTTGCTAAGGGAGTATCACTCTATGACCTACTTGTCCTTCCCATGTTGTCTTCCAATCTGTAAAATGGGGTTAATAACAGGGCCTAATTCTGAATACTTGTGACATTTGAATATTCGGAAAGGGTTTAGATAGTGCCTGCACAATTTAAATTTCCTTCAATTCTCATAACTTCCAAAAAGTCCTACAGAACACCAATGCAACTATTGGGAAAAGTGGTTTTTTGTTTGTTTTGGGGTTTTTTTGTTTTGTTTTTAGTATATTTGACATCATATTTAAACAGCTCTTGGACAGAAAATTATCAAAAAGCGCACTCATTAAATAATAGCTATCAGTCTACTGGTTATATATTAAGTGCCTGGAATGTTATACAAACTATTTCATTTAACCGCACAATGGCTTTATAAAGAGTATACTACCATTCCCACATAAGATCAGAAAATTAACGTTTGGAGAGAGTAGGCAAATTGCCTAGGGTCATATAGTTTGCCAACTTGTGCTGCCTTGGCATATGAATCCAAAGACCACAGCTTCAATAGCTGCAGTTTTGGGGTCTTTAAAAGATATAAATTGAAAAATCACTATATTCCCATCAGGAGAGAGCAGTATTGATATGAATTGTGAACTGAATGGTGGAAAACTGCTTTAAAAATAAATAAATAAATAACACACACAACACATTTTCTGAGCACTCATTACATTCATTACAGCCCGGTCACTGTGTTGGCTTGTGATGTGCCTGGTCTCATTTAATCCTCGTCACAGCCTCATAAAGTAAGAAGTGCTGTATTAATCCCATTTTCCAGACAGGAAAACCGAGGCTAAGCAGCAGAGTTGTGTCACTTTAGTGAGCAAGCCAGGATTCAAACCCAGCCCGGTGTGAACTGAGAACCGTCCTGTAGACCACCAAGCTCTCCGCCCAAGGTCAAAGGGCTAGTGGGTTGGCCTGCTCTCTGAGCCTGGAAAAGGGCCAATGTCTAAGATACGGATTGGAACGGTGGCCGCCCCGCTGCGGGGTCTCCCTTGGCCGGTCTGGGCTGCCCGGTCGGAGGGGACAGCCCGGACTCTGTGGCCCTTGATTCCCGCCCGGCCGGCCCCCGACTCACGATGAGCCCTCGGCGGCTGGGGTCGTTGTACTGAAGCAGGTACTCCCGTTTAAGTCGGGATCTTATGGCCAACCGCTCGGCTTGCGCCTTCCGGGCTTCTGGAGATACGTCGTATTCGGCTGGGTCGAGGGTGGAGGGTAGAGTGGCCAGGCGCGAAGGCTGGTACTTGGGGAACGACATCTTGGCAGTCCGGCACAGAAGCGCGCCTGCGCGACTCCGAGGCCCTCCCCCACTTTATTCTGACCTTCATCCTGCGGGAGTGCGCTTGCGCGTCAGCTGAAGGTAGGCGAGAGAGCTAGACAAAGAACTCAGCTTCTTTCCGCAACCTTCCTCGCGGTCCTGGGGCCCTAATAGCGATCTGCGCATGCACAGTGTGCTCTTTTCGCCCACCCCCGCTTCCTCCTTCTACCTACCCACAATCTGTTGCTCGTTGCCTGCTGTTTCCTAGCAGCCTTTCTCAAAGCAGAGCTTTTTATGAGAAGTTGAACTGTGTGAGACTGGCAGACACGGGGAACGGGACTGGCTCTAGTAGAGTCCTGTTTCACTGTGGGTCCCTCCAAGGTGTGTGACTTTGAACAAGTCACTTAACGTCTGTGAGTTTTCCTCCTGCTCATCCTGTGTAATGACCCCTATGCCGTTTACCTAACAAACCTTTTGTGAGGATTACATAAGATAATGGAGAGGTGCCAAAGTGCTTTGCAAAGCACAATGTCCTCTGCCAAAAAAGAGAATAAGCTTTTCTGTACATTACCACATTAGATCTATACAACGTAAGTAAAGGTGTGTTTTTCTTAGGCACGAAACAATGTTGAATAGGAGAATGATGTTAGAAATGTTGCCTGCCTGACTAGTAAGTCGTTAAAAAATGAAATATTGAATAAAGCGCGTGAAGAAACAGTATCTTGATTAAAATACCCCTTACCTAAAATCCTTAGCACTCTTCAGGTGCTAAGAATGAAAAATACCTTCAAGATACGAAAATATGCATAGAGGCATTGTGTCTTAATGTGAAAGATGATTCAGGGAGGAAAAAAAAAGTAACCCAAGGGAAACCTCCATCCCTACTGTCTTTCCCCTTTCCCCCACTATCACCAAGGGGAAAACGGAACTTCAAGTTGCACAGCAGGGTCTTTGGGTACCAGTCAGGTACTCCTCAGGGGAAAGCATGTAAACAA
Source organism: Neofelis nebulosa (assembly GCF_028018385.1). NCBI lineage: Eukaryota > Metazoa > Chordata > Mammalia > Carnivora > Felidae > Neofelis > Neofelis nebulosa. Next base: position 92,957,018 of record NC_080786.1, read on the forward strand.
TATTTCCATAACTCAGACAAGGAAAGCTGGATCAAAAGAGAGCTTCACCTTGGATGAAATGTCTGAAGACATATAGGTATGTTGGGAAATGGTTGCTAGGCAGAGAAGGGACCTAGAAAGTGTTGGCATTTGAAGTGATGAGCAGCACTGCTGTCACGTTTATTCAACATTTTAATATTGTTTTAAAACATTTATTAAGCACCCACTGCGTGAAGCATACTGCACACTAGTGAGTCTTAGTCAATCTTCCAGGCTCAGTGGGGGAAATGCAGAAGAAATGAAGGACGTGGTGTTGTCTTTGAGGAGCTGACAATCAGGCTGTACAGAAAGAGAAGACAGAATATGATAATATTTGCAAAGCAGTTTAATGTCCAGATGAATTTAGAGCAAAATGGGCTCATGAGAATGCAGGCTGAGGGAATGTAGAAAAAAGAAATTTGAAACAAATCGCTTATACTCAATTTTAAAGGAATGAGCATAAAAGGAGTTCTGAGTTTTTTTTTTCAAAGGTGTTTCAAAATTTTGTTTATAGATTAGACACTGATATGGGAAAAAGGCATGCAAAAGGATAAAAGAAAGAAGAAAGGAGTACAAAGACTACAGATGACAACATTTTAAAAAGACTTCATAAAGGTAAGAGAGAGGGAAAGAGAGAGAAAGACAGAATAAACTTCATCATTTCCTTTTGGATTAGTTAAGGTGTTTGTTTCTACATTTGCTTGGTTATCAAAAGGATCCCTTTAGATGATTGTCAAAAAGATGGAGTGCTAAGTTCTCTTCTGCTCTTGAAGATTTGGAACTGATCTGGCAGGGGAACCCATGTGTCTGTACTTTGTATAGTTTCTTGAGGGGATTCTTATGCCATTTTGTGTTTGGAAAACAGAGATGAGTACAAGAGGTCTTCCTTTCCCTCTTCTTTTTCCAGGAAAGGTCCTCCCAAAGTGAATCTATTTAACGTGAAGACCTGGATTCTATAGTGAAAGAAAAAGACATGATTGAGCCTTTATCTTGAAATAATGCAATCAAAAAATTATGAAAATGAATATATCTTATATTTAACATTTAAGGTCACAATTACAACTGTGTGCTAATTCTGATAAATCAAGTGTTAATTTGTGGGCACAGTTATTTTTATTTTATTTTATTTTATTATTTTTAAAAAAAATTTTTTAATGTTTATTTTTGAGAGAGACAGAGACAGAGCATGGACAGAGGAGGGGCAGAGAGAGAGGGAAACACAGAATATAAAGCAGGCTCCAGGCTCTGAGTCATCAGCACAGAGCCCAATGTGGGGCTCGAACTCACAAGAGCCGTGAGATCCTGACCTAGGCCAAAGTCGGATGCTTAACCCGACTGAGCCACCCAGGCACCCCCACAGTTATTTTTATATAGCTCATTATCCTTCACTTTGCATTTGATTTTTGCAGAGGCTCATATTTGTAGAAATGTTGGAGGCCTTTATCCAGTTTTCCCAAGGTCCTCTCTTAATCCTTTGAAACTAAATTACTTCCTTTTGAAGCACTGATGTCATCATTATTCTTACTGATTTTCTCTTTTTCCCCTTTGTTATCTAGTACAACGCTCTGAGATCCTCCTTTATTAGTGACTTTGCAGGCTGCTGCAAACATCGCTTTTATGAATTTTGTGAAAGTCCACATCTTTTGCAAGATTTGCAGTGGATTTCTATTATTTTTGAGGATTGGATATTTCCAAATGGATGGCTAAGACTTTGATAGGAGTGGATGTAGGCACTAGGGTTAGCAGATGGAACAATGCAAGTGGGGAACAATTTACAAGTAACCACTTCACCAATGAATATTTCATATTTTGAAGACTTTTTCTTTTCCTAATAGAATTTATCAGAATTTATTGGGACATGGATTACAAGGACTAAGTATGTGAAACTGTATTTGGCTGGAAGAGGGGGGATGGAGTGGTAAAGTGAAGAAGGAGAGAAATACAAATATGCAGGGATAGTCAAGTATAAGACTGGGACAGGATTTCAGGGAACAGAAGATGGACAAGTGAATACAGAAACTGTAAGAAGCAGATAAGTTCCAGTTGCAGCAATATGAAGAGCATTCCTTCTCTTAATTGGCTAGGATCATAGGTAAATTTGTGAATAAATTCCCAACTTTGAGGGGCGCCTGGGTGGCGCAGTCGGTTAAGCGTCCGACTTCAGCCAGGTCACGATCTCGCGGTCCGTGAGTTCGAGCCCCGCGTCAGGCTCTGGGCTGATGGCTCGGAGCCTGGAGCCTGTTTCCGATTCTGTGTCTCCCTCTCTCTCTGCCCCTCCCCCGTTCATGCTCTGTCTCTCTCTGTCCCAAAAATAAATAAAAAACGTTGAAAAAAAAATTAAAAAAAAAAAATTCCCAACTTTGAGTCAGGAATAAACCCAATGCCCGGAGATTTAGTAATCAGTGATTGTCAGCATCTGACATTTAGTGAGCATTTTCCTTTATTATTGTTTTCAAAAATCTTGTCCTGACGTTGAATATCAGCAAGTGATGTACTGTCAAACTAGTACAGGGTCCCCTCCTTACATGATCTTCTCCAGAACCCTGGGAAGGGCCCTAGAAATGTGTTCACATGGCCATTCTGTTTCTGTAAAATTAGACGAAGATATTTAAATCTCAGTTGCCTAAGACTGCTGTGTCTCTCCTGACCTCTTCTATTACATTTTCCCTCCTGGTGGGTGGTATCGCAGTGATCTGAGGCATTTGGGGGATCTGACAAATGAAAATTTGAATTTAGTGGGACATATTTATTTGATTCACATCAATTTCAAGTGGAGTTTAATTATTGCTAGGCATCCAGGCGTAGGAATGGCTTCCAGGGATATCATTAACACCCAGTGTGCCGGGGAGGTGCAGGATCAAAGTTTGTGTTGTGATATGAACTTGTCCTGTGAATTCTGGCCCTGGAAATATAGGGGTAGAGGAGGAGAAATAAGGTTTGAAATATACAGAACCAGAAGCTAATGTGTGGGAAATTCTCCTAGTTATCATTGGCATTTTTCCTTTAAAAAGCACCCCCCTCCAAAATTATATAAGCTTCACATCCCATCAAATCATGATCTTCCTGTTTATCCGTCTTGTTAAGGCTGCAAGGAAGAGATACAAAGTGCTATGTGAATTAATTTAATTGCAAAGAGACCTAAGAATATGGGGTAGAAGGGAAAGTCATCTCTCATTTGGTTATGTAGCCACCCTAGGAATTTATCTTCCAAAATTGAAATGAACAACAGTTCAAAGAGAGAATAAGAACAATACTTTAGAGCTTCAGTGTCCCATCTTAGCTCAAGTAAACCACTTTCTCTTTGTTTAACTAGCATCTACTCTTCCTCCAAAAGAGGATATTATTGAATCAGTTTGACACTATTCAATCTGGATTGCCTCAAAGTACCACATGGGAGGTTGGCTCTCACTCTATCCAACTTATCTGCAGCTCTGTTGATTTGGGCACTGTCGAAGTCAGTCATGAATAAGATTACACTACTGGTTTTACTCAACAGATGCACTTAAGTCACAGCAGTTTATCTTGTTTAGAGAAGACCCACATAGAACTACTTGCTTCAGAAGTGGTGGTATATCCAGCAGACACTTTAAGACTACACAGCCTGTCCATTACAAACATACATTGCTTTCTACTTGTTTCTACTATAGCTTTATAGTAAGTCTTGGTCTTTCAGGAGGCAAATCTCTCCATTTTATTATAGTTCGAAATTGTGTTAGCTACTTTTGTTCCTCTTCTTTTCCAGATGAATTTAGTATTAAGATGTTAAATTCCGTGAAAAAAAAATCCATTGGGATTTTGATTGGACCTGCACTAAATGTATACCTTAATTTGAGGAGAACAGACATTCTTCTCATATTGCATCTTCTCATCTGTAATCTATTAGTCAGGTCCTTTATTCCCTTCAATCATGTTTTGTAACTTTCTCCGTGAGGAATTGTTGCCTCCTCTAGTAGATTAATTCTGCTACATTATAGATTTCATTGCTATTGTTAATTGTTTCTTTTCCTATTACATTTTCTAAATGACTGTTGCTGGTGTATTGTAATATTATTGATTTTTGTATACTGATTTTGGAACCAGTATCCTTGGTGAACTCTATTACTTCTGTTGGCTTTTCTATTCCTTCCTTTGGATTGTTCTATGTAGTTGGCCATACCTTGAGAAAAGCAGTCTTGCCTTTTCTCTTACAAGTCTCATACTTGGTTTTCTCTCTCTCTCTCTCTCTCTCTCTCTCTCTCTCTCTCATTGCATTAGCTAGGACCTACAGTACAATGTTTTATGATAGCAGAAACTGAGAGTCTCCTATATTGTTCCCAGCTTTAATAGGAAATCTGTTCACCATTAAATGTTTGCTGTAGGGTTTGGTAGAAACCCTTTATCAGGTTGAGAAAATTCTGTTATATTCTTTCCCAAACGTTTTTTAATCATGAATGAGTGATAATTGGTCAAATATATTTCTACATTTTTGTTATATAGTCATATGGTTTGTCTGTTAATCTGTTAAAAACACAGAGAAATTTAGTAGGTTTTTTTTATTTCAAGTTTTTATTTAAATTCTAGTTAGTTAACATATATAGCAAAATTGGTTTCATGTGTAGGATTTAGTGATTCATCACTGACATATAACACCCAGTGCTCATCACCAGTGCCCTCCTTAATACCCATCACCCATTTAGCCCACGCCCCACCCACCTCCCCTCCATCAACCCTCAGTTTGTTCTCTGTAGTTAAGAGTCTTTATGGCTTGCTTTCCTCTCTTTTTTTCCCCTTCCCCTAAGTTTAAATAATCTTTAAAAAAAGTTTATTTATTTATTTTGAGAGAGAGAAAGCATGAATGAGTGGTGGAGGGGCAAAGAGAGAGGGAGAGAGAGAATCCCAAGCAAGCTCCACACTGTCAGCACAGAGCCGGATAAGAGACTCAGTCTCATGAACCATGAGGTCATGACCTGAGCCAAAATCAAGAGTCAGATGCTTAACCATCTGAGCTACTCAGGCACTCCTCATCTGTTTTGTTTCTTAAATTCCACATATGAGTGAAATCATATGGTATTTGTCTTTCTCTGACTGACATATTTTGTTTAGCATAGTATACTCTAACTCCATCCACATCATTGCAAAGGGCAAGATTTCATTCTTTTTGATTGCTGAGTAATATATCCACTCATCAGTCAATGAACATTTGGGCTCTTTTCACAATTTGGCTATTGTTGATAGTGTTGCTGTAAACATCAGGATGCATGTGCCCCCTTCAAATCAGCATTTTTTTATCCTTTGGATAAATACCTAACAGTGCAGTTGCTGGATCTTAGGGTAGTTCCATTTTTAACTTTTTGAGGAACCTCCACACTGTTTTCCAGAGTGGGTGCATCAATTTGCATTCCCACTAACAGTGCAAGAGGGTTCCCCTTTCTCCGCATCCTTGCCAACATCTGTTGTTTCCTGTGTTAATTTTAGCCATTCTGACAGGTGTGAGGTGGTCTTGTCATGGTTTTGATTTGTATTTTCCTGATGATGAGTGATGTTAAGTATCTTTTCATGTGTCTGTTAGCCAGTAGGTTGTTCTGATGTGGAATATTTTGCATTCTGAAATTAACTATTTCATGGCCATGATATGTTTTTTAATGTAGTGATTAAATAATTAAACTGAATTAAATTTATTAGCATTTTATTTAGTATCTTACCATTTATGTTCATTGATGAATTGGCTGTATAGTTTTCTTTTTCCTATTTTGTCCTTGTCCAGTTTTGGTAATTTATTTACATGAAAAGAAGTGGATAGATTAATAGATTTCCTTTTTTTTTTTTTTTTTTTTTTTTTTTATTCTCCAAAATGGTTTGTTTAAGACAGGAACTGTATTCCTTGAAGACTTTGTAAATTATCTTTTTAAAACTGTCAACTGCCTGGGTCTTCCCTTTTTATTTTCAGGAGAGACTTTTGGATATCAACTCAATTTCTTTAATGATGGTTTTTTTTCAGGTTTTCTATCTCCTTTGGAATGAAGTTTGGTAATTTAAATTTTCTCAAATGTCTGTTTATTGCTTTTAATGTTTTTTTTTTTTATTTTGAGAGGGGAGAGAGAGAGGGCATGTGTGAGCCAGGGAGGGGCAGAGAGAGGGCGAGAGAAAGAATCCCAAGCAGGCTCCACATTGTCAGCACAGAGGGCTCTATCCCACGAACTGAACCGTGAGTTCATGACCTGAGCTGAAATCAAGAATCAGATGCTTCACTGACTGAGCCACCCAGGTGCCCCTTAAATATTTTGTTTTAAACTTAATTGTTATAGAGTTTCTAATCTCATGATTTTTTCAGTCTCCACTGTTTTTATAATTATGATCCTCATTTTGCCATTAATATTGTTTGTTTTCGTGTCGTTGATAATCCCCATCCTCTATTTCTCCTATCCCTCCACCTGTCTCCCCTCTGGTAACTATCAGTTTGTTCTCTACAGTTAAGAGGGTTTTTCTTGGTTTGCCTTTCTCTCCCTTTTTCCTTTGCTCCTTTTGTTTCTTAAATTCCACATATGAATGAGATCATATGGTATTTGTCTTTCTCTGACTGACTTATTTTGCTCAGCACTATTTATCCATTTCTTATTTATCATATTTATCTATTCATCTTATGGATCTTATCCATCTTATTTATCCATTCATCTATGGAAGGACACTTGGGCTGCGTCCATAGTTTGGCTATTGTAGATAATGCTGCTATAAACATAAGGGTGCATGTATCCCTTTGAATTAGTGTTTTTAATTTTGGGGGTAAGTACCCAGTAGTGCAATTCCTAGATCTTAGGGTAGTTCTAATCTTAATTTTTTGAGGAACCTCCATACAGTTTTCCACAATGGCTGCACCAATACTGTTTATTTATTGCTTCTTTTTTTTCTTCATCCTTCTTGCTAGAAGTTTGTCTTCTTTGTCTTTACAGAGACCCCATTAAAAAAATTTTTTTTAATGTTTATTTATTTTTGAGAGAGAGAGAGAGACATACAGACAGAGCACGCGAACCGGAGAGACAGAGAGAGAGGGAGACCTAGAATCTGAAGCAGGCTCCAGGCTCTGAGATGTCAGCACAGAGCCCGACACGAGGCTTGAACCTATGAACTGTGATATCATGACCTGAGCCAAAATCGGTCACTTAACCGACTGAACCACCAAGGTGCCCCCAGAGAACCCATTTTTTATTTTGTCATCCCTAATCAATTTTTCCTCTTATACTTATTTCTTTTATTTTTCTTGAGATTACTGTAATATTCTATTTCTGGTTTCTTCAGAATACTTACCTCATTCATTTTTAATATTATGTTTTATAATTTTTTATGCATATAATTCTATAAATTTAATTTTAGGTATATAGTCGTATGTTTTTTTAGTATTTTCATTTTCATGTAATTCTGAGTATTTCATAATTTCTATTATGCATTTTCCTTAACTGATAAGTTATTTAGAAATACGTTTTTCAGTTTCTGAAGTTTTTTTTGTTTCGTCAATTTTTTTACTGTTAATTTCTAGTTTAATTGTATTACTGTATAATATTAGTCCTTTGAAATTTTTTAAGACTTTCTTTGGGCTTCCTATATGGTCAGTTTTTGTTTGATTGTTTTTTTTAACAAACCATTTTTTGAAATTTAACATACATATGGAAAGAAAAATGCACAAATCATACATATGCTGTTCAATGAGTTATTACAAAGTGAACAAAGCCTTCTAATCATACATAGCCATTTTTATTATGGTTCCATGTAAGCTTACAAAGAATGTATACTTTGTAAGTCATTGAGTGCAAGGTTAGACCAAGTTTTTTAATTAGGTGGTTTAGGTGTCTTATATCTTTCTTTATTCGCCTATGTCTCCTTGCTCTATTTCCAATATAGAAGTGCATATAATTTCCCAGTGCTATTGTGGTTTGTCCATTTCTCCTTGAGCAAGATTAGAATACACAGGGTGAATTGAAGGTGATATGGAAACATTTTAATGCACATGCATCTCTGGATTATTTTTACCAAAAGACAAAGAAACTCATACATAATGGTTCGCTCATTCCATCCATTTAGTGTGCTGTATACAAACCAACCAGGAAAAGAAGATTTCTGCTTAAAATATACAGAACACTTAGAAACACATCTGTCATGTAGACATATCCAAAAGCTCATGAATATTACATTTTGCATTTCTCTCCTTCAGAGACAGTCTTTTCATCCTAGTCTTAGCATATATCTGTTCTTATTACTAAAGTCACTTACATAAGGACATATTTGTACTTGAAAGGAACAATAAGTTGCCTACAGAGTATAAGGTGACATTTTCTTACAGCTTGTCAATTTAACATAAAAGAGGGTTGATCTGCTTAGCTGAGGCTATGTCATGCTTTTTTCTACGGTATAAAATGCTGCCCTATCATCATCTTTTGCTTGGGGAGAGCAATAGCCTCCTAGTTGGTTTTCTTACCTACATCCACCCTTACCATACTCCTATCTCTTTTCCAAACAGCAGCTAGGGTGACCTTTTAAAATACACATTATCCTAGCACCCCTGTTTAAACTCTTACATGACTTCAAGACTCGCTAAAGTCTGCTTCCTGCCTCTTCAGCTGTGCTTGGCTGTATGCTCCCCATCACTGTCTGTGCTCCAGCCACACTGGCCTCTCCTCAGTTCCTTCCTTCCACAGGGCCTTTGCACTTACTCTTCACTCTGCCTCAAATATTACACACCATACTCTGATTCATCCTGCAGAACTCACTCAGTTCTATCACCCCTTGGCTAACCAACAAGGTAAAATCGCTCTACAAGCTTTTGTAGCATTGTAGACCTCTCCTTTACAACACTAATTACAATCCTGATTTTACATTTTTTATTATTTAATTAATCCCTGCCTCACCTCCCACTAGAATGCAGGCTCTTTGAAGACCTGGTTTCTTCAGCAGAATTCTGAAGCAGGCTGGACTCACCCTGCATCCCAACACTAGCACAGTGTCTGGCCCATCACAGCAGTGGTAATGGGCTAAATGACCAGTTCCTTTCTTCATTTCAAAGTGAATATATTAACCAAATATGCCTTCACCCCTCTTGCTGCCTCTGTTTTCATCCCTCGCTTACTTCTAGTAATACTCCATACTCACCACTCCTCCCCTCTTCACTCCCCGCCCCCACTGTGAATTAAAAATTCAATTCCAAAAGCATTATCAGTAATACAGCTTTTTACTGAAGATTTTGTGTAGTTACAGAGGAGGGAGTACATTACAAAGTAAAATGCCATAACAAAGCCCTTTAACATCTCTGCTTCCCCCCAGCCTTGTCTCTACAGCAGCTGGAGCTGTCTTATCCCTCTTCTTCCCCCTCCCCCCACTGCAGGTGTGCTCTCAGAACCCCTCCAGCCAAACTGCCTCCTCCTCCACCTGCTTCCAAATGTATATTCAGCAAAACAAAGTACAGCCATCGGCCAAGCCATGACTCCTGGCTCCTTAGTTCATAGGGCCACTTGCATTTATAAAAGTTTGGAACAAAAAGTGTTGACTTTTTGTTCATCTTTTCCTTTGCTTGCTGATAGTCTTTCCTCCATCAAGGCCATCCATGCCCTGCCTGCTCTCTATGGCTGACTGAAATCTTACATCCATCAAGGTCCAGTTCAAACGCCCCACCTTCTAGAAACCTTTCCTTAAGACCCTTAAGTTGAGGTAATTTTTTCTCTTCCCTAAAAATGCACACCACTTCTTTTATTCTTACTGGTATTACAAGCTATGTTAGGATTGTCTTTTTCTCCCTCTCCTTTAAGAGCAAGTTCTGTTTCTTACTCTACAAGGTCCGAAGGGTCTGGCTCAGGACTCTCTGCACTGCAGGCTGCAGTGTTGGTAGAATTACAACAAAACATTCTGTATTTCTTTTCGTAGATTTTGGTAAAAGCCTCTTCAAGAAAGCTACTGATACCCAATATTTCAATTTCAGAGTCAGCTAGCAGAAACTACTACTTCCCCGAAGAAACTCTGTACCTATTGTGGGTGGGAATAGTATAGCTTCTGGTTTAACAAGTTTGGAGAGAAGGTCTCTATCCAGGTAAAAGATAGTGTTGACATCTTTGCCTGGATTGACTCTGGCTTTCTAAAATGCAGCAACAGTCTGGCCCCTGAAAGACAATCAGGGCTTCTGAGAGATTTAGAGTCTAACTCATGTGACTTTTTTAAAATGTCAAGGAGATGGCTAAGTAAAAATGTTGTCATATGAATTTAAGCTCTTGAGGTCTAGAGAGGGACTTACTGCTAGCAGTCTGTGTTCTGTTATCATAATTATGATCTTCAGCTGAGCAGATCTCTCACTTGGTACCTTGACCAAGCAGAGAAGGTAGAGCCCAGCGATGAGGTTTGTTTCATGTGTATGTGACTGACTGAGGACAGCTAAAATGCACCTTAGCATCACTTTACTCAGATTTTCTATCAAATTATGTTACCTTCTCAACATGAAACTGTAAATATCTCTAAATTCTTTCATTCCTATAAGCATCTTCCTTACTCTGGAAATGACATCATCCCATTTTTAAAATGTTGGGGTAGGTTTTGTTTCTTTTATTATGGAAATTTTCAATGTACACAAAGTAGAGGAAATGATACAATAAGCCTCTTAGACTCATCCTGAGCTTTTACATTTGGAAATATTTTGTCAATGTCATTTTAGCTATCCCCCCCACATGTACATTTCACTTTTCTTTTTGCTGGATTGTTTTAAAGAAACCCCTGACTCTTTCATTTTACCCATAAATACTTTAGGATGTATTTCTAACAATTAAGGAGGGTTTTTTTCCTACATAACCACAATGCTATTATCACACGTAACAAAATTATCAATAATCTCAGGAGCATTTTAAAAATAGGATTCTGGAAAAAGCAACCCAAAGGAATGAGTAATATAGAATTTCAAGCACTATGGTAAGCAGTTTGGGAAGATGCTTTTAGCAAAGAGGGTACTTTCACTCTTGCAAATGACATCACAGAGCCAGATGCCACTTTCTCCTACATATCCATAATTGGATTTACTTTCTTACCCCCAAATATATTCCCTGGTTCAGTTCAAGGCATCAGCAACCACCCAGGAGCTCAAGCTCCAGAAACAGGGTCCTTGTAGAGTTTCCCCCTGCCCCCACCCCTTTAGCACTCCCTTTAACCAGTTTTGAAGAGCTAAAACTCAGGGTGAATATTGCTCATATCCATCCCCTCCTTTGCATTCCCACTGCCACTCCTTTTGTCTGGGCCCCTGCTATCTATCTCTACATTGAGGTTATTGAAAGATTTTGATTTGTGTTCCTCCCAGAAACAGAGCCTGAGACAAGGATTTGAGTATAAATAATTTATTGGAGAGGTGATCCCAGGAGACCTGGAAGCTGAGCTGGGGAATGAGACAGGGAAGTGAAAGAAGCCAATACAGGATGTGTTAACAAGCACTGAAGGACACTGGAGCTCCATCCCACTGGACAAGTCTGGGAGACAGTACAGAATACCCCTCAGCATTATCCCAACCAACAGGCAAGGGAGCTGGGCTCTTATTTATCCATCAGGTCTCCACCTGTCATTGCCTTATGGCTGCTTTCAAGGGCAAGAAGTCCCCAGCACTTCTGGCCTGCACTGTGCATGGCCTAAGCCTACTACCAGCCAGAACACAAAGGGTCATGGGCCTTCAATGTATAGCAGTAATGCTAAGGGGACAAGGGCAGGGCACTGAGAGCACTACATTGCCTCCCTTCTCACTCTCTCCTTCACAGAGGCAGGGATAACTTTCTAAGGTGCAAATCTGATTCAGGTACTTCCCTATTCAATAAAAAGGGCATGTGGATAATGCTGCAGACCAGTATTGCTTATTTCCCCTTACGGAGGTCACGGCCTTGAGTGGTGCTGAACCATATGATCCTGAGTGCCTTTGGCATACCTGTTGCAGGTGGCCAAAGTCTGGGTTGGACTTTGAGGAACTACTTGTGAGTTCAATGAATACATAGCTTTATTCATATGTTTATAGTTAAAACCTTGTTTACTTACAGAACAGGTTGGGAGGGGAAGTGACAAATGATTGCCCCTGGTTTGGATTCCACTGGCACAGACCTTTACCTCTGAATAGTTATATATAACCCTTCCCAGACAGCAGAGTGCCTCTCTCTCCACTGGTGCACCAAAATTATTGTGGCAATACTTTGTTCTTTATGCAGTCACATTATCTGGGAATCTCAATGTGATTTACAAGCTTACATAACTTCCCAAATGAGTCAGCATGCTCATCAAGAAGGCAGCATGGTGCAGTGGAAAGAACATGGCATTTGGTGCCAGATAGAAAGTTCAATACCTGCATCTGTCACTTGCTAACTGTGTGTTAGACAAGTTATTCTACCTCTCCAAGCCTCAGTTTCTTCCAATAACGAATGCGGATGGGAATACCTACCTAAGAGGGTTATTATAAGGATTAAATGAGGTAAAGAATGCTCAGTGTGATACATAAGAGGCCCTGAGTCACAGTTCACCCTCCCCATCCTATATCCTGATTTTAGTCATCTGGCAGAGTTCTTGAACCTTACTGACCTGCAGTGAGTAGAAAATGCTGATTTCCTACTAGACAAAGCAAGTAAAGCTTTATCTCCTTTTAGCACTAGTGGATTTTAGATGAAAATCTGAATCAGTTCTTTGTAAAGGAAAACTGCTCTTGCTCCACTCTGGGCAAAGCATCCACATCATGTATGAAATAAATCCGTACCCGAAAGGGCTGGGGTGCTCCAGGAAGGGCTGGGCTGCACAGTCTGGCTCGGCACCCACGGCAGTCAAAGATTGCTGGAGTTTAGAGGTGACTTAGTGAGCACACGGCAAGACATACAGCCGGAAAAATGAAATGTTCAGAAGAGGATTGAAACCCCATCTGCATAGCTGTTGAGCGCGGTGGGGAGCGGTGAGGAATGGCGTTGCAGAATGCCCTTCGAGAGACAAAGCGGCAGCATACAAATGAGGGCACTGCTGTGCCAGCCAGGGCTGAGGATGATTCTGGAACTGTCTTTTCCAAAGTGGTTGGAGCAAATGCCTGCAAGTTAAAATAATAATAATAATAAATAAAATCCCTGGTCAGCAAATTAACACTGCTGCAAATGTTCCTCCCTGCCGGTCGCAACGCTATTAGGGGAGGATTACCAGACAAGCTGATTTCCAGGATCTTTATAGCCCGCATGATACATAGTTAGCAGTCAGCTGGGGTCAGCAGAGAGAGTGTTTATAATTAAGGGGTGATTGGTGAGTATGTCCATAACAGCAAAGAAACCTCTAAAAAGAAAAATCAGGAGCCAATCTTTGAACTTAGAAACTAGAGAATGTTAGAACATGAAAGATTCCTTCTGATCATTGAGCTGTGCTGATGATTTTTAAATGCTAAAGAAACAGTAGAACCTTTCTTTCAAGTAAAATCGTATGCAGACTCTCCCCCTGGAAGGCAAACAAAAGGAATGCTGCTCTGAGTAGGGGAGGGAAGAGGAGAGGACAGTGTGGTTCTGGAGCCCCAGCCTCTCCCACTCCCAGCCTTCACTTTAGATCTGCCCCTGTGGCCCAGAATATAATCTGCAAATCATTAAGCCCCACCGACCATGGTGTGAAAACCTCTAGGCTAGTCCACCCCATACATTGTACAAGTGAGTTTTGGCTCAAAGAGGGGAAGCGATTAGTATAAGGTCACCCAGCAGAACTGGGACTAGAGCCCAAACCTCTTGAGTTTAAATTCCTTTCTCTCTCCTAAAAACTACCTCCCCTTATAAAAAAAAAAAAAAAATGAAAAGTATCTTTAAAGATAAAGTTACCTCATGAAATAGCTTGTTAAAGTAAATGAGAAAGACAGAGGCATCCAAGTGTAAATACTGGCTTTGGAAAGAATCCAGTTCTATCTTCTTGACTGCTGGACCCAAGTGCAGCTTTTATTACATTTATTTTTAGGACTTCAGCATGGCAGTCACAAAATCCAAGTAGATTTGCTAAACTAATGGCCTCTTATACCAGGGTAAATCTAGCCAGTTTGTGCCTTCTAGAAAAAACAACCTAAAGCTACAACAGCTTAGTATCTTTAAAAAATTATTTTTAATACACTGGCATAGTAAGAAAGGAATCTAAAATGCATGGTAGATGGAGATGGCCAAACCAAAGCTCTTATACAGCGGAGCATGAGGCATTTCAGATTCCTGACTCTACTTCCCATTGTGAGACCTTGAGCAAGTCACAACCTCTCTAGCCCTCAATCTTTTTTCAAAAATCTACAAAATGATGAAATCATTAGAGTCATTAAAAGTCAATATTCAACAGAACCCTGACACAGAACTGTCCAGTGTGCTGGTCAGCCAGCACTGTGCGTGTTCACAACAGAGGCCTCTGTCTCTGAGTCAGAGGGTCTGGGAGCACAATTACTGTAGTAGAGGAGAGAGAAGCAGCAACATGGAGATGCTGTAGGTTGAAAGGAAAGAAGGAGGAGGGAAGCAGATGCAGAGAAGAGCAAAGGGCTCTCCTTTCATGCATCAGAGGATTGGATTTTGATCAGCAACCATCCTAGACATTTATGTCACACCTATTACCCTGAAGTCCTCTAAATGTTTCCTAATGGACTTGGCTTTGGGGATTCCATTCAAGGCCTTGAGCCATGTGGTCTCATTTTAAACTAGGAATGTTCAATTAAAATAGTAGCTATGTGGTAGCAAATGATAAAATGATACCAAGTTTTTATAAGGGGAAGAAAAGCAACATTTTTTAAAATACAACGTCCCACACATTTTGTTTGTTATTCAGTTTAATGCTTACTATAACTTTTAAATTAGATATCATTTCTCCCCATTTGACAGATCTAGATGCAGAGAGGCTTAGCATCTCCTTTAAGATAACAAGTATTTTATGTAGCTTTTGGGACTGTAAGCCCCCTCAGGAGAGAGACTTTCTTTCTTTCTTTCTTTCTTTTTTTAATTTTTTTTTAATGTTTATTTATTCTTGAGAGAGAGCATGAGCAGGGCAAGGGCAGAGAGAGAGGGAGACACAGAGTCAGAAGCAGGCTCCAGGCTCTGAGTTGTTAGCACAGAGCCTGACATAGGGCTGGAACTCACAAGCCGTGAGATCATGACCTGAGCCGAAGTCAGACGCCCAACCTACTGAGCCACCCAGGCGCCCCAGGAGAGAGACTTTCTTGTTCGTGCTTCTGTCATCAATGCCAAACACAGTGCCTGGTGCATAGGTGATTGGTGCACATCACTAAAGGAAACTGAAGGAAAAGGCCAAGCTTTAAATCCAGATCTGCTCAACTCCCAAATCTACTTCTTACTACCACCAAACTTATACAATTTATTAAAAACAACTGTTATTTGGCCAGTTGTTCTTAACCCCTTCTTTACTATATAATTGGAAGTGTTATGAGCTCTGGTTTCTATGCCTGTTTGAAGCTCTAGCTACCTAATTAGTTACTGAGTTCCATCTCTTGGCTGAATCTATAATTAAGCAGGTTTTTTTAAGACAGCCATAGTCCCAGGTTCCTAAAATGTATAACATTCACCCAGAGGACCACACTTGAAGAAAAACACAGAACTGGAAAATATTTTATCATACTCCAGTATCATTGCTCTCCTCAGTCACCTTAAGCAATTACAGAACAAAACGGTGCTGGTTTTTTTTTTTTTTTCTAATCAGTAAACACAAATTTTAAAAGGCAACTTTCATAGAGTTTCTTCACAGTACATCTTAGAAATGAAGCAAATCCTGATACAAGGATGCTAGTACACAAAGATGGTAACACATTGCAATTTATGTCCAGGACCTGGATGAAGGTAAGAAATTAAAGACTTGTCAAGCATGTTGTAGTACAAGGGCACACTCAGGTGTGCCTGGGATCTTGCTCTGATTAATGCTTCAGGACTCAGCAAGGCAGGCCCAGTGATCTGTGGGTGGGTGCTTCTGAGAGAGTGAGCGATCAAAGTCATGTCTTCTTGTCTTTCTCACTTAGGGCCACTTCCTCTCTGGTGTGTTGACCAAGGCTATACCTGGTATGGCTTCAGTCATCCCAGGGTACTTCACTAGGCCTTTTCAGTTGTGTGCTCATCTATTTCTTCCTCCCTCCACTTTTCGCAAGTATTGACCAAGGGCTCTCATGGGCTTAGCCTCTGCAAGGTGCTGTGGGAGCTACAGAAAGAACAAAGTATGCGCTTCTAGACTCTTGTGGGCATTACTGATTATATACCTGGAACTCAAGTGTGACCACGAGGCCCCCAGCGAGCTGAGCTGGTGACTTAATTATTATCACCTTCCTTCCTCATCAGCTCCTGAGGTCTTAGAAAGTCTGTCCTGTTATCGTAGCCTGAGGAGTGTAATTCTCCCTTATTTCGCTCCACACAGGGGTGCACCATGACATCAACACAAATGCAGCCCTCTTGCCTTGAGTGAAATAGCACCCATGTTACCATGCCTGCACAATCAGAAAGGTGACAACCCTTTACAAATCAGTCAGCTGGAGAAGATACAGGGTCAGTTCAGCTTTGTGGATAATTCTACTTGCTTTCTATACCGGGTTTGGTTACCTCTATTTCCTGCCTGCACTGAACTACTATATGTATAATATATATATATATAATATATATATTATATATATATATCTTTGCTTGGTGGTAGGTCTGGGTCTCTCAGAAGTCAAATATTCTCTTTATTTTCTCCTTATTTCCTGCTCTGATTTTCCCTGTAGAACATCTGCCCTGGTCAAAATCTTTTTTTTTTTTTTATGACAGTTTTGTAGTGTACAGTTCAGTGCTTTTTAGTGTATTTTCAGAGTTATACATCACCACTATCTAATTTCAGAACATCTTCATCACCCCCAAAAGAAATCCCATAGTCATTAACAGTCACTTCCCGTCTCTCCCCCCGCCCCTTCCCCTTGACAACCACTAATCTATTTTCTATTTCTGTGACTTTGCCTATTCTGGACATTTCATAAAAATGGAATCATACAATATGTGGTCCTCTGTGACTGGCTTCTCTCAATCAGGATGAAGGTTTCAAGGTTAATCCATGTTGTAACATGGATTAGTACTTCATCCCTTTTGACTAAATAATATTCAGTTGTACAGACAGACTGCATTTTATTTATCTCTTTGTCAGTTAGTGGACACTTGGGTTGTTTCCATTTTTTGGCTATGAGGAATAATGCTGTTATGAACTTTCATGTACCGGTTTTTGTGTGGACATATGTTTTCACTTCTCTTGGGTATCTATCTAGAAGTGGAACTGACAGGCTGGCTAAAATCTTAAGGAACCATTTCTAATGGTCTTCATTCCTATCTGTTTCCCAGGGAATACAGTTTCTCTATATTCATTAAACAAAAGGGAACGATCAAAGCAGGAACTTCTTCACCAAATCCTGGACACAGTCTTTGCTTTTCCAAATCAGTTACAAAGCCCAAACATCTCCACTCTACACAACATGCAGCTTCGAGTAACTGTGGCAGGCCCAGGACGGGGACCAGTCACTGCAGTGATTCACATTAAACAGCAGCTTGTAGCACCCAGAGAGGGTACACAGAACCAGCCTCTTCTGACCAGGCTTTAATCTTATAAACAAAGGAACATTTATAGTCATGTCATTCCCTGCTTATAACTGATTCCTTGAAATCTAGTCTCTTGTATCCTGTCCATAATCTTGGACTATGATCTCAGGGTTATGCATGGCCTGGAATAAGCAAGGTACAACCTTGGAATCCTAAATTGCCCTTTCCCCACCAACTGCTCTGCAGGTTTCTGTTTATAACTGAAGTCTGCCCTCTGCTGGTCATAGCCGGCCCTGACCTGCAACATGGAGCTGCTGAGCAGATTTCTTCCAAAATCATTTCTTCTCCAGGAGCATTTAGGAAATTGCTACCATTTACTCAGCTTATAGCAATACAGAGAAATGACATCTTCTGCAGGGTATTCCTCTTTTATTTTTTTACTTTTTGATGTTTGTAGATTTTTCCCTTTTATTCAAAAGTAAGTTTCAGTTACTTATGAGCCACTTTCATTTGTGATAAATAACCATTATTTGTATTTATGCAGTGCCTGCCAAGACCCTTCTGTTCCTGTTGACTCATGAGTCACTAATATACTCTTCCATGGTAGAAGTGGGCAAAGGCTACTTGAGATAGAACATAATATGAGTTGTGGGCTATCATCTTGCCTAGTAGTTTTCCAGAGGTGGTTTGTAGGCTGCCTTGAGTAAAGAAAGACCCAGGGACTGATTCTCCTCAAGTTTTGTGGGATATCCCACTTGCCCTGTTGGAAAGCTGCAGGGCATCAGACATTTGGGGATCCCATGCAGACATGGCAACCAAGTGGGCAATCTGGCCAGGGAAGCAGATCCAGGAGGGACATGAAAGATAAGTGGGGAAGGAAGCCAGAGCCTAAGGAGACCAGGAGACAATGTAAGCAAAAGGCTGAAGTGGTGACAGGAGGAAAGAAAATAAAGTAGAGGAGGGAAGGTGGTTTTACAAGGGCAGAACAGGGGACTAAAGAAGTGACTGCTTCCCTGAGGACCATTACTGCTTTCTGCAATGCAGTAAAAATCTGTTTAGTTTTTAGGTAACAAAGGAGAAGGAATCCTTTCGATGTTTTTATCCAGAGTCCTTGAGAATAACTCTATGCCTCTGAACTCATGTTTTAGGAACATTTTAACTTTCTTCCCTGAGAGAAATGCAGCACTTTCATGAAAGAAAACTTAATTTTTAGAGACACAGTTTGTGTTTCTAACATCTGAGTAGCTGGGAAGGAGGGGACTCACAATGATTCATTATGATGAGCATACATTCTAGCCAGAGTTCTGGAAATCTGTCCCCCTTCCCGAAAGTACAGCCATAGTGGGGACTCCACTGCCTAGAGCCCCCACTGGTTCCACTGCTCATCCCAAGGCCACCCCCCAAAAGTCTCACTGTCCTTGTCAGTCTCCTTGGAACCACAGAAACCAGGGCTCAGTGTGTAACAGAGATTCCTGTGTCCTGTTCGATCTCTTCCTTTCCATCTTCCTCTTGCCTCCACCTTTACCTCCTTCCCTAGTCCTCTGGATGCAAGTTCTCTCCTCCTACATCCCCCCTCTCTAGGCTTTGTGACTTGGAACTCAATCATTTTAGAAACGACAGGGCTTACTGTGTTCCCATGCTGGATGCTGCCCCTTTAAAATCAACCTTAAGTTGGAGGGAAGAGAGAACCAGGTCTTCTGCCTTTCCTCCCAGAGATAAAAGCTATTCTTAGCAGTCAAATCGGCTTGGCATTTGGG
Organism: Neofelis nebulosa; assembly: GCF_028018385.1. Lineage (NCBI taxonomy): Eukaryota > Metazoa > Chordata > Mammalia > Carnivora > Felidae > Neofelis > Neofelis nebulosa. The sequence continues at coordinate 92,976,297 of NC_080786.1, forward strand.
GAGACTTGTATTTTTCTCCTTCCCACCCCAGGGGTTTTGCCATTGCAATTCCTCTTCCTCATAAAGAAAAGGAGAAGGGGAAAAAAGGAAGGACGGGCACCATCGCTGCTGCCCCAGTAGGCTCTTCTCAGGACTTATTGTGGAAGGCTGGTCTGGTTGGAGCACCCTCACCCCAACCCCATAAGACCGGTTTAATTCTAGCAGTCATTTTTCAGGCAAAAAGACTAAAGGCCAAATGAGCTCCCTTCAGGCCTTTCCACAGCACTTTGTATGTGGCACGTGTTCATTAAATATGTTTGCTCAGCCAGCCTCCTGCCTGTACCCTCATTAGGGTGGGTCTCTCAGGACCGCCTTCACTGGGCATTTAGGGCCATGGCAATTTGTCAGGGCATTTAAAACCCAGCATTAAAGAGCAGGCTTCGGAGAAACCAGGAACTAGGGAAATAAAAAATTTTTTAATTTTAAAAAAGGAAAGGAAAAACATGGATGTGCAAAGCTCCAGAAGACTTACGTAATCCGATTCCGCTTGGACCCAGATGGTGAAATTCTGCAGAGCGGCCAGCAGGGGGAGCTCAGGCAGTGTGTCAGAACGCCGGCGCGGAGGTTGCCTGGAGCCAAAACTCCGCACAAACAAAACAATGAACCTTTGTGGTTTCTCTTGGATTCTTAATCCAGGCCGGCTCAGTCCAGGATGGCCTGATCATCATTGTAGGGGACTCAGCTAGCATCTCGCAGAACACCGATTTCATAAGTCTGTCTGCCTGCCTCTGTCCCCCAAATTGTTTCCTCTGTGTTCTGTTCGACCTCTAATCCTTTTTCTCAAACTCTCTCAGTAACCCTTTGTACCTCTTTTTATAATTCTTGTTTTCTCTGAATCTGTGTTTCTGTCTGTGCTTCTTTCTTGTTATTTCTCTGTATCATCCTAGGTCTGCTAGTCACATAAATGAAAAATAAATGGAGGTGAACCCACCCAAGAGCTGAGCTTTGAAAGATTTTGAGATCTTGCAAAAACTAATACTTTGATTAAAATGTACGCTGTGCCACAAAAGTGGTTAATTCTGCCACTACTTAGCTGTGCAGTCACGTCTTTCATGTCTATTCTCTAGTCTCTGTCCTTCAGGCCTGCTGCCCTTGCCACCCTTCAGTCTCTCCACTGCCATTGGTTACTGCTAACCTGTTGCCCACCTCCCCCAACTACTGACCTCCAGTAGTTGTCTCCCTCCCTGACCAACAGGATAAGGTTTTCCAGGTCTTTTAGAGAAGATGCCCACACCTGAATAGCTGAACCTCTGGTGACACAGTGTTTCTTAAATAAGACCCAGCCCCTCATTTCCAGAACATGAAACTCTTGTGGGATCAGGGGTTGAGGGGCTCCAGGGGAGAAATAGAGGGACTCAGCTTTGCACTCTACATGGAACCTCTTGTTATCTAATATTCAGGTGCTGGACTGGATCTGGTCCACTCTGTCGCAGTATCTTCATTCATGGTGACTTTCTCTCAGGGATCTTCCTCATTGTATTTCTTTCCAGATTGACCCTCAGGGACCTTTAGTTTATCACACAATCTGTATATCTGAGTCTGTGGGGTAACAACCAAAAGATTGAATTCTTTTTTCTGGGCTTTTGAGCACTGGAGATTCAAGAAATGCAACTGAGTGTATGTTTTAAGGTTCCAGAGCATCCTGGGACAGTCAAGCACCCCGAGCATTTGATGGAAGGCAGCTTTGCCTGGAGCCCAGAGAGGCCAAAAGAGGACCCTGAGCATGCACAGCATACAGATAGCTCCTGGGCAGTGATGCTCAGCAGGAGCTATTTCAGTTCCAGCCCTAAGTACTGTGACTATGGCAGTGGCAGTGATGTATCCTCATTTCTACACACTATAGTCTCTACCTCCAAATCTATTCTGTTCTATCCAGGTTCTCATTATTTTTAAGATCCAGTCATATGTGTCCCTGAGAGGTGGATTCTAATATTAGATCTGGTAGGACATGATACTCTTCAGTACCTTAACTTTCAGTACCTTAACTCTTGTTATCTTAACTTTCTTTAAGCCTCCTGGATTCAAGGATGGTAGTGGTGCTACGATCAGATCAGTTATCTCTGCCCTGCTCAATTCTTGGTAACCATCATCGCTTCCTAGTTCCAGAACCTGTTTGGAACCAAGTTTAAGACTAAAGTAGGGAGTAGGGGGACAGACAGGCAATGCAATTTAAAGATATTTACCACTTTCTTGCCCTTTCTAGGCCCTGGCCATACAGAGAGTCTGAACAAGACATGGGCCCTGTCATCAGGGAGCAAATGCTTCTATTGGAGTGACCCACTGTCTCTCTGATGGGAATAAAAATGAAACTGCTGCAGAAAAACCCAGCACTGCAAAGTGCTAACATCATCAGGCAGGTTGCCTCTGCAGTGCAATCTATAATCTCTGTGACTTCCAGAACCAAAGAATTGCTATATGAGTTTCTAAATTAGGCTTTGCGTTACTTTGGAAATTAACAAAGCATTCCTTCCCACAGACTCTGTTCCCAAATTAAACATTTTGTGCTTGTACAGCTGTTCAAATGTTGGTGAACTGAAGATGAAAAGGTTCTTAGGAAGGGAAGAGAGGTGGGTGCCTAATAAGGGGAGGGGAGCACTGCGGGGGAGTTCTTGGAGGGGGAGCTGGAGGTCAGGTAGCAGAGATTACAGAACAGTTGGAGAAGTTTATAATCCAGTTAGTGAGCACATAAAATGTTTTTTAAATTATTAGGTCTAGATAAATGTAGGTTAAGGGGGCCCACTATGATCAAGTATTTAAAGGCATACTTTTAAGTGGAAAACTTGAGAAGTGGCTATTCCCCTCCTCTAATCAGTAGAAGCCAGAGGAAACAGGAAATAAACAAAAACTGCTAAGATGGCATCTTAAGGTCATTGTGAGGCCCACTTTTCAAGATCTGACAACTGTTAAACACTAAAATGGGTCACAGAGGATGGCTGTCACCATGGCTGTGACTCTCCTCCAGAGGTATTTATGGAAAGAACAGAGCCTTTGTGTTCCACAATGCTGCAGGTAACATCCAGGGTAGACACAGAGGCATGTCCTGAATGAGCTAGCTCCCCAGGTTCTCTTCTAGACTGGGAAAGAAAAGAACTCTTATGGCATTAGAGGCCTTTAGCAGCAGCTAGAGAGAAATGGACAGATGAAAGGCCCACGGTCCCCACTGGCCCACCTCTCACCAACATGCCAGACCCTTCATTAAGCCGCCTCTGTGTCATTTGTTTCATGAACTTGTACCTTGATCTTTGCTTACAGGGATGTGAGCCATCTTGGCAAATGTTTTTTTAGAAAGCCTTTGCTCACAAAAATTCTGTCCGCAATATTTGGATTGGCTACCAGGCCTCTCATTTTCCACACAGGTTGTTCCCAACTTATCTCTGGGTCTCTTCCAGAAAGGCATGAATTATTTGGTGGTGATGTAACTTGAAACCCAGATTCCACTTGGAAACCATTTTCATAGAGGTTGGCTGGGTGGTAAGGAATGGAAATGGGGACTAGAGAAGAAGAGAGTGAAGAGGTTTAAAAAAAAATCCAAGTTTAGCCAGATAGTATTTTCCATGCAGCTGAGGGAGCAAGAGGCCCTGCCTTCAGTAGACAAGGCCCCAGGGCTCACAGAGTCAGAGAGCTGTGCTGGGCACTGGCTGTCTGGCTCCCCTGCGGTTCCAGAGCATGGCCCTGGAGAGGCTGTCCTCTGGTCTTGGCTATGACACCTTTTACCTGTATGGTGCTTTATGGTTTCAAAAGCACTTTCACACACTTGTCTTACATGATCCTCACAATTATGCTATGAGAGAGGTAGGACACAAATTATTCCCCCCATTTTAGAGATTAAGAAACTGAGGATCAGGGCAGTCAGACAATGTGCTATCACACAGATAGCAAGTGGAAAGCCAGAACTCCAGCCCAGGTCTTCTAACTTGAGCTCATTTACTCATCCTTGTGAGCAGTCCAGTGTGCCTTTGAAATCAGAGAATTCTGGACCTTCTCTCCAGAAAGATAAACTTGGAATTTTTAGATGCTGAAACTCAACATAGACTCCAGGTAAAATTCCCATACTTTCAGCCACCCTTATGAATTCTTGTGAATGTGTGCATGCCTTGCTTCCCTGACCAGACTGCAAGCTCCTTGGAGGTTCAGGCTGTGTGTTTTCTCTTCCTTCCCATTCGCTCTCATAACTGTCACAGAGCCAAGCACCTAGCCAAAGCTGTTGCATTGCCAGGAAGAGGTAAGGCAAAGTAAAGAAAGCAAACTAAGTAAGTGGGACAGATGTCCATTTCCACATTTGACCACATGTCCTACAAGAACTGGTATCCTTGTACATGTTCTGTCCAAGACAGTCATCTGCCAGCCACACTATTTCCCAAATCCTAGAATACAGCAGTTTCCCATGGTGGCAGCAGTAATATCTTCCTCCTCGACATAATTTTCCAGGCACAAGATGGGCTCACAAGCATGAAGAGGTAACAACCTCAGTGATCTCACACCCCAGGATCCTGATGTAAGTAAAGAAGGCAGACTGGCTGCCTTAGCTGGGGAATAGAGGTGGGTCCATGGGAGGGGCTGTAATGAGCTTAAATTGAGAGGGAGGGGTGGTAGTGAAGCAGGAGCAGCAAGAGCATCCAAGGAACACTGCTGAGGACATCTGGGTGACCAGAAGAAGAGAGTGCCTTCTGGCAGTGGGAGGGGTAAATGTGCCTGGGGGATGCCTCAGTAAGGCGGAGCCCAAGGCCAGTGACATTCTCTGACCACAGTGTTCACTTGGCACCAAACCTCAGGGCCATCTTGCTTCATCTCCCTAGAACTCATCAGCAACTGTGACTCCAGTTTTCTCACCAAAGCTACAGGGAGGAAACACTCAGTGATAATCCAAAGGCAAGGACAATTGACTAGTTAAACAGAGATGGCCCCAGTTTAAGACCTTTGCCCCGTTGTTACCCTGCCACCTCTTCGTTACCCTGTATCGCAAGTCCTTACTTTCCCAGGTTTGGTGGAGAGGGAAAAGGATTCCAAGACTGTTGTAAGCAAGCGGGGCCACTCCCAATAAATGAGACCATCCCGTACCCTAGGGACTGACTCAGTTGAGTTTCACTGGTCAGAAGAATCTGAATTTCAGACAAAGGAGGTCTCTGTTTCTTACCTTGTAGATAACAATGGCTCTACTATGAGAACAATTCTAGGGTGATACAATATTACAGAGAACCAGGACCCTAGAGATTATTACATATTCATCCAACAACCTCGTTGACACATGAGGGGACTTAAGAAAATGGCAATGGCATCAGTGTCCAAGCCAACCAGGAAGTTGGTGAAAGAATCTGCACTAGAACCCAGAAGTCTTGACCCAATACCACACTAGCCCTTCTCCTATCTTACCCACCCTGGCCCTCTTAGATGGCAAAGGTTTCCACCCAGGGGCAACTCTGAGCAACCAAGGAAGGAAGGTCTGAATTTGCAAAACTGCTTTGTGGAAACTACTGCTCTTTAGGAGACCTTCTTATGTTGCAGCCAGCCCTGGGACTGTGTCCTTGCCTCCCTGCATCCTGTAGGGAGAGAGAGAACCGAAATTTTTGTTCTAAAAGCCCTTCCGGCCACCAAGCCTGCCCCCTCTGGCCAAACCCAGTACCTGATTTCATCCTAGTGGATCTCCACCCACCAGTCTCGGTGCCTTCTCCTGGAGCAAAGGGGCTGATACCTTATCAGGTACAAGGTGGAAGTGGAACATGTTGCACAGACATCCCATAAATGCTCTGCAAGTGAATAACTAAGGTTCCACATCTCCTACACTGCATCCAGTTCACACTTCCAAAAGCATCCAGCAAACTTGCGTTCAACCTGTGGATCAGATTAGGTCAAATAAACAGATATTTATTGAGGTATTATTGGAAAGGCAATGTACAGGTGCTGAGCTCTACACAAAGACATGCCCGAGTCCCTGCCTTCAAAGGACTCAAAAGCTAACTGGGGGAGACCAGGTGATATTTCATTTTAAGTTAATATCGCAAGGTAGTGATACAAGAGGTGCCATGAAGCAACAAGTAACCATTTGCAAAATTACTGGAATAGAAAATCTGTGTATTGGTACACAGGAAAAAACACTGTGAACTGAACAGTTCAGGGAAGCTTGTAGAAAAGGAAAAACCTCATCAGGGCTTTGAAGGATGGGTAGAATTCAAAGGAGTGGAGAGAAGGTTTGAAAGAGTGTTACAGAAATTGGTAACTGAGAAAAGATACAAAAATAGGAAAATGCAAGTGTGTTGAGGGTAGTAAGTAAAGATAATTGCAATAGTAGATGATGCTTATCATGTATCAGACACTGTTCTCAGCTGTTGCATTGTCTCAGCTAACATTAATTCTTCTGATTCTCATGCAGTTCAAATTAGTACTATTATCGCATTTTTATAGTCAAAGACACTGAGGCATAGAGAGGCTTAAGTAATTTACCTGAGGACAGTGCTTATAAGTGACTGAGCTGGAATTTGAGCCCAAAGGCTACATATTTGGCCACTGCTTCTCTCACTGTGGCTAGAAGGGTTGATTTCTTGGAAAGGTGTGTTGGTGGCAGATCATAGAGGATCTGGCATACTACGTTACAAACTTGGACTTGACTTTGTGGTCAAAAGGAGAAACATGAAAAGTTTCTGAGCAGGCTGGCGCCTGGGTGGCTCAGCTGGTTAAGTGTCTGACTCTTAATTTTGGCTCAGGTCATGACCTCACAGTTCAATTCATACAATCAAGCCCCACTGTCAGCACAGAGCCTGCTTAGGATTCTCTCTCTCTCTCTCTCTCTCTCTCTCTCTCTCTCAAAACAAATAAATAAACATAAAAAAAAACCCAAAAGCTTCTGAGCAGGGAAGTGGATCTCAATTTAGGGCATTAAATTGAGACACTGTACACAGGAAGGAAATCCTAAGGACACCTTCACATTTTAAAAAAGCACAGAGAAATATATTAGTACATAGGTACAGATGCCCTTCCTTTTCGTAGAGAACCTTGTGCTGTTACTTCCATTGGCTTCTCAGATCTTAAGCTAAAAGGGGATAAATCCTTGGTTGGTGGCATGGAGGGAACAACCAAAATGTAAACAGACCTGAAATCTACCCAGGTACGTGATCAAAAGCCAGGGGCTGAGATAGGCTTAGAGGATAGTGTTTACAGGGAGATAGGAGACCTCGGATCAGGAACAGTGGGGAAGAGTGGAGGGAAGAATATGTTAGACAGCAAGTGAGAGCTCAGCAAAATGAGTTGGAACCCTGGGTGTATAGTTCAGTGATATCTTAAGCATGATTGAATCAAAGTTTCTGGAAGAGGCAAAAATATTGTCAGCTATCTCCTTGATTATTTTGTAATAGCAGATGATCTCTTTAGTCCCTTCCCTCTTTTTACAGGCTAAAATGGAAAATCTTTTCTCATGCACAGAATGCTTTTATTTCTCTCTGTGTCTTTTAAGACTCGATTTTGCTAATACATTCTATCCAGCACTATAAAGCCGAGCTTGTTCTCATGACCATCCACTCTAATGAATGTGGGACAGATGAAGTAATAAGAACTTTGAAAGGGTGGTGATGGAAATAAGAGCATCTTTTTGTATTTTCCAGGAACTGTATGCACAAAGAAGCCTGCTCAAGCCAATAGAGTAAAAGCATTGGATAATTTGATTTCTGAGCAGAGATTAGATAATTGTCATGGATGGGACTTTGGGAAGGGTCACAGGAGATGAAGCATCATCCTGTTGAGATGGTCTTCAGGGAATATTGGGTGTACGTGAGTGTTATTTGGCTCCTGAGTCACAAAGCATGGGTTGTAGGGCTGGCCTTAGCCCAGGCTCCAGGAAAAATTATGTATTTATCCTTATAAATTGTGGTATTCAGTGTAACAATTGCCTTGATTTATGGCCACGCCTTCATGACCCCACTTTTGGAAATGGACTCCAAATCTGAGTTCCAAGCAGCTGTTTTATGTCTACCCACAGGAAGCCAATAAATAAATGATGTGGGGGTGGGTGAAATGGTTTGTGAATGCCCAAATCTGTTCTCTTGAACATGCATTTTTGTTTGAAAAAAGAGTTGATTAGTTTGTGTTTAAGTGAGGGCAAAAAACACTCTAATGTAAGAAAATCAAATGTGTAGATATCCCCTCTCCAATCACATGTGTGGCATTGATAAACTGTGGCTGTTGGTCTTTCCTTCCTTTGCTATCTTCTCATCTTCTCAGCTGCTATGATTTGAGAAGACTTAAACCCAGGCCTAATGCTGAATCATTTCTGGCTGGTGCTGTGCACAAGGGGTTTGGAAATAAGTCACATACCCAGACCCAAGTGCTAGGAACCAAGTGACTACATCCAGGCTCCCATGTTGACCACAAATTCTTCCCTTTAAGCCAGGTCTTGGATAACTACTACCCAGAACTAACCTGGGTACATGGGTGGCCCCACAGCCAAAGTTCTATGTTGGCCCTTCCCTGTATGTTGGCCCAAATCCCAGAGGTGAGCTATTACCCTGGTTTCCTCTCCTAAGTTCTTACTTCTTTCCCGATTACTTCTTACTTACTTTCTTCTCCTTCTAGAACTAGATTCCATCCATCCTTGTCCCTTCTTCCCACAAGCTGGGGTTTTCTGATGCCAGGTCATGGAATGATTATGCCATGGGACAGGGCACCTTTGTCTAATTGGACCCTCATATTGAGTCCTGTTGATTTAATTCAGTGTTTCTCAACAGGAGTGGAACCACCCCTGAGGGATGTATTGGAAACTCAAGGGGGCATTTTTGATTGCCACAATTATTGGGAGGGGCACTAGTGGCATTTAGTGAGAGGGAACCAAGGATGCTATTGTGCAATTGTGTGCAGCACAGGCACCTTAACCAAGAAATGTTGTGTGTCCCGTATAACCTTCAAAAGTCACACTGGACATTTGTGTGCAAAAATCTATTTATAATTGTCTGGATGTGGAATTCAGTCCCATTTTACTTGGAAATACAAGTTACTTTTGCATAGTTTTAATATACATGGAATTTTCCATACATGCCCTCTAAGCATTTTTAAAGAAAGAGAAGACTGTACTGTGTTTGGTTCAGAACTTTACCAGCAATAGTCATAATTTCAGAAAAGTATCTCACTGACAGTGACATCGTTCTTGGTATTTGAGTTGCCAACACACCTGTCTCTGTCTACATTTGTCTCTGCCACATTCACTGTGATCTCAAAGCAATGGACTACTTTATTCTATCTTCTAGTTAGTCATCCCCAAGCATTAATATACTCTAATACATATTAAAATTTTATTACAAAATATTCCTCTTCTAACAGTATTTTTCTTTATTTTTATAGTTAGGATGTTATATTAAAAATATGTATATAGGTGGTTTATTATCTGTGAATTTCTTTTCATAGTAGTAAATGGGACTTAACAAAACATTCATTTAAAATTAGGTCATTGGCTTTCTGCGCTACCCAGGGAGGGGTCTATAATGGCGTTGTTTTATGTTCCCATTGTAACTTAAAAGGAAACTTTCACAGTGTCTGGAGCCCTTGACGTCCTGCAAATGAAGGAGTAGGATGCCCTCAAATTCCTTGCAGCAGGAACCCAGTTAGGTGGTACCAACCTTGTGTTGGTATTCCAAATGGAACAGTACATCTACAAAAGGAAAAGTGATGGTACCTACATCATGAATCTGAAGAGAACTTGGGAGAAGCTTCTCTTGGCAGCTTGAGCCATTGTTGCCGTTGAAAACCTGGCTCAGGGGTGCCTGGGTGGCTCAGTCGGTTAAGCGTCTGACTTCAGCTCAGTTCATGAACTCACGGTTTGTGAGTTCGAGCCCCGTGTCAGTCTCTGTGCTGATAGCTTAGAGCCTGGATCTTGCTTCAGATTCTTTGTCTCCCTCTCTCTCTCTGCCCCTCCCCCACTCACACTCTGTGTCTCAAAAATAAACAAACATTTAAAAAAAAGAAAACCTGGGGCGCCTGGGTGGCGCAGTCGGTTAAGCGTCCGACTTCAGCCAGGTCACTATCTCACAGTCTGTGAGTTCGAGCCCCGCGTCAGGCTCTGGGCTGATGGCTCGGAGCCTGGAGCCTGTTTCCGATTCTGTGTCTCCCTCTCTCTCTGCCCCTCCCCCGTTCATGCTCTGTCTCTCTCTGTCCCAAAAATAAATAAAAAATAAAAATAAAAAATAAAAACGTTGGAAAAAAAATTTTTTTTAAAAAAAGAAAACCTGGCTCATGTCAGTGTCATATCATCCAGGAATACTGGCCAGCAAGCTGTGCTGAAGTTTGCTGCTGGAGCCACTCCTATTGCTGGCTGCTTCACTTCCAGAGCCTTCACTAACCAGATCCAGGCAGCCTTCTGGGAGCTGAGATTTCTCGTGGTTACTAATCCAAGGACTGACCACCAGCCTCTCAGAGAGGTGTCTTATGTTAACCTGCCTACCATTGTTCTGTGTAATAGAGACTGTCCTCTGTGCTATGTGGACATTGCCATCCCTTGCAATAACAAGGGAGCTCACTCAGTGGGTCTGAAAATTGATGCTGACCTGGGGAGTTCTGTGCATGTGTGACACCATTTCCCATGAACATCCAGGGAAGGTCATGCCTGATGTCTACTTATACAAAGACCCTGAAGAGATTGGAAAGGAAGAGCAGGCTGCTGCTAAAAAGGCTGTGACCGAAGAGGAATTTCAGGGTGAATGGACTACTCCAGCTCCTGAGTTTATGTGATTCAACTTGAAGTCACAGACTGGTCTGAGGGCATGCAAGTTTCCTCTGTCCCTATTCAGCAGTTCCCTACTGAAGACTGGAGCACTCAGTCTACCACTGAAGACTGGTCTGCAGCTCCCACTCCTCAGGCCACTGAGTGGGTAAGAATAACCACTGAGTGGTCTTAAGCTGGTCTTCCACAAAGGCCAATAAAATGAAATAAGGTTGATGGAAAAGAAACAGTTTCTTTAAAAAACAATTAGCTCATTGGCCTCATCAGATTAAGAATCCTTTGGGGCGCCTGGGTGGCTCAGTCGGTTGAGCGTCTGACTTTGGCTCAGGTCATGATCTCGTGGTCCTTGGGTTCGAGCCCCGCGTCAGGCTCTGTGCTGACGGCTCAGAGCCTGGAGCTTGTTTCAGATTCTGTGTCTCCCTCTTTCTCTGACCCTCCCCTGTTCATGCTCTCTGTCTCAAAAATAAATAAGTGTTAAAAAAAAAAATTAAAAAAAAAAAAGAATCCTTGACCTCAGTGGATATTGCGGCACTGTCTGTTGAAAGCAAGAAAAGACTGAAGATGAGGTCAGTGCCTTCCCAGGGGAAGGCTGTGGCTGCCTATCAAGGGGTCTCATAGGTAGTATCCCCTTGACCACCTTCCAAATTTTATTGTTTATGCTCATCAGGATCTCAGAAGTTTCCAGAATTCAAGGTCACTTGAATCAGGCAAAACCATAAGTTTACTCAATAGTCAACTTACAAATTTACAGTGGGAGACATTTCTTCCCAGGGACTGAAGGTCTTATGTCCACTGTCCAAGGCAGCCAATCCTAGGAACAAAATGAACATGAATGCTGAACAAAGAGTGCAAAGGGTACTGAAGAGAGATCAGAAGAGACACTCCAATCCCCCAGCAGAGCATACTTCTCCAGCAGCCACAAAGGGCAGGGTCTCTCCTCTGCACAGTGCTTGGGTTTTCACTTTCCGTAGCCCAAGTTGATTACTTCCCCTTCTGGCCACACCGCCATCCACTTTTCACCCAGTCTTCCTCCAGGCAGTGTACAATTCAATTGATTAAATATCCTCTGCTAAATGACCTTCACATCCTGGACTTGGCTTCCTCTGATTGCACCAAATCACCTATCTTGATTGGAGCTTTGTGAGGTCCACGCATTTTACAGTGTCTTGTTTTCCTCCCACAGATGACTAATCATATCCCCATTGTCTGTGAATTTTACTAGTTCAACTCAGAAGGTGACCTTATGTCCCTATCTCCAAATTCATGGAGAGGCAGGCTTCCCACTGTTGCGTCCATATCCTGGTGTCAGAAATGAGGGCTGAGGCTTTCTCAGAATCTTTTCCTGCTCTGCATTAGTCCCTCTAGCTGGGACAGTTTTTCTGATTCTTATCTCAACTTGATAAAGAATAGTCCTGCCTCACTCCAGCTTCCCACTGATCCCTCTGCCCCCAGCCACCCTAGGTGGCAAACTTCTATAATAGATCAAGCTGGAGGCCACCCAAATTATGATAGTAACTGATTATGGGTCAGAATAAATAATACAGGCATCAGGGTATTTGTGGGATTTTTGGATTTGGGTTTATGGTTTGTTGCTTTTGAATATAGAGTGATTTTTACTTACATAAACTGGTCAGATGGAATGATAAGCTGATTAACTGAACTGTTTAGTTAATTAAGAGATAGTATATATGAAATAGATGAACAATGATTCTCACAGAATTATTAATGAAATATGGTTAATTCAAAATCTAAATCAACTGTAGTTATTTTCTCATTTTTCAGAAGAGTTCAGGGAAGCATTCTTGCCCCTCTGCACCTTTCATGACTGTATTATGGACTGAAGTAATGTTTCCTCCAGCTTTTCATGTCACCCAAACCTTCTCAAGTCCCTATTAGTGTTCTCTGTATTCTTTCACTTTCCAGAGTTGAAACTTTAACTATTATATTTGCATCAGTAAGAACCTCACTTACTTATTTATTTATATTAAAGTTAGTTAACATACAGTGTAGTGTTATTGGTTTTAGGAGTAGAACCCAGCGATTCATCACTTACTTATAACATCCAATGCTCATTCCAGCAAGTGTCCTCCTTAATGCTGGTCACCCATTTAATCCATCTGCTCCCCCCTCCGGCAACCCTCAGTTTATTCTCTGTATTTAAAAATCTCTTACGGTTTGCCTTCTTCTGTGTTTTTACCTTATTTTTCTTTCCTTTACCCTATGTTGATCTGCCGTGTTTCTTAAATTCCACATGTGAGTGAAATCATATGATATTTATCTTTCTCTGACTGATCTATGTCTCTTAGCATGATAATACTCTAGTTCCATCCACGTTGTTACAAATAGCAAGATTTCATTCTTTTTGATCACCGAATAATATTACATTATATACACACACACACACACACACACACACACACACACACACATACACACACACCATATCTTTATCCATTCATCAGTTGATGGACATTGGGCTCTTTCCATAATTTGGCTAGTGTCAGTAGTGCTGCTATAAACATTGGGGTGCATTTGCCCCTACAAATCAGCATTTTTGTATCCTTTGGAAAAACATCTAGTAGTGCAATTGCTGCGTCATAGGGTAGCTCTATTTTTAACTTTTTGAGGAAACTCTGTACTGTTTTTTCCCCCAGAGTGGCTATACCAATTTGCATTCCCACCAACAGTGCAAACGTGTTTCCTTTTCTCCACAGCCTCACCAACATCTGGTTTCCTGAGTTGTTTATTTTAGCCCTTCTGACAGATGTGAGGTCATATCTCATTGTGTTTTTGATTTGTATTTCTCTGATGATGAGTGATGTTGAGCCTCTTTTCATGTCTCTGTTAGCCACCTGGATGTCTTCTTTGGAAAAGTGTCTATTCATGTCTTCTGCCCATTTCTTCCCTGGATTTTTTTGGGGGGGTATTGAATTTGATAAGTTCTTTATAGAGTTTGAATACTAACCCTTTATCTGATATGTCATTTTCAAATATCTTCTCCCATTCCATCAGTTGCCTTTTAGTTTTGTTGATTGTTTCCTTCACTGTGTAGAAGCCTTTTATCTTGATGAGGTCCCAATAATTCATTTTTGCTTTTATTTCCCTTGCCTCTGCAGACATAACTAGTAAGAAGTTACTGCGGCTAAGGTCAAAGAGATTGCTGCCTGTTTTCTCCTGTAGGATTTTGATGGTTTCTTGTCTCACATTTAGGTCTTTCATCCATTTTGGATTTATTTTTGTGTATAGTGTAAGAGAGTGGTCCAGTTTCATTCTTCTGCACATTGCTGTCCAGTTCTCCCAGCACCATTTGCTAAAGAGACTGTCTTTTTTCCAATGGATACTTTCCCCACTTTGTCAAAGATTAGTTGGCCATATATTCTGGGGTCCATTTCTGGGTTCTCTGATCTGTTCCATTGATCTATGTGTCTGTTTTTGCACGAGTACTGTCTTGATGATTACAGCTTTGTAATATAGCTTGTAGTCTGGAATTGTGATGCCTCCAGCTTTGATTTTCTTTTTCAACATTACTTTGGCTATTCAGGGTCTTTTCTGGTTCCATATGAATTTTACAATTGTTTGTTCTAGCTCTGTGAAGAATGCTGGTGTTATATTTATAGAGATTGCATTGAATGTATAGATTGCTTTGCATAGTATCAATATTTTAACAATATTTGTTCTTCCAATCCAGGAGCATAGAATATTTTCCCATTTTTGGGGGGTCTTCTTCAATTTCTTTCATAAGCTTTCTATAGTTTTCAGCATAGACATCTTCTACCTCTTTGGTTAGCTTTATTCCTAGGTATCTCGTGGTTTTTGGTGAAATTCTTAATGGGATCAATTCCTTGATTTCTTTTTCTGCTGCTTCATTATTGGTGTATAGAAATGCAACTGATTTCTGTATGTTGATTTTATATCCTGTGACTTTGCTGAATTCACATATCAGTTCTAGAAATTTTTTGGTGGAGTCTTTTGGGTTTTCCATACAGAGTATTATGTCATCTGCAAAGAGTGAAAGTTTGACTTCTTCTTTGTAAATTTGTATGCCTTTTATTTCTTTTTGTTGTCTGATTGCTAAGACTAAGACTTCCAGTGCTATGTTGAATAATAGTGGTGAGAGTGGACACCCTTGTTATGTTCCTGACCTTAGGGGGAAAGCTCTCAGATTCTCCCCATTGAGAATGATATTAGCTGTGGGCCTTTCATATATGGCCTTTATGATGTTGAGGTATGTTCTTTCTTTTTTTTAAAAAAATTTTTTTTAACGTTTATTTATTTTTGAGACAGAGAGAGACAGAGCATGAATGGGGGAGGGTCAGAGAGAGGGAGACACAGAATCCGAAACAGGCTCCAGGCTCTGAGCTTTAAGCACAGAGCCCGACGCGGGGCTTGAACTCACGGACCGGACCGTGAGATCATGACCTGAGCCGAAGTCAGCCGCTTAACCGACTGAGCCACCCAGGCGCCCCGAGGTATGTTCTTTCTACCCCTACTTTCTTCAGGGTTTTTATCAAGAAAGATGCTGTATTTTGTCAAATGCTTTTCCTGAATCTATTGACAGGATCGTGTAGTTCTTATCCTTTCTTTTATTAATGTGGTATATTATGTCGATTGATTTGCAAATATTGAACCAGACCTGCAGCCCAAGAATAAATCCCACTTGATCATGATGAGAAATTCTTTTAATGTTCTGTTGAATTCAATTTGCTAGTATCTTGTTGAGAATTTTGCATCCAGTTTCACCAGGGATATTGGCCTCTAGTTCTCCTTTTTAGTGTGATTTTGTCTGGTTTTGGAATCAAGGTAATGCTGGCTTCATAGAATGAGTTTGGAAGCTTTCCTTCCATCTCTATTTTTTGGATAACTTTGAGAGGAATAGGCATTAATTCTTCTTTAACTGTATGGTAGAATTCCCCTGGGAAGCCATCTGGTCCAGAACTCTTGTTTGTTTGGAGATTTTTGATAACTGATTCAGTTTCTTTGCTGGTTAGAGGCCTGTTCAAATTTTCTGTTTCTTCTGTTTCAGTTTTGGTAGTGTGTGAGTCTCAATAATTTGTCCATTTCTTTCAGATTGTCCAGTTTGTTGCCATGTATTTTTTCAAAGTATTCTCTTATAACCGTATTTCTTTGGTGTTGGTTGTGATCTCTCCTCTTTCATTCATGATTTTATCTATTTGGGTCCTCTCCCTTTTCTTTTTGATAAGTCTGGCTAGGGGAAGAACATCACTTTAACCTCTCTATAGCTTCAGCTCATTCTTTCATTAAGTTTGTTGATTTAATATAGAGAAGCCTCCCCCACCAAATCAAGAATTTATATTAGTGTATTTCTGTAAGGCTTTAATTTAATGTCTTCCATTCTTCTCCATTAGAAGAAGATGACAGTAAATATAGCACAAGCTCATAATTTTCCTAAGAGTTTTTAAATATAGGATGAACATTAAACTGAAATTGAAGTGTAAGAAATACCTGAAATTGTACTGCATTTATTCATCATTTAATTATTCATTACATGAACATTTATTAAGCATCCATCATGTGGCAGACACTGTATTAGGAAATAGAAATAGCAAGATAGCAAGTCATGGCTCCAATTTTCTCAAGGAGCTCCACAGTTTAAAAACGGAGAGACACATATGTAAAAATAAAATTTCAACTCAGTGTAATGGGTATTACTATGGAAGTTTGATGAAAGCTCAGTGGTAGCACAAAAAAAACTAAAGGACCAACTCTACCTAAGGATAAAATTTTCCTAAGGAGGAAAGTAGCCTCCACAGAGGAAGATACTTATGCTGAGTTTTGAAAGAGAGGTAGACATTTTCCCACTAGACACAGAAAAGAGGGATATTTCAGACAGAAGAGCATGTGCTAATGTACAGAGGCAAGTAACAATAATGCAGCTTCTGGGGACTGGAAACAGTTTCATGGGTCTGGTGCCTAAGACAAGACCTCATAAAGATGAAGCTGGAAGGTCTAGATCCTAAATGGTCTTGAATGCCCTGACAAAGGGTTTGGATTCATTTATTTGGTAGTGGGCAGTAATTGATGAGTGCTAAACAGGGAAGTGACACAATCATATCTGTGTTAGGTAAGATCACAATGGATTCTATGTAGATGGATATATGGTAAGACTGGAGGTAAGAAGTATAACTGAAATAGGTGGCTGGCCACTGAAGATTTATGATTCAGTGATTCAAGATTCTACAGTATTGAGTGGATTCTGGGAAGCCTTTGCTTCACCAGGGTCGACCTATCCCAGCTCTCTCCAAGTGGAGCCATGTGACCAGTTTTTGCTAAAAGAATGTGAGTTAAAGTGTGTAGGTCATTTTGAGCCAAGGGGGTTAAGTGAATCTATCCTATACAGTTTTCACTTCCACAGAAAACCTGAAGGCCTCATGTTGAAAATGTTTTTATCACAAGATGGAAGGAACCTGAATGCCTGAGTCAGAAAAGGAGTGCCCAGGAGAGTCACCCAGCCAATTACACTTATGTTGAACTTCACATGAGGTAAAAAAAAAAAATTTGTGTGTATTAAGCCTCAGAGATATAAATATCATTTAAAAAATACCTTTTGGGTTACCCTGACTAATACAGGAAGAGTATTAGGAGATGTTTGTGATACTTGAGGTAAAATAGAGACTTTGCATGTTATATGCTGAAGTATAGGAGCCCTTGAAGAAGATTAAGTGGAAGATGGAAGAAAGAAGGATAATAATTTATAGATAATGTTAAGAAAACAGAAGGAGACAGGATCCAGAGCGCAGGAAGCAGTAGCTCCTTCAACAGGAGAAGGGAAGGAGCGATATCTATTTAAAACAAGAGGAAAACACTGCTATAGGTAAGCAGTAAGAAACTGCCTACTAGTGACATTTTCTCTGTGTAGTAGGAGGTAAAGACATCTGCTGAGAAAGTGAGAGTATGGCAGTAAGAGTTTTGAGGAGCAAGAGAGCTGTGCAGAGATATTTAACAAGTGAAAGACACCAGCCCACATGGTTGAATGAATTTTCTTCAGCCCAGCTCATCATTCTAGGAGTAGGGGTCAAAAAGGTGGATTTTAGGATTAATCCAAGATTAAAGGATTGCAGAGTAGGTGCAATGCAAAACAAAGGAATGATGGAAATGACCCAGTAAGTCTGGATGGGTTTCAGTACTGTTACCAAGGACCCAACAATAATTCAGTGGCTCAAACAAGATAGAATCTTCCCATTCTGGGTACACTGGAATAAACATAGTCCACACAGGATGCAGGGAATAAAAACCTGGATAGATGGGATATAGCAGCTTTTTCAAGGACTCTGAAAATTAAATAGTAGCTGGTGGTTGGGGGAAAGGACTAGAATTTGAAGTACCATCAAACTGGTGGTGAGTTTATTATCCTTTCCTTCCAATATATCAGGGTGAACTGTAAGCAACACAAAACTTGGAGGTGGGCATCTGCACAGACAGAGAGAGCTCCAGGAGAAGCTATCTATTTCTGGCCCCCAAAGCATGGAAGTCTCCTAATTCTCAAATGGGGGAAACCCCTGCCCCTTATCTTTTCCTCATTCTTTCATACCCCACCCTCTAAGAAATCCCATAACAGCAGTGGCAGTGGCAGCAACTGTAGTGACAACTGGCATGCAGGATTCTAAAAGGCTGAGGGAGGGGAACCTTCCTCTCTGATTAGAGGAGCTGTGATTCTCAGAGGGTTAGACAAACCCCCATTACTTTTTATCTTCTCTGTGTTATCATACTGGTTAGCCCTGAACATCATTGTAATTACAAAAAGTGTGCAACATAGTGGGTAAATATAACCCAAATTCTTGCTGGATAACTCCAGGTAACCAGTAAGTACTGAAGAAATTACCATAGGGAGGATATTGGAAAAGCCCTATAAAGTTGCTTATGAACTCATTTCCAAGTATACACACATGGATCTAACCCTAAACAGCATGCCAGAGACTGTAAGAACTAATCTACAGAATTAACCACTGCCAGGGTCCCAAACTATCCACTGGGTGGTGCACATGCAAGACAGATCTGAATAGCACTGAGAAATCTTTGCAATTAGACATTATATTGAAGCCACAGAAAGCTGGTTGGAACGTGTACCTGAACCCAACTGGATTGGTTGTCTGTTAAAACAAAACAAATACCCAGAATCCCATAATAAAATATTCAAAATGTCCAAGATACAATCCAAAAATAATCAACACATAAAGAACTAGGAAAATTTCAACCCTGTGTAGTAAAAGATAATCAATATATGCCAATGCCAAGATGACACACATTATCTGATAATGAAAGCAACTATTATGAAAATACTCCAAAAAGTAAAGGCAAACACTCTTAAATATAAAAAGCTAAAAAGCCTCAGCAAATAAATTAAAGATATAAAGAAGAAACAAAGGGCAATTTTAGAATTAAAAAACACAAAATTGTAAAACAAAAACTAAATGGGCCCAACATCAGTAGTGAGATAGCAGAGGAAAGTATAAGTGAACTTGAAGACAGATCCAATAGAATTTACCCAAAGTGAATGAGAGAGGAGACAGATTTTTTTTTTTAAGAATAGAGTTTCACACACCTGTGAAATAATAACAAATGATCTAGCATTGATGTCTTCAGAGTCCCACAGGGAAGGATAGAAGTGGAGTGTAGAAAAAGTATTTGAAGAAATGATGGCTAAAAACTCCCAAATTTTGTCAAAGGCATAAATCTACAGACTCAAGGAGTTCAGAAAACCTCAACAGGATAAACCCAAAGAATTCTGTGCCCAGACACATTGTTAGCAAACTTATAAACTAACCACAAAGAAAAACACTTGAGGGTGCCCAGAGGAAAAGGACTTATTATTTAAAGGCAAACAATAATTTGAATAACTATAGAATTCTTACTAGAGACTATGGAGGACAGAAGGAAGTGGAACAACATTCATAAAACGCTAGAAAAAAAAACACTGAAACCAGAATTCTATATCCAATAAAACAATCTTTAGGAAGGAAGATGAAATAAAGACATTCTCTCTTTTTTTTTTATTTATTTTTACTTTTTTTATATTAAACATAATTTATTATTGAATTGGTTTCCATACAACATCCAGTGCTCATCCTAATAGGTGCCCTTCTCAGTGCCCATCACCCACTTTTACCTCTCTCCCACCACCCCCCCATCAACCCTCAGTTTGTTTCTCAGTATTTGTCTCTTATGGTTTGCCTCCCTCCCTCTCTGTAACTGTTTTTTCCCCTTCCTCTCCCCCATGGTCTTCTGTTAAGTTTCTCAGGATCCACATGGGAGTGAAAACACATGGTATCTGTCTTTCTCTGCCTGACTTATTTCACTTAGCGTAATACCCTCCAGTTCTATCCACATTGCTGCAAATGGCCAGATTTCATTCTTTCTTATTGCCAAGTAGTATTCCATTGTGTATATAAACCACATCTTCTTTATCCATTTGTCAGTTGATGGACATTTAGGCTCTTTCCATAATTTGGCTGTTGTTGAAAGTGCTGCTATAAACATTGGGGTACAAGTGCCCCTATGCATCAGCACTCCTGTATCCCTTGGGTAAATTCCTAGCAGTGTGATTACAGGGTCATAGGGTAGATCTATTTTTAATTTTTTGAGGAACCTCCACACTGTTTTCCAGAGCAGCTGCACCAGTTTGCATTCCCACCAACAGTGCAAGAGGGTTCCCTTTTCTCCACATTCTCTTTACCATCTATAGTCTCCTGATGTGTTCATTTTAGCCACTCTGACTGGCATAAGGTGGTATCTCAGTGTGGTTTTAATTCGTATTTCCCTGATGATGAGTGATGTTGAACATCTTTTCATGTGTCTGTTGGCCATCTGGATGAAAGACATTTTCAATGAAGGAAAACTAAGAGCAAGCAGACCTACCCAAAAATAATTGCTAAAGAAAATCCTTCAGACTGAAGAAAAATGTTACTAGAAGGAAACTTGGGACATCAGAAATGAAGAGAAAGCAAGGAAATAGCAAATATATAAGTAAATATGAGTATTCTCACCTTGAGTTCTTTAAAATACTTTTCTAAAGCAAAAATTAGAAAATATCTAAAACTGAACAAAAATGAAAATGCAACATATCATAATATGTGTATGCAATTAAAGCATTGCTTGGAGAAATATTTATAGCATTAAATGCTTTATTGGCAAAGATGAAAGTTCTCAAATCAATATTCTAAACTCCACCTTGAGAAACTTAAAAATGATGAGTAAAATAAAACTCAAATAAGCAGGATGGAAAAAATAAATATAAGAGCAAAAAATCAATGAAACTGAAAACAAGACCAACAAAAAAAAAATCGGTGAGATCAAAAGCTCAATAAAATTGATCAATCTTTAGCCAGAGAGGAGAGAAATTGCCACTATCAGGAATGAAAGAGAGGATATGACTATAGACCCTGCAGACATTAAAAGAATAAGTCTGGGTGGCTCAGTTGGTTTGAGTGTCTAACTTTGGCTCAGATCATGACCCCATGGTTCATGAGTTTTAGCCCCTCATCTGACTCACTGTTATTAGCGCAGAGCCCACTTCAGATCCTCTGTCCCCCTCTTTCTCTGCCCCTCTCCCACTTGCACACTCTCTCAAAAATAAACATTATAAATAAATAAATAAATAAATAAATAAATAATAAGGGAATACAATGAAGAACAACTCAACACACAAATTTTCAACAACTTAGGTGAGATGGACTAACTTCTTTAACCTACATAGTACTATAGCTATTAAAGAGATAAATTCATAGTTTAAAATCTTCTAAAGAAGAAAGCTCCAAGCCCAGGCAGTTTCACTGGTGAATGTGCAAAATGTTTAAAGAAGAATTAATATTATTTCTACACAATTTCTTCCAGAAAACAGAAGAGGGGTAACACTCCCCAGCTTACTTTATGAGGCTAGCATTATCTTGATATAAAAACCAAACAAAGTAGTGGAAAAGAAAACTAGAGGTGAATATACTCCATTATCAGAGACATAAAAATCCCAACAAGATATTAGCAAATTGAATCCAGTAATATATAAAAAGAATAATATACCAGAATCAAGGGAATTTATCCTGTTAATGTGATGTTGTTCAATATCTCAAAGTCATTCAATGTCATCTATCATATTAATATCAAAAAAGATGAAAAGGCAAACCACAGACAGAAGATCTTTGCAAAATAAAACATGTATCTGACAAAGGACTTATATTCAGAATATATTTTAAAAACTCTCAAGACTTGACAGAGACAAATTGAACAAAAGATTTGAGCAAATATTTTACCAGAAAAAGTATATTGATGGCCCACAAGCTCATGAAGAGATGTACCAAATCATTAGCCATTAGGAAAATGCAAATTAACAGTTTACTCAGTATGGTGGCTGAAATTTAAATACAATATTAAGCCTTGGTGAATGTAGAGCAACTGGAGTCCTCATATATCACAAGCAAGAATGTAAAATGTAGAACCACTTTGAAAATCAGTTTAGCAATTTTTTAAAAAGTTAAGCATATACTTACCATATGGTTCAGCAATTTCCCAGATATCTACCCAAGAAAAATGCAAACACATCATCACAAAACCGGTATATGAATATTTACAGCATAAGCATTTATACTAGTCATAAATGTAGCCATATAAATGTCCAACATCTAGTGAATGGATAATCAAAATACAGCATATCCACACAATGGGCTATTACTCAGTAATTAAGAGGAATGAGCTACTGGTACACATAACAACATGGATGAATCTCAGAAACACCGTGCTAAATGGAAGAAATTAGTCACAAAAAGCAACATACTATATGATTCCATGTATATGAAATTCTAGAAAAGGTAAAACTACAACGACCTAAAGCAGACCAGTGGTTCCCTGGGGCAAGCATAGACTGCAAAAGGGCAGAAGGAAACTTTTTGTGGGTAATAGAAGTTTCTAAACTGGATTTGGGGCGGGGGGGGTGGTGTATGGATGCACATATATATGCAATTTACCAAAGTTCATCAAGCTATACACCTAAAATGAATGAATATTATATGTAAATCATGCCACAGTGCAGATGGACAAATAAAAGTGAAGATTAAATAAGGAAGTTTTCACACAAATAAAACTTCATGCCAGCAGCTGTGAACCAAAAGAAACACTAGAAAGTTCTTCAGGCTGAAAGAAAATGATCTCAGAAGGTAGCATGAAAGGGCACTGGAAAGGGTAAATACATGGTTAAATATAAAAGAATATTGACTGTTTGCATCAGAACAATAATAGATGCATATGTAGAAGTAAGATACATGACAAGAATAGCACAAATTGTGGTGGGCACTAAATACAGTTAAACTGTTGCAAAGGTCCTTGCCTCATTTAGGGAGTGGTAAAATCAAGAGTACTCATTTAAGGTAGACTATAACACATCAAGGATGCTTATTGTAGTGTCTGTAACAACTAAGAGAACTATGTAAGATGTATAACTATAAAGTGAACAGAGAAAAATGGAATAATAAAAAATGTTTTCATAATGCAAGAGAAGGCAGGAAATGAGAAAAAAAAGGAACAAAGCACAAGAGAACAAATAGCAAGGTGTTAGACTCAAACTCTACCATTAATTATTAATAATTTTAAATGTCAGTAGTCTATAATCCAATTAAAAGACAGTTTGTCAGACTGCATTTAAAAAACACAAAACCCAGCTATATGCTATTTATTCACCAGAGTCACACATTAAGTAAAAAGAGGATGTTTGAAAATAAAAGGATGAGAAAAGATCTACTACATAAACACTAATTAAAGTAAATCTGACAAAATTAAATATCAGCAAAGTGCACTTGGAGGTAAGAAGTATCACTAGAGACTAAAAGGGATATTTCGTAATTATGAGAAGACATTTTAAAATACTACCCATTTCTATCTTCCTTTCTTGTGTTAAGTGCCATAATTATCTAATAATAGAGTAACTACCTTATGGTAAGATGATGATTCCAAAATATCTTGTCATTTCAAGCACAAAAATATCATGAAGCCGGTTTTTAAAAAAGTATTGCCCATCCATGCATCACATTAGACTTTTAAGAATGGCACCTTTGAAAATGTTGGGACTGTTACATTTGCTGATCACCAAGGGTTTTATTTGTACCTATAGCATTAACATGTGGAGAAATACTCACTGTATCTGTCCTATTTAATAGTCTATTTCCTCTTTATTCTTCTGAAGTCATGGGTAATAAATTCACTCAAAAAAAACAGGAGTTAGTTAGCACTGTCCAAACAGACTAGTTTCATCAGCTTGATGAAAATAGTTTGGAAAAAGATGAGACCTTCAACAGCTGTTATGTGTCTTGCTTGATCAGAGTTCAGTCATTACCTGTCTTTAAAAAAAACTTTAACTTCATGTTCAGCTATTTTCTTTTTCCGGGTCCACACCTAGCTTCTAATGTATCCTCAAATAGAAAACAATGAATGTAAAGCTATAGAACTTTGTATTAACGTCAGGTTCTGTTACTATTTTTCACCAGACTCTGAATGTCATCATTCAGAAACCACATATGGCTCAGTGAGGTGCTTTTGTTCATAAAAACCCTTTGGTTTTTCTCAGTGAGCAGTAGCCAGAGGTAGAGACACTCTCTAAACATTGAACCAGGAGCTATTCAGGTAGGACACTGTGTAGGATAAGCAGAACGTGTCCATCATTCAACAACTTCATTTGAATGAGGACCAGCAACAAAACAACAAAATGGAGGGGCAGTCATGTCTAAGCTTTGATGTGTTATAAGCTGGTCAAAGCAAAATTAACTGTATGGCACACTGAGATTGGAAGATTTGGGGAGATGTGGCCAGGGTGCAGGGCTCTCAGAGGAGGAGGAGCTAAGATTTCTGAATGATGGAGCAAGAAAGAGCTAGGGAGGGGAGCATAAAAACCTTGGCCTCACTTGCCTCCCTGTTTTTGCCTCCGGCCAATACTCCCTGTGGGTCAAACACAACTGGAAAGTAGAAGGCAAGTTGGGGCAGCCTCTCCAAGTGCAAAGCAAGATGGAGAAAGGTATAGATGGCATCTGGATGGGCATAGGAAGCTATCTAGCACAGGAGGCTGTTGCAACTGTCTAGATAACGACCACCTACTGAACTTGAATCTCCATTCTGCCATAAACTGTGTGCTCTGTGTCATTGTGAAAACCATTTAACTGGTCTGAGCCACAGTGTCCTATTCTGTTAAAATGTGGGGGAATATAGCTACCTCTCAGAGTTATTGTGAGGATAAGGTTAATACTCGTAACATTTAGTGCAGTGCCTGGCACAGAGTAAGAGCTAGACAAATGATGTTACCTTCTCTTCTCCATTAAATATATTTTCTGCTTGTCTAGAGATCTTTCTTTTTAATGTTAGCATGCTTTAGAAAAATCCTCTTATTCCTAAAGACCCAAGGGAAGTGTCAGGATCATTCCTATGTCAGATACATTACAGTAATAATTGCCTTGGTCAGGGTACTATTTAAGCAGAAAAACATCTTTTATTCTTGAGAAATGTTGCATTACACTACAAGGGACTAATTTGACCCTTAGCAAATAATTCAATTTAAGCTCCCACTTATTTACCAGAAGCAGCAGTTTATTTCCTAGGACTGCTAGGCACTGGCATCAGCTGTACCCTATTTGTTTGTGTCAGGTAATGAGATGCTCTGCATGCAGAACGCTTTCATTTGGGGAGGCTCAGAAGATTTGCCATAAGCCAATTGTTCATTCCAAGGATTAGAAGAGCATTTTTTATTGTAAATTGCACACCAATTTGCAATGTCATTTCCAAGTTCTGATGGAAAGTCTATAATGTATTCCTATAATCATCTAATGTTTTTATCTATGATCCCTCAAGCTGGAATATTTTCTGCCATTCCATTCACCCAGATTAATTCCAAAACAATGATGTTTGCCCTGCTGGCAAGGCCTCCAGAGGAGTATAGACCATGCCCAGGCTGCAGGCTTCCCCTGTGGGGTGCTCTGATGACAAGGGAAAAAATGAAGGTATTGAATGCAGTATGGAGAAAGGCTCACAAAATGATACTAATGCTTCTGTGTATATCCATTTTCCACTTTACCCAGCAACCTCACAGCCACTATGTTGATTGATGATTACCTCCTTGTTTTTTACAAATGAGAAAACTGACACTCCAAGATCTAAGCAGCTTGCTTCCACAAGTTGGGTTGACACAAGGATTAGAATACAGAACTTCCTATTCTAAAGTACTTGTCCGGGGATGAAAACGTAAGCTTACATCCTAGAGTAACCTGCTGACTGTGTGCTGTCTGTAAAGCAATAAGACAAGACCACCAGAGCTTCACCAGTAAAAAAGAAAGCAGACTTTAGAGTTTATTTATTGGCCTGACAAAAAGACACTCATCAGTTAAAAAAAAAAAAAAATCATTGACTAGTTCGCTGAGGGGGAAAAGTCAGAATTTTGTAAGTGCTTTAGAAAAGTGGAAGAGATTCAAGATGTTTATGCTAATTAAGGATTGGAAACTAATACTCTGATAGAATGGAGCCAGTCCAAAGGTCTTATGTGATTGGTTAAAACAAGTGCCATTGGGGCACCTGGGTGGCTCAGTTAGTTAAGCGTCCAACTTCAGCTCAGGTCATGATTTCACCATTTGTGAGTTCAAGCCCTGCATTGGGCTCTGTGCTGACAGCTCAGAGCCTGGAGCCTGCTTTGGGTTCTGTGTCTCCCTCTCTCTCTCTCTCCTCCCCTGTTCATGCTCTGTCTCTCTCTTTCTCTCAAAAATAAATAAACATTAAAAAAAATTAAAACAAGTGCCATTGTTCATTGGTCAGGAGAGCCTTCAGCTGGATCCAGTAAGGGTCTGGAAGGGGTGGGGGGGATCACTAGAAGTTAATATTCCTTTTTCACCTTCATCTGGTCACAGTAGTTTAAGCACAGCATTCAGTTTTGACATCTCAAACTCCCAAACTCCTCAAAGATTCATCAGAATCACACCAATGGCTTGCTGAAACATTGCTGGGCCCAACCCAAGTTTCTGATTCAGTAGGTTTGGCTTAAAGTCTTAGAATCTGTATTTCTAACAAGTTCCCAAATGAAGCTTTGCAGCTGGTCCAGGGTCCATGCTTTGAGAACGACTGTCCTACTAGATACATAATGCCGAAAAGGGGTAGTTTTAATTTTAAACCTCATTGACATCAACCTCCTCTTTAGGATCTAACTACCAGATGACTCTCTCACAGAGGTCTCTCCTGACAATAACTTTCATATTCTACTTATGGAAGACCTGCCTTTTCTTCTGACAGTAGTTCTCAAAGGAGGGAACTATTTTTATGGGGGAGGAGGGAATGAAGAAATTGTTCATGGAATCCAAAGTCAACACAACTTTTACCACAACTTCACACCCTGTATCTTTTCATTTCCCTTCCTTGGGAAGAATCAGTACTGAATTGTTTGACTCGTCTTTAAAAAAAAAAAGATAGCATTACATGCATTGAATGTGTCTCATGACATTTAGAGTTTGCTTTTTGTTACCCCACCTTCCCTGATCAATAATCACATTTTTCCATGCTCATAACTTTGTCCTGTCTCATTTTTGGTCAGTGTCTGATTTATTTCTGCTATGACTCAGCCAGATAGTTTTCCAAGCTTACACTTCTCCTTGTAAAAATCCAATGTTCTCCGGTTATACCTTCTTTGTTCCTTTGTTGGGCATATATCTCTCAGTGCCCCATGGAAGTTATTTGTGTACTGGTTTGTGTCTTCCAGTGGATTGGTGTCTGTGGAGAGAGGGGACTAATTATAAAGCTTTGTTTTTCTCATACCACCAATCCAGGCCCTGCTCATAATACGTGCTCAACAAACATTAGTTTGGATTCGTTGGCAGTTTTAAATCAGATATGCCTTTACTGATTCTTTTTTATTCACATAAGTAAAATTTATATTTTTGGCATATTTCTGATTCATAGAGACAGGTAACCACCACCACAATTAATATACAGAAGAGTTCCATAAACTTCTCACATATGCTTCCCCTTTGTATTCAAAACTCCCCTTTTGTGCCTGGGCTGCTCAGTCAGTTCAGTGTCCAACATTTGATTTCAGCTCAGGTCATGAGCCCAGGGTTGTGAGATCGAGCCCCATGTTGGGGTCCGTGCTGAGTGTGGAGCCTGCTTGAGATACTCTCTTTCTCTGTCTCTCTCTGTCTCTCTCTCTCTCTCTCTCTCTCTCTCTCTCTCTCTCTCCCTCTGCACATCTCCCCCATTCATGCTCTTGCTTTCTCCCTAAAACAACAAAAACAAACTCCCCTTTCCTTTAGTCCTTGGCAACTACCGGTCAGCTCTTTGTCCCTATAGTTTTGCTCTTTTCTGAATGCGATATAAAGGTGATCATGCAGTATGTAGCCTTTGGATTTGGTTTGGTTTCACTTAGAAAAATGCATATGAAAGTCATCCATTTTGATGCATGTATCAGTAGTTCATTCTTTATTGCTGAGTTGTATTCCATTGTATAACTGCACAACGTTTGTTTATCCATTCACCAGCTGAAAGATACATGGGTTGTTTACAATCTTTGGCAATTATGAATAAAGCCGTTGTGAATATTTGCATACAGGTTTTTATGTTAACATAAATTTTCATTTCATTTCAATGAATACTAAGAGGGGATTTCTTCATGTTATGATAAACGTATATATAATTTATATAATATATAATAAAGGAACTGTACCACTTCATAGTATTCTTATCAGCAATATTTAAAAGTTTCAGTTACTCTATATCCTCATTAGCTCTTGGAATTGTTTGTTGTTAGACATTCTAATAGGAATTTAGTGTTATTTTGTTGCAGTATTAATTGGCATTTCCATAATAATTAATGATATTGAGCATCTTTCCATGTGTTTATTGCCATCCATGTATTTTCTTCTATGAGAAAGTATGTGTTCAAATCCTTCACCTGTTTTTTTAATTGAGTTGTTTGTTTTCTTTCTGTTGAGTTTTGAGAGTTTTATATATTTTGGATAAAAGCCATTTGTCAGATATGTGATGTGCACATATTTCCCCGCAGTCTGTAACTTATCTTTCATTCTTTTAACAATGTCTGTGCAAAGCAAAGTTTTAAATTTTAATCAAGTCCCATTTATCAATTTTTTTCTTTAGGGATGATGCTTGTGTCGTTCTAAGAATTCTGCTTAACTCAAGCTCACAAAGATTTCCTCCTATTGTTTCTTCTAAAACCTTTATAGTTTTACATTTTATATTTAGTTCTGTGACCCATTTTGAGTTAATTTTTATATAAGGTTTGGAGTATAATTTGAAGTTCACTTTTTATGCTTGCTGGCATCCAAGTGTTCCTGTACCTTTTGTTGAAAAGACTGTCCCTTCTCCATTGAATTTCATTTGCACTTGTGTCAAAACTCAGTTGGCCAAATTTTGTGGGTCTATTTCTGGATTCTTTATTCTGTTCTACCAATCTATGTATCTGTCTTTTCATCAATACCACACAGTTGTGATTTCTGTACTTTTTTTTTTTTTTACAACTTTATTGGAGATATAATTTATATACCATACAATTTACCCATTTAAAGTTTGGGGTGGTTTTTTTTTTTGTATTTCTTATTATCTTTTTTTTAAATTGTTGAATTTAAAATTTTTAAATTTAAATCCAAGTTAGTTAACATATAGTGTAGTATTGGTTTCAAGAGTAGAATTTAATGATTCATCACTTACATATAACACCTGGTGCTCACCCTAACATGTGCCCTCATTAATGCCCATCACCCATTCATGCCATCCCCCACTCAATACCCCTCTAGCAACCCTCAGTTTGTTCTCTGTATTTAGAAGTCTCTTATGGTTTGCCTCCCTCTCTGTTTTTACCATATTTTTACTCCCCTTCCTTTATGTTCATCTGTTTTGTTTCTTAAATTCCACATATGAGTGAAATCATGTATTTATCTTTCTCTGAGTTATTTTGCTTAGCATAATATATTCTAGTTCCGTCCACATTGTTGCAAATGGCAAGATTTTGTTCTTTTTTGATCTCCAAGTAATATTCCACTGTGTGTGTGTGTGTGTGTGTGTGCGTGTGTGTGTGTGTGCACTGCATCTTCTTTATCCATTCATTAGTCTATGGACATTGGAGCTCTTTCCATAATTTGGCTATTGTTGATAGTGCTGCTATAAACATTGGGGTGCATGTGCCCCTTCAAATCAACATTTTTGTATCCTTCAGAAAAATACCTAATAGTGCAATTGCTGGGTCGTAGGGTAGCTCTATTTTTAATTTTTTTAGGAAATTCCATAATGTTTTCCAGGATTACTGTACCTTTTTAGTAAGCTTTGAAGCCTCCAACCTTGTTCTATTCCTGAATCATTTTGACTTTTCTAATTCCTTTGCCTTTCCAGATAAATTTTAGAATCAGATTGTGAATGTCCACAAAAAGTTCTACCCTGGGTTGATTCTTAAACTGTTTACTTTGGCTAACCTGTGGTTCTCAAACTTCAGTGTGCTTAAGAATTATAAAGATGCATGTGCTTGGGCTTGATTCTGAATATTCTCATTCAGTTGTTCTGCCAGGGGCCTAGCCATTTGCATTTTTGACACTATCCATAAGATGATCTGATGTGCATGGTCATGGACCATGATTTGGGAAACATGGTCCTGGCTTCCCAGAATGTAGGAAATGTTCCACAGGCTTTGAAGAATCATATAAATATTATATCCATGAACTTGGTGAAAGGACATTGCATTGACTTCACAATTAAGTCTAACAACTGATAACATACATCATACAATATTATGACCAATCAGTATTGTCTAGCCTGTGCTGAAACACAAACCAGAACCTCAAAGATGTCTAACTGTCCTGCTTAAGGTGATGAAACCAATGATGTGTGTTTCTATGTCCTATGAGTAGCTCTTCTGGATATTTATCCCATGGACCAATTCCATGAACATTTTCTTATACTCAGGACAGAATTCTTAAACCATTTTCAAACAAGGAGAAACTAGATTGGAGAGATGTACAAGGTAAGTAAGAGAGTTACAAGGAAAAATATTAACCAAATGGATTGAGTCTCTAGAGAAAAATTAGATTAATGATCATAAATATTAACTTTGTTTTACGTTGAAATATGGATTGACCAGCTTGCTCCGGGAATTGGACATTCTTGTTAATTCAATTTTCTGGGTAATATGAGATGGAAGGTTAACTGGAAAAACCTTCCAATAGAAAAATCTTTCTAAAATGAGTTAGTGTACTTTCCATGTTAATTTATTACTAAGCATTCATTGCTTTGCTTGTTTCCTAAGGGTAGGAAGTAACAGTACATAAAAAAACCAAAGTGAATTTGAGAGGCTTCTCACAGGCCCCTAGACTAAGAGGCTCACTAAATGAAGAGTCCTGACAAACAAGTGGAAAGAAATTAATAAATTATTCTAGAATGCCACTGGGGAAATAAGCTCCTTTCCAGGTGTCAATTGCTTTGCTAGGAGGCCATGGCTACATATAATGGGGAGTGGAGAGTAACAATTTAAAGGGAGACCAAAGTTCAGACTGAAAAGAGTCATCTCAGAAGGACTAGAATTAGCAGCCTTCATGAGGAGGACTGACATATGGCATGTTGGTTCCCATTGGGAGAAACAAAAGGGTGATCCCTCCCAGCAAAGGACCTTTCTTTGGCTTAAATTTTATCAAGTGACCATCTATTCTTGATTCTTCCTGTAAGATTTCTTGAGGCACCATAGGGAGGCTTGAGGAATCTTTAAAATTTTTTTTTCAACGTTTTTTATTTATTTTTGGGACAGAGAGAGACAGAGCATGAGTGGGGGAGGGGCAGAGAGAGAGGGAGACACAGAATCGGAAACAGGCTCCAGGCTCCGAGCCATCAGCCCAGAGCCTGACGTGGGGCTCGAACTCACGGACCGCGAGATCGTGACCCGGCCGAAGTCGGATGCTTAACCGACTGCGCCACCCAGGCGCCCCTTGAGGAATCTTTAAATGGGCAGTGTAGTCTAGGAGTTCCTAGGGGGACTTGGAGCCAGGCTGCTTTGATCTACACCTTGACCTCACTGCCTGCTCTCCATATGAACTTGGAAAAGTCACTGCACTTCTATAGTCCTCAGTTTCACCATCTGCAAGATGGAAACAACAGTAAATGGATTAAACTCATTAATCAAAAGGCACAAAGTATCTGGCTATATAAAAACCAATACCCTCTATATGCTGCCAGGAGGAGAGTCATTTCATCTCTAGAGACACACATAAAGTGAAAAGATGTCAGATGACATTCCAAGCAAACAGAAACAAAAAGAAGGTTACATGTAGCCATATTTACACCAGACAAAATAGTCTTCCAGCCAAAAAGGGCAACAAGAAACAAAGAAGGTCCTTATATAATGATAAAGAGGTCCATACATCAAGAAGACGTAACAATAGTAAATACATACACTCCCAACACCTGAGCCCTGAAATATGTTAAGCAATTAATAACAGATATTAAGGGAGCAGTAGGCAATAGTACAATAATTGTAGAGGACTTCAGTACTCCACTATCAGCAATAGATAGGTTGTCTAGACAGAAAATCAACAAGAATTGATATGGAATTGAAACATACTTTAGAATAAATGGACTTAATAGACATATACAGGACCTTACACCCAACAGCAGCAGAATACACATTCTTTTCAAGTGCACATGGAGTATTCTCCCACGTAGGTCATATGATAGGCGATGAAACAAATCTTAGCAAATTTAAGATTGAAATCATACCAACTATCTTTTCTGACCACAATGGTATGAAACTAGAAATCAACAACAAGAGGAATGTGAGAAGATCTACAAATATATTGAAACTAAACAACACTCTTCTAAACAACCACCGGGTCAAAGCAAGAATCAAAAGGGAAATAAAAAATGATCTCAAAACACACAAAAATGAAAACATGACAAATCAAATATTGGGGGATGCTGCAAAAGCAGTTCTGAGAGGAAAGTTTAGAGGGATAAACACATACATTAAGACATTAGAGGGACACCTGGATGGTTCAGTCAGTTAAGCGTCCAACTCTCTGTTTCGGCTTAGGTCATGATCTCAAGGTTCATGAGTTTGAGCCCTGCGTTTGGCTCTGCACTGATAGCATGGAGCCTGCTTGGAATTCTCTCTCTCTCTCCCCCTTTCAGCTCTCTCTCTCTCTCTCTCTCTCTCTCTCTCTCAACTTAAAAAGAAAATAAATTAGGAAGATCTCAGATAAACACTTAACTTTGCACCTCGAGGAACTAGAAAAAATAATAATAACGAATTAAGCCCAAAGCTAGCAGAAGGAAGGAAATAATAAGGCTTAGGAGAAATAATTTAATAGAGACCAGAAAAACAATAGAAAGTTTCAACAAAACTAAGAGCCAGATCTTTGAAAAGATAAATAAAATTGACAAACCTTTAGCTAGACTTAACTAAAAAAAAAAAGAGAGAAGACTCAAAATTAGAGATAAAAGAGGTGGGGTGCCTAGGTGACTCCACCAGTTAAACAGTTAAGCATCCAACTTCAGATCATGATCTTGTGGTTTGTGGGCATTGGGCTCTGCGCGGACAGCTCAGAGTCTGGAGCCTGCTTCAGATTCTGCCTCTCCCTCTCTCTCTACCCCTCCCCCACTCACACTCTGTCTCTCCCTAAAAAATAAACAGTAAAAAAAACAAAAACAAAAATGAAAGAGGAGACCTTACAACTGATACCATAGAAATATGTAGAATTGGGGTACCTGGGTGACTTAGTTGGTTAAGCACCCAACTTTGGCTGGTCATGATCTCACAGTTTGGGGGTTTGAGCCCCACATTGGGCTCTGTGCTGACAGCTCAGAGTCTAGAGTCTGCTTCAGATTCTGTGTCTCCCTCTCTCTCTGCCCCTCCCCTGCTTGCTCTCTCAAAAAAAACAATTAAAAAATTTTTTTAAGAAATATGTAGAATAATAAGAGACTACTATAAGCCAACAAATTACATAACTTAGACAAAATGGATATGGTTCTAGAAACACACAATCTACCAAGACTGAATCAGGAATAGAAAATCTGAACAGATTGACAAGTAAAGAGATTGAATCCATAATAATAAAAAAAAAATTAAAAAAAAAAACAACTTCCAACACAGAAAACTTGAGGACCAGATGGCTTCACTGGAGAATTCTATCAACATTTAAAGAATTAACGTCAATCTTCCTCAAACTCTTCTAAAATATAGAGGAGAAGGAAACACTTCCAAACTCATTCTAGGAGGCCAGCATTACTCTGAAACCAAAACCAGATAAGGATACCACAAGAAAAAAAAGTATATAGACGAATATCCCTGATAAATACAGATGCAGAAATTCTCAGCAAAATATTAGTAAACAAAATTCAAGAACACATTAAAAGGATTACACACTATTATGACCAAGCAGAATTTATCCATGGGATGCAAGGATGATTTAACAGGCAAATCAATACATGTAATACATCACGCCAATAAAATGAAAGACAAAAATCACATGATTATCTCAATAGATGCAGAAAAAGCATTTGACAAAACACAATATCTTTTCATGATAAAAACCTTAACAGGGGCACCTGAGTGGTTCAGCAAGTTGAGAGTCCAATTCTAAGTTTCAGCTCAGGTCACGCTCTCACAGTAGTGGAATTGAGTCCTGTATCAGGCTCTGCAATGGGCATGGAGCCTGCTTAAGATTCCCATTCTCTCTCCTCTCTCCCTCTCTCTGCTTCTCCCCTGCTTGTGGTCTCTCTCTTTTGAAAGAAAGAAAGAAAGAAAGAAAGAAAGAAAGAAAGAAAGAAAGAAAGAAAGAAAGAAGGAAGGAAGGAAGGAAGGAAGGAAGGAAGGAAGGAAGGAAGGAAGGAAGGAAGGAAGGAAGAAAGAAAGAAAGAAAGAAAGAAAGAAAGAAAGAAAGAAAGAAAGAAAGAAAGAAAGAAAGAAAGAGAAACAAACTTAAAAAAAAAACCCCACCTTAACATACAGGTATAGAAGGAGCATACCTCAACATAACAAAGGCCATATAAGACAGACGCACGGCTAACATTATACTCAATGGAGAGAAGTTGAAAACATTTTCCCTAAGATCAGGAACAAGGCACGGGTGTACACTCTCACCACTCCTATTCATTATAGTACTGGAAGTCCTAGTAAGAGCAATTAGGCAAGACAAAGAAATAAAAAGCATCCAAGACAGAAAGGAAGAAGTAAAATTGTCATTATTTGCTGATGATATGATCTTGTATGTACGGAATTCCAAAGAATCAGCCAAGAAACTGTTAGAATTAATCAATGACTTCAGTAAAAATGCAGGATACAAAATCAACATGCAGAAATCAATTGCATTCCTTTACACTATTTATGAAACATCAGAAAAAAAAATCATCCCATTCAAATAGCATAAAAAAAAACCCCAAAATATTTAGGAATAAACTTAAGCAGGGATATGAAAGATCTGTACAATGAAAACCACAAAACTTTGCTGACAGAAATTGAGGAAGACACAAACAAACGGAAAGACATCCTGTGTTCATGGATCGGTAGAATTAATACTGTTAAAATGACCATAATACCCAAAGCCATCTACAGATTCAACACAATCCCATTCAAAATAACAAAGGCATTCTTAACAGTAAATAAGTTATAGAGATCTAATGTACAGTATTGTGAATATAGGCAATAACATTGTACTATAATTAGATAATGTGATAAATATCGCTACACTGGCAATCATATTACAATATACAAATATACCAAAGTAAGCGCTGGACACCTTAAACGTATACAATGTTGAATGTCAAATTTATCACTTTTTTTAAAGAAAAAAAGCAACAGCAGGACATCCCACTCCACTAAAAACTGAGGAACACATGTTCTCTTCACGTCCTAGAAAGATAGCTTCCTCATAAGACTGAATGCTTTATTTTACAGACAAGAGCTTCCTCCCTCCACCTCAAACTAGACTTTTAGGCCCCCTGATGACACATTACCTTGTAAAACCATGGTCAAGCAGGATGTGTGACCGTGCCATCAGAAGGGGGTGCGAGTTGGCTCCCCAATGCCTTGGGGCCTGCGTTAGCATGCTGGAGCAATGGTGGGGGTGGGGGCTACGGATGGCACAGAGGCCTTTGGCTCAGATTCCTGCTTCAAGAAAGAACTCGCCACTGCCTGCAGCTGCCGTACCAAGGCAGTGCTCCTGCCAGGCAGCCCCAGTCAAGGGCTGAGCATGGAGGGGCCAGAGCCTGGCCACTCCCACCACATGCAGGACTCCTGTAACAGATCATTTTTGATGCAGAGCTCCCATTGGGCTGGCCAAGACTGTCAGATCCACGCTGCAGCCTGATGGTCTTGCTCCCCAATCCTGCTTCCTTCCCTCTTTCCTTTTGCAGATGTCAGATCTGCATCATGGTTGAAAGGCTTGCTCTACCTTGTTCTTCCTCCTTCCCTTTATCTTTCTCAGGCATTGTTCCCCCCCTCCCACCTCCCATAAATGTCTTACACTCCTGGCTGTGTCTCAACATCTGCTTCCTGGAGGACCCAGTTGCCATAAGCAATGTAGGCAAGGGTTCAAGAAAGCAGATGATAAGATGAGGTGCTGTGTCTCTATCCTCACTGTCTCACTGGCAATGAGAACCCCATTCTGGATGGTATTGTGCACCATGTAGGCTGCATTTCTTCCACTAGTCCCCCTCTTCTACATTTGCCTTCAGGAAGAGGGGTCCACTGGAACCATGGAGGGACTGCTCCCTGAATATGTGTAGAGAAGGAGACCCTAATGCCAGAGGGAGGACTATGGCAGCCATGGAGGTACACCACTTGGATCTCTCATCAAGAAACAAGTTACCAGTCAGATGCAAGGAGTGGTTCTCTGACGCCCTCCAGCTGTAGCACCTTTGGGATCTGCCTCAACATTGAAGCCCAGGCCATGCACTTCGCAGGCAGTCCCCAGTCAATGAGCACCCTGAGCAGGTGTGCTAGGGCCCAGCCACTTGTGCCCATTGCAGGACAACCCTAATAAGCAGTCTTTGCTGCAAATCTCCCCCACTGGACTGGCCGAGACTTTGCTAGATCTGCAGCACAATCTGGGGCTCTGCCCAATTCTGCATCTGCGCTACTTTCCTTTCACAGGTGTCAGAGTACTTCACAATCTGAAATCTTTCCCTGCCCCAGCCTGCTTCCTCCCTCTTTATCTTAACTCCTGACTCTGTCCCATCATGCTCCCCAGAGGACCCAAACTGACACAGAGGGCTCATTGGCCCCCAAGAACCCCTCCAATGATGTGAGCCCACTGGACCCTTCCTTGACAGGGTGCCTCATGCTGAATCCTCTCAGTGGAAGACCCTCAGACAGAGGACCCTGCTGGTTAGGGAGGGTGACAGGCAGAGTACCAACTGCACCAGCACTATCTTGGCTCTTCCGGCTGAAAGCTGTGCCTTTGGAGGATTAAGAAAGTGAAAAGCAGGGTGCCTGAGTGGCTCAGTTGGTTAAGCAACCGGCTTCAGCTCAGGTCATGATCTCACAGTCCATGGGTTCAAGCCCCGCATTGGGCTCTGCTGACAGCTCAGAGCCTGGAGCCTGCCTCAGATTCGTTGTCTCCCTCTCACTCTCTGCCCCTTCCCCATTCATGCTCTGTCTCTCGAAAATAAATGAACATTTAAAAAAAAGAAAGAAAGAAAGAAAAGAAAACCTGGCTCATGTCAGTGTCATATCATCCAGGAATACTGGATAACACTTTAAGGCTCCAATATTCATGTTTCAACATACAAGATAATACAATGTAACTGAAACTTTAAAACAAG
Source organism: Neofelis nebulosa (assembly GCF_028018385.1). Taxonomy (NCBI): domain Eukaryota; kingdom Metazoa; phylum Chordata; class Mammalia; order Carnivora; family Felidae; genus Neofelis; species Neofelis nebulosa. The sequence goes on from NC_080786.1 coordinate 93,013,804, forward strand.
CAGATAGTCCCAGGTTGGGTTTCTCAGGAAGCAGACTCTGAGCTGGAGATAAGCTTGCAGGGAGTTTATCAGAGACTGCTCTTGGTGTTAACACCTGCGGATGGGAAGGAAGAAGCAGAACTGAACAGAGGGGGAAGTGGTGCTCTGATGCCGTCTCCATGGAATGCCTCAGCCAAACCTGCTGAGTTCTGAGGATGTGATCACCCTCCAGAGCTGTCCTGAACTGGAGCAAGAGGGGCTGACCTTTCATCCCCACATTAATCAGTCATTGGATGCAGGCCACCTTGCAAGGGACTTGTCTTGGGAGATGAGGCAGCTGTCTTCAACTAAGGCAGTCCTAGAAGAGACCAACGGGCGAAGACCCGCTTCAGTGACACTCCAGGAGCTGGAGTAATAATTCCTTTGTTAGTTTTTTAAATATACGTTTTTATTTTAGAATAGTTTGAGATTTACAGAAAAGTTGCAAAATTAATACAGAATTCCTGTATATCCCACATCCAGGTGCCCCTGTGGTTAACATCTGTATCTCTATCATACATTTGTCACAACTAATGAAGGGATGTATAATACATTATTACTAAACTCCATACCTTATTTGGATTTCATTAGTTTTATTTTTTCTGTTCAAGGATCCTAAGATATCACATTAAGTTCCAATCATGTGTCCTTAAGTCCCTTCTGGCTGTGACAATTTCTCAGACTTTTCTTGTTTTTGATGAGCCTGACATTTTTGAGGAATTCTTCTCAGGTATACTGTAGAATGTCTCTCAATTTGAGTTCAGTTGACTGGGGAATAATTCCTTTATTCCTGAAGGGAAATGGGTAATACATCATGTGTGGATACACCACACGTATAAATACAATTTCCTAGATGTCCCTGAAACTTGGGGAAATAGAACTGGTTTAAGCAATGAAATGGTATATGTTTTTCAATATAAACAGATCTGATAAAAATGGATATATAGTACCACCATGTGTCAAAACTGCAAAGATATGGAATCCACAAGTACAGCATATGGAGAAGATTAAACACAAGTGAGAGATTTCTGCCATTTGTAGGAGCGTGCTAAGAAAGCCAGGCTAAGAGGAGGAGCTGGGGGATGCTTTCCTAAATCAAATGATAAAAATGTCACACAGGCAAGATGTAATATTGATGTGTTACTTCAAGTACTTAGACATCTGTTCAAAATCTCTGCAACAATCTTAGAATTTAATACATTCTTGACTTGCCTGCCTGATCATTTTATCTTTCAGAAAGTACAAGAAAGAAGGAAGGGAAGTGCTACCCTAGCCTCAATTCTGACCAGAAAAGAAGGCTTTGCTGGTGATGTTTATATGATGAAAATATTTCAACGAACATATGAAATAAAATGTAGTCCTTGCTTTCCTGGAGATGAAAGAAAGAAAGCAGGTCCTCCTAGAATCTGTAGTAGAAAAAAAAGAAGAACCTTTGGCTATATTAGACATGTAATTGAGGCTTTAGGAAAACAAACTTCCAAAGGCTCATGGAAATATAAACATAACCCCAAGACCAGAGGCAATCAAAAGGAATATATTGGGTTTTTTAAATTGTGATATTCTGAAAAATTAAGCTCTCTAGTATAATAATTACCTGCAGAAACTAATATGACCCACCATAGAGTTCTCTGATGAGTCTATATTTTGAAATGACACATACAAACGATAAAAGAAGACACCAACCAAAGTGAATAAGAAAATTGTACAAACCCTGTAAGAAAGTGACAGAAGGCTGTGAAGAGTGCCAGATGATAAGAGCCACAGAGAAGGCTTTGAAAATACACACAGTTTGAAGCAAGAAGATGAAGAAAAGTATAAGCTAACTACTTAGAGAAGATCCTGTTAAATGATAACAGAGAAAAGGCAGAGTTACTCAATTGCTTCTTTCTTCTCCAGCAAGGAACGTGATCTTCAAACTGAGGAGGGTATAACAGATACCACAGAGAATAAATTGGAGTCCTACCTAAATGAGGAGAGTCAGAGAGAACCCAGTATACAGGCTTTGCAGACTGAATCAAAGATTATAGGTCTCAGAAACACTGCCTCGTGTCTCAGTGAAACAGAAAATGGGACAGGTGCCAGAAATCTAAGCCAGGCAAAAACACAGATTTTTCTAAAAACAAAAAAAAAATGGATTATGGAATCCTTAGAGTGAGCAAGCTTGTATTACTTTCTGCAATACCCTGGGATGCATATTACATAAACATTGGTGAGCTAACGATTAAAACAGGTTAAATTGACTTCATATTATTTTTTGATAGAGATAAAAGATAAGAGTACCAGGCACAATTTTTTAATCACAATATTTTGCAAAGATGCTCATAGTATTTATTTGAGCAAGATGAAAGGGTGTTGCCCAGTTTGTAAACGGCCTGCCAGACAATTGCATTCAAAAATCTGTTAGTGGATCAATATCCAATCATAGAGAAGGCCTCTAAGGCTAATTACATGTCCTTGCTCTGTACATATCCTTGTCTTATTCAACAATTTTTTATGAGGTGTATATATAGACAATATAAGACATAGTTGAGAAAGTATTATGAAAAGGATAAGAATAAACAATTGAGGAGATGCCTGGGTTGCTCAGTCAGTTAAGAGTCCAGCTTCGGCTCAGGTCATAATCTCATGGTTTGTGAGTTCAAGCCCCATATCGGGGCTGTCAGCACAGAGCCCAGAGCCTGCTTCACATTCTGTGTCTCCCTCCCTCTCTGTCCTCCCCCGCTGACACTCTCTCTCTCTCTCTCTCTTAAAAATAAAATAAACATTAAAAAAAAAAAGATTGACTGGTCTAAGCTGGTTGACCAATTAGGAACAATGAAATATATCATACAGAAACATACCAGATTTCTCTGAACTTCTCTCCATTGAATGGCAACAATTAAGCATTTAATATTATGTCAATAATTTTCACTGCCATTTCCATTATATTGTAAGCTCTTTGAGAGTAAGCACTGCATAATATTTCTTCATTTCCCATAAAATTTGGAGAAGATCTAGGCATGCAAAAGGCATTAGTAATATTAAACATAATAAAACAATTTTTTGAGATCATAGATAATGTAGTTCCGTCATCCATCATTCTGAAGACCCATGATCACATACATAACTCCAAGAGTAGATAAGGAAGGGGCACAGTTGAACCTATACTAACAGTTGATTTTTTATTTGTGACCTTTATTTGACCTTGTTTCCTTGGAAATTTTTGTAAGCCAAGTGGAGTAGAATTTCAATTGACTCATTATATCATATTAGTAAAGGTTTCAGGTGTAGAGGATTCTATGTTACAGGTGGCAGAAATGGCTAAGACATCTGTTAAAAAGTGAGAGAAAATTATCCATCAATCAGAAGCAACTGGGGAAAACAGCTATTTCAGCAAGGAAGTCCTTTGTAGAGTTTTATGAGAATTCAGACACACAATTTTTCTCTCTGTAAAAGAAAATCCACTCAGGGCATTAATTTTAGCCTCCTCATAGTTGTGGTACTTTGAAGGAGGCAATATGTCCATTGGAATATGTGGAAAGGTGGGGCGCCTGGGTGGCTCAGTTAGTTAAGCGTCCAACTTCGGCTCAGGTCACGATCTCGCGGTATGTGAGTTCGAGCCCCGCGTCGGGCTCTGTGCTGACTGCTCAGAGCCTGGAGCCTGTTTCAGATTCTGTGTCTCCCTCTCTCTCTGACCCTCCCCCGTTCGTGCTCTGTCTCTCTCTGTCTCAAAAATAAATAAACGTTAAAAAAAAAAAATTTTTAAAAAGGAATATGTGGAAAGGCAGGAGCAGTATCTATCATTTTGTATTGTTTCTGTGACTCCTTCATCTTTAACATCTTTGTGTTTGCCTCAGGACCAGCCAAAACACTTTTTTAAAAAGATATATATGACCCAGTCTCCCTCTTGGTCTGAAATGGAAACCCAAATTCATGATTTGGTTGGGGGTACTTTTTATGATGCATGGCCAGGTTATAGCTATAGAAAATAAATTTTGAAACCCTAATGACAGATTTTTCCTGCTGTCATATTTTTAAAATATTATTTTCATAGAATTCAATTATCTGTGATTTGGGTTTGAGAAGAAAACAAAAGGAAATACATTCTAGCACTTTGGCGAGATGAGAAAATAAGATCCCCAGCATATGTCACATTGGGGATGGAGATATTATTCAGGATCCTGGCAAGGAACTGATAGAACATGCTAATAGGATAATTGAGGAGAGTTTAAGTGAAGCTATTTATAAGATGTGGAAAGGGGAAAGGGAAGCTACAAGGGTTGGATAAGTGCCCCAGGGCTAGCAATAGCAAGAACCTGAAGGGGCAGGAAAAAGGAGTGGTAGTCAGAACCGCAGCTGTAAAAGAGGATCACCCCACAGAGACCTTTCAGGAGAGGAACAACCTGCAGTCCAGCCAGGAGGGAATTGGAGGACTGAATACCCAAACCCCGCCCTTCTACAACCTTTCCATTTCCTGCCAGCCCCTCCCACTGACCAAACCCAACAGGAAGCAGAGGGCAAGGAAGCTGGTTGATGCAGTCCCTGTAGATCAGCCTCCAGATGGCACAGGGCAGGGTGGAGAAGAGTGGAGAGTGATGTCAGAGGAGTAAATAGAGAATATTTAGCGCTGGTCTTGCCCCATATGCAACCCCATGAGCATTTCTTCTCCTTCATTTGTTTGGAAAGTGTATTTAATTAAATGTAGTACATGTTAGCAAACTTCCTAGTTGCCTGGTACCTGAACATGGTTGCTAAATTTGGAGACATTTCCATATTCAGAGCCAGGGCAGAAAGAAAACTTGCTTCCCAGGCCCCTCGTTTACAGCTAGCTTATTAGCATACAAGCCAGAGTACATCAATTAGACATGCAAGCACAGCAGATCCCCACTTAAAAGAAGGAAGCTCTGCATAGAATCCATATTGCTGCAGAAAATGGTAAGAGGAGACTGGTTTTCAGGATCAGCAGGGTTACTGCTCAGCTCCCATGACTGCACAATTCCAGAGGTATCATTCACAGGATGGTATGCTCTGCACACCAATGGCATTGACGCTGGGGACAACTGTAAAGCCCAGTTCCTATAAGCATCTGGTTCACTATACCAACTAGTGTTCAGTTCTTCAGCAGTAGTGATTGTCTCAGCAGGCTGGCTCTACAGTTTGGGGCCCCATTTCTGAAAGCTTATCCCATGGCCTGATTCTTTTTTTTTTTTAATGTTTATTTATTTTTGAAGGAGAGAGAGAGACAGAGACAAAGACAGACAGTGAGCTGGGGAGGGGCAGAGAGAGAGGGAGACACAGAATCCAAAGCAGGCTTCAGGCTCTGAGCTGTCAGCACAGAGCCCCATGAGAGGCTCGAACTCACGAGTTGTGAGATCATGACCTGAGCCTAAGTCTGACACTTAACCAATTGAGCCACCCAGGTGCCCCCATGGTCTGATTCTTTAGCCTTTCAACAATTTTATGAGCTACACAAAATCCTTGTAATAAGTTACTTTCTACCCAGAGTCATCTTCTGAGGCTTGTAACTGTAGACCCTGAAATATTTTCATATCTATTCTTATTTTTTATTCCCATATTGATCTAAAATACTTCATGGGATATAGCCATGTGAAGGACAGAATAAGGAGTGTATTGGCTGACTCTTTTCTATTACCAAGAAATGCTGGTACACACATATTTTCATTTGAAAAACACACAGTAGATTGAAATCGAGACCTCTAAAAAGCTAGATGTGGTTTGTTCTGTAAAATGCCTCCACTTTGTAAATAATTAAGCATTGTAGTGGATGTCATTTATCAAGCAGCCTAGTCCTCTCACTTCTGATATATACTGCGGACAACTTTGTTGAAGAAATGCAAATCTAGGAGAACCCAATTATTCAAGTTCCAGCTTTGCTACCAGGTAACCTTGAGCAAGACCTTTAATTTCTCTGTCTCCTTTTCCAGGTCCAGAAATGAGGAGCTAATGATATATGATCTTTGATGTTCCTTTGAGCTGTAAAATCCTATGATTACATATCTTTTTAAAAATCTTAAGAGAATATCCTTAGCTTTTTCTGGATTTTAAGTCTTGGGGGACCACTGAATTTGCAAATTGACTCAGATATACAGTTCTTGATCCAGTAAGAACAGTTTAACCTTGATAAGGAAAATCATGCCTTATTATTTTTATAGCCAGCAAGTTGTTCTAATGCTAAATATAAAATTCTCATTTAATCCTTAACATTACAAACCATGGCCAGTGTATTAATTAAAAGTTACTCATCTGTTACAGAAAAGTAAAATCATGGCAAGGTAAATGTTTAAAAAGAGGTGCTGGACTTTTTTTTAATGTTTTACCTTACTTTTGAAAGAAAGGACATGAGTAGGGGAGCAGCAGAGAGAGAGGGAGACAGAGGATCTGAAGCAGGTTCTGAGCTGACAGCACTGAGCCCAACGAGGGGCTCAAACTCATGAACTGTGAGATCATGACCAAAGCCGAAGTCGGACACTCAACCAACTGAGCCACCCAGGTGCCCCATGGACTTTTAATAAATGGGACACGGAGTTCACATTGTGGCATTGCTGTTCTTCCCCTAACATGTGGCAAATATAAACTATAAAAAAGGAAACAAAAATGACATTACAGAGTTCCGGGGGAAAGAAAAGATTGCTATCTCTGTGGACAAGGAAAAGCAACAGAATTCCAAAGACTCAGTTGGGCTGAAGCCATGGACCTGCTGGTCTCCAGGCCCAGAATTAGGAAGTGGTGGCTGCTAGACAGGGAGCCTACTCCACTTGCAACAAGGGACCTAAATTGGGGTGACCAACTGAGAGAGACTGCCTGAGCTATGTATGAGTTAGGAGAGTCTGTGTACCTGGGGCGATGAAAAGCGATCTAGTCATGAAACCAGGAAAAGAACCAAGCCATGTGTTGGCCCAGTGACTGGACCCAAGTTATCTCTGACATCACTTTGGCCAAGAGCCTTGACCTGCCTTTATAGCAGCTGGTTCTGAAATGGAATTCCAGGGGGCCAAGTAAAGAGACAACTATAAAACCAAATGGATTTAGAGAAATAGAAGAGAGGGGGAAAAAGCAGATTAAAAACAAACAACAGTAAAAATATTCCAATTCAAAATAAGCTTGCAGATCAAAATTCTAAAATCCATGAAATCCTAACCTAAAAACATACAGTCAATAAAGCATTAAATCAGAACATGAATTCTCTGCAGAAAAAAATTAATTTTAATGGATAGCATAACAAATTGTTTAAAACAAGGAAGCTGAAAGAGATAAGAGACTAACAGTTATAAAAAGCCATATGTGAACAAAATCAGGCATAAATGAAGCAAGAATAGATAGATGTGCAAAATAACCAATAGAACTCTTGAAAATGAAAAGGTAGCCCTTGGAATTTTAAAAACGACTTAATAGGTGTAATGAACTTTAGACTCAGTAAAGGAAGCACCGGTGACTGGCAAGATCAAACCTAAGGTGCTCACCCCAAATTCAACAGAGAGACAGAGAGTTTAAATATACAAAAGAGTGATTACATGCATATAACATGAGACCCCAAAAAAAGAGAATGGAAAGAATGACAGAGAAGCCATGTAAGTTGCTTTGCATAAAGCAATGGCTAAGAATTCCCCAGAGGGAAAGAAAGCCATAGGTCATCAGATTTAAAGTTTGCTCTTGGTGACAAAAGGATAAATAAAAATAAATTCCCACCTTGTAATGAGACTTAGACCATAAAGAATAAAAGGAAATCTTAACGTGCCAGAAAGAAAATACAGATTCTCTCCCTCTCTCTCTTTCTCTCTCCCTCCCTCTCTCCCTCTCTCTCTCTCTCTCTCTCTCTCTCTCACACACACACACACACACACAGAATACTACCAGATTTCTCAGAAACAACATTAAATGCCACAAAATGATGGAAAAAGCAGCTTCAAGGTGAACAAAACTGGATGAATAAAACTCTCAACTTAGACTGATCTATCCAGCTAAACCACCATTTGAGTGAGGGAGAAAAATAAACATATTTTTCAAACACACAAAACTAAAACTATAATCCACAGATCCCTGTCCAAAGAACCTCTACTTTACCCACCAAGCCTCCCACCTGACCGTCTAGCAGTTCTTCACCCCGCCCCCTGCCCCGGGGCCACCCACCCACTCTCCTCCCCACCTCTGCGCTGCTTGGTGACCCGACCTTGCCCACGTTATTAACCCCCTCTCTAGTCTCCCTCTGTTCTTCCTCACTTTACTCGTCCGCTCCTCTGACCTAGATCTCCTTATCCCCATGGTAGGGGCACCCGGCCACTGCATCCTCCTGTACCCCACCACTCCACGCCACCCTGCCATGCCTCTGTGGCCTGGAGTTTCTGCTCTCTCCTTCCCTAGAGCATGCACCCAGGGCAACCTACGGCTGGAAGCACAGAGAAATGCTGCTCCATCATCCTTTTTGCACGTTGGAGTGCAACGTGGAGGTAGGAAACATGAAACATGACGCGCCACCACAGGTCCTGGGCAGACAGCTGTGGTGGGAGGAGCACTAAGGACTAAGTATTGCTGAGTCGTGATTTTAGAATGCCCCTCTTTGTGCTGTTTGGGGGGGTGGGGGTGGGGATTGAGTAGGTTTTTTTTTGACACATGTGTCTCAAATCAAGAGCAGCTAATACAGTACCACTGTAGTTTCCCCGACAATCTTGGATAATAGGGCTTAGTAGGATTTCCCATCTAACCAAGAGTCATTCTCATTGTGCTGTGAAATTGTGCACAGGGATCCTCCCACACAAGAGTGGTTTAACCTAAGGCCTGATGTTCACCCAGATCGGTCTTAGGGATTGAAGCCTCAATCCTGCATCTTCAAACAAGTGGTTTGATCTGTGCTCTGCATGCAGGAGCACTCTGGCTTAGCATATATGTCTTCTTTTGAGTTTCTGGTGTTTGTATGTTGCTTCGAGGGTAGAGTTTATCCATGGAGGTTTTTGCAGTGATAAAAAACCATTTTATTTCAGTGCTGGTGGCCTCTTGACCAATCTAACAGCCTGTTCACACCACCTAACAACTTTTAAAGAGGTTTCACACAGAAACAAGATTAAGGCTTTTCTGATGACTTTGACAAGGTCAAATTTAATTTCCCCAGGGCATTGTGTAAATGGAGAGCAGAAAACTTCCAAATATGATAGGAAATGACAGATATTTTTAAACATTGATGAGAAATACAAAAGTAGATGAATCTCTAAAAAGCCACATAATTTGAGAGTTCTAGTTTAAAAATAAGAGATTAAAAGATTCACCATCTCTTGGCAGATTTTGCAAACAAAATATATTTTTGTGGCATTTATTTCTCTTTTCTTTGATTACAAAGGATTTATAGAAAAGGGCAGAGAGAAAAATTCAGCTTTTTTGGCATTGCCCTAGAGACAGCCACGATTAACTTTTGGAGTCTGCTATTTTTTTAGCCTGCTTTTGTTTTTCTCTCCATATATAAAAAGTAGCTTAATATATCATAAAATTTTCTAGGGCGCCTGGGTGGTTCAGTTGGTTGAGCCTCCAACTCTTCTTGATTTCAGCTCAGGTCATGATCTCAGTTGGTGAGTTTGAGCCCTGCATCGGGATTCTCTCTCTGCCCTCTCCTGCTCATGCTGTCTCTCTCAAAATAAATAAATAAACTGAAAAAATATATTAATCATAAAATTTTCTTCTGAGTTTTAAAATTACAACATAACATTATTGTATGATTGTGTAGTATTTCATGGTGTAACTGTACCATAGTTTGTTTAACCAATCCCCTTTCTGGCTCTTTGGCTGTTTTCAGTTTCTCACTATGATAAATAATGTTGCAATAAACACCCTTCTACAAAAATTGTTTCTGTATATCTTGGATTATCTTTTAAGGTGACTTCTGAAACTTTTCTTCTTCCAGAAGGCTGGAGTAACTGACTGGAGAGAAAGAACTTATAACTGACAGTTTTTTCTAGCTCATACTCTCCCTGGAGTGTTAACCTGCTTCACAGTGGTGTCAAATTCTACCAGGCTTGATGTTCCTGGCTGAGATGGCTGCATCATTCTTAATAAATGGGCTCATGAATAGTAAACTCTTCATTTCCATCTCAAAACCCTAGAATTATTTTGCCATTCTATTCAAACCAATTTAAAAAAATCCTGGATTGACTTGCATGCCAGCTTTTTGATGCAGCTGAAATTAATTCTGATGTGTTTAATATGAGTTTGAGAACTGTTCTCTGAGAACTGTTATTTTTAGAGTTTTAGTAGCTGTTCCTGTGCCTTCCCAATGCCAATTTATTGTTAAGTTTATCAGATCTATAATGTACATTTTAATGAACTCCATGGTTGGGCCAAGTAGAATTCTGCAACACTTAATTGAAATGTTGGAGAAACTTGCTGTATCTTAACACACAGTTCAGTCCTATTTAACATGAGTCAGAAAAAAAAGACATCTTTGGCTCACAAATCTGCCGCCCTTACATTAGCAGTCTCTCCGAAATCCCAGCAGGCAGAAAATGAAGTCACTTTGGACCAAAGCCCAAGAATACAATGACTTCAGAGCACAAATCTTCACTTAGGAAAGAATAGTCATCCTAACAAGAAGAATTTAAACTCCCCTGGACATTAATAAAACTGTTTATGTTCAAATAGCCAAAAAGGGGCATGGGGAGGAGAGGGGAATCGAGTTTTCTCCTATACGTTTCATTTCATTTCATTTCATTTCATTGTTTTTCTTTTGTTAGTGCACAATATCCAAATGCAATATCATGGGATATAATAGTTCTCATAATGTAATCACCACTAAAAAAGGGTGGGGGGGGGGATGCAGATTTATCCCAGCTGACCTAATTACTGGTAAAGTAAACCTGATTGATTACAATAAAAATTTTTCCTGAATATAAATAACAATGGTCTAAGTGTCTTAGGTTCCAAGGTGCAGCAGCTAAAAATTAAGTTTATGGCCTATGGCAAAAGCAAGCAACTTAAGATATGTCAGATTTTCTGACTGTAAACAAATAAACTGGGGGAAATGAACCATTTGAAGTGTAGAGTTTTCAAGTCAATTCCTAATATTTTTAGCAGTCCTTACCCAGAAAAATTCTAATCAGTTTTTAATAAAACCTATTTCTAAAGCAGCAGTATGAGAACTTGATGTTCATGGTCTCTTTCACAACCAGGGCTTGCTTTCTTACAAACCTCTATCGTGGAGTTTATAAAAATCGGATAATGCTGCCTGGCTCATGAATAGTTTACATGAGTCCAGACTGAAAGGATGCCAGAGAAAGAAAGAGAAGCCTTCAGAAGGGCTGGGAAGGGGACTCAAAGGAGAAATAGAGGCTGTGTGGGAGAGCTGGGGGGACTTGGGGCATGACTCCAACCACACCCTCCTCTCTGACACCTGAGCCAGAGCAATGTGTGGGGAGCAGGGAGGGACTGCGGGAATACATGCTCCCTCAAGTTCTCTCTTTATAATCAAACAGAAGAAAACTATGTGATCTCCCATCACCCGTGTTTAACTGAAGGTGAATCCAGGTTGGAAAATGAGAGAAAGTGCCTGGGGTCAATGTGCATGGGCCTCGCTAGGACTTTGAGGAGGAAAAGCACAATCAGGACCTAATGAGCCTGGGCCTCCTGCCAAGGCTGGCCAGGCTACAAGAACAGGATTGGGCTTCTCCTCAGGAAATATGAGCATATAAGTCACCAGCTGACAGGGCCCTGTTCCCTGACTCAGCACACAGAACATAGGGACCACCAGGGGAGAGTCCATGGGGTTTATATAGCAACAACGAATAAACAGCACCAGCACTTTAGAGTTTACAAATAACTTTCATCTTCTTTTGTTTTCATTTTTATTCCATGGACTCTTCACATTTCCAACCATGGGTAAACTCTTAAGAGAAATAATGCCTGAAATACTGTTTAATTTCCAAGTTGCAAGGGAAAGATTCAGTAAGGTGTTCTACATATAATCACGTGAGACCTGGGTTCTGAGGAAGTAAGTGGTCAGCACACACTGTGGACTTGCTGCACTGGTGGGCTCACTCAATAGGCTCAGTTTTGTTCTATACCCTTGCGGCTGTTCAGAGAGCTAGGATGTTCCACCACGTATAGAGAAGAGCATGTGCAGGCTAGTCCTACTCAAAGTATGGCAAAAACCTGCCAGATGGGACTGGGCAAACCTTGCTGTCTACAAGCCTTCCTTCCTCTCTCAGGTGGATATGTGACATTTCCAGAGGAAAAGAACACTGTTCATCCATTTTCCAATCTAGTAAAGCTGACATTCCCAAATAGGTGAGTCAATAACCAAGACTAAACTCTCTCCCACACTTTAGACTCCCAGTGCATGATTTTTCCCTAGGGAAGAAGTTTCCATGTTGATACAGTCCCCTTCATGAAATTTTACAAGCAGCCTACAACTTTCAATATCTACTCTTGCCTTCAGTGTCATAGCTCTGTGTGTTGCTAACACAAATCTACTCCACCTATGCAAGGCATGAACTCCTGGAGAACCATCTCATCCAAAGCAGACAGCTCTTCAATGTTAGTACCTGCACCAAGGTGCTAGCATTTGCTTTGGCCTTGAAAATCCTGTGACCCTAAATGGGTCCTGGACCATGAATGCAGCACCACCAGCTATGGGACCAACAATGTGAGCTATTTCAGGCATTAATTCCTTCATGGAGGCATAGAGGGATCCTTAGCTTTAGAGGATGGAGAAGACATTTAATAGAGACACCTCACATCCCTCTCTCTCTCTCTCTCTCTCTCTCTCTCTCTCTCTCTCTCTCTCTCTCTTTCCTCAAGCTCAAGTAAACCCACATTTGGCCTCAAAGCCCTGAAGGTAAGTGAGGAAGCTCCTGGGTCTGCCAGAGGTGGGTTGGGAGTCCCCCCAGGCTTTGGGATTAAGCCTGAAAATTAGTCAATTGAATGCTAATTTGAGATTGGGTGATAAGGTAGCAATAACTGCTGGGGACCCTGTAAAGCCTGGCCTGTAATTTCTGTAAAGTGAGTGGCAAGCAGTGCTTCAGAAGCTCCCCCTCAGGTCATCCTACACAGCTGGGCAGAACCTCTCTGAGCTTTCCGCTGCTCTAGGTGCCACCTGTGTCATCAATTAGCAGTGATAAAGAGAAGATCCCTGAGGGTGATTCAGCAAGGGAGAAGAAATAAAAGCAAAGAAAAGCTGGAGGATAAGCAATTTAAGGGAATGTGGGGAAGAACAAGGAGGGATGTTTAAGAAAAGAGTAGTTACTGTAGCTGTACCCCCGCTGTGGTCCTCAGTGTCTGATACACACTATTTGCATCCCATCTTTTGACTAAACTTCTTAAAAATTTTTGCATTAATGGGTTGGTGTTCTTATTTGCATTTCATAGATGGAGACATGAAGGGTGGAGACTGAAGTGTCCTTATCCAACAGCATACCATGAAACAGAGATCTTCCCAGCCCTTCATTTTTGTCCTTTGGCCTTTGAAGAGTAAAATACCTGTTGAGTAAGCCGTATCCATTTTATGTTCTTTGAACCCCCTCCCTGAATGGGTTCCAAGATGCAATTTGCCATTGCTGACCTGCACCCTTCTTAATTAGAAACCATCATATCATTGTTTTTTCGGAATTGTACTGAAACATCAGAACAATGAAAACAATTACAGAACCTGAGATATGGAAGCAACTTTTGAGATCATTGAGCTCAATCTCCTCATTTTCTAGATTGAAACTGAGTGCAGTCCAGTGAGGTGAAGAGGTTTACTGAAGTCACAGGCTATGCAGAAAAAGCTGGGACTATGATCTAGATATCTTGATTCCAAAAGTCATAACAGACAAATTTGTTTCTTTTTTTATACAAAATCCAAAGTATTTAGCATTCCCAGAGCATTCCAAATGGGTGAACAATAGCAGAGAACTCAGTGTGATCCAAAGCAAGGATCTTCAAGAGTATTTTTGGCTTTTAATCTGTTAGCCATAAGGAATATTGAATTTAGCAAAGTACATCGAAGTTTTCTAGGCAGCATGTTAAGAACAGCTGAAACCAATTAAATGCTAATCTGTCTGATGCAGAGTGGAAAAAATGTTCCAGAGGTCTCTCCACCCTGAGATGTTCTTGGCAATGAGTTTCTGTGCTGTGGGCCCCCTCCCATCTCTCTTAGTCATATACACTCAGGAAGAGAAGACCCAGCCAACTCCCTTTAAATCTAAGAGGAGAACAGAACCAGCCCAAACTTTCCTCTTGAAATAAAAGTGCATCCTAGGAAGAGAAGGTTGTAGACTCTGGGACAACGTACAGCTCAGTTGTGAGAATACAAGAGACTGAAAAATGCAGTGAAGTCCAGCCACATCAGTCAGTCTGTGGTCACTTCATAGACTGATTAAGCATCTCTGTTTCCTTATCTCCTAACACTACTTTCCCCAGAATCCCACCTTCTTCCATGAGAGATAGGTAGCAAGGCAGATTTTCAAATCCAACAAACTGAATTCGGACTTTGCAATTATTAGATGTGGTCTTAGGCAAGCTATTTAACTTCTCTAAACCTCAATTTACTTATTTGTTAAAAGGGAGTAATAATACCAACCTTTAAAAATTAAATGAGATGGGAGCACCTGGGTGGCTCAGTCAGTTGAGCATCTGATTTAGGCTCAGGTCATGATCTCATGATTTGTGAATTTGAGCCCCACATTGGGCTGTCTACTATCAGCATGGAGCCCTCTTCAGATCCTCTGTCCCTCTCTCTCTGCCCCTCCCTGACTCATACTCTCTCTTTCTCTCTCTCTCTTTCTCTCTCAAAATAAATTTTAAAAAATTAAATGAGATAATACTTACAGAGTATCCAATTCATAGTATAATATCAACAAATGCTAGTGTTCCACACCATGCTTCCTAATTTTTTTTAATTTTTTTTAATTTTTTTTCATGTTTATTTATTTTTGAGACAGAAAGAGAGCATGAATGGGGGAGGGTCAGAGAGAGAGGGAGACACAGAATCTGAAACAGGCTCCAGGCTCTGAGCTGTTGGCACAGAGCCCGACATGGGGCTCAAACTCACGGACTGCGAGATCATGACCTGAGCTGAAGTCGGACGCTTAACTGACTAAGCCACCCAGGCGCCCCACCATGCTTCCTAATTAATTGTTCACATACTCTTTTCTTATATTAAAACCATTTTTAGTTACTTTTCTCTTAGTCTAGTTCAAGTGTGTCACAGGGAGTATGTGTTTTATCTGTCTGACTACCCTGCTGTATCTGTCCTAGAAGAGAGATGGATAAGAATATGTGTATTAAGAAACTAAAAGGCAAAGTGCCCTGATCTACTGCCTGCATGCAGAATAGGAAACATATTACTCTTGATTCTGCCCAGGACTTTTGGCCAGTGTAACTATCAGCTTCTACCCCAAGGACTGAGAGCCTCTAGAAGATACCCACGGTTCACCAATTTGCAGCATCAGTGTATACATATTTTTGAATCTGCTAACTTTCATGTGATCACTTGTATAAAAATATCTATGTGGGTAGATAGACATGTATCTTAAATTATATCTTTATTTTATTTACTTTTTTCTTTAAATTGCCTTTTGATTAAATATATTTATATTATTAATTGATTAAAAATATATTACTAATTTGGTGCTTTTATTCTTTTGTATTTGTGCGAAGGGTAGGAGTAGAAAGGGAGGAAATGATAAACTCAAGTCAAATCACCAAGTGTTTATTAGCATTTAAAAGATACCTGTGACTTCTGCTTCCACGAAGATGGAGGAGATGTACTTTTCCCTATTGCTCCCAGTAAGCACAACTGAAAACCCTGGACATAAAATATAAAACAAACATAAGAGTACTCTGAAAGATGGAGAGAAGAAAGGACTTTGAGATCCAAGGAACAGCATGGTGGTGAACTCCCTGGGTTTTCTTTTTGTTTCATACAACTCAGAAATGGAGCTGAGGAAGCATGCAACTCAGAAATGCCAAATAGTTGCAGACAAAACAAAAACAAAAACAAAAAAACCCTCATCAAAAGCCTGTTCTCTTTAACCAAAGGACCAGGAAATGGGCATTGTAGCAAAACAGTTTTTGGGCAAAACACCCTCTACCTCAAGCAAGCACCAAAGGAAAAAAAACATGCTTCAACCCCTCTCATACCAGCAAACTCCAAGTGGGGAACTTAGACTTGTACCTTTGGGAGGCTGTAATGAGACACCCAATCTCTCTGCTGGGGTGGTACAACAGTGTCAGTGGAGACCATGTGGGGAGTCTGACTTCCATTCCCACCCAGCAGTAATGAGACATCCCTCAATCTCCTTGCTAGGATGCTATCTTAAGAGGCCTAGTGTAGAGTCAGGAATCTCACCATCACACTGCCTTGTGGTAAGCAAGACACCTCCAGCACAGTGATGGTGGAGAACTCATAGAGAATCAGAACTCCCATTTCTGTCCCACAGTAACAAAAGGCTCATTGCCTTGGGTATCATTGGAAACTGAGTGAGGAACCTGGATGTCTACATCCATCTGGCAGTAACAAGATGTCAGTCCCCTTCTCCTGCCAGAGCAGTGTCCTAAAAAGCCAGACAAAACAGAAGGTTTGAATAAGATCGAGGGACTCATAACATAATATGAAAATGTCTGGATATCAATAAAAAATCATTCATCATACCAAAAGCCCAGAATATCTCAATCTGAATGAAAAAAAAAATCAATAAATGTCAACACTAGGATAACAGAGATGTTAGAATTATCTGAAGAAGATTTTTAGGTAGCCATGACAAAAATGCTTCAATGAGCAATTAGAAATGTTTAAAACAAATGAAAACTAGAAAATCTCCAGCCAACAAGAGAAGGTCTCAGCAAAGAAACAGATTACATAAAGAACCAAATGGAAATTTTAGAACTGAAAATACAAAAACCAAAATAGACATCTCAGTCAATGGCCTTAATAGCATAATGGGAGTGGGGGGGGGGGGGTGACATAGGAAAGAAACAATGACATAAAATATAGAACAATAGAAATTACCCAATCTGAACAACAGAGGAAAAAAAACATTCATTGGAAAAACTGAACAGAACCTTGGACTTGTGGAATCATAAGAAAAGATCTAACATTTGGGTCATCAGAGTCCCAGAAGAGAATAAAAAGGATGGGGCTGAAAAATTATTCAAAGAAATAGTAATTGGAAACATCCCAAATTTGGCAAGGGACATATACCTCCAGATTGAAGAAGCTTAGCAAATTTCCAACAGGATAAACTGAAAGAAACCCATGCCAAGGCATATCATCATTAACCTTTGGAAAACTTAAGACAAAGAAAAGCTCTCAAAAGCAGTCAGAGAAAAATGACACCTTACCTATAACAGAAAAATAATTTGTATAGCAGTAGAATTCTCATCAGAAATCATGAAGGCCAAAAGGAAGTGGCACAATGTTTTTCAAGTTCTTAAAAGAAAAAACTTTCAGGGACGCCTGGGTGGCTCAGTTGGTTGAGTGTCCGACTTTGGCTCAGGTCATGATCTCGCAGTTCGTGAGTTCGAGCCCCGCGTCGCGCTCTGTGCTGACAGCTCAGAGCCTGGAACCTGCTTTGGATTCTGTGTCTCCCTCTCTCTCTGCCCCTCCCCCACTCATGCTGTCTCTCTGTCAAAAATAAATAAACGTTAAAAAAAAATTAAAAGAAAGAACTTTCAGTTCCAGAGTCCCATACCGAGCAAAAATATCCTTCAGGAATGAAGGGGAAATCAAGATATTCTCCGGTTAAGGAAAACTAAGAAAATTAGTCATCAGAAGACCCACACTAAAAATGTCTAAACAAAGTTCTCTAAACAGAAAGGAAACAGTGAAAGAAGAAATGTTGGAACATCAGCAAAGAGGAACACAGTAAGCAAAAATATGGGTAAATACAATAGACTTTTTCTTCTCTTGAGTTTTTGAAATTATGTTTGATAAGTACAGCAAAAGTTATGACACTGATGTCTCAAATATAAAATATTTAAGACAATTATATTATAAATAGGAAAAGGTAAAGAGACATAAAGGGAGTTATGGCTTCCCTAAGATTACTCAAACTGGTAAAATGATGACACCAACAGACTGACAAGTTAGATATATATAAGGTAATTGTTACAGCAACTACTAAAAAAGCTATGCAAAGAGATATACTCCAAATCACTACAGAAAAGTCAAAATGGAATTCTAAAAAATGTTCACATAGTCCATAGGAAGGCAAGTTTAAAAAAAAAAAAACCCAGAGAAATGAAAATCAGAGAGAGAAAACAGAAAATAGAAAACAAGAAGTGTTCAGGGTACACAGATGAATATACAAACCAGCACACAAATGCCAGGGCCACTAAGTCACCACTGCCACCTGCCTGCTGGCCCAATCTCACCACTGCCACACTCACAGGTTGGCCCCTGGCTTCACCCAAGTGCTGTCTACCACTTGTGGGGGGAGGGGAGGCATGTCTCACAAACTTAACTTGACTGCACAAATGACCATGGCTTCCTACAACAAGGCTAAAAGCATCTATTCACCTTTTACCTTCATGGCAATGTCCATACAGTACTGAATCACTAAAGGCCACCATCCCTGGGCTACACCCAGGAAACTGGGAATAGCCAGGTGCCTTAAAGCAATTATACAGAGTTGCTGGCCCTCATTGAAGAGTTGGGGAAAGTGATCAGACTCACCTCTGCTGAGGCATCATTCATGCTAGAGGACTCCTTTTGGCCTGGGCATTTCATGGAAATTTCTATCACTCCCTGTCGCAGGGCACTTAACTCAAGCATTTCTAGTCTAAGTGGTCATGGATGATTCCTTTCATAGCCCTCAGAAGCCACACTTCCCTCTAGTTTTTCTTGCTGGAGTTTCTCCTGGCCACTCAGTGGAAATACCCAAGATGATCTGACTACACTCCAGCTGTTTTTCTCCCAAGTGGCCTACATCTGGTCCACAGGAATAGGTCACACCTCCTTTGTCCCCCAAACTCTAGGAGTATGGCCCAATCCTAACTTTTTAACCAGTCTTTCTAACTTCCACCCTTTCTTAGATAGAGTCAGTTGCCATTCATTGTTCTATGTCCCCTAATTGCAGGGAACACCTTCTATAGCTTTCTGTGTGTTTCCAGCAAAGTTTGTCACACTAGCTTGGAGGAGAAGGCAGTACGCCTTCTCTTGGGTCTCTGGCACCAGACCCCTCCTAAGAGATCCTTCACAGATCTTCCTCTCCCTCCACCCTCCGACTCATTTTAAATATCACTGATCTGACTAAGGGATGCAAAAACCATGGAACCAGTTATCCCCATTTTCCTTTGTAAACTTGCATGGGAGGAGTCCATCTATACTAACTCTGGTAATGTATCTATTGTATATTGCATTGGAGCCTCAGTCAAAATGGTGGTTAAAAGCCACATTCTAACATCCTGCTACTTTTATTTGTATGATTAACTTCTATTTAAGGATAGAGATATTAGTTTTTCACTTATGGTAGAGACAGGTAATTTTTTAAATTAATGTATTTAATTATAGAGTGAGTTGATTTTTTCAAAATATTAAGTAATAAAATACAGGTGATACATAGATAAGGCTAAAAACACAGAAATTATATATGAGTAATAGTCATTGTAGATTATACATCAAAGGTATTTCACAGAGACTAGGTGAAAGTAAGAAGAATAAATGGGAGGAAGGAGAAACTAGTTTTACCATGAATCCTGAAAATACACACAAACACATAATCATGAAGAAGAGTTACTAGATGGCATAGGGAGCCTTTGGAAATAGAATGCCCTCTGAGAATTCAAGTACGACACAGACTGCGGGGGACAGTTATGTCCTTTGCCATATTACCCAACTTTCAATTTATCCTTCCCAAATGAGCATAAAATAAAAGCAGTATGTCCAAAGGGGCTTCCTTCCCTAGACACAGTTGATTGTTCCACAGTAGGAAACTGACTTATTTATTTAGTTTTTGTTTTAAATATTTATTTATTTTTGAGAGAGGGAGAGATAGAGTGTGAGCAGGGGAGGGGCAGAGAGAAGGGAAGACACAGAATCAGAAGCAGACTCCAGGCTCTGACCTGTCAGCACAGAGACCGAAGCAGGGCTCAAACCCACGAACCGTGAGATCATGGTCTGAACCAAAGTCGGACTCTTCACCGACTGTGCCATCCAGGTGCCCCAGATATTGACTTAAAATTTTTTAACTTCTTTCTTGGGAATTTGAAATTAGGACCAAGCTACTACTCCTCAGTTTGACTGCCCCTTCAGGGATGAATTTACTATTAGTGTGCTGGCAAATTATATTCACATGCACAGTGAGAAATATAATGATCCACAAACTAGATACTTTGGTGTACAGATCAGCCCATTCTGTCACTGGTGGTTAATCTACGTAAGCAGCCAAATTATTAGAAAGTTCCTTGAAATCAGAACAAGGGATGGTGGCTGGTGCCTGGACCAGGATAACATGATGTATCCATCTCCTCCAGGGGGCTATACCGACCTGGAGGGTCAGAGCCTGTGTTCTTCATCGAATCTGGTGCTTCCACTGGCTCTGCCTTTCTTTACCATTCCACTGCCAGCTATCAGTGTTTTAAACTGGCATTTTGTTTTTTAACAAAATGTGGTAGGCTGAATGATGTTCCCCTGAAAGATATCCACATCCGAATCTGTAGAATCTGTGAATGTTACTTTATATGGCAAAAGGGGTCTTTGCAGATGGGATTACATTAAATATCTTGAGATAGAGAATTATCCTGGATTATATGACAAGGCCTTAAATGCAATCACAGGCATCTTTACAAGAGGAGGGACATTCAGTGCACAGAGAGAAGACAACAGGCAGAGACTGAAGTGACCATAAGTCAAGGAATGGTAGCAACCGCTGGAGACTGGAAGAGGCAAGAAACAGATTCTCTCCTAGAGAAGGAAAGATCTCCTCTGTGGAAGGAGCATGGTCTTGGAGTGAGCATGGCCCTGCTGGCACGTTGGTTTCAGCCCAGTGATCCTGATTTTGGACCTCTGACTCCAGAACTGTAAGAAAATACATTTTTGTTGTTTTAAGCCACAAAGATTCTGGTCATTTTTTTTACAGTGGCCACAAGAAACCAATACTTAATTTCAGCTAGAAATTCACCTTTTTCTCTTGCAGGTGACTTTACACACCTGAATCCTGATTCATTATGTGTGTGAGGTAGCACCCGTACATATAATCAATACTGACTTTAGCTACCATAAGGGAAAAGGGAATTTGTCATTAGGGTCCAGGAGGGCCCCAAAGAGCCTGAAGGCAGGAAAGCAGATGGACCTCAAGAATAGGTGGAACCAGGGGCACCTGGGTGGCGCAGTCGGTTAGGCGTCCGACTTCAGCCAGGTCACGATCTCGCGGTCCGTGAGTTCGAGCCCCGCGTCAGGCTCTGGGCTGATGGCTCGGAGCCTGGAGCCTGTTTCCGATTCTGTGTCTCCCTCTCTCTCTGCCCCTCCCCCGTTCATGCTCTGTCTCTCTCTGTCCCAAAAATAAAAAAATAAAAAAAAAAAAAAGAATAGGTGGAACCAGGCAAACGGCATTTTCTTTGACCATCTCTCATCTCTGCCCCTTTCTGAGTATTTCTCTGCCTCATGGCCTCTCTTGCTACAGTCAGGCTTTCTCTGTTGCTCAGCTTGCATAGCAGATAATGGCTTCCTCCAACAGCTCTTAGCTGTAAATTGTGTTTCCTCAGCTGTTAAATGAAGAAGTTGGATACCTTCCTCTGCAAACTCCCTCTAGCTCTGAATTTTTTGTTGTTGTTGAAGCATAATTGACATACAGTATCCTATTAGTTCCAGGTATACACCATACTGATTCAATATTTTTATACATTACAAAATGGTCACCATGATAAGTGTAGGTACCACCTGTCACCATACAAAGTTATTACAATATTATTGACTATATTTTCTGTGCTGTACATTGTATCTCCATGACTTATTTTATAACTGAAAATATGCCTCTTAAATTTGATGGAATTCTATTAGGAGTCCCGTGTGGTGGCTGCTGAGAGGGATCCTGAGGCATGGAGGGCCAACCATGTAGGTGGGAGGGAACAGAAGTGCTACAGGCAAGGCGGCTGCAGGGTGAGGCTTAGAGTACTGAGTTGGGATTTCTTAAGGGGTCCAGTGAGATCACAGACTTGGCCAAACTGGAGAAGAGATTTTGACAGGTGGCATGGAGGGGGGCTCACCCTGACACTCTACCTTCAAGCTGGCACTATCCACTTATCCCTGATGGCCAACAGAAACTCCAGCTAAGTTGTCACTTACCTCTAATTAGCATCAATTATTTGTGAATTCCTTCCTCTTTTGAAATGAATCATATTGTTTTATTCTACATATGTATTCCCTCAGAGTACTTCCTACCAACACTGGAGCAAAGTTCGGTCTGGCCCTGGAACTACAGTGTCACTAGACATATCTGTGCCCGTGCAGAGCTCAAGAAATCCAACTCCACCACCTGCCAAGACCAAAACCCCACTCTGGGCCTGCTAGCTACTTACTGAGCCTGTGGGTTGGAGTCAGCAGGAAGCCCAAGGGGCTTTTTGTTAAAGCCATACCGGGCTCCAATGTTGGAGATACCCGTTTCTCTAGATCTGGCTTCCAGCTGGCTCCTGCTGCTAACCAAAGAATTTCTTACGTGGATTCCTCCAAGCACACCTCCCTCGCCTCCTCTGCTAGCCTCCCACACCCCCAACAGTTGACACTGTCTACACCAGCCAAACTAAATCGCTTCTAGTCTTCATTCTCTCTCTACCCCCTGGGCCTCTGAATTGCCCTAGGCTTGGAATCCTCACTCCCTGCCCATCCCAACAGCCACACCTTTACCTGGATAACTCCCACCTGCTTACATGATACCTCCTCTGGGACCCTTTCCCAGACCCCATCTCATCTACGGTACCCCTTACGTGTACCCAAAGCCCCCCCTTACTTCTCCTTGAGATTATCATCCTGGCTGGCAGTCAGCTATTTACCAACCTGTGGTTCCAAATTGTATCTTTTCTACATGCATCTACTGCGCCTAGCACACAGAATGGAACATAATAGAAGCTCCATAAATGTTGAATGATACGAGGGTCAAGTGACCCATTTACCCACCTTCATTATGCTACTCTTTTGACAGAGACCACTGGCTCCTTCTATGCTTTTTACTTTCATATTATGATCCCTTTCATGTTGTAATGAATATTTCATTATGAGACATAGTAGAAAATAAGATGCTTAGTACCATAAACAGAGAAGAAGCAGTGTTTTCTTAGACGAGCTTGATTTTCTTTTTCCCAAAGAGATCTAAATGAAGTTTTTCCCAACATGGCAAATGTTCTGGGAGATATAGGAAGGGATATAGGGAGAAAAGCCAGCCCTTCCTGCTCCCAACTAGACCCCGAAGGAAAGCCCTCCAAACATCCTACCAATATTGCTGTGAGATAACATACATCCACCCTCTCTGAATTGCCCTGTGTCTTTATTTCTCACGTTCCTATTGTTTAAGAAACAAAGTGAATTCATTTTGAGACTTCAATGTACATGCAGCATTCCAATGATTAAATCTATCTTGGGAAACATCACTCACTGGCCTGACTGAGGCTACTGTGTGGTTAGCTCAGCACATATTTCCAAGTGTGAAAGGAAAGGGTTGATGTGTGGAGCCTCAGAAGAAATATCTTATCTGGCACCTGCTCCAAACTACTTCCTCAGAACCACCGCACCTCCAGGCAGACCTACATTCTCTCAGAAGTCTCGGCTCGTATCCAAGGGCCCAAGAGTTCAAAGTTGCCGTGTAGCACCTCAGAAGGGGATCTCAATCTGGAAGGGGGCATTCTTCTTGCATGAAATGAGGGAAAGAGCCCCAGTTTTACAGGACTGAGATTATGACTTTGTTTTTGTTTTGTCTTTTCTGTGTAGCATGGTCATAATTACTGCTTCTGTTGATGTCACATTGATACTTCCATTATCAAAGTGAGTGTCTGGGCTGAAGAAACGGGATAGAAGCATGGATGAGATCATGAGGCAATGAGGAAGTGCCCCTCATTTGGCTCTACACAGCCAAGTGTTGGGGGACGTGCACACAAATAAGTGCTGCCCTCCCAATGCTTTTGTCATCCTGGACCAGGACCAATTTTACCCTCCAGGCAACATCTGAAAAAATCTGGGGACATTTTTGATTGTCACAAGTTGGAAGATACTACTGGCGTCCAGTGAGAAGAGTTTAAGCATGCTGCTAAACGTTCTACAATGCATAGGACAGCCTTCCACAATGAAGAGTTATCAAGCCCCAAATGTCAATAATGTTCTATTCTAGACACTTTGACTTAGTGACCTCATTCCTATCCAGGGCATCAACCACCTTCTCTAACTCCAGCTCAGAACAACCTCCTGAGCTTCTGCCTTACATACCTGCTGTTTAGCAGGTATCTTCACCTCAAGGTCTCGTCTCAAAGGCTCCTCAAACTCAACATGCCAAAAACTCATCCTCATTCTCAATCATTCAGCAAAGGTAAATAAGAGCTTACTATGTGGTAGGCACTATACTCACAATGAAAATAAAAGAAGTAAAGAAGATAGAGTTCTCTGCCACCTTAAAAATTCTGGTTTGGTGGAGGGTTTAAACAGTTAAACAGGCAAGTATAATATTGAGTGAAAAGTGGTCACTAGTCCAATAGAAGACTGGGTTTTAGAATTGGTAAGAACCAACACTCAGATAGATTATATGCAAATTTTACTTGGCTGCTGTAGGCTTAAAGGCTACGGCTGTCAGGAAAGGATACACTCTATCAACTAGAGATACTTGGTAGGCACAAATTTGGGATCTCCTCTAGGCCCTCCTGACACATGCTCTCTGGTGGTGGCGATGGCCAGCCTGGGGTGGGAGTTGGGAGGTGAGGTCCTATCAGGGTATAGAAAGGCCCTTGGGCACATTACCCTGAACATTTAGCTTAATTGCCTACATTGGTTGTAGTTCCTGTTGTTTTTTTTTTTTTAACCTCAAGGTTCAATGCATGCTTTCCTACTCTGCCACAGATGCCATCTTTTTGCGCTATCCAGAGGCTATAGAATAATAAATAGACTCTACACAGGGGCCAATAGCATTGCTTTTACATAAATCACACTTAGCCTGAGGACATAGAGGATCATTTAACCACCATACCAGACGGAAGGATTAAACGTGGCAGTCTAGGAAGTGCTTTAAAAAGGAGGCTCTCGGGGCGCCTGGGTGGCTCAGTCGGTTAAGCATCCGACTTCGGCTCAGGTCATGATCTCGCAGTCCGTGAGTTCGAGCCCAGCATCAGGCTCTGTGCTGACAGCTCAGAGCCTGGAGTCTGTTTCTGATTCTGTGTCTCCCTCTCTCTCTGACCCTCCCCCGTTCATGCTGTCTCTCCCTGTCTCAAAAATAAATAAACGTTTAAAAAAAATTTTTTTAAAAATAATAAAATAAAATAAAAATAAAAAGGAGGCCCTCTACTTTGAAATGACCAATAAATAAATAAATAAATAAAAATAAATAAATAAATAAATAAAAGGGAGGCTCTAGGGGCACTTGGGTGGCTCAGTTGGTTAAGCATCTGACTTCAGCTTAGGTCACGATCTCACAGTTTGTGGGTTCGAGCCCCATGCCCGGGCTCTGTGCTGACAGCTCAGAGCCTGGAGCCTGCTTCAGATTCTGTGTCTCCTTCTTTCTCTGCCCCTCTCCCACTCATGCTCTGTTTCTCTCTGCCTCTCAAAAATAAATAAAAGTTAAAGAAATTAAAAATAAAAATAAAAGGGAGGCTCTAACTCGAACTTGGAGTTTAGGGGAGGATTCTGGAAGAAGTATCTCTCTAAGACATGCCCTGAAATACCAGGGAAAGTTATACTCATGAAGGCTCTGGTGGTTCATGGGTTCCTGGAGACTTTCCTTTGTTTTATTGATATTGACCTTGAGGCCAGCACAAGTTTATACTTAGAAATTATACCTAATTTCTAAGGATGCCATGATTTGGATACCTACCCTCACTCTCAGTCCTGGCCCTCAATATTCCCAGCTTTCTTCTCCTCCGATGCCCTGGCCTGCTGGTGAGGTGTCACCTACATAACACCTGCTTGCATCCGCATCCTTAGTCCACCACTTACTGGCTGTGGGACATCAGGTGGTACCATGTTTCTTATTCACGTTATCCTCCCCAAGAACATAGCCAAACCAAAGTACCAAAGGACTGTTATTCCCGAAACCAATTAATTTAGACTTCAGTGTATTTATTGGTCTGTTGCTCATCTGTTCTTCTTCTAAGGGTGATGTCACATTGGAATCACATGAAGTTTTGAAAGCTACTTAAGTTCCCAGAGTCTTACTTAATTGGTATGAGATTCATACTGAACAGCAGGATTTTTTTTAAGTCTTCCCAGGGATTCTAATGCGCAAAGTTTGAGGATGACAAAGCCCTATCCAAGCCCTCTGGGCCCATGACTCAGAAACAGTGAGCTGATGGTCTATAGTCCCCCATACACAACACACCCAATGCACTCCACCCTAATCTGCCAGGCATATGCCTTGTCCATCTGTTCCCACTGGCCCTGCCTTGGTCCACATGGTATTGTCCAAAAACTACTCTTAACTTGGAACAATGTTATTAATTTCCTCCCAGTTCAGAGTCTGTTCAGCTTCCTCAGTCACCTTCCCATCCACTCCATTCCACCCAAGTGTGACGTTACAACAAAGGTTCTCCCACAACAAAGGACTGTTTACCTGTTTATCATGTTCCCCTGTGTATTAGTTTATTGCTGCTGTAGCATTGTACCACAAACTTGTTAGCCTAAAACAACACATATTCATTCTCTTAACACTTCCGAAGTTTCAAAATATGAAATGGGTTTCACTGGGCCATCATCAAGGTGTAGGCAAGGTTGCATTCCTTTTAGAGGCTCTAGGAGAGAATCTGTTCCCTCTGACACTCTCCCTTCTAGAAGCTGTCTGCATTGTGGACCCTTCTTCCATCTTCAAAGCCAAGAGCATAGCATCTTCTAATCTCTCTCTTTCTCTCTCTCTCTCTCTAGCCCTTCTTTCATCATTGCTTCTCCTATTCCCTAGTGGTTACATTGGATCAACCTGGATAATCCAGAATTATTTCCTTATTTCAAGGTTTTTAACTTAATCATATCTGCACAGTCTCTTCTGCCATGTAAAGTAACATATGCACAAGTTTCAGGAATAGGACATGGACATCTTGGGAGGCAGGCATTGTTCTACCTACGACAGTTCATTGGAGGGAGCTATCGTCCTTGTGATCTGTCAGCTTTCAAATATCTAAAGATACTGAGATCCTTAGAAGATGAGGACATTGCAACAGGACTGCAGTTTCTAACAAAATGAGGAAGTTGGCTTAGACAAACGTGGCAGGGGATAGCGGTAGCAGTGGTGATTTTGCCCCTCAGGAAAGATTTGACAATGTCCAGAGATACTTTCAGTTGTCACAACTGGTCCAGGGTAAGGGAGTGTGCTACTAGCATCTGATAGAGGCCAGGGATGCTACTAAACATCTTTTACAACACACAGGAGAGCCCCCCCTAAAACAAAGAATTAGCTGGTCTAAAATGTCAATAATGCCAAGGTTGAGAAACCCTGAATTAGACCATTCCTACTCAAAATGTGGTTTGTGGACCAGCAGCCCTGAAGTGACATCGAAGTTTTTAGAAATGCAGAATCTCAGGCTCCAGGCTCAGAATCTGCAGTTTAACAAGATTCCCAGGTGATTCCTATACATATTAAAGTTTTGAGAGGCCCTGAATGAGAGCAGTGACTTTCGAAAATGGCTGCACATTAAAATCACCTGGGATCACCTGTCTTTTAAAGAAAGACACTGATGCTTGAGTCTAGCCACAGACCAGTTAAATCAGTTAAACCTCTTGGAGTTGAGATCCAGGCATGAATATTTGTTAAAAGCACTCCAGATAATTCTAATGTGCAGCTAGTTGAGAACCTCTGCATTATGATCCCTAAAGCTTCAGTATTCAGTGTGGTCAGTGGACAAACAGTATCAGTATCACCTAGGAACTTTTTAGAAGTGCAGGGCCTTAGTCCCCACCTCAGACCTCCTGAATCAGAATCTGCATTTTAACAAGATGCCATGTGATTTGTATTCACACTGAAGTTTGAGAAGAACTGCTAAATTTTTTTCTAGCCTGAACCAGTTTCTCCAGAAAAACAGAACCAGTAGGATGTAAATATATATAGAAAGATTTAGTATAAAGCATTGGTTTCACATGATTATGGAGACTGACAAGTTCCAAGGTCTGCAGGGTGAATTGGCAAGCTACAGACCCAGGAGAGCCAATGGTATAGTTCTAGTAGGAGTCCGAAACCTGAAAAACAGCAGTTCCAATCTGAAGGTCAGCAGTCTCGAGGCCCAGAAAGAGCTGATGTTTCAGTTTGAGTGCAAAGACAGGAAAAAGTTGTAATCTCAGTTCAAAGATAGGCAGAAGGAATTCTCTTATTCAGGAAAAGGTCAGCCTTTTGGTTCTATGCAGGCCTTCAACTGATTGGATGAGGCCCACCCAAATTAGGAAGGGCAATCTATCCAGTCTACTGACGTAAATGTTAATCCCATCCAAAAACACCTTCACAGAAACAACCAGAGTAGTGTTAGACCTGATATTTGGGCACCTTTTGGCCCAGTCATGTTGATACATAAAATTAACTGTCATACCACTCTAAAAATTACATTTTTTTTACAAAATGTCATATAATACAAACTCCACTGAGACCTCTCACTGTATCCCTACATGGTAGAAAACTATACATGATCTTGTTTAAACAATGCTCTTCTGTTTCAAAATATTACATTTTGCATGACTATATTTAGCTTTCCTGTTCATAGGTAATCGTTACATTTTAAGAAACTCATAGCTTGTTAGCTTCCAGGAACAAGGATTTCTAAACAAAGTAGTGTGTGGAAAAGCACTCTCCCCTGAGACGTGGGGTATGATTTGCAGCAAGATACTTGGCCAAGACTTGTTTGGGAAAGTAGGGTCTCTACAGGGACACACCCAGATCGTGTTAAAGGGAGCAGAGAAACAAGTTACAGAGGGAGGGGCAAAAAGAAACCCTAGTGGCAGCACTTAGTTAGAATAAGTGTTGCAGAGAGCGGTTAGTGGAGGTGTGACTTTCCAATGCTCAGCACAACCCTTGCTCTATCTTTTCATCCAAACAGGATGAGAATAATAGAGTGAGCAGGAGAAGGTGAAGGAGCAACATGTTTTATCTTCTCCTAGGAAAATACAAAAAAACAAAGGAAGAAGAAAGGAAGGAAGGAAAGGAGAAAAAGAAAGAAGAAACAAAGGAGAAGGAAGAAAGAAAGAGAGGGAGAGAGAAGAGAATTGAAATTTTTTTTTTTAATTTTTTTTTTAACGTTTTATTTATTTTTGAGACAGAGAGAGACAGAGCATGAACGGGGGAGGGGCAGAGAGAGAGGGAGACACAGAATCGGAAGCAGGCTCCAGGCTCTGAGCCATCAGCCCAGAGCCCGACGTGGGGCTCGAACTCACTGACCGAAAGATCGTGACCTGAGCTGAAGTCGGACGCTTAACCGACTGAGCCACCCAGGCGCCCCGAAATTTTTAAAAATATTATCTCACTTAATTTTTGAAGTAGGAATTACTGTATCCATTTCCTAAAGGATAAAAATTGAGG
The DNA here is from genome assembly GCF_028018385.1 of Neofelis nebulosa. Taxonomy (NCBI): domain Eukaryota; kingdom Metazoa; phylum Chordata; class Mammalia; order Carnivora; family Felidae; genus Neofelis; species Neofelis nebulosa. Next base: position 93,043,455 of record NC_080786.1, read on the forward strand.
TTTTGAGGGGCGCCTGGGTGGCGCAGTCGGTTAAGCGTCCAACTTCAGCCAGGTCACGATCTCGCGGTCCGTGAGTTCGAGCCCCGCGTCAGGCTCTGGGCTGACGGCTCAGAGCCTGGAGCCTGTTTCCGATTCTGTGTCTCCCTCTCTCTCTCTGCCCCTCCCCCGTTCATGCTCTGTCTCTCTCTGTCCCAAAAATAAATAAAAAACGTTGAAAAAAAATTTTTAAAAAAAAAATTGAGGTTTTGAGAGATTAAGCTACTTGCCCAAGGACATAAAGCTAGAAGTGGACTAACCAAAAGTTAAACACACAATTTTCTCTAATTGCTACTCGTTATGCTAAAGGCCACTGTTAGGGGGCTGAACCGTGGCCTCCTGCCGCGTCCTGCAATATCTGTGTGGTGAAGTCTTAACCCCCTGTACCTCAGAATGTAACTTTGTTTGGACATAGGATTTTTACAAAGGTAATCAAGTTAAAGCAAGGTCATTAGGGTGAGCTCTAATCCGACATGACTGGTGTCTATAGAAGGGGGAAATTTGAAGACAGACACACACAGAGCGAAGACAGAATAGCGACATAAGATGGCCATTTACAAACTTCCCTCCTAGCCCTCAGAAGGAACGAACCCTGCCAACCTTGTTTCCAGACTTCTAGCCTCCAGAACTGTGAAACAATACATTTCTGTTGTTTAAGCCACCCAGTTTGGGGTAATTTGTTATAGCAACCCAGCAAATTAATGCAGTAACTCTATAGTAGGGATTTAATCAAGAAAGCAAAAAACACAGTTGTGTTTTTTTTTAATAGAATTAACCTGAAGAAACTGGCTAAGCAGGTGTTGGGGACTGGAAGATAAAGGGGGAATACTGAGGGAACATAGAATTGCAGGAAGCAGCTACCATCCCTAGGGCTAAGGGGGAAAGGGAAACGTTCGGGGTTGTCAGAGTCTAGAAACTTAAAGGACAGGCTGCTGACCTGGGGCTGAGACCTGGGGGTTGCCTGTCAGTGTTGGTGTCTCCTGAGCTCACTGGGGGAACACTGACATCTCTAAGCAGAGGAGACCAGCTGGCTAGGGCTGGTGTCTCCAAGGTTGGCTTGGAATTGTAAGAAAAAATGGGAACTAGAACCAATTAGCATCAACAGGGTGAAGAACCTTTCTTAGGTGACACTGACAGGAACAGAAAGCAGAACAGTCCCAAGAATCTCTTCCAGCCTGCCAGTCTCCCTTTAGCATCCTTCAATGTCACAATGTCATAGGGAGCCAGCTGGCCAAGAAGAAATGACATCTCCCTTTTTATAAAGTTCTAGATGATCTTCCTTTAAAAGGACCCTGCTTACCACCCCTTCTTTCGTCCCATTACCAGTCACCCTAAAGTTTGGCGAAGCTTACCTGCAACATCTAGCATACCAGCACTTTAAAAATGTCCTAAAATACATTTATTATCACATTCTTCTCCCCAAAAACCTTTAGTGACTCACAATTGTCTCTATAACCCTATTTTCTCTCAACCTTCATCTCAGCCCTCACTCGCAATGGTTTCACTCATCCCTATCAAATGCCCTTTCTCACTCTCCACATGCTCTCCATAAGCCCTTTCTCCAGCCCATCCCCCTCAATCTCAGCAGTTGAGATCATTTGTCACCAAGAAAATGAGCTATGAGACAGTAACCACTCAACCTCTCCCTCCTCTACCTCTAAAACTTACTACTACGTCCGTGACATTCCTCTTTTCCACCTGTCCCAGAGGAAAAGCTTGCAGCCCTCCTGCAGTCCCAGGCTAACTCATCACCTGTGTGAGCCTCAAACCCAATTCCTCTTCCTCCCCCAGTCCTTGCTCTCTTATCTATTTTTATCATCTCACCCTCTCTGGGAGCTACTTCCTTCCACCTATAAGTACATCCAAGTCTGCTCCCATGCAAGAGAAGGCTTCCCCCAATCTGGCTCCCTTGCCACAGTCATCCACGTGTGTCTGTCTGGCTTTTCTGTCACTCCTCCACCCACGCACGCTGGCATCTGCCACTATCACTCACTTAAACGCCCTCCATCAAACTCAGCAATGACCAAACTACCAAATTCATCGCGGACTCTTACTTAACCCCTTGGTAGATTTTATGATGTAATTCTTTCCTGGTTAAAAATTAATACCTAGGCATTATAGACATTTTGGGAAATTCCAGAAGAATAAAATAGAGTAAAAAGAAAGTTTTGAGGGGTTCTGAGAAGCTATGAGTCACATGTGAGAGAACCAGGGTTCTTGGAGTGGAGCACTGAAAAAATAGGAATTAAAAACAGTTCAGAGGACACAAAATATTTACACCAAAATCTTGACTCTTGACAGTCTTTGGAGAACAGTTGTGGATAATCCAGCACTCTGAACACCTAATGCTCATCTTTTCAACCACCCAGACATTTGAATGTTAGCACATAGGGCTAAAAATCTATTTTAAAAATAACATGCTTCCCCCTGCTCTTTTCCAGCAGAGAATACCAAGGTCATGATAAGGTCATGATAAAGTGAGCAGAAATAGTAATAGAACTATATTTGTTTGCTTTCTGCCTATTACATGCCAGGCCCATGCTGGGTATTTTATATATGCAGCCTGAATGTAACCTCATGTAATTTTCACAGCTCATCTGTTTTATAGATAAGCAAACTGAGGCTCAGAAAAGTGACAGTTTTAAACTGCAGCCCATCTTCTAGGTGGAAGAGCCTAGATTTACCAGAAGGCTTATGTTTTTTCTGCTATCCCAACCTGCCTGCCCAGAGAGAAGAGCACTGGGGTCAAATCTGTGTCTTCCTGCGGACCTTGGAAAATCTGCTGGACTACTCTGTGACTAAATTATAAAGCCTCAGGTGGGCTTTTTTTTCAGTATAATGAAGATAACACAGAAGATGACTTTCGGCATTTGGATTTCAAAATAGTCTTTGTACTACTTTTCTAGGGCCACCATAACAGAATACCACAGATTGGGTGGCTTAAACCCCAGAAAATTACATTCTCATGCTTCTGGAGGCTGGAAATCCAAGGTCAAAGCACTAGCAGGTTGGGTTTCTTCTGAGGCCTTTCTCTTTGGCTCCCCAATGGCTCTCTTCTCACTGTGTCTCCGTGGCCTTCTCTGGATGTGTGCACACCCCTGGGTTTCCCTATATGTCCTAATCTCCTCTTAAAGGAACATCAGTCAGATTGGACTAGAGCCCACCTTAATAGCCTCATTTTAACTTAATCACCTCTTCACAGACTCTATCCCTAAATACAACTACATTCTGAGATTAGGGCTCTAACATATGAGTTTGGGGAGGGGGGATACAATTCAGCTCATAACAGTCTTTGCAAAAAAAAAAAAAAAAAAAAAAAAGGAGTTTTGGGATCACAAAGCCTGACTTTTCATTTTGTAAAGTTAATGACCCCAAAAGGCATAAAATCATGTCACACTATTATTATTAAGTCACTTGATTAAACTATGAATCCCATATTTCATACTTGGATCAGATTCCTCTGAATGCTCGCTGAGCGCTATGACACTTATCATTTACAGTACTGGTTACAGGAAGAAATGAGAAATTTAAGACACGTTATCTTTACACTAAAGTCCCCAGACGGCATTGACGTTTGAAATGTTTGTGCCTGATTTTTGTTGTATTCTGACTCCTCTGTTGCTCTCACGCAACTGCAGTCTTTCCTCCTGTTTGCAATATACAACCAGATCCTTCTGTCAAGTACTAACTCCAGCCCAGCCTATAAACTGGATAACAGAGGGTTTGAATATGTAAATAAAAGCAAATAGGCTTGCTTTGAGGGCTTGCGGGCTTGCCTATGAATGAACTCTTTGATGTGTGGTTTATGTGAAATCTGTTTTGGTAACCTAGAGGTTTTGCTTGCTGCCTCCTGTCTCCAGTGGTGTTTAGATTGTTGAGGCTGCCCCATCCAACCCAAATTTCGGGGAAGATGACACGTTACCATATAGTAGAATCTCAGCAAGGGGAAGTCTTTTACCTTTCCATAGAGGAGAACCTTGACATTGGCAAAGGAAACTCTGGGATCTACTTAAGTCCTCCAATTCATGAATACCACATTGGCATATAGAATAGGTAATATAACCTGATACGTTCTCCTCTTATCCACTCTCCACACTTTGTTATGTCCTTTAACCAGACTCCATTTGACCTAGACCTGAAGTTGTCATTGCCTCAGGGTAGGCTTGTTTCAATAAAATGCAAATAACAAAGTCAGTTTTCAGCTTTTGTGTTTCACAACAGGCTTTTCAGGAAAAAAGCATTTTGAGATCCAAAAGCTTAGCCCTTAGATATCAAAAGCTAAAACCCAAAAAAGATTCAGGGCATAAAATCATGCCATATTATAAATTATTAAATTGTAAATTTCATGTTTCTAAAAGAGCAATATAGAAAGTCTTTCTTTGTTAGTTCTGGAGAGACAACCCTTATCACTTTTACTCTAGGAAGATCACTAGGGAGCAATCATTCCAGGGTAAGTATTCTTGTGCCACTTAGCACTATCTCTGAACAGCCCCAAATACTTCAAGTACAACTAAAAGTCACATGCCAGATAAAGAGAGGTTATCCTTTCCTTAAGAAGGTGATGGTGTTGGAATGAAACCATCCTTTCTAATCACAGTCCTGCCTCAGCCAAGGACATGTGAATGGAAATCTCTGAAGTGTTTAGCCAGATGGCAGATGGTGTGTTCTCCCACCCTAACTCTGTGTTAGGGGCAGCCACAAGAACATCCTAGACTAAGCCTTGTCCATGGAATACACTTCTGATTATCCTCATCCTTGCAGAGTCCCAAAATGTTGACTCAGGATATATTTAGTTTATAGACAACCAGGACGCCTGGGTGATTCAGTCAGTTGGGTGTCCGACTTTGGCTCAGGTCACGATCTCACAGATCATGAGTTCGAGCCCCACGTTGGGCTCTGTGCTAACAGCTCAGAGCCTGGAACCTGCTTTGGATTCTGTGTCTCCCTCTTTTCTCTGCCCCTGCCCCCCCATCTCTCTCTCTCTCTCTCAAAAATAAACATTAAAAAATTTTAATCTGGGGCGCCTGGGTGGCGCAGTCGGTTAAGCGCCCGACTTCAGCCAGGTCACGATCTCGCGGCCTGTGAGTTCGAGCCCCGCGTCAGGCTCTGTGCTGACAGCTCAGAGCCTGGAGCCTGTTTCCGATTCCGTGTCTCCCTCTCTCTCTGCCCCTCCCCCGTTCATGCTCTGTCTCTCTCTGTCCCAAAAATAAATAAAAAACGTTGGAAAAAAAAAATTTTAATCTACAGACAACCTGATAAATATACTATACTCCCACCTCGGAGCCTGATTTGGAAGCTGGGGTTGAATATTGCCTCCCACTGAATCCATGATGATGCTTCAGCCCACCTTTCAAGTCTGGTTTGGGCCTCCCAGAGCTCAGATTTTCAGGGTCTATTCTCAACTTCACAGCCCCTACTGGCAGTCTTGTCAAGAGGAAAACTTGCTCCAGACCACCCTGGGTTCATCCTGCCTGGCATTGTATGTGCCAAGGACATGAGAGTTATGTCATAAGAAATTATCACTCTCTTTCTTGACATCCATCTCATAGGAGAGGAAATAGTCCCAACATATTGAATCTTTTCCGATAACTCCTTGTGACTCAACCATGCAGATAGTTTTTGAAGTGTTTCTTAAGCTTACTTATGTTTTCTATTTTTGAGGGAGTGAGGTGTGTTCTGAAACTTCCTTTTTGCAATGTAAGGTACTACTTCCTGTTATTGACCTAAAATCTACCCTTCCAAGTTTCCTTGGATGCCTGTAGTACAACTATTGTCATTTCAGTTGCCAAATCCCTGTATAAAGGGAATATTTACCCTTGTGTTAGTTAGGCTCATCCAGACTGCTAGGAAAAGACACACTCCTATTAATGAAGGAAATGTGTTCATTGCAAGGATACAATAGAATGTGTACCATCATCCATCTTGACCATAGACCTCCAAGACTGAGGAGCACACCAGGTTTCAGAGAGACCTGGAACAGTTACTCGACATTGTTCTCACTCAGTCTGAACATTAGTCACCCACTTTTCCTTTGTCCATCTAGCATCTATTATTCTAAGAACGGTGGCTTTGATCATTTTGTCACCCTCTACTGTGTAGTTCCCGTTACTGGTCAGACTCTGTGATCTTGGTCTCTGTTATGTCTGACTATACCTCTTCCTTTTGACTCAAAGAGAAATCCCTTATTCCATTATTTATGGTCAGGATAGTAGGGTAAACACATGGCACATAAGTACCATTTGAAAGAAAGCTGGGGGCATTAAAGATATTTGAGTCTACATGGTATATCTCCTAATTTTTATTAATACGTTCTGTTTTATTTTTTTTTAATTTTTTTAACGTTTATTTATTTTTGAGACAGAGAGAGAGCATGAACAGGGGAGGGGTAGAGAGAGAGGGAGACAGAGAATCTGAAACAGGCTCCAGGCTCTGAGCTGTCAGCACAGAGCCCGACGCGGGGCTCAAACTCACGGACCGTGAGATCATGACCTGAGCCGAAGTCGGACGCTCAACCGACCAAGCCACCCAGGTGCCCCAATATGTTCTGTTTTATAATGTCATGTTTTCCGTAATGCAGAAAATGCTATGGCCACTGGTAAATTGTGGAGATTAAAGAGTTACCATAGCAAGTCTGAGACTTCTATCCTCAGAAATCCTTGACCACAAGGTTGGTCCACAGCTGGCTTCAAAACACTTGGATTTCAGGAGGAACCTCATCATCCCCAGAAATAACGAGAGTGGTTCAAAGAGTTGGGCTATCCTGAACACTTGCTTTCCTTCTAAGAGTCTGGACTTCTAGTATGTACTAAGCAGAGAGTGCCTCCATGACTGCCCCAATAAAAACAGTAGGCACTGAGTCTCTAATGAGCTTTCCTGGTAGAAAACATGCCATACATATTGTCCTAAGGACCAACTGGAGGAATTAAGTGCATTCTGTGTGAATCCACTGGATGACTAGAGTGGACTCTTGGAAACTTGTAAACTTGTACCTGGTTTCCTCTGGTCTCTTCCCCACATGTTCTTTACTTTTTACTGCTGTTGCTTTGTATTCTTTCCCTGTAACAAATGATAGCCATGAACACACGTGTATGTTCAGTCCTATGAGTTCTTCTAGTGAATCATGAAATCTGAGAGTGGTCTAGGGGATCCCCAACACACAGTCAATCAGGTCCAGAGATTGTCATTCATTTTGGAGTAGAACCATTTCCTCACATAAAAAAGCCCATGGCTGGTGCATAAAAAACATAGTCTCTTCTCTGCAGAGATATTGCATCCTTTTTCCCCATACATCCATCACAGCTATTTAAGTCAGTAAGTTGAAAGAGTCAGCTTTCTTTGGACATAGCCATAAGTGACTAAAAATTTAATGAAGGCAGAGAGGAGGCATTGAGGGGGCAGACCCAGCTGGAGGGGGTGTCGAAGTAACATCTCTGGTAGGCTCAATCTGAGTGGTATTCAGCAGGTTAATGGCAGCATTTCTATTTACTATGAAAAACCAGTAAAAGTAAGTATTTTCTGCCATGTTCCCACATTCTTAATGAGCCAAATTATTCTACTGAATGACCTTCAGGTGCAGATCACTTCTTTTAAACAGCTGCATTTATTCACTTCCATTTTTAGCTTTTGCTGGTACATTAAAAATAATACCTAGGGTCTGAAAGAAGCCCAGCCATTGCTTAAAAGTGCTCAATTTACTCCTGGGGAGTAGCCCAGGCCCTGGGAGAATCTCAGTAGTGAGGTTTTATGATAAATGTCAGTGATTATGCTGATAATAGAGTGTTCCACCAAAACTAGTCAGGGGAAGGCAGTTTCTTTTCCAAAGCATTAAAAAAAAATTAAAAAGCATAAACTGCTTTCTACAAAGCCCATGGCTAGTGCATAAGCATCCTGTTCCTTCTCTCAAGAGTGGGAGATGAAGTAGAAGAGAGAAAGAAGAGAGAGGGAGGGAATTGGAGGAGGAGGAGACTAACATGAAGAAAGAGAGGGACATGAAATGGCCAGAGAATGAGGAATGACTCTCTTCAGCCTTGGGCTCTGGCCATGAAAAACCCTATCCCCAGGGATCTTCTCCAGAGAGCCCCAACCATTCCATAACCTGATGCTGCCAATTAACTTCACGGTGCTTCATAGTGCCAGTGAGGCCACCCTCTTGTCCAGCCTAGACTGGTTGCACTCTGACTGGAACCTATGGGGGAGGGCCCATCATTCTGATCAAACACGTTGCTTTCCCATTCTCCACATAAATTCCAAAGGCAGTTGTTTACTTCTATATCTGGATTAGTGGAGGGAATATCCAATGCCCCACATCTCAGGGACAAGTCTGTTTTTCTGCCCACAGCCCTACATGTCCTCATGGTGTCCCAGGCTGGGAAAGACCCCAGGGATCTGGCCTTGCAGTAGGTATTTGTTGTTTTAGTCTTCCTGGTTCCCCTTCTTTGAAAAACCTCCCCCATACTATGTGGTTTGTGAAGTTACCAATCGGAGTGTGCTGCCTGCTATAGGGATGGTTTCATGACTCAAATACAGCCAACCCCAGGACCTCCACCTTGTCAATGTCCTTTGTCCCAGAGGGAGAGGGCACATGACACAAACAGGACCGATCAGAATCCTTCTCTGGGTTGGGTGTATGGACCTTGGGAAAATAAATGCTCTCTTCTTGCCAAGGTTCCCAAGCTGAGAGGATGCAATTTTGGGACTCGCACTAGCCATCTCCTCAGCCATATGGAGAGACTAAAACTGCAGAATAAGCTGAGAGTCTAATGAGACAGAGAGAGAGAACTTACAGTATTGAGTCCTGTATTCATTTCCTGGGGCTGCTGTAAAATATTACCACAACCTCAGTGGCTTACAACAACAGAAATGTATTCTCTCCCAGTTCTGGAGTCCAGAAAACTCAAATTCAGGTGTCAGCAGGACAGCGCTCCCTCTGCAGACTCAGGGAGAATCTGTTCCTTGCCTCTTCCTGCTTCTGGTGGCTGCCAGCATTCTCTGGTGTTCCTTGGCTTGTAGCTGCACCATTGCAATCTCTGCCTCAGTCTTCATGCTGCCTTCTGAGTGTGTGTCTCCTAACCTCCTATAAGGATGCATGGAATTGCATTTAGGGCCCACTTGGACAATCTAGGATAAGCTCCTCCTTTCAAGATCCTTATAAGGTGTGCCATGTAAATCTCTCTCTCTCTCTCTCTCTCTCTCTCTCTCTCTCTCTCTCTCTCTCTTTCTCTCTCTTTTTCCATGTAAGGTAACATTTGCAGGTTCCAGAGATTAGGAAGTGAATATCTTGTTGAGGATGGAGGAGCATTTTTTTTCCTGCCATAAATCCCATCCAAGTCCCTGAGACCTTAGTTCCAACACCACTTCCTGTAACCCCATGTATCCTCACCAGCCAATAAGTTTCCTCTTGGCTTCGGCTCGTATGAATTGAGTTTAGTAATTGCATTAAAGATGTCTTAAATAACCTACACGCCCATGTCTGCAGCAGACTGGGAATGGAGGAGACAGCCCATTGCTGCCAGGGATTGTTTTCAACTGTGACCAAAAACAAACAAACAACAAAAACACAAAAACCTAGCTTAAGAGGCTTGAGCCAAAGCAAGCAGACAATAAAGCCAAAAGTTTGGGATTAAGGGTGCCTGGGTAGTTCAGTCAGTTAGGTAAGTGTCCAACTGTTGATTTCAGCTCAGGTTGTGATCTCATGGTTCGTGGGATGGAGCCCATGTCCGGTTCTGCACTGAGAATGCAGAGCCTGCTTGGGATTCTCTCTCTCCCTCTCTCTCTGCCCCTCCCCTGCTCTTCTCTCTCATTCACTCTCTCTCTCTCAAAAAAAAAAAAAAAAAAAAAAACATTAAAAAAAAAGTCTGGGACTAATCAGGTTTGGCTCAATTGGAGGCCCCGATGATATTATTGGGCCCCATCTCTAAGGTTCTGCCACTTTCGGGTTGGCAGTATCTCAGGCTCCAGGAGGTAGCCTCCTGCAGCTTCAGACTCACATTGCCTTATCCTTGGGCCAGTGGAAGAGAGAGTTAGTAGAACAAAAATCTTGGAATTGGATCTCATTGGCCCATATGTCAATAAACACATAAATACTTAATAAACACTTTATTTCCCCAAGTTGCTAATGAAAACATCTTGTTACAGGTGTTCTCAATGATTAAACAAAACATCGCATGAATTTGATTAGTGTCACAATAAATCTGAATTCCAATAATAACTACTGTACTCAATTCTAGAAGTTTCTTTTGGGACTAAGTATGAGATTTGGTGTAACTTCTGTCAGATACCTACTCCTAAATTGTGATCAAGGGAAAGAAATGCACTGACTGGTTTATTCTCCATCATTGCTTTACCTCTCAGGTGGAAGGTAAGTGGGAAGGTAAGAGGGGAAGAGAAGTGGTACTCTACAGAGACACTGTATGGGTACCTGACGTGGAGTGAAAACGTGCTGGCTGCAAAAAGAATAGATGTGTGCTGAATATCATGACGATTTCATTATATAAAATTTTCGTGTTTAGCCAAATTAATAGGCCTACCAAGATCATGACAAGTAGACTGATTATCATACATCATGGTTTTGTGAATAAAATATGAAATTTTATAGCATCCATTATGGAGTTTTCAGAAATTAACTTGAAGGAGATTGTGCAGATCTAGCACCTGTAGACAGGGTGGAATAGACACGCATTTAAATTACTCATTGCTCTGCATATGTCAATAAACACATAAATATTTAATGAATACTTTATTTCCCTAAGTTGCCGATAAAAGCATCTTGTCACAGTTGTTCCCAATAAGTAAACAAAATGTCACAGTGAATTTGATTAGTGTCACAATGAATGTGACTAAAAATAATAAATATTGGACTCAATTCTAGAATTGTTCTTTTGGCCTAAGTGTGAGATTTGGTTTTCTGTAGCAATGATACGCAAATTTATGGTCATATAACTCCACAATAACAAAAAAACATACATAAAATATAAAATAACAAAATGAGTTCAAGATAAAATAATCAACATTGAAAGAACAGTTCATTTTGCTTATTAATGTTCAAAAACCCTTTTGCTCTCACTGGAAAAAATATTTAGTGAGACTGATGTTTTCATTTCATTTAGAAATATTTGCTTAACATTAAGCAAATTAGAGACAGATCTAACTGAAGGTCTAAGTCAAGTTTATTTTGATATTTGATTTCATGTCTGTCAGAGGTAGGGCACCTGTGTGGCTCAGTTGGTTGAGCATCTGACTCTTGATTTCAGCTCAGGTCATGATTTCAGGGTCGTGAGATCAAGCCCCACATTGGGCTCTGCTTGGAGCCTGCTTAAGATTCTCTCCACCTCTCTCTGCCCCTCCCCCATGAAATAAATAAATACATAAATAAATAAATAAACAAATAACTGTCAGATGTGACAAAGTTAACACTCTCTAATAGATTGAATTGTGTTTCCTCAAAAGTTGTATGTTGAAGCCCTAACCCCCAATATGGCTGTATTTGGAAACAGGGCCTTTAAGGAAGTAATTAAGGTTAAATGAGGTCAGACGTTAGTCCTAATCCCATAGGACTGGTGTCCCTATGAGAAGAGGAAGAGGTACCAGAGACAGATGCACACAGAGAAAAGGCCATGTGAGGACACAGTGAGGAGGTAGTCATCTGCAAGCCAAGGAGAGGGATTTATCTAGAAGCCAACCTTGCCAGCACCTTGATCTTGGACTTCCAGCCTCCAGAACTGCCTGAAAATAAATTGCTGTTGGTAGCCAAGCAGTCTGTGGTATTTGGTTGTAGCAGTCCTAGCATACCAATACACTCCAAATATATATAGAAATGTTGTCAAAATTTAATATTAAATTTGTAAGACTTTCTTGTAAGTTTCTGACTTAATGGCAAAAGACATGCCTTTAGGGGAAACAATTATCTTCTCGTTCTAATCAGGAATAGTAGAAATGGTACATGGAGGGGCACTCGGGTGGCTCCATCCATTGAGCATCTGACTATTGATTTCGGCTCAGGTCATGATCCCAAGGTTGTGGGATCAAGTCCCATTTCAGGCTCCATGATCAGTATGTGGAGTCTGCTTAGGATTCTCTCTCCTTCTCTGCCCCCTCCCCACTCATGATCTCTCTCTCTCTCTCAAGTTAAAAAAAAAATAGTCCGTAGAAAACAGTGTGAGACAAATGCACTCTTTGGTCAGTGTACACCATTGGAATTAGCAAAAAATCCAATAAATAAATCCATATATATGTAAAGATCAACAGGAAAAACAAGTATTCCAGCAAATTACTTCATGCAGATTTGCCAAAGAGAGAATGAAAATATAGATGTTTAAAATGTTTCTCATCATCTCATATTGGCTACATTCTGCTTCAATAATGAAAGAAACCAAGAACTGATTTGTTGTGAGCAACTAAAGAAAGCGCTACTAGAAAAGATACATTCTAAAGAATAAATGTCTTCTTGAGTGAAAGTATTTTCTGCAAGAACTGTGTGAGTGAAGGTGCAGAGGAATGGCTTCTTTGAATGCACAGAAGCATTCAGGTAAGGGGGCGCCTGGGTGGCGCAGTCGGTTGAGCGTCCGACTTCAGCCAGGTCACGATCTCGCGCTCCGTGAGTTCGAGCCCCGCGTCAGGCTCTGGGCTGATGGCTCGGAGCCTGGAGCCTGTTTCCGATTCTGTGTCTCCCTCTCTCTCTGCCCCTCCCCCGTTCATGCTCTGTCTCTCTCTGTCCCAAAAATAAAAAATAAAAAAATGTTGAAAAAAAAAAAAAAAAAAAAAGAAGCATTCAGGTAAAGTTTCACTGCTATGCTCACACATGAAATCCTTTGCTGCACCATTCACAACTGAGCTACTGCAACACACCCCTGGACCAGACCTGTAAAGCATGCTACAGGAAGATCCTGATGTGGTTAATTTTATAAATTGTATTTATATGTTATATGTTTATAACATATAGCAGATTATATGTAATACTTAGAAGTGATATGGGAAGTGAAATGATATGGGATATGGGATATGAAAAAAATATTTTAGACCACACTGAGGCTCACAGACTATCTTGGAACAGACACGGTAAATGTTGAACTTGAAAACAAATATTTGACATAAAACAGCACTTCCAAATTTGTTGTCTTTTTGTGTGATAAGCAGAATGCTAGCTATTCGATTTTTTTAATCCATACACAATCTACCACTTCAAGGAAATTTTGTGATGCTAATAATGAGTGAGAATGTAATTGCTTTTGTTTTGTCTATTTATTTATTTTGAGAGAAAGAGAGAGACAGAGAGAGAGAGAGGATCAGAGAGAGAGAGAACAGCAGGGAAGGGACAGAGAGAAGGAGAATGAGAATCCCAAGCAGGCTCTGCACTGTCAGCACAGAGCCCCACATGGGTCTCAATCTCATGAGCCATGAGATCATGACCTGAGCTGAAATCAAGAGTCTGATGCTGAACTGACTGAGCCACCCAGGACCCTAGTAATAGTTTTTAAAAATAAACTTGTGCTATGGAGAAAATATTCTGAAATTGGATATTCAGAAATGTTTTATCATTAGGTGAATTTGTTGTCTAAAACAGTAAAGATGCGCATCCATAAAAACTTTTAAAAAAAATTTTTTTTTTAACGTTTACTTATTTTTGAGACAGAGAGAGACAGAGCATGAACGGGGGAGGGGCAGAGAGAGAGGGAGACACAGAACCGGAAGCAGGCTCCAGGCTCTGGTCCATCAGCCCAGAGCCCGACGCGGGGCTCAAACTCAGGGACCGCGAGATCGTGACCTGAGCTGAAGTCGGAGGCTTAACCAACTGAGCCACCCAGGCGCCCCCATAAAAACTCTTATATATGCACAATTTAACAACTTCAACAGGGGTGCCTGGGTAGCTCAGTCTGTGAAGTGTCCAACTCAGTTTTCGTTCAGGTCGTGATCTCATGGTTAGTGGGATGAAGATCCGCATCCGGCTCCACCTCTCTCAGGAGCCTCCTTGGGATCCTTTCTCTCCCTCTCTCTGCCCTCCCACCACGCTCATGAGTGCCCACGTTCTCTCTCCCTCAAAATAAATAAATGTACATTAAAAAAAGAAATACATAAATAAATTAAAAATTTCAACCAAGATTTCCAGTCTGTTCAAAAATCTTCTGACAAAGAGTTCCAGGGGTTTATTTACTTATTTGTGAAAAATAGAGGGAAATTTTCTAAAGGACTGAATTGAGTATTGCATATCTTCAGATATCACCAGAAACAAAAAGGTAGATATTTGTCTTATATTCTGGATAGTTTCTGAAGTTCTTGTCAATCTTAAGTTTTTAAAAAAATTTTTTTTTAATATTTATTTATTTTTGAGAGAAAGAGAGAGACAGAGTGTGAACAGGGGAGGGGCAGAGAGAGAGGGAGACACAGAATCCAAAGCAGGCTCCAGGCTGTCAGCACAGAACTTGACATGGGGCTCGAACTCATGAACCATGAGACCATGATCTGAGCTGAAGTCAGATGCTTAATGAGCCACCAGGCATCTCCTAAGTATTTTTAACAGATATCTCAAAGCATACTTACTATGAAGTTATTACCAGTAATAATGAATGTGAATCCATATTTCAAATAGCCTTATTTTTACTTCTGAGTTTGTTGACTGACTGATTGTCAGATTTGATCAGGTTATTGTTTTTACCTTGTTTATGTGGAAGACAGCTCTTCTCATATGTAGCAAACATGTCAGCTCTGCCCTTTTCTTATTAATAGGAAAAATCTTTATCCTCAATTTATGGTTGCAAAGCCAAAATGTTTCTAATCTAGTTTAATTAAAACTGAATAGTATAATATGTAAATCCATTTAAGTGGGCACACTGCAGTGTATTACAATATGTTAAAAGGAACTAGCTGCTGTCAGTCCCTTTATGTAGGAGAACGCCCACTCTCCTCATGGCACTTGGCAATGGAGTATAACTCATGACTGTCTGACATATGGATTAAATATGGGTGCCAGAGTCTATCTATTTGTTTGCAAGTCAATTTCTATTTTTGGATTAGAAATAAGTAAAAATAGAAGTTCTAGTATTCTTTTCTCATGCCCTCTGGGGACCCTACACCCCACTTAGGAGAGTACTGGTTTCATAATGTGGGTTGGTGATTTGTTGCTGCGGTGGATACTATTTGGCTAGTTCCAGCATTCAATTGCTTCTTTTCCTGACATTAGCCTGATTTTCTTTTGGGTCAGTCCTCGTTGGCTTAAGCCTATCAGCCCAGCCCAGCCCCCCAGTCATAGTGATCAGCATGAGGATATCAAGAAACTGAACTACACTTTAAAAAGCATGAATTCTAGGACTTTTGTAGCAGCTCCCAAAAGAGGCTTTCTCCTTCATCCAGATGGTGAGATCCAAGGGGCCAGCTCTATAGCCAGTTTACCACCCTCAGAGCATAGACAGGAACTCCAAGGAGCCACTCTGTGAAACCCAGGGATGGAATAAGATTGTTTTAAGGTAAAAGAGAGAAATGGCAAGATATTGGATCCTTAATGACCTTATTTGAGCTCCTGGATGAAATCCTTCCTGAAGCTTAACCTACCCCCTGGATCTCTCAGCTATATGGCCAATAAATTCCATTTAGTTGCATAAGTCTTTTATTTAAGTTAGCTTCTCTATTACCGGCAACCAAAAGAATTCCTCACTGATATAATTGTCAACTTCTTCATACAGTTTGTTTTGTTGTTACTATTTTGGTTTTTGTTTGTTTGTTTGTTTATTGTAGAGAGTTACATTAATCATGTATTGTAGCACAGAATTATCATCAGTACCTGCAAGGACCTTCTATTGAATTACTCCCTTAGTAGCACACAATACTTATACACTTAGGTATGAGGCACAATTATAAGTAATTTACACATATTAACACATTTAATCTGTACAATCACCCTATGGAATCAGTACCATTATTATCCCCATTTAACAAATGGGGAAACTGAGATGCAGAGAGAGTACATAACTTGCCCGGGGTTACACAGTAAGTAGTAAAGCCAAGATTTACTACCAATGTACATTTGAACCAAGACAATGTGGCTTCGAAACCCATGCTCTTAATCACAACAATACACCAGAAAGACTGCACTACCCACATGCTAACATTTAGCATTGTTCAACTTTCTAATTTTTGCCTCTGTGATGATTGTAAAGTAACATCTATCACTTAATGTATAACTTAGACGAATTACTTAAACCGCCTTTGTCTCAATTTCCTTACCTGTGAAATGAGGTAATAAAATAATATTGATTTCATAGGATTGTTGTGCAGTTTAAAAATTTTTTTTTCAACATTTTTTATTTATTTTTGGGACAGAGAGAGACAGAGCATGAACGGGGGAGGGGCAGAGAGAGAGGGAGACACAGAATCGGAAACAGGCTCCAGGCTCCGAGCCATCAGCCCAGAGCCTGACGCGGGGCTCGAACTCACGGACCGCGAGATTGTGACCTGGCTGAAGTCAGACACTTAACCGACTGCGCCACCCAGGCGCCCCTGTTGTGCAGTTTAAATAATACCAGTGATTTTGAGCATCTTTTTTCTACTTGTTGGCTATTTGAGATTCCTGGTTTGGGAACTGCCTGTTCATAACCTCTGCCCATTTCAAACTGAGTTTCCAATCTTTTCCTTACTGATTTGCACGAGTGTGTATGTATGTGAATGTATATGTATATGTATATGTATATGTATATGTATATGTATATGTATATGTATTTGTATATGTGTATGTATATGAATATGTAATGTATATGTACATTTCAGTTATGAGTTCCATGTCAGTTTTAGATACTGAGTATCTCTTTCTAATCTTTCATTTTTTCTATAGTGCTGTTGATTGAACAGGAATTTGTAATTTTGATACAATCAAATCCATCGATTGTGCCCCAAACGTGGAGAGGTTAAAGATATGAAAAAAAAAAAAAAAAAAACCTGGTTATGCCCTAAGCATCTTAAAATCTAGCTGGAGAATCAAGAACAATAACTACACGAACAAGTGTTAAACATCGTATAACAGTATGCAATGAAATGCCAAGTTGTAAGGCTATATAACCAACTTTTAACCTTGGAAAAATAAACAAATGTTTCTGTGCTTCAGTTTCCTTATTTGGAAAATGGAAGCAATAAAAAATACCTTTCAGTTTGTTGTGATAATTAAATGAGACATGTTGAATGGCTCAGTAGTACCTAGTATACAGTACCAACCGCAGCTCAGATACAAAGCAGATCAATGAAATAATAATGGCTACCATCCATAGAGGTCTACTACCTGCCAGGCACTTTCTATAACACACGGCATTTGCGTTGCTATCTGTCAGAGAAAGAAACCTCGATTGCTAGATTCCAAGAGCTTAAGTAATTTGAGGTCACACAGCTAGTAAGTGGTAGTCACCGCATAGAAAGCCAGGGTTGTTAGACCTCAAACCTCATATGCTCTCCCCTATGCCAAATTATTGTACGAAATGGTGCTAAAGAAGCAAAGAAACTTCACTTGGGTCCTGGGGAGAGAGAGACAGACTTTGACTTTGAAAAGACACAAGGAGAAGGAGAGGAAAGGAGATCATGCCAGATTCTGAGGGGATGCAGTGCCTGTGCAAGGATAAAAAGTATTGTGAGTTATTAGAGGGCCAAAACCTTTTACGCTGCAGTTCCCTTCAATCCTAGCACAGAGACCAGGACAGAGGGTGGGGAGACATCTATTCCCTACATCTCCTATTTCCATACCAAGGAAGCAGGAATGAGTTATCTGGTGAGCTTCAAAGAGGAATGATATATGTGTCGCCGTGACCCCTCAAGTTGGGGGAGCTGGCCTGTCCTAGAAATCATGTGTTTTCTGCTTTTCCAGAAACTGTAAAACTGCAGTCAATTTTACAAAAGCAGTTTTTCACAAGAGGGGACTCTCTGCATTGATAGATTGGCCCTCTATCAATCATTGAGGGGGTGTGGGGGACAGGTCTGGCTTCCCAAGGTTACACAAGCAAATTGTCCAATTCTGCTTATGACTGCCAGGTACTAAGAGAGCCGTTTAACATATTTTATTTAATTCTGGGGTGAAGTACATGCAGGTCCATTGTCCTGGCAGATCTAAAGGCATGGCCACCATTCTAGTGCCTGCCCAGGACAAAGTTGATATTTTCCTCCCTTCAGTCGGACTCCAGTGGCTACCTCAATGGATTGTGAACCTGTATGGGGAATATGGGTGTTGTCTGAAACCCCCTAAAACCACAACAGTAGGCTCTCAACAAGCCATGGTAGAAGAAAGAATATGAAAAGTTCAGAGGACAATGAGAATACTGGCCTGATTCCAGCAAAGGGAGTATAAGAAGTAGTTGAAGTAAGGTTACATAAATAGGTTGGTCCCACTAATGGAAGACCTACATGGAAGGGAGAGAGCTTGGATGCGATGTGGGTGAAGAGCGCTGAGAGTTTCTGAGGAGGGGAAGAGCCTAAGGAGGACAGAGTTTAAATCAGGTAGTGAAAATATGGCAATGCATTGCAGTGGAGACTAGGGGAGGAGAGCCTGGAGCTGGAAAGCAACCAGAGGTGGTTTCCAGATTTCCCCAGAGAGGGAAGAGGAGGTCTGGCCTAGGGAAGTGGCAATGTGAGTGGCAGTAAAGAGATGCACGTGAGATCTCAAAGGGAAAACTGCCAGACCTCGGAGGAAACCGGGGTCTGGGAAGAGGGGAAACGTTTGGATGGCGCTGCTCTGAAACAGATTGATGAGCAGGCCTGGTTACTGATAGGAAGTGGGGCTCAGCCTTCGGCACGTTAAAGCTGAGGCGTCAAGTGGATTTGCTTCTCAGCACCAGGGACACCAGACACAAGGTAGGAAAGGGGCCGCAGCTAGGAGTTTGGGGAGTCAACACCTTCAAGGAGGCAGTGTACATTTGAAGGCCCTTCGGAAGAAGTTGGTGGAGATGGGAAGTATGAACAGGGAGGGGACTTGGGATGACAGGGCTGGGAACAAGGGCACAGGTGTGGGAGCAAGGGGAGGGGGGCGGAAAAGAGGAGGGGGACACCACTCCTGGACCAGAGGGGAGGACGGGATGACGCTGCTGGCAAACGCTGGATTAAGGATCTTTTTAGCAGAGCAGGGCGGCTGCCACCTCTCCCCCAGGAAATCCACAGTTGAACCCAAAGCAGCCTTCCCCAGGCTGACCGTGTTCTGGGCCCTGCGCCCACTTCCTCGCACTCTCTCTGCCTGCCGCGAGTCCCTGGTCCCCGGGCCCGTAAGGGTCCCTCCGCACCTCTGGCTCTCTCTCGATCAGTCGTGGGGCGGGGGGAGAGGGGGCGGCTCCGGCTCCCCAGGCCGCAGGGCGCCTTTTCCGCCAGGTTCCCGCCCTGGAACCGGCCGTGAGCCCTCCGCAGCACCGCCCACCTGGCCACCGCCGCAGCCCGCGCCCACGGCCCGCCAGAGCTGCCGCAAGCCTACAGCCCCTCCCGGGGGTGGGGTTTCGGCCCCCCACCCCTCTCCGCCTTTGTTACAGCTTCCCCCCGGACGCCCCCTCTCTGCCTCTGCCCCCACGTCCTGGGGGCCAGAGGGAGAGGGGTTCGGGTGGCGCCGGGACGCACGCGGGCTCCCCAGAGCGAGGGGCGGGGAGGACGGAGCGGAGCCGGGAGCCGCGAGCCACGGGGGCAGCTGCTGCAGAAGGGGAGGAGAATGGGGAGGAGCTGGGGGGCAGGCAGTCGGGGAAGGAGGGGTCTTAAGGGGCGGCGAGCGCAGGTCGGATTTCCTCCGAGGCTGCCGATCGGCGGAGCTCCCACCTTCCCTTAGAGCTCGCTGCAGCCGCCCTGCCCCGCGCCCTCCGGAGACCGGGACCAGACCATGGTGAGAGCTGGGCGCGCGGCGCGGCGCGGGGCGCGGTGGCCCGACCCCTCTGGGCGCCCGAGGGTGGACGGGCGGAGGGGGCGACTCTGCGGGACCCGGAGAAGTTTCCGGGGTGGGCGCGGGGCCCGGCGCCTTCAGCCTCGCTCTTCTCTCTTCCTCAGATGTGGACACGCTGGCTCGCGCTCGCGCTGGTGGCGGTCGCCTGGGTCCACGCCGAGGTAGGTGAGCGGCCGAGGAGGTCCGAACTCGGGATCCGGGGCCACTTGGGTGTGCGCGCCTGGCGGGCGGGGAGTGCGTCTTGGGGATGTTCTCCCGGGGTGGGACTGGGAGTTTCCATGCGTGGGGTGAGGGGGGCGCTCCGAGCAGAAATGCTACTTAACGAAACTTAAACCTCCAAATCAGGAAAAGTAGTTTGGGCCGTAAGCGGGAGCCCCACCGCGGCTAATATGGAGGGAGAGTGGGGAGGGGGGAGAGAGGACGAGCTGGGTGGATTGGGACGGAGGCGGCGACAAGAGCAGCAGCCGAGTTCAAAAAGGCGCCTTTGAGTTCTTTCCTTCACTTAAAAGGAAATTGAGAATAGTTGGGGGCTTTTTGCTTCCAAGGCTGACTCCTTGGGGAAAGGGGCGGGGGGAGTCTCCAGAGATTCTTCTTTTAGGGCGGAGAGCCCTTTTTTTAAAAATCTTTTTTATAAAGTAAGTTCATGATTACCAGCATTTTTTTTTTCTTTCTTTGTAAAGTCCTCTCGGATTTTGTGTTCATATCAGGGCTATATAACGGCCTTTAAAAGTCTCAATTTTCCCTTAATCCAGCGTTGCGCAAGTGTAAGAGATCCATTGCTCTGCTCTTTGGGGGCTCCGCGTTTCCAGTCAAAGTATTTCAGCACTTTTTTGGTAATGTTTTCCTTTCAACTCCAGTGACCTTCCTGAGACACTACAAACAAACCAACAAACCCTTCACTCACAAGCCCCTCCATTAACTCAAAGGTTTATGGACAGAAAATAAACAATTCCAAATTCCCTGGGCTCTAGTCTCTCAAACAGTGAGGTCAGAAACCAAACATTTGATAATTATGGCAGGAAATGTGGAAGGAATTAAAAAGCATGAGGGAGAAGAAATGGAATGTACATTACAAAAGAAATAGCTCCCTGGTGGGTGGTTATTCTCCCTCTTTGAATTTTTTTCTTCATATTACAGTTTAGCCCCACCCTTAGCATCATAACTTGAGTCTGCCCAGAAAAAAAATCATAAAAGTATGCAAGGTCTTCATGATTAAAAAAAAAAAAAAATACACATACATTAAACTCTCACTTAATTTTCTATAGGTTGCACTGGAAACCCAAGCTGTTTTTACTCACAATGAAATAACAAACAAACAAAAATAGCTCCTGTTTACTGGATATCTACTTTGTGTTATAATAAAACCCCATTTTAATGATGGGAAAACTGAGTCAGAGGTTACATAATTTATCCAGTGCCCTAAGTTGTTAGATGGTAGGGATAGGGATTTGAACCCAGATAGTCTGGCATCATACCCCAGGTTCTTAACCTCTACCCACAAAAGGAGTTCATGTTTGGTGTCCCTCTTACACAGCACACATTGGGCTACATGCATCATTTCTTTTAAATCTTCCCCAACCTTAATAAGGTCAGCGTTGTTAACCCTATTTTATAGAGGAGGAATCAGGTTTAGGAGATTAGGTAACCTACTCAAGGTCACATGGCTAGTTATTTCTGAAGAAGGATCTAAATCCAGTTCCCTCAATGTTTGGGGGCCCATCTTGAACACCAGATCTGCTTCTCCTGCATTTTGTCTTCCAGGGTTTGAATTTGAGGGAGGATCTGTCTTCACTGGCTGATTTAACCCTAGTTAGGAACACCCTTCCATCCCTGCTGTGGCCCTCAAAAGGCAGCTGCAGCCCAATGATGGATGAAGTGAATCCCTGGTTGGTTTTATGGCCAGGCTTAGAATTGCCAGTTAGTGTGTGAAATCATTTAGTGAACTGGAATGCAGATGTGAGGTATGATGAGGCTGTTGGTTCCCAGACCACAAGACTGAAGGCTGAATGCTGTGTGGCACAAGGTCCAGGATCTATTCTAGGCAGCCTGTGCTACACCCCTCCCCCTCAGGAACATTGCAAGGCAAAGCTTTGCTCTCATAGGAAGCTCCCCCAGCAGCAATTTCCTGCTTGAGGTGGAAGAGCAAAGAGTACTCCCACCAAATTCCCAGCTAAAATCAAGAAGTGCTGAGGCATGAAAACTGGGAGTTGGTGCAGAAAGCAGGCTGTGAACTCGGTACCTGAGCAGTGAGGAGTAAGTATGATCCAGTTTGCATTTATTTCTTGGCTCCAGACTCTTAAGGATTATTTTTTAATCAATCCAATCTCTTGATGTCTGGCCTGAGTAACACATGGCAAGTTTTTAACCTGTGTTTAATAATAATATACCATTAATTATTAATAAAAAGGTAAAATAACCCTAGCAATTTATTTATTATTTTAAGCATTTTACTGTGTAATTCTGCTTGCAATAGAATTTTTTTCCTTGCTAGCTATAACAACATATAGCAAACATATACCAAATTAATGATATTTACAGCCTTTGTTGACACGAATCCACTTTAGTAGACTTTAGGGCTAACATTGTACAAATATTGTTGAATTTTTAAAAAATGACATTTAGAAAATAAACTTAGTTTCTTGGTGCTTTTTGGTTTAATACAAGTATAATTATTGAACTCAACATATATTTTTTTTTAATGTGATTACCTTACAAATCATATTGATATTACAAAAAGCCAAGCCTTTGCAGTAGTAGACCTCCAGAACTAGAGGTGTCCCAGATTTGGGAAAAGGTGGTTGTCATCATTATTAATGCCAGTCTATAAATCCTGTTTGGCTAGATTCAAGAAACTATTAACAAATCTCATTAAGGAAAGTGTTATATTTTGAATGTCTTCCATGGTTTCTTACTTGGCACCACTTTTTTTTTTTTTTATTGCTTCCTCTCATTCTTACTTTCTTCTTGTCTTAATACCCTTATTCCTTTTAGCAGCCTCCCACAAAATTCTGCCCCATCCACATGAGCTCACTTCTGCGCTTCTTTTTATTTCTGTTTGAGGGGATGGTGGGGAGTGTGGCACAAGTCTGTTGAAGACTATACATTAACATCTGTATGGATGAGGAATGGGGGGGATGGGTCAAAGCAGCTTGAGGGAGTGCTTCAACTGACAATTACACAGCTACCCCTTTTTTAGATTCTGTTGAGAGGGGGCTGTGTGGGCTCATTCATTCCTCCTCACCCATCCCCCTCCCACTGAGAATTCTAACAGTTCAGAGAGGTGTTGATGGAGACTGGGAAAGTTTGACAATCCAGGCATTAGGGCATGTGCCCTTGACTCTGAATAAGTGGATCTGAGTCTAACATGGCAGGCTGGAGGGAGTCCTGTGGCCCAACTGCCTGCTCCTGAAAGACCGCCTTAGTGAGCACCTAAGCACACTTCCACTCTGTGTGTTTATGGTGGTTATCTCTGCTTGCACTCTGATTGCCAGCATTCCAGGTCTATAAATTCATCATGATAAGTCACATGTACGGGGGACTCATTCACAGATCAGAATGCTCATTTCAGTAGGGAAAAACTTGACCCATGAACTGCGAATATATCACTTAAGATAATAGTAAAAATAATAACAATTACACAGATGGATGAGAAGATTATTAGGTCTTTGTCCCTCTGATGCCAGATTTCTCATTTACACCCTATTATCAAAATGCAAGTTAATCAACCACCAGGGGTTTTATTGGCTGATGTGGGATCTCCTCTGTATCCTTCAGAATTATCCTAATGGTGGATTTAGGGAGGCCTACAGTCTGGCCCACATCCTCTGACTGCTTCTTGGAGCTGCAGCAGAACTACGATTTTAATATCCATCTTGCACATTAAGCACTAAAATAATATCTTGTTTCCTTATTCATTGGCAAATAAACTACTTGCTGTGATTCTAAAGACCACTATTGGAAATTAGACTGTTAAAACATAGCAGGGACTCTGCTTGAATAGTCAAAACAGATGGGCAAGCACCCTGCAAACTGAGCCCCTGGCCACCGAAAATGTCTTTAGAAGGAGGACATATTCATTTCCCATAGAGGTCCCTGGATTGGGTGATGGAAAGCGCGAGTCCCTTCCCAGGCTCAGAGGAGCTAACTGGGGAGGAACTGTGAGGTGGAGATCAGGAGGCATGGGCTGCAGTGGATGTAATGTCCCAGAGAAGAAAATAAAGTCTTCAAAGTCAGTGAGTTAGAATGATGTGTTTCTAGGAGAATAGAGAAAGTAAAGGATGGACTGTAAATACCAGTGGTCGCATATCATGAATTGAAAATGTCAGTATTTGTTTTCCTACTCTTCAAGTAACCGGACATCGAGACAGAATTTCTAGCAGCCACAAATAGAATTAACATAATGACACCAGATATTGTAGGGTTGAAAAATACCTTACACTTAGATGGATTCATTTTGTAAAGCCAGGTTTTTAATGTCCTATAGGTCAAATGCATAATTTTCTGTAAGGTGCCATCTCCTGGTGCCTGTAACTTTGGCGTGGGGGCAGGGGGCGGTTCTCTAGGGTTGAGTCATCGACAGCATGGGTCTTCTCTTCACAGGGCCCATCAGGCAGTATCCCCACAGGCCGAGCATGCCCTACACACAGGGCCGAGTCATGCATAAAGTGCAAGACATGGTCTCTGCCCTCATTACAGTATAATGATGGGCCAGATGCCTTAAACTGTGGCAGTTGTAATATTATTATAACTATATGATGAACAAGTATCTGTACAATTATAATTATTGCTTTTTTATATTAGCATAGGGCTTCCCTTGATTTTTAAAGTATTTTTACATTAGCACAATGCACAAATCTTTAACGTAGAGTTTGATGAACTCTTACATCTGGATATACCCATATAGCCAGGACCCAATCAAGGCTGAGGAAGTTGGTGCAGAGAGGAGGCTGTGAACTCCTGGTGTGTGGAAGCAGTTACAATGAAAAAAGTGAGGAGTAGATACGATCAGAGTTACATTTTATCACTCAGGGATCATCATTTAATTAGTGTACTCTCTTCATGTCTGGCCCAGTAACATTTGGCAAGCTTTTAACTTATGTTTCAACAATACACCTTTAATAAGTAATGAAAAAGTAAATTAACCCTCTCCATATGATGATTGCAATTTGGATATTATTTTAAGCATTTTAGCTTATAGTTAGCAGTGTTTATAGCAGAAAATTGATTTTCTTGTTAACTATAAGGACATATAGCAAACACAGTTAAATACAGTCTTTTTTAACATTAATCCATTTTAGCAGACTTTGGATCAGCTTTAGGGGAGCTGACTTGACTATTTTGTAGATGGATATTCCAGGGCTCAATATAATCTACACTGAGAAACTAAATCAAGGAAAGAAACTCAAATAGTTCTTTTTGATCACTTTGCCCTGGCCATTATTACTTTCAAAGGGACTACATAAGATGTCTATTACATTATTTATGATGGCTAATACTTAAAATTTACTACATATCCAACAGTAGGGGAAGAGTTAAGAGTTAACAACAATATGTGCCACTAAAAGTTATGTTTACAGAAATTTTTAAAGCTCTGGCAAATGATTGTGATTTAATTTAAAAGGCAGAACGCCCTCCACTCTATGCCTTATTCTCACAACTGTGTACAGAGAAGTGTAACAAAATCTTAAAATCCATCTTGAGGATTCTTGTGATCCCTTTCCTTTTTTCAGGAGGAATTTACCGTCCTAATATATGCTCTTTTATTTAAATAAACATGTTGAGCTATTTTCTGATAAAATATGAAAAGATAATATGCTCATAAAAAGCTTAGAGAATATGGAAAAGATGAGAGCAAACAATAAAATCAACCATAATTCCACCACCTAAAGATAAATCAGCCCTGCATCCCTTCTTTCAGAGAAACTATCAAAATCAATCAACAAATGTATGTGGTGAGCCTACTAAACACTGTAGGCAATAAAAATAAGTATGAGGTAACACTACGAGATAAACGGCATGCAGTAATGGGACAAGCATGGCAAACACATCACCACTACCCCCTCCTTTCCCCATGACAGACATTGCTAATCAATCATAGGATTCTGTCCTTCTGAGTCTGGAGGAGGTTTGAAAATCCTCAGCAATGTTCTGGGTAGCCACTAGCAATTAGTCTGCATGTGAGATAAAAGATATTTGCCACTACTTCTGGAAAAGTCTATCCAATCTGACAAACACTGGTATATCTTTAAACAAAATTAAGGTGATTAAAAGGCAGAGTTCAGGACTATGTGAAACAAAGACAACATGGGGTAATAGGTGGTATGACTAGGGTAGCGAATAAATGAAATCACACACACACACACACACACACACACACACACACACACACAGCACTTTATTCCTGGCCCAAGCTTTTAACTTCTTTAGACAAATTCCAACACCTTAGAGTGAGCCAAACCCTCTAATGTTGGCCATCAACAAGAATATGATAATGAGAATTTTCTTGGCTGTTCTGATGGAGTAAACAGTTGTTCTTGCTAAGGCTCTCTAAGAGCTGCTGCTGTCATAGATAACAGTTCCTGCATTAGCAGCCATCTGGCAGTAACTTGCTAATAGAAAGCTCTTTGGGTAGTTGGAGTACAAAATATATCCTATAAATCTGCATTTTCTGCTGTGGTTTGAGGATTTCAATGAAATCTTTAACAGACTTTTTATGTGCTCATTTGGAAGCCATCACCAATAAGCTATTCCCAGGATTAAGTCTGAAATTTATCACCCTTCAAATGTTCCCTGAATAATCCTGGACACTATTTTTGACCAGCTAAACTGTTGCCAAAACAAGTCGTGTGACACATGGCAAAAACCATGACATGTTGCAGGCTCATTTATACATATGTGTGTCATGGGATATTGGCTTGAATTGATAGAAGGAAAGTGGCTCTTTGTCTTTACTTTTTATGTCATTCAAGACTTAAAATTTTTGTGTCTGAGGCAAAATTTGTCTTTTCTGCACAGTCTTTCATTCTGCCCTTCGGTGATAGTCAATGAGTATAAATTATTGATCTACTGAAGTTCCAGACATTATCCCAATCCCTTTGCACATATGCTGCTATTGAGAATAGTGTGGAACTAAAAGGCAATACCATGGAGGTCCCTGTTCTGAAGGAGTCACTACCACCATAGCTCCTGTGCAGCTCAAAAGGACCTGGCCAAATTTAGGGCCCAGATTTATGGCTCTCACAGAAATTTTCACTCCCTTCCTCACCTCTTGCTGCTGGTTCAGAAAACCCTGAAATGCGGCATAGGGATGGATGCCTTGTCAGAACTTGAGAGACTCCACTTGAGTTGCTGGTCCCATTTTCAGCCTGTCTACCTTGACCACTCAACCAACCTATCCAGAAGGTGGCAGCTTTTTGTGTGGAAATTGTGTCTGTTCACGGAGTGCTGATGCTTTTCTCTTGTTTCCCATATTCAGGTCACTCAACCCTTCCACTGAGTTCCTTCATTCTCTTCTCTTGTTTGCCATATCTGGGTGTTTCCAAGTTTTATGTTTTACACAGACCCTGTTACAAGCACCTTCTCATTATTAAGAAAGATGTTATAAAATAATGAGAGTCCTTGACTTCAAAGTCTTGCTCCACCCCTTTCTTGATGATGTTACCTTTTTTAAGCCACCTACTGTCTCTGACTTGCAGCTTCAGTTAAGAGCAAGGGCTTTGGGTAATGGGCCGGGTTTGAATTCTGCCCTTGTCTAGCTTTGAGGCTTTGTGCAAGTAACTTAACCTCCCTGAGCTTATTTTCCTCATCTGTAAAATGGGAATAATGGCCATCTCTCTGTCTTTCTAACCAATGGAAACTGGAAAAGGTTTCCTCTACTCATGAAACATAGTCAACATGAAACACAATAAAGTGCCTCTTAGCAGCCCCTAGTAGGCACTGAGAAAGAATGTTTTTGACTCTGTAATGACTTCAACAAGAGAATTCTCAACTTACATACTAACATCTACTAGGCATTGTGTGTATTTGTTCAACCTGTGTGCTGGCTCAGGCTGTTACTATGTTTATCCTTGAGAGGAGGTATAGCATAATGGTTAAGTGCTAAGACCTTGGAGCTAGATTACCCAAATTTAAATCCTAGCACTACCATTACTAGCCCTGTGATCTTGAGAAACTTGCTTAACCTCTCTGGGCCTGTATCCTTATCTATAAAAAGGGCATACTACAGGGTATTTACTCCATAGGTTACTTGTGAGAATTGAATGAGTTATTACATGTAAAGCAGTTAGAAGAGTGGCTCAGCACATAAGAGTACAGTGTTAGCTATTATTATCATCCTAGTGGTATCTATTTATTGGAAGAGCTCCAAAACCCATGGGGTGTGGGTGTAGGTGTGCACATGCACGTCCGTGGCTTACAGAACTCTCCTTGCCTCTTTTACTCTCCAGAGATTAAGGATCACCTTTTTAAATGACACCTGGATGGCTCAGTCAGTTGAATGTCTGACTCTTGATTTCAGCTCAGGTCATGATCTCATTTTCTTGAGATCAAGCCTCATGTAGGATTCCACGCTGAATGTCCAGACTGCTTGGGATTCTTTTTTTCTCTTCCTCTCTGTTCTCCCTCTTTCTCAAAAAAAAAGACAACTAGGCTATGGATATTTATTTCAGTGGAGGCTTTGACGCCCAGAATTCATATCAGAACTCTTGCTTCTACTGAGCCAATCTTGCTTTCAAACTTCTAGATACTGTCAGTTCTATGAAGTCAGAACCCTATCATTCCTGCAGAAAGAGAATTAGGTCCTCGTTGAGCCCCTCCCATTGCACAGGCAGTGGGCTGTGCAAACTAGCATAAGTTCTCCCTAAAGACAGTAAATGAGGGAGAGAACCAAAAAGGGAGAAAAAGGGAGAAAAAGCAAAGAAAAGAGGGTATAAAGTTCTTGGAGGAGCGCCTGAGTGGTTCAGTTGGTTAAGCCTCTGACCAGCTCAGGTCATGATCTCACAGTTCATGGGGTTGAGCCCTGCATTGGGCTCTATGCTGACAGCTCAGAGGCTGGAGCCTGCTTCAGATTCTGTGTCTTCCTCTCTCTCTGCCCCTCCTCTGCTCCCTCTCTCTCTCTCAAAAATAAATAAACATTTAAATAAATAGCTAGCTAGCTAGCTAGCTCTTGGAATTTTTCCACATTCAGTTTTTCTCTCCCCTCTGTCTCTCCTTCTTAGATACGGAGGTGGCCACCGGATATCTTGGGTTTTTATGGGGGGGATGGTCATTTTTGTCTATTCTTGCTGTCGTCCCCATAGCATGCCTGTTACTGGGCCATAAATTCTAAATTTGGGATTTGGAACATATGATCACGCAAAGGAGTAGAACCCTTTGCTTTCACTGTTTGAAAAATAAATACTCTCAAAGACAGGGTAGGGAAGTATGCCTGGAGCAGGCTGGGATTTGTCCCTCTGGGAACCAAGGCAACGCTCTGGGTGTTTGGCACACAAACCTTGAGTCCTCCGCTGGGTACTGCTGTGTCTGGTGGCCAGCCCTGACTGCACCCTCACATGGCCACTGATCCCAGGCCCCAGAGCCAGGTCTTTGTTGCTCCCCGTGCTGCCCCTTGCTCTCCTCTGTGTCTTTCCCTTCTCCCTTCTTGTCTCTCTCAGCTTCCTCCTCCACCATTGAAGAGAGGTCATCCTGGAGTGTTGGTGCCACATTAGGATCTGCCAACCGCCCCCCCCCCCCCCCCACCTCCGGACCACCAGGTTCACATCTATGTGGAGAAAAAGCTCCCCAAAGTTTTCACACAGTATTTTGCTTCACCCATTTAGGATCAAGTAAAATTTCACAAAGTTAACTCAAGAAATGAAAGTAAGAACTATCACAAACCTGTTCTCTGTCAGGCACTAAGTTAGTGCTGGTGACTAAGACATAGACCCTGTTCCTAAGGGGCCTGCAGTCCAGTGAGGGAGGGAGACAGGAGCAGAGGCTCAGAGTGATCCAGTGTGGTAAGTGCCAGGACAGGCCTGAGAACCCACACCAGCACTGGGAAAAATGAGTAGTAGCCAGACAACAGCAG
This sequence comes from Neofelis nebulosa, assembly GCF_028018385.1. NCBI lineage: Eukaryota > Metazoa > Chordata > Mammalia > Carnivora > Felidae > Neofelis > Neofelis nebulosa. The sequence continues at coordinate 93,073,427 of NC_080786.1, forward strand.
GAGGAGAAGACAAGAGCCTTCTCGTATTTAATTCTCACAACCTGAGAAGTTACTACAATCTTCATTTTAGCAATGAAGAAACCCAAGCTGAGAGGATACAGTTGGTTACTCAAAATCAGCCACCTAGTAAAGAGTAAAGCCAGGGTACAAACCCAGACTTCAGCTCTCAAAGCAAAGGCTGTGTGTTCCAGGCCCATTGTGTCTTATTTCTGAAAGTGACTTTGAAAACAACCCCCCCCAAAAAATGACCAGGCCTAGTCATTTTGGCCACATAGACAGGCATCTGATCTCAACTTGGTTCAGGTTCAGCTGCTTCTCTGACATTACAGCACTTGCAGCTTTGTGTTCAGTGACTCAGGGGATGTTTGAAGGCAGTTTTTTTGTCCTTCGGATGCATTCACATCTTCGGATGCATTCAGATGTTCCACATTGAGTAAGACCAGATTGAAAGACAGCTCTAAAAAAACTCCAGCTGAGTTGTTGTGTATGGTTGTTCAGACTGTCTACTGTACCAGTGCAGCTGGCCAAGGGGACCACTGGGGCTGACTGCATCCTGCACTCAATGAGCCCTGGCATGGAGCTTGTCTGTCCACCCAGACGACGGGCGCCTTCTTTCCAACTGAGACACAGAGTTCCCCAAACCCAACATTTTCTCTCAGATATGTGATGCTTATCTGGACGGTGGCCATTTCTTCGTCTGTACTTTTATACATTGATATCATTCAGAGTCTTCTAAACTTTTCATAATAGGCCTCCATCAAAAGCCAGTTCTGTATTTTTGTGGGTTTTCCTCATGGATTTAGCTAATACAAATAGAAATGTAAAAAACCTGTTCTTTTGCACCCACAAATGTGCTACGTTGGGCTGTTGCCCAACTCCATCTAGTTTGGGAACTGTGATTCCCCAGGAATTAGGAAAAGCATTCCTAGCTTCTCCCTGATTGCTGGATTAGCACAACCTCCCTCAGCCCACAGCTGAATTCCAGCCCTGAGGAAGAAATGTCTTATTAGACTGAGCGAACTCCCAGCCTGGAGCCTGTCAGAGGCGGTGTCATGTGTTTGCATTAGCTGAACAAAAAGCAAGCAGGCTTTCTGGCCTCACTCCCCCTCCTCCCGCACCCCCCTCTGGAGGGGCCGGTTAAAGTCTAGACAGTGTCTGCTTGGCACTATGCCTTTTTAGCACAATCTGCACGGTTCTGCAGCTCTCGCTTGGGTTGCCTTTCCTCACTCACTTCCCCAGTTTTCTTGGTCGGCCTCAAACTGTCTCGGGGAGACTGGCATGAGCCGCACACCTAAGAAGCAAGTGAGTGAATTTATGAGACCATCAGGTTTCAGCTGTCTGGAGAGGTTCGCAGTTGAGGAAGTACCAGCAGTGCTGGCTGAAGCTGTGTCTGAGCTTACAGAGATCCCTGATGTGAGCTGGCTTCAAACAAGCCTCCGCTTCTTGGCCAGACATGGGCTGGAGTGAACAACCCACGACAGACAGTGGCACCCAGGTTTTGAGCCTCTTGCCTTCCGTTGGTAGTATGAACTTGGGCAAGTCACCGGCCGCCTCATCTTGAAAATACGGGGGTTAGAGCAGGTGAGCTCTGGAACCCAGCCCAGAAATCCTATCCATAGGAAAGGAGGCAGACATGTTAGGTTGGATTGTCAAAATTCTCTTAATGGAGTTAGGATATTTGATTAGCTCTTGTCTTAATTGATGATCCCGAGGAGGAGCGGTTTGAAAAGAGAAGCTGGCCCAGGAGTGGGAAAAGAGTGACTAAAAGCAGTTGGCATTTTGTGTGTCTTACTGTCTCCTGCCTATATGGAGTGCAATATAAATAGTACAGCATGTGGCACCCAAGCAGTCTGCATGCCCAGGAATCCCAAATGCTGTTTACTCTATAGAAAGGAACCACTTGATTTTCCACTTCAGAAACCAGCTGCTCAACAACACTGGGCAAGAAATGAAGGATGCCGGGTCTCTTTGGGGTTGAGCGAAGAATTTTTTATAAAAGGAAGACAACCCAGAATTCTAAAGTGTGCAACTTGAGCTTTTATTGAACTGATTAAAAAAACAAAGACAAAACTTTCTTCTGACCTTTGTAAATATAAGTTAAAATAGAAATTAAATATAAATTAAAAATAACGATGCAGGGGTGCCTGGGTGGCCCAGTTGGTTTAGGCATCTGACTCTTGATTTCTGCTCAGGTCAGGATCTCACAACCATGGGATCGAGCCCCACGTCAGGCTCTGCCACAGTGAGTGTGGAGCCTGCTTAAGATTCTCTCTCTCTCCCTCTGCCCCTCTCCCACTTGTGTGTATTCTCTGTCTCTAAAATTAAAATGATGATGATGATGATGATGATGATGTAGTATTGAAATGGCTTATAAAAATAACTGTCTGAAAATGCTGTGTGGACCCTAATACTGCTTTCTGGGTCACCAGTGCTACCTGGCCCATGACCAGAATCTTGGGTTTCCTGAACAGGTATTGATGAAGTTGCTGCCCTGGCCCCCATGCCTTTCTCCAAATCAGTTTGGGGCTGTTATAGCTGAGGGCACTGCTCTTCGGCCTTGACCTCAGCAGTTAAATCAAGTGACTTGCAAGGGTGAACTCAGTAAGGAAACAGAGGCCAACACAGATGTTTTAGTTCCACTTAAATGCTTAGTATCTTAACTGAACTCCAATTCCTAAATACCACTAGTGAAGCCCAGTATGCTACATTGTACCCACTGTCAGTCCTGCATGGGGCCACCCAATGTTGCCTGTGGTTTTCCACATAAATCTACTTGTACACAAGTGTCAGAATTGAATTAAAATTGTCTGTGCCCCAGAATAGCCTGTATACACAGACACACACATACATTTTGCTACTTAATTGACATTACTTGAGTTAGATTTCACTACTTGGAGAGTATGACTGTCTACCTTTAGCTCAAATACACTTCCCTCACAAAAAACCCCAAATTTCTATTGGAACTAATGAAGAGAAGCATGTATGTTATTAAACTTCCCTTAATGTGACTGTTTCCTTTAATTTAGTTCAGTATTTGATCTGTGTTATACTGTTTTGATTCCTTTCTGAGCCAAGGCATATAGAAAATAGTGATAAGGAGGGCTTATTTTTGTGGTTGTGAAGCTTCTTAATGAGTGTTAACTTTATCAGTGCATGTTATTCATTTATTCATTTGTTCATTCATTCATTTCCTACCTTATTCCAAAACTAAGAGATATGTTTTTCCTTTCAAATCCCATAGCTAGCATGTCCTGCTGTCTTCTGTTAGTGCTAGGCTAACTATTTTCAGTGCTGGGGAAGGACCCAAGTTTGTGGCATATTTGCAACAGAGAAAAATAAAATAAAGAACACAAAGACAGAAAAATTTCTGGTGACTCTCACTAGGATACTTGGCTCATCTAAACTTCAGTAAGAAATTGATGATGTGTAGAGTTTCTGTTAGAGCAGCTAAAAGCTATTAAACTGGGCACAGACTCAGACATACTTGAGTTCCCTTTATGGACAAGGTCCCTATAAGGAGGACCCAGGTGGGGTTTCTGGGGTAGCCCGCCTCAGCTCACAAAAACCTGCTTTGGGATGCAGGCAGGTGTCACAAATGCTCGGTATTCTTAGTTTCACTCCTCCAGGGACATCCTTATCCTTGGGTCTTCTCTGTATGCCAAAATTACGATGCTTTTGGCATCGTAATTAATTAATTGGGGTCAGGCTGAGGTCTATGTCAGAAGCAGGAGAATTCAGCTGACTTCTTTTCCCTTAGACTTTTAAGAATCTTTCAGGAGTGAGTCCATTTGTGCTTTGTCCCCCACCCCTCCTCTAGTCTTCTATCCTTGGCATTTTCTATTTTCTTTCTTATCCTGTGTGGCCTTGGCCTTGCCAACAGCCACATGCAGAGAAGCAGACTTCCTGGTTTAGCTATTTATTTTTAGGGTAAAGCTTTCCACTCCATGCATTAATTGGTGTCTGCATCATGTTCAACAGAAGAGTAATTTTCTGCATGGCACTAAGGGCTGGCTAATGATCAAAGAAAACTCCAGGACAAGGACACCTACTTCAGGTGTGAGTTCATTAGAGGTTTCTCAATTTCCTTTCTTGGGGGGATGGGACTAGAAGGGAGAATGGGGTTGGGAAGTATTTTGAGTAAAGAGGCCAGACATTGAAGTCTTCTTTGCTGAACATTGGGTATATTCAGTATTCAGTATTCACTGCAGTCTTTCTTTCTTTCTTTCTTTCTTTCTTTCTTTCTTTCTTTCTTTCTTTCTTTCTTTCTTTCTTTCTCTTTCTTTCTTTCTTTCTTTCTTTCAAGAATGAACAGCAATCCTTTTTTTTTTTTTAATGTTTATATCTTTTGAGAGAGAAAGAGAGAGCATGAGCAGGGGTGGGGGGCAGAGAGGAGAGAGAACGTAAGCAGGTTTCACCCCATCAGCACAGAGCCCCATGTGCGGGGCTGCATTTCACAAACCATGAGATCATGACCTGAGCTGAAATCAAGAGTCATATGCTTAACTGATCCACCCAGGTGTCCCTAGATTTATTTCTTAATAAATTTCCTAAACTACTTGGGGGCCATATTGTTTAAAGGACAATTACTAAGTTAATAGCTTTATCTCTGAGAGATATAACTGGACAACAGTCTGTGTTTTTCTTTGTTTTCTGCAAAAGAACATGTATAGGTAACTAGACATTATGGGGATTATTTTGTAATATATAAAAAAATACCAAATCACTATGATGTACACCTAAAACTACTAGTATGTGAATTATACTTCAGTAAAAAAAAATCAAAGAAAAAACCATGTGCAATACAACCTGGAGGATAAGAAACTATAAAAGTTGTTTTTTTGTGTTTGTCACTTGCCCTATTTAGGCTCTCTGTTTGCTTAGACAAAACTAAGAAAACTATGAAGATAATAAATCCTCTAAGAACAACCAGTGCTTGAAGATTGTTAAGCCCACTGTGTTGGTCATTTTACAGCTTACGTCATTTCTCTCTAATTTTCTTTACATATTTGATCAAATAGAAGGCTCTTCATTTCTTGCTTAAGTTGCATCATTGAATTGCTGGTGGGTTAGAGAGCGAGCTGCGATCCTCCACAGTGGCTGTATTTCATTTGGTGATTGGGTTATTTTTCTACGTAATGCTACGATTATTTTGCCCAGTGTAAAATAAATCACATTGTCATTTAAGAGCCGTAATGACTCATGTTCCAGTAGCCTGGAATGTAAAGACCTCCTCATTCCCAGTGATCTATTGTTTCTCCAGGAGAAAATCTTCTCTCTGATGAGGTTGGTGAAATGAGCCTGTGTGTGTGTGTGTGTGTGTGTGTGTGTGTGTGTGTGTGTGTGTCCAGACAGCTCAGAATAACGAGCTCTAGATTACCAATCCCTAGGTTTAGATGTGACAATAGCCATATTCTGAATATCATGATATTTTCTTTGAAAGGGAGACAGAAAGTAGGGAATTCTAAGCCCAAGAGTGTTCAAAGCATGTGAACTGCCCCCAAATAATTCTTGTTTTAGAAATAAGTGGAATAAATAGGAAGAAGGAAACTAGTGATGAGGAGGCCTGAAGGAAGAGGAGAGAGGCAGTGATGAGGGTAAGAAATTCTCACTGTTACTTGTAGTGGGGTAAGTAAATGAGTATGAGGCGATAAAGTGGAGAATTTCTGGTCTTTATCTTATGTGCTACATGAGGAAATACTATGAATGAACACTGCTGATCTATACAATCAGAGAAGATATGTCTGCTTTTGTGAAGTGAACATATGGTCTGTAGGCAAAACTCACAAGAACAAATGATAATGTAAAAGCTATAAATTAAAACGGCACCTGTATATAGAGTATATAGCAAGAGTGATAATGATATAAAGTACCTTACACAAGGTAAGTGCTCAGTAAATAGTAGCTGTTATTCTTGATGTTTTTGCTTGAATTCTAAGGCACAGGAAAACTGCAGGGAGAGACATACAGATTCTAGACCCATGTTTCTCAAACTGTATTGAGTGATGCTAATATATGTGCTAGGTTAAGTGGTTCTTTAGTTGCAGGATTTTTTAGAACCTCACAATGTTCATGTGCATTATTCATTTTCTTTTCTAGGAGGAAATTATCATAAGCAGTGTTTCCCAGGCATTTTGCCATTGAACACCATTTCCAATATTCCATTAGTATTTCAGTGCTGTGTTCCATGGAACAGTTTGGAAACATGGGTCAGTTCTGAACAGATTTTCATAAGCAGAGTCCATTTACACCTGACTCCAGGTCTTAGTGAGTTGTTGAACCCACTTCCTAACTAATGCGATTTCACTGAGAAGGCATGGGGAAGGCATGGGACCTATCTGGACCCCAGGGCCAGTCCAAGGGAAGATCCTTCTGGGAGTGACTCCATACTGGATGCTGGTATGGCCATGTCCATATCTATCTAAATCTGGCTGGGGTATTTTTTGATTATCAACTCAAAGTACCCAGGAGTCTTCTTCTGGAGTTTTCACTTTTCCTATCCATTCTCAGCCCATCAGCAAGTCCTGCTGGCTCTACTGTCAGAATATATAACCTCTTCTTTGACTGTTATCAGTCTCCATTGCCACCATCCTACTCCAGGCCACCATCATTTTGTGCCCGGACTATTGCAGTAGCCTCTTAGCTGCTCACCCCTTTTTCCTTGACGCCTCTCTCCATCTACTTCTTTATATGGCAATCTTTGGGGCACCTGGGTGGCTCAGTCGGCTAAGTGTCCGACTTCGGCTCAGGTCACGATCTCACTGTCCGTGGGTTCGAGCCCCGCGTCAGGCTCTGTGCTGACGGCTCAGAGCCTGGAGCCTATTTCAGATTCTGTGTCTCCCTCTCTCTGACCCTCCCCTGTTCATGCTCTGTCTCTCTCTGTCTCAAAAATAAATAAATGTTAAAAAAAAAAATTTATATGGCAATCTTTGTGAAACACGTATCTGATCACTGTGTAAAAACCCTCCAGTGTTCCCCATTTCATTAAGAATAAAATACAAAGTTGTTATCAGTGCATACAAGGTCATACATGCACCATGCTTTGCCTGCTTTTCCCAGCTAATCTCTCACTGCTTTCCCTGCTAGACCCTATGTTGCAGCTACACTGGGCTTTTTCTGTTCCAGGAACATAACAAATTTTGCCCTGCTTCACAACCTTTGCACTTTTTTTCCTGCTATCTGAACTGCTCCTTTCATTCTTAGGTCTCAGCTCAAGAGAGCGTTCCCTCACTCAGTCTAAGGGGTGCCCCCTTTCCTAGATGTCTGTCAAACATATCCTATGTTCTAAATAATCATCACAATCTGAAACGACCTTGTTCATTGTGTTTCTTTTCACTCTCCTCTCTCTAGAATATGTACTTCTTCAAGATACAGTCCTTCTCCATCTCATTTACCAATGAATCCCAAGCACCTAGAACTGAACTTAGCAGATACCAGGTGCTCAGTAAATATTTGTTGAATTGATCCACTGGTCAAATGGGTTAATTAATGAATCCAAATATCTCCTATGTAATATGAGGAGATGCATGATATCCTGCCTGTAATTTTTGATCTCCGTGTCAGATTCTGTAAGTATTTGTGCAGCTGGGAAGATGGTTGATAGCATCTGCCCATCAACACTTTGCTTAACGCTGGACATGGTAGTAATGCTGGGCTTGCTTAGTCTGACACCTGGATTCTGATTCTCTCAGCTCCAGGTGAAGTTGGAATATAAGCAGAGGCTTACTGAATAGTAAGTGTTTTTATTCTTTCCCTCCATGATCAGCAATTCTGATTTAACTGGGCATCGTTCCCAGAGTAAACTAATATCCCAAGGAATATAAAGTAAAGCATTAAATTAAATTCTGTTGTCGGTGGTTCTTTGCCCCAAAGCCTCTGGTCACTTTGTTTCCTGACCTCAACATTTGCTGAGACCTATGCTGAGACCTTTATTTTTTGGGATCCTTTCTGCTCTTGCTCTGTCTCCTGTTCATTTGAATGGCAACTGTGCCCTGTTCATTTGAATGGGCAAAACAGTGTCATTGGATTTGCACATTAGATCTCAGAGGATCTTTTATCCTGGGGAAGGCTCCACCAAGGGCACAGTGATCAGCAGTAGGTCGGGTCTTAGGGAGTAGACACTCCTACTTACCTGCACCTTATTCTCTAATCCCTTGCTCTTGACTGTAGACCAGTTTCTTGACTTCCAGAGTATGTTGGCCACTTTTCAGTGCAGTCAGGGTAACCAAAAGCAGTTAAATATGTGGCATTTCTCTCGTGTTTAATCCGTTAAAAATGAAGAACAGAGCTTTGAGAACTAAACTGCTACATAATACTTAGTGTTTTTATTGCAAATGATAATCTGTAGCAACTAACCTACTAAGGTTTTTGTGTAGAGTTTCTAATGTAGTCCTTGGGGGAACACAAATTGAACAGAAAAGGAGGTCTTTGTACATTGTGGGTACAGTTTGAAAGTCTAGCAGGATTTTAATCTTTGCAAAAATAGGGAGCTTTGCTACAGTGGAGTCGAATACCTGGCAGTCTCTCATTGGTGGGCCCCCTGCTTCAGATACAGCCTGATTGGCCAGCACAAGTAGGTTTTACAGCTCCTTCCCCCAAGCTGTGACTTCCCTGCTCCAGGGAAAAAATGCAAGGCAGGAATGTCTCAAGAAGAATAGAATGTGCATATTTTCGTTGACTTTAATCTCAAAGCACTAAAATGTGTGTGTGTGTGTGTGTGTGTGTGTGTGTGTGTGTGTAAGTGTAATATTATTGAAAATTGACAGCAAGAACATGTAGCAGTTGAGCCAAAAAACTAAAAAAAAAAAAAAAAAAAAAAAAAAAGGTTTTGAGAAACATCCACTACATTGCCAAATTTATCCATGGTCTCTTATGCAAAAAAAAAAAAAAAAAAAGAAGAAGAGGAAGAAAAGAAAAAAGAAGTAAGTATTAAGAGAAGTTTCAAAATACAAAGCCATACAAAGTACAAAAGGAGGTGGCACATACTTTATTTTATAAAAGAGGCTAGAAGGGTCGAGTGACTCATCCATAGGCATTAAAAGCAGAGTCAGTTAAGCTTAAGTAGCCACGATGCCTGCCCATTTTCAAAGGACTGGCTATTCACTACCTTACTGTCCTGGTCCCAGATGTAGCCCAGCATGCTGTCTTACCCAGGTATGCAGATATCCATTGACTTCAACTATATACACCACTTACAAGACATTCCTCGTTAAAGAGAGTCTTACTCTTTCTACCTAAACTCTCCTCAATTCAGTCCTCAGTAATATGTCAGCACTCGGAACTTATTAGAGCTGGGTTGTTCAGTAGGAAAAGCCACCAGCCACAAGTGGATGTTGAGCTCTTGCAGTGTGGCTAGTCCCATTAAGATGTGCTATAAGTATAAAATGCATGCCAGGTATCGAACTGCATATGAAATAAAGCATGTAAAACGTCTCACTAATTGGTTACATGCTGAAATGGTAATATTTTGGCTATATGGGCTTAAGTAAAACAAATTATTAAAATAATTGTTTCTTCTGACTTTCTAAAATTTTGCTCGAAATTTGCAAATCTTCTGTGAGACTGGTATTACATTTCTGTTGGACACTGCTGCTTTAGAGACTTGTCACTTAATTGTATATCACATGTAGTTCCACCAATGCCTGGAGTTGTTACTTATTAGATTGTGTTGTTATTAAAATTCCGTGTATTTGCGCCCCATCTCCTCATCTAAACTGTCAGCAGCTTAGGGATATGGGCTGTGCTATCATGTGACTTTCTTAAGGACATGTGGCTTTCTTCCTTGAGACCCCAGCATCCAACCTGATGTTTGGTATTTTGTCGTTCAGTTACTTGCTTGGAAATAGGTTTTGTCCAATTCTACTTTGGACAGTGCTAAGGAAGTACAGATTAACTTGTGTTTGCAGTGTTGCTTTTTTTCAAAAGCACTGATTTCATGTAGTTCTTAATTTGTTCCAGAAAGGTTAATATTCCTCTAAACTGGACTCTTAAAATCCAGGGGACCTGCAGTGGATGTCAAAACTTCCCGGCACACGTACCCAGCAGAGAGCAGTGCTGTTCATTGATGATTACAGGTAGTAAGGAGCCCCTTATTGCCTCCCAGAAATCTTGGGGAAGCTCCACATTAAGCTCAGAGATTTGCACCCTACTGTCTAGGACCTGTCTGCATTTAGGTCAGGCAAGTAAGACAAGATAGCCCCAGTGGCTCCCAGCCTTGAGCCAAGGTTGATAGAAGAGGACCATTACTAGTCACGTTTGTCCTGTAACTGCCAGGAACCTTTATAAAATAGCTGTGATTCCCAAAGTCCCTGAGGAACTACTAGGGGATGCACCCTGGGTGGGCCTTACCCTCTAAACATTCCACAGTTTTGTAACTGAGCTGTCGCTGAACCACATTCTCATAATTTCTGGGCTGGTTATATTCTGCCTAAAATACAGTCATTTCTGCTGGTTCCCTGGGAGAGTTTAAACCTTCTCTGGGTTTTGTGACCACAGAATCCTGAGCCACTGTTTTTGATTCAGTTGTTAAGGAATGTGTAAGAATGCACACCTGGAAACCTCCCCTCTTCAGGCAGAGATTTATGAGGTCTCTCTGCTGTGGAATGATCCCAGTCTATTGACTACACTATTGCCATAAATCCATAGAGAATCATATCTCTTTGGCAATACTGCGTGAAATGAATGTTTTTCTCTTTAGAGAAGCAGTTGGAAGGATTTGTAATGACCAAGATTTTGAAGGAAAGTGGTCCTGTTTGCCCAGGTTCTCCAGCTTTGCGGAGCAGAACCCCACGGACATCCTCATATGGCAGTTGAATCAAGGGAGATTAAGGTTGCAAGGGGGAAGCACATGCCCAAAGTAGTACTTTCTTTGAGTTTCTCATCTTTCCTAGGTTATGTCCTAGGAAAATCAAGTCCCCAAATCTGTAGCTGGGCTTCTGGGGGCTCATAGACACCAGGTTAGAATTTTCACTCTGTAAATAAAACTAGTAATTTTTCCCCTTAGGTAGCCTGTTAATTAAGGTGACCAGATGTCACAGTTTATGCCTATTGTCCAAGTATGTCTATTTTAAAGGTCCCATTTTGCTTTCAAAAATATTCCAATTTGGCTGATAAAATGTTTGGTTGCCCTACTAAGAGCAGACATTCTTCTGCTCAAGCTCACATACCCCTACTTGTCCTGTGGTACCCACCCAGCATCCGCCTCATGCAGGAACTAGACTCCTTAGTGATATGTAAAGTAAGCTTGCAGCTTCCCCTGCTGATCCCCACACTAAGATCTAGAAAGCTCCTGGGACCAGAGACTGCCCAGAGAACATTATCACCTGCACACATCCTCCCAAGAATTGACTTCTCCTTAATTCCTTCCTTCAGATGCCATCTGAAGGGAGCGCTTCATCTGCATTTGGAATGGCTCTGGGTGTGTATCTGGGGTGTAGGAAGTGGGGGTAAAGAGGAATTGGATGGGGAGGGTCCTCAAGAGTGTAGGATTGGGCAAGGGGGAGAAACAGACCCTGCCCGTGGATCCTGAGGATGATGAACACCACCTGCCTCTGGCATTTCCTTGGAAGACTGTATTCCTCGGACTCCAGGTTCTCCTGGCCGACAGTTGCCATGGCAACAGTGTCTTAAGAACTTCTAATTACATCTGTCTGCTTCTCCTAGAACCATACCAAGCCACACATATGGTGACTTCATTTAGCATGGAGTTTCTTGCTGGGTTTTAACCCCTTATGCATTCCACAGGCTGGAGAATAATTGCTGGGATGCTGGAAACTTGACAGCTGCTTTGCAGCCACACTGCCCCCAGAGTCCCAGGACTTTGTCTGTGTTTTTATTTATTTATTTTTTGTTTGTTTTTTTAAAAAAATTTTTTTTAACGTTTATTTATTTTTGAGACAGAGAGAGACAGAACATGAACGGGGGAGGGGCAGAGAGAGAGGGAGACACAGAATCGGAAGCAGGCTCCAGGCTCTGAGCCATCAGCCCAGAGCCCAACGCAGGGCTCGAACTCACCGACCGCGAGATCGTGACCTGGCTGAAGTCGGACGCTTAACCGACTGAGCCACCCAGGCGCCCCTGTCTGTGTTTTTAAAGTAGACTCTCACTGTTATGCTCTGCTGGGTCTCTGGGTCTCTCTGCTCCATTTTGTTCCCGTCAACCCTAACCTCCCTGCTATCTTCCCTCTTGCCCCCTCCGTCTGTCAAATGGTCTCAGCTCTTGGTTGGACATCACAGTTCCTTTTAAGATGCCCAGCACCCTGGGAACTAAAACAGTTGGGCACAGCAATAGCCTAGCCCTTCCAACTCACATTTCAGTGTATTCCAGCCTGCTGTAAGGTCAGCCTCGTAGATGAGCCAGAAGGGAGTGGTTGGAAACCTCCAGAATATGCTGGCACACGGGGGAGGGGTAGAATAAGGCAATTTATTCTTTCTCATGTTTAGGGAGACTGACCATGTACCTTCTACCTCCCTTCTACTTCATACGACAATGTAGGAATAGGGTTCCTGAGGAGAGTGAGCATAAAACAGCTGCCTTGCCTAATTTCACAATTAGGCCTATTTTCACAATTTCTCTTGGCCTGTCATCCTTGCTTATTTTTGTCTCTACTTCTCCCTTGTGTAGGTCATCAAGGTGTGAGGCTGCTCGGTGATGACCCCCACCCTACACTCTGAAGTCCCACACAATTTTGCCTTCCCACGAGGTACCCTGCATTGCCACATTGCCTCCTCTTCCATTATTCTCCCCCAAGCACGTTGTCATTCCTTCAGCATATCTGCTGGATTATACATTAATTGTGAACAAAGGAAATGACTGAAAGCCATTTCAGTCCCCCATTGCTCTCTTGTCCACCTCACCATCACACGTGTGCGTGCGCACACACACACACACGCCCCAGTGTCTTTCTGTGGGTCTAAGATAATCTCTCATTAGGGAATTCCAGGCTGAATATTTATTGCCAGGTGAAGAAGGGTGGTGTCTTTAGGCTATTTCCCCAAAAAACCTGATCCTAAAAGGGGGCAGCCCCAGGAGAGGAATTGGCCCAGGGGGCTTTGTGACCCTGCCGTAGGGCCTTAGGGTTGTGTGTCTCAGTCACCCTTTGATACTTTCAACAAAGGTCGCTTGAGTGGCACAGGGCACTATGCCAGGACCAAGCCTTGTCCTCTAAGGGTTTAGCTGGGAAGCCGAACTCTGCATAATCAATTAAATTTTCTAAAAAGTGATCAAAATGAGTTCAGAGATGGATGGAGCAATTCATACCAGTCAAGAGGGAAAGGTCACCGAGGATGGAGTTGTGGAACTTGAGCTGAGCTTTGAAGGACAGGAAGAATTTGTGTAATTCAGACAATCAATCAGCCTTCCCAGATGGTGACATTATTTCTTTAGCTGGTCTTGTGGGACATTCTCTGCCCATTTGAAGGTTAAAGAAGCATCTGATAATCCCTCATGGTGCTGACATTTTCAAAGGGTAATGAGTTTTCATTTCAAAATGTAGGACCTCAGGTGCCCTGTACCCTTCAGTTTGGCCTGCCGCTGCTACCTGCTGTACTCACAGATAACCTCCTAAAGCTTCCTGTAGCCAGAGGACTTTAGAAGTGAGGGTTACTGGAGGTGAGGAGGTCAAGGATCTTGAGCCCACATAAACAATGAAATCACCCAGGAGACAGGAAGAAGACTGAGTCACTGCCAAAGTTAATGTGGCAGCATTAAATGCGGCCAAGTAGATCTCAGTAGCCATCTGAATCAATGCCAGGTTATGTGGACCACCTTGGGGAATAGGGGGTTAACTGTCAGTTTTAGGGGGAGCTACATGCAGACTGGGATAATGGAAAGGAGCTGCAGATGTGGGGACTGTTCTCCGGCTTGGGGAAGGAACCCACGTTCTCTGCACACTGGATTCCTTCTCTAGTTTGTGGTATCGGGAACTACCCAGAGTCTACCTAAATTCAGTAGAGCCCAGGGAAAAAGGGATGGAGAGGAGAACTTGTAGCTCTTAGCCTATATCCATACCTCTTTTGCTTTCTACCAAAGCAGGAATAAATCCTACATTCCACTCAGAAGTTCAAAGAATGTGAATCCTGTTTGGTTCAGTGCTTGGGGAACCTTGGGGAGGTGGAGAGTTGGCTTGGGATGGAGCGTCGGGAATGCTTGGGGATGTGCAGGGATGTTGATCCAGATGTGGTTAGCACTGCAGGGGACACTTCCAAAACCAGTTCTCTCGGAGTTCTCCCATAGCTGCCCTGGAGCTGTCTCCCCTCTTAGTGGAGGGTATTGGGATTTAGGTGTGGGGGTGTTTTTTTTTTTTTTTTTTTAACTTTTAATCAACCATTTGCCTTGAACTACATGTGGAAATAATTAGAGCATGGATGCTGAGTAAATGTGAGCTCTGGCAGTCCCAGACATACTTTAGTGACAGGTTCTTGGCAGGAATGAAGAATTGTGAATCTCATGTGAATTTCCTTTAGCCATTCTCTCCCTTTTCTTCTTGCAAGGCAAACACAGATAGAATAAAAATGTCATTTAATGGCATTCAAAGGGAGAAGAGGGTTCCAAGCAGTTAACCAAGAGTGAAATCAGGCCACTCAATTGGGGTCCCATTACTACTCCTCTGATTTCCTCTGTCATGACCCAGGAGAGAATGAAAAGGCATTGCTTACAAAAATTCTTTAATTCCTCCGCTCAGACCAACTTTAATTGGTCAACTTTAATTCCTCCACTCAGACCAAACAAAGACCCTGAAACACTCTCAGGAGACTATCCATAACCAGTCTCTAGTTTGGGTGTCTAGGTTAACTTCCTTGAGAGATTAAAGTTTGATACTCAGGAACATCTGAAATGGCAAATTTCTGTGATTTCTAGTTAAGAGAATCTTAACAGTTTAAGGGACATGGGCATCATCTACAATTCTTTCCTTTTATAGAGGGGGAAACTGAGGCCCCTTTCTCGGGTATCTTGCCCTAAGTCACACAGTGTTGGAAGCAGAGAGACATGTGTCCAGGGACTCTCTCCAGGTTCCTGTATCAGTTCTCGTTACATAGGACCTCACTGCCTCTGTCTGGTCTGGCCTCTGGTTCAGGTTTCCACAGAGGTTTAAAGGTTGTGTTGTGTTGTGTTTTTTGCTGTCTCATTCCAACATTTGCCAAATCATTTCTCAGACAATGGCATTCATCACCTGTTTCATCACCATCCGGCTCTCTAGACGTCCTGATTTTGCTTCCAGTTTTCTGAATGTGCTTGCTTTGCTTTCTTGGCTGCTTTGCCCTCAGAGCCCTCGTAACAGTTGTGCAGGCTGCTCACTGCATGCGGAGGTGAAGGGGGCTGAAGTCCAACCTGCACTGATTACTGAGCCCTGTAGCCTGGTCTGGGGTCGCATCTGCCCAGAGGGGAAGGCACCTTCTCTGGCTTGCAGAGACCCCCCCCGCCCCCATGTGGGCTGCTAGCAACCTGTTCTTCCTGCTTCTTGGCCACCCTCAGCCCTCCATTTCCACCCTTTCTTCCTGAGCTCATGTGTTCTCTTGGCCCTGTTTCTAACTCCTACATGGATCATGACCAGATGTGCTTCTCTAATCCTTTATTTTCAACTGTCAGTGGGATGTTTTACTGTTGCCTTAGACTTAAAGTCCATAACTGACTCATCATCACTGACCCCTTCCCCGCTCAGCCCCTGCCTGGTCTCCATCTCTGGCAGACACACTAGCAAACTTCCAGACCCTCAAAGCCAATGATCTTGGTTCCCTGGTTTCTCACCTTCCTCTCTCTTATCTGGTATGTGGCCAGACCTCACTGTTCTTTAGGACTTTCTCCTGAATTCCCTCCTTTCTCTGTATCTATGCCACCACCATACACGAGACTTTCATCATCCCCGGCACTTGCTACCTTGTTTCCTTGTGCCCCCAAATTCTTCCTCACCCACTTCTCCCCATGTACCACTGCTGAACTGGTCTTAAGACCCTCCTGCTCAAAAACCTACAGTTTTCCTATCCAGATCCTACTACTTTTTAGGGCTCACTTGAGTCCCCCTCTCATCCATGAAGCTCCATCTCCTAGATTCAACCTCCTTTACTCAGGGCTGTGCTGATCTGCATTTCTGAGTTTCATCGCCCTGATGAGGTTAGAAACTCCTGTGAAGGTAGAGGCCATGTCCTGTCCTCCTTCAGGGTTTATTACATGGAGCTTGCATCACCCTGGTCACAGGCTGTTATCCTTCTTGTGTTTTCACAGGCATTTATCAAATAGGCTTTCTAATAGATTTTAGTTACTTGCCCTGGCCTTTACTGAAGCAGACTGAAGGACTATCCTACCACCTACATTATCCTTTAAAGTGGTCAAGTCTTGGGGCGCCTGGGTGGCTCAGTTGGTTAAGTGTCCAACTGTGATTTCCGCTCAGGTTGTGATCTCACAGTTTGTGAATTGGAGTCCCACATCGGCCTCTGTGCTGACAGTGCAGAGTCTGCTTCAGATTCTCTGTCCCCGCCCCCACCCCCAGGTCTCTGCCCCTCCCCCGTGCATGTGCACACATGCACACGTGCTCTCTCCGTCTCTCTCCCTCTCAAAAATAACATTAAAACAACTTTTTTAAAATAAATAAATAGGGGAACCTGGGTGGCTCAGTCAGTTAAGCATCCATGCTTAACTCAACATTCATGGGTTGGAGCCCCATGTTGTGCTCCGTGCTGACAGCTCAGAGCCTGGAGCCTGCTTCGGATTCTGTGTCTCCCTCTCTCTCTCTCTGCCCCTCCCCTGCTCATACTTCCATCTCTCAAAAATAAATAAATGTTAAAACTAAAAAAAAATAAAGTGGACAAATCTTAAAGGCAGATGGTTGGAGGATGGAAAATGAATACCATGATCAAACCTATCAGACTAATTCAGGGCAAAAAGTGGTTTGGCCTGAAAGGTCTCACCAAGGAATTCTAAAGACACTGAAGTGTTCAATTGTAGAACTAGGGGCCTTACAAAAAGACAGGATATCTTGGGAGCTCCCAGGGATCACTCAGAACTGTAGACAGATGCTGGGGAGCCTGGTATACCCTGTCCGTCAGAGTGGTGTCCCTGGGTGTGCCTAATTTGGAGAGACAGCATGGCGCTCCCCTGGGACACTCCAGCGCATCATTGTGGCCCATGCTCTGAATGCATGAGACCAGAAGTGCCTTCCTGGGGTGCTGGAGTCAGAGGCTCCTCACTGCCATCGGGGATGAATCCTCAGATCTGGTAGACCCATGTGAGATTTTTCTCAGTCCTGTGTGAAGAAGCTTAACATATTTCTAACTCATGTTTATTAAATGCTGCTATTCTACTATGACTAGACAAGGCCATTATAGCAGACTTAACTCACCCTTATGTAGAAACCATCACCTTGTTTGCCATGCTGGGGCTGGGCTGCCTCAAGAAAGGTCTATGTATAGGAGTGGGTGGCATTCCAGAGATAGTGAATATGCAGCTGGGAAAGTGACAGGGCTCCCCTAGGAAGATGGCAGTCTAGATCCTTCCCTTTGACAAGGCAAACACGTAGAGAGTGTGACAGCATCTGTAAGATAATAAAGACAGTGGTTAAGGTAAACAGCCTTGTCCCATTTGAAATTTGAAAGTAGTAATTTCCAGACACAAAATACATTATCACATAATGAGAAGAAAATGTCAGGAACATGTTATCCCATAAGCTGTGATAGAAGCTAAACATAGGAATTAATACAAGGGAGAATTAGGTAATTTTTTTTTTAATATTTATTTTTGAGAGACAGAGAGAGAATGGGGGAGGGGCAGAGAGAGGGGGAGACAGAGGATCTAAAGCAGGCTCTGTGTTGACACCAGTGAGCCCCATGTGGGGCTCAAACTCACCAACTGTGAGACCATGACCTGAGCTGAAATCAGACAACTGACTGAGCCACCCAAGTGCCCCAGAATTAGGTAATTCTTAAATGACAGGTCCATAATAGATTTTTTTTATCTTAAAGCTAATACTCTTGGGGAGATGCATCCCTTATTTTGATGTCATAAAGACCAGCCACTCCTTCCCCCAGACATCCTGACATCCTGGCCACCGACATTGACACTAACTTGAGCAAATCACCAGTAAAATTTAATGTAAAAAACATTTACTGTGGATTTTCTCAGGCAGGGCACCGTGGTGAGTGTGTCAGAAGCCAAAATGTGCAGACACTTGGAGTTCACTTGAGATAAGCTATACATGTATAAAATATTAAAGAGGGCTCCAGTAGGCTAAAAGCCCCAAAGCCTTCTTGTTTATGAAGAACATAGTAGGGTTGATGGAGAGTCAGATTTACCATGAGCTAATCAAGCTTTAGTTTCAGACATTACACTCAAGGCCCCTTCCCAAGGCCCTGTGCCCAATTTTACAGTCATAATCGTGTGTTCTTTTTCTCATGGGGGCTGTCTCAAATTGTTTGAGCTTACCAGGCTCCTCAGAACCTGGATCTGGCCGTGTTGCATTAACCTTGAGGTGAGGGCCTGGTTGTGAGCACAAATACACAAGGCACACCGTTCCTGCAGATGCAGAGGCCTCGGCCACGTGCATCAGAACAGCTGCTAGAAATTGCTACTCCTTTCAGCTCTTTCCTTAGAATATGTGGGATGCAGCAACATGTTCCTTTTCAGAGAAAAAGAATTAGAGAGACTTGAACAGGGTCACGTGGTGCTCCAGCTAGATTTCAAGGTCCTGAAGAGGTTTGGCTTTCTCAAGCTCTCCAGCCTGTACTACTGGGTTCCATTCCAGAACACCGGCTAGGAGCAGCCAACGTCCCACCCTGTGCCCCACCCAGGCCTCCTGCTCTCCCCAGTTCTGTGAATTCCTTTGTCCCAAGCTCCATGGTGCTCAGCGTATCTGAGGGGCCCTGGTGTTCCTGTGAAGTTTCCATGACTAATTCTGGCAAAGCAAGGAGAGCCTTTCTCACGTCAACAAAGCCGCTCTGTCACAAAATAGTGGCAAGTGGAGCCAAAATTCCACCTTGGCATAAGTAGGACTGTTTTGTTTTTGTTGTTTTTTTTAAAGAAAGTTGGGAAGGAAGAAAAGGATTTGGGGGTACACAGCTGACCCAGTTCACTTTAGTGAAATAATGATATATTAAGCTGACAGTTTTATGGTTTGCTTACAAGCTTCCTCCCTTGCCAAAGCACAGTGTTCTTCCAGAAAATGATTTTTACTTTAGAAGACTTTTTTTCTTTAAACATTCAAAGTGTAGTTTATGTTCAGCCTTAATGCTAGTCGGCCCAGAGACTCAGGCACACCATCACCTCTACTGGTGGTTTTGCAAATAACTTGCTTTGCTCTTTGTTTGCAAAGGATCTTTTTAAATTGCAAAACTAATTGATTTTTTTAGACCTTGGATCCATGACAATATCTTTTCTAGCTTTGATTTGTAATGAGGCAAAGTGGTTTGTGGAAAGAGGGCTGGAATTAGGGCCTGGACACCTAGGCCAGGACCCAGCTCTGCAACTGTGAGGTCTTGGACCAGTCACATGTAGCCCTGAGCCTCAGTTTCTTCTTCATCGTTGGATGTTAAGTCTGGCAGTGTCTTAAGAGCTAACCCCTGCCTGGCTATCCTAAAGAGTTTTGAGAATCAAAAATGATAGTAAAAATTACAGATGAATCAAACTTGCTGTGCAAGTATCAAGTATCATTATTACCATGCAATGACTGACAGTTGCTCAGGGAGGAAGTTTTTCCCCAGTAAAAGTTAGCAATGTTCCCAGGCCGTCTTTTACCAAGGGGAGTTTGCATTATGGACAAAGCATAATGGCGACGCATAATGAAAATAGCACAGCAGCAGGTCAGGAAGATGATGCAGAAAGTCAAAGGTAGAAACCCAATGTTTCTCCATTGGAAGCAAGTATACAGTTGACTTTTATCAACATGTCAGTGTTCACACCCTCAGAACATGCCCCCTGGCCCCATTCAGTCAATCACATTTTCATAAGTACACTCAGACTTAGAGATTCATACACTGTGACCTCACACTCCTAGAGCATATCCATATGACAGTGTGGTTGGTTGTCTATACATAGATGAAATTCTAATACAGGCTTGGGACCTCATTCTTAAAAGAACTGCATTGTGCTGTGCAGCCTCTATCTATGCTAGCCCTTGTAGCTGTCCCCTCTGCCCATACCTTATTCCCTTGACTGTTCCCTCCCTGCGAGGGAATATCGAGGCTTCTGATTCAGGCTGACCTGTCTTCCAGTCCTGACTCAGTCTCTCCCTCATCATGTGGCCTCTGTATGTCACCGAGCTTTTCTGAATCTGTTAGATAGGAGTAAAACTATGGAAACTTGTACTGATGTTGTGAGGACAGAGATCTCTGTGAAGAGCCTCACTCAGTTGTAGGTGCTCTAATTAATATTAGCATTGGACCCTAGGTCCTTGTCACCCCCACTAGTTCACTGTCTTTCACCTGGCGGGTTCCCTTGCCTCCAGCCTCCATCCAGGCTGCCCTGCACTTTAGTTAAAATATCTGAGTTGGAAGGGACCAGACACAAATTAATATTCCAAAGCACCACCTTCACCATGTCACCTGCTGCCCTGCCTCTTTTCTGCCTTACTCACCACACCCCTGCCCACCAGACAGCCATTGATTGCCCTGTTCCATGAGCGTGTTTATGCCATGTGCATGTTCTCGCAAGATGTTCTCCACTCAGCAGAGGGGTAAGACCATCTACCATGCTCAGGAACTTTCTGGGAGCCCCAGGGTTGCTCCTGACCTCCCATTCCCCGAGAAAGGGCTTGGATAAGGGCTTTCAATGCCACACAGAGGCCACCTCTAGGTAGAAAATTTTCATTGTTTTTTTCTGCATTATAGCACACCTGTGAATGGTAAGAACTGGGGAGGATTGGGAGCTTTGGGTAGGACACTCTTTCCCAAGTCGGCAAAAATTTGGTTTTCTGTACCGCTGCCTGTGCCTGTGGGGTGCTTGCCTCACCCCGCTGTCCCACCTCCTGCTCCACATCTCCTGGGCTGGGAGGGTAGAACTGCAGGAGCCAAGGCTGCATCTCTGCATTGCGGCTTTGAGTTCTCCAAGACAAAGAGAGAGATTGCCACCTATTGACAGATGTGCCACCTGCAAAGATGAATGCTTGTGTGACTGGCACTGCCCCTTTCTCTTTGGTCTCAAACGGGAAGGAATCTGGGTTTTTTCCATTCACTCAGTCCTTGTGCTCTCAGTAGTATCGTTTCTGGGTAACAGAGGCTGGGTGGGGACCTGACCACCAAGGTGGTATCGGGCGCTCCATGAGGAAATTGAGAATCAGTGACAATGGCAGCTTTCAGCTGTACAGCAGGCAGTTCATCTCCTTTAATGCTCACACACCCCTCGCAGGGATTAGTGTTCCCATTTCACACGTGAGGAAACTGAGGTTTAAAGAAAGTACGTTGCCCACGGCCATGGTAAATAAGGAGCAGAGGCGGGATGTGGGAGCTCAAATCCAGCTCTCTAGCTACTCTTAAGCACTTTCTCATATTTGCTAATTATGTAAATCACCTTCCTGTCCTAATCTCTTTAAACCTTAAATTTTCTGGATATGAAAGTAAATCAAATATAAAGGGGCTGCTTTCCCTTTGGTTGGGTAGAATCCTAGCACTATCATTTTCCAGTTATTTAACCTCAAAGACTTAAGTTCCATCATTGGTAAAATGGGGAGAGTTATGATGTCTAACTTGTGGTATTATCATAGGGCTTACATAAGATAACATAGAATCAAAATCACTTAGAATGCCAGGTATTTATAAATGGGAACTTAATCACCTGTTGTCTAGATCCAGGTTGGAATCCTGGCTCCTCTCATTTTTAGCATTAGGACCTTTGGGCAAGTTACTTGACCTTCCTGATCTTCAGTTTCCTCATCTATAAAATGAGGTTAATAATATACATTTCCTTGCAATGTTGTTCGTACAGTAAGATGAAATCATAAGTGTGAAACATTTTGCAAATTTTAATTGTACTATTCAAATATTAGATTTTACGTTTTAAATAAGAGTGTTTCTTCAAGTGATTTTTGAGAACTATTGACTTGGTTTGAATTCAACCTGGAAGTCAAAGCTTTACTCTTTAATACTCACTAAAAACAACAACATAAGATAAAAGGAACTCTCTACCTGCCACGGGCTACTGTGCAGGAAGCTCTCTGCTTGCTTTTCAGTTTATGATGCCCTTACAAATATACTATTTCATCTTCACGAGGCAGGGCTGGTATTTACCCCTATTTTACAGATGAGGAAACTGAGGTTCAAAGAATTAAAGGGGCTATGTACAGACATATAGCTAAGTGGTAAAGGTCTGCTGGTGGAGCTGTATACTGGTGTGTTGTTTGAGTGTAGATGTATGTCTGAGCATGCCTTTTTAGGAATGTGTTTGTTGTATCTCTTGGTTCGAGTGTTGTTTCACGAGGGGGAGAGGACAAGGTAGTCTTATCTGAGATTTTGTTACACTGGTCAGCAATAGCATTTTCCTCTTCCTTTTTAGAGCTGCTTTCCCTTCCCAGGCACAGTTATGAGCGCCCTGATCAGAGAATATATGCTTGATTTTATCTCCACGCCCAGTTTAGGAAACAACAGCTATCCAGTCATCCCAGCCTTTTGGGGATTACTTCCTCTTTTTTTTTTTTCCCCCCCTGCCTGCCAGCTTTATTGAATTTTCCTTAGCAACACCCCCAAAAAAGAATGGGTTTAGCAACAGCATATGAACCAATGAAATGTGAGCATGGCAAGAGTTTCTCCACCAATGGGATCCCTGCATGACAGGCAAGATGGCTCAGGAGAGAAAATAATACCCTGGAGTTTGCAAAGCAGCCTCCAGGTGGCAGCAGACTAGCTGTATTGGGTGCAGTCCTCAGCTTTCAGCATCTACTTTGGTTTTTGTTTTCTTTGACCTATTCTTAGATATGAAACATTTACGGACTACAAGAATTTTAGTATTACAAGCTTTGTGTGTGTGAGTTTTCTGCATGACATAGTAGACATGGTCTGAGGGGTGGGATCTGAGGTTCCATCTCAGCCTTTACTGACCCCACCACAGCTCTTGTCATTTTTGTTGGTTTTGTCACAGCTAGTGCTACCCCAGTGGGTGGGAGCCCGGAGGCCTTTCGTGACTGCCTGCTCAGCAGTCAGACAGAGGCTGGAAGAATCACATTCTCCTTTGTTCAACCACCACTGCTGCTGGCCTGTGTGACAAATGAGGTGGGGCTGCCTTTTAGCCGCTAATTAACGTGAGGGAAGGAATGTGTCAGTGACAGATTAGTGTCTACATACGCTCTCCTTTTCAGTGGCATAGACGGACCATTCCCTGCCTGTAGGTTCTGCTGAACAGGAATGACTGACCTTAAGTGGTTTGAGGATAATTCTACTGGCTCTCCAATGGTTTGGCCCTCTTGGTCTTGAAGCCAGAGGCAGATGTGGACAGGGTCTGAACAAGACCATACTGAATAATAGCAAAGGCATGTTTCTGACGCTTTAGTTATCCTTTTGCCTTTTGAAATGATATTACCTTTAATATCATTCACTACTCAGTGAGATTTTGGTCCTTCAGATATCCATATTTCTCTCCATGTTTCTATTTCTCCCTGGCTTACTCTTCTCATTCTTTAGGAATTAGTCAAGGCAGCCTATCTTCAGAAAGTCTCATTTGGGTCTTGCCCTCCTTTCCTTCTCTGGCTGCTGGTGTTCCTGTTGCTGCACTTCTCTGTTGCTTCTAAATGTCTCTTGATTTGTGAGTTTCCTCAGAGAGTCATGGAGCTTCTTGAGGACAGAGTCTGTGCCTGTATAGCTATATACTGTAGTGTTGACATTTAAGGACTGTTCGATGACCATTTTTAAAAGAAAGGAAACACATAAGAAAGAGTCTCTTGCTCTTTAAGAAACAATCTGAGGGACTCAGAGGTAGCTGGGCCTGAGCTAGAGCAGTGCCAGCAAGTCTGGTGCTGGCTGTTGGGGACAGTTTCTAGCAATTTCAGAACTCTTCAGTAACCATGAGCTGCAACTCCAGACCAAGACCTGAGACTGAAAGATAATCGCCACCAGTGGCTTATGCCATGAAGCCCTCATCTCAGTGACCTGGTTTCCATTATGATTTTGTGTTTTAGGAAGAACTAAGAAGCAAATCCAAGATCTGTGCCAATGTGTTTTGTGGAGCTGGCCGGGAATGTGCAGTCACAGAGAAGGGAGAGCCCACCTGCCTCTGCATTGAGGTAAGTTCTGAGGCCAGGAGCCAGAGGACAATAGCCAAGGCCAATATAGCTACCTTGCTGGAGCTGCTAGTCAGCAGAGCAGTGCCAACCATGTCATCATCTTTATAAAAGCCTACCTTGGGGCGCCTGGGTGGCTCAGTCAGTTGAGCGTCTGACTTCGGCTCAGGTCACGATCTTGTGGTCCGTGGGTTCGAGCCCCGCATCGGGCTCTGGGCTGACAGCTCAGAGCCTGGAGCCTGCTTCGGATTCTGTGTCTCCCTCTCTCTCTGCCCCTCCCCTGTTCATGCTCTGTCTCTCTCTGTCTCAAAAATAAATAAAACGTTAAAAAAAAAATTTAAAAAAAAAAAAAAAGCCTACCTTGTCTATATGAAAGACAAGGGATTTTCATCCCAGACATTAAAAACAATCTGTAAATGCAGGAATATTTTTTCTTTTTTTAAAAAATGTTTAGTTTTATAAGATTTTTAAGTTACAAATTTAACAATTGCTTTATAGATGTCAAATAATACAGGTATTTGTATAAACATAAAATTAATAATCTTCCCCATAACCCTCAAATCCAATTAGTCTGAGATGACCAGTGTTAGTGGTTTGGTATAAGTTTCTCCACTTTTTTTTTCTGTGCTACTATACACATACAGGGTTGCCCCCTATTTTATACAAAAATGGAGTCATAATAAATATTTTGTAATAAAATCATATTCATGTAATAATTTTCCCATAGATGGACATTTAGGTTGTTTCATAGATCATTTACCACTGCAAAAAATAACATCCTTGTGAAAATATCCTTATGTACTGCTGCCTTTATTTCTAGAAGATTGATTCCCACTAGGGCTTGCCAAGTCAAAGGATATGCAAGTTTTTAGAAAAATACTAGATGAAATGAAGACTTTACAAGGTTGTGGGTTGTTTTTTTTTAATGAAGTTTAAAAAGCAGTGTGAGCTTTCGAGAAATACTTCTTTTGTAACCAGGATTCTGACAAGTTCTCCCTCTTCAGGCAAACATAAATACCCTGGATATGTGTCCTTCCTTCTCCTTTCTACCATGCCAACACAAGCCTAGGAATATATCTGTCTTTCTGCAAATAAATACACCCGCTTTAGACCCCAGGTGAAGAATCCTGATTCATTGTCCCGGAAAGGAAGTCTCCCCAGCTCAGACACCTGAAAAACAGATCCATTGGGAACCCTAGGTGGACCTCACTAGAGGAGTGCCTGGCCACTGTGTGGTAGCACGAGCCTGTACTTAGAGTTAGGAGACCTAGTATCTAGTCTTGCTTTGTCCACATGTATTTCTGTGATTTTGAGCAAATTAGTTGCCACTGGATGCTGTGAAGGCAAGGGACCATGTTTGTCCAGCATGTAGGATACTTAGTAAGAACTCAGTAATAAATACTAGTTAAATGATGTTTGTCTTCCTGGGCTTTGGTATTCTCCTCTAAAGTTGGAGAGGTGGGGCTACCTTCTAGCTCCAGTGTTCTGTGTTTCTTCTCACTACATCTACTCTTTCTTGATTCCGTGCCTTTATTAGGGCTGAGCTGAACTGGCTTCCTCCTTCCCCCCTTTCAAAAACCACAAAAAAAACTAAAGACACTGAACTTGCCTGTGACCATGGCCCTTTAAATAGCCAAAGTAAAACTGGGTTGCCAGGTGAACTTTACTCCATTTCCTTGTCCATAATGATTCTCTGTGGTGCTTCACAAAGACCCAGGCATCCCCACCCCAGCCTCATAAGAGGCATTGTGAGATCGGGAGAAAAACAAAATGGCTCTGAAATACTATACAAAGCAAGAAAGCAAAGATCTTTCTAGTTAAACCCCAGAAGAACTGAAGAATTCATGTGTGTGTGTGTGTGTGTGTGTGTGTGTGTGTGTGTGTGTGTGTGTGTGTTTGCCTGCCTTTTGATTTGCACATTCCCCACTCTCAGCTCTGGCTCTTTTGTGTCATAGAATGTTGGCATTTTAAGGGATCTTAGAGCGTCCAGAGACATTGAGTGACTTTCTCCAAAGTGACAGAGAATCCAAATTTCTGACTTCCAATAAAATGCCCTCCGTGCTAACTTGATAGGGTCAGGACAGTCTATTTCTTCACTGAATAGAAGAGATGACCCGAAGCCAGGATCAACACGGGGCCATGCAGGGCTACAAAGACCCTAGACCCTAGTAGGGAGGCTCCCCACAGGATGCACGTGTGGATGCATGTGTGTGCTGGTGCCCCGACTGCACAGACCTCCTCCTCGGGTCTGTTTCAGCAATGCAAACCTCACAAGAGGCCTGTGTGCGGCAGCAATGGCAAGACCTACCTCAACCACTGTGAGTTACATCGAGACGCCTGCCTCACTGGATCCAAAATCCAGGTTGATTATGACGGACACTGCAAAGGTAAGAAGTGCCTCCCAACTCCAGCCAGAGGAGCCAGAGGACAGAGCAGTGTGGCCTGGTTGCCCAGAGTCCTCTCCACTTGACCACAGTACCCGATGCCACAGAGACCACCCAGCTACTTAGAGAGGCAGCCTCTTGGCACCCATGAACCTACTGGGTTTGCACTGGATAGCCCAGGCCTCTGCCCAGGGTTTCCTGCGTCAGAATCCCAAGGGGGGTTCCAGTACTTTCTGCAGTAGATAGGGGACCATGTCAATAGTCAATAATAATAAGGAAGTGTTTACATGAATTCTATACCTTTTTAAAAAGTAGGTGAATTTCACTTTTTAAATTTGGGCACCTCTCAGCCCTGCTATATATATTTCCTCTATTTTGCACTCAAACCACTGCCATTCAGATAAGATTGGAGGGGGTCTCAACCTCCTTGCTAATTAGACACCAGTTCCTTACCAAACAGCAGCCCTACTCAGCCCCTCTCAGCCTTGAACTGCCCTGGAGAAACAAGCTGTTTCCTGTGTGTGGGTCTCCACTCCATTTCCCTCTCTATAATAATTCCATATGAATTCTCCAAGTCCCAGCAACGCAACCCTACCCCGCAAACCTAATAGGAGGAGGTTTGAGACTACAGGGCAACTCAGTGGCCTAAAAATGTGAAACAAAGCAGGGAAGAAAAGATCCCCATTCATAGGCCCTGGAAGAAGGAAAGGAGACAGGAACCCAGGACCAAATGATGAAAATGTTGCAAGTGGCCCCTGTAGTGTGGGATGATTTTAAACCTAGCAAAACACAGACATGTTCTTTTGTCTTCATTCTGCATTATGCATTTTCTCCTTTTGTCTTGCAGAGAAGAAATCTGTAAGTCCATCTGCCAGCCCAGGTGAGTGTCTATTTTTCCTACAGTGTGCATTTTAGGGAGGAAATTCTTTTCATGAAGGAATTTTGTGTTTCACATTCCCTGCTGAAGCCCATAAGATCTGTGTGTTAGAACTTGTGAGCCAGAACTGGTCATTCCTCAACACAGCTCAGAAAAGCTGCAGAACTGCATTTTTTTGTGCTTGACATTTGAAGCAGCTGGTTAGGTTGGAATGTTGGCTGTGTTGTCCATTTTTGCTAAGTAGTGATTGCATTAAAAGGACAGGAAAGCCACTGAGTCTTTCTTTCAATGATCTGTAAGACATGCTGTTGTCACAGGACTAACAGAATCAGAAGGCACATCTTGTTTGAAAGGGGATCATTGGAAATGCAAGTAGGACTTTTTCCATGATTTTCTATGAATAAAAATTAAAATTTCATTGTTACAGTTACAGAAGATTTAGCATATACTTTTCTTCAGATCTTTGCAATAATCTTGTGAGGTAGACCTTATTGTAATGACCTCATAGGTGAGGAAATTGATGCTCAGAGAGGTTAAGTGAGTTTCCTGAATTACACAGCTTAGAAGTGGCAGAGTGGGGAAAATTGCCCAGATTTACATTCCTCTGGCTCAGGGCCCTTTTCACATCCCAACATGTGTTGTCTTCCAGAAATTTCCTTTTGTCAAGGCTTTCCTTTCTCTTTTACCTCATCTACCCAACTCTCAGTCCCACCTGTTATTGCCATGTGTCTTAGAACAGCTGTCCAGAGCAGGGTTTCAGCGTGGCCCTTTCTTGACCTTGTGTTCTGTGGTTTAGAACAAAGGATAATGCAGACAGTGTAAAATTTTAAGTGGGAGAAGATTTGATAGACCCGGTTGGTAAAAGGAAAAAGCTATGGAGAATTTAAAATCTTGTGGCATAAAAAATTGTCATGTGCTCCTTCATTCACTTATTATTTCAGCTCATCTTTGAGCCAAGAGAGCTATTTATTGATTGATTGATTTTTTTTCCCCCTCAGCTTCCTTAGTTAATGAAAATAGTCCTTTATTTTTCCGCTCTGCGTTTTTCTCACCTAAGCAACATAGTTTCTCTGTTTCAATATTCTCAATTCTTATAATTTTTTTAGAAACATAAGCTTGAATCCTTGCTTACATACTTTCTAATTGTGTACCCTGGGTTGACTCCTGTAAAATGTGTGTGATAATCTCGTGTCCCTGGAGTACTGTAAAAATTCAATGAGATGTCACATGCAGAGCCCCAGGCACTGAACCTCCCATGCAGTGGATGCTGGGTGACATTGGGGTCTCACTGCTCAGCTGACCTCACTCCCTTTTCCTGCAGTCGTTTGCTATCAGTCCAACCGGGATGAGCTCCGGCGTCGCATCATCCAGTGGCTGGAAGCAGAGATCATTCCAGATGGCTGGTTCTCTAAAGGCAGCAACTACAGTGAAATCCTAGACAAGTACTTTAAGGTAATCCAGAATTGGGGTCAAAGACTCTTCAGCTCCAGGGGCACCTGGGTGGCTCAGTTGGTTAAGCATCTGACTCTTGATTTCAGCTCAGGTCATGACCTTGTGGTTTTATGAGTTTGAGCCTCGGCTCTGCGCTGACAAAGCAGAGCCTGCTTGAGATTCTCCCTCTCTCTCTGCCCCTCCCCTGCTCGCACTCTCTCTGTCTCAAAAATAAATAATAAAATAAAATAAAATAAAATAAAATAAAATAAAATAAAATAAAAATAAAAAGACTCTTCAGCCCCAAAGAGATACTTCCTCTCCCATCACCAGATCACATCTCCCCATTGTTCCATGAAGCTGTGACAGTTGCTTTCTGGCCTGCTTGATCAGTGGGATTCCAGCAGTAGAGCCCTTGGGATCTAATGTACATGTATGTGGCCAGGTTCTATCCCCCTACCCTGTATGTATCCCCCTACCCTTTACCTTATAGAGCTGGCTGTTGATACAGTATACCTTTTGATCTCACCTATACCTAAGCCACTTCAGCATCTTTCCCACCTGGTCTGACATTTCTCTAAATCATTAACTTGACTGTCCCTGGCCTGTAGAGTGCTTCATCATCTAGGAAGAGTCAGTGGACTGGCATTTCATGGTTCCAGGATTTTTCATTAACCTAGATATTGCTTGTCCCATTATTTAGTTTAAGAGACAGGTTGTTCCAATTGGAGATAGGAGAGATTCTGCTTTGAAAAAGATTGGAAATAGTATTTAGCAATGAGTGGAGCTCCCATGGCATGGATATTTCTCAGAGAGCTTGAGACAGTTGTTGGAAGAAGCAGTGAAGGGTGCTCTTCCAGCTGATTGACAAGAACACAGATACACACATACATACATCATACCCAGAGATAAAAATACCACAAGCAGAAGCATGCACACACACATCCCACATAGAGAGATGCACACCCCAGACAGAG
This sequence comes from Neofelis nebulosa, assembly GCF_028018385.1. NCBI lineage: Eukaryota > Metazoa > Chordata > Mammalia > Carnivora > Felidae > Neofelis > Neofelis nebulosa. The sequence continues at coordinate 93,103,280 of NC_080786.1, forward strand.
ACACAGCTACTCACAGACACACATTCAGATACCCACATTCCCACATAAGCAAAAAGCTCCCTTTACTTACAGACACGCATCTCTGGGTGGATGCCCTCAGATGCTCATCTGCAGATGTACATGTTCCCAGGTGCCTCCAGGGCCTGCCATCTCAAGCCCTAACCTGCCTGCATTCAGGAGCAACCCCAGGCACATGAAGGATTTCTTGGCAGCTCTGTGTCAACACCAGCCTAGTCTGTGGATTCCTCTTTCTCACTGACATTAATGGACCCTACAGATAGAGAAATACTGAATGTTTGGTCATTTCAGACTTTGCTTGTGTTCCTGTCTTTAGAGAGCTCTCTCTCCTGTGGCAGAAGGTATGTCTCTCTGGGTTCCAAGTGTTTGAAGAAACAAGCTCCCTTGGCTCTTGTTCATGTGGACAAGAAAGCACAGCCCTTCTCAGTCTATCCTCTATGTCAACCCCGCAACATTACAGGGCCCTTGGGGCAAGGGTGGTTCCTCATCTACACAGAAAAGCATTATAGTACTGAGCCAGGAGAGTCACACAGGAGCAGAAAGAAACTTGAAGAAATTGATTTTTCAGAAGCTGAGTGAGCAGCACCTGCCAGGTCATTGTATACAGTGACTTTGCCATGGCCATGAAGGCCCAGGAGGCCACTGGTTCCAAGGGGCCTCTTGGGACCTTGTAATCATTCTTAGTGGCCTCTTGGTGGCACCCTGCCTCAGGCATCAGTGACACCTGCTATTAATTTGATTCTCAAGTGCTTGGGCCCCACACCCCCCTTGACACCTGTCCACCTGTCCTGGCAGTAACTTCTCTAACAGGCCCCTATGTGAGACCCCTTGAGAAAGTGGCTTTCCTGTAGGGCATTCTCACTCCCGACCAATAAAGCTTCATCATGACTGACACAACGCTCGCTTCTCCCAGACACTCTGGGAGTGTCTTCGAAGAAAACAGGGATTTTACTATTTTTTGATGATTATTGGAGTCCTGTGTGGTGCAGTCGTCAAAGAGAGATTCCTTCCCTCTAGGCAAACAGCTGTCTCTTGGTGAGAGATCTGATATCTCACAGAAACTGTTTCTGAACCAGTGAACTGCCCTCTAACCCAGCCGGCATTCCTTACGTCAAAATTAGTTGAAAAGAAAATCTAATCAGAATTTGGATAAGATGAAAACCAGACTCTCACTTCACCTAGTAATTCATTAATGATTTCTTAAGTGAAAGTGTAGCAGAATGAAGAGGGCAGGCAGGTGGAGAGAGCCTTTCATGGCCATGTCATACACACACCCCCTCTCGGTGGTGGACTCCTGGTGGCCAGAGCCAGAAATTGGAGCCAGACTTCTTATCTCCTTGACTCTGGTATCATGTTCCCCATATCACCACAGATGCTGTGTGTGAGTGAGTGTCTGGCCTAGCTCATCCTCTGAACAGTCTCCAAACTTGCAGTAAGCCCCAAGCATGGGTTTCGTATCACACATCTTCCCGCCTTTCTACAACCCTACAGTTACATAGAAGAAAAGGGTGCTACATCACATACAGAGCTGGGAATTGCAGGCATACAGAGGTACTATGCCTTTTGTAAGTGGTTAGCTGAATAGAGGCTGAGTGAATTAGGTTGGTTCGTTGTCCAAGATCAAAACCCCCTAAGTATGCCCCCCCACCCAGGCAGTCCAGGCTGTTTCTGGGGTGGGTACCAGACCTCTTTTCCTATGGATTCCACATACAGCGCTGGCCTGGGGAGACCTGGCTGGGCCCTTGTGAGATAAGCATGCACACAGACTGGCCCTCCCCTCAGCTTCAGGCCTGGATCGTGGCCTGAGTGAACTGTGTGCACTCAGCACTGCCTTTTGGGAGCTGGCTGGGCTGTAGCCACCAGGTTCCTGGTGCCCCCAGGCACTGCCTGGCACTGGGTCTGCAGCCATGGCTGCATGGCTCCTCTTCAGACTCTCACTCTCAACAAGCTGTGATGGTGTTGGGGTGTGTGAGGGCTGCTTCTGTCTGTCCAGCACTTGCAACGTTTGTATTCCAGAAAGTCCTGTACTGCTAAGAATGACTCCTGCCCAAGCTTATTTCATTTCTCTCCATTAATTAATCAAGACTTCACAAGGTGAAAGGCAGTTTCCTCAGGGGGAACATCTGAGACCTGTTCCTAGAAAATTTGTCAAGAATGATAAAAAGGTACTAAGCAAGGGCTGACATAGTTGTTTTGTACATGCCTGTCATTATGTATATCATGGAAAGATTTACAACCTTATAGCAGAGTACATGTGACACATGACAGGCATGGAAGGAGAGTCCCTTCTACCGGGAAGCCTGGACAGACTTTTCTTCAGAATCCCTTATATCATCTGGTGAGCCACCTTCAACGTAACATGGAAATGCTGATAATTTCCCAGGGCAGCAGTCTGAGGCAGCCTATGGAAAGAATTTTTCCTAAAAACATTTTTCCTCCATTGGAACTATCTAGGAGGGCAGCAACATCCAACTTAGAATTTGATGGAAACTTGAAATCGACACCCTCTTCCAGCAGCTAGGGCCTGGGCATTTTGAATGGTCCCAAATGGCTATGGTCTGGGTTTAGCACCTTGCCAAGGAGGGGATAATGCCTGAGCTCACTATACCCTCACCTTGTGCTCGTGGGATGTCAGGTAGGTCATGAGGACAGCCTGTGCTCGGTAAGCCAAGGACCCCTACACATGTCTGTGGTGGGGCCCAGAGCAGAGGGGTGGAAGGCTTTGTACCACCTCTGCCTGCAGGTTATCAACTCGGGGCCTTTGCTTGCGACTTCTCACTGCTGTGCTTGGTTAGGGGCACCAGTGTGAATGTGAAGCATGACAGCAAGCCAGGGAAATAAGCAGCAAGAAGTGGTCATGTGACTCCCAGAGTGAGCTCTGAGGGTTGCCTGCATTGTTGTTCCCAAGTAGCTTGTTAGAAATACATATCCAGGGGCACCTGCGTGGCTCAGTCAGTTAAGCATCCGATTCTTGATTTTGTCTCAGGTCATGATCTCATGGTTCATGAGATCAAGCCCCAAGTTGGGCTCTGTGTTGACAGCATAGAGCCTGCTTGGGATTCTCTCCCTGCCTCTCTGCCCCTTCCCCGCTCATGTGTGCATGTGCGCACACTCTCTCCCTGTCTCTCAAAATAAATAAATAAGCTTAAAAAAAAAAAAAAGAAAGAAATAGACATCCTGGGCTCTGCCACAGAATCTGATTCATAATGTTCATCAAGGTTTGAGAACAGGGTATGGTGGCTGGCTTGAACCCAGATGTTAAAGAGGAGAATGTCTGTGGGACGGTGTCAGGGATGAGGCTGCAGGAGGTTCTCCAGCACCCCAGGTGCCTGGGTAACACAGGTCTGTGTTCCCACTGCCTTCTGAGCAGGGTGTGGGTTTGAAAGGCCCCCAGTGGCCTCTGCCCACACACTTTCAGTCTCTCATCTTGGGGTGCTGGTACCTTCTCTGGGGGCCCCAAGTCTTCAAGCCTTTTTTGCATTAGGTGTGAGGCCAAGGCAGGGTTGGAATGGGTCAAGAGCCAAAGATGGGTCAAGCTGAGAGGGAGACACATTACAAAATGTTCCTGAAAGTGCTCTTTATCCCCTTTCCAGAACGTTGATAATGGTGACTCTCGCTTAGACTCCAGTGAGTTACTGAAATTTGTGGAGCAGAATGAAACTGCCATCAACATCACTACCTATGCCGACCAGGAGAACAACAAGCTGCTTAGGTGAGTGCAGTTGAGGGGTCAGGGAGGGGCCCATGAGGGGAAGGCTGGATAGGAAAGGGGATTTGAACCCCTTCCTACCTGCAGAGGGGCCATCAGTGCCAGTGAGAAGTAAAAAGCAAAACAGGAATTCTGTCCTGGTCTATTTTGTGAACATTATGAACTAATATATTGAGCACCACTGGTATCTGATCAAATAGTTGTTGTTTTGCCAGAACTTACAAGGAATAGAAGAATGTAATTTTAAAGTAAATTATCAAGGTCACATCAGAGCAAATGTGTTTCTGAGTGTCATGATAATGTTTTAATGGTTAATTTTTGGAAGGAATTATATCACCGTATTATTCAACTATAAGTCTAAAATAGCTTTAGTTCTGACTTTTAAGATAATTGGTGTCATTTCATATAGAGAACCCTAACTGTCACAAATGTAAGCATGTCCCTGTCCTTTTCTGATATTATTCCAGAGCAAATATTAATAACAATTAACCCCTAAGAAACTTCTGCTCCAGTACATCAGCAAGAATTAAAAATAGGAATAGCACCTCTTTTGTTCAGAAGAAATATAAAGCATGAAGCCCAGATTCTAGAATGATTCTCCCTTAGCAATATGCCATGGCCTTAGAATATAGTATCTGAAAATCCTTCATATTTTGATAACTTGAAATTAAATAATATTTTATTTTAAAGATCAATGTTTGATCTTCATAACATTCCAGTTAAGGAGGGCTCCCTGTCCTCATTTTACAGATGAGAAAACAGGCTCAGAAAAGTTGAAGAACTAGCTCAAGGCCATTTGGGTAATAACTGATTGAACCAAGGCTCACATCCAAGCCAAGGGGAGAGTGAGGGAACTAGGATTCCATAAAACTTTTCTAAACATTTCTCTTTCTAGATAGTGATAGTGATAATGCCTGCTTGAACTCCATAGTCTTTCAGATCCCATATTCCATTCCTATCATCTATTTGTCTCCCTTCTGTTTTGATTTTCCTAGTTTGGTTGACTTGACCAGTACCATGGGGAAAGGGAATTGCTCACAGAAGGTGCACAGGTAGTGAAAACATATGCCAATCAAAGTGAACACAACCATTCAGGAAACTTTAGTCTTCTTGGAAGAACATTTGAACAATGTAAATGATCTGACATCAAGTATAACCAAGTAAAGTCTGGATGCTCACAGGAGTCAGGTTGGATGATAGTTGTGGGAAGGCGTGTAGAAAGTTCCTCAGTTAGCAGTTGTCTCCTTGGCCTCCTCTGGAGGCCCCACATGTATGTGATCCCAATGCTTAGGTCCTTTCTGCGGGAGTGAATTCAGGGTCTTACTGACACATTTCTCCTGTGTTTTGTTTCAGAGGACTCTGTGTTGATGCTCTCATTGAACTGTCTGACGAAAATGCTGACTGGAAACTCAGCTTCCAAGAGTTCCTCAAGTGCCTCAACCCGACCTTCAATCCTCCAGAGAGGAGTATGCTTAACCTAAGAAATATGTGGAGTTGAAGGGAATGAGGGCATTTGGCAGGAGGCGGGGGGAGGGGCAAGATAGAATTGATGGAACTTTCCAGAGCTTGCTAAGAAAATTCCCTTTCACAATTCCAGACTGGGCCCCAGCCCATCAACTCTATGCTGAGGTTAGGATCCAACAATCTTTGGATCAATCGCATCATTTACTCAGATATGGTGCCTCTGAAGGTTAAGCAGAAGCAGGTCTTGTCTGGGAAAAGGGTAAGGTGCACAGACGATGGCCAAGATGTCCTGTTCCACTGTCACCCTAAACTGTTGCCCCTTATTTCTGGTCCCAACAGAGTGTGCCCTGGAGGATGAGACATATGCAGATGGAGCAGAGACCGAGGTGGACTGTAACCGTTGTGTCTGTGCCTGTGGAAACTGGGTCTGCACAGCCATGACCTGTGATGGTGAGCTGTGCCCCAGGCAGAAAGAAGGGACGGCAGGGAGAGGGCTTCCTTTGTGAACTTCACCATGAGAGAAGTCAGGGTGGGGATGATGGAGAAGAGGGCAGTGGCCAGGAGCAAGGAAACTGGGGAGCAAGTGACAGACTACAACCTATAATGTTGGAGCACCCAGTGGGCAGCACTGGGACAAAGCACTTAGGCCAGATGCATTACGTTTGAAAATCACTCCAGAGGCTTGGCATAAGAGAGGTTTAAGACGCAGGGCAAGATCAAATGTTGATGTGAGATTGGAATCATCATAATAATAATGAAAGCAAATACTTAGTGAGAACTATGTGCCAGGCACTCCACTAAGCACTCTACATATTAACCCACTTGATCCTTGTGACAGCTTGGGAAATCTTATATGTAAAAGACTTAGGTGGTTGGAAAACAAAATGACTCCTGCTTGCCACCTATATCCAGCAGAGAAAGGAAAAATGTTCATAGACCCTCTTTGAATTAACAGAATGGGATAACGCCTAAAAAAAGAAAGTTGAGACATGGTTAGGGTGGATTAGAGAGATAGAGGTGTCAGAGAGTTTGGGGGACCAGTGCAGAAACCAAATGGCATGTTGGAATGATGCCAAAGATCAAAAGAAACTCTTGAATCAAAGCCAGGTTATAGGGGAAAAACAGGCGTAATTCGGAGTAGAGGAAAGACAGAAAAGGGTGAGATCAGGTCTAGAATAGAGAGTCACATTGGGTTTGAGAAGAAAAGTCAGTAGGAACCAAGCCCCAATCTGGAACCACCAGATGGGGTGAACTTAAAATTATACCTTAAAGAAACTGAGACAAGAAAGAACGGGATGGTCTTAGGATCATGTTCAGGAAGGTCAGGTAAGAAGGTCAGGAAATTGGGAGACAGAGGTCAAGGACCCAGAAGATGTTTTTCTAGATAAGAAGCCTAGGCAGCAGCAACAGTACAAATGGAACTCAATTGTACCAGGGGATCCCTAGTCTTTTACTGCCCAGGACCAAGTCTCTTCTCAAAGTGGGAAGGCAGGAAGCCAACACAATTCCAGAGACAAATGGAAGAGTAGGAAGAAGCTGTTTAGAGACAGAAATCCTAGAAATTTCTGGAAGTCAAAACTAAGGGTATCCAGACCAAGTACACAGCAGCTACTGAAGCCAAGAGAGAACATTTCAAAATACTACCCCAGCCTGCCTCCATCAGGAAGCATCTTACATTCATCTTCCCCAAACCCCCTGCAGTAGCTCCCCACATCTAACTGCTCCTGGCCTGGCTTTGTAAAGGTAGCCATCCATTTCTAAGATAGGCAGTTGTTAAACATCCGCCTTATGGAATAAGCCTGATCACCTGGATAATAAGCCCCATCACCTGCATCAGACAAAACCCAAATGATCACCTCCATGGGACAATGCCCACTTCCACAGCCACACTGGACAGCTCGTCCTCCCTCTCTGGATGGCCAGGTTTAGAGCACTGTGGGTATAAAGAGCACCACAGATGGTGGTGCCCCAAGGTGAGCATGTCTTGGTGTGTGGGCCATGTTGCTGAGAGGACATTGTAGAGGCAGCACTCCAGAGTCAGTACCTGAACGTTAGTCTGGTCTTAGATCAGAAATCTCAATGGGGCAAAGAAAAAGTGACATCAAGATATAAAGCCAGGTAGAGCCACAGCTGAGGGAAACTGCTGTGATTAATGCCAAACTCAGGAAGGCATGGTGGAGCAGTGTTTCCTGACGGCAAACACTATACTTGGTAAATGTACAGAGTCTATCCCAAACCTACTGAATCAAACCCATAAAAGAGCAGCTTGGGAACCTCCACTTTTAAGATATATTCTATGGGGTTTTTTTTTAATCACCATGTAAGTTTGGGAAATACTGCTAAATATAGTGGCTATCAACCCTGCCCGCACATTGCAATCACCTAGAAACTTTACAAAATCCTGGTGCCCAACAATAATTAAATCAGAGTCTAAAAGTGGAATTTAAACACGTGTATTTTGAAAAGTTCTCCATGTGAATGGTTGAGAATCCCTAGCCCAGAGGAACGTCCTGAGTCAAGACCCAGATATTCCCCATAGATTTTACAGCAGGGCCAGTGCCTGGCATGGATATACGTGCTGGAGCAGTCGGAGACACTAGGAACAGAGGCCGGGGTGGGGGGGTGGAAGAGATTGCTTGGTTCACAGTGTGTTACTTTGGAGGTGTCAGTTGAACTGGGACACTTCATATTCAGAGATATGCAGGCGGTTCACCTCTCCTTCCATAGGTTAAATGGGAGATGAAATTGAGAGCCTAAAAGGGAGATATTGGTAGGATCCCTAACTGGCTTCTATCAGTGAGCACTGCCCTGAGCTTTGGTTCTTCTTCCAGGAAAGAATCAGAAGGGGGCCCAGGCCCAGACAGAGGAGGAGATGACCAGATATGTCCAGGAGCTCCAGAAGCACCAGGTGAGTTGCAGACTCCATGCTGGCTCAGGTATTCCTGCTGCCACTAAGCCCTTCTGCCATTCAGATATCGCCTAATGCTCCAGATGTCCAAGGAGCCACTCTGTTCCATACAATAGGTCCTGAATGATAAACCTATGCTATCAAACCATGATACAGACAGTTCCCTAATGGAGTCCTGTGTGGTCCAGCAGGTCCCAACAGATGTAGGTTACAACTTGGTAAATTGCTTTATAAGCAAGAATTAGCCAGGTGGTGATTTGCAAATATGTTGGAAGTGGTTTGCAAATGAGCATGGTCTATGGAAGTGTTGCTGCTTCCTGTCATGACCAGTGCCCGGACCTGAAGACTGTGAGCTCCTTGAGGGCAACAAGCAGGAAATAAGTGAATGTGGACCACAATAAAAGATATTTCAGTTAAATGCCAAGCTGGTTAGAAAACAGCCTGGGATTTTCAAAACCGAGAGAACTTAGGGGTTCTGTTTCCTGGAGACTTGAGAAGATAATAAATAAGAATTCTGTTCAGGTTCTGTATCATCAAGTTGAAGATCTTCTTGGGGAAAAGGCTTTTGGCAGAATAGCGATTCACTGACATAGATGGTAAAGGCCTGGAGAGAAAACATGGATGTGCTGGACTCTTGGGCCTGTCTTGCCCCTGATTTACCATGTAGTTAACAAAGGACATTGTGCCTCAGATCACCTGTCTCTACACTGGGTCTGTTATACAAGCCTTCTCTCTGACTTAAGTTTTGAGAGAATCTAACAGTCACAAGAGCTGCTAAACTATTGAGATGAAATACTTGATTTCAAAATAATTATTAATATTAATAATGCTCAAAAATAAAATTGCTCATATTTACTGATGGTTTTTATATGCATTTTGTCATTATTGTCACTCATAATATAGAAACCTCATGTCAGTTTTGTTTTGTTTTTTAATTTATTTCTTTTGAGAGAGAGGCAGAGAGCGTGAGTAGAGGAGGGGCAGAGACACAGAATCCAGAGCAGGCTCCAGGCTCTGAGCTGTTAGCACAGAGCCCAGTGTGGGGCTCGAACCCACAAGCCACAAGATCATGACCTGAGTTGAAGTCGGATGCTTAACTGACTGAGCCACCCAGGCACCCCCCTCATGTCAGTTTTTTAAGCAGAAGCTCCCAGCCTTTTGTTTTTCCATATTTCATCAGTCTTGAGTCTCCAGATGAGTGCAACCACATAAAAGAAGAAAAAAAAAACTTAATAGGAATTCCTTTCCTCTGGGGTGGGGAAATGATCAGAGTAGACAGTGAGGAGTGGATTATAATAGCTAACATTTTTACATGTCTGTTTTATGTGAGTTCCCTCAGAAAGAAGACGCTAAGGCAAGGACTTGAATACAAATAGTTTATTTGGGAAGCAATCCTAGGAGACACTAGACAGGGAGCTGGGAAGCCAGCCCAGGAAGGGAAGGAAGCAATAAAGAGCGTCTACCAAGGCATGTTACCACTGTGGGCGTGTGGAGCTTAGTCCTATTGTGGATCTCTGGGAACAGAGTTCCCATTCCTGAGGGGGAAGGGAGAAGGCACGTTCCTACACAAACTCTCATCAGCCATTGGCAAGGGCTGCCACCAGCGACATGAATTCCCTGGCATTTCTGACCTGCCAACATGTGTGGGCAAAGCAAGCTCCAACAGCCAGAGAAAGCCTCAGGCAGAGAGGTGCAGGTGCTGGCAGTAAGAAGCCGTACCCGTGTACTGAACTGCTAAAGGCAAGGGGCTATGGATGGAGAACCAACCGTGTCTGCTAGATGCCAGGCACTGTTGTTTTTTATTTCCTAATTAGTTTTTTTATTGAGATCTAATTTATATACCATAAAATTCACCCTTTTAAATATACAATCCAGTGGTTTTTATATATTCACAAGATCATCAACCATCACTACTACCTAATTCCAGAACATTTTCATTATCCCACAAAGACACCCTAGGCCCATTAGAAGTCATTCCCCATTCTGTCTTCTCCCAGCCCCTGGCGGCCACTCATCTACTTTCTAACTCTATTTCGATTTGCCTATTCTGGACATACACAAATGGAATCATACAGTATTTGGCATTTTCTGTTTGACTGCTTTCATCTAGCATTATGTTTTCAAGTCTATCCTTGTTATAGCATAGGTTGGCACTTCATTCCTTTTTATGGCTACATAACATTCCATTGTATGGATATACCACATTTTGTGTATCCAGTCGTCAGCTGATATTTAGGTTGTTTCCCCTTTTTTGCTATGATGAATGATGCTGCTAGGAACATTCTTGTTCCAGTCTTTGTGTGGACTTATGTTTTCAGGTCTCTTGGGTATATACCTAAGAGTGCACTTGCTGGATCCTATGGTAACTCTGTGATTAATCTTTTGAGGGCTGCCAGACTGTTTTGCAAAGTGGCTGTACCATTTCACATCCTTGCCAGCAGTGTTGCTCTTTTTTCACAAACTCACCACATTTGTCCTTGTCCATTATGTTTTATTTTAGCCATTGTACTGGGTGTGAAGTGGCATCTCATTGTAGTTTTGACTTGTATTTCCCTAATGACTAATGACGTTGAACATTTTCTCATGTGTTTACTGGCCGTAAGTAAGAAAGGCTTCTTTGGAGAAATGTGACACTGTTGTAAGAGGTGGCACTTTATTACCCTCACTTTGTAGTTGAGGACATTGAGGCACAGAAGTTTTTATAACATGGCCAAAGTCCCCCAGAAAATAGCATGTCCGTGACTCAAGTTCAGATAGTCTGCCTCTAGAACCTTTGTTCTTAACACCTCTCTGGACTGGGATCCAGAATATCTTGTAGCACTTGCATCTAGTATCCTTTTCTTCATTTTTAAAATGAGGATAATCATGTTTGACCTGTTGTGTCACAGGCGTTCAAGTGGGCTCAGCTACTAATGCAGTGACAGCCCCTATGTGACCATGTCAAAAATAAGACCTGATCTTTGCCCTCAGTTTCTTCTCATCCACAGAGGAGACAGACAAGTAAACAGAATGAAAATTTAGCACAAGCATGAATCTGTCAATGCTATATAAAGTCTTGAGGACTAGATAGATACCAATGATTCTTTTTTTTTTTTTTTTAATTCACAATGCTTATTTTCTCCTGCATCTCAAAGGAAACAGCTGAAAAGACCAAAAAAGTGAGCACCAAAGAGATCTAAAGAGGAGGCATCTGGGAAGGGCGTCCAGAGCCTGGCACCTTCTTTCACTTCAGCGCTGAGTTCAGTATATCCAAGTGTCTGCTACAATTGCCGATTCACCAGTATTTGCTTGTATAGCAACGAGTTTTATTTTGTCTATTTGTTTTGCAGTAAAGGAAATGGGGGTGGCTGGCGAGGAGGGGAAGGGCCATAGCCTTCATTTCTAGGAGTGCTTTGAGAGAAACTATAAGTGGTGCTCAGGGGCTGGAGACAAGTAAGGAAACTGCATCAGGGTTGGGAGAGGAACAGATCTGAACCACGGTTGGCCACGGCTATAAACGTCCTGCAGGGAGTGCGAATGATGCCAGAGAGAACTTTGCAGGCTGCCCCAGAGGAGGGGTCTGGCAGAAGCCCAGTGGAGAGGAACACATTCTGCGTCCAGCCCTTCCTGTCGCCATCAGCATAATAGACGTCCAGCATCCGTGCTTCTCATGGTCCCAACCACTGCCTCTAGATACACAGCCACCCTTCTCGTTACCCAGTTGTCCTTAGGCTTGGAGTTTCTGGGAGGGTGCACACAAATGATGCAGATACTTGTATAACTTTGAGCCCCTTAGAGACCTAACCAAATTTTTAAGATACTTTTTACCAAAGGTGCTATTTTTCTGTAAAACTTTTTTTGGCAAGTTGACTTCATTCTTCAATTATTATCATTATATTATTGTTGCGTTTTAATATTTTATTTTCTTGACTAGAAACTGAGCTTTTGTAATTATTTTTCAGTAGTCCTGCCATTTCAAAGGAGGGAGAGTTTGGGGTTCTTTTCTGGTGCAGGGACCACTATAACCAAGACTCCTCCCACCCTGCCACATACTAGATGCAGCCCAGAGTTGTGTCCCCTGGCTTCCAGTGGATCAGCAGTCTGCCAGCAGGTGCCTCAAACAGAAGCCAGGGAATACAAAGCATCTCCATACAAAGCTTTTAAGATCTAAAAAGCTAATTTGTTTCCATTTATTATAAGTTCATGCAAATCAGTATTCCAAAGAATGGAGACAAGTGCAGCCAAGCAAGGCTTAGATATCTGTGCTTAGATGTCAATATGTTTGTTGGTTCACCACTAGGAGAGTGATTTAGCCCTATCTCTTCCTATTTCTGGGCCTCAGTCTCCTCAGTGAGCAAGTAGGAATGCATTAATCTCAATTTGATAAATTACAAATTCTCTGGTTCTGATCATTGGTCCAGAAGGATACAGGTTCCTATGACTTTCCTTCTCCTTAGGATAAATGAAACCTTACTGTTACAACAAAAGAGTCAGGTGGCCAAAATCCAGATGACCAAATCTGACCTCAGTCTGCACGGCTGCACTGGTTGTGCGGTGATGTAGTACCCTCTCCGGTAATGTCTGCCCAGGAAGAGAATGGGAAGGAGAACTACTCCACTTTGTTGAAACTTTTGCATTCCATCTTTAACCTTCTTGGAAACAGAAATAGCTTTCCCTTTCAAGATGAGGACAAAAGGTGGTTTCACCTTTTAAGAGGAGGGAGGGAATGGAAATTGAGTCTTAAAACTGTGATTGGGGAAAAGACCATTGTTCCTGTGTTATGGACTCTGTGATGATTAACCCCACTATTTACCATGTATAAGATGCATTTGGAATAACGAAGATTAAAAACTTGACAAAAGCGCTCATCTTCAGAAAGCAGATGGGGAATTATATAGATTGCATTGCATGGGCAATACTGAGAACGTTGTGCTGAATGTGGAATTGCCTCTAAACAAGTTTCCTTGTTCTCCTTTGAAAGGAGAGCATTCTGTTTTGTTTAGATTTCTGACCTTTTAGATACATCCCATTTGAAAGCTCTCTTTGAGCCCTACTTGTGCACTCTGAAATGCACCTCCCTGTCCAGTTGTCTTGGAGAGCTCCCACAGCACACCTTGATCAAGTTTTGCCAGCTCTTGGACATTGAGACAGAGGGCAGGCATGCCAGTTTGTTTAAAGCTAGAATCCAGAGTGTCTCCTCACCAGTTACATTTAGGACAGTGGCTGCCATTTAAGATTACCCTACCCTGCACCACGGAATTCCCAAGAGCAAATCTGCATTCCTCCTGTAAATATGGACGCTATTGTCTGCACCACAGAATCACACGATCTGATGACCATTCATGGAAAGCTGCTAAATAGCCTAGTTTGGGGAGTCTTGCATGGAGCTTTGTATGGAGCAAATAGGATTAAATCGGGTTCAGTTCCTCCAGCTCTCTACAAGCACAGAGCTTAGACTGCAAGCTTCCTTGGGCTTTCTCAATGTGTATATGATTTTATTAATATATTGCAGTGTCTGTTAAGATTCAGTGTTCATGGAAACCTTCTCACATGCCATGACTCTGGACTCCATCACTGTTTTGGGAAAGCAGGGCTTCTCCACCTGCTAATAAGCCCATGTGAACAAGTCTGAATGTCTTTCCTTTACACTTAAGTTTTTAATCAAATGTCAAGCAGCAATTTGAACAGGTTTCTGTTGCCTATGTGTTTGTGAAATGTATTTGTATTTAGTAGGCTTCCATATTGCATTTAACTTGTTTTTGTAACTCCTGATTCTTTTTTTCTTCCCTTTTTTTTTTTTTTTTTTGGATACTATTGATAAATAAAGAAATTAAAATAGTAATTGTGTTGTTTTCCTTCCCCTGAATTAAGACTAAATAAAGTTGTGAGAACATTAACCATTTACCTCATAAAAGTCGATTTGGCTTTCAGGAGCCTTAAAAGAGGTCTGAAGAGTTTCTCCTAATAAAACCGTGGGACTGCAGCTGGGAGGGCAAATTTACTTAGGGACTGACAGAACAAGTTTATTTAAAAGGATCCTGGAGGCACCTGGGTGGCTCAGTCAGTTGAGCATCCAACTTTGGATTCAGGTCATGAATCCAGGTTCGTGGGTTCAAGCCCCACATTGGAGCTCCAATTCTGTCTCTCTCAAAAATAAACATTAAAAATTTAATATTAAAAAATAAAAGGATCCTGGACGGTGGGTCTGGAGTAGGAAATGATGAGAAGTCAGAGAGCATTCCCTTTTTTTTTTTTTTTAATGTTTATTTTTGAGAGAGAGAGACAGCATGAATGGGGAAGGGGAGAGAGAGGGGGAGATACAGAATCCAAAACAGGCTCCAGGCTCTGAGCTGTTAGCATAGAGCCCAATGTGGGGCTTGAAGTCACGAACCCCAAGATCATGACCTGAGCCGAAGTCAGACACTCAACCGACTGAGCCACCCAGATGCTCCCAGATAACATTCTTATATTGGGCAGAGGTTAAACTAAATGGCTCCTAAAGCCCCTGAAGGTCCTATGAGACTGGAATGAAACCAGGTAAGGCTGGCTGCAGGTGAACCTGCATGAGAAGCCAAGTCAACCTGGAGATGTGGCACAGGGTGCCAAGGTCTAACTGGACAGCCTTAATGGCTTTCACCTGATACATACCCCATAAGGACAAACATTTCCAAGTGAAGTGAATGTTGGCTGGTTAAAACCTATTCTGCTCCACCTTGGAGACACATGACCATTACTTGCTTTCTGCCTCCCTACCTGAGTCTTACAGATACCATGCACTCCACACCCCCAATAATTATGTCTTCCAAAAGTGCTCATTCCAGTTGGTTGAGGTTTACACTTTCTTAATTTTAATCTTCTGTGGAGAAGTCTTGCTTCTCTAAAATTACAGCCAAATCCCTTGATTGGATTTGGGGTATTACTCAAATGTTAATCAAATATTAAAAGGCAAACTCTGGTTATGTTATTGCAATAGACTACTGGTCTCATTAATCAGTTTGATTCTTCAAATCTTTATTCTCAGAAGGAATTTTAAACCAAATTTGAAGAGTACCTTGTCCACAGTCACTTTTAAATTCTGGCTAGCCTCCCCCAATCTTCCATGCTCTGGGAACACTGCTTTTACAATATTTATGTGTTAAGAAGTGAAAATGAATTAAAAATAGCCTGAAAGAAGCTTAATTCAGATGGTATGGTTCCTATAATCAAATGTATTATTATGAATTGTGCAAATTAATACAAATTACTTTGATTAGCTTTAGTTTTAGAGTCCCTGTGTCAAATTCTCATCAGTCCTCTTGAATTATCTCTGAAATAAGGGGGAGGAGGGAGGAAGGAAAAAGAATGAATGGGTGGATAGCTCCAAGCAGATGCCATCAGAACCCTGGAGTAAGTGTAGCATGGATGTGTGATGTGAAGAGGAAATCAGGACCACTGCTGGAGAAGGCTATTCCATGCTGGACCACAGGAGGCATCATGCTGCTGCCCTAATGAGACAGTCTTGCTGTCAACAGGAGGTAACTGAGTTCATTTTTAAAAATTATTTAACACATTTATTATTGAAAAGTAATATGGTAAAAAAACATGGTAAAAAAAACTGTCAAAATGCAACTAAAAAATCCATCCTTTTGGGGCACCTGGGTGGCTTGGTTAGTGAAGTGTCCAACTTTGGCTCAGGTCATGATCTCAAGGTTCAGTTTGTGGGTTTGAGCCCCGCATTGGGTTCTGTGCTGACCGCTCAGACCCTAACCCGAATTCTGTGTCTCCCTCTCTCTCCCCATCCGCTGCTGGCACGTGCTCTCTCTTGCTCAAAAATAAATAAACATTAAAAAAATGTTTTTTAAATCCATCCTCTTAGAGGGTGTATATTGACAAAGTTGCTTATAATTACTGATTGTCCTTCAAAGAAATTATACCTATTTACATTCACACCAAAAATATACAACTTAGCGTCTATTTCCTACATTTTTGCAAGCACTGTGTCCTTAAACTTTTGGGCCTCTGATAGAGAAAAAATGGTAATTCATTTTTCTTTATTTCAAATTTATTTTATTACTCCCTTTGTGAGATTGAGCATCTTTCTATAAATTATTGGTTCTTGCCCTTTTCTTTCTTTTTCTATTGGTTCTTAGTCTTTTTCTAATTGGTTTGTAATGGTTCTTCATATATTGTTATTAGCCCTTTGTCTGTTATGACGGTGGCTAGACCTAGCAGTAGAAGCTCGGTTAGGAGGTGATTTCAGGAATGAGGTGAGAAATATGGTGATCTGAATTAAGATAATGGCAGTGAGGATTCACGGAAGGTTTAGGAGGTAGCAGGGACAGGAGTTGGCTATTGACTGTCTATGGGAGTTAAGGAGGAGGTAACAGTCCAGAATGACTCCAAGCTTCCAGCTTGGATAACTTGGTAGATAGTCATGCCATTTCCTGTGATTGGTAAGAGAACAGAAGATACTGCTTGGCTCGGGGAGGAAGGAAGGGAGGGATGGCGGGAGGGAGTAATGAAGGAAGGAAGGAAGGAAGGAAGGAAGGAAGGAAGGAAGGAAGGAAGGAAGGAAGGAAGGAAGGAAGGAAAGAAGGAAGGGAGGAAAAAATGAATTACATTTTCCACAAATTGAATATGAGTTACTTTAAGACATCCAAATGGAGATACCTTGTGAGCAGTTGGATAGATTTCTGGAAGAGTTTCTGGAAGAGCTCTCAGCTCTGGAGGTACAGATCTGGGAATACACAGTGTAGAGATAGTATTCCTTTGTGTAGACAAGATGGCTATGGAAAATGTATCAAGTGAGGAAAAAAAGAAAAAAAATGTTGAGTTGAGAAGGTCCATCATAAAGAAAGAAAACTCTTTGGAAAAACTCTGGGCTTGTATATTTCTCCTGCTTCCTCATGGCATCATTAACAAAAAGTGCACACAGAAAAAAGGTATAATGGGTTGAGTTCATATATGAGATTCATATACACAGCACGTAGAGAATTCACATGGGAAATGATACTGTGGATTCTATAGAGAGGTCAAAACTTAGAGCACGTATGGAATGGAGTAATACAACTTGCTGGAAAACAGGCTAAATGAACGTGGGAGAAAACAGGAAATGCACCCTGATGTTACCACTGGAATACAGAGGTCTTATCTGACCTACTGTGGTCAGATATGAAACACCCAGAAACTGGATAAAATGAGGGCCTATAAAAAGAATGTATTGCCAGGAAAATAAGAGACAAGATTGTTAACGGATAAGAATGCAATATTTAACTGGGAAACTTGTATAAAATTGTCAAAAGGATGAAACATGTTTGAAAGGAAATTTTTGCCTTTGAAAGAAAAGGGACTTTATCCTTCTAATTCCTAGCCTAGTTTTAAATTATACAAAGTTAGCAGAATTTGTCATTTTCCAAGGAGCAGGGACAGCTCAAAACAAAATGATCCAAAATTGTTCCACCAGACTCCACAGTAAAGCTGGTAGCCAGTCACATTTATATTCTCACATATTCTTTGTGTTTTGTAAATGCCAGTCATCCCTAGTCTCATGTTTCAACTTCTTTCTAATTGACCTGTATCGTAACAACATTCTTGTGAATGTTGTTCTGGTTTAACAACCAGGCTTCCTAGGTTTAAATCCTGGCTCTGCCTGACCCTGCCCTTTATACTCCTGGAAGTTATTTAACCTTCTGTGTCTGGTTCCTCTTTAAAGAGGCATAATAACAGTACTTAACTCATCATTTTTCTTTTCTTTTTTTGAGGATTCAGTGAGCTAATGTACACAAATTTTTTTGAATAGTCTGTGGCACAAAAAGAGTCCTATGTGTCAAGTATCATTTATTATTATCAATTATTTTAACCTATTATATTTTCTTATAAGTCTCACAATGAGCCTATGAAAAAGATATTTTATAGATAAGGAACATACAGTTCATAAAATTTCGGGAACTTGTCTAAGACCATACAACTAGTGAGGAATAGAGTCAGGATTCACTGGGTGGGTCCCTCTCATACTCATTCTATCTTGCTGCAATGTTTCCCTTTATTTTATTTTATTTTTTTTAACCTTCAAGATTTTAATTTATAATTTAAATTGTATCACAGAAATCATACATAATGTGTTTCCCTTTATTTTAAAAATCATCACATCAATGTGAATCACTAATTCCTAATTAATGTTCTCCATTATGTAGTTGCTGAGCACATATAAGTAATTCATAAGTTCCTTCATTTAGTTCTAATAGCTATGTAAATCCTTTCACTTTTTTATTTTAAGTAGATATGTGAGTACAGTTCAGGCCAGGCCTCTAAATTTCCCTGAAATATGATCCCTGGTCCAACTTGGTCTCCCCATAGAGGATACATCCAAGAATCATGCCAGCCATTGTGGGTCCCCCACAACTTCTAGCACACATCTCAAAGTTCTGTCCTGGTGAAAACTTACCTTCAGAATGCAGCTATCAATCTCCCTGGTGTGCCTTCTTCCTGTGACATTCTACATGGAGGTTTCAGAAGCAGATATACATCTTATCTCCACAGAAATTATTTCATCACCCGAATCCACTGATTCAAAAAATTCAGGTTGTCAACCAATTAACATCTCTGGTTCTTTGACAATTTTCTGTGTTGGCTTTTGTCTTACATGACTTTTCCTTGTCTCTCCCATAACCTAATCTTGATTCCTACAGGGCCCAGGACAGATGTCATCCTCCAACCCCCACCATTTCCAAAGGGAACAAAGGAGGAGAATCTGCACAAAGAGCATTGAAAGGAGAGATTTGGAAGGTGACGTTTAGGAATAATAAAGACTGAAATCAACTGGACAAATCAGAAGAGTTTAAGAGTTAGTCTCACTTTCTTTGACTTTCCAAGATTTCTGTAGCCTTTGTCCAATAATGCCCAGAGAAGGCTTTTAGAAATATAATGATCCCATCTATAATCAGTTTTAGGAAGATGTCCCTTAGGTCTCCTTTTGTGTTGGCAAAGTGCCCATGTAATCTCAATACCAAGAGCAAAAAAGTGGCTTAGAGGAAACCTGATCTGCCCTGACTCTCCAACAAATCATCACTGAAGCACCACATCAATGAAACATACACAATGTAGATAGTACATCAGGCTTTCAATCATCTTTTATTTTGCAGTTAAGGTTGTTAAATTCTACTCAGAGCATTTAACATGAGAGAGGCATAAGGTCAAATGAAAGTAAATCTTATAAATGAAACAGAATTAAAGATGAAGAAATAAGACTTAAACATGCAGGCCTGAGAGACACAAGATAGGGGAGCTCTATAGTTTCAGGCAGCATCCAACACACTGGACTTATTACCTCATTACTTTTTCTTGGTTTATGACAGATAAGTGCTGAGAACAAAAACGAATATCATCCACAGGAGAAAAACAGGAGCTCCACTGGCTAAAGGCAAGACAGTTTGCTCTTTGCGTAGATGTTATTCAAATCTCTTAATAGTAGACATACATGTGGGGATACTTTATCCCTGTAAAAAAAGAATGAAAACATGGTAGGCTAGGGTTCTGTACCAGAGGCAAACCCTGCAATCAGCTACAATGCATCTCTGAAAGTCCCACAGGAAAGAACAGTTGAGAAAAATGAATCATCTCTGTTCTCTGTTCCCTAAGAGCAGTAACACTCAAATAACCCTCACTCGGCACTAGCAGTTCTCCATCTGTGAGGCAAAATTCTGATTTACTCACTCATCAATTCAACAATATTGTTGAGGGAACAATTAGAGAAGCAAAAAGAGAAAAAGGAAGTGAATGGATATTTCCTACCAACTTTCAGAGACAGAAGGGAAACAGAAGCCAAACAGGTCCATGGCCTTGAAATTGCACTACTGCGTCTATTAGGTTTGTAGGGCTGAGACACATGCAAGAGGAATTGATGTCACCAGTCAGCAAATCCCACCACATTTCAGTATTCTCTGAAAGGAAGTAATCCCAGGCCAAGGAACAACTGCAGAGTCTGTTTATTAGCTTGTGAGTCCACAGAGGGAGAAAGGAGGAGGGTGCTCCTGGTGTGACCTGAGAAAAGGAATAGAGAGGTCATGCATTTCCATATCAAGGTTCCAAGTTATTTTGCACCTCTGGAGCCATGATGATAAGACTCAGGAATTAAGAGCTAACGACGCCTATTCCAAAAGTCTACTATGTTTCAGAGGCCAGAAAAGAGAGATAGGGCAATGTGGTTTCTCTTTATAAGGGATTCACACAGCCTTGTGACAAGATGAATAATAATGAATCTCAGCAATGTTAAAAGTTTACGAATATAATATATTTCAGGTGTTGTGGAGAGTGTGTTTTTCCAGGGTGGTTACATTAGAGTGTATGTAAATGAAACACCCTTGACTTGTAATATGCACAACCTGAGCTACTGTATGTGGCTGTCTTGCTTTTCTTTCTCCAGCTTCCATGCTGTCACCCACAAGAATCAAAAGGGAGTCCCAGAGTTCCACATGATCCAGATAAGTCTGCTCCATCCTGGCTTCCACTCCTTCATCAGAGAGTAAAGAGAGGACCTGAAAATTCTGTGTGCTCCTGACAAAACCCTCACCCTCTTTCCCCTCAACAACATTCACAGCTTTGCCATTATGGTCTGTCTTGAGATAACCATATCTAATCTCACCGTGTCTTTTTCCCTTTTCAAGCTTAACATGACAAGAAGCACAAGACCCCCAGTATATCCTTAATCCCGTGGACTCTGATCTCCCTATGGCTCTTACCCTTCCTTTTTGGATCCTATTTACAACCCATTCCCAAATTCTGAAACCCTTCTACTGTGCCCTCTGGAACCTGCTATCAATCATCAGCAAACCCCTTCTATTCTCAACTTCTGTTAACATTTCCCTTACCTTCTTGCTCTAACTGAAATTTGACTTTCCTCTGAGGACACTTCTTCCCCTATAGCCCTTTCAAGTTTTCTTTCTAACATCCTCCATACATTTGACATAAGTGAATTCCTTACTTCTCATTATGGCTTCCAGATAATTCTCTCTCCCTCCTCTCTGCACACTTCGAGCTTAAAATCTCATCCCATTAGACTTTTCCATTCACTACCTTCCATGTTACATTCTTCTATTGCTCCCCACCACCATTCCTTGATTTTAGGTGCTGGTCCTGCCAAGCCATTCAACGTTACTTCTGTCATAATTCTTGGTGTATGATCCACCCATTGACCTTCTTTGGACCTGGACCTTCTTTCCTTTAAGGATCTTGTTTCCCATTTTCCCTTAGTCACCCGCTCCATGGTTAGAACTTAGATTTTGTCATTAGCATTAACCACAACCACTCCATTATCTCAATTCCAAGCAATGAAACTCTCCAACCACTACCTTCTACCCCTCCAGCTCACTATCTCTAGTACCTGACTCTAAGAACTCTTTGGCTGCCATTAGGACCTGGATACCAATGATCCTACTGCTTCCTCACTGTCCTTTCCCCTGCTTTACATCCCTTACCCTTTCTAACACAGCTTAGATCCCATGGGTGGTTACATCATCACTTTCTAGCACATATCTGTCTTCCTTTGTCACACCTGTATGGCCAAACCCCAACATCTGGCTAACCCTACCCTCCTCCCATTCTGTGCCTATACACAAGCAATTGAATGTGGCTGGAGAAAAACACACAACCATACTAAGTATTCTCACTTTAGATTTACAACCATAAACCTCAAATATGCCTTCTGTGCTACCCAGGAAGACTGTCATGTTTATTTAGTTATTCTCCTCTCCTCTCCTAGATGACCGTTTCATCCTTTCTCCTCAAACCTCCAATACCATCATACCCAGCCTCACATTCAGCTGATAAACCTCCTATTTCACTAAGAAAATTAGAAGCAAGCAGAAGAGAATTTCTACAAGCTCCCCAAACCACACTATTCACTTTTGTCATCAGTGCCTACATACTCTGACTTATGCATAATCTTTTGCATAATCTTACCTAGGCAAACCCTTCTACCTGTGCATTGGACCCCATCCTTTTGCCTACCAAGAGACATTACTCAGCAATTCTTCCCCCATTCTACTTCAACTTTACCCTCTCCACTTGTTCATTATCAACATACAAACAAGCTGTTATTCCTCTCATCTAAACAAAGAAAAAGAAAAGTGAAACCCTAACTTTCTCAGCTAACATACATTTCTCTGCTGCTCCCCTTTGAAACAAACTGTCTTCTGTGTTACCTCTCCAGTGATCTATTCTTAGTCCCCCAAAACTGCCTGTGTTCTTTCTCTCAAATGATCTCATCTCAGTCCTCCTCTTATTGACTTGTGTGCAGCTTTTGGCACAAGTGATCACTCCTTCCTCCCTGAAACATTTCCTTCGTTTGGCTTCCAGGTCACAACACATTCCTCTTTTCCACTCTACTTTACTGTCCTTTCCTTCTCATTTCCCTTTGCTGGTTTCTCTTAATCTCTCTGACCTATAAATGTTGGAGGGTCCCAGGGTTCCGTTCCTGGACCTCTAATCTTTTCCATCTATGACTGCTCCCTTGTAAGCACACTTAGTCTTACAATTTGAAATACCATCTATAGACTGACAACTCTCAGTTGCATGTTTCAAGCCTGGACTTCTCAACTCCAATTTCAGATCCAACCATCAATTCAACATGGCCCCTCAAATGTCTGAAATGGGCCTCTCTGACTTAACACATCCAAACCAAATTTCAGACTTTTGGATCAGAATAAATGGTGACTCCACTCTCTCAGGTGACTCCACTCTCTCTTTTCTGCACACCCGTCATCTAATCTGTCAGTAAATCCTATCTGCTCTGCCTCCATAACCCACTCTCCTCTCACCATTTCCACTACTACCATCTTGGACAAGTCATCATCTTTTCTTACCTGGATTATTATTACAACCTCCCAACTGGCCACCCTGCTCTCATCCTCATCTCTCTTGGCTCTTTTCTCAAAAGTCACCAGAAAGATACTTTTAAAATATAAGTGAGGTAATTTTACTCCTCTGTTGAAAACCTTCTAATAGTTTCCCATCTTTTCTCAGAGTATGAGCAAAAGCCAAAACCCTTACAATGGCCTATAAAGCACAATGCATTCCAGTCTCTTGTTATCTTTCTGATACCATCTCTTACACTCTCCTCATATTCTCTTCATTCCAACCAGTGGTCTCCTTGCTGTTACTCAAATCCACCAGCCCTTGTCCATCCCAGGGCCTGGCATCCTCACCTCCTACAAATTCTTCTTAAAATTTAGTTTCTCAGTAAGGTTTTTCTCTGGACAACCTATTTAAAATCACAACCTTCCTTCCCTCCCCCTCCACTCTTTTTCCAATCTGCCTTCCCTGCTTTATTTTTCTCTATACAACTCTTGACCATTTGATACACTACCTATAAACATTTAGTTTACATTGAAATATAATATACACACAGAAAAGTACATGTAAGTGTTCAGCTCAATTAATTTTCACAAACTGAATGCAATCATGTAACTAGCACCCAGACCAAGAAACAGAATATTACCAGCACCTGCAGATTTTCCTCATGCTCCCTCCTAGCCACTGTGCCCTCTTCACACTCTAAGGGTAAGCACGACTCTAACTTCTGACAGCATAATTTTGCTTGTTTTTGTATTTCACATAAATGGACCCATACAGTGACATACTACATATTTTAATGATCTGTTTATTTACTGCCTATTTTACCCAACTGCTAGCATGTAAGTTCCAAGACAGAAGGAATTCTTTTTGTTTATTTCTGTATACCCAATGCCTAAAAGAGTATCTGGCACAGAGTTGTAGCCCAACAAATATTTGATGAATGAATGAAATATTGAACAAATAGAAATGAGAGTAGGAGATTTAGGAAAGGCTTAACGTCTGAGCCAAATCCTTCAGGATGATTAGGAGTCCATGAAGCAGTCCCAAAAAAGAAAGGCAACCTAAGCATAGGCAGGGCCTCTGTGGTGGTTTGGCAGAATGAAAAAATAAGCACAGTCTAGAACCATGAGAAGTCAGTTAGCTGAAAGTAACGGCAATAGCCATGTGTTGAAAAACAGTGAGTTATGAGGGTGGAAAAATAGGCAGATGCCCGATCTCAAAGGGCTTTATATAAATAAGTCCACGCACAGAGTTAGAAAGGAAGAAAAGTAAAATATAGGGGACTCTAGGCACTTCCAGGACACCAGGCATTTTTAGGTGTTGACCTTTTGGAGCATTTCAGAGGACATGAAACAGGAATTTCCTTGAAGTCAACTTATTAATAACTTTTTGTAGTGTCTCAGAAAAGAGTCTGTGGCCCCCATGGTAATGGTCAGAGACCTCTAACTACTTCTGAATATGTGAGAAAGGCTTCTGAATATGTGAGAATAATCTGAGGAATAAGTAACCTCCATTTTTCTTTCCTTTAAAGGAATGGACAACGCAAAATAAATCTCTGAGTCTGTCTAATTATCCTTGTTTTACCGGAACGGGCCAAGGAGCCAGGAGCTCTGCTTTCCTCACCTGCTGCCCATGACTTTGAGGAGATGGCACCCCATCTCATGGGGAGGGATAAGCCAGAGATGCTGTGAGTGTCTTCATTACCCCTGAGGGCTGATGCCCTACATCAGTGGTTCTTGAACTTGAGAGTGGGTCAGAATCACCTGAAGGCCTTGTTAAAACACAAATTGTTAGGCCTACCCCCAGAATTCTTGATTTAGTAGGTCTTGGGTGGGGCCTGAAAATCTTCATTTCCAACAAGCTCCCAGGTGGTGCCAATGTTGCTCATCTGAGAGTGCGGCTTGAGAACAACCACCCTACCCAATGCTATCCTCCTAAACCAAGTGAGGCGGCCCTCTGCATGCTCCTGCTGGACCCGATTTCTCTCCATCATAACTCCCCTCACCCTGCAGAGTTCCCTCATTTAATCAGTGTCTTCCCCACTAACCTGTCCACTGCATGAGGACAGGAACTACTTCAATCTTGGTTATCTTTCATGGTGCAGTGCCAACATCTGGCACCAACTAAACATTCTTCCAATGTTTGTTGAATTAATAGATGAATGACCCTAACTGGCTTACCAAAAACACAGAAAAATAGAAGAAAAAGAGGCCTCCAAAGAACATGGTTCCAGCCCCCTCTCCTCTACAGATAAGCACAGAAAGCATGAAAGAGTAATTGTTCTTTAGCTTCTTCTTTCTGTTCTTCCAGTGAAGTTTGCTCCCTCCCAATTGTCTCTGAGCTTTAGTTTCCCCATCTATTAGATAGAGGTTTTCCAAATAAAATATAGGACACTCCATTAAATTAGAATTTTACATAAATAACAAATAATTTTTTGGCATACATATGTGGTAATGTTTGTTGTTTATCTGAAATTCAAATTTAACTGAGCACTCTCTGTTTTTATTTACTAAATCTGATAAACATACTTATATGTGGATATTATTTTTCTCATCTGATTCCCACAATGATTAAATAAGTACCTATACATAAAGCCCTAGAACAGCAACAGAAGCCAAGTAAGAGTTCTATTTAAGTATTTACTATTATTTTTATCGTACCCATAGAACACACACAGACACACACACACACACACACACACACACACACCTGGCTAGAGATTCAACACCTTTTTTCTATTAACCTACTCCAGTTTTTTGTTTTGTTTTGTTTTGTTTTTTAGTTTAAATTCAAGTTAGCTAGCATATAGTGTAGTGCTGGTTTTAGGAGTAGAATTTAGTGACTCATCACTTACATAAAACACCCAGTGCTTATCCCAACAAGTGCCCTCTTTAATGCTCATCACCCATTTAGCCCATCCCCCCAACCACCTCCCCTCCAGCAATCCTCAGTTCATTCTCTATATTTAAGAGTTTCTAAAGATTTACCTCCCTCTCTGTTTTTATCTTATTTCATTTTTTCCTTCTCTTCTCTTAAGTTCATCTGTATTATTTCTTAAATTCCACATATGAGTGAAATCATGTATTTGTCTTTGGTGAACTGACTTATTTCACTTAGCATAATATACTCTAGTTCCATCTATGTATATATGTATATATATATATATATATATATATATATATATATGTATATGTATATATGCATGCCACATCTTCTTTATCCATTCATCAGTTGATGGACATTTAGGCTCTTTCCATAATTTGGCTATTGTTGATAACGCTGGTAAACATTGGGGTGCATGTGTCCCTTCAAATCAGCGTTTTTGTATCCTTTCGGTAAATATCTAGTAGTGTAATTGCTAGGTCATAACCTACTCCAGTTTTGAAAAAATTTTAAGGGATATTTTAAAATCTTGAGGTTTTAATTTATGACTATCCTATTTTATTATCTTCTTCACAAATCTCATGAACAACAAATCAGTATCTATTTTTATAAAGGTGCTTTAAATAGTTAAGGCCAAAATAAAGTAATCTCCTAATCTTTTCTTCTTAGGATAAGGTTCTAATTATCTGATCTTTTACTATAAGAATCTGGGGGCGCCTGGGTGGCGCAGTCGGTTAAGCGTCCGACTTCAGCCAGGTCACGATCTTGCGGTCCGTGAGTTCGAGCCCCGCGTCAGGCTCTGGGCTGATGGCTCGGAGCCTGGAGCCTGTTTCCGATTCTGTGTCTCCCTCTCTCTCTCTGCCCCTCCCCCGTTCATGCTCTGTCTCTCTCTGTCCCAAAAATAAATAAAAAACGTTGAAGAAAAAAAAAATTACTATAAGAATCTGTTCTTCTTCTCTGAAGTCTGTCCAGTTCCTCCACATTATATTTTTTCTTTGGTTAGGAAAATATACATTTATTATTATAAACTCACAGGAAGGAAAAAATTATTCTTTCTTCTTGCATTATTGCCTGAATTTTCCATAATCAGTACATATGTAAAATAAAATAAGCATATGCTTTTTGGCGGGAGTTTTATTTTCTTGTTTTTGTCTTTTTATGCTTAGACAATTATGCCTTTCAGCTTATTTAAGCAGATTTTTATGATTTTTATTTTAAATTTTGCCCATTATTAGTGATTTTATGACTCTAGAGCCTACCCTCTTAAAAACAAACATTCTTAAGATGTTGAAGTAATAAAAATAAAAACAAGAACATATTTAATGACAATACCACCTAACATTTATTGTTAGTGTACTATGTCCAGGAACTATGCTAGGAAATTTTAACTTTATTAAATCTTTTAATTCTCATAAGTAGTGTCACGAAAAAGATACAATTATCAATTCTCAGTCTTTTCTGCTCTGGTTGCTGGACAATTGCTCCACTGAACATTTCTTGGTAAGGTCATGAAAAGATGATCTGCCAGACACTAAATGGGATAAACATTTTCTGTCTTTATGTAACCTGCCAATACATATTGCACGCTCTACCTCCATGCCTCTGTCCCTCTCTCTTGTCTTCCCCTTCTTTCCTCTCTTTCTCGTCCTCATTTTCCCCCTTCTCTTTCTTCCTTGCAGTAGGGTTTGAGCCATTACACCCTTCAACAAGAAAACAGCAGCAAAATTATTCTAAAGTGGGCTTCATTTCTCTAGTGTGTCATGTACTGGTCTTTTTTCCCTCCAAATTCATTTAACCTCAGGGCCTCTACAATTTATTTTACATTTTTTATTTTTTTAATTTTTGTTTATGTTTTGAGAAAGAGAGTGAGCGGGCAGGGAAGGGACAGAGAGAGAAGGAAAGAGAAAGAATCCCAAGCAGGCTCCATGCTGTCAGCACAGAACCTGATGCAGGGCTCGAACCCAAAAATGATGGGATCATGACCTATGCCAAAACCAAAAGTTGGGTACTTAACTGACTGAGCCACTCAGGTGCCCCTTTTACATTAAAAAAAAAAAATCATATCTTTAAACAAATGAAAAGGTATCAATGTTCATGGGTCAAAATCTTAATATGGCAATGCTATCCAAATTGACCTACAGATTCATAGCTATCCCTATCAAAATCCCACCTTGCTTTTGATCAGAAGTTGACAAGCTGATCATAACATTCATATGGAAATCCAAGGGGTACAGAATAGCCAAAACAATTTTGAAAACAAAGAACAAAGTTACAAACAAACAAAGGAAAAAAAGAGACAAAAATATGGAGAACAAACTGGTGATTTCCAGAGGAGAGGTAAGTCAGAAAATGGGTAAAAAAAAAAAAAAAAAAAGAAAAGAAAGAAAGAAAGAAAGAAAAAAGAAAGAACAAAGTTGGAGAACTCACACTTCATATTTCAAAGCTTATTAAAATATGATGAAATTAGAACTCAATAACAATGAAATTTAGGAAATAAAAAGAATGTGGAAATTAAACAACACAATCCTAAATAACCAAGGTCAAAGAAGACATCTCAAGGGAAATTAGAAAATACTCTGAGATGAATGAAAATGAAAGCATAACATACCAAAATATCTGAGATGCAGCTAAATCAGTGCATTTACTACTCTAAATGCGCATATTAAAAAAAGAAGAAAGATCTTTCTCAATTCTAAATATTTTCTGGCACAAAAACACACACTCAGATCAATGGAACAGAATAGAGAACCCAGAAATGGACCCACAAATCCACTAATCTTTGACAAAGCAGGAAAAACTATCCAATGGAAAAAGACAGTGCTGGGAAAACTGGACAGCACCATGCAGAAAAATGAACCTGGGACACTTTCTTATGCCAGACACAAAAATAAACTCAAGAGGGATGAAAGACCTAAACATAAGACAGGAAGCCATCAAAATCCTAGAGGAAAAAGCAGGCAAAAACCTCTTTGACCTCAGCCGCAGCAACTTCTTACTCAACACATCTCTGGAGGCAAGGGAAACAAAAGCAAAAATGAACTATTGGGGTCTCATCAAAATAAAAAGTTTCTGCATAGTGAAAGAAACAATCAACAAAACTAAAAGCCAACCAACAGAATGGGAGAAGATATTTGCACATGACATATCAGATAAAGGGGTAGTATCCAAAATCTATAAAGAACTTATCAAACTCAACACCCAAAAAACAAATCCACTGAAGAAATGGGCAAAAGACATGAAGAAATGGGCAAAAGACATGAATAGAACTTCTCCAAAGAAGACATCCAGATGGCCAATAGGCACATGAAAAAATTCTCAACATCACTTATCATCAGGGAAATACAAATCAAAACCACAATGAGATACCACCTCACACCTCTCAGAATAGCTAACATTAACAACACAGGCAACAACAGATGTTGGCAAGGATGCAGAGAAAGAGGATCTCTTTTGCACTGTTGCTGGGAATGCAAACTGGTGCAGCCACTCTGGAAAACAGTATGGAGGTTCCTCAAAAAATTAAAAATAGAACTACCCTACAACCCAGCAGTTGCACTACTAGGTATTTACCAAGGGATAGAGGTGTGCTGTTCCAAAGGGGCACATGCACCCCAATGTTTTTAGCAGCGCCATCAACAATAGCCAAAGTATGGAAAGAGCCCAAATGTCCATCAACAGATGAATGGATAAAGAAGATGTGGTATATATACACAATAGAGTATTACTCAGCAATCAAAAAGAATGAAATCTTGCTATTTGCAGCTACATGGATGGAACTAGGGTATTATGCTAAGCGAAATTAGTCAGAGAAAGACAAATATTGTAAGACTTCACTCATATCAGGAATTTAAGATACAAAACAGATGAACATAAGGAAAGGGGAGCAAAAATAATATAAAAACAAAGAGGGGGACAAAACATAAGAGACTCTTACTACAGAGAACAAACTGAGGGTTGCTGGAGGGGTTGTGGGTGGGGGGATGGGTTAAATGGGTATGGGGCATTAGGGAGGAAACTTGTTGGGATGGGCACTAGGTGTTATACATAGGGGATGAATCACTGGAATCTACTCCTGAAATCCTTATAGAACTATATGCTAACAAATTTGGATACAAATTAAAAAATTGTAAATAAATATTTTCTAATTTTGTATTATGTTTTACTCATTAATTTTGAATCTTTTTTCTACTGTAAGTATTTAAACCTATGTTTCCTTCTAAAAATGCTTTAGCTGTATCCCTCAAGTTTTGATATGTAGTTTTTCTGAAATATTATATAATAATCTGATTTCCATTATGATTTCCTTCTGGTTATGAACTTTTTAAAATGTATTTTTAAATTTATAATGGATAGATTTTTATTTTGTTATTTTTGAAAAAGTTGTATTTATTACTTGTTACTTGCTGAGGTGGTCTATAGAGAGTCTTTGAAATTTATTAGATTTGTTCTATAGCTTAATCCATGGTCAATTTTTGTAAATAGCCCTGTGTGTTCAGCAAGTAGTTGGATGCAGTGTTCTATAATATGTCCTTTAGATTAGACTTGTTATTTGTGTTCAAATCTATATCCTTGTTGTTCTTAGTTTGCCTGATCTATCAATTACAGAAAAAAGTATGTTAAAGTTTTTGAACATACACATTTTTCTTAAATATATCTCAATTTTGTATTCATATATTTTGAAGCTATAACATATACCTAAGAGTTTAACATTGTTATATGTTCCTGCTGAATTGAAGTTTTATTATTATGTAGTGACCATTCTGATTTCTAAAATGCTTTTTACCTTAAAGTCAATTTTGTTTTGTCCCCCTCCCTGTTTTTATATTGATTAAAAAAAAAAAAAGATGAAAGATCCTAGATCAACCTTAAGTTACTAGGAAAAGAAAACCAAATTAACCCAAAGCCAACAGAAGGAAGGAAATAATAAAGACCAGAGCGAAATAAATGAACAGAGAACAGGAAAGCAAAAGAGAAAATAAAGAAACCTAAAAGCTGAAGAATTAAAGAATTAACACCAATCTTTCTCCAACTCTCCACAGAGAGAAAAGTTCCCTTTCCTTCTCAACACAGAAGAAAAGGGAATACATTTCAACTTATTCCCTGTGGCCAGTATTATCCTGATAACCAAAACCAGACAAAGACATCACAAGAAAACTATAGATCAATATCTCTTATAAATATGGATGCAAAAATTTTCAGCAAAATACCTACAAACACAACCCAATAACACATTAAAAGGATTATGTACTATGGTCAAATGTGATATATTCCAGGAATACAAGGTTAGTTCAATATACAAAAATCAGTGTAATATACTGTATCAACAGAATAAAGGACAAAGATAACATGATCATCTGAATACATACAAGAAAAGCATTTGGCAAAATCATAAATTCATTCATGATAAAAACACTTAATAAACTGGTAATAGAAGACAAGATTCTCAATCTGATAAATTCCCTCTACACTAAGTCCACATCTACCGCCATACTTAATAATTAAAGAATGAATGCTTTGTCATTGAGATCAGGAACAAAATAAGAATGTTTACTCTCACTTCTGTTTAGCATTGCACTGGAGGTTCTAGTCAGGCCACTTAAATAAGAAAATGAAATATAAGTAATCAAGATTGGAAAGGAAAAAATAAAAATTATATTCACAGATAACATGATTTGTACACAGAAAATACTAAGGAATCCACAGAAAATACTATTACAATTAGTAAATGAATTTAACAAGGTTGCAAGAATCAAAATCAATATGCAAAAATCAACTGTATTTTTTAATGTTTTTATTTATTTTTGAGAGAGAGAGAAAGAGAGAGAGACAGAGCACAAGTGGGGAAGGGGCAGAGAGCGAGAAGGAGATGCAGAATCTGAAACAGGCTCCAGGCTCTGAGCTGTCAGCACAGAGCCCAACACGGGGCTTGAACTTGTGAACCGTGAGATCATGGCCTGATCTGAAGTCAGACGCTAACCGACTGAGCCACCTACGTGCCCCCAACTGTATTTTTTTATTAGTAAAGAACATTCCAAAAAAAAAATTAGGAAAACAACTGCATTTGCAAAGCATCAAAAAGAATAAAATACTTATGACTAAATTTAACAAAATAAGTATGGAATTTATAAATTGAAAACTATAAAACATCATTGAAAGAAATTAAGGAAGACCTAAATAAATGGAAAGACATTCATGTTCATAGATTAGAAGACAATATTGTTAGATGGCAGTACTCCAAAAACTGATATATAGATTCAACACATTCCCTGTCAAAATCCCAGATGCCCTTTTTTTTGCAGAAATTAAGAAATAGTCCTAAAGTTCATATGGAAATGTCAAAACAAGGATAGCCAAAACAATCTTGAAAAAGAAGTTGGAGACTGACACTTTCCTGTGTTAAAACTCACTAAAAAGCTATACCAAGCTTTTCATCCTATGTGGCTCTAGGATATGGACAGATACATAGTTCAATGGAACAGAATTGAGAGACCAGAAATACACCCTATATTTATGGACATGTGATTTTTGACAAGGAAGTCAAGGCAATTCAATGGAGAAAGAATAGCCTTTTCAAGAAGTGGTCCCGGGAAGACTGAATATCTCAACATAAAAAGTGATGTTGGACCCCTATCTCATATCATACACAAAAATTAACTTAAAATAGATCATATACCTGAATGTAAGAGTTAAAAAATCATAAGACCTTTAGGGTGCCTGGGTGGCTTATCAGTTGAGCATCAGACTCCTGATTTCAGCTCAAGTCATGATCTTGCAGTTCATGGGATTGAGCCCCACGCTGGGCTCTGTAGTGGCAGCACCAAGCCTGCTTGGGATCTCTCTCCCCTTCTCTCTCTCTCTGCCCCTCCACTGCTCGCACACGCATGCTTGCTGTCTCTCTCTCAAAATAAATAAACTTAAAAAAAAATCATAAGATCCTTAGAAGAAAACATAGGAGTAAATTTTTGTGATCTTGGAATAGGCAATTACTTCTTAAATATGACACCAAAAGCACAAGTGACAAAAAAAAATAGATAGATTGGGGTGCCTGGGGGGGCTCAGTAAGTTGAGCATCTGACTCCTGATTTAAGCTCAGGTCATGATCTCAGAGTTGTGAGATAAAGCCCCACACTGGGCTCTGTGCTGAGCATGGAACCTGCTTAGAGTTCTCTCTCTCTCTCTCTCTCTCTCTCTCTCTCTCATATTCTACCCTTCTCCTCTGCTTGCTCTCTCTAAAAAAAAAATAGATAAATTGTACTTCATAAAAATTAGAAACCTTACTGCTACAAAAGACATCATCAAGAAGTAAAAAGAGAACCACAGAAGGGGAGGAAGTATTTGCAAATATACATTGGATAAGGGACTGGTATCCAAAATATATAGTTTTACAACTTAATAATTAAAAACTAATTCACTTTTGAGTTATTGAAATAACTCATAATAATGGAAAATAACTCATTTTTTAATGGGCAAAGGACTTGAATGGATATTTCTTCAAAGAAGATATACAAGGGGCGCCTGGGTGGTTCAGTTGGTTGAGCTCCCGACTTCGGCTCAGGTCATAATCTGATGGTCTGTGGGTTCGAGCCCCATGTTGGGCTCTGTGCTGACAGCTCAGAGCCTGGATCCTGCTTTGGATTCTGTGTCTCCCTCTTTCTCTATTCTTCCCCTGCTCACACTGTCTCTTTCTGTTTCTCAAAAAAAAAAATGAATAAATGTTAAATTTTTTTTAATTAAAAATTAAAAAAAATAAGATATACAAATCACCAATAAGCACATGGAAAGATCCTCAACATCATTAGCCATCAGGGAAATGCAAATCAAAATGACAATGAGATACTATCATATTCACTAGAATGACTAAAATTTTAAAAACAGATAATAATGAGTGCTGACAAGGATATTGAGAAATCAGAACCTTCATAGCCTGCTGGTGGGAGTGTAATATGGTGCACCCACTTTGGAAAGCAGCCTGGAAATTCCTCAAAAGGTTAAAAATAGCCACCAAGTGATCCAGCACTTCCACTCCTAGGTATATACCAAGATAAATTAAAACATATATTAGCACAAAAATTTGCACACCAATGTTCATAGCAGCATCATTCATTGTAGCCAATAGATGGAAACAACACAAATTTCCATTAACTGATTAATGGATAAATAAAATATGGTATATCCATACAATGGAATACTATTCAGCAATAAAAATAAATGAAGTGCCAGTACATGCTACAAAATGATGAACCCTGAAAACCTTATGCTAAGTGAAAGATACCAGTTACCACATATCGTATGATTCCATTTATATGAAAGGTCCAAATAGGCAAAACTGCACAATCAGAAAGTAGATTAGTGTTTGCCTAGGACTAAGGGACATGGTGGTAGGAATGGAGAGTGGCTGGTAATGGATATGGGGTTTCTTTTTAGGGTATGAAAATGTTCTAAAATTAGATAATGGTGATGGATGAACATTTCTCTGAATATACTAAAACAATGAATTGTGCATTTCAAATGGGTAAATTTTATGGCATGTAAATTATATTTCATAAAGATGCTTAAAAATATTTTTTAAAGTATAGTTTTTTTGGAGTAAAAACATAATATATGTTCATTATAGAATGTTGCATAAGACAGGTACAAAGAAGAAAAAATATGTATTTTTATATGTCTATAATCCCATCATCCAGAAATAATTGTTAATAATAATCATAATCATGCTTCCTTTTTTTGTGATGAAATACACCCTGCTTTCACTCACTCACTTGGGTACTTGTGGATGATTCTGAAGGGCTGGTTTTTCACATCTGTCTCTGTTACGCAGCAGACATATTTCTCATTTAACTTGACAGTGTATTTCAGGACAGGGAACACCCTGTAGAAGCCATTCATCTGCTCCTCCGGGACCTATGGTACTGTGATTGCTCAGGTCCCTCTCTGCTGGGTCAAGCCAGGTCACGTTGGGCATGAGGTACCAGCCCTTAGAGATGCACATTGTCACGTCCTCATCATCAATCCTATCAAACTGCACCTGGGGCATTTCAAAGTCTGGCTGGAAAAAATAACAAAACAATTAGTTTCTTTTTTATTTTGGCGTCAGGAAGCTCAAGCTAGCAGAAATCTTGCCCTTAGTGTTTACATTAAGCCTTATGGAGGTAACATATCTTAAGATTCACTGTGGTTAAACTTTTGATGTAGGCATTGAGAGAAAATCACGCTATATATATGCTCCTACCCTGCAGGTCTCACCTACCACTGCTGTATTTACTTTTGGAATCTTCCCCTCTCCAGGGGTTCATTGCAGACCCTCTGCTGACCTCAGACACCCTGCTGGAGTCACAGAAGATAACAAATGATTTTCACCACCACCTTCTTATCTCTACCAGCACTTGCCCTGGAGGGATTCTACTGTGCCTCCCTCCACCCACAGGAGATCTCTGGTGAGAAGAAGACCACTCTCCTATAATCCTGAGAAGGGTGAGCATCCCTGGGGCATTACAAAGATCAACTGGTCCAATCCCATATTTTAACAGTGAGAAAATGAAGCCTAGAAAAGCTAAACAAGTTATCCAGAGTCATCCAGAATTAGAACTTAGGCCTCCTAATACCCAGTGCAGGACTGGTCTCACTAAACCACAGGACATAGGTCAGGGTTTTCATGTAGGAGAATTATATTATATAACATTTTGGGCTTTCAGTGTTACAATTTGTTTGGTGAGTCTGGGATAATGTCTGTGGTTTTTGGTTTTGTATATATATTTTGTTTGCTTGTTTGAAAAGAATGGGTAATATAGACAGGTGCAGATACAGCAATTTTGGTTCAGAGCAGTATTTTCAGCTAAGATGAATTACATGATGGGTATGAGAGGAGCCTATAAAAATTTGAGTAGAAGAGGAAAACTGACAACACCAGAAGAGGAAGCTTACAATTTATCCCTATAAACAGAGATAGAACTTAATACCAAGTTCATTCAATAAACGCCCTTACCTTCTACTATTAGCTTAATTGTACTTTCACCTCTTCCATTTGGTGTGATGGCTGAGCACTTGTAGCTTATCCATGAAATACACATATCTTAGTAAAAGTGATAGGGTCCCCGCAGAAATTTCAGCCCAATCCACAGAGACTCTTCCCTCATACAAGAAGTTTTGATCCTCTAGTTGCTCTGTGTTATTGTGAAACTTATAGACCAACTTTGAGAAAACTTCAAAAAAAATCATAATACCTGAGAAAGTGGTAATATTCTTTATCATCCTCTACTTCATATTCCCCCTTTGATGTCTTCTCTTTCCCAAGAAAACTCAATATTTTCTGTGCCCTCCACAAAGGAGAAGTGGCAGGAGAGAGGAAAGTCAGTGAACGGGTGGACCCGTAACTCTTCTATAGACACTGAGAATGTCAAAGAAGAAATGAAGTTAGTAAAGTATTTATAAAGGCTAGTGAATGCTGCATCAGGTCGGGTTTAATAACATATAAAATGAATAATTCTAGCTTTTTCAAGCAGAAAGGAATTTAGTATAGACAATTAGATGTTTACAGAATTACTGGAAGGTTGGAGGAATAAGCCCAAAGTAGGGCATAGAAGGTAAGACCTGCAGTGTGTGTGTTCTGTCCTTCCTCACATTATGCTAGGCTCAGAACAACACTTCAGAGCTGGTCTGCCAGAACTGCTGCCTCTGCCATATCAGGAAGCTGGTAAATCAGGAAGTCATCACTGACTCCAGAGCCAAACCACACCTGCTAGATTCACACAGGCAAAAGAAAGGATGCCTCGTGCAATATCACCTCTCTCCCCATTCAAATCAATTAGTGATTCAATCTGTGAGCAAATGTATCTGATTAGCAGAGTTTATGTCATTCCCAGAACCCAAACTGTAAAGCAATCTTAGAAATGTAGTTTTTTGTTTGTTTGTTTGTTTGTTTGTTTTACTCTCTAGTCTCAGCAAGGTAGGAAGGCAAATTAGAAAGGCAGAAACAGATTTTTAGTAAGTCAGTCTATTCTACTTGTCACAAATACCTACTGGTCTGGGCAGAATTAACAACAGAAGGAGCTGAGGGCTGGGAAGAATACAGCCATGCACTCTGTACTATTCATTGAATCATGACATGGAATTGGTTCCTGATCTGTTAGAGCTGGAAGAAGGCTTAGAGATCATCTGATTCAATCTTTGAAACCATTTTTTCCAGAGCCCATCCCAGAAGTTGTCACTGACAGCCAAGAGAAGATCAAATCAGTGAGACTTCCTTTCTTTTACCAACTCAATCAAAACAATCCCTCTCTAATTTACTTTATAAATTGGGCTTCCAAGTCAGAATTCTTCTGTCAATTATTTTGGCTGAAAGACAAAATTGAAACTCGGGAAGCAGAGTTGCTTGGGGTCACAAAGTAAGATACTGGTAGCAATGCAGAAAGAAACAAGACATTTCAGAGTTTAAAAAGAAAGTTTCAGGTCACAGTTACCACACTTTTGAGCCTATAAAACTAAGCTCCCAATTTGAGTAAGACAGAATAATGAAACTTAAGCATTATGAAAGTAGGGACTCTACTAAGAAGGCAATCTTTTTTTCTCCTAGGGATACTGTGTAGGTAACAGGCATCAGAAAGGAGGAAGAACCAGTCAGTGTGATATAATAAAGTGAGACTAAATAGAAGGGAAACATAGGGTCACCTGGGTGACTTAGTCGGTTGAGCATCCGACTCAGTTTTGGCTCAGGTCATGATCTCACCGCTTATGAGATTGAGCCCCACATTGGGCTCTGTGCTGACAGTGTGAAGCCTGCTTGGAATTCTCTCTGTCCCTCTCTCTCTGCCCCTCCTCCGTTCACTCTATCAAAATGAAGAAATAAACTTAAAAAAAGAAAGAAGAAAAACATAGGTGAAACACCAAGGGGAAATCCAAATTTTAAATGTTCATAGGCAAGGAAGCTTCTGAGCCATCAGCCCAGCAAAGAGCAGCCAGAGAGATATCCAGTAGGGTACATTCCAGCTAAACAATAGTTGCAATCTGCTCATTCATCAGTGGCAATCATGTGGCTATTGGTGGGGTTGGGCATAAACTGTCCACAGAGTACAGAGACCATATCTTAACCATCCTGTTTCACCAGTGCCTAGCACAGGACTTGATGCAGTCAAAAACTATCCAGTGTGATTTTATGTGTCAACTTGACTGGGTCACAGGGTGCCTAGGTATTTGGTCAAACATTATTTTTGGCACGTCTTGGAAGGTGTTTTGGATGATATCAACATTTGAGTTGGTAAACTAAGCTGACTGCCCTCTATAATGTGGGTGGCCCTCCTCCAATCAGTTGAAGGCCTGAATAGAACAAAAAGGCTGACCCTGTCTTGAGTAACAGGGAACTTCTGTTTGACTGTTTGAGCTGAGACTTCAAACCGAAAAAAAAAAGGCTCTTTTTGGGTCTTAAGCCTTCAGACTTGGCAATCACTTTGCTGGGTTTCCAGCTTGCCCACTACAGTTCTTGGGACTTCTTACCTCCATTATCACATGATCTGTTTATATAGATTTTGTTTGTTCTGTTTCTCTGGAGAGTTCTGATTAATGCATCTGGTGACATGTATCAAGTGTTTATATTGTGTTAGACATATTCTAATAGATTTTCATAAATTTAATTCATTTAATCTGTACACTAACGTGGAGGTAGTTACTGTTATTATCCCCAATTTACTACCGAGGAAACCAAGGCACAAGTGAGGTGAAGTTGCTCAGGGACACATAGCTAGTAAGTAGTAGAACTATGACTCAAACCCAGGTAGTCTGGCTCCACAGACCTCCATCTGAACTGTGTTCTTCCGTCTACCAGTAAACACTCATCTTAAAACTGATGAATGAATCAACAACTAATTAAATAAATGAATGAATATAAAGGAAGACAGATGAGGATGGAAAGAAGGAGGCAAGGAGAAATAATCTGTATAACCTTTAGAAGGATAGATACACATATAAAAACTGAAATGTTTTCTTCTTCAAATTGTTATTTGTCTAATGTGGTCACAATCAAGAAGCAGTGGATTGTGGTTATAAGAAAAATCCTAATCTGAAGAGGTGTAAATCTAAGTTCTAGTTCTAAGCCCCCCTTACTAGTCATTTGGCAATGGGCAAGTCACTTATTCTCTCTGGCTTATAGTTTTCTAATGTATAATTATGATAAAAATAACTGCCCTGGGCTTGTTACAAAATACCTCGGGATCTTAGGGCTGTTTTTATATGGCATGGCTCAGTCATTTTTCAGAGAGACAGAAAGAGTGGACCAGATGGGTGGATGCCTTAGTAAGCTGCCCTTCTTCCTAATTTCTTATAAAAATATATAGCTTACTCATGAGAGGGCCTTAATTCTAGCTTCTCAGGTTACACCCAGGAAGTCTTGCTACCGTTGTACCCCTTCTGGTCCCAAGGGAAAAGGTCTCAGACTCAGGAATCCAAAGCCTCTAGCCAAAGAATGACAAAAACACAATCTACTGATGAGGTAATTGGTGATGTGTCTGATATGTCTACAGATGATCCTACTTGAATCTGAATAACTCTTTTGTCTATTTCAATCTGTGCTATATTTCTAGCGCATTGTGTCTTTAGCTTCCCAAGGCTTAAGAAACTGAGCAAAAGCTCAGCAAACAGCTAATAATGTGAGAAAACACTTTGAAAGCTGTAGAAAGATACTATGTCTGAAGCACTTACTATATACCTAGCACACAGTATGAGGCTATCAATATTGCTATATTATTAGAACTAACACACCTTTTTCTTTCTCACCTATATACATATTCTTTCCTTTATCTGGTTGGGTTATTCTTGACTGTGAGTGGACTGCCTCCCTACACACACACACACACACACACATACACACACACACAGTAACCAAGCATCAAAAGAAAAGAGGTAGTAAATGCAATCTGGATGAACCAGGCCTTACACTAACTCCTGAGTGGATCTCT
Organism: Neofelis nebulosa; assembly: GCF_028018385.1. Lineage (NCBI taxonomy): Eukaryota > Metazoa > Chordata > Mammalia > Carnivora > Felidae > Neofelis > Neofelis nebulosa. The sequence continues at coordinate 93,143,013 of NC_080786.1, forward strand.
GGAACCTAAGGATGCCTTCAAGCTGCTGCCATCTTTGAGACTGGCAAAACGGCTGGAGGTCCCTGAGAGATGGCCTGTGTCTGACAACTATAAAAATGTCTGATCATTTTGTGCAGTAATTATATTGGAGGTTTTGGACACGTGTGTTTCTATAAAGTCTTTTTGCATATATACTTTTGGTTAGTTGAGTTACATTAACATTTTCAACATATGTATACTGTTCATCCCAACATTTTTGAAGAATTGAGAAAAAAGAATTATAAAAACCCTGCACTGACCACCTATCCAGATTTTTCAGGACAGGTCTGGTCTCAAATATTCTGTGATACTATACCCGAAATCAACACTTGTCAGAGTTATTTGAAGTGGGGAAGAATGTCTAGATATTTTTGTTTAAGTTAGAGAAGTTCAAAGCATAGGTGTGAATAAGTTTAATTATCTAATATAGACTCGAATGGACAAGCCAAATTGGGGGTGGGTGTAGGGGTTCTCATTTAAAAAGTAAACAATGCTTTACAATATGTGTCTGTTAGATTTTCCCATCTGTTCTTCAACATTACCTGTGAAACAAATACAACATTGTTATTCCCATCCAACAAATGAAAAGACTGAGGTTCAGGGAGATTAAATTATTTGCTTGTTTTTCCTCAAATCTCCAAATCACTATTTTCCTCACTGTTCCCAACGCTGTTTCAGAAATACCCACAAAGGTTTTTTGAAAAGTGACTCACCTGCATCATGAACGAGCAGCAATATGTTCACGATCACCAAAAAGCAAGACATTCTGTAAGGAACAAAAAGAAAGGCAGAAATTTTGTCTCAGCCAAGAAAGAGTGTGGGCCAGCATAGTCTAGCCACACCTCCTGGGTCTGAAGAAGGCCTCATAAATACCCGCTCCAGGCTGCACCCCCACTACATGTACTTTGAGCAGACAGGTTTCCAACACCTCAGCATTCTGTGTGGGATGCCCATTGAATTAAGTTCACTCAGGCTGACCCAGTACCTATTTGTTGGATTTGCTATATGAACCTGGAACTCTATTTCTATAATGTGCAAATCTGTCTCTCTAGATGAGTCACATTTGAATACATTTGGATCAAAGTCAGTCCTGGATGATAGTTGAGGGTCAGTGACAGCTTCCAAAACAACTGCTGCTGAGCTTCTGGATGTGGCTGGGAGAGAGTTAGCAGTAGAGGAGGTATAACAGTAGATATGCAGGCATGTCTGGGAAGTTATGAAGCAATGCTTCCCAAACAGAGAAAAATAACCAAGAGATAGTACTGTCTAGCCAGGGCTGCACTTTATGGAATTAACAAGCCTGGGACACCTCTGAAACAGGTAGGAGAAAGGCGGGCTCAGGGCATGCTCAGTCCCTTTGAGAAGCCCTTACACATACAGGTGAAGTCAATCTTATTGTCTGGATCCACTCTCTCTCTCTCTGGTCTCATCTCTCAAGACTTCCCCACACTCCAAGGTCTACCAGGAGTACCATGCCAAAGTTATGGTGCTGTCCAGACCCTCCTCACCTGGCATGTCCCCCCTCACCACCACCCTCACCTGCCCCCCTCTACTCACTTATCATTCAAAACTCTGCCCTAGAAGCACTTCTTCTCAAAGCCCTCCCAGATTCCAGTCCAGTTCAACATTTCCCCTTTTGTATTTTGAATATACTTTTGTCATTGCATTAGATAACATTGTATAACAATTATTTCTTTACATGTTCTTTTGTTCCTTACTATTTCAGAGAAGGAAAGAAAGGTAAGGTTATGATATCTTCTCAGCATATTTTCTTGCTTCCTCTTCTTCCTGTAATCTATTCAGGAGAAAAAAAATCTGCCACAATCCTCCAGGCTATGATACACCATACGAATAGCAACTATATATCAAATGCCTATGAATGACAATCTTAATCTTTTTTCTTTTTAATTTTTTTTTAACATTTATTTTTGAGACAGAGAGAGACAGAGCATGAACGGGGGAGGGTCACAGAGAGAGGGAGACACAGAATCTGAAACAGGCTCCAGGCTCTGAGCTGTCAGCATAGAGCCCGACGCGGGGCTCGAACCCATGGACCGTGAGATCATGACCTGAGCCGAAGTCGGACGCTTAACCGACCGAGTCACCCAGGCGCCCCGACAATCTTAATCTTAAAAATAAGCCTACGAAGTAAATATTGTTTCCATTAAAAAATTCTTTTTAGGGGCGCCTGGGTGGCTCAGTCGGTTAAGCGTCCGACTTTGGCTCAGGTCATGATCTCGCGGTCCGTGGGTTCGAGCCACGGACCCACGGAGCCACGACAGCTGTCAGCTGTGCTGACAGCTCAGAGCCTGGAGCCTGTTTCAGATTCTGTGTCTCCCTCTTTCTCTGACCCTCCCCTGGTCATGCTCTCTCTCTCTGTCTCAAAAATAAATAAACGTTAAAAAAAAAATTCTTTTTAATGTTTATTTATTTTTGAGAGAGAGAAAGACAGGGTGTGTGTGGCGGAAGGGCAGAGAGAGAGGGAGACACAGAATCCGAAGCAGGCTCCAGGCTCTGAGCCGTCAGCACAGAGCCCGATGTGGGGCTTGAACTCACGGACCGTGAGACCATGACCTGAGCCTAAGTCAGAAGCTTAACTGACTGAGCCACCCAAGTACCCTGATATTGTGTCCATTTTACAAGTGAGGAAACTAAAGCATACAGAGAGTAAATAATTCACCCAAGGCCATCCAGAATCAAGACTCACCTTTCAAGTTAGCTGAAGCCTATACATGTCACCTAAATTCTGTCCTGACAAACCTCTACAACTTCACCACACGCTGTGGGAAGTCCCATCACCCAGGGCATTTGGCAACAGAACAGGAAGCTCATTGCTGATGAAGCAGCACAGGTGACCTGTGGAATATTACAAGAAGTCTCTTTCCTAGAGGTCTATTAGACCCTGAAGAGTACGCACTCTATGGGTTGACTATTTACAGATACAGAGGCCTACAGAAGAACAAGAGCATAAAAGAGCAGACTCTGCCAGCCAATAACCAAGTAAAACATTTCTATGGTCAGTGGGACAAGTGGAAAGATTCTTTGCCAAGCTTGTATATTCTAACTAGGAATATGATTAGTGAATGACAATAACTATTGACTCAGAAAATATCTCCCTGTGGTAAGTGTAATAAAGAATTTGAAAGATATATCTCAAATAATATAAAATTTAAAAGGCAATATGCCAGCTAGCGGCTACTAGAGCTATAGGCAAAAGAGAGGTGTGTGTGGGGTGTGTAGAAACGAGAGAAAGAGAGACTGTAGTCAAATGTCATAGAGAAAAAAAAGTTGTAAGAATGCAATATGCCTTTTCAACTGGATAAAATTTCATTATCTATTTCTTTAAAAATTTTTTTTCAACGTTTTTTATTTATTTTTGGGACAGAGAGAGACAAAGCATGAACGGGGAAGGGGCAGAGAGAGAGGGAGACACAGAATCCGAAACAGGCTCCAGGCTCCGAGCCATCAGCCCAGAGCCTGACGCGGGGCTCGAACTCACGGACCGCGAGATCGTGACCTGGCTGAAGTCGGACGCTTAACCGACTGCGCCACCCAGGCGCCCCTTATGTGTGTACTTTTTAAGGAGAACTCAGTTTGCATATAGAGTTTAGTGCCCAGTTTAATTTTCTCATGGCATTGTTTTGTGAGCATTTCTACATCACTAAAAATATTCTTACAACCTGGTCTACTTTGTTTTATAGTTATTTGTATGCATATCTTATCACCTCCACTGGACTATAAGCTCCCTAGGGGCAAGCCTAAGTCCTCTTTGTCTTCCGTATGTCCATCATGGTGTTCCATATGTTGTAGGCATCCATAAGTCTTTTTAACAAGTTAACAAAATTAAATCGGATGCAGTGTTACAAAGTTTTACTATATAACAGGAAAGAGAAAAAAAGGGAAAAAAAATTTATACACTACTAAAGATGAGTATTAACTAAACCAAAACAGACAACTCCAGCAATGTACCCAGGTATTGCCTATAGGGCTTGTACCATTTTCACCTCACATTTATAGAAAAACTATGAGAAGTCTATGAGCAAGCTCTATGCAGACACTAAGTGTAAGGGGACCAGATACAGTTGAGGTGGATACCTAAATGTTTCAGTCACATTACCTTTCATTTGGCTCTCCAGTTCACCATCACAGCCAGCAATTTCTCTAAACAGTCTCTTTTTTTTTAAATTTTTTTAATGTTTATTTATTTCTGAGACAGAGAGAGGCAGAGCATGAACGGGGGAGGGTCAGAGAGGGAGACACAGAATCTGAAGCAGGCTCCAAGCTCTGAGCTGTCAGCACAGAGCCCAACACGGGGCGTGAACTCACAGACCGTGAGATCATGACCTGAGCCGGAGTCGGAAGCTCAACCAACTGAGCCACCCAGGCGCCCCTCTAAACAGTCTCTTTATTGAAAGAGCTTACCTGTGTGGCAGCTGGTGCCTCTTATCAACCAGGTGAGAAGAAAAGTGAGGAGGTAGCATGTCTTTGAAGGGACAGTTGTGTGGCAGTCCCCAGCGAGAAGGCTCGGTGATACTGTTATTACCAAGCTGTTGCAGCAAAAGCTCAGTAAAGAACTCCATGAGACTTAATATTTCTAATAGCTTCATTTGTTGGCTAAAAAAGGAAGTGTTTGGAAGGCATTATGGTTGAAGAGTAAAACCAAAAGAATACCATAATGTCCAATATCGGGGAATCATACTGGGCTATTTTTTAATCATATTTTTGAAAAATAATTAAATGGCACAGAAAGTGCTCATTGTACAATTTTTAATGAAAAATAAAAATACAAATCAATGTTTACACATATGCATGATTTCAACCTTGTGGAAAAAAAATATGTGCATATAGAAAAGGAAGGAAATATGCCAGAATGTTAGCAGTGGTTACTTCTGGGTGGTGAGACTATGTGTGACTTTAGTTGTTTACATTATATATTTCTGAGTTTTCTATAGTGATATTTTATATTTACATTATGACAAATACATTATAACTCAAAAAATAAGGAAATGGACAGACAGAACTTACACACATAATGTGGTACAGAGAGAGAAGGTTCAGGAGGTATCCCTTTTCTCTTAGGGGTAAGTATGATTTGGGTCCCCTGTTCAAAGCCTTTCCCATTAATCCCAAGTTCTATAGGGTCAGCTCTTTATTAGGGTGCCTTTCTCCCATAGCACATGAATTCCTGGGTCTGGGTCTGAACTGGGTTGCCCTAGTCCTTACACCCATTACACAGCCCAGATAGACTATAATCCAGAGTTTGAAGGAACACTTCGTTGTAAGCAGACTTGTTAGAACAAGGCCAAGAAGGTAAAGACAGGAGCAGGAGGCCGCCTGCTGGGGATGGGTGCCGGAAGCAGCTTCGCCCTAGATCTATCACCCCACCTGACTATGAATGAAGCACTTAGTTTCTTGCTTTGAATCTCCAGTACCTCTCAGTTCTTCCAATCACTTTTAGTGGCTGAGTGAAGGAAACACTTATGAAGTTTCAAAATAAACTTACAACTACATCCATTAACATGAACTGTTGAGTGATGTCTTTTTTTGTTTGTTTAAGTTCTTATAACACCTAGCATAGACTTTTATTTACATATTATGCTCAATAAAATAACTGTGAAATGGAACATAATGGAGTGAAATAATTGTGATCAGTTCATATCCCTTCTCTAACTCATGCTACAGGGATTGAGGCTTGACATACACTTGACTTCCACTGCGATGCAGTGGGAGAACACCCTGATGCTACCACAGTACTGAGAAACCATGAAGAATACTTTGTACTCAGATATAAGGTTCTTTCTGCAGGTGCTACTTCCCACAGACTGCCCCAAGCCTGGAAGTCTTTCCGTGAGCCAGTAAGGAAATGGGATATAGAGCTTCCAGAAAGAAAAGAATCAGAGATGGTCTCCTCACCTGGTATTCATACCTCTCCCACCATGATCTAGACCAATTAATCATTTCAAGTTTTATTCTTCCTTTATACTGTATCATAACAGCACATCTTAGATTTGTGGGGCAAAGTCACAATTTTAAATATCTTCTCCCATTATTCTCCAAAGTGTGGCAATACTTGGCTGTTGTAACCATCAGCACAAAGCACATCAGCCAAACCAGACTCTCCACCATTTCCCAGACATAGGCTGTAATTCGCTTCTTGTTTTCATCATTCTTTCTCAAGAAATACCTTCTTCTTTCCCTTTCATCCAATTCCATATGCCTCATCCCATCTCTACCAAAATGCCATCATCCAATGAAAGCTTTCTTAATTACAGCAGCCTGGAAAGGTGTCTTTACTCTGAATTTTCACAGTATTTGGTTATGCTTCTGTATGTCAGCTACCAACTGATCCTTCCTATTTTAGTAACTTTAGGTTTATAATAGTTTTATTGAGATAAAGTCCATTCACCATACAATTCATTTACTTTAAAGTATATATAATTTAATGGTTTTTAGTACATTCACAAGTTGTGCAACCATCGTCTTACTCAATTTTAGAACATTTTCATCACCCCAAAAAGAAACTCTGTGCCAAGCAGCCACTCCTCATTCCTTCCATCCTCAGTCCCTGACAACCACTAATCTATTTTCTGTTTCTATAGATTTGCCTATTTTGGACATTTCATGTAAATGGGATAACCTGTTATAAGGTCTTTTGTGACTGGTTTCTTTCACTTATGTGTTCTCATGTTTTCAAAATTTATCCATGTTGTAACATGTATCAGTACTTCATTTATTTGTATTGCCAAATAAAATTCCATTGTATGGATAACCACATTTTATTTGTCAATTTATCAGTTGATAGAACTTTGAGTTGTTTCCACTTTTTAGCTCTGATGAATAATTCTGCTATGACCAGTTGTGTACAAATTTTTATGTGAACATGTTTTTAGTTCTCTTGGATCTATACCTAAGAGTGGAATTGCTGGGTTGTATATGGTAATTCTTTTTTTTTTTTTTTTTTTTTAACTTTTGAGGAACTAACTACCAGACTGGTTTCCAAAGTAACTGTACCATATTAGATCTCCACCAGCAGGGTAGGAGGGTTCCAATTTCTCTACATCCTCACCAACACTCATTATTTTTTGGTTTTAGCCATCCTCGTGGGTATGAATAGTATCTCTTTGTAGTTTTGATTTGCTTTTGTTAATGATATTGAGCATCTTTTCATATATTTATTAGTTATTTGTATATCTTCTTTGAAGAAATGTCTATCGGATCCTTTGCCCATTTTTAAACTGAATTATTTGTTTTATTATAGGTTCATGTTTAATCTCTGTTACTATAAGTATCTTGAAGGCAGTGATTGTATTTGGATAAAATCATAAACTTTGGAGTCATATTCCACTATTTGTTTATCCAGCCCCATCATAACTGTGTGAGTTGGCAAGTTACTTAATTTTACCACATCTCAGTTTTCTTGTTTGTAAATAGGGATAATAATATCTACCTTATAGAATGAGTATGGGGATTAAATAAAATAGTGACTACAAAGTCCCTAGGACAGTGCCTGGCACTTGAAAACAACCAATAAATGTTAGCCATTATTTTTAGTTATCTCTATACATTTCCAATGTATCGTTCACTTTTTTACACAAAAAAGGTGCTCCATGAGTATTTGAGAATGAATAAATTGGGGACTAGAAGTATTTTAACTTGTTTATAGTTGTTGCTATGGCTAGCTATCCATGAAAAGGTAAAACAACCCAATTATGAAACATAGGCTAAGCAAGTGCATAAAATTAAAAAGATATATAGCCACCTAGATTCCCAAAACAGTTGCCAAGGTAAATATCTCACTAAGTAAGAGAAAACCCCCTAAATGGAGTGATTTCAATGGGAATAGTCATCAGGATGCTTTTATAGCTCTAATAAATGCTTAGCCAAAGACTTCCAGATCCAAAAAAATGTCACGTCGTTATTTGAATCTTCAAAAAATTTCAATAAAGAAGACTGGTTTGGGGAAAGATATTCAGGAAAACCTCTTAATCTATCAATTCTACAGTGAGAATATACTAAGGAAAAGAAATAAACTGCTAATAATAACTGAACTGTAGACCCTAAATGACCAAACTGGCTGCAGACTCACTCTGGGCCCCTGTAAATATAGAGGCCATTGTCTCTTCACGATGGATCTCCCTCTGCCTTCAATGCTGCCTTTAACTGGCTTTTTGAGATTTGGACTACAGTTGGTAGGAATTTGGCAGAACTTTAAACCATCCCAGGCCAAAGTAGATAAGCCTAACTGAGAGGGATTCAGCAATGGAGATAATTCGAAACCTTGCATGCCAGGCTAAGCAAATGACCTTCATCTGGTAACTAAAGAGGAGACATGGGGTCAGAGGAGGAGGGAGAGGGATGGATTGAAATAATGAAAGCAGTGCTTCAGAACGCCTATCTGAATCCAGAGGTAGCTGCAATGAAGGTAGAAATCAGTTTACAAGGCATGATGTCTTGATATAACTAGGGGACAGGACAATAAGCATAAATTTTGGGAGTCAAAACTCAGGGATGAGGAGAGTTTAGACCAACCTCTCAATTTTAATCCCTAAAACATGGCATGGCCCTGGCAGAAAACCACAGTTTATGCAGTAAATTATGCCATCACGAGTAAAGATTGTTCTCAACTTTCTCTTTACCTCGATCATGATAAAATAAGTGTGAGAAAGTAATGGTTGTAACAATAAATACTATTACTATTAATGCTAATAGTATTAATAATTGCCACTACTCATGGAATATTTACCTTGAACTAGTTACTATGGTAAGCACTTTAGATTTAGCCTTATAATGACCCTATGAAACAGACAATGTTCTTCATAATTAGATGAAATTAAAGCTTAAAGGTATTAAGTAACAAAATCAGGATTAAATGAAAGAAATCTGATTTCCAGAGGGGGGAGATCTGAAACCTATATCTCATAATAGCCAAAGCCCATGCTTTAACTGCATCAGTATGTTGCCTCCCAGCTAGTATGGTTTACGGAAGGATCCTCCATTCAGCTGATTTCCTGGCTTTTCTGCAGTTATTTGGGCAATAGGGCCATCTTAATCAGGTATGCCAAAACCTACTCATGCTTTATTTCATTTACTATTTTTTTTAATGTTTTAATTTATTTTTGAGACACAGAGAGACAGAGCATGAGCAGGGGAGGGGCAGAGAGAGAGAGAGAAAGAGAGAGAGGGAGAGAGACAGAATCCAAAGCAGGCTCCAGGCTCTGAGCTGTCAGCACAGAGCCCAACACGGGGCTCAAACTCTGGACTGTGAGATTCTGACCTGAGCCGAAGTTGGACGCTCAACCGACTGAGCCACCCAGGTGCCCCAATTTTATTCACTATTTATTAGGCACATACTATGTCTCAGTGTGGGGTAAACAGAGTTCCTGCCCTCAGGAAACCTAGAAAGAGTGGCCAAAGAAGGAAATGCCCTTCATTTGGTTTCCCTTCTTTTTTTCAATAAAAATCCTAATCAGGAGACCTATCCTGAAATATACTCAATTTTACCCAAGAGTAGCCTGATGGTTAAGTTTTAATAAGTGGACAAATATGCCATGTACTCTCGCAATTCCTTGAAATCCATATCCCTTTCCCTAGATAATGCATTGTGCTGTGCTGTCTCCTTTTCCCTTCACACTCTCCAGTGCCCCCACTGCGTCTCTGGCATCTCCTTCAGCTAGCCACAAGACACAGCCCATCACTGTGAATGAGAACAAGCCACCAATGCTCCTTTACCTTCCACGGGGTTTTTAGAACTCTCCAGGCTGCCTGGATAGTTTTAAGGCCCACTATACTGTTGGGGGATGCTGCTTAGACTTATCTGGCCTCAAGGAAAAGAAATACAACCATGGTTGTTGAGATAGGGCTCATTATGAGCAAGAAGGGGATTCTCACATGAAACATTTCTTCAAAACTTTCTGTCAGGCAGCTTCGTTCTCTATTATTGAGGCTATCTCCATCTTTCCCCCTTTATTTTATTGATTTGTAACCTTAACTATTTCTGAATCACATTCAAATAGTTTTTTTCTCATTTTATATGACATTCCTGTCACTTAATTTTTATCACAGACATATAAACATTTTTAGAAGCATAAAACTGTATTAAGTAATTGCAATTTCCACATATAAGGGCCCTGCCAGTATGTGATCTTGATCCAAAGCAAGGTCTAATTTTTTAAGAGGACCCTTTAGAAACAGGTTTCAAAAGCAGGGACACTATAGGTTTTAAAAACATTCGATCTCTGGTTTAAACTGTCCAAGTATATCCTCCCACTATAACTCAACCAGAAATTAAAATTTGGCAGCCAGTAAGAGGCATAAAGTTTCTCACACAAATAAGTGTCAAGAAAAAAGTTACTTTATTCCTTTAGGAGGAAAGCAAATTAATGTCATTGATTATATACTAATTTTATACAATTAGTAAAAAAAAAATGCTTGATATTTTTCTCATTTCTACTCATGACTTTTCAAAATCATAAAAAGTAATTTCAGAGGAGACTGAGTTTAGGGCAAATATGTTAATTATAAGTACTAAATTAAAGCCAGCGTCAGGATTTTGCCAGTTAATTGCAGTTTTAACCTGCAGTAAAGTCTCAATGCTTGGTTCTTAAACTAATCAGTTAATTTTAGCTATCCGAAATTAACAAACCCCCTTGGCTCCCAGATTCATTTCTAGCCACTACAACTTAAAAACCACGGAAAAGCTTCTGTAGCTAAAAAATAGAAACACCATTACTTGATATACCTTATTTTTATCATGCTTAAAAAAGAAATGAATCCTGTAGGGTAAACAGAGCAAGTATTATCAATACTTTATGGATGGAGAAACGGAAATGAAATCCCTTGTCCAAGGACACATAAATTATTTAATAAGAGAACCGGAGGAAGGATCCAGGGGTTCTGATTTTCTAGTCCAGCTGTCTTTGCATTTTGAAGTCAGCTTGGTTAATCCCCGGCCTCTAAATTCCTGGGATTGCTGTACTGAAGATGACTCATCACTAAATTCCTGTGTTCTCACTGAATCCTGCAGCGTAGAGGGCCCACTCCTAACCTGGGAACCAAGGGGGCGGTGCACCATGACGCGCGAACCCTCGAGGCCAGAAAAGCAAACAGTCCTAGGTCTGTTTACCGAGGCAGTCCCTCACTCTGGGGACAGGTCATTGGGACCTCAGGGACTATAAACCCTCCGAGGTTCAAGGCTCTACCTGGCAGCCACCCGGCCCCTGCCCCCACGCCCGCGCCCTATCTCCGCGCTGCGCGCCGCGTGAAAAGCAGCCCAGCCCCCGAACGGCGCGCGCACCCCGCCGCCTAGCGTCGCGTGACCCGGCGGGGGCGCGCGGGGTTAGCGCCAGCTCGCGCCACTTCCGACGCAGCCCTCGGTTCAGGTTCCGGGGCGCGGCGGAGCTCCCGGCCTGTGGGTCGCGCGCGGCGCCCTTCGGTTCCGGGGCCACGCGCCCCGTGGCGGCCGCGATGGAGGAGGCCGGAGCGGCGGTGGTCGCCGCGGGGGAGGCTGAACTGAACATGTCCCGCCTCAACGTGTCCCCCGAGATGCTGGAGTTGGAGCTGGAGGCGCGGGGCGAGGAGCGGCGCGGCGCCAGGGAGGCGCTGCTCCGGCTGCTGCTGCCTCATAACCGTCTGGTGTCGCTGCCGCGGGCGCTGGGCAGCGGCTTTCCACACCTCCAGCTGTTGGACGTGAGCGGCAACGCGTTGACCGCGCTCGGGCCTGAGCTGCTGGCGCTGAGCAGCCTGCGCACGCTGCTGGCCAAAAACAACCGGCTCGGAGGGCCCGGCGCGCTGCCCAAGGGCCTGGCCCAGTCGCCGCTCTGCCGCAGCCTCCAGATGCTCAACCTCAGCGGGAACTGCTTCCAGGAGGTGCCCGCCTCGTTGCTGGAGCTGCGCGCGCTGCAGACCCTCAGCCTGGGCGGCAACCAACTGCAGAACATCCCGGCCGAGATCGAGAACTTGCAGAGGTGAGCTGGGCCGTGCCCCCAAGAGTCGGGGAGCCTGGGGCGTTGTCCTGGAGCCCCGGAGCGCTAGGCCTGGTCTTGGCGTCGTACAGTTGTCACGTAACCCGTCTTCTTCCAGGCCCGCTCCTTAATTCTTTGGCAGTGAGCACTGCCCGGCCATCTCAGCGAGTTTGTACGTGAATAAATAAGATCGTTGTGTGTGACAGCGTTTGGAATTGTGTTTGCCCCAAGCTGATTTTGAAAGCAGTTTTTCGTTTTTCTTTTTTCTTGGTTCCGGGGGAGTGATCCGAACTGAGTAGGTACACAAATGTAAATCTGAGGTTGTCATTTCCTTGCTTTGTCTGGTGTTTTTCCATACTTATAGATCAAAGTTTATGCCGTTTAGCATGACAAACAAGATACTCTGACCAAACCCTTGCTTTCCACTGCTCTGTATCGTTTCTCTGTAGCAACACTAGCACTCCTATCCTTTCTCTACTTTCCTTTCTCTGTCGCAATACTAGCACTACTACCTGTGAAAATAAGTGAGCCGTGCAGTTTACCAGCACCTTATGGACACTTACTAAATATGTGTTGAATGGATGCAGTGCCTCTGTACATGTGCAGTTCCCTTTGCCTGGAATGTTGCCTGCACCTGCCAAGCTCCTATTCATCCTTCAGAACCTATCTCCAGGGTTATCTATTTTTTCCTCTACTGCTTCCTGAACAACAATTAGTTATTGACTAAACTGTCCTTTTGTACCTCATTCATCCTGCCGTTGCATTTACCTTATTGATTGTAATTCTTTGTTCACAGGTCCGCCTCATGCACTACATTATTCAGTAAATAAATGTTGAATTAAATGGAAGGAGGAAGCAGAGGAAATAGGATAGCAAAAGTCTCCTAAAAGTGCTCTGCAAGGGTGTGAGAAAAAGAGCAAAAGGAAGTGTATTGTCCAAAGTGGAAAAAAAAGTATCCATCATCTGTAGAATATTTTCACATCTTGTTTTGAGTTTTCTAAGATAACAGAATATTAGAGCTAGAAAGAGTTAAATAGTGAAAAGAACATTAGCCTGAGAATAAGAACTCTTGGTGTCCCAGCCTTAGGCAGGTCACTTAACATATCCTGACCACAGCTTCTGAATCTGCAAAATAAGGCATTTGGACAAGATGTCCCTTCTTGACTCATCAACAGATATTTATGAAGTACTTGCCATGTATTAGGCACTGTCCTAGGTACTGGGGATACAAAGGTGGACATGATCCTATTCTCATGGAGCTAACACACTAACAGGAGACATTAAACAACTAACGTGTAAACCTCATTATTTAATTACAGTTGTTATAAGTTCTATGAAGACAAATGGAGTGTGTTGAAATAACAGAGGGACATGACTTAGTTTGGTTCTTGAGGAAGTAATCTGAATTGAGCTTTTGAAGGAAGAATAAGAATTAACTAGGAGAGGGTGGGGTGGGATCAGTCCAGGTAAAAGGAACAGTGCATGTAAAAGCCTGAAGGCAAGAGGGACTGAAGGCCAACATTTTGAAAGGAGGACGTTGTCCTAGAGCACAGTGAGAAAGTGGCCAAAAGGGAAAGTGGCAAATGTGAACTTGGACCATTCCCAGGCCATGTTGGATCTTCAGGCCATGGTAAAGTTTGGATTTTATTCTAAGTACCCAGTAGAGAGGTTTTTTGCTTTTGGTTTGTTTGTTTTTTAGTTTATTTATTTATTTTGAGAGACAGCAAATGCAAGCAGGGGAGGAGCAGAGAGAGAGAGGGAGAGACAGAATAGAGAATCCCAAGCAGGCTCTATGCTGTCAGTGCAGAGCCCAATATAGGGCTCATTCCCACATCCCTGAGATCATGACCTGAGCCGAAATCAAGAGTCGGATGCCCAACTGACTGAGCCACTCAGGTGCCCCCACATGAGAGAGTTTTAAGCACATCTGTCTTGATGCTGCACAGCAATGGAGTGGGGAGAGGGTGGATAAGATAAGAGACTTTGAGGGCTGGTTAGAAGGAGGTCATTCTAGGAGAATGAGAGATGATGATAGCTTACATGTTGATGATGCTAGGAGAGCTAGTACGAAGTAGAAGTGTTGGAAAGAGATTTATACATAAAATTGACAGTTCTTGGTTTCCTCATAATTTTGAAGTTCCATAATTCCAACCATCTCACTTAAGTCTTCTTGATATACTAAAAAACCAATTATTACTTCTATCACATTGGGGGAAAGGTAGGCAAAAATCATATTTATTGAGTACTTATAATGCTGTAGGCTCTGTAGTAGGGGCTCTAAATATGCTTTTTAATTCTCACAATACCTCTATGAGATGAGAGGAAGAAACTGAGGCTCTGAGAGGTTAAGTTATAAGAACCCAAAACTAATGAGTGGTGGAATTGGATTTGATCTGAGGGATCTCTGACTCCAACCCCAAGAATTTTCCACAGTGACAGAGTAGGGCTAACACCTAATCCTTCTGACTTCTATTGCATATGTAATCAGGAGGATTGGTCAAAACTGTTTGCCTGGTTGACCTGGTTTTCTGGGCTAATAAACTGTGCTTTATGGTCATTGTACCTTTGGCTCAGTTGTGTGTAGGATCTTTTTTGTCTGTGTTATCATTTTTCAGTTGTATGCTCTAATTTCTCTTTACTAATCAGAATCAGTAAAGGTTTAGGCCATGCTCCAAATTTAAATTCTAGTTGAGTGTAGGCTAAAAGGGTCATGTAGAAATACAGTCTTAGAAGTAGAAACAACCTGGGCAATGTCCTGATTCACCCCTTTTTATTATTTTTTTTTTTAATTTTTTAATTTTTTTTAATGTTTTTATTTATTTTTGAGAGAGATCAATCAGGGTAGGGGCAGAGAGAGAGAAGGGGACACAGAATCTGAAGCAGGATCCAGGCTTCGAGCTGTCAGCACAGAGTCTGACACTGGGCTCGAACCCACAAACCATGGGATCGTGACCTGACCCGAAGTCGGATGCCCAACTGACTGAGCCACCCAGGCACCTGTTTATTTTTATTTTTTAAAGTTTATTTATTTATTTTGAGAGAGAGAGAGAGAGAGAGAGCACAAGTAGGGGAGGGCAGAGAGAGAGAGAAAGAGATCACAAGCAGGCTCCATGCTGCCAGTGCAGAGCCCCATCCAGGGCTTGAACCCATGAAACCACGATATCATTACCTGAGCCGAAACCAAGAGTCAGACACTCAACCAACTGAGCCACCCAGGCACCCTACCCCTTTTTATTTGATCAGATGAGGACAATGAGATTTAGTATCAGTCACTTAGTTGAAACCAGCTAGTGACAATGAGATTTATGTGGTTCATGTATTTTAAAATAAAGCCCGTCGTGAGTGATAGTATTTGAAAATGATGCAGTATGAGGATGCCACCTCAAGAAAACTACTTTCTTTATCCACAAATGTATGGTTCTTACTTTCTTTTTTTTTAATTTTTTTTTTAACGTTTATTTTATTTTATTTTTTTTTTTGAGACAGAGAGAGACAGCATGAACGGGAGAGGGTCAGAGAGAGAGGGAGACACAGAATCTGAAACGGGCTCCAGGCTCTGAGCAGTCAGCACAGAGCCCGATGCGGGGCTCGAACTCACACACCGCGAGATCGTGACCTGAGCCAAAGTCAGATGCTTAACCAACTGAGCCACCCAGGGGCCCCAACTTTTTTTTTTAATTTTTAAAAAATGTGTATTTTTGAGAGAGAGAGAGAGAGAGAGACAGCGTGAGTGGGGGGAGGGATGGAGAGAGGGGGGAGACACAGAATCCAAAGCAACCTCCAGGCCCTGAGCTGTCAGCTCAGAGCCCGACATGGGGCTCAAACTCAAGAGCCATGAGATCGTGACCTGAGCTGAAGTTGGATGCTTAACCAACTGAGCCATCCAGGTGCCCCTGGTTCTTAATCTGTCTGTGTTTCTCTTCCGGTTTTCTGCCTTTTTGTTCAAAACTGTCTCACTATAATTCCATCTCCCTGTAACCAACCATAATGTAGAACTAATTTATATTTTTGTTATTTTTTTTTCTTTTTAACATTTGTTCATTTTTGAGAGACAGAGAGACACACAGCATGAGTGGGGGGAGGGGCAGAGAGAGAGAGGGAGACACAGAATCCAAAGCAGGCTCCAGGTCTGATCTGTCAGCACAGAGCCCGACACGGGGCTTCAATTCATGAACTGAAAAGCTGAAAGCTGAATGGGGAAAATATGCAGCCAAGAATACTTTATCCAGCAAGGCAGTCATTCAGAATAGAAGGAGAGATAAAGATTTTCCCACACAAACAAAAACAAAAGGAGTTTGTGACCACTAAACCAGCCCTGCAAGAAATATTAAAGGGAACTCTTTGAGTGGGAAAGAAAGACCAAAAGCAACAAAGACTAGAAAGGAACAGAGACCATCTCCAAAACACCAACTCTATAGGTAACACAATGGCACTAAATTCATATCTTTCAACAATCATTATGAATGTAAATGGACTAAATTCTCCAATCAAAAGACACAGGGTATCAGAATAGATTAAATCCACAAGACTGATCTACATATTGCCTACAAAAGATTCATTTTAGACATAAAGACACCTCCAGATTGAAAGTGAGGGGATGGAGAACCATCTATCCTGCTAATGGACATGAAAAGGAAGCCGGAGTAGCCATACTTAGATGAACTAGATTTTAGAACAAAGACTGTAACAAGATAGGAAGAAGGGCATTATATCATAATTAAAAGGTCTATCCAACAAGAAGATCAAACAATTGTAAATATGCCCCCAAATTGAAAACACCCAAATACATAAATCAGTTACTAACAACCATAAAGAAACTCACTGATAGTAATACAATAATAGGAGACTTTAACACAACACTTACAGGAATGGACAGATCATCTAAGCAGAAAATTGATAAGGAAACAATAGTTTTGAATTACATACTGGACCAGATGGCCTTAACAGGTATATTCAGGACATTCCATCCTAAAGCAGCAGAATGCACGTTCTTTTCAAGTGCACACAAAATTTTCTACAGAATAGCTCCATACTGAGTCACAAATCATGCCTCAACAAATACAAAAAGATCGAGATCATACCACACATATTTTTAGACCACAACACCATGAAACTTGAAGTCAGCCATAAGGAAAAATTTGGAAAGACCACAAATACATGGAGGTTAAAAAAACATCCTATTAAAGAATTGGGCTAACCTATTTCCTGGGCTAACTAGGAAATTAAAGAAGAAATTAAAAAGTATATGGAGGCAAATGAAAATGAAAACACAGTAGTCCAAAATGTTTGGGATGCAGTGATGGTGGTCCTAAGAGGGAAGTATATTGCAATTCAGGCTTATCTCAAGAAGCAAGAAAGGTCTCAAATATACAACCTAACCGTACACCTAATGGAGCTCCAAAAGGAAAAGCAAATAAAGCCTAAAGGCAACAGAAGAAGGGAAATAATAAATACTAGAATAGAAATAAATGATACGAAACAAACAAAAATTTAAAAAATGGGTGCCTGGGTGACTCAGTTGGTTGAGCATCCAGCTCTTGATCTCAGTTCAGGTCTTGATCTCAGGGTCCTGAGTTTGAGCCCCACATGGGGCTCCACACTGGGCATGGAGCCTACTTTAAAAAATAATAATAATGATAGAAGAAACCAAAAAACCCAGTAGAACAGATTACCAAAACTAAGTGCTGGTTCTTTGAAAGAATTAATAAAATTGATAAACCCCTAGCCAGACTTATCAAATAGAAAAGAGAAAGGACCCAAATAAATAAAGTCACAAGTGAAAGGTGAGAGATCACAACCAACAACTCAGAAATACAGACAATTGTGAGAGAATATTATGAAAAATTATTTGCCAACAAACTGGATAATCTGGAAGAAATGGATAAATTCCAAGAAACGTGCAAACTACCAAAACTGAAACAGGAAGAAATAGAAAATATGAATAGACCCATAACCAACAAAGAAATTAAAACAGTAATCAAAAATCTCCCAACAAACATGAGTCAAGGGCCAAATGGCTTCCCAGGAGAATTCTACTAGACATTGAAAGAAGAGTTAATACTTACTCTTCTCAAACTGTTCCAAAAAAATAGAAATGGAAGGAAAACTTCCAGACTCATTCTACGAGGCCAGCATTACCTTGATTCCAAAACAAGCAAAGACCCTACTAAAAAGGGGAATTACAAGCCAGTATCCCTGATGAACATGGATGCAAAAATTTTCAACAAGATACTGGCAAATCGAATCCAACAGTACATTAAAATACTTATTCACCACAATCAAGTGGGATTTATTTCTGGGCTGCTGGGGTGGTTCAGTGTTCTCAAATCAATCAGTGATACACCACATTTATAAAAGAAAGAGTAAGAACCATATGATCCTCTTGATAGATGCAGAAAAAGCATTTGACAAAATACAGCATCCATTCTTGATAAAAACCCTCAACTGGTAGGGTTTGATGGAACATACCTCAAGATCATAAAGGCCACATGCGAAAAACCCACAGCTAATATCATCCTCAGTGGGGAAAAACTGAGAGCCTTTCAGCTATGGTCAGGAACAAGGCAAGGATGTCCACTATTTAACATAGTACTGAAAATTTTAGTCTCAGCAATCAGACAACAAAAAGAAATAAAAGGCATCCAAATCAGTAAGGAAGAAGTCAAACTTCCACTATTTGTAGACGACATGATATGCTGTGTAGAAAACCTTAAAGACACCAAAAAATTGCTAGAACTAATATATGAATTCAGGAAAGTTGTAGGATATAAAATCAACATACAGAAATGTGTTGCATTTCTATACACCAATAATGAAGCAACAGAAAAAGATCAAGGAATTGATCTCATTTGCAGTTTAACCAAAAACCATGAGATACCTAGGAATAAACCTAACCAAAGAGGTAAAATATCTTTTCTGGAAACTATAGAACACTTACGAAAAAAATTGAAGAAAACACAAGGAAATAGAAAAGCATTCCATGCTCATGGGTTGAAAGAACAAGCATTGTTAAAATGTCTATACTACCCACAGCAATCTACATATTTAAGGCAATCCCCATCAAAATCCCCACCTGCATTTTTCACAGAGCTAGAACAATCCTAAAGTTTGTATGGAACCACAAAAGACCCTGAATAGCCAAAGCAATACTGAAAAAGAAAAACAAAAATGAAGGCATCCTGATTTCAGATTCCAGGCTAAATTATAAAACTATTGTCATTAAGGCAGTATGGTACTGGCACAAAAACAGGTACATAGATCAATGGAACAGATAGAAAACCCAGAAATGGGCCCACAACTATATGGTCAACTAATCTTCGACGAAGCAGGAAAGAATATCCAGTGGAAAAAAGTCTCTTTAACAAATGCTGTTGGGAAAACTGGACAGCGACATGCAGAAAAATGAAACTGGACTACTTTCTCACACTGTACACAAAACTAAATTCAAAATGGATGAAAGACCTAAATGTGAGCCAGGAAACCATAAAAATCCTAGAGGAGAACGCAGGCAGCAACCTCTCTGACATCAGTCATAGCAACTTCTTGCTAGACCTGTCTCTGGACGTGATTGAAACACAACAAATGAACAAAAGATATTGAGATATACTGTGGTATTAGAAAACACAAGTCTAAATATATCAACAATCAAGTTGTGTATGTTTGTAAAGAGTTCACTTGAGGGGCGCCTGGGTGGCTCAGTCGGTTAAGCGGCCGACTTCGGCTCAGGTCATGATCTCGCGGCCCGTGAGTTCGAGCCCCGCGTCAGGCTCTGTGCTGACCGCTCAGAGCCTGGAGCCTGTTTCAGATTCTGTGTCTCCCTCTCTCTCTGACCCTCCCCCGTTCATGCTCTGTCTCTCTCTGTCTCAAAAATAAATAAACGTTAAAAAAAAAAAAATTAAAAAAAAAAAAAGAGTTCACTTGAAATAACCCAATGAGTTAAAAGTAACAAGATAGAAAAAGATGTATCAAGTAAATCTCTACCATTTTGCATCTGTGCTACTGCATTAGGCTCCAGACTGTTCATCCTGCTTCCTCTCCTCCCATCATACTCCCCTCTCCCCACCACTTACCATGCTACTTTTCACACAGTAGCCAAGTGGTCTTTCTAAAGTGTAAGTTAAGTTAGACAATTAGCCTTTGTTCAAAACCCTTCCTACATAGGATAAAATCCTTACTAAGGCCCAAAGGTCCCTCTGATCTGGCCTTCCCAGGCTATCTGTCTGACCTCTGACCACCACTCTCCCACTTCTACTACACTGATGTACCCACACTGGCAACACACCAAGCATTTTTCAGCCTCAGGGATTTGTACTCATTTATTCTATTCAGATCTCCATTCACATGTCATCTAACAGAAACTTTCCTGAGCACCCTGTCTAGAATTTCACTTTAATCACCATCTGATTACCTCCCTTTTTCTTTATAACACTTAAACATATCTGTCATAATCTATATGTGTTCTCTGATTTATTTTCTATCACTAGATTGTAAGGTCAAGAACTTGGTCTTATTTGTACCATATTCCTTGGAATAGTGCCTGGCACATGGTAGGTGCCCAGTTCATATGTGTTAACTAGGTACTTTATATTATATATTACTCTATTTTGAAGAAGAAGAAATGGAGGCATAACGAGAATAAGTAATTGGTCTAACTTCTTATTCTGGTGAATGGTGGATTAAGTGAAATAAATACTAACAAATAAAAGAAGACAGTATTGATAATGAAAAGAAATAAATTTTAAGGCAAAATGGATTAAAAGGGAAAAAGAGAAATGCTTCATGTGAGTTAAGGAACAGTTTAACAAGGATTTATCTGTATTATAGCTCCTGTATTTTCAGAGGGAAAGAACAAAACTTGGTAATTATAAAGGGAAGAAGGAAAACTATGGTTCTGGTAGAAGACTAAGCAGCAGAACAAGAAGGCCAAATAATGAGATAACTGTAAAAATTTGAATTGCAGTTAATAAGCTCAATCCTAGTAGCTACACATTCATTGTACATGTGTAAAATATGAAAAAAAATAGACCATGCTCTAGGCCACAGAGAAACAAGGTTATGCAGAACATATATTTAACAACAAAGCTCCCAACAAATTAATAAGAGAAAGCCATATAACCTATGGTAAAAATGGGTAAAGGATATGAACAGGCAGTTCTCTAAAGATACACAAATGGCCAAAACATACAAAATTCACTAGTAACTAGAGAACTGCAAATTTAAAGAACAGAATTGTGTCATTTTTCATACAAATAATAACAAAAAATTAAGGGAGATGATGATAATAAGTGTTGGCAGGTTTACGTGGTAAGAAGTGCCCTTAAATGCTAATTGTGGATTTGTAATTAGCTGTAGCTCTGCAGAGTAACTTGGCTTTACCTTTTAACATTTCCCTTTTAACCTGATTTCCTAAAATCTTACCCTGGAACTCTGATTAAATTTGGACGGGGCTTCGATTTTGTAGCTTTAAAAGTACCCCAGGGAATTCTTACCCTGGAAGTTTGGGTATAGTAGGTATTTTCTCTTTAAGACACACTTAAAGGTGTCTTAAAGAATGTTAGTGTCTACTGAGTTAACAGATTTAACAGGAAGACAAAACAGTAATGAAAAAGATCTGTATGTATACATTTTAATTATATTTATATACATTGTAAGAAATGATTCTGCCACTCCCTGCCGAAATCTTTTGGAGAGAGCCTTTCTGCAATCATCACCACAAAAAGTAGCAGTACGTTTTGGTGCAATATATTTTATGTCTGAAATATTGTTAACTTGATGGAAAATAAGGTGACTGTCTGGAACTTTAATTTCATGATAGTGGTCAGTTTTACATAATTTATTTAGATAGTTCCTGAAGAATGCATTTGCAATAGTAAGAACAAAGAAGAAATGTAGAGTTCAGCCATGTTTTTCCACTGTCTTCAGAAAAAGGTTAGTAGCTTTCCCATTGCCTCACAGTGCATCAAACCCAAGCCTACCATCACAGAATTTGGGCTTCATGTAATCTGGCTTTCCTTCAGCCTTCTCTCTGGGTTCTTCAATATGAATTCTCTTCTTCTGTGTTAAAAGATGTGTTTGTTGTCCCAAAAAAGCTCTCCCCTCCAACCTAAAGTATTTTCTTTCCTGCATTTGCATGGGCTAAAGTCCAGCCAAAGTCATAACACTTTTGCAAAACCTGTCTCAGTCCCTACTACTGTGTCCTTTTCTTCTCTACTTTTAAAACTTCTCTATTATTTATGGACTGTTCTGCTTACTTTGGTATTTTAATCATGTTATTCTTATTTATGTCCTTGTTTTGTGTTTAATTATAATATTGTCTAACGATGGCATGTCTTACCTGCTTACCTGTCATATAAGCTCCTTGAAGGTTGCTTTATTTCTCTAGAGACCATATAGCACTTAGCACATCCCTAAGTAAAACATTTGCTGAATTAATAAATAAATATGTTTGTTGTAATAAAGACATTGGAATTTCTTGTCCAGTTTTTGTTTGTTTACATTTGTTTTTATTTGTTTTTACAGTTTAGAGTGTTTATATCTCGGAGGAAACTTCATCAAAGAAATCCCACCAGAATTAGCAAATCTGCCTTCTCTAAGTTACTTGGTATTATGTGACAACAAAATTCAAAGTGTGCCTCCTCAGCTTTCACAGTGAGTAGTTTCAGGCAATCTAAGTACACACAGAGATCCAGGCTTAGGAATTTTTGTCCTAAGTATTCATCCCACGTATTTTATATGTAAAAGAGAATTAGACATTCTCAAAGTAAATGATACATGAGAATTATAGTTTTGAGTTTGCTGTGAGTTGAGTTGCTTATTTTTAATACTACTTTTAAATGCCCTGGTTTATTCCTCAAAATATTTGGTTAGCCAGTTTTCTCTAATCAAAAATAGAGTAATTTGGCATAGCTTTCTTCAGGGTTTATGGAATTTTAATTGATTTTATATTTGATATGAAGCATTCCTGTTCTGATGAAATAATGTGAAAGAACTTGCTTTCTGTTGCATTTTAAATCTTTGTAGGTATCTGAATGATAAGGCATACTAAAAAAAAAATCTTTAAATCTAGCATTTGTATCAGCCTGGCACATCAGAATACTAATTCTACACTCTCTAAGATTCCATGGGCAAATGTCATTTCATGATATTTACAAGTCTGCCCTCTAGTTTTAGTTCCTTTTTATTTTACTTCATTGACCTTAATTGCTCATTCTCTTGGGGAAATCAAGCTCTTCGCTTAACTCTCTCGGTAGTTAGCTTGCTCCCTGCCATTGATTTTTATACTACCTTCATTGTAGGTTGCATTCACTTCGTTCCCTCAGTCTTCACAATAACTTGCTGACATACCTGCCTCGAGAGATCCTCAATCTTATTCATTTGGAAGAATTGAGTTTGCGAGGAAATCCATTGGTTGTTCGTTTTGTTAGAGATTTAACCTATGACCCTCCAACTCTCCTGGAATTAGCTGCACGGACCATTAAAATTCGAAATATTTCCTACACTCCCTTCGATCTTCCTGGGAATCTTCTTAGATACTTGAGTTTAGCCAGCAATTGCCCAAACCCAAAGTGTGGAGGTAAGTTCATTCAGTATATATGTTTCCTGTTCCTTGAGCTTTTTTTTTTATATTGATGACCGAAATGTTTTTAATTACTTGTCTTATTTCAGAGAAAGGCATTTAATCTGTTTCTGTTTCCTTCATCCTTTCACCCTTTTACCAAAAAGAAGACATTTCTCCCATCTCCCCCTTCCTTCCTTCCTTTTTGTTTTTCATTGGTTTTGCTTTTTTGCTTGTTTGTTTGTTTGTTTGTTTTTACAATTCATACAGAAGGAAAACACCCAGAAAGTCTCAGCATGTCTTTGAACTGTCATAGGATAGTAGAGTAAGACAGTAAAATGAGAGGAAACACAAAAGAAGCATTAAACAGTCCTGACAGTTTAAGTTTGCGTGAAAATCAAGTGAGATCATTAGTGAAACCGCTTTGAAACCTGTAGATTAAGAACCTGTGGAAATGTAAGATTATTTAAGGTTTATTTCTTTATTTTGAGAGAGAGCGTGAACAGGGGAGAGGCAGAGAGAGAAGGAGAATGAGAATCCCAGGCAGGCTCTGCACAGTCAGCACGGAGCCTGATGTGGGACTCAAACTCACAAACCGTGAGATCATGACCTGAGCTGAAACCCAAGAGTTAGACACTTAACTCACTGAGCCACCCAGGCGCCCCAATAGTCCTAACAGTTTAAAAAGAGTCTCCAAAATGTGTAGCCACCTTTCATATTTATTTGAAGGACATTTTTGTAGACCCACTGTTCTGGGTATCAGGTACCTTCATAGAACATGATTCAGGATGTAGGAGAATGGGCTGAATGTGCCAGTTTTGGAATGTACCCTGGACTTATATATTCTTGTAAATCCCTGGCTCAAAATTTCTTGAGTTTAGAATATTTGGAGAGAATTAAAGAAATGGTAGACTGTAAGGCAGAGTAAAATAGGAAATCAGAGTACTATTGGAAATCAGTGGAGGGAGAGAGTATATTTAATTGGGTCTGGAAAAGATGAGATGATTCTTGAAGTATGAGTTGAATTTTGATATGGTAAAATTGAGGATAGGAAACTTTTCAGTTGGAGAGAGCAAAATTGGAGACAAAACAGTATGGGGCACACTATGGTTTGAGTAATAATTGCTCAAATGTGCAGTTAGGGAAGTAATGAGAGAGGAGTAAAAGACACATTGAGGCCTAACTATGAAGGGCCTCAAGTGCCAGGGTATGTGGGTGGGAGCTGGTGACTGATAGCAGGTCATTTTATTTTGGCTCTCTCCTAAAAGACTTCTTTTTAAAAATCCAATATATGAGGCTACAGAAAGGTTTTTACTATTGTAGGAGAAATGTAGGTGCTAAGGAAATGGTGCATAATGATGATCAGAGCCAAATGAGATTATCCCTGAAAGTCCCATTGTGTCTTGAACTGTTTGAAGGTTAAAAGAGAAAATGATTTAGGTTCCTCAAAGAATATTAAAAAATAAAAACGACACTGTTGGTTTAAAAAGGAAAAAAAAAAAGACAATACCCTGGGCCGTTTCTGGCCACTCACTCTTAGAAATAGAAGGTGTTGTGCTGTGCCAGATTAGATGTGCTTATGCTCTTCTCTGTGGTTCTCCTTTCCCAAGTTGGCTTTGACAGTGGTAAGGGACAGTATCCTTTTAAATGCTTTTTCAAAATGACTTCTTTAGTATGTTGGTGTGTCCTTTATCTCAGAAACAAAAATACTTTAAAAATTATTAGTTTAAAAGTTAAGATTATTAATTATAAATTGAGCCTTTGATAGTTTCCCCTCAGACTCATTAACTCTTGAACCCTAAGTTAAACAAAAATAAATTTATATTTTGTGAGGGTTTTTTGTCTTTGTAGAGTCTGAGATCTCAGAAATGACAAGGTAGTATTGTACTGTTTTAGCGCATGGTAACTCTATAATGCTTTATTTTATTACTTCCATCTGTTTTCAGGATGCTAACACATTTTAGGGAATTTATTATCAATATTAACTGACCACTTTATTGCATTTATTTTTTTTCCTAAATTGTTCAAAGTAACATACCATGAAACACCCTTTTTAAACTATGAATTATTCTTATAGTATCAGAAAACTTTAAAGTTAATGGGGAAAGTATTAGGAAAAAGTTAAATAGAAATCATTATTTCTCCTTTTCTTGAACCACATCTTTTCACTTTAGTCCCTTGTGTGATATACACAGAGTAGTTGGTGCCAGAGGAATCTTAGAAAAAAGAGGTTGAGATTTGCTGCAGAAAGGTGATGGGACCCAGAGTTGTAGATGTTCCAGTTAATACTGAACCCTGAGCCACAGCAACCTCTGCTTTCCTCTCAGCTCTAGCTGTATTTTTACTTAGCTGAAAGACCCCAGATTCAGGAGCACTAAAGTAGGAATCAAAAAAGGGGAATACTAGTTTCAGTCTACCTAACAATATATAATTGCGTGAAAATCAAGTGAGATCATTAGTGAAACCGCTTTGAAACCTGTAGATTCAGAACCTGTGGAAATGTAAGATGGCATTTTGCCTTCCCAGTGTATATGAACAGGAATACCAGAAGTCATCTCCTTCCTGCACATTTTGTAAATGACAACTTAATCTTTTAAGATCATTATTAAAGCAGTTTTATGGGCTTTTTTAAAGCTTCTTGACTGAAGGGTAGTACCAAGGAGTAACTTGGGGAACAGAGGAAGAACACAACGGTGGGTATCCTGTAATTTCTCCATCAGCCACTGTCCACCAAGTCACCCAGAGAAAACAAGCTAAGTAAACAGTATCCCTTTAATGCCAGCTCCCTTTAAGTTAAATCTTATCTGGCCTTCTCTTTGCAGCCAAATTGCCATCCCTAAGACCTTCTGCTATTTCTGTAAATACCTATAGAAGCAACTACTGCTTCTGCTTAAAAGAGAAGACTGTATATGACTTTTCTTCAGAATGCTGGAGAAGGGGTTGAAAAAGAAATGGCTCTTTGCTTTGTAATGATTATTTTGTACTTAATTCCTTCTTCTTTCCAGGAGTCTACTTTGACTGCTGTGTCAGACAAATTAAATTTGTGGACTTCTGTGGGAAGTACCGCCTCCCACTGATGCACTACTTATGTTCCCCAGAGTGCTCTTCCCCTTGCAGTTCTGCCTCTCACAGCTCCACATCCCAGAGCGAATCTGACTCAGAGGATGAAGCTAGTGTTGCTGCACACAGAATGCAGAAAGTTCTTCTTGGTTGAAAAGAATGCAGGGTGGTGTGAAACACTAAAAGAACTGAGCAAATGTGGTTAGAAAAGAAAATTGAAGTTCACTGGAAACCAGATCTTCATCTTGAATGTCTGTGAAAGAGTCGGAGATGACGGAAAAGATTTTGTATTTCATCTTCTTATTCAGCAGGAATGAGTCCAGTTCCATGTTTGGATTCTTTGAATATAATTTTACTCTGAATGGCAGTTTCAAATTTAGCTGATTCTTTGCAGTTTTCACTCAAGTTTTTCATGAATCATACAGCACATTGGAGCATTCTGAAGAGCAGTGTTATAATAAACCATGAGTGGTGTGACTTGTGACAGTTGAGATGAAGAAAGAAGTGATCAGAGCTGTAATTATTACCAGAATTGTCCTTGGGTTTAGGCTGAACACTATCCCATAACAGGAACTGCCCTCCCTTCTTGTATCACCCGTGTGTCTAGATTACAGAGCCATTCAGATAAGTTCCCAGATGGTTACATAGGACCTAACCCTTTCTGACCTACTAATTGGTAAAGTAAGGAATATAACTTTTATGTGGGATTTTGAAACTCTTCAGTACTGCTCTTTTGTTCTATATGATTGTGGTTTCCCTTCTGTAATCCAGCAATGACTGTTATAGTGCCTTAATCCTAGCAAGGTTTTAGAAACTTATTCAAGGAATGATGCCAGAGTAGCCTGTATAATCTGACATACTATGCAGAACGCTTTAAAATATACTTTAACAGAACTAGGTAAACAACTATATATCTGACATCAGAACTCATGGCCACCTTAACTTGAATTTTTTGTTTAAACATGAAGTGATCCCTTGTAAGCAATCACTTTTGCATTTAATGGGAGGCAACAGTCTTGATTAATCTTTTCATTAAGACAGATAATAGCTTTTGATATAAAAATCTGTCAGATTTCTTTTGACAGAAAAGAGATGTAAGCTCAGAGAACTTCTTTGTATCTTGCATTAAAGGAGTGGGAAGATGATTTAAAAATTTTTAGCTCACCTCTGACTCCTTTGCCTGTGTGTACTGAACTGTAACTTTCTGTACATTTTAAAGAAAAACTAGAAAACTACTACAACAAGCCAAATAAAATTGTGGGCAGCACTCATTTATGTAAAGACTTTAAAGCAGTCTCGAAATCGTGTGAAATAGAGCAATTTCTAAAACTAGTTTAACCATAGAATACTTTATGAAAGTAATGTATTGATAACAAGAAATTTATTGAAGACATCTAAAGTATAGCAGAAAAATGTGTCACAAATTAATTGCTATTAGAAATGACCAAATTTTTATTAACTAGTTTAATATGCAATAAAAATTGAATGATAGTACAATTATAAGTTGATATTATAAAATGCACAACACATACTAGCAGTCATTAGATAACTGACCAATAATAATAACATGATGTTTTGTTGGTAAATGTTACCTATACAGTCGTACGCAGGTCAGAAACACATTGGAACATCAGAGGATCTCCTTTTCTGACTTCTTGGCTTTCATGACTGGGGCACACCATTTCTTAAAACCAGATTGTTGTATAATAATAATAATAATAATATGTACATATGTTATGGTTTTGTCTCATGTTATTTTTTATTTTAGAAGAAAATATACTGTAGGATAGTTCAGACTTTATTATTTTATTCATGAAACATCATGAGAGTTTCATGACTGCAGTTGTGAAACGCTGCTATAGAGTGAATCCCTTCACCTCGTTATAATGTAGTAAGATTCTTTTTCCTTTTGATTCAGAAATTGTCTATGTCTGTAGAAGTAATCTAGTATGTTTCTGCTGCCTAGCAATGTAGTACATGGGTGATTATATCATAATATGGAAGTAATGGAAAGCCTTTGTTTACTTTTCCACTTGAGCCACAGCAAGCTGCATACTACAAAATTAGGAAAGGTAAAGATGACTTAGGCAGTGCCTAAGTGGCAAACCCAAAATGTTTGTAACTGAGTTAATATCAATACATAAAATATTTTCATAGAAAATAATGTATTCATAGTAATATATCCAAATTGATAGGACCAAATTTTTCTGGCTTAAATGCCTCAGTTTACTAATTTATTACCAGCTTGACCTAAGTAACAGCTTGGGTAATCTTCTGAGAGTTAGTCTTCGTAAAATAAATGGGTAGGTATGTCAGTATAGTATTTAACCATACTTACCTCTTTCCAGCTTCCCAGAAAGAAGTTATACTGATTGGTCTTTACAGATGTAAATAGGTCCAACCAGAAATAGTTTCTGGACTTTGCTTTATATGTAGATGTATACCATAATATACAACAAAATGTTTGTTGTACGTGGACATTTGAAAATCTAAGATCAGTGTGTAGCTGTCTTTAGTGACTTTTTCAAAACTCTACATTTCAGTTGTTAGTTTTATCTTTTTTGGTTTTTTGTTGTTGTTGTTTCGTTTTTAGGAGTTAAGGTGCCAGTGTTGCAGGGGGACCTTGGGCTAGTCTTGTCCCTTGAACACAGATCAATATATTTTTTCTTTTAAATCTTTGACCTAACCTTTTATAAGAGCTGCTAATAATTTCTAAGATTTTTTGTTTCTCTCCTCTACCTTACCTTTTTTTCATAAATGGTGATTGGTAGAAATTAGAAGATGAGATGCAAGGGACTTGATAATTTAACAACCAGATAATCAATTCCCGAATCATATAGCTATGTATTTTAAATGTAGTCTCTCTCTTTAGTTGCTAAGTCATCTGTTTGTGTTTAAACTAGTTAATAAACTTTATTTTTTGAGATTTACAAAACCTGCACTAATTTTCATAGTGAAATAAGTTTTTGATACTGCTCTAATTTTAGTGACCAGAACTTCTGTGTATCAAATTACTTCACCACAGCATTAATGTGTCTAGAATGGAATTTTTCAGTGTTAATATTTGAAATGGAAATGGGTACATTGAACATTCTTAGTAATCTTTATTCTTAGAATCCAATTCTCAGCATCACCAACTCAGTTTGAATAGTCCTAGGATTTTAGGAAATAGGAAGATTAGCTGATAGAACATTTTGCTTCCATGGTGCCAGGGGTTGGCTGACCTAACGACAAGCTAGTCGAGGTTCTTAGTATTCCTTGTATTTGAGTACCAGAGGTATATCTGAGGGTTTACTGTTCATATTTTACTTCTATATGTATGCCAGAGGAGTCTCTTATTCTGAAATTTCTATTCTTTGGAATTTTAAGTAACCAAATTTAAAAATAAAGATGCATTGTAAACTGTACCTCAAATTTGAGAAATTTTTATGTTGATGTAGATAAAAGTTAAAGGCAGTCCACGCTGGTGCAGTGTAATACTGCAGACCAATTCTACCAAACATTGTAAATATCAATTTAAGCAAAGAGTAGGAAAAGGCTGTTTGCTGGAGTGTTAAATGAAAGAAATCTTTATAACAAAGGGCAGGAAAAGAGAAGTCACCAGACACCCCAGGATAGCCCTGAGCCAAGAAAGTTCTTTAAAGTAATAGTGAATTGTTTTAAAATCATGTGGCCCATTGACAACCATCTGAAAGTCTTTATCACTAAGTTTCTTTGGTTTCTGCTATTGGGAGATTATCCACATCCCTCTATGATGACAAGCCAGCAAGTAAATAGGATTTTCTTAGAGCCAACTTTGCTCTTTCCAAAGGGAGAAAGTAATACCTCATTAACCTGAAATTTATGGTACAGCCTTAGTTAGTGTTTACCTTTTCACTATGTAAAAAAAGAAAAAAAATACTAAGCAAATAATTGGTGCAAATAAAGTTTGATCTTTTAAGCATTTTAGCAGTATTTATTTATATAAAATGTTATTCTAAGTAATAAAACCCTTTGTAGGCAAAACAGCAGTTATAATATGTGTATGTAATTAGTTAAGCTGCATTTATTTAGAAATACCTAATTTTTACTTAAATGACCCTCTTCTTCTCCAAATTAGAGATTGTATTATGTTAGTATAAATATTATTCTGCATTTAGTCCAAAATAGCTTTTAAAAGTTCTGCTGGGTGTTAACAATAAAGGCTGATACGTATGTTTTTAGGCAACATGATCTGTGATACGTATTTCTGATTCTGTCTGTGTAGAAAAGAAGTACCTGTCACTGTTTCTGTATTAAGCACCATACTCTGTATAACATTAATGTGATGAATTTAATAGAATCCACTTCTGTATTTTCATTATAGCCATGATCTTTTTAAAGGCAACAGTGTCTTCATGTATGCTCAGAAAGTGTATGCCTTAAATCCTTCATTGTAGACCCAAAGTTTGGGGCACTGTCATTTAGTAAGTGGTTTATGACAGCCTAATGACCTTTTGCATTTGACTTGAGGGAGGTAGACTGTGAGTGACCTGAGGAATTCCTTCCCCTAAAACAGGGCCTAATGTCTATGAGTCTAGAGCTTCTGGAGAAAGAATCCTAATCATGCATACTATGGGAGAAGGTCAAGCCCTAAGGATCAGGGTCCTCTGAAATAAAATCAGTGAAAGGTATATTCTTTTTTATATTATTTTGTAAAGTAAATTTATCTGCTACCACTAAGGGTGACAGCATATAAAGGCTGTCATGTTAATAGCATGATGCAAAGATTTTACTGCTGTGAGGCCTAGGATATTTTGTGAGTGGTTTCTTTGTAACACTAGGTTGCAAGGGGCTATGTTTTAACATTTTTCATGTAAATATCTCCATTTTTCTGTCTCTCCGTGGTCCATATTTGTTGCGAATTGATGTATAAAATAACAGTTCACTAACAACAAACATTATTGAATTATTACTCACAGGGTAATACTGATTTAGGTGCTACTAGACTTTTACCTGGGATTTGTTAGTCTCAGTTGGTCCTAAGGTACAGTATTCAATCTAGTAAATATTAAAACTTACTAGTTTAATGAAGGTTATGTATATACCACTGTACCAGAAAGCCATGGTTGGATTGACTGTTTGCATTCACCAGAACTTACTTTCTGTGGTTGTGAATAAATGGGATAAAACTTTTATTCTAAACTGTAGTTAGAAGAAACTGGGATAAGATTGAAAATGCTGTTGCTGGTACTATAAAACATTACTAAATTGGTTAGTTCTTCTGTCTACAACTGACGTTTTAAGAGAATCCTTTTAAACTCAAATGGTTGACATTGATGTGGTCATTGATGTGATGTATGTTATTTAGAAGGAATATTAATTTCAACAATCACTTTACAACAGTTTAATCATGGAGAGACCTGTGTGCCTATAATTGGTGTTTGTTGCATTTCTGAGCCCACTTTGTATTCATGAGAAATGAAAGTATAATGGGAGAAATATTTTAAATTACCAGTGTTTTAACTTTTTATAAAGTTTGGGACTTTAAAGTATCAACAAAGGATATTGAAAATATATGTACTTTTGCTTTAGTCAGATTACTTTTTATTGTCTGATTTCTTAATTTTATCTACTTGAAATCTTGTGAATTACAAATATCTATAAATATATAGATATCTAAAACTTAATGATAACAATAAATGTAATTCAGCAACATGATTCAACAATTATATTTCCTTTTCAGAATAAGATACAGTTAAGTGCGTCAAATTTATATATTACTTGGTAATGGCAAATGCTCTAAAAATATATTTAAGCTACTTCAATTCTATACCTCCTTTTTCCCCCCACAGGACTCACAAGAGAATGTGATGTTATATTAACCCTCTGTGTGAATTTTGCCTTATTAAACATTGTGCCTTATTTTATTAAAAGTGCTTTCTTGGAATTTGATTCTGTATTCTGTAAAAGTGGCAGTATTTTAATTTAATTGAACTTTTAAAAAATCTAAAATCCTTATAATGTTGGTATTTGCCTGATTACTTGCTGTACCACTGCTCATCTATTTGTTGAACTTTTTCAGTACATGAATACATACATTAAATTAAGCATGTATTAGCATTCACTCTCTGTGCTGGATGCAAAGGATAAAAGATGAATTAGACCAGGTACCTTTCTACCACAGTTCCTTCTGCTTCCACAGTCTTATCAGACTTATGGATGCATGTTCTAATAAGAAGTTGGTGAGCCCATTTTGCTGATGAAGGTCAGGTACTCCATTTCATTTAGTCCAGAATCAAACAATCTTAACACGAAGTAGTATAATACTAACAGCACACTAATATTACGGTACTTAGTATTGTTCTTTAATGCCATTATTTTGGTGGCCCTATAACACCTGACATTTTTCTAGATTCCAAAATTGGAAAGAATATTGTGGTTGGTTATGAGTTGAGGTAAGCAGAGTGGGTAGAAAAGACACATTCTTTGCAAAACAAAACAGGTAAATGTTTCAAATTTGCTGAGATGGAAAAAGCTTACCACTTCCCTGGTTAGTATATAGGAGGGCTTCTTGGTTAAGATAGGCTCAGAAATTGAAGGGCAGAAGAGAAAAAAACATTGGGTGTGTTAGGGTCAGGCGTAAGGCAGGGTAAAGATAGGAGTCAGAGGCTAAAAAATTTTAGCGGTCAAAGGCTTTATTTGGGAACTAAGGTCTCGCGGGCGAGGTTCCGTGACTCAGGGAGAGAGAGTGAGGAGTCAGGGAAGTCGCCCCCAGGTGTGGTGGGTGAGGTTTTTAAGCTGCAGCGGTTCCAGGTTTAGGTCCAGGTGGGCCTTTTTCGCATCAGGTCATGCTGTCGCTCGGTGATTGGTTGACCTCCAATTCGTTCTGGCACGCTACTAGGGGCTTTTCATTGGGTTGCGCTGGCAAGATGGCCGTCCCCTCTACTGTGGTTCCAAGGACATCCTAACATTCCAACCTCTTATTGGTGATAATGGGCGACGGATCTGATCTGGCTGCTTCCTGCGAGTGTAAGGGCGACGTCATGGTATGTGGGGTCTGAGGTTGGAATGCAGAAATATGGCCGGACCACCATCTGGTGAAATGCAACCTGGGAAACTTCATGAATTCGTTTTCGTACGAAACGGAGAAAACAAGGTAAGAGCATAAGTATTATACAGATAGCAACTAGTGGTGTGACTATGGTGAGGAGCCAAGTTAGGAGGGGTGATTGCCACTAGGAGGTTAGGGGGTCTGAGGATCCTGGGCGGGTGGATAGAGTTTTGTGGATTTCCTTTAGGTGTTCTATATTGGTTTCAACTAAGCCTGATTCATTGAGGTAGTAGCAACATTCCTCCCTCAGGAACAGGCATGTTCCCTCTTTTTCTGCTGTCAGGAGATCTAGGGCTTGTCGGTTTTGTAGAGTGACCTGTGCTAGGGAGTTGATATGCCTTTGTAAGGCAGATAGGGAGGTTGCTGAGGCTTCTAATTTATTGAGGATGTCTCGGCCCAACAGGGGGATGGGGTAGGAGGGGATGACTAGGAAGGAGTGGGAGAAGTGGAAGCCATCCAGGCAGCAGGTGAGTACTGGTGTGCATGGGGGAATGGAGAGGGTGCCATTTATGCCCATGACCGAAACAGAGGACGGCATGGTGGGGCCGGAATAGCTCGGCAGGACGGAATAGGTAGCCCCCGTGTCCAACAGAAAGGAGATGGACTTACCCGCTACCTGGAGTTTTACCCTGGGCTCAGCGTGGGTCACCGGAGTTACTGAGTCTGGGCCTCCTCAGTCATCATCCTCCATCTCCAGCAGTTGGAAGGCAGAGTCCAATCGGGGTGAAGCCTCGCCACGTGGGGGAGTTGCTAGTCTGTTGTCCCCTGGGTTAGGACAATCGGATTCCCAATGGCCCATTTGCTGGCACAATGGGCATGGACTGGTAGGCTTTTTGGGATAGGGACACTGATGAGACCAATGGCCTTCTTGGCCACATTTAAAGCTTTGCCCCGGAGGGGGCTGTGGTCCAGAGGGCTTTATTGTGGCTGGCCTCAGGGCAGCTACCAAGGCTTGGGTCTGTAATTGTACCTTTTGTTAGAGACAGGCCTATCGCCGTTGTTCTTGAGCTTCCTCTCGGCCATTAAAAACTTTAAAAGCCATCTTTACCAGGTCGGCCATGGGGGTTTGAGGACCATCTTCGGCCTTTTTTAGGTTTTTTTTTTTAATATCAGGGGCTGATTGGGAAATAAAGTAGGTGGCCAATACTGTGGCCCCGGTGGGGGTGGTAGGGTCTAATCTGGTATACTGGGTAAGTGCCTCTGTGAGCCGGCTAAGGAAGGCTGCGGGATTTTCACTGGCGTCCTGTATTATTTCTTGAAGTTTGTTAAAATTTACTGATTTGGTTGAGGTTGCCCTCATGCCTGCTAGTAGGCACGGGATCATCTGGTCCCGGCGCCGGTGACCATTGCCTGCATGTTGGTAGTTCCAATTGGGGTTGGCCGTCGGGACAGCATCGGCCCCTACAGGCATAGTGGGGTCGGTCATGTGAGTTTGGTCTGCATGTTCCCTGGCTGCAGCCTGGATGCACTCCCTCTCCTCAGGGGTGAGGGTAGAGGTGAGGATTACATAGATTTCATACCATGTGAGACTGTAGGCTTGGGCAAGCTATTAGAATTCCTTAATGTATTGGGTGGGGTCAGACAAGAATGACCCTAGCCGCTTTTCAATGGTGGACAAGTCTTGGAGGGAGAAGGGAACGTGAAGGCGAACCAGGCCTTCAGGTCTTGCCACCTCACGGAGAGGTAAGATGGCCGCTGGGGTCTGTTCGCTGGGAGGGGCCTGAGCACGAGTTCGGGATGATATGGGAGGCGAGGGCGGACGGCTGGAGGTTGGGAGTACGGAGGGGGGCGAGGGCTGGTGCGCGATGTGGCTAGATCCTCTAACGGGTCGAAGATCGGGGAAGTTGGTGAGGTGGGGTCGTCAGGGGGTTGTGGGTGGGCAAGGAGCATGCATGCAGAGGGGCAGGAGGAACATAGGTTGGGGTGAGACCTGAGGTCCCAAGAGGCCATGACGTAGGGTATTTCTATCCATTTTCCCGGCCGATGGCAGAAATTGTCCAGATGGGTTAAGATTTGGTATTGTAAAGACCCCTTGGGTGGCCATTGAGAATCATCTAATTTGTAGAGGCCAGACTACAGTGCAAAGGTGGATGAGTCGGTTACGACGAAGTTCACCTTGTAAGCCCAGGAGCCGGAAGTTTTTTAACAGACATTGAGGGGGAGGTAAGAGATCAAGGCGGTTTAGCCTCGTTATTCGCCATTGGCGTGGCAGGGCGAGGTGTCCCTCGCGCCGTAATAAGGGGCCTATTGGCGTGCGGGCCTTGCAGCATGCGGAGGAAAGGAGACTGACTTGCGAGATGTCTCTCGTGGGTGTCAGCCGTAGTTGGAGGAGGGAAGGAGGGGTCTGTCCTACTTACCGCCTCCTGTAGGCGCTTGAGAGTAGGGTGGTTGGCCTCTGGCTTGGCAAGGAGGGAGCTCAGCCAAGGGAGGCGAGCTACTACCTCTCCCCGGGTTTCGGCACCAAATGTTAGGGTCAGGTGTAAGGCAGGGTAAAGATAGGAGTCAGAGGCTAAAAAACTTTTAGCGGTCAAAGGCTTTATTTGGGAACTAAGGTCTCGGGCGAGGTTCCATGATTCAGGGAGAGAGAGAGGAGTCAGGGGAGTCGCCCCCAGGTGTGGTGGGGTGGGGTTTTTAAGCTGCAGCAGTTCCGGGTTTAGGTCCAGGTGGGCCTTTTTCGCATCAGGTCCTGCTGTCGCTCGGTGATTGGTTGACCTCCAATTCGTTCTGGCACGCTACTAGGGGCTTTTCATTGGGTTGCGCTGGCTGGCGAGATGGCCGTCCCCTCTACTGTGGTTCCAAGGACATCCTAACAGGGTGTAACTGACCTCTTTCCTGAAGAAAAATTTTCTTTAATGGCTTATAAACTGTAGATACTAAATAGGAAGGCAGAACATTTCTGGGGATAGTAACACTTGGACATGTCCTATCCACATCAGTCACTTCCAACTTCATGAGCAATTCAATTCCATCAACATTCTCTAGAATGTTAGAGCTAGAAGAAACTTTAAAGGAATGAAATGGACTCACTTGTTTGAGAGATGAAAAAAATTTAAGCAAAGAGAGACTTGTCCAGGAATCAAAATGTCTGAATCTTGAATCCAAGCCTCTGGATTCCCACTTCACTGCTACTCACTATAACATTCTCCTTTATCTAATACCGTATTCTATGACAGGATATCATAACACTATTGGTACTGAATTGTTACTTGCCAGCCACATTCAATGTGATGCTGCTGTACTACATCTCAGAGTATTCACAATTTTAGATCTGGTAGGAAACCATAGATAATAGTAAATATCTGGGAGCTTGTTACTGTTTACAAAGCACATTCAAGAACCTACCTTAATTAGTCCTCATGACACTTGGGGTAGGGTTAGATTTGGTGAAGTTTGTTGGTGTAGTTTCCCTTCTCTGAGTTTAAAATAAATAAATTGACATGGACTTGAGAAAGGAATCTAAATGTCAGCTTTACCATACCGGAATTGAGCTTCTTACATTCTCCCTGAATCGAATGTAACCAACCAGAATCACAGACTTCCCCTGCAAGGGGCTGTCTACCCCCGGATGGCATTCCACAAGGCTGAGCAGAACATGATCCAAAGGAGGTCAGGTCAAACATAAACCCTATAGTGCTGCCCAATAGAGAAAGCTGAAAAATTATCATCAGACTTGGGCCATCTAAGCAGATGAATTAGTCTTTCTCCCACAGGGAGGAAAAAGATGCTAGAAAGCTTTCTTCTGGGCAGCTGCTCTCAATTCTCATTGCACATTAGAACCACAATGGAACCTTTCAAAATATATAAATGCATGGACCCCATCTCCAGACCAGTTGAAACATGATCACTAGAGGCAGAGTCTAGGCATCAATAGTTGTGGAGGCTCCCAAGTTGTAGGTGACTTAGTTGCCCAGCAAGGGTGATAATTCTTTTTTTTTTTAATTTAAAAAAAAATTTTTTTTAACGCTTATTCATTCTTGAGACAGAGAGAGACAGAGCATGAATGGGGGAGGGGCAGAGAGAGAGGGAGACACAGAATCAGAAGCAGGCTCCAGGCTCTGAGCCATCAGCCCAGAGCCCGACGCGGGGCTTGAACTCACGGACCGTGAGATGGTGACCTGAGCTGAAGTCAGATGCTTAACCGACTGAGCCACCCAGACGCCCAAGGGTGATAATTCTTAAGTGAAAGTCCCCTCATGATGACTTGAGTTCAGTGGACTGGGGTTTTGATAGATGAAGAAAGGGGCCCAAAGTGAGATGCGCCCAAGTTCTCTTAGATAAATAGTGACAGAGCTGGGGCTAGAATCCATTTATTTTTTTAATATGTGTGTTTCTTTTAATTGAACACCTACTTTAGACCAGGCACTGACTGCTACTCTAATGGGGTTTTTTTTGTTTTTTGTTTTTTGTTTTTTGTTTTTTTTGTTTTTTTGTTTTGTTTTTTTTTTTTTTTTTTTTCTTCTCCCCGTCAGCCACTCTCTTTTCCGAACTGAAAGTGTTTTGAGGGTGTTTAAGATGGTATATTCAAGTGGATTGGCCATATTGAAGCCAACATCAACTACATCAGAGTGTCTGCTGAATCATGGAAAACAAAAGCAGCAAACAGATCAACTTCACAAGAAACATTCATGAAAGGATGACTTGGTCAAATATTTCAGGTTATAGCCACAAGGCAAGAGATAGCCTTCCCTTTCGGTGAGGAAAACCTTATCAAGTTGTGCTCTGGTTCTTTTGACCATTGATAAAGACATGGCTAACATCTTAAGCAGCAGTGAGGAGCAGACTGACATTACCAAGAAAGATAAGAAAATGTAGGCATCTGCCTACGGTCAATCCATAAACATAGATTCCATGATAGGAAATCAAGTTCAACTAAACTACACATTTTTATAAGCACTACACATAATTTCTACAACAGTTTGTTTTTGATCTAGCTATGAGGCTGTATGATTGTTTTACTACTTAAATCTGAATAATCATGCACTCTTAATACCTTTGTAAATAGAGAAGATTTAAATGGAAAAGCAAACCTGTTCATAAATGCCATGGAAACTCATGGAAAAGAAAATATTCCATGATGCCATGGAAACTCATGGAAAAGAAAATAAAAATATGTGAAATAAGTTTAACTTTGAAATTAAGCTTAGGTTACAGCCAAAAAGCTACAATTTTAGAATTTTGTCCTTATTGTTCATTTTAACCTCTTTCAAACTTGACAGTGGTCTCCAAGTTTCTTCCTTATTTTAAGTCTAATTTTATCTGTGCTCAGAACTCTTTCTATTTTTGTAGCTCTCAAATATTTGTAAGTTCTTGCATTATTCCCTATACCCTTTTTAGTCATCTCTAGTTAGGTCTTTTCATCTTTCCTTCTAGACTGGTGCACATACAGCCAGGGGCAGAGTTAGTAATAAGAACTTTACCCCTGAATCTGCAGTTAAAATTCTACCCTTTATAAAGCCTACAAGGGTCTGTTGTAGTGAGTAACATGTCAATGAGTCTCTCTGAAACAATCTTTTTCATTTCTGCTGAGGGCAGCATGTCATATAAAAAAGACGTGTGTAATTGACTAATGGATAAGAAGGAATTAGATGAATACCAGGTGTCTATGACTTAAACTGCAGTGTAATTATAATTAATTCTTAATTCTGGCTTGCTAGAGGAATTTCTCTCTAGTTCTAAGTGATCACAGAATCAGTGAGAGTTTGAGAAGTCATCATCACACCACTTTACACAAGAGGACAATTCAACTATCCGGGTGAGAACCTATCTTATTTTTAAGTACCTCAGAGAAGATTTTACTTCTTTAGCAATTGTGAAGCTTAACAATTGTCACTGGAGGAAGTATTTCCTAAGGTTCTTGTGATTTGTGCTAGCCAGATTAGATATGGAGACAAGTTTTAAATTATTTATATCAGCAGAGAGGTGCAACGACATTAGTAATACAAAGTATATGCAAGAGTGTGTGCACGCACATATGTGTGCATGCATGCACACATGTACATGCATGCTACTCATTATATTCCTTGTGTACCTTTGGCTCCAAAATGTTGCTTCTCCCTTCCTCTCATTACATCCTCTCTGTCCTTTCTCCCAATCCAAAATTCCTCCCATCACTCTAAAAACCAATGTACACAGGAGTCACACTTCTAATAAGTGTGCAAAACCTCTTAGGAAGAGGAAAATGAGAACACAACAGGATCACAGCTCTATGCAATGGAGACCTAAATCCAATAATATAAGAACTGGACATCAACCTGGTAAGTTGAGAAAAGAGAATTCTTCACAGTGAAGCCTTCAACCTTGACACTAAGCAGCACCCAGGCTAGTGTAGCTACAGGAGCTGAGGTATCTAGGAGGAGGAAAGAAGGACAAGATGCTTCCCAGCCACTCTTGGCTGATTATTTAATGGATGCCCCAGTAAGGAAGGATGGTGATTGATAACGTGAACCACAGTGAAGTTATATATGCATATTATTTGTAAGTTTGCATATTAATCATTGTAAACTTATCCCAAAGAGAAGATTCACTCTTTTACATATTTTTGTATATCCTTATGAACTCTCAGGTAATATAATCTCTTCAAGGTGCTGTTAAGGAGAGGAACTTAAGGGGTGCCTGGGTGGCTCAGTCTGACTGGCTCAGGTCACGATCTCACAGTTCATGAGTTTGAGCGCTGCACTGGACTCTGTGCTGACAGCTCAGAACCTGGAGCCTGCTTCAGATTCTGTGTCCCCTTCTCTCTCTCTCTTTCCCTCTCTGTCTCTCTCTCTCTCAAAAATAAATAAACATTAAAAATTGTTTTTTAAAAAGGAGAAGAACTTAAGTTAGGTCAGTAATTATTAATATTGAGATAAGCCCAAATCCTTGTACAATCCCGCATATTCCCACATACACATACACACACAGGTACCCATGCATATATACATATCTCCCCAGCCAAAGATTGAAGTTTGATCACTGAGCACAGAGAGCAAATTGTGCCTGTCACTTTCACCTGACCATGTGGCCCAGAGAGGAATAAATGAGCTGCTAGGTGATCCTGCAGGCAATACTGGGCTTATTGTGTGATAGGATTGATTTTTTTCTTCTCCTTTCAAAGATGCAGTGCCAAAGCCATCTTACAGTAAAGACCAAGAAGTGGATCTGACATAAAGCAGGTGTTTTTTTTTCTCAAATCAGAATTTGAAGGGATCTGTTTATCATTAATAATCCTATTACCCTGATGAGGGTGATTTTCCTTTGCATGCCCTTTAGCCCCAAATAGCTAACATTTCATCTCTTTACTTTATGCAACCATGAGCACCAGGGCAAGATTAGGCAATCACTCATATATGAACAGATCCAGAAATACAGACCCATGGGTGCACTCCTCATAAAATTAGACAGTTAGGAAGGTGGGAAGGTCATATTAGATGCAGACATTGATTTAAGGAAATCTCTTTGTACTAAAAACCAGTCTTCAAAAGATAGCTGCATCACTAAAGAGTTTGGGCACTGGTGTCTTGCTTTTCTTCCTTTTCTTCCTCTTCATTCTCCTATTTCTCCTCCCCCTCCTTTTCTTTCTCTTCTTTGTCCTTCTCCACCTTCATTATCATGATGATGTGTAGGTCACAGAATTAGACATGAAGGTCAAAGAGGTATTCATACCTTCTAAGGGCTTACTAAGTGCCTAAGGACTAGAACACCAAGAAGATGGCAGTTTGAGTACAGTTGCCTTCTCTTCAACTAGCAACTACAATCTTTTGTCAAATGGCAGCTAAGACCTATGGGTGTATGAATAAATGTGAGGCTGTGGGCACTGTATGAGTCCTGGAGAGGGAAAGATGCCAGGATTCCCCTCCCAAGACTACAAGACAGACCATCACTGGAAGTGCTCAGGACAAAAACAAACCAACATATCCAGGGAAAACTTGGCTTTCCAAGATCTTGTGGATCCTAAGGGTAAAGGTTGATTTCAGCCCCACATGGATGTATGGCTTTTTCCGGGTCCCCAAAAGACAAGAAGGAACTGAATGGTGAGCTATGTCTTCCCTGCCTCTGAGGCTGAGAGAATCAGACCAGGGAAAAAAGGGTATCTTCCTCCCTGCTTCAATAAAAGTCTTATGAATAGTTTGTCTCTACACAATGAGCTCAAAGAGAGGAAACCACTTTGCTTTCCACCATATCTATGACTGCTGCCTGTTAAGACACCACAAATATCCCTGAGCCCCACTGATTCAACAAAGGAAATAACAACATATCCAAAGAGACTCAATAGCAGACAGGAAGATCAACCGGAACAGACAGAACAAATACCAAGAAGATACAAGTGCAAGAAAAAAGAAAGACCTTTAGCACTAAGAAGAGAAAGGGGTGGGGGAGGGAGAGAAAGAGAGAAGAAAGGTGGGAACCAGAGTGGGGAGGAAAGGAATATGGGGGAGGCAATGGGAAATGGAAGAAAAAAAAAGAAAAGATTTTTAAAATAATACTGCATAAATGAAAGGAGAGAATGATCACTGTTGAGACCTAAATTAGTGGGCTAGAAGATCAAATGGAGAAAATATCTCGAAGCACAGAGCAAAAATAAAAAGTGACTGAAATCATCAGAGAGAAGACGGGAGACTTAAGGATAGATCCAAGAGACTTAGCATACAGTATAGGAAATGTGATTGGAGAAAAAGTACATATGAAGGAAAGACAATAATTAAACATATAAAAGGAGAAAATTTTCTTGGACCAAGAAATACCTAAGTCTACAGATGGAATGAGATCTGCAGGTTCCAAGCTGAACTGATGAACACACATACACACACACACACACTTAGGAATATACTGGTAAAATTTTTGAACTCTAAGGGGAAAAATTTTTTTACAAACTTCCACATAGAAAGTTGCCTTATTATAAAGAAAACAGAATCAGATCTCTTATCTGCATCACCAGCAGTCAGAAGTTAGTGGAATACTAACGTCTACAGATGTCTGACAGAAAAGGACTGCACCTCAAGAGCTCCATGACCAGCCAAGACATAATTCAGTCTCCACAGTGAAAGAAGATTGCAGATATGTAAGAAGACAGAGTAACACCTAGGTTTTCCCACTAAATACTTTAGAAGGGGCTCTAGTCAAATAATAGAGCCCAAGATGATAAGGAAGGAAATGGTAGTGAATAACAAAACTTAGAATAAATAGGTCAATATAAAGACAGATATAGATACATAGATAAAATACATATGTAGATAACCACAGGCTGAGCAATGTGTAAGTTGTTAAAAAAACAAAGACCAACCTTGAAAATTCCCTGTGCAGATAAAACCAGGTCAGTCATACAAAGTTTAATTTAGCTTATTTTGCAATGCTAACGTGACCTGGGTCATTTCTTGCTTGTGCCTCCAGAAATCATAAGCAATAGTTAAACTGTTTCCCAAGGTTGATCTGAGGTAACCACTGATCAATTCCCTATCATATAGGAAGATTCTAATATTATAACCAATTTCTGTGAAGAATAAACAGTCACTGCTTTCTTACTACATAAGCTGCTTCAGAACAATATACCTCTGAGTCTGAGTTCATATTTTGGCAAACTGTCTCTTTGGTGTATGTGCAATAAACTTCTACTATTATTTCAATGATTCATTGGTTTTACTTCTGTTATTTCTCAACTTTTGATAGGTGTATAATCCAAACAAAATAACAGCCAAATATATAAGGCAAAAAATTAGAAGAAATACAAGAAGAATTTGATAAAATGCATTTATAGTGATAGAGTTTAATACTTTATTTCAGAATTGGGCAAATCTGGTATATAACAAATATGGGATGACATACAAGTTGAATAATACAATCAATAAACTTGATGTAATAGTTCTGTATAGAGTCTAATATCCCTTAAACAACAAAACATTTTGGAGTACCCATAGAAAATTTACAAAAATCACTCATATTTGACCACAAAGAAAGAGTTAACAGATTCTAAAAACCACATTCTCTCATCTTAATTCAATAAAGTTGACAATAAATAATGTAAGGAAGACTAAAAACCATATACAGAGGAAATCAAAACAAAATTATAAATACAGTATT
Organism: Neofelis nebulosa; assembly: GCF_028018385.1. Taxonomy (NCBI): domain Eukaryota; kingdom Metazoa; phylum Chordata; class Mammalia; order Carnivora; family Felidae; genus Neofelis; species Neofelis nebulosa. The sequence continues at coordinate 93,186,733 of NC_080786.1, forward strand.
CATAAAGCAATGAAAAAGAGAACGCTTTTTACCAAAACCCAAACATCACAGTGGAAACTGTACTCTGAAGAAAATATATACCTTAAGTGATTTCATTATTAAAGAAAACATAAAAAATAAAGTTTGTTTTTATCTTAAGAAATTAGAAAAAAGAGCAACAAAGTAAAAAAAATTGGGAAGAGCGAATTAATCAAGATTAGAGTTAAAATGAAAGTAATAGAAAAGAGGTAGAAAGCACAAATAAATATAAAAGCCCTCCTTTGCAAAATATCTGACCTAATTAAGAAGAACTGTGCAAAAGTAGATAAAATTATGAATTCTGTAAAAGATGACAAGTACAGGAGAAATTAAAAGTATAATAAGAAAAACATATGGCAACAAACTGGAATCCTAAGGAAAATGGGTGATTTCCAAGTAAAAATACAGATTGCCAAAATCGATCCTGAAATAAGGAAAATATAAATAGGCCATTTAGCATAGAAACGATAGAAATGTTTAAAATGGTACTTAAAAACCTTGCATTGGAAAAGCCCACAGGATTACATGAGTTCATAGCTGAGTGTTAGTTGACCTTTAGAAATTTATGATGTTATTTAAATAGTCAAAGCCTAGAGAAAAAAAATGGGACTCTTCATTTAAAGAGAAAAAAATGAGACTATTCTTTAAAGCTTGATGTTGTTGACATAGGTGCAAATGATTATAAAATTCACATTATTTTATGTACCATTAAAAAGTACTTTCTTAGCTAGCACTTACAGTTTATATTTTAAGTGTATGGAAAGCACTGCTTTAGTCCTATTTTAAAGGACTATCTTCTATCAGTCTTGTGCATTCATAAAAAAAAAAAAAGGTCTTCATGCTCATACTCAAGGTCTTCTGAATCATTTTCAATTCAAAACTGTTGATCTTTGTTTTTTTCCACACAATATTGTCCTCCATACCATCAAAAGTATTGGCAATACTGCCTTTCCCAAAAGGAGGTCTATGAGTGTCTCTGGGTTTGTTTTTTATTTTTATTTTTTCCCAAATGCTGGTGTTCACATTCACAAGTTTAATGCCATGGCTTTTTAAAAAAAATTTTTTTAATGTTTATTTATTTTTGAGACAGAGAGAGTGTTAGTGGGGGTGGGCAGCAAAGAGAGGGAGACACAGAATGTGAAGCAGGCTCCAGCCTCTGAGCTGTCAGCACAGAGCCTGATGTAGGGCTTGAACTCACAAGCAGTGAGATCATGACCTGAGCTGAAGTAAGACACCCAACTGACTGAGCCATCCAGGCACCCCAGTGCCATAGCTTTCTTATGCCTGCTGCAGATGTCAGTGGAAGGTTTCAGACAAGTTCACACAGGCACAAGCACAGAAAATGACACCTATGTCATGACTTAGGCCTTGCCAACAGCAACTGTCAGTCACATCCTTATTTCTAAGATACTAAAATATGAAAAAACATACATCCCCAAATTGGTGAAAAAGAGTAGTACAAAACCAGAAAACTATACACTAATCTCACATATGGAATGTAGGTGAAAACATTATAGATAAGGTATTAGCAACTGGAATCCTTCAGTGTTTCAAAAGAATAATGATCAAACTCCAGACCCTCAATTCTGAGGAGATGTTGGGTAATTAACAGGAAGAGGAACTGAGTGAAGATAGTCAAGCCATGAGTAGCACAGTGCTGGTGTCACTTTTTTAGAAAAACAGTACTTGACCAGGGCTGGAAGTACAATCCTAGTTCAGTCATTTAGCATCCATGCAATTTGGATCAGTTCACGTCATTCTCTGGGTCTCAGTGTCCTCAAGTAAAGGTGGACATACCCAGGGTCCTTTCAGGCTCTGATGTTCTCAGCATCCATGGGTCTAGGACAGTGTCTCATCCACCAAGAATCCAGCCCGGGTTTTGCATGGAACTCTGTGCAAGTCAAACCCTTGGTTACTCAGGTAGAAAACTGGTCACACTGCCCAATAAATCCTCCTGCTCTTTAATTTCACACAACAGTGCAGAGTCTAATCACAACTCGGATGGAAATAAAAAATTACCAGGCTGCCCTCCTCAACTTATTCCAGACAAACATGCATGTCCTGGCTCCTTTCTGAACCCCCCATAAAAGACTCAGTAGGCCTCATGTGCAATAGGCTTCAATGAGAGTCACAAGACAAGGCATTGAATTTGTTTTTACTGCCTCCTCAGAGCTCTCCCACACACTCTCTCTTCCTGCAGCTCTTTATTTTCCTCTTGATACTTCTTATATTTAAAATAAATTTACATGTATTTGTTTACTTTTTTATTGTGGAAAAATATACATAACATAAAACTTGCCATTTTGACCATTTTCAAGTGTACAGTTCAGTAACATTAAGTACATTCACCTTGTTGTACAACCTATTTACTTAATTCTTCATTAAAAAAAAAATTACCATATGCCTTTAGAAACAAACTCAAATAGCACCTAAAGTTATCAAGTGAAATATAAGTCTCCCAGTCATTCATTTCAAAAGAAATAACTCTTAAGTTTCTTTTGGATCCTTCCAGAAACATTTTTAATTTGTATACCAGCACATTGTGCTGCCCCTTGCTTTTTTCAGTTAACAAAATATCTTGGAGCTGTTTTATGTCAATTCATACAGATCTTGTTTTAAATATGAGATTATGAGACAATTGATTTAATCAGTATCCTATTGATAGCATTGTGTTGTTTCTAGTTTTTGTTGCTGTTGTTTCTCTCACAACTGTTGGTTTTGCTATTACAAATAGTGCTGCAATAACCATCCTTATATATATAACTTGTCATTTATTACCTACTACACCTGTCATCTCAACTCCTAACTGTGGAATTGCAGGATCAAAGGGAATGTGCATGTAATTGGTTTATTTTTTTAAAGACTCTCTTCTTGGTAGAGTATAAACATGAAGTAGTTTTGTTTTACCAATTGTCGCTTTTTTTTATGTTTATTTATTTTGAGAGAGAGCGAGAGCATGTGCAAGCAGGGGAGGGGCAGAGAGAGAGGAAGGAGAGAGAATGCCAAGCAGGCTCCGTGCTGTCAGCACAGAGCCTGATGTGGGGCTTTATCCCACGAACTGTGAGGGGAAACCAAGAGTTGGATGCTTAACCAACTGAGCCACCCAGGTGCCCCTGACAATCATCACTTTTAATGATGTTATACTGAATACACTTCAGGATCTTAAGGGTGTCTTGAGAAAATTCCATACATTTCCAGTCCATTTAAAACTTCAAAGCTGATTCAAAGCTCTACCTTCCCTTGAGAGACCTAGGAGCTCCTTCAATAATAGAAATGGAATGGAGGCAAGGTAAAAGGCAAACGCCTCTTGACTTTAAATATCTTGGCTGTGCTGCTTCTCTGGTTAAGCCAGGCAGATAGTTGATGTTATTTGTGTGGCAGGCATCAAAATGTTGAGTTCTTTGAAGGGGTCTGGTGAAGCCTCCCTCTCTGCTGCATAGCTCCCCTGACAAAGATGATCTGGCTCCAGCTCAACCTTCTATTCATTCCCCACCTTAGCTTCTAATACAGGGCCACTGGGGTCCTTCACTCCACGACTATTGCTCTCCAAATAGGTAACCTTCTTGGATGGAGTACTGGCTAGATAATTCAAGCACAGATACTTTCTGTAGGATCCTCTCAATACGTAGGACAAACAAGTGTCCTTGCCACACTACATCATGGAAAGCCAGCTGCTATATGCTTTCTCCAATTCTTTTTCCCATATTAGGTAGGCACAGGGGAAAATAGACCTGTATATGCCTAAGCAGACCTCATTTGGAAATGAAATGTTTATCTCCCTTTCTTTCTGGTGTCCCTAATTTCTATTAATGATTCTCTTGGCATGCCCACTCACTTGGATTCGGGGAAGGGAAAGCACTCATCCTTCTGTCACCCAAGGAAAGGCAAAACCTCTCACCATGATCACTGTAGTCTATTATCAGAAGACCACTATTGACCATTTCTCCCATTCCTCCTGTCTTCTTAAATAGACTCAGAATGCTGTTGAGGTGGTTGTGGTGGTGGTGGTGGTGGTGCCACTTTTCCTTCCTTCCAGAAGCTCTACGGAGGTGTTTGACCCCATCTCAAAGTGATCAGTTGATGGTTCTCTGGAAAATGTATACATATCTAGTTTTTCTTACCTAGTGTCTTGTGGTGTCAACTTTCAGTTTTAAATGCGATTTATGAACAGAAGTCCCTCTCAATTTATTGTTACATTCATTTAGCAACTTACAAATTACTCTCTAAAAAGTAATGCCATCAACAGCATATGGGAATGCCTGGTTTGCCCAAGCTCTCCCTAACATTCCCTTAACATTTCTGAAGACAAAACTTTTTTTTTTTTTTTAATTTTTTTTCAACGTTTTTTATTTATTTTTGGGACAGAGAGAGACAGAGCATGACCGGGGGAGGGGCAGAGAGAGAGGGAGACACAGAATCGGAAACAGGCTCCAGGCTCCGAGCCATCAGCCCAGAGCCTGACGCGGGGCTCGAACTCACGGACCGCGAGATCGTGACCTGGCTGAAGTCGGACGCTTAACCGACTGCGCCACCCAGGCGCCCCAATGAAGACAAAACTTTTTAGCAAAACCAAACCTCACAACTTTCTTTGTCTTCTACAAAAGGAGGAAGAAAAAGAAGCCAGATTGGAAATGCAGAATACTGATCCCCCTGCTATCATATGAGTATTTCCTGTGTAGATGTTGGACTATTTTGTGTGGATTTGCTTGACCTCTAATAATTAGCTACAGAGTAATGTCTTAGTTCTGCCAGCCTGAGAGCAGGTACTACCAGAAGGCAGTGCACCTGTTGTGAACATAGGGCCTGCAGGGTAGAGGAGAAACCATGACTCCTTGAGGCCAATGTTGAGGTGCTTAGGGAAAGACCTCAAGGGGACTGTGTAATAAAAAATTTGGCTGGCCTTTGCCGCTGGGTCCTGGGAGGTAATCTCTAAATCCCTGGAATTTTTGGAGTAATAGGAGAGACTTTCTTATTCATGGTCAGTCCCTCAGACCATACGTGATAGTTTTTGTTAGCAAGGTGACTCATGATGGGCCCCTAGATCATTTATGCTAATGAGATGGCTCAGGATGGAGGCTAACTATGCCAGATGGTTGGGGTTTTAAGTGATGTGATATCAATTCAACTTCTAGAAAAGGGAGAGGTCTGGAGATTGAGTTCAGCTACATGGTAATGATTCAATCACGGCTATATAGTGAAATACCAGTTAAAACTCTGGACGCCAAAGCTCAAGTAAGCTTTCCTCTGCTGTGTGTATTATCACACATAGACGTGTTGTCCAGGAAGGCAATATGTCCTTGAGGATGATGGGAGCTTGAGATCTTCCCAACCTGCCCTACATGTCTCTTCTTTTGGCTGATTTTGCTTTGTATCCTTTTACTATAATAAAAACTATAAGTATAGCACTTTCTTGAATTCTCTAAGTCATCCTAGAATATTATCAAACCTGAGAGGATAGTGGGAATGCCAAAATTTGTAGCCATCAGGTTAAAAGTTGGCCTGAGCACCCCTGAACTTACAGCTGGTATCTAAAGTGAAGGCAGTCTTGTGGAGGACTATGCCATTAACCTGTAAAGTTTAGCCTAATTCTGGGTAGTTGGTGTCAGAACTCATTATAGGGAGGTAGAATCTAGGCAAAAGCTGGAAACTTGAAGTTCACTCACCCTTATTCTTGTGGAGAATCTATTTCCATGACACAAAGAATTAAAGAAATTAACTTCCATCAGTTCTTCTCTTCATTACTGAAGAGTCAAACATCCCTGTGGCTTAGCGAATAGATTGTCCACCTGCAATGTCCTGTCCTATCTCCACTCCAAAAACTTGGCCCAATGGGCTAATTCTGTAGGCCAAGGTAAGAGAATAGTAGGTTCATAAGGAACCATAAGTTATTCAACTTTGTGTCCCTCTCTGAGAACCTACAACAGTTCTTCCCTATGATAGTTACTCAAAATAATAATAGTAGTAATAATAATAACTTAATGAAACTCAGGAAGGTCCACATAGAGTGGCCAAAGGGCTTGAGAATAATACATTTTACGGGTTAAAAAAAGAATAGACCAGGCCAAAACAATTATGACTAAAAGGAGATGCGATAAAAGTTTATGAAATAATGAGGGTTTGGATGAGCTAACCAGAGAGTGCTTATTCTCTGTTAAATTTCACAGTATTTAAATCTTGAAGCAGGAAAATTTAATACAAGCACTATACACAGTGGGTAATGGACAAAGAAAACCCATTACTCAGAGAAATAGTGCAAGTTGAAAATAATCAAAAGGGCTTAGAGGAAACTCAAGAGGAATCAACCAAAATAGATTATTTCCTAAGAAAAAAATTAAAATTTTGAATATTTGGGGCACCTGAGTAGCTCAGTCAGTTAAGTGTCTGACTCTTGATCTTGACTCAGGTCATTATCTCACAGTTCATGAGTTCAAGCCCCATGTTGGGCTCTGCTCTGACAGAGTGGAGTGTGCTTGGGATTCTCTCTCTCTCTCTCTCTCTCTCTCTCTCTCTCTCTCTCTCTCTCCCTCCCTCCCTCCCTCCCTCCCTCCCTCTCTCTCTCCCTCCCCTCTCTATCTTTCTCTCTGTCCCTCTCTCACTTGTGCTCTCTCTCTCTGTCCTCTCTCAAATAAGTAAACTTTAAACAAAATTTAGAAGATTTATCATAACTTTCTGAGGTCATGGAGCAGAGCCAAGCATTCACATGATATGTGCTTAGGATTCACTCTAAAAGTAGAGCCCTCAGTCTAGTGGATATGGAGATGACTCAGTCACATCTCCCAAAAGGAGGGGACCCATTACATCAGATCCTGGCTTAGCCTATTTAGGATTCTCTGGGGCTCATTCAGTTGCCCAGTCATGCTGAACTCTGTGTCTTGCCCTCAGAAGTCAGTTTATATATCCCAGAAGAAATCTTTTCAGTCCTCCCTACTGAGTCCCTGACAAACTTCCATTTCAACTGTCACTCTCACATACTCTAGTGGGAAGGGATATGGGACAAATTTTGGCAATTTGTCATCATGTACTGAGGAATCCAGCCCCAGGCCAAAATCCTATGTGTGATATTTCAGACCCGATCATAAGAAGTTATAAGGCTTTGCCTGTCTGGCTACATAGGTAGAAGCTGCCTTCCCCACACCAGACTTGATGCATTGCCAAAGCATGGCAATTTTCTGGCAGAAGTCACAGTCAAGGACTCAGCCCTCTTTCTCCCCACCCAAACCAGCCATGCTCATGTACATATCTATATTCCTAACCAAAAAGCCTCCAGATAGAGCCCTCTTTATTGGGCTTGGTTGAGACACTTTACTCCACTTTGACTCCATACCTTTCCATTACTATCCCTTCCCTCCCTCTCCCTCCCCCTGGCCCACAGGTCCATAAAAAGGCGGGAGCCTTTTGTTCAGGTATTCTTGACAGTAAGATGATTCCCCTCATATGTACTGCATTCACCTGAAAAGCTTTTTAAATATGTTCATTAACAAGCTAAATGCCAAGCAATAAGAATTATGAAACTAAATTTTGGTGCATCTATAAAATGTTTCAATAGCTTTACAATAAACATCTCTAATTTTTATAATCATAAAAATATGTAAAAACATTTTAATACAATAAATTATATGTATATGTGAGAGTATTATATGCATAGCAAAAAGTCTGAAAGAATATTAAAACACTGACTGTGAGTGGTGCCTGGGTGATTCAGTCGGTTGTCTGACTCTTGATTCTGGCTGAGGTCATGATTTCATGGTTCGTGGGATCAAGTTCTGCATGGGGCTCTGCACTGAGAGTGTGGAGCCTGGTTGGGATTCTCTCTCTCTCCCTCTCTCTCTGCCCCTCCCCTGCTCACGTTCTCTTTCTCGCTCCCAAAATAAATAAATAAACTTTTAAAAAAATTGTTGATGGTTATTTCTGGGTGTTGTGAGTAGAGCTGATTTTTATTTTGCTATTTTTTCTATTCAATATTCTTTGAGATTTTTACAATAAATATATGATTTTATAATAAGAAAAACTTTTAAAACTGCTTTAATTTTAGGACTTTCAGTTTCATTCTTAATCCCAAATGCCCTGCCCAGGGCTTGCCTACAGCTCCAGGGTTCCCACCATGGAAATGCAGTGTTTCACAATCAGAGGCAGCTTAGTTAAAGGCAAAAAAGACAAAAAATCCCATTCACAAAAGACCACACATTTTATGATTTCATTCATAAGGAATCCCAGAATAGGGAAATCTCTAGAGAGAGAAAGTATATTAATGGTTTCTTCAGGTGAAGGGTTGGTGGGGAGGGGAAATGAGGACTAGGCGGTGATAGACAGCTAAAGAGTATGGGATTTCTTCCATTGTTTTTACTTATATATTTTCTTTTATGTTTTATACCATTTATGTTGGTGAGTATATACTATAGTGGTCTAAAGGAATTTTACATTTCAAGAAAGTTCAATAACTATCAGAGCCATGCTGCTTCATTATTCCCATTTCCCAGATAAGGAAACATGCTAGGGAGCAAGTAGTGTGTTGGTTGCACGGCTCACAAGTAGAGGCAAGAAGCCTCTCTGTTGCTGCAGCTCACCCTCTCTCTGCACGTGAACTTTAGTTGTGCTGGAGATGGGCTAGAAACGCTTTTTCTCTCAAGGGCCTCTTCATGATGGCCCCATCTTTAAAAAAAATTGTGGTAAAATGTACACAACAAAATTTACCACTTTAGCCATTTTTAAGTTATACGATTCTGTAGCATTAAGCACACTCACACTTTTGTGCATCCATCACCATCATCCCTCTCCAGAACTTTTTCATCTTCCCCAATTGAAACTCAATACCCATTAAACAATAACTCCTTATTCTTCTCTCCCTTTCCCACAACGCCTGGTAACCACCATTCTACTTCTGTCTCTATGAGTTTGACTACTCTAGGTCACTCACATGAGTGGAATCACACAATATTTGTCATTTCATGATTAGCTTCTTTCACTTAGCATGATATCTTCAAGGTTCATCCATGTTGTACCATGAGTCAGTTTTTCATCCCTTTATAAGGCTGATTAATATTCCATCGTATGCATACACCATGTTTGTTTATATCTGGTGATGGACTCTTGAGTTGCTTCTACCTTTTGCCTGCTATGAACATGAGGATACAAATAATGGGTTCAGGTCCCTAAGTTCAATTCTTTGGGGCATATACACAGAATTGGAATTGCTGGATCAGATGATAAGTCTACATTTCATTCTCACCAGATGTTTTTTTTCCCCCCTGAGGTAATAAAATTACCCTAAAATTGGTGATGCTGCACATATCTGTGAATATATTAAAAATTACTGAATTATAAAGTTTAAGTGGGTGAATTGTATGTTATTGAATAAATAAATAAACCTGGGGTTTTTTTTACATTTTTTTTACATTTATTTATTTTTGAGAGACAGAGAGACAGAGCACAAGTGGGGGAGAGGCAGAGAGAGAGAAGGAGACAGAATCTGAAGCAGGCTTCAGGCTCTGAGCTGTCAGCACGGAGCCCGATGCTAGGCTCAAAGTCACAAACCGCAAGATCATGACCTGAGCCGAAGTCAGATGCTTAACTGACTGAGCCACCCAGGCGCCCCAAACCTGTTTTTCTTAAGGCAAAAAAAAAAAAAAACCCAACACATTTGCTTAAGAATGCCAAGGTTGACCTCTTCTCAACTTTCATCCCCCAAAAAGGCTGCACAAGCAGCAGTCTTCCCAACCTCAAAGGACTGGCACTTTACATCGACTGTGTTGGATTCAGGACATCTAGTTTCGGGGAGTCTGGTGCTTATTAAAACTCTCCCTCTGGCTGCGTGGGGCCACGGTGCATTAAACATTTGGTGACTAAGGTGGGTTGGAGAATGTCCATTTTATTAATTTAATTATTCTTAATACAATGTTTACTTTTGTTTCCCACAGGTGTTCCCCTCTACATCTTGTTCCTGCCTGTCCCATGGAACTCACTGTCTGACAAGTAAGGCCTAGGAGACAGGTTCCCTGCTAAGACTCATAATGGCAATGCTTTCCATTGGTCTCCCATCATTCCAGTAAGCACTAACAAAAGACGTCTCTTACCTTTTAAAGGCTAGTTGGGGGTTGAAAATTTAACCTAAAAGTCATTTAAGTGCATGACTGTAACATGAAAAAAAAAAACAAACACCAAAACCCTTTACAATAATCTAGTAATTACTGTGACTCAGTCCCCCTGGTTCATACAAGACCAGTATCCATACATGTAAAGACCAGAAAGCTTCCCACTCACTTTATAGGAAATTATTTAATTTGGGTTCCTGAAACTGTTCTTACTCATTGTGTTATTGGAATTCTGGAGAGACTCTGCCTTTCTTGGTCAAAGATGATCCTGTTGCTGCTTTTATTTCTTAGGATGATTTCTCACTCTGGCATCATCTTTAAGTATTTTTTAGGTATGCTTCCAGTGTTCATACAAATATTCATTTCATCTCTCTGAACTTTTCTTCATTTTTAAAATAAAGAATTTGAACTAGAGTTTCTCTAAAAGCTTTGCCAGTTTTGATATTCTGTGCTTACATACCAAGTAAATTTTGGGGAAAGTATTTATTTGGTGGACATTTTTTTTCTCTTAAGGACTTTAGCGTCCATTGGGACCCTTTTTTTCCTACCCAGGGTCATAGATACTTACCCATAGGCTCTATTACCTCTGATTAGCCAGCAATCAGGAAACCACACAATTGGTTCCAATATACCTGTCCAGTTATCTCCCAGTGTTCTCCTTAAAGATCTCCCCAGTTCTCTCAAAGTGGACTGCTTGTCTTCATTCCTGCCTCCAAGTTCATGATCATGTTGTTCCCTCTACTTGGACTATCTTCTCCTATCTCTGCCTTTTAAGATTCTACCCTTCTTAGACTAGGTCAGTTTCCCTTTCTCTGTGAAAATTTCTTTTTATGGTCCTTGAGAGCAGAAACCATGAAGATATATCTTTGTATCTTCAGCATCTGTCACCTTAAGCCAGAAAAAAATTTCAAAATATTGGATGATAGTATCTCCTTTGAATTGTTGTTATTTGTGTGAATGTCTTACACTACAAAACTACAAATTTCTTGAGGGCAGGGACCATGTACATAATCCTCTGACCTCTTCATAGCTCTTAGCAGGATATTGTACAGAATGAACACCACTAAATAGAGTCTGAGAATGAGAATAATATGAGAATTATTCCCTCTTACTTCCGAGTTCTGAACAACAAAAATATCACTCCAGGAATCATATAATAATCCAAATATCAGTTTTTATGGTAATGCTAGATTAAAGAACACAGCCTGGATTAGAAGCCAAAATGAGTTTCATACTCCTCCTTCCCAAATTGCACTTAACCATATTGAACCAAGCATAGGCAGAATTTGTACAACCACAGGCTATCTACAGAAGGAGGGTCTTCCCCAGTTAGTCTACCATACAAAGAAAAGAAGAATGCATATATCCTATGGGAAACATCATTAAAAAAAAAAAAAAAAAGCCAAGCAGGGATTTGGCCATGTGAATGCAGTGATCCTTTTTCTAAAACAATCATACAAACCAATCTACCTCCCATGAGAGACAACAGGTGGGAAGTGAATATAGGAAGGATTGTAGACTTCTCCCTAACACTTCCAAGAAATTAGAAGGACTATGTAAGAAAACATGGAAAGGGAGAGGTTGGTATCTCTTACACTTGATAAATATTTATTGAAAAAACAACAAAAGAATAAATGCCATTCTGACAGGAGTCCATTCTTAGAATGTAGCATTCACAAACTACCCACAGCCTTCTAAGTACCAGTGCAAGCTGGAGACAGCCTTTGGAGGTCAGTTTGAGGCCAGGCAGGGAGCATCTCAAGAACTTGAGCTGGGTGCTGAGTCTCAATGCCTGTTGCTACTAATTGGCTAAAAAGGATGAGGCCTGGGGATTCTATGACTTTCAGGTGAATTTCAAGGTAAAAATTCTGGAGACTTATTTTAATTTTCAAATGAAACAAAACGAAAAGGGAGTTAAGATGAGGAATCAGGAAGGTGAAAAATAGAAGTTACCTTTTTCATGAGAAGGGTTAGCATGGGGGACAGGAAGAGGGGATCTTTAGGGCTTAATCTAGTCAGAGTTCCACTGCTAATTCCAGTTCATTGATTCAGTGTTCTGGGTTTCAAGTAATACCAGGAGAGTCTACAGCAAGAACAATGACTCTGCCTATCCCAAACACATCTGCCAGTCTGATGCAGGATGTCTTTCTTTCTGATCTACCTTGAATCCCCCCATTCCAATTAAGTAGAACCCTTAATGTCACAAATCATTCTGACAGAAATTTTATCTTCAGAAAGTTTCCATTAAAACATGCATGGGTGTGTTCTCTAGCCTCTTCAAGGTCTCTGTAGTAACATCTCAATTTATAATTCAGTTGGGTGCCCAAGTAATTCCAGGTTATGAGATGGATATTTCACAAGTTACCTTTAAGCAATAGCCCAGAGTAACATTAAGACTTAAATTTAGGGGCGCCTGGGTGGCTCAGTTGATTAAGTGTCCAACTTCGGCTCAGGTCATGATCTCACAGTTTGCGAGTTGGAGCTCCACGTTGGGCTCTGTGCTGGCAGAGCTGGCAGAAGCTGGAGCCTGCTTCAGATTCTGTGCCTCCCTCTCTCTCTGCCCCTTCTCCCGCTCGCGCTCTGTCTCACTCTCTCTCAAAAATAAGTAAACATGGGGCGCCTGGGTGGCGTAGTCGGTTAAGCGTCCGACTTCAGCCAGGTCACGATCTCGCGGTCCGTGAGTTCGAGCCCCGCGTCGGCTCTGGGCTGATGGCTGGGAGCCTGGAGCCTGTGTCCGATTCTGTGTTTCCCTCTCTCTCTGCCCCTCCCCCGTTCATGCTCTGTCTCTCTCTGTCCCAAAAATAAGTTAAAAAAAAAAAAGTTGAAAAAAAAATAAGTAAACATTTTTTAAAAGTTTAAATTTCCCCAAAACCTTGTGAAATTGAAGTTCAATTCAACATTCATTGTTGGAAGAAGAAAAGTATTAAATATGATAGAAACATTCAATAAAAAGTAATATCAATTACTCTAAACATGGAAACTATTAAGCGTTTCTGTTAAAATTGGTAATGAAACAGGAAATTTCCCATCATTGCTGTTCACTATTGTTTTGTAGAGTTGGAAAATGCAAAAAAATGAGAAAAAATGTTAAATTATTGTAAATACTGGGAAAATACTAAATTATTTGGTTTTGATATGATTGTTTATCTAGAATTTTTGAAAGACTCTATTAAAAAACATAATGGAGTTAAAATAAAGTTGGATAAGATGGCTGGACATCAAATAACTTTTTAAACCTAATTTTTCATATATAAGCCAACTATGTAAATGGGAAAAATATTACCCTCAAAATAGTGACAAAACTATAAAATACTTAGCGATAAGTTAACTAGAATGCGAGAAGCATTCCAGAATAGTGGAAAAGGGCCTCCAAAAATCCACATCTTCATAAAAGCAACAAGAACACTTACAAAAAATTGCCAAAATCAACGTTTTCAGAACTGTGGAAATTAATTTTAAAAACCTGCAACAATCCAAAGAATATTTATTCAAATAGAGTGGCTGAATCTCAATAAGAACAATAAGCTTTCTAGCATCTTAACTTGTTCTATTCCCAGTTGCCTCACCACAGTCCTGCAGTAGATTGAAAGACCAACAGCCTTACAACTATGATAGCTGTGGAAAGCAGCAGTCTAGCAGCCAATGGAGGGTGTATAATGGAGCTGGAGCTCTCCCCAAAGCCCCATCCAAACAGCCCATAATCACAGAACTGTCATTATGTGACCATCTGATACCTCCCAGAAAAAGTCCCATTCATAGGGCTTATCTTTATCTGACCTGGCTCAGACCTTAGTCACTGAGAGAAGCTCTATCCCCAGGGTGTTTGTCAAAAATGATCAGTGACAATTTTTTAATATCACAGCCTCTTGACATAGCAGAACGAGTTGAGGAGAATAAGAGACTGGCCTAAAAAAAAAAAAACTTAAAAGAAAAATCTGGAGAATGAAACGTTTTTTAGGGGGATTTGAAGAGTTCTCACATGTTTCTGGAGATGTAGAAGGCCAAATATATATGCAGAGCTGTGTGCATACCCAGAAAAGACCTGAGGAGACCCTTCCACTTTCACTTCTGGGTGACCTGGAGACTCTGAAATGCAGGAGGTGAAGGCTAAATCAGACTTGTAAACTGATAGAGCATTAAAGTCTTGCCCCAACACACACACACACACACACACACACACACACACACACACACCTCTTCACCAAAGGATGGAAAACTTATTGTTTCAAAGCATTGAAGGAAATCTCTATTTAATCAGCTGACTACTGAGCTAACTGAGCAGAAACTTCAGTGACATCACAGGACAAAAAACACAGACTTCACAAAATAAGCCAAGGAAGTCACTAAACAAGCAAACAAACAACAGCAATAGTTACAGCAACAACAACAACAACAAAAAAAAACCAAAAAATAAAACAACAACAACCCTTGAAGCTGGGGAAGGAAATCAGATTTACAGAGTTGTTACAATATATAATTTAATGTGCCCAATTTTTCAACAAAAAAATTATGAGACACACAAAGAAATAGGAAAGTATGGCCCATACACAGGGAGAGGAAAAGCAGTCAAAAGAAACTATTCCTGAGGAAGTCCAGATTTTAAACTTACTAGACAAAGTTTTCAAGTCAGCTTTACAGATACAGTCAAAGAATAAAAGGAAATTGTATGTAAAGAATTAAAAGAAAGAATGAGAATAATGTCTCACAAAATAGAGAATATGAATAAAGAGACAGAAATTATTAAAAAGAACCAAGTAGAAATTCTGGAGTTGAAAATTACAATAATTGAAATGACAAATTCACAAGAGAAGTTTAACAGGTAGAAGAAGGAATCTGCAAACTTGAAGATAAATCAATTGAGATAATCCAGTCTGAAGAACAAAAAGAAGGAAAAAAAATGAACAAAGCCTCAAAGACTTTGTGTGACACAATCAAATGTACCAACATAAGCATCTTGGGACTCTCAGAAGAACAGAGGAAAGGAAGGGCAAAAACAATGTTTGAGGAAACAATGGCTTAAAACTTCCCAAATTTGAAAAGAAGCTCAACACACTCTAAGTACAATAAGTACAAAATAATCCATACCTGAACACATCATAGTCAAACTGTAGAAAAGCAGACAGATTCTTTAAAGCATAAAGAGAAAAATGGTTCTTCAAATACAAGGAAGCCTCAACAAGATAACAGATGACTTTTCACCAGAAACTATGGAGGTTAGAAGGCAGTGGGGTGATAAATCAAAGTGCAGAAAGAAAAAACCATCAACCAAGAATTCTGCATCTAGCAATCATGTCCTTCAAAAATGAAGGAGAGTCAATCATTCCAAGAAAACAAAACCAGACAGTTTGTGGTTTGCAGACCTGACCCACAACAAATGCTAAAAGGAGTCCTTAGGTTAAAATAAAAGGTTACTTACTAGACAGTAACTAGAATCCACATGAAGAAAATTATAAAACTGTGTTGATGGGCTTATAATGTATAAAATAACACAAATAATATTTTGTAAAAATAATAGTACAAAAGAGAGAGGAGGGAATGGAGCTTTGTTGGAGCAAGATATTGTATGCTATGAAAATGAATTTGGTATTACTCCAAATAGATTAAGTTCACATGTTAATTACAATACCCAGAGCAACCACTAAGAAAATATTCAAATATATAAAATTAAAAACAACAGGGTATATCTGAGGATTTTAGTGCCGGAATTAAGGACAATCATTTTAAGATAATGCCAACCTAAAATTCAGTATTCAAATTCCTGCAACGGAGAGACCATTTGTTCTAGTATGGGTTATTACCACTATTGTGGTCAAAAAAGAGTGGAGTTCCAAGATTGGCAGACCTCTAGAATTTCATGGGAGGGACTGCAGGAGAAATTTTCCCAAAGGAGTGAATTTGGGGCAGAAAAAAATAAACAATAACCACTAAATGTGTTAACACTTTGCTAAACACAATTTTGATGATCAAAATAGTCTATTTAATGTGACTCTGACAGATAACAATATATAGAAAATTTGTGCTATAATATAAACACAAACACATTTGTGAATGGGGCAAAGTGGATTAGTAGTGACTGAGTATGGCATATAACATATAACAATTCTGGAATAAATTATGAAATACTGAAATAGAAGATTGGTTTCCCAAGGAAGTTGCAAAATCCATTTGGTTTCCTAAGTAATGTATTGTCTCTAATCCTAAGGCATGTGAAATTAATTTGATGTCAACTTGAATAAGTTGTAGTTGATTTTTAAAATTCCAAATAAAGTTAAAAGATAAACAAGAGATTGGGGAAAGTACATGCAACACATACAACATATTAAAGAGTTACCATCTGTAATGTATAAGCAATTCTTACACTTTGAAAAGACAAAGACCAGTAACTCAAGAAGAAAAATGAATTAAGGTATATGAAAAAGCAATTACAGAACAGAAAATCCAAAGCGGGAGAAAATAGCTTCACTAGTAATCAGTGAAATACAAATAATGGAACAACAAACTACCTCTATTCACTTATCAGGTTGGCTAAAGCTATACAGAGCAAATTGTTACAGCCTTTTAGAAGGCAACCTATTTAACATTTTAAATAGACAGATCTCATATTTAGGAATTAATCCCTCAGAAATTAAAGTATCAAGCCATTTGGATATACTTATACAGATGTTTATTGAAACATTCATGGCAGTGGCAATTTTTTTTAAAGAATTTGAATGCCATGAATAGAGGAACTTGTAAACAAATTTTGGTATATCTTAAACACTATGCAGCCTTTAAAATAAAAGAGTGAATTCAAGTAATACTAGTTGAATTGGAGGGATTTTAAGACTCCTTATTTACTGAGAAAAGCAAGAAGCACGGAAGTCTATGACACCTTATTCTGTAAAATAAATAAAAAGAACAACAAAAAACAACTCTCTATATAGGAAGGAAGTTATGTTGGCATGCTTAACTTTTTCAATAATTTGAGAGTGAGGGAGAGTAGTAAGGGGGAGAGTCAGGTAAGAAAAGATTAGAAAAGAGTGTATATGAAAGAAAATACAGCACACACAAAATAATTCCATGTGGGCCTATATAGATGAACATGTGCATAAAGAGATGCATGAATATATGATCACTGAAATATTAACAGTGGTTCTTTCAGGGCGTGGGGTTTTATTTCCTTTCTTATACTTTTATGTACTTGAATTTTTATAATAAGCACACAGCTTATATACAACCAAAGAATAGTTATTTATTTTAAAATGTGTGTGTGGCCAATTGCCATGGGGGATGAAGATGAGTCAGAAACACACCCTGCCTTGCAGGCCCTGACAGTGAGGAAACAGGAGGACACAACCAGCTATAACATACAGCTGAACTTAGTGTTGTAACAGAAACACAGGGTGCTGGGAAAGAGACATTCATTGATCTCACAGATCTGACTGGGAAGATCTGGAAGAACTTCATTAAAGTAGAAGGCATTTGAGTTGGATCTTGAAGGTCTGGGAGCAATTCAACAGGCAAAGATGGGGATAAAGGGAAATCCAGGATAAGGGGAGAGTGAGCAAAATAAACAGTGGCATTAAAAATCCAGGGGGAATTCACAGAGGAGCAATTGACAATGAGAAAGAATGAAATCCTGGGGCACCTGGGTGGCTCAGTCGGTTAAGCGACTTTGGCTCAGGTCATGATCTCACGGTTTGTGAGTTAGAGCCCCACGTAGGGCTCTGTGCTGACAGCTGAGAGCCTGGAGCCTGCTTCAGATTCTGTGTCTCTCCATCCCTCGGCCCCCTCCTCTGCTCATGGTTTGTGTCTCTCTGTCTCTCAATAATAAATAATTGTTAAAAAAAAAAAAAAAGAATGAAATCCTGCCATTTGCAACACTGTAAATCGAATTGGAGGGTATTATGCTAAGTGAAACAAGCCAGTCAGAGAAAGACAGATATATGTTTTCACTCATATGTGGAACTTGAGAAACTTAACAGAAGACCATGGGGGAAGGGAAGGGGAAAAATAGTTTCAAACAGAGAGGGAGGCAAACCATAAAAGACTCTTAAATACAGAGCACAAACTGAGGGTTGATGGGAGGCGGAGAGGGGGAAATGGGTGATGGGCATTGAGGAGGGCACTTCTTGGGATGAGTGGGTATTGTATGTAAGTGATGGATCACAGGAATCTACCCCCAAAACCAAAACCAAGAGCGCACTGTATACACTGCATGTTAGTTAACTTGACAAATATATATATATATATATATATATATATATATATATATATATATATACACACACACACACACACATACAAAGAGGAGCAATTGACTCAGCTTCATATAACTGGAACACAGGTGTTAAGTAAACAGAAGGTAGGAAGCTCGTTCACAGTTGTAAAAGTAGTTTAGTTTAGACTCTATTCCAATTGCAGAGGGGAGTTACTGCAAGTTTGGCAACAGTGGGATGGGGTGGGCAGTAAGTAGGAGGAATGTTTTGTTTGTTTTATTAGGAGAGTGACATTCTTAGGTCTGTGTCGGGGGTGAGGAGAGACAGGAGGCAAGAAAACCAGTTAGGAAACTATTAAAGTGATTCAGCCCAAGGTAATAAAAGTCTAACAAGAGCAGCAACATGGGTATGTGGAGGAGGGGAAAGACTCCAGAATCATTTCTGAGGTAAGTAGTGCAGTCCTTGGTGAAAGATGGAAAACCTTCTGTGTCTGGCAAGTGAGGAGTTGGGAATACTCCCATCCAAGAAAGAGAACGCTGGAACTCCAGGTGGGAACCACATTCAAAGAAAGATTCCAGTATCTTGCAGAATGCAGAGGGGATGGTGAGAATAATGAGCTTACAAGCATAGAGAAGTTCTGAGGTAAAATAAAAACTCCACAGAGACCAAAAAGACAAATCCTCAGTGTAGAACCACGGAGCCAAAGATGTGGTTCTGCTCTCTGCAGTCAGCTGTCCTAAGGAAAAGAGGAACCCCAAAACCTTCTTAACTATAGCAACACCAAGGAGGAGGATCAGATGGGTCCTCCTCAGTTTCTTCATGTTCCAAATGAAAGTATCTGGGGGCATAGAATGAGAGCTCTGGAAAGAGTCCTGAATACAACTTTAGACCCAATTCTTGCTCTTGGGCAAGAGATAACTCTTGGCATTCCCCTTTTCCTCTTATTTCCCCCCTTAGTAAAACCCCTCCTGTGAAAAGAATTCTGGTTAAGTAACACTGTGTATGAGACATCTAGGAATGTCACCGCGGACTTGTTGGGGTGGGAGTGGCCCCAGCTGGCTTTCCTCCCTGACTCCGTGGCCAGCCAAGGGTTTCCTCAAGGCAGTGGTAAAAATGTGGCATTTCCCAACCAGCATAAATACGTCTGAGATTTTAAAATAAAACGAAAATATGAAAAGTCTAAACAGTTTCCAGAGACCCTTTCCTGATCTCTCACCCTATGACTTCTTCAGGGTATTTTAGACACAAAGGCTCACACACCTTTGAATAGAGGGACATCTCATTTGTGGCTTCCTTTTAACATTTCTGGAAAAGGTAATGTTCTGGTCTTTTTTTAAATGTTTATTTATTTATTTTGAGAGAGAGTCAGCGCAAATGGGGGAAGGAGAGAGAGAGAGAGAGAGAGAGAGAGAGAGAGAGAGAGAGAGAGAGAGAGAGAGAGAAAATCCAAAGCAGGCTCCAGGCTCTGAGCTGTCCGCACACAGCCTGACACGGGGTTCAAACCCACAAACCGTGAAATCACTATATGAGCCAAAGTCTGCTGCTTAACCGACTGAGCCACCCAGGTGCCCCAACTTCGTCTTTCTGACTATGATATGAGTACAAACTCAACGTAAAGACTTTGGAAAACCTAGAGAGCATAAAATAAGAACACTACTTGGTGACTCCATCCCAGAAATAAAAAAGGGAACTTTTGCATGGAATCCTTCCAGCCTTGTTCCTGTCGAGTTTGGGCCAGAGGGCCGGGCCGAGGCGGCTAGGGTAATGCTCCCGCCGACCGAGGGTCGGAGCCGGACGGCAGGAGGAGGGCGGCGGAGCGGGCGGCACACCGCGAGGCCCGCCGGGAGCGCGGCGCGCCCGGTTCGCGAATCCGTGCGTCCTCGCCGTGCGGGCCTCCTGGGCCGAGCGCGGGGTCCGGCGCGCCACGCGGGGCGGCGCCAGGGGAGGGGCGGGAGGCGCGGCCCCGCCAGCGCCCCGGCCGGAGGCGGCCGGGGAGGGCAGCGCGCGCCCCGCGCAGACCGCAGAGGCGGGCGCCGCCGTCCAGCCGCCCCCACGCCCGGCCCTCGGCGCGGCGATGGGCGCGGCTGCCTGCCCTTGCCCTGCCCCCCGTCCCTCCCGGTCCTTTCCAGCCCCGCGAACCCGCGAGAGACCCGCGGACCGCGGGCGTCCCGCTGCCAGACGCGGGTTTGGAGCTTTTCGGCGGTCGGAGACCTGGTGAGGTGAGCAGCGCGCTCTTGAGGATCCCAAATTCGGGATTTTGTAGGACCTCTCTGTGGACACTATATATCCACAAAACATCAAACACTTACCTTCGAAAAGTGGAAAGGGGGCAGGGCTTTCTTTCCTTTCCAGAATCTGGGCAGTTTCTTTGGAAACGGATAGGAAACTATCTTCGGAACTACAGGCGAGCCCTGCCAGGGTCGCTCATCAGGAATGCCAGTGGCAGTTTCCTGAGAGGAGAGGGGAGGGTACCGGTATTGGGTGGGCAGGGGCGCTGTGGCTGTTCTGTTTTGTTGAATGAGCGACAGACTGCTGAAATTGAGAGATCTGGGACCAGTGTTCCACAGCCTCCTCGCCGAACTTGTCCCCAAATCTGCCTTGCAGGGGCACGTTCACCCGGGATGCATGGTGGTTGGCGGGTAGGATGGACTCCCTCACCGGGAGTGTGAAGTCCCGAACAGAGAAAGTTTTATTGTCTGTCACACTGCCTTGTTCGGGGCAGAGGAGCGTCGCCCTGGAACTGCAGCATCCTTGTACCCTGGCGGGCACCTGTTTCCAAAGTAGCTCTATCAGAAGCTAGAGGCCACTTGTTAGAACTCGATGTTTGAATAGTGCATCTCTAAGTATACTCGTGCTACTGCAGAAGATGAACCTTGTTTTTCTTGAAATTTGAGTTTTGTTAACATTTCAGAACAGAAATCTGTGGGGAGAGAGGTGTGCACTTTCTCTTCCTTTTGTTGGTTTTCTAGGTACAAGCATGCATGAAGAGTAGACAAATTATGTCCTAGCCTGTAATGAAATGTCTTTCTTGGTGTGGTCCTTTAAGCCAGGATATAGAGGATAGCATTAAATTATTGCATCCCTAGGTCCAAGTGAGAGATATTCAGGTGGGGGGGTTAATAGCTGGAAAAACTGTTGTATTAGGCAGCGAGGCCTGCAAAGGAAAATTAATTTTTCGCCATCAATGGCGAGATTCAACACAGAAAGCCTCCCTGCAGGCTGAGTAGCAGCCAAGCTTGCAAAACAGTAGCTTCTTCCTTTGTTGCAGTTGGAGCAAATGCGTGTGGAGGTAAATGGCGGAGGAAGTGATTGTATATAGTGTAAGGCAGTTTGATTCTGGAGAATAAAATGCCTTGGCAGGCTTTCTTGAGTTACGGATCCGGAAATGTGGGGATAGAAGGCTCTCTGGTCTCTGTTTTGGCAGCTTCATTCCACTTCTGGGCCACCACTGTCTCTGGAGTGCTCCCTGTATTTCCCCTTCTCTTCTACCGCCAGCTTTTAGCTTCTCCCTCTTCCCCAATAAAGTCTAGAGTTGAGCCTTGTCAGAGGCAGAGTTATGGTAGCCTGGGGATAGAGAACATCAAGTCTTAGTGAAAGCAGAATTGTGGCCTAGGAGGATCTAAAGGGCCAATGGGATGAAGCCATCTAGGGTCTCAAGAGTGGGAGAATAATGATTGAGAGAAGGAGATTCTCTGGGGAGAACAATAGGTGCTTACAATTTGTTTCCTACTGAGGATTTTAATATTTGCATTTTGTTGTTTGAACATAAGGGCATTTCCAGATGGGGTTGGGGGAGTCAGAGGACTTTTCTGCCCTCCCACGCCACTAATTAATATTGCACTCCCTTGTAGGTTTTCAGAGAATAATCGGGGGCAGGGGGAGAGATTAGAAAGAAGTACTGAGGCTCTGACTTACCTAAGAGACAGTGGAACAAGGACTAACTTGGGCAGAGAAGTTGGACTTAAAAATTGGAAGGAAGGTTCCACATTTAGTTAAAAAACAGAACCTTTATTTTGTGGAGAGGTGTTGAGAATTATAACATTCATATTTAGTTGCTGGTGAATTTTGCCTGATAAAGGATGCAAATCCCTACCTCTCTCTCTCTCTCTCTCTCTCTCTCTCTCTCTCTCTCCTTCTTTTTCTTTTTCTTTTTCTTTCCAACAATTTATTATGAAAAATTTTCCTACATACAGAAAAGTTACCTACCTCACTTTTTATAAACACGTGACTATCTTGGGATATAAACTTGTTAAATAAAATCAGAGTTTGAAATTGAGAAATATGTGATCTGGGCCCAGACAGAGCTTGAATCAGAAGGTGTGTGTGAAGGATATTAATATTGTGAAGGGAAAAAAATGTGGGTCTTATTCTGACTCTTCCCTAAGAGTCAGGCATATCTCTTCATTTCTTCCTTTTTCCCATTCTTAAAACATCAGTTAGATTATATCACTCCCTTGGTTAACACTCTCTAATGGTACCGTTAATACTTTGTATAAAATCCACCTCTCTCGAAAGGTTTACCAAAGCCCTATGTGATCTGACCTGTTTAACCTCATACTCTATCACTCTCCCCTTTCTCGCTCTTCCTTCTGCCTGAACACTCTTCCTTCAGATACTTGCACTGCTTCTGTCCTCAGTTCATTCAGGTCTCTTTTCAGATGTGACCTCTTTGATCAGGACTTCTCTAACCACGTGATCCAAAACAGCCCTTTGTCAGTCTCTGTCCTCTGACCCTGCTTTTTTCTTCGTTGTTTTATCATTACCTGGCATTATATAGTATTTCTGTTTCTTTGTCAGTTGTCCAATATCTCCCACTCAAATGTCAGCTCCATAACGAGAAATTTTTTGTTGTGTTCATGGTTATGTTCCTGTTTGGCAAATTATAAGAAATTAATAAATAATTTTTGAATTAATTAGGTAATTAAATGACACAAGGCATTAACTCCCATAAAGATTGCAGAACCCTTGGTAAAATACTAGAAGTCCTTTTAGGTAATTTGGGTCAATCAATATTTTATTGGTAAGCGATGATCTTGGAGATCAGTGGCCTCTATTATCCTCACAGTGCTTCTAAACTGAAGCCTGTGCTGGAAGCTTGGCCAATTTTGACAAACCCACATTCTAAACAAGATACAAAAAACTTCAATCCCAGAAATTTCCCTCATGCCCTTTTTGGGTCATTCCTACCATCCAGAAGCAAACTTTGTTATGATTTGTATTACCATAGATTAAATTTTTTTAACATTTACTTATTTTTGGGAGACAGAGACAGAGCACGAGTGGGAGAGGGACAGAGAGAGAGGGAGATACAGAATCCAAAGCAGGCTCCAGGCTCTGAGCTGTCAGCACAGACCCCAATGCAGGGCTCAAACTCACGAACCATGAGATCATGACCTGAGCCGAAGTTGGACACTTAATCGAATGAGCCATCCAGATGCCCGTGTATTATCATAGATTAGTTTTGCATTCTTGACCATCCATATAAATGTATTCACACTGTATATACTTTTGCATTTGGCTTCTCTTTGCTCAATATGGTGTCTTAGATTCCTCCATGTTGTTAAGTATATCAGTTTTTAATTTCTTTTTGTTCTAAGATAATATTCCATTACATGAATATCTACCATGTGCTTATTTATCCATTCTCCTACTGATGGGCACTTGGGTTGTTTCCAGTTTGGAGCTATTCTGTATAAAGCTGCCATTCTTACAGGGTCTGCCTCATCTTGAATCCTATGTATTTTATTTGAAAATCTCTATGTCACCAGTGCTGAGAGAAATATGGCAAGGTTATTGGGGCTGTGACTGATGTAGCAGCCTGCCTGCAGCATAGTGAGTGTCTTCTCTAGACAGCTCCACTGGGCACTGACCTACCTCCTATTCCAGAGGAAGAGCACTTGGAAAATGAATGTCCAGGCAAACTGGAGAGACCTCAGGAGCATTTTCAGTGTTTTTAGATCCTTAAAAGGGACTCTGTAGAACACCTGCTGCCATTACTGCTCTATTCCCTTCCTCCTCTCAGCTCCCCACCCCAGTACAAGTTGACTCTAATCAGCCACTGAACATTATACTATCAAGGAGTTTAAATATTTATGAGCAAGAGTCTTGTTCGGAGCCTGATAAAATATTTATGTGTTTCCATGGGGCATTGGTTTCCATCTAGACTTCTCAAGGTGTTTTTCTGAGGCACTTGTCATAATCATGAGGTACTCAGAGATAGATGATATGGCCAGAGAATATCTTGTGTTCTTGAACCCCAGCTTGCAGTGTACCCTGCTTTGGTAGAGCTGGGGGAGGATGAGCAAACAGAAAAATGTGCATTAATAGTGCCTGGATCAGGAGAAAGATTGTGTGTGTTGATGAAAATGGATTGAAAACCGAATGGCTTATGAATATAGCACTGCTAAAGGTGGGATTGTGGGAAAGAACCTGTTAGAGCGAGGAGGGATTAATGAAGGTCAGATGCATTCATTTCAGAGAGAAGCACAAAGGAACCAGCCTGTAAAAGACAGAGTCCCTTTGACACTGATGTAGACAAGGCCTATATACAGAAACTATACGGAGTGCTATAATTATCACGCCTGTTATGAAACTATGGAGGAAAGGGTGTAGACTAGTCAGGGTTTCCAGGTGGAAAGCAGAGAGCTAGCTATTCCATGGGGGATTCTTATTTTCCTCCAAGGAAGAAGTGTCTTTTGAGTAGAGTTCTAGAGGAGGTGTGGGACTTTGGCAACTGTGATGTGGAAGAACATTCCCTGAAAGAGTAACTTTAGTGTGTATGTGAGTTAGGGCCAAAGTGCTGGTGTGGCTTGAGTAAGGTGAAGAGGTGGGGAGGGTCAGGTCAGGGCAGTTTGCAGTAAGAGATAAAGCAGGAGAACTATAGGCCAGCTTGTCAAGAACACAGGAGTGTGGACTTTAGTCTGTTTGTTGTAGAGAACCATGTAACTTTTGACCAGAGACTCATCAAAATTTGAGCAATTCCTGAGAGGTGCAGCCAGCCCAAGCAAGGCCTTGAGGTCTGTTTATGCCCAAGGAGCTTCCAGAATATTTTGCTGTGTCCAGTCCAGTCTACAGACTGTGAGGTCTATTCTAAAGGAGGTAAATGAGAGGGAGGAGAGATTCATTCAGTTTATTCCTAGGATTGACCAGAAACAGGTCTCACCAACCACCTTCTTGCCCTGCATAGCATAAACTGAAAATGTGCCAAGTCAAATTGAATTCACAGGCTGTGTGCTTGGCTCTTCTCCATGGCCACTTTGCCTCAGTAGGGGGAGTTGAGAGGGTATAAGTACCCCTTTATTACCTCAACCCAAATCTGGGTCAGTATATTTCAGTTGTGGGTTGCCAAGCAACAGAGAACTAAGCAGTGAGGCTGGCAGACCATCAATGCAGAACTCAGGCCTGCTTTGACCAGACTACTGGGCAGTGACTAGAAAGAGGCAACTGCCAGTAGAAGGTTAAGGTGATGCAGCTTGATAACCTATAGACGGGACTGCCTGGCCCCCTTCCACACGTGTTCTCTCTTCATATTGCAAGTTCCTTCTCAAAAGTGCCCCAGAATGTTTACTTTTTAGCTCATGATGAAAATAGGGAGGGAAATAGGGAGAGGTGTTAAGCCTATTGGCATCTGTACTTTACGATGTTTGATAAGGAAGAGATCATTGTGGAAGAAATGGCTCAGGTGAATTCAGTTTTCAGTGCTGCAGTGAGGAGATTTGCATAGACATAGATTAGCAGAAAGCTTAGGAGTTCTGATGGAGAGAAGTGATTTCTTGGTATGAGGACCAGGAATAGCATGGGAGGGCCTCTTAGAGAAATTTCATTATTCTGTCCAGGGCTTTGTTGGTTGAAATTACTCTCTTGCTGCCATGGGTGCCTGTTCCAGAGTGACAGTGGGAACACCCAGGAAAGAGTGCTCTGGGCACTGCCACCTATCCATCCTGATTCTCCAAGGGTAACTGGGGAGACCTTGAGAGAGAAGACAGAAACAAATATCTTAATAGGAAAATGAAGATGTGGGCTGCACTGACGGTATGGTAAGGGTCTAAAGTACAGTCTAGCAAGATTCCAGACCAAGGATCCTTCTTGCCTCTAATCTGAGATATTCCTGGTTTTCTGCATGAAATGGAGTCTCCCAAAGGCCACATTAGCTGTAGTAGGTACTCTGAACACACAAACAGAATGCATGCTTAATTGAGTATCTTTTCCAAATGGACATTTTGATGATTCTCTGATTGTGCCCTGGCTCATGATAGCTGCCTGCTTTTGGATGCTGGTAGAATAAACCCAGAAGATGGAGTAAAGAGGGAACAGGGAAGATAATATCAAGAGACAAGGAAGGGAAAAGAATAGTGATGATGTGATCCTAGGTACCCACTTATCTACAAGTGAATACTGGGATGAAAGGAGTTCAAATAACTACCCATGGGGATCTCAACATGCAAATATTGCTGACTTCCAAGGCAGCTGTAAGGAGAAAAGAAGGGCTGAGACATGAAGGCTGCTATCACAATCAGTCTGTGGAATATTAATACTGGCTTGACACACCAAAACCCATAGCCACACCACAACTGTGTGATGACAACAGTAACATGCTGTCCAAACCCCTTCTCCACTTCCACATATTCTTTAATTTGTAATATTAGGTATATATATGTGAGACATTCATCTATACTTACAAAGCTACACAAACACAGACCTGCTTTAAAAAGTTAAATATAAAGACAAAAAGAAATGATTCCAAAATATTATCAGTAGTAGGATTATAAATGATTACTTTTTTGAAAAAACTTAATCAGGGGCACCTGGGCAGCTCATTCAGTTAAGCATCTGACTTTGGCTCAGGTCATGATCTCCCAGTTTGTGGGTTCGAGCCCCACATTGGGTTTGGCTCAGTGCTGACAGCTCAGAGCCTGGAGCCTGCTTTGGATTCTGTGTCTCTGTCTCTCTCTGCCTCTTCCCTGCTCACGTTCTCTCTCTCTCTCTCTCTCTCTCTCTCTCTCTCTCTCTCAGTCTTTGTCTCTCTCTCTCTCTCTCTCTCTCTCTCAAAAAATGAATAAACATTTAAAAAACTTAATCATATTTTCCATGAACACTGTAGCCTTTCTCTGATAATCAGAAAAACACTGAATAAAAGATCTATTAAAGAGGTTAAGTAGGGAGATAGAAGAAGAGTCATGGAGAGAGGACAGTAGGATTGTACAAGAAGAGAAAAAAAGATGTTGAAAGATGAATGAGTGATCATAAAAGTTAATTCTTCACAGGCTGCTAGCTTCTGCATATTATTTTGTTTATTATTGAATATTATGTAGCTGTTACCCCCAGAAGATCTGCAAGCTTCTATTATCATGAAACCAAATTCCAAATACTGAGCCAAGAAGTGTCACTTCTCCAGGGCCTTAATGCTATCCTGTGGGTAACAATTGGAAGGCCTACAACTGTATTCCAGTGGTCTTCAAAGAATCTTCCACCAAAGTGCTAACACAGAACACTTCAAAACTGGGCGGCGGCATCTTTCCCACAGAGTTTAATTTATTTAATTTAATATTTATCCCTGCAGAGGCTGCAGGCCAGCCTTATGTATCTCCTCTCTGAAGCACAGAACAGCAGCTAACAAAGGCTGTCAGTAGTTGGAGTAGTGGGATTTTTCCAGACAAAAGCTTGTTCTATTCTCATCCGTGCCTCTGCCGGCTGCTCACTGGCTCAGGCAGCCCCTTGGGAAGCTCTGTGGCTGAAGCTTCAGAGAGATACATGTAGTTATCATTTCACAACCACTGGCTTCCTCCAGAGGCATTGTCAAGTTTGTGCTTTAATTGCCTGTTGTTGAGAGACACAGGTGAGGCTTCTCTACTACAGCAGAAGTTACTATTTACCCCTCCCCACCAGGATCAATTTAAAGCAAATGCCAAAGAACAACACACCCCACTGAACTTTGGGGTCTGGCATTACTTGTAATTATAAGGTCAATAAATCCTTTTCATGTTTTAAATTTATTACATATTTAAATTGTATAAGCAATACACACTCATTATAACAAATCTAGTAAGACAGTCATCTATAAAGAAAATGTTATTAATCTCCACCTCCTTTTTCTTCCATCTTCCTGACAAAACCACTCTTAAAAGTTAAGTGTGTTTCTTTCATGCCTTTTCTATGTTCAAACAAATATGTATTTTCTATTTCTTTATATAAATGAGATCATATCATACCAGTTACGCTGTTATTTGTTTCATTTTATTTGTCATATTATGTACATTATTCTAAGCAAATAAATTTAATTGATCCAATTTCTTTTTTTAAATGTTTATTTATTTTGAGAGAGAGAGAGAGAATGAGCGGAGGAGGGGCAGAGAGAGAGGGAAAGAGAGAATCCCAAGCAGGCTCTGCGCCATCAGCACAGAGCCCCATGCGGGGCTTGATCTCACAAATCATCAGATCGTGACCTGAGCTAAAATCAGGAGCCAGTCACTTAACCGACTGAGCCCCCAGGTGCCCCCTAATTTCTTACTTAACAAAAATTTTTTTAATGTTTATTTTCAAGAGACGGAGACAGAGCATGCACAGGGGAGGGGCAGAGAAAGAGGGTGACACAGAATCTGAAGCCAGGCTCTAGGCTGTTAGCACAGAGCCCGATGTGGGGCTCGCACTCACGAACTGTGAGATAATAACCTGAGCCGAAGTCAGACGCTCAATTGGCTGAGCCACCCAGGCGCACCCCCAATTTCTTATTTTTAATAGCTACTTAATATTCCTTTGTAGATGTTCCATAATTTTTCCCATTATTTCTGTATTGATAGATATTCCAGTTTTTCCTCTGGTTGTTGTTGGGGTTTTTTAAATGTATATACAACAAATCATGCCACAGTAAACATTTTACATTTATCCTTACACTTTGGTTTCCATTTCCATAGGAAGATTCCCCAAACTGGGATTTCTGGGTCAAAGGGAATACACACAATTTTACTTCTCATTGTGGGGCTTCCCTACAGCAATTGTTTGCCTCTCTTCTTTTGTCTTTCTTTCCCCTCTCCCACTGCCTTTCACCAGGGAAGCCTGTGTATTTAGGCAAGAGAGCCCTGCAGTGAGAACTCCTCCTTGCCAAGTGTGGATTATATTAGCTCAGTGGGAAATGGGGTCTGTAATGTCTTGGCTGCATTGTGTCTCTATTGCTTCTGGTTGGCCAGAGTGTTCACAGTTCCCCTTGCTCATTTATTCCATGCTGTGGAATTATACATGGTCTTCATATGTGGTAGGAACAGCGTGATCAGTTGCAGGGTGGGGGTGGGGGATGGCTTTCAGAGAAAATAGGCTGTTACAATGCTTTTTCACAACACCTTATCTGCCATGTTCTTTTTTTATGCCTTTTCTTTAATAGTGGAATTGAGAAAAGTTCTTCAATTCTATCGCAGTTGTCTCCCTCTATTTTGAGGGATTTGGGATTTGGGGAGTTTTATGAGTATATAGTCAATCAACTACAACTGATTACTTGACATGAGGCTAATTAGTTAAGAAGGTAGGGGGCTTGGAGCTTAAGGATCAGTGCCAAGCAACAGATGTGAACATTTTTAAACAAATGGTTTTTAACAAACCTGGTATTAGGAGCGAACTTCCCAGCACTACTTGGCTTTCATTTTTAGTTTTGTTCTTGTTTGCATGTAAAACTTTAATCTGGTCCACCAGACCAGAGAGGAGTGGGATTCCCACCACACCAGGGCTGGAGAAAATACCAGAGAAGCACTAAGGGAAGCTGGTGAGTACACACAAGTAAAATATAAAATGTGAACTAACAAAATAGTAAGAAGTAAATGAGATTTTAAAACCCTCAGCTAAAGGCTGCTGTGTGACCAGAGACCTAGGAGCTTATACACACTTTATAGAAATTTGTGATCTCTAATTCTTATTAGAAACCCAGTTGTGAGTCTATGTTCAGAATGCAAACATTAGCAAAAGAGTGAAAGAAATTAAGTTCTGTACCAAACATTTTGCTATTGGCACCTATAACACATGTTGCAACTTTTACTCAGTAGCTTTGAAATGGATATCTATGCCCAAGACTGAAAACTAAAGGAAGAAAAGAAAACCAGAATAGAAGTTGTTGCAATTAATTTCTAAGGAGAAATTTTAACTTTAGCTTGAGCATGTATGAACCTGTAGAATAAACATTAGCCTTTGTGTTAATACATACTTTTATAGAAACTTTTAATTTTCAAATACACACTGACCAGTAATAATGATAGTAAAACCAGTCCCCATAATAGGTTTGTCTTTTATAACTTAGGAATTCTGTAATGTCTCTTAATTGGTCTCATAGTTAATAGTAAGGATAGTTATATCTTATACTGTTTGCACTGTCATTTGTGTCTGTAAAGATTATCTTTAAACAGTTTGGTCTTGTCAGTAAAAATATTTTCAGGTTAAATATATTATAAGACATTAAGCATCTGCATCTGGCTACTACTCCCATAGAGGACATCTAGAAAAACTAGATTTTATTTAAAAAAAATTTTTTTAATCTTCATTTATTTGTTTATTTATTTTTAATTTTTTAATGTTTATTTTTGAAGGAAAGAGACAGAGCGTGGGTGGGGGAGGAGCAGAGAAAGAGGGAGACACAGAATCTGAAGCAGGCTCCAGGCCCTGAACTGTCAGCACAGAGC
The DNA here is from genome assembly GCF_028018385.1 of Neofelis nebulosa. Classification (NCBI taxonomy): domain Eukaryota; kingdom Metazoa; phylum Chordata; class Mammalia; order Carnivora; family Felidae; genus Neofelis; species Neofelis nebulosa. Next base: position 93,217,693 of record NC_080786.1, read on the forward strand.
CCGATGTGGGGCTTAAACCCATGAACCACAAGTTTATGACCTGAGCCAAAGCTGAGTGACTGAGCCACCCAGGAGCCCCTAAAAAAACTAGATTTTAAAAATTTATTTGAGGACAGGGGCACCTGGATGAATCAGTTGGTTAAGCATCCAACTGATTTGGGCTCAGGTCATGGTTCATAAGTTGGACTTCTGTGTCAGGATCTGCACTGTCAGCACAGAGGTCGCTTGGGATCCTCTCTCACCCTCTTTCTGCCCCTCCCCTGCTAATGCTGTCTCTGTCGCTCAAAATAAGTAAATAAACAACAACAAAAAAATTATTTGAGGGTATAAGAGACCCACTAAGGAAGCCAGAACTTGAGAGCTAAGACCTCATAAAGAGAAAGTGAGTGTCCTGCATAGTAGTTTGCTTTTCCCTTAAGACATTTTCCTAAGTAGCAGGTGAGGAGAAGCTAAGAACCCAAGCAAAAAGCAGCTGCTAAGAGTCAGAAAAGCTGAGCAGAACATTCTACAGTTTGAAAGGGCCAGGGAAGGGTGGGAGGGGGAAGGAGTTCTAGGACACTAAACGAGCAAGGATATGAGATGCCTGATTATGAAAAGAAAAGAGGCAGAGAGGCCCAATGATCTAGACAATTTATCTTTCAAGTTGCTTTCCATTTATAAGTAGCATAGACCAAAAGGTAAAAAAGCCAAACAGAAAGCAGATGCTAAAAAAGCCAAGAAACTAACCAGAGCTACTTGCAGTCTTACTGTGCTGGGGAGATAAAAGTTGGAGTGTGGTCCACCAAGGTGGAAGGGCCTGAAAAGCAGTGTGATGGTGACTTTCATATCTGTTTCAATGAGTCACAGGATACCCAGATTTCTGGCTAAACATTATTTTGAGGTATATCTGTGAGAGTGTTTCCAGCAGAGATTAGCAGTTGCATTGGAGAACTGAGTAAAGCAGTAGGCCCTCCCCAGTGTGGGTGAGGATCATCCAATCCATTGAGGGTATGAATGGAACAAAAGGGTAGAGGAAGGGTGAAATTTCTCTGCCTGACAGTTTGACCTAGGACATTGATTTTCTCCTGTCCTTGGCGCTCTTGGTTCTCAGGCCTTCACACTTGGACTGGCATGTATACTATCAGCTCTCTGGCTTGCAGGACTTCAAACTATACTACTAGCTTTCCTGGGTCTCCAGCTTGCAGATAGCTGATCACAGAATTTCTCAGCCTCCTTAATTGCATGACCCAGAACTTTATAATAAATCTCTTTTACTTATATATAAAATATTGGTTCTGTTTCTCTGGAGGACCCTGACTAATACAAACATCCTAAGCTTTCAGTTGGGACTCCTAAAGGACTATATCTGAGAAGTTAGCAGAGAAATAGACCTGGTCTTATTGAAATTGAAATCTAATTCCCAATCAGATCAGTTAGTGATTGGATTAAAGTAATATGTTTATATTATAGTACCCTAGCAGAAGCTAAAGAACATATTCATTGGAGAAAAGAAAATGACCCAGAACTACTGTATTTTTATTATATGGTTTCTGATATTCAGTGAAACAAAATAAAAGCAGGCATACCAAGATACATTTTCCAGAATATGGTGCAGAAAGAGAGAATGCAGACTCCTTGAGTTGAGAAGACAGTTTCAAGTCCAGGGTGACCAAGGCAGCTGGAGTTTGGGGGACAGAGTATCAACATGGAGAGTAAACAGAGAGAATTCCAGAAATCATCACAGAGTACACGAAGTATTAAGCTGAGTACTAGTCAGCACATGCCTACAAGGAAGCTACCTAGGGATAGAAAAAGAACCACTCAAAAGGATTAGGGGGAACAGTACTTGCTGCTCACACAGGGCTATGAATAGTGCCTATTCCCACTGGTCATACTAAAAAAGCTAGTAACTCAGAGGGTATTGGGTAGTGGGCTCTGAGAGATAACGCTTTAGCAGTGGGGAATAATTAGCCCTACAATGAGCACTACTCTGATTCTGCCTAACACCTTAAAAAAAGACCCTATAGGGCCAAACTATTCTCAATTAACTATGTCTTAGAACAAAGCTCAAGAATATTTAGAGGAATAAGAAATTAATATTATGTGTAATTGGAAGCTGTGAGGGCACAGTAAAACATTTGAAGAGATGGTGAATGAGATATTTTCAACAAAGATAAGGATGGCAGTGATTTCTCTATCAGAAACAATGCAAGCAAAAAGGCAGTAGAAAAATATCTTTAAAGTACTGGAAAAAAACCCAAACATTTCCAACCTAGAATTCTATACCCAATGAAAGTATCTTTCAAAACAAAGACAAAATGAAGACTTTTGCAGATATATAAAAGCTGAAAGAATTAATCACTGACAGACGTGCAGTACCAGAATGTTAAAGGAAGTTCTTTCAATAAAAGGAAATGGTATCAGTAGGAAATATAAATCTATACCAAAAAAAAAAAAAAAGCACCAGACATGTTAACTATGTAATGATTTGTCTTAAGATTTAAACCTCTCTTAAATATAACTGTCAGTTTAAATAAAAATAAAGAATAACGCGGGATTTATAACATATGTAAAAGGAAATATATGATGATGAGCACAAAGACTGAGTGGCGATATGGAAGTATATTGTTACACTACATGTGAAGTGATATGGTATCATCTGAAGATAGATTGTGACAAATTAAGATATCTCTGTAAACACAAAAACAGTCACAAAGAAAATAAAACAAAGAAGCATACTAATAATCAGCCAACAAAGAGATAAAGTATAATCATAAAAATACTGAATTTGCCTATGAGAATTCAGAAAAGGAGGGAAAAGGGAATAAGGAAGAGATGAGAAAAATAAAAGACAATAGCCACATAATAAATATATTTAAACTTAAATATACCAATAACTACTTTAGATGTAAATGATCTTAACACCTCAACTAACAGACAGAAAGTGCCATATTGGATTTTAAAAAAGCAAAGCCAACAATGTACTATGTACAAGAAAGACATTTCATATATTATGACACAAATGGATTAGAGAAAAGGATGGGAAAGATTTACTATGCTAACACACTGATAATCAAAATATATCTGAGGTTTGCCTGGGTGGCTTAGTTGGTTAAGCATCCAACTCTTGATATTGGCTCAGGTCATAATTTCACAGTTCATGGGATCGAGCCCCTCATTGGGCTCTGTGCTGACAGCACAGAGCCTGCTTGGGATTCTCTCTCTCCCTCTTTCTCTCTCTGCTCCTCCTCTTCTCTCTCTCTCTCTCTCAAAATAAATAAATAAACTGTAAAAAAAAAAATCAAAGTATAGCTGAAAAGCAATATTAGATTGCAGAGCAAAGGATATTACTAAAGATAACAAAAATAATTTCATAATGACAGTCGATTTGTCAAGGAGACATAACAATATTAAATATACATTTAACAACAGAACTTCAAAATACATGAAGCAGAAATGATACAACTTCAAGGAGCAATTGACAAATTCACAATTGTAGTCCAAAATTTCATTAGCTTTTTCTCAGTAATGGATATAACAAGAAGACAGAAAATAATTAAAGATATGGAAGAAGGAGCCAACAGAATCAGTTTGACCTCATTGATCTTCATAGAGCACTGTACCTATCAATAGCAAAATATCTATTGTTTTCAAGTGCATGTGGAACATTTACATAGACCATATTCTGGGCCCCAGAATAATTCTCAGTACATTTAAAAGGATTCAAGTCATACAAAGTATATTCTTAACCACAATACAATTAGTTAAGAAATCAATGATAGGTGTGCCTGAGTGGCTCAGTTGGTTCAACATCTGACTCTTGATCTCGGCTCAGGTTATGATCTTGGCTTAGGTTATGATCTTGGCTCAGGTTATGATCTCATGGTTCATGAGATCAAGCCCTATGTCAGGCTCTGTGTGGACAGCACAAAACCTGCTTGGGATTTTCTCTCTTCCTCTCTCTCTGCCCTTCCCCAATGTGCTCTCTCTCTCTCTCTCAAAATAAGTAAGTAGACACTTTAAAAAAAGAAATCAATAACAGAAATATTCAAATGTTTGGAAAATAAGCAATGCACTTCAAAATAGCTCACAAGTCAGTCAGGGCACCTGGGTAGCTCAGTCAGTTAAGCATCCCACTCTCGGTTTTGGCTCAGGTCATGATTTCACAGTTTGTGAGTTCAAGCCCTGCATCCATCTCTGTGCTGACAGCACAAGACCTGCTTGAGATTCTTTCTCTCTCTCTCTCTCTTTCCCATACCTTCTCGTGCACACATTCACTCCCACTCTCTCTCTCTCTCAGAATAGATAAATAAACTTGAAAAAAGTAGCTCATGAGTCAAAGAAGAATTCAAAAGGGAAATCAGAAATTATTTTGGACTGAATGAAAGTGAAAAGTATCAAAAACAGTACTTAGGTGAAAGTTTATAGTGGTTAAGGGTTTGTAAAGAGACAAGTCTCAAATCAATACTGTCAGCTTCCATGATAAGAAACTAGAATAAAAAAGAGCAAATGAGACCTAAAGGAAGCAGAAGGAAGTAATAAATATCAGAGCAGAAATCAATAAAATGGATAACAAACAGACAAAAAAAAGTAGAGATCAATGAAAGCAAATGTTGATTAATTGTGACTATCAATAAAAGCAGTAAACCTCTAGCCAGATTGATAGGATAAAAAAAGAGCAGATACAGTTTGCTAATGTTATAAATTAAAGAGGTGACATCATTACACATTCTGCAGATATTATAAAAACTTTATTCTAATAATTCTATCCACTTAGATAAAATGAACAAATTCCTTGAAAGAGACAAACTACAAAAGTTCATTCAAGAAATATTAGACAATGAAAAAGCCCAGATCTATTGAAGAAAGTCTCAGCAAACTAGGAATAGAGAACTTCCTTACAGTCTCTTCCTTTGCTGTCCTAACAGCTGTTCTCTCATAGTGTTTTCGATAAACTTGTGTCTCCTTTGTGAATTGAATTCTTTCACCACCTGCACTGCTGGCCTACACCCAATTGGTTTCCCTTACATTTGGTGGAGCCCATACTGGTCGCTCTGCTAGCCTAGGACTTTCCTTGGATTCTCTGGGAATTTCTCAGGACTTTCCTTCAGTGGACGACTCTGGTGTTCCTTGGGGGAACTGACAACATCGGGCTGAGGTTACTTCTCAGTGAGGATCAGAAGTCCTGGGGGAACCAGCTGGACTGTCCTTGCCTGAAAGAGTGAAGGATTTCCCCTCTTGCCCTTTGGGGAGGGATCCTTCCCTCCCTCTCCTTTCTCTTTTCCACCCTTCAGAGATCTAACCCTGGTACTTCTCAGACAACTGAATATTTCTGGCCAGGATGGCTCGGCTCCCCAGTGTGGCCTGAAGGTCTGACTACCTGAGGTCAGACTACCTGGCAAAGGACTCATCTCTCCTCTCCTCTCCTTCCCTCTCCCCTCCCCTCCCCTCCCCTCCCCTCCCCTCCCCTCCCACCTCACTCCCCTGAGGTCTCCATTCCCAGTATGTCACGCAGTTGGCAGTGAAAGCTTGTCTAGGGAAAATATGCATATATTGTGCACTCAGTTGGGATCCTTTCCTGACACTGGTTGACTCTCAGCCATCTTGGTTCTTTTGCACCCTTGCCCCGCTGCCCTGCCTCTACTTTTTTCCTTTGTTCTTGCAGATCCAGCCACTATCTTGAACTACAAGTAAAATATGTTCCTACGTGTCTGAATGAATCCAACAATTCCATATATGAATGATAATTCAACAAGGATTCCAGCCCATACCATCAGAGGGTCCCCTCTCCCTAAATCCCATGGACCTGGCCACCAGGGAATTTCATTCACATTGCCTATAAGCATGTTAATATAATACCATGCTCTGGTCTCGAACTGCACAAAACCCTTGATGGACCCACAAGTTTAGGTGGGGACAGCACATCCTCCCTTGTCCAGCATGAAGCAGCTACTAAAGATGAGACCTTTGCCCAAATGCCAAATATTTGTCATTGTCAGTCTGTCAGGGAGGAATGTGGAGGAATGTTGCTTTTAGGCAAAACAGGCTTGAGCAGTGGAAACCTGAGTAAGGTAAAAGAGTACACAGTGACTACTGAACTGAATGCAAACAGGCTCATTAGGTGACCCACCTTGAAATATTCATAAGCCCTAGCTGACCAATGGGCTGCTTACAACCAGGCACAAGTACCAAAAAAGGAAAATTCTATATATTCCCATACTTTCTCAGTTTCCCCCCTTCACTCTGGTCCCCTGCCACTGCCTGGTGGCAGACAGTCTTTCCTTTGCTGTTCTGCCACTACTCACTTGCAGTGTATTCAATAAACTTATATCTTCTTTAAAAAAAGTGGGGGGTTGGCACCTGGGTGGCTCAGTCGGTTGGGCGTCCACTTCGGCTCAGGTCATGATCTCATGGTCTGTGAGTTCGAGCCCCGCATCGGGCTCTGTGCTGACAGCTCAGAGCCTGGAGACTGCTTCAGATTCTGTCTCCCCCTTTCTCTGCCCTTCCCCCGCTGATGCTCTGTCTCTCTCTCTGTCAAAAATAAATAAAACATCAAAAAAAAAAATAACTTCCTTAATCTGATAAAGGGAATCTATGGAAAATCTGCATCTAACATATTTAATGATAAAAGACCAAATACTTTCTCCCTAAGATCGAGAACAAGACAATGATGACTACTTCACTAATTCTATTCAACATGGTCTTGGAAGCCCTAGCCACTATAATGAGGTAGAAAAATAATAATAAATGAAAAGCATCCAGTTTAGAAAGGAGGAAGTAAGACCATCTTTATTTGCATGTGACCTGATCATCTATTTAGAAAATTCAATGGAATCTGCAAAAGAGCTATTCTAGTAGCTATTAAAAGAGTTTAACATGGTTACAAAATACAATATCAATATATAAACATCAATTGTGGATATATATAGATATTTGTATCTATGTATATCTCTATAGTGTTAAACAATAAAAATTGAAAGTAAAACATATTAGTGGGGCGCCTGGGTGGCTCAGTCAGTTGAGCGTCCGACTTCAGCTCAGGTCATGATCTCACAGTTCATGAGTTCGAGCCCCGCGTCAGGCTCTGTGCTGACAGGTCGGTGCCTGGAGCCTGCTTTGGATTCTGTGTCTCCCTCTCTCTCTTCCCCTAACCCACTTGCATCCTGTATCTGTCTCTCTCAAAAATAAATAGATATTTTAAAATTTTTTTAAAATTATATTAGCATCAAAAATATGAAATACTTAGGGTTAAATCTGATAAAAATTATTCAAGAGCTATACACCGAAAACTACAAAACCTTTCTTAGAGCAAGAAGACCTAAATAAATGGAAAGATATACCTTGTTCATGGATGGTATGAAGTGAATGTTTGTGTCCCCCTCAAATTCATATGTTAAAAATCTAGTCCTTAATGTGATGGTATTTGGAGGCAGAGCCTTTGGGAACTAATTAGGTCATGAGGATGGAGCCCTTGTAAATGGGATTAACAAGGGCATTTGGGTGGCTTAGTCAGTTAAGCATCTGACTTCAGCTCAGGTCATGATCTTACAGTTTGTGAGTTCGAGCCCCACGTTGGGCTCAGTGCTGACATCTCAGAGCCTGGAGCCTGCTTTGGATTCTGTGTCTCCCTCTTTCTCTGCCCCTTCCCTGCTCACACTCTGTCTGTCTCTCTCTCTCAAAAATAAATAAACATTAACAATAATAATAAAAATAAATGGGATTAGTGCCCTTTTAAGAAGAGGCCAGAGAACTAAGTTAACTCTCTTTCCATCATGTATGGATGCAGCAATAAGTCAGCTATCTGCAAACTGGAAGAGGGCTCTCACCAGAATTCAACCATTTTGGACCATGATCTTGGACTTCCAGCCTCCAGAACTGTGAGAAATAAATTTCTGTTGTTTATAAGCCACCTAGTCTATGATATTTTGTTGTGCCAGTTAAGCCAAGACAATGGGATAGAGACTTAATATTGCTAAGATTTTGTTTTTTCCCCGAATTCATCTATAGATACAATGCAGTCCTAATCAAAATCCCAGATATTCTTGTAGAAATTGATAACTTCATTCTAAAATTCATGTCAAAATGTGCAGTATTTAGAATAGCCAAAACACCTTTCTTTTTTTTTCTTTTTTTTAACATTATTTTTTATTTTTTAAAGTTTACATCCAAATTAGCATATAGTGAAGCAATGATTTCAGGAGTAGATTCCTTAATGCCCCTTACCCATTTAGCCTGTCCCCCCTCCCACAACCCCTCTAGCAAACCTCAGTTTGTTCTCCATATTTAAAAGTCTCTTATGTTTTGTCCCCCTCCCTGTTTTTATTTGTTTTTGTTTCCCTTCCCTTATGTCCATCTCTTTTGTCTCTTAAAGCCCTCATATGAGTGAAGTCATATGATTTTTGTCTTTCTCTGACTGACCAATTTCACTTAGCATAATACCCTCCAGTTCCATCCACGTAGTTGCAAATGGCCAGATTTCATTCTTTTTGATTGCCAAGTAATACTCCATTGTGTGTGTGTGTGTGTGTGTGTGTGTGTGTGTGTGTGTGTGTATCGATATATCTATCTATCTATCTATCTATCTATATATATAGATAGATAGATATATGGATATACACACACACACACACACACATATGTGTGTGTGTGTATATATGTGTGTGTGTGTGTGTGTATATATATGTGTGTATATATATATATACACACACACACACACACACACATACGTATGTATATACACCACATCTTCTTTATCCCTTCATCCATCGATGGACATTTGGGCTCTTTCCATACTTTGGCTATTGTTGATAGTGCTGCTATAAACATGGGGGTGCATGTGTCCCTTCAAAACAGCACACCTGTATCCTGTGGATAAATGCCTAGTAGTGCAATTGCTGGGTCGTAAGGTAGTTCTATTTTTAGATTTTTGAGGAACCTCCATACTGTTTTCCAGAGTGGCTGCATCAGCTTGCATTGCCACCAACAATGCAAAAGAGATCCTCTCTCTCCGCATCCTTGCCAACATCTGTTGTTGCCTGAGTTGTTAATGTTAGCCATTCTGACAGGTATAAGGTGGTATCTCATTGTGGTTTTGATTTGTATTTCCCTGATGATGAGTGATGTTGAGCATTTTTTCATGTGTCAGTTGGCCATCTGGATGTCTTCTTTGGAGAAGTGTCTATTCATGTCTTTTGCCCATTTCTTCACTGGATTACTTGTTTTTTGGGTGTTGAGTTTAATAAGTTCTTCATAGATTTTGGATACTAACCCTTTGTCTGATATATCATTTGCAAATATCTTCTCCCATTCTGTCGGTTGCCTTTTAGTTTTGCTGATTGTTTCCTTCGCTGTGCAGAAGCTTTTTATTTTGATGAGGTCCCAGTAGTTCATTTTTGCTTTTGTTTCCCTTGCCTCTGGAGACGTGTTGAGTAAGACGTTGCTGTGGGCAAGATCAAAGAGGTTTTTGCCTGCTTTCTCCTCGAGGATTTTGATGGCTTCCTGTCTTACATTAAGGTCTTTCATCCATTTTGAGTTTATTTTTGTGTATGGTGTAAGAAAGTGGTCCAGGTTCATTCTTCTGCATGTCGCTGTCCAGTTTTCCCAGCACCACTTGCTGAAGAGACTGTCTTTATTCCATTGGATATTCTTTCGTGCTTTGTCAAAGATTAGTTGGCCATACGTTTGTGGGTCCATTCTGGGTTCTCTGTTATATTCCATGGATCTGAGTGTCTGTTCTTGTGCCAGTACCATACTGTCTTGATGATTATAGCTTTGTAGTATAACTTGAAGTCTGGAATTGTAATGCCTCCTGCTTTGGTTTTCTTTTTCAAGATTGCTTTGGCTATTCGGGGTCTTTTCTGGTTCCATACAAATTTTAGGATTATTTGTTCTAGCTCTGTGAAGAATGCTGGTGTTACTTTGATAGGGATTGCATTGAATATGTAGATTGCTTTGGGTAGTATTGACATTTTAACAATATTTGTTCTTCCTATCCAGGAGCATGGAATCTTTTTCCATTTCTTTGAGTCTTCTTCAGTTTCTTTCATAACCTTTCTATAGTTTTCAGTGTATAGATTTTTCACCTCTTTGGTTAGATTTATTCCTAGGTATTTTGTGGTTTTTGGTGCAACTGTAAATGGGATCGGTTCCTTGATTTCTCTTTCTGTCACTTCATTGTTGGTGTATAGGAAAGCATTCGATATCTGTGCATTGATTTTATATCCTGCAACTTTTCTGAATTCATGTGTAAGTTATGGCAGTGTTTTGGTGGAATCTTTTGGACTTTCCATACGGAGTATCATGTCATCTGCGAAGAGTGAGAATTTGACCTCCTCCTGGCCGATTTGGATGCCTTTTATTTCTTTGTGTTGTCTGATTGCAGAGGCTAAGACTTCCAATACTGTGTTGAATAACAGTGGCGAGAGTGGACATCCCTGTCTTGTTCCTGACCTTAGGGGGAAAGCTCTCAGTTTTTCCCTACTGAGGATGATATTAGCGTTGGGTCATTCATATATGGCTTTTATGATCTTGAGGTATGATCCTTCTATCCCTACTTTCTTGAGGGTTTTTATCAATAAAGGATGCTGTATTTTGTCAAATGCTTTCTCTGCATCTATTGTAAGGATCATATGGTCAACAAAAGAAAGCTGGAGTAGCCATACTTATATCAGACAGTCTAGACTTTAAAATAAAGACTGTATCAAGAGATGCAGAAAGGCATTATATCATAATCAAGGGGTCTATAGGCCAAGAAGACCTAACAATTGTAAACATGTATGCACCAAATGTGAAAGCACCCAAATATATAAATCAATTAATCACAAACATAAAGAAACTCATTGATAGTAATACCATAATAGTAGGAGACTTCAACACCCCACTCACAACAATGGACAGATCATCTAATCAAAAAATCAACAAGGAAACAATGGCTTTGAATGACACACTGGACCAAATGAACTTAACAGATATATTCAGAACATTTTGTCCTAAAGCAGCAGAATATACATTTTTCTCCAGTGCACATGGAGGGTTCTCCAGAATAGACCATATACTGGGACACAAATCAGCCCTAAGTAAGTACATAAAGATCGAGATCATACTGTGCATATTTTCAGACCACAACATTATGTAACTTGAAATCAACCACAAGAAAAAATTTGGAAAGGTAACAAATACTTGGAGACGGAAGAACATCCTACTAAAGAATGAATGGGCTAACCAAGAGTTAAAGAGGAAATTAAAAAGTATATGGAAGTCAGTGAAAATGATAGCACCACAACCCAAAACCTCTGGGACACAGCAAAGGCAGTCATAAGAGGAAAGTATATAGCAATCCAGGCCTTCCTAAAGAAGGAAGAAAGATCTCAGATACACAACCTAACCTTACACCTTAAGGAGCTGGAAAAAGAACAGCAAATAAAACCCCAAACCAGCAGAAGACAGGAAATAATAAAGATAAGAGCAGAAATTAATGCTATCGAAACCAAACAAACAGTAGAACAGATCAATGAAACCAGAAGCTGGTTCTTTGAAAGAATTAACAAAATTCATAAACCACTAGCCAGTCTGATCAAGAAGAAAAAGGAAAGGACCCAAATAAGTAAAATCAAGAATGAAAGAGGAGAGATCACAACCAACACAACAGAAATAAAAAAAGAGAATATTACGAGCAATTATATGCCAATAAAATGGGCAATCTGGAAGAAATGGACAAGTTCCTAGAAACATATGCCCTACCAAAACTGAAACAGGAAGAAATAAAAAATCTGAACAGACCCATAACCAGTAAGGAAATCGAATTAGTAATCAAAAACCTGTCAAAATACAAGAGTCCAGGGCCAGATGGCTTTCCAGGGGAATTCTAGCAAACATTTAAGGAAGAGTTAACACCTATTCTCTTGAAACTGTTCCAAAAAATAGAAATGGAAGTAAAACTTCCAAATTCTTTCTATGAAGCCAGCATTACCTTGATTCCAAAACCAGACAGAGACCCCACTAAAAAGGAGAACTATAGACCAATTTCCTGATGAACATGGATGGAAAAGTCCTCAACAAAGGTATTGCTAACCAGATCCAACAATACATTAAAAAAATTATTCACCACGACGAAGTGGGATTTATACCTGGGATACAGGGCTGGTTGAATATCTGCAAAAACAATTAACGTGATTCATCACATCAATACAAGAAAAAACAACTATCTTTTAAGGAACAAAGTTGAGACTATTACTACCTGTTCATTATTTTGAATACAAGAATGGTTTTACAGTTGTGTGTGTGTGTGTGTGTGTGTGTGTGTGTATATATATATGTCCAAATTTATTAAATTGACACTTTTAAATATCAGCAGTTTATTACATGGAATTTGTACCTCAATAGAGTTGTTTTTGAAAAGCTAATGTATAGGAAAATGAGAGAGCAAAAGAGTAAAAAAAAAAGTACAATAAAAGGAACATAGAACAAGTTGGAAAAATAAAACAAATAGTAACATAACAGATATTTAACTCATTTATGTCAGTAATTATCTTAAGAATAAAAATACAATTCTAATAAATGGCAAAGCTTATTGTATTAAAGAATAAACATATTAGAATTTTTATTAAAATATTTTAATTAGTGACAAAGTTTGTCTTAGCTCTTATTATCTTAGTGTACCTTGCTTTATTTTTGGGTAGCCACAATGAAATATTTTATTTATGAGAACAATGGAAAGAAAAAATATTAAAAACTTTTTTCTCAACACCAAAAAAACAATTCAATTAAAAAATGGGCAGAGGACCTGATTAAACATTTTTCTGAAGAAGACATATAGATAGCCAACAGACACATGAAAAGATGATCAACATCAGGGAAATACAAATCAAAACTACAACGAAATATCACCTCACAGCAGTCAAAATGGCTAATATCAAAAGGACAAAAAATAAGTATCGGTGAGGACATGGAGAGAAAGGAACCCTTGTGCACTGTTGGTGGGAATATAAATAAATTGGTGCAGCCACTCTGGAAACAGTATGGAGGTTCCTAAAGAAATTAAAAATAGAAGTGCCATATGATCCAGTAATTCCACTACTGGGTACTTAGCTAAAAAAAATGAAAACACTCATTCTAAGAGATAAGTGCACCCCCATGTTAGTGCAGCATTATTTACAATAGCCAAGATGTGGAAGCAGCCTAAATGTCCATTGATAGATAAATGTATTAAAAAGATGTAATACACACACACACACACACATACACACACAAATGGAATATTACACAGCCATGAAAAGAATGAAATCTTGCCATTTGCAACAATATGGTTGGAGCTAGAGGTTATTATCCTAAGTGAAATAAATCAGACAGAGAAAGACAAATACCATATGATTTCACTTATATGTGGAATCTAAGAAACAAAACAAATGAATAAAAAAGCAGAAAAAGACCCACAAAGAGAACAAGCTGGTGTTTGCCAGAGGGGAAGTGGGTAGGAAGATGGGCAAAATGGGCGAAGGGGAGTGGGAAGTACAGGTTTCCAGCTATGGAAATCATGGGGATGAAAGGTACTGCATAGAGAATATGTAGTCAATGGTACTGTAATAAAGTTGTATGGTAGCTATACTTGTGAGCATAGAGCATAGAGTTGTTGTATACCTGAAACTAATGTAACATTGTGTGTTAACTATATTTCAGTAAAAACAAACAAACAAACAACTTTCTTTTATCCCTGGCTTCAACTAAGTTGTAGTTTGAAATGAGCCTCTTCACTTGGGATGATTGAGGTTGTGGTTTGGCATGTAAAATACTCTATATTTGCACGTTTCTCAGGAGAGGGTCTATAGCTTTAATCAGTATCTCATGTCCAAAAAAATACTTAAGAATCTTGGTTTAAAGAATGAAAGAACTGAGTGCTGTTCTAAGGGTCTAATTTCTCAACAGTACTTCTCTGAAATTAATTTCTAGTGAACAAGTCAAATGACTCAAAATGTGTACATGAGCCTTATCACAGCAGCTTGGAGTAATAAATTCCAGATTATTCCAAGGGTTTGTGTGGTTTAAACTTTGATGAAAGCTCTGTTTCCTTTAGTTGGACTGGGATTCTCATGGTATGATACCCAGATCAACAGCTACAGCATCACTTGGGAATTTACTAGAAATGCAAATTCTCAGGCCCTACTGATTCAGAAACTCTGGAAGTGGGGGCAAGCAATCAGTGTTTTTGAAGGAGCTCTCTAAATGATTCTGATGTACAAGTTTGATAACCACTGAGTCAAAATATACCTAGAAAAGCCCATTCTCTACCCCCTGCTTCTAGGCCACATTTAGGACAGTTTGTTAATTAAGGAAGTGGCTACAGAAGGAACAGTCTAATTTGATGGCTTATATTTTCCATCTCTTTATCCTCACAGGCCGAATTGCTCTCACACAAGTATACTGGGTTGCACAGCAACACGGAGCAACAGTTTAGAGAAAATCAGTGTCCAGCTGAAACTGGAGTTTAGAGACACAGCATGAAAGTTCACTCATAAAAATTCTGACCAGGAGGCTTTTCAGGGATGAGCCCCAGTAATTCCAAAGGCCTTGGAGCTCCACTTTTTTTATTTTTACATTTTTTATTTATTTTTGAGAGACAGAGAGAGACAGCAGAGAGAGAGGGAGACACAGAATCCAAAGCAGGCTCCAGGCTCCGAGCTGTCAGCACAGAGCCCAATGTGGGGTTCGAACTCATGAGCTGTGAGATCATGACCCAAGGCAGATGCTCAACCGACTGACCTACCCAGGCACCCTCCACTTCTTTTGAGGAGGAGAACATTCAGTCTCCCCAACCGACTGAACCTCAGGAACAATGTTTTATTTACCTTTTTCCAGCTGTGTGGCACCCTCACAAACATCCTTTAAAGGAGTACTCAGTGTCACCAAGGCTCTATTTGTAAGGTAGGTTAATGAGTTCACTAAGCCTATGTTCTGAGTACCCAAAAGGAGAAGTCTTAGCTGTAGCAGCATAGAATTGAGCTGTTTAAAACTAGCCTCTGGGGGAGGCTGTGTGGCTCAGTCAGTTGAGCATCCAGCTTCAGCTCAGGTCATGATCTCACTATTTGTGGGTTCGAGCCCCATGTAGGGCTCTGTGCTGACAGCTCAGAGCCTGGAGCCTGCTTTAGATTTGGTATCTCCCTCTCTCTTTCTGCACCTCCCCAGTTTGTGAGCTCACTTGTGCACACTCTCTCTCATAAATAAATAAATAAATAAATAAAACTTTAAAAATAAAACTAGCCTCTGAAGTGTCAAATGATCATTTTCTCAAGTCCTCCTGTAGCCTTCTGAAGCTTGCTTTGTTGTGACACCTTACTGTTTGTTGATGAGTAATAGCATAGAACACTTCACAGCAGTTCTCATTAAAGGAGGGCAGCCAAGTGGAATTCATTCTTGGCTCTTAATAGTTTTCAAATGAGAATTTTATTGCATATTAATGAGCACCATTTGACATTTGTGACTGGTTTTTATGGAAATCATGCACTTATAATTTGCATAATAGTACCTAAGTGCTTTTAGGTAACAATGCAACTCTGAGAAGTTGGTGAGGGTTTTAGTATGTTGTTTTTAGTGTTGCCTTTTTTTAGGGGGAGTGGTGGTGGTTCTTTCATCCCCAGCTCCAGTCCCTGGCAGTAGTGTGGAATATTAACAGGTCTGCAGGATCCATCTATAAGGGGTCTCTAGGATCTGTCTATAAGGCAGTTGGGACTCACTGCCCAGTTTGTGTGTGGTTGTGCCAGCTTATAACTGAGAGCACAGAGAGAGTCAGCAAAACACATCAGGGCAGGGTTCTAAAAGCAGGAGATGCTCCCACTGTAGTCAGAGGGGGATGTTCTAGCCCTCCGCGAATCAAACCTCCTGCTTCTCCTGACTTATAGAAGTCTCTAGATGATCCTGAGGGTTGTTCCTAGACATCTAGGACTCCTGTGCTCCATGATGTCTTGAAAATGTCTCTGGGTCTACCTCAACAAATATGTATTGATTGCCTAGTATGTACCAGGCACCATGCTAGGTGCTAGAGCAAGACCATGTTGGCGTGTTCCCTGCAGCATCCTTAGCTCTTAGCACAGTGACTATTGCATAATAGTTGATCAATATTTATTGAATTAATGAACATGGTCTTTGCCATTGAGGATATATATCCATTGAGGATATATAATTCATTATTCTTACAAAATCTAATTGTAAGTATAGTATAAAGATCATTATAGTATAAAGATTATAATGTTAGAAGATATTAATGATTCAGAACTTGGAATTCTGTTAGAGTATTTAGAGAAACAAGATGGATAACCTCAGTTATGCACCCTCAAGTCTTCTGTACAAATGACCCTTCTGTATAAATCAATATTTATTGATGATCTAGTGTATATCAGTTATGTTTCCATACATCCCATACATCCCATTTGATTTAATCATTAGCAAAACCTATGAGGTGTAGATAGTATTATCCTCATTTCATAGAGGAGGTGGCTAAGAATTGGAGAAGTGACTAACCTAAGTCACCATATATGGAAAATGATGTATCTGAGACTTAAATTCAGCCTCAGTATTATCCATTCCAGTGCCACTTATTACTGACAATGGCCCGAGGATATATAAAGCAAAGCCAAACTCCAAGTACTGGCATTGAGGGTTGAATTGGCCCAGGGGCCCTGGGATGTGCCCTGTATTCAGTTGACCTACTGTTTATAGTAAACTTACTACTTACAACACTATTTCCTATATCCTATAGTGGACCGAATCTAGTAGCTAGTCTGATTCACTGTAATTCTGTCAAGTAGCCAGAAACGTTTAAACACTATATAGCAAAGGGAGAAATCAGGTTTAGTAGAAGAAAATTACAAGTAGTATGAAACTAAAAGCTCAGGATAGCCCGCTATAATGGTGAGCAAAAATGTTCTCCAGATTTTTGAAAGATCATTAAGCGTGGGCTAGGAAGCACAGGAAGAGAGAGGCTTTGGGATACAGGGATTATTAGGAAAGAATGGTGGTATAGTTCGAGAATTCATACAAATCCCAAGGATCCCAAAGCTCTGCTTTCTCTGAGATCCACACCAGACTAAGGGAGTGAATCAAGTCCACTCCCCTTCCTCACTCCCCGCCCACACCCCATCCCTGCCAAGGGACACCCAGTGATTTCATTCTGCTTTTAAAATCCCCTAAGAAGGATGTGTTTGCAGCAGCCATTTCTCCCCCCCCCCCCTTTCCTCCAGTAAATCAAGATTCCCTACATGGGCCCTGCCCCAGGGTCTTTGGGATAATCACTCAGAAACCATGAAACTTAATTGGAGGCACCTCAAAGTCTTCAAAAGGAAACTTAACCATTTCTTCCTCTTTTATATGGCAAATCAGAGACTCCGAGAAGCAGATTAATTCAAATCTTATTTACATTGTTGGAGAGAAAATGTACAAGTTCTTCCAAAACTTATTATCTCCCAAGAGAATATTCTTTCTCCTTCCACTGTGTTCCTTTTCTCTCTTGGACCTCCTCCACAATCTGCTAACAGCAGCCCTAGAGCTCTTACCCCTACAACCCTGCCTACTTCCCCAAGTTCAGGCCTTGCTCAGCTGTCCCAAATGTGTGAAAGGCCAACCACAACTTCCTTGTTGTTGTTTTGGCATTTTTTTTTTGTTTTTATTTTGAGAGAAAGAGAGAGAGATTGGAAGAGGAGGAGAGGCAGAGAGAGAGGGAAAGAGAGAATCCCAAGCAGGCTCCGTGCTGACGCCCAATGCAGGGCTTGATCTCATGAACCACCAGATCATGACCTGAGCTGAAATCAAGAGTCAGACGCTTAACCAGCTGAGCCACCCAGGCACCCCTAAAGGCTTTCATTTTTTTATTTTTTATTTTTTTTAATTTTTTTTTCAACGTTTTTTATTTAGTTTTTGGGACAGAGAGAGACAGAGCATGAACGGGGGAGGGGCAGAGAGAGAGGGAGACACAGAATCGGAAACAGGCTCCAGGCTCCGAGCCATCAGCCCAGAGCCCGACGCGGGGCTCGAACTCACGGACCGCGAGATCGTGACCTGGCTGAAGTCGGACGCTTAACCGACTGCGCCACCCAGGCGCCCCTAAAGGCTTTTAAAGTAGTATAGAAAAAGTACTGAACTTGGGAGACCTAGATTCTCTTCCTACACTAGGTGATTCTGAGCCTCTCAACCTCTGAGGGCTGTTTCCTCAACCCATAAAATGAAGAGGTTAGACTTTATGATATTTGTGGTTGCTTCTTGCTCCACCATTTTGTGACTTAACTCTGACCAAACATCTGTTCCTATATATGCAATATTTTCCCACCCTAATCTCATACTTATGCTCTCTTAGAAAGTATCTACAACTCTGAGCCATCTCCTGTGTGTAGATCTATGTGGCAGGTAGTTCTTGAGGGAGGTTGAATCCTCTCTGCCTTTGTTTGCACCTGCCTGCTACCCCCAGGAAGAGCAGTACATGCTCAGGGAATGGAAGTGAATTTTACTATTAGTATAAGTGCCCCATACTCAGGATGTTTGTAAACCTGCTACCAGAACATAACACAGTGCATTCAAAGGCAATTAAAAATGCATTTTACATTCCCTGCTGTTTATAGTTATCTGTGTATCTGCTGCCTATATTCACATAGCTAATGGAGAACTAATACCTCAGGCAACATTGGGGCCAGAAGGATTCTTAGTGACTATCTAGTACAATGCTGTTGGTGGTGGTGGTGGTTTGAATAGATACATTTTTTATGCATTTGCCTGTGGTTCTGTCTTATCTCTTTTAGTGGGTAACCTGAGGCCAAAGTACTTTGTTGGGTTTTTTTTAAGTTTGTTTATTTATTTATTTATTTATTTATTTATTTCTCAATAAATGAAATTTATTGTCAAATTGGTTTCCATACAACACCCTGTGCTCATCCCAAAAGGTGCCCTCCTCAATACCCATCCCCCACCCTCCCCTCCCTCCCACCCCCCATCAACCCTCAGTTTGTTCTCAGTTTTTAAGAGTCTCTTTTGCTTTGGCTCTCTCCCACTCTAACCTCTTTTGTTTTTTCCTTCCCCTCCCCCATGGGTTCCTGTTAAGTTTCTCAGGATCCTCCTAAGAGTGAAAACATATGGTATCTGTCTTTCTCTGAATGGCTTATTTCACTCAGCATAACACTCTCCAGTTCCATCCACGTTGCTACAAAGGGCCATATTTCATTCTTTCTCATTGCCACGTAGTACTGCATTGTGTATATAAACCACAATTTCTTTATCCATTCATCAGTTGATGGACATTTAGGCTCTTTCCATAATTTAGCTATTGTTGAGAGTGCTGCTATAAACATTGGGGTACAAGTGCCCCTATGCATCAGTACTCCTGTATCCCTTGGATAAATTCCTAGCAGTGCTATTGCTGGGTCATAGGGCAGGTCTATTTTTAATTTTTTGAGGAACCTTCACACTGTTTTCCAGAGTAGCTGCACCAATTTGCATTCCTACCAACAGTGCAAGAGGGTTCCCGTTTCTCCACATCCTCTCCAGCATCTATAGTCTCCTGATTTGTTCATTTTGGCCACTCTGACTGGCATGAGGTGATATCTGAGTGTGGTTTTGATTTGTATTTCCCTGATGAGGAGTGACGTTGAGCATCTTTTCATGTGCCTGTTGGCCATCCGGATGTCTTCTTTAGAGAAGTGTCTATTCATGTTTTCTGCCCATTTCTTCACCGGATTATTTGTTTTTCGGGTGGGGAGTTTGGTGAGCTCTTTATAGATTTTGGATACTAGCCCTTTGTCCGATATGTCATTTGCAAATATCTTTTCCCATTCCGTTGGTTGCCTTTTAGTTTAGTTGATTGTTTCCTTTGCTGTGCAGAAGCTTTTTATCTTCATGAGGTCCCAGTAGTTCATTTTTGCTTTTAATTCCCTTGCCTTTGGGGATGTGTCGAGTAAGAGATTGCTACGGCTGAGGTCAGAGAGGTCTTTTCCTGCTTTCTCCTCTAGGGTTTTGATGGTTTCCTGTCTCACATTCAGGTCCTTTATCCATTTTGAGTTTATTTTTGTGAATGGTGTGAGAAAGTGGTCTAGTTTCAACCTTCTGCATGTTGCTGTCCAGTTCTCCCAGCACCATTTGTTAAAGAGACTGTCTTTTTTCCATTGGATATTCTTTCCTGCTTTGTCAGAGATTAGTTGGCCATACTTTTGTAGGTCTAGTTCTGGGGTTTCTATTCTATTCCATTGGTCTATGTGTCTGTTTTTGTGCCAATACCATGCTGTCTTGATGATGACAGCTTTGTAGTAGAGGCTAAGTCTGGGATTGTGATGCCTCCCGTTTTGGTCTTCTTCAAAATTACTTTGGCTATTCGGGGTCTTTTGTGGTTCCATAAAAATTTTAGGATTGGTTATTCTAGCTTCAAGAGGAATGCTGGTGCAATTTTGATTGGGATTGCATTGAATGTGTAGATAGCTTTGGGTAGTATTGACATTTTGACAATACTTATTCTTCCAATCCATGAGCATGGAATGTTTTTCCATTTCTTTATATCTTCTTCAATTTCCTTCATAAGCTTTCTATAGTTTTCAGCATACAGATCTTTTACATCTTTGGTTAGATTTATTCCTAGGTATTTTATGCTTGTTGGTGCAATTGTGAATGGGATCAGTTTCTTTATTTGTCTTTCTGTTGCTTCATTATTAGTGTATAAGAATGCAACTGATTTCTGTACATTGATTTTGTATCCTGTGACTTTGCTAAATTCATGTATCAGTTCTAGCAGACTTTTGGTGGAGTCTATTGGATTTTCCATGTATAATATCATGTCATCTGCAAAAAGCGAAAGCTTAACTTCATCTATGCCAATTTTGATGCCTTTGATTTCCTTTTGTTGTCTGATTGCTGATGCTAGAACTTCCAACACTATGTTAAACAACAGCGGTGAGAGTGGACATCCCTGTCGTGTTCCTGATCTCAGGGAAAAAGCTCTCAGTTTTTCCCCATTGAGGATGATGTTAGCTGTGGGCTTTTCATAAATGGCTTTTATGATGTTTAAGTATGTTCCTTCTATCCCGACTTTCTCGAGGGTTTTTATTAAGAAAGGATGCTGAATTTTGTCAAATGCTTTTTCTGCATCGATTGACAAGATCATATGGTTCTTCTCTTTTCTTTTATTAATGTGATGTATCACGTTGATTGATTTGCGAATGTTGAAACAGCCCTGCATCCCAGGAATGAATCCCACTTGATCATGGTGAATAATTCTTTTTATATGCTGTTGATTTCGATTTGCTAGTATCTTACTGAGAATTTTTGCATCCATATGCATCAGGGATATTGGCCTGTAGTTCTCTTTTTTTACTGGGTCTCTGTCTGGTTTAGGAATCAAAGTAATACTGGCTTCATAGAATGAGTCTGGAAGTTTTCCTTCCCTTTCTATTTTTTGGAATAGCTTGAGAAGGATAGGTATTATCTCTGCTTTAAATGTCTGGTAGAACTCCCCTGGGAAGCCATCTGGTCCTGGACTCTTATTTGTTGGGAGATTTTTGATAACTGATTCCATTTTCTGGCTGGTTATGGGTCTGTTCAAGCTTTCTATTTCCTCCTGATTGAGTTTTGGAAGTGTGTGGGTGTTTAGGAATTTGTCCATTTCTTCCAGGTTGTCCAGTTTGTTGGCATATAATTTTTCGTAGTATTCCCTGATAATTGCTTGTATTTCTGAGGGATTGGTTGTAATAATTCCATTTTCATTCATGATTTTTGTCTATTTGGATCATCTCCCTTTTCTTTTTGAGAAGCCTGGCTAGAGGTTTATCAACTTTGTTTATTTTTTCAAAAAACCAACTCTTGGTTTCATTGATCTGCTCTACAGTTTTTTTTAGATTCTATATTGTTTATTTCTGCTCTGATCTTTATTATTTCTCTTCTTCTGCTGGGTTTAGGCTGTCTTTGCTGTTCTGCTTCTATTTCCTTTAGGTGTGCTGTTAGATTTTGTATTTGGGATTTTTCTTGTTTCTTGAGATAGGCCTGGATTGCAATGTATTTTCCTCTCAGGACTGCCTTTGCTGCATCCCAAAGCGTTTGGATTGTTGTATTTTCATTTTCGTTTGTTTCCATGTATTTTTTAATTTCTTCTCTAATTGCCTGGGTGACCCATTCATTCTTTAGTAGGGTGTTCTTTAACCTCCATGCTTTTGGAAGTTTTCCAGACTTTTTCCTGTGGTTGATTTCAAGCTTCATAGCATTGTGGTCTGAAAGTATGCATGGTATGATCTCAATTCTTGTATACTTATGAAGGGCTGTTTTATGACCCAGTATGTGATCTATCTTGGAGAATGTTCCATGTGCACTCAAGAAGAAAGTATATTCTGTTGCTTTGGGATGCAGAGTTCTCAATATATCTGTCAAGTCCATCAGATCCAATGTATCATTCAGGGCCCTTGTTTCTTTATTGACCATGTGTCTAGATGATCTATCCATTTCTGTAAGTGGAGTGTTAAAGTCCCCTGCAATTACCACATTCTTATCAATAAGGTTGCTTGTGTTTGTGAGTAATTGTTTTATATATTTGGGGGCTCCTGTATTCGGCACATAGACATTTATAATTGTTAGCTCTTCCTGATGGATAGACCCTGTGATTATTATATAATGCCCTTCTTCATCTCTTGTTACAGCCTTTAATTTAAAGTCTAGTTTGTCTAAGTATGGCTACTCCACCTTTCTTTTGACTTCCAGTAGCATGATAAATAGTTCTCCATCCCCTCACTTTCAATCTGAAGGTGTCCTCAGGTCTAAAATGAGTCTCTTGTAGACAGCAAATAGATGGGTCTTGCTTTTTTATCCATTCTGATACCCTATGTCTTTTGGTTGGCGCATTTAGTCCATTTACGTTCAGTGTTATTATAGAAAGATATGGGTTTAGAGTCATTGTGATGTCTGTAGGTTTCATGCTTGTAGCGATGTCTCTAGTACTTTGTCTCACAGGATCCCCCTTAGGATCTCTTGTAGGGCTGGTTTAGTGGTGACAAATTCCTTCAATTTTTGTTTGTTTGGGAAGACCTTTATCTCTCTTTCTATTCTAAATGACAGATTTGCTGGATAGAGGATTCTTGGCTGCATATTTTTTTTCTGTTCATCACATTGAAGATTTCTTGCCATTCCTTTCTCGCCTGCCAAGTTTCAGTAGAGAGATCCGTTACAAGTCTTATCGGTCTCCCTTTATATGTTAGAGCACATTTATCCCTAGCTGCTTTCAGAATTTTCTCTTTATCCTTGTATTTTGCCAGTTTTACTATGATATGTCGTGCAGAAGATCGATTCAAGTTATGTCTGAAGGGAGTTCTCTGTGCCTCTTGGATTTCAATTCCTTTTTCCTTCCTCAGATCAGGGAAATTCTCAGCTATTATTTCTTCAAGTACACCTTCAGCACCTTTCCCTCTCTCTTCTTCCTCTGGAATACCAATTATGCATAGATTATTTCTCTTCTCTTATTTTATCTTTTTCTCAGCTTCCTCTTTTTCCATAATTTTATCTTCTAGTTCCCCTATTCTCTCCTCTGCCTCTTCAATCCGAGCCATGGTTGTCTCCATTTTATTTTGCAGCTCATTGATAGCATTTTTTAGCTACTCCTGGCTGTTCCTTAGTCCCTTGATCTCTGTAGCAATAGATTCTCTGCTGTCCTCTATACTGTTTTCTAGCCCAGCGATTAATTTTATGACTATTATTCTAAATTCACTTTCTGTTGTATTGTTTAAATCCTTTTTGATTAGTTCGTTAGCTGTCGTTATTTCCTGGATGTTTTTTTGAGGGGAATTTTTCCGTTTCCTCATTTTGGATAGTCCCTGGAGTGGTGCGGGACTGTGGGGCACTTCCCCTGTGCTGTCTTGAATAACTTCCGTTGCTGGGCGGGGCCGCAGTCAGACCTGATGTCTGCCCCCAGCCCACTGCTGGGGTCACAGTCAGACTGGTGTGTGCCTTCTCTTTCCCTCTCCTAGGGGCGGGATTCACTGTGGGGTGGCGTGGCCTGTCTGGGCTACTTGCACACTGCTAGGCTTGTGGTGCTGGGGATCTGGCATATTAGCTGCGGTGGATCGGCAAGGTGCACAGGGGCGGGAGGGGCAGGCTCAGCTCCCTTTTCCTTCAGAGATCCGCTTCAGGAGGAACCCTGAGGCACTGGGAAGGAGTCAGAGGCACTGGGAGGGAGGCACTGGGAGGGATGGATCCTCAGAAGCGCAGCGTTGGGTATTTGCACGGTGCAGGCAAGTTCCCTGACAGGAACTGGTTCCCTTTCGGATTTTGGCTGGGGGATGGGCAAGGGAGATGGCGCTGTCCAGCGCCTTTGTTCCCCGCCAAGCTGAGCTCTGTCGTCCGGAGCTCAACAACTCTCCCTCCCATTGTTCTCCAGCCTTCCTGCTCTCCATGCAGAGCTGTTAACTTATAATCTCCCAGATGTTAAGTCCCGCTTGCTGTCAGAACACACTCCGTCCGGCCCCTCCGCTTTTGCAAGCCAGACTCGGGGCTTCTGCTTGGCCGGCTGGCCGCCCCTCCACCCCAGCTCCCTCCCACCAGTCCGTGGAGCGCGCACCGCCTCTCCGCCCTTCCTACCCTCTTCCGTGGGCCTCTCGTCTATGCTTGGCTCCAGAGAATCCGTTATGCTAGTCTTCTAGCGGCTTTGTGGGTTATTTAAGTAGGTATAGTGGAATCTAAGTGATCAGCAGGACGCGGTGAGCCCAGCGTCCTCCTAGGCCACCATCTTGTCCCCAAAGTACTTTGAATAATGTATCTGTTTGCTCACATTGTGTAGAAACATCCCTATTACTCCAACTGCCTCTTCCCCTGCTTTTTATTTTATTTTTATTTTTTTAAATGTTTATTTATGAGAGAGAGAGAGAAAGAGACAGAGAGACCGAGCATGAGTGGGGAAAGGACAGAGAGAGAGGAAGACACAGAACCAGAAACAGGCTCCAGGCTCTGAGCTGTCAGTACAAAGCTCCATATAGGGTTTGAACTCATGAAGCATGAGATCATGACCTGAGCTGAAGGGGACACTTAACCAGCTAAGCCACCCAGGTGCCCCTCTTCCTCTGCTTTTAATATACAACATGTAGTGGGATGAAAAATAAGAGGCAAGGAAACAGGACAAAGGGAAAATAGATAAAGGGTAATAAAATAAGCCAGAGATACCTAACATTGAATAGTTGTTATAAGTGAGCCACACATTTGGGTCCATGCTTCACAGAGGCCAAAAGAGAGAGATACATGCTATGAATGACATAAAAATGTTCCAGAAAAGGGTTAACTTTTCCTAGTATTTGAGAGGAAGATAAATTTACACTATATGTCCTTATGGAAGAGCCACTAAGTCAGTGTTGTAGACTACACCATCAATAATATCTTATTAATACTTACAATGCTAAGTGAATTCATTCATTAAATAAGCATTTACTGAGTACCTACTATGTGCCATATATGTTTCAGTGCATTACTGCTGTTCTTTCTAGTGCTCAAATTATCCTGTTATTGGTCAGGGGGAACCAGCTGACTCCTGTGTCCTTTTGACATGATGCTATAGTCTCTAATACTTTTTTATTTTCTAGTATGACAAGATGTCCCAGACTGATCTTGTGTATTTCCATCTCCATAACTTAAATTGGCTATTTCACTAAAGAAATCTGATTCCTAAAAAAAAAACAAAAAAAAAAAAAAAGAAAAGAAAAAAAAGAAGAAATCTGATTCCTTTTTAGTGAGTGGTTTTAGAGACCACAGTGCGGGCACTCAGAGTATATTATTGTTGGGTTGTAATTACTCCCAAGCCTCCATTAACAGACTAAAAAATATGACTATTTTAAAAAGAGGAGAATCAATTCTAAGTTCATACTGGTATTTCTAACTTAAATTTAAGGTAAAAAGGTATTTACTTAACTTATTTTTTATGTGAATCTCTTTTCTCTCACTTTGAAAATTTTAGTTCCCAATAACATAGCCATAATTAATTATTTCCTTTACCTAATAGATACTTATATGTATATATGTGTATATATGTGTGTGTACCCATCCAAATAAGAGGAATATTACCCATTTGATGCATTTTAATATTTCTTTGTGGGTGTTTTTTGTCCTTCGGAAGAATAATCAAATTACTGTTACTTAAATTCTTTCTGTGGTTATACCATCAACTTGATATAGGTAGATTAATTTATTTCAATTTTTATTTAGTTTTTAGAGATTGATTTTATTTATGATTTCATTTTGTTTTGAAATTAAGTAAAATATTTACATGGTTTCAGAGACCAAACTATAAACAATGAGAGGTCTATTTTACCTCCCTGTCATCTCCCCCTTGGTCTTTTCCTCCCCTTATAGGTAGAGCTTTTGGTCTTTCATTGTTTTTTTGAAAATAATCCAATGACCTATGTGGATTTCATCTCCTTTCTTACATAAAGGCAGCACACTATATATGTTTTGCTGCATCTTGCTTTTTTTTTTTTTTTTTTAACATTCTGTCCAGGAAATCATAGCAGTATATAGATACTTTCTCATCCTTTTTAAAAAATTTAGATATTCCTTATTTTTAAAAACTAAGTATTATTATACAAAAGCAATAGATTGATTTTTCTCAGGAAGTGAGGGTGCTGCTGGGTGGAAGAAGGGGTCTGGAAAGAATATGCCAAGGTGTTAGTACTTAATTCTGGGTGTTTAACATTTTCTTTCTTGTATGTTTCTGAGTTTTAAAAATATCTATGAATTTAAAAACAATTTTAAATACAACTGCACACCAAAGCAGCAAAAAAAAACTCTCAGGAATCACTAAAATATGAACATCTAATGGAATTAGATCAAAGAGGGAAAGTTCATGGGGCACCTGGGTAGCTCAGTAGGTTAAGCACTGGACTTCAGCTCAGGCCATGATCTCACGGTTTGTGGGTTTGAGCCCTGTGTTGGCCTCTGTGTGGACAGCTCAGAGCCTAGAGCCTGCTTCTGTCTCCCTCTCTCTCTGCCCTCCCCCACTTGTGCCCTGTCTCTCTCCGTCTCAAAAATAAAAGTAAACATTAAAAATTAAAAATTAAAAAAAAAAAAACAAAGAGGGAAGGTTCAGGAGAGGATGTACATGAGAAGGTTCTATAGATGGTGGAGCTGGGCCTGAACAGAGAGCTCTAAATACTCTAGAAGGGTTACCTGACATGTGAGAAATTGCTGATGAAAAGGGAAGAACCAAATCCTCCCCAAATTTTGTTTGCTTAACTGACCATTGTCAGATGACACTGAATATTTCCTGTAAGAACAGGAGAGAGATTAATGTAGAGAGCTGTCATAATTTTCAGTATGGAATTAACCTTTCATATTTTATATTTACATGGCCAAACTTGGCAACCTCATTTACAATTGCTTCATTCCCGGGGGGGGGAGGAGTTCATATAGTGGATATACTTATGCACTATCCAAAGCATATTCAGATTTGCTTGCCTTGTCCCTCAAAAATAGCTAGATGATTATCAAATCATTTTGAACACCCAGAAAATTGATCTGAGGACTGAGAGAACAATGTGCACAACTAGAGGGAGAAAAGAGGCCGCATCATGGAAGGTAGGAGGTAATGTGATTTGGGGGAGAAAAGAAATGCAGGTGCTGTGGAGGGGAGGGAACCCTGATCACGGAAAGAGGAGAGAGAGAGTGAGAGTGTGTGTGAGAGAGAGAGAAAGAGAGAGAGAGAGAGAAAGCAGCATGCAGAGGATTGCACAAGGAAAACACTTCCCGAAGACCCTTGACTGGGAAAATGGGAGGAGCTGATTATCAAAAGTTTACAAGCAGCTGAACTGAAAGTCTGAAGTTTTAGAAGTTGGCACCATTACCAGGGTCAAGCCTGGCAGGCATAACTGTGCTCCTGTAGAAAAGGAGGGCTGAGATCTTGGCGTGGACAGCATGGTCTGAGGATCCCCTGGGTTTCACTGGAAGAGAAAGTTTCCCTTCCTGAAGTGCATTTTGGAGAGTCAGCACTGCTTCTAAAGGTACAAAAGAGACTGTGGGTGCCATTGAGCTGCCCTGTTCATTAGCATCCCTGCTGAGGGCAGCTAACCTGGATTCCAGCTTTTTGCTACAGTTTTCCATAAAATCTAAGCCCCTGCATGGTTGTGTGACTGCTTTTTTGGGACAAACTAGTACCAGCCACAGCACAACAAGACCCTGCCCCAGAGGATCAGTGCAGGTCCACATTGGCTGGATCTCTAAAAATCGGAGTTTTGAAACCCAGTTACATGTAGCCTGAGATAAAACATAGGAACACTGCACCACTGATAGCATGGACAAGACACGGTGAAGGCAGGGACCTGATAGAAGCCTGGAACACAAGAGGATAGATTGTTTGCTCTTCTGTGAGGGCTTTCTGGGCAGCAAAGGGCACAGACTCCCCTCTCCGGGGAAGAGACTGGGTCAACACCATTTTTCACTCCTCCCATTAGCACGAAGGACTTCAGCAAAGTGGCACAGCACACAGAGTGGAGGCTTGAGCTGCTTAATCCAAAGCCTACCCCCTTGCATTCTGCAGGTGCCTTTTTGGGCAGGGCGGGGGGCAATAGCACAAGCAGGGCAGGGGCAGAGAGAGGGGAACAGAGAATCCAAAGTGGGCTCTGTGCTGACAGCAGCAAGCTGATGTGGGGCTTGAACTCACAAACTGCAAGATCATGACCTGAGCTGAAGTTGGACGCTCAACTGTGAGCCACCAGGTTGGTGCCTTTTTTTAATAGGGCAAGTGTGATTAGAGCTAGAGCAGCAGTAAGCCCCTCCCGTAGAAGACCAGCACAAACAGCTCTCCCCACGCACCAGGTCTACTGGTCATAGAGTGCTGCGGAGCTTCAGCCCTAGTGATGAAAATAGGACCAGCCACAGGCTTTCCTAACGCATAAAAGGTAGAGACCTAGACAAAATGCCAAGATGGAGGAATTAAACCCAAAAGAAAGAACAAGAAGAGGTCACAGCCAGGGAGCTAATCAAAGCAGATATAAGTAAAATGCCTGAACCAAAATTTAAAACAACTATCATAAGGATACTAGCTGGGCTTGAGAAAATAGAAGAAACCAGAGGGACCCTTACCACAGAGATAAAAGACCTAAAAATTAGTCAGGCCCAAATAAAAAATGCTGTTACTGAGATGCAAAACTGACTGGATGTAATAACCACAGGATGAAAGAAGCAGAGGAATGAATAAATGGTATAGAAGATAAAATTGTGGAAAATAATGAAGCTGAAAGGGGAGGGAAAGAAAAATACCAAATCACAAATATATATTTAGGGAACTCAGTGACTCCATAGAGCATAATAACATTCATATCATAGGAGCCCCAGAAGAGAAGAGAGGGAAAAGGGGCAGAAGGTTTATTTGAGCAGATTATAGCTGAAAACTACCCTAATCTGGGGAAAGAATCAGACATCCAAATCCAGGAGACACAGAGAACTCTCATCAAAATCAACAAGAGCCAGCCAACACTAAGACATATTATGGTAAAATTTGAAAATACAGAAATTAGGGAAAGAATCCTGCAAACTGCAAGGGAAAAGCAGTCCCTAATCTACAAAGGAGTACAAATCAAGTTAAGAGCAGATCTCTCCACAGAAACCTAGCAGGCCAGAAGGGAGTGGCATAATACATTCAACAAGCTGAATGGGGAAAATATGCAGCCAAGAATACTTTGTCCAGTAAGGCAGTCATTCAGAATAGAAGGAGCGATAAAGAGTTTCTCAGACAAACAAAAATTAAAGGAGTTTATGACCACTAAACCAGCTCTGCTGGTTAGAAATATTAAAGGGAACTCTTTGAGTGGAAAAGAAAGACCAAAAGCAACAAAAACTAGAAAGGAACAGAGACCATCTCCAAAACACCAACTCTATAGGTAACACAATGGCACTAAATTCATATCTTTCAATAATCAATATGAATGTAAATGGACTAAATTCTCCAATCAAAAGACATAGTGTATCAGAATGGATCAAAAAAAAAAAAAACCCACAAGACCCATCTACATGTTGCCTACAAGAGATTCATTTTAGACATAAAGATACCTCCAAAGTGAAAGTGAGGGAATGGAGAACCATCTAATGGTTGCCAAAAGAAAGCCAGAGTAGCCATACTTCTGTCAGACAAACTAGATTTTAGAACAAAGACTGTAACAAGAGATGAAGAAGGGCATTATATCAGGGTGCCAGGATGGCTCAGTATGTTAAGCTTCCAACTTAATTTCAGCTCAGGTCATGATCTCATGGGTTTGTGAGTTAAGCACCACACTAGGTTCCACACTGATGGTGTGGAGCCTGCTTAGGATTCTGTCTCCATTTCTCTCTGCTCCTCCCCTGCTCATTCTCTCTCTCTCTCTCTCTCTCTCTCTCTCTCTCTCTCTCTCTCTCTCTCTCAAAAATAAATAAATAAACTTAAAACAAAAGAAGGGCATTATATCATAATTAAGGGGTCTATCCAACAAGATCAAACAATTGTAAATATTTATGCCCCCAACTTAAAACACCCAAATATATAAATCAATTACTAACAAACATAAAGAAACTCACTGATAGTAATACAATACTAGGAGACTTTAACACACCACTTGCAGGAATGGACAGATCATCTAAGCAGAAAATCAATAATGAAACAATAGTTTTGAACAACATACTGGACCAGATGGCCTTAACAAGTATATTCAGGACATTCATCCTAAAGCAGCAGAATGCATATTCTTTTCAAGTGCACCGGAACATTCTACAGAATAGATCCATACTGGGTCACAAATTAGGCCTCAGCAAATACAAAAAGATTGAGATCATACCACGCATATTTTCAGACCACAACACCATGAAACTTGAAGTCAGCTATAAGGAAAAATTTGGAAAGACCACATACACATGGAGGTTAAAGAATATTCTATTAAAGAATGCAGGGACTAACCAGGAAATTAAAGAAGAAATTAAAAAGTACATGTAGGCAAATGAAAATGAAAACACAGTAGCCCAAAACCTTTGGAATGCAGTGATGGCAGTCCTAAGACAGAAGCATATTGCAATACAGGCCTACCTCAAGAAGCAAGAAAGGTCTCAAATATACAACCTAACCTTACACCTAATGGAGCTCCAAAAGGAACAACAAATAAAGCCTAAAGCCAGCAGAAGAAGGGAAATAATAAAGACTAAAATGGAAATAACTGATACAGAAACAAACAAACAAAAAATGGGTGCCTGTGTGGCTCAGTTGGTTGAGCATCCAACTCTTGATCTCAGTTCAGGTTTGATCTCAGCATTGTAAGTTTGAGCCCCACATGGGGCTCCACACTGGGCATGGGACCTACTTAAAAAATAAAATTAATATAATAATAATAATCAACAATAGAAAAAAAACCACAGTAGAACAGATCACTGAAACTAAGTGCTGGTTCTTTGAAAGAATTAATAAAATTGATAACACCCTAGCCAAACCTATCAATAGAAAAGAGAAAGGACCCAAATAAATAAAATCACCAATGAAAAGTGGTAACAATCACAACCAACAACTCAGAAATACAAACAATTATAAGAGAATATTATGAACAATTATCTGCCAACAAACTGGGCAATCTAGAAGAAATGGATAAATTCCTAGAAACATGCCAACTACCAAAACTGAAACAGGAAGAAATAGGAAATTTGAATAGACCCATAACCAGCAAAGAGACTAAAACAGTAATCAAAAATCTCCCAGCAAACAGGGCCAAATGGCTTCCCAGGAGAATTCTACCAGACATTGAAAGAAGAGTTAATACCTATTGTTCTCAAACCATTCCAAAAAATAGAAATGGAAAGAAACTTCCATACTCATTCTACAAGGCCAACAATACCTTGATTCCAAAACCAGCAAAGACTCCACTAAAAAGGAAAATTACAAGCCAATATCCCTGATGAACATGGATGCAAAAATTCTCAACAGGATACTGGCAGATCGAATCCAACAATACATTAAAATAATTATTCACCACAATCAAGTGGGATTTATTTCTGGGTTGCTGGGGTGGTTCAGTATTCTCAATCAAAGTGATACACCACATTAATAAAAGAAAGGATCAGAACCATATGATACTCTTGATGGATACAGAAAAATCATTTGACAAAATATGCATCCATTCTTGATAAAAGCCTTCAACAAAGTAGGGATAGAGGGAACATACCTCCACATCATAAAAGTCATATACAAAAGACCCACAGCTAATATCTTCCTCAATGGGGAAAAACTGGGAGCTTTTCTTCTATGGTCAAAAACAAGACAGGGATGTCCACTCTCACCATTGTTATTTAACATAGTACTGGAATCCTAGCCTCAGCAATCAGACAACAAAAAGAAATAAAAGGTATCCAAATCAGCAAGGAAGAAGCAAAACTTCCACTATTTGCAGATGACGTGATACTCTATGTAGAAAACCCAAAAGACTCCACAAAAAAAATCACTAGAACTGATACACAAATTCATCAAAGTTGCAGGGTGTAAAATCAATGTACAGAAATGCATTGCATTGCTATACACCAATATATACCAGTAATGAAGCAGCAGAAAGAGAAATCAAATCATTGATCTCCTTTACAACTGCACCCCAAAAAAAGACACTAAATAGCCAAAGCAGTCTTGAAAAAAACAAAACAAAGCTGGAGACTTCACAATTCTGGACTTCAAGCTATATTACAAAGCTATATTACAAAGCTATAGTCATGAAGGCAGTGTGGTACTGGTGCAAAAAACACATAGATCAATGGAACAGAATAGAAAACCTGGAAATGGACCCACAACTATATGGTCAACTAATCTTTGACAAAGCAAGAAAGAATATCCAATGAAAAAGACAATTTCTTTAACAAATGGTGCTGAGAAAACCGGACAGCAACATGCAGAAGAATGAAACTAGACCACTGTCTTATACCATACACAAAA
This sequence comes from Neofelis nebulosa, assembly GCF_028018385.1. Lineage (NCBI taxonomy): Eukaryota > Metazoa > Chordata > Mammalia > Carnivora > Felidae > Neofelis > Neofelis nebulosa. The sequence continues at coordinate 93,250,574 of NC_080786.1, forward strand.
CCAAATTCAAAATGAATGAAAAACCTAAATGTGAGACAGGAAACCATCAAAATCCTAGAGGAGAACAGAGCCAGGAACCTCTTTGACCTCAGCCATAGCAACTTCTCAGTAGACACTTCTTCTGAGGCAAGGGAAACAAAAGCAAAAATGAACTATTGGCACTTCATCAAGATAAAAAGCTTCTGCAGAGTGAAGGAAACAATCAACAAAACTGAAAGGTAGCCTATGGAATGGGATAAGATATTTGTAAATGACATATTGGATAAAGGGTTAATATCCAAAATCTATAAAGAACTTATGAAATTCAGCACCCAAAAAACATATAATTTGGTTAAGAAATGGGCAGAAGACATGAATAGACCCCTTTCCAAAGAAGACATCCAGATGGCCAGCAGACACATGAAAAGATGCTCAACATCACTCATCACCAAGGAAATACAAATCAAAACCACAATGAGATTCACCTCACTCCTGTCAGATGGGTAAAATAACAACACAGGAAACAACAGATGTTGGTGAGGATGTGGAGAAAAGGGAACCCTCTTACATTGTTTGTGGGAATGCAAACTGGGGCAGCCACTGTGGAAAATAGTATGGAGGTTCCTCAAAAAGTTAAAAATAGAGCTACCCTATGACCCAGCAATTGCACTACTAGATGGCTACCCAAGGGATACAAAAACACTGAATTGGGGGCGCCTGGGTGGCTCAGTCACTTAAGCGTGTGACTTTAGCTCAGGTCACGATCTCACGGCTCATGGGTTTGAGCCCCGCATTGGGCTTTGTGCTGATAACTCAGAGCCTGGAGCCTGCTTCAGATTCTGTGTCTCCCTCTCTTTCTGCCCCTACGCCTCTCACTCTCTCTCTCTCTCTCTCTCTCTCTCTCAAAAATAAATAAACTTAAATTTTTTTTTAAATTATGATAAGGCTTATGAAAAAATACTGAAGTGGCAAGTACACCCTGATGTCTATACCAACATTATCAACAATAGCTAAATTATGGAAAGAGCCCACATGTCCACTGGACGAATGGATAAAGAAGAGGTGGTATATATACACAATGGAATATTACCCAGCCATCAAAAGGACAGAAATCTGGAGGTACCTGGGTGGCTCAGTTGGTTGAGCATTCAGCTTTGGCTCAGGTCATGGTCTCACGATTCCTGGGTTCAAGCCCTGCCTCCGGCTCTGTGCTGACAGCGCATAGTCTGCTTGGGATTCTCTCTGTCTCCTTCTTTCTCTATCCTTCCCTGATTTGTGCTTTCTCTGCCTCAAAATAAATAAATAAACTTAAAAAAAATAAAATCTTGCCATTTTCAATGACATGGATGGAACTAGAATGTATTATGCTAAACAATTTTCTTTATCTCACAAATAACTGTCTTTATTTTACCTTTTCAGTGAAACACCTTTTCACTGGGTATTGTATTCTAGGTTCACTTTATTTTTCTTTTATTACTTTAAGATGTCCTTCAGTTCTCTTCTGATTTACATAATTTCATATGACAAATCTGTTTTATTCCTCTGTACATAATCTGGCTGCATATTAGATTTTATCTTTATTGCCAGTTTTCAGTAATTTCATTATAAGGTGCATTAGTATGTGTATGTGTGTTTTAATGTTTATTCTGCTTTATTTTGGTTGAGTTTCTTGGATCTCTAGGTATATACTTATCATCAAATGTGAAAAAATTTTGATTATTAATTTCTTTCAAATATTTTTTTTTCTGTTCTCCTTCCCTTTATCCCCTGGAATCCAATTACATGTATATTAGGCCACTTCCTATTCCATACGTCACTGAGGCTGTGTCCATTTGTATTAATTGCTTTTCACTCTGTGCTTCATTTTGGATAATTTGTATTGCTTTGCTTTTAAGTTAAGCAACGTTTTGTTTTTGTAGTGACTAATCTATTGTATTTTTAATTTCAGAATTATATTTTTATTTCTATAATTCTATTTGGGCCTTTTCTATATTGTTGATTTCTCTCCTCATTTTGTTTATGTTATGTTTTGCATCTTTGATGATATAATAGTTGTTTTAAGGTGCTTGTGTGCTAATAATATCATTTCTGTATTTGTTTTTATTGATTTTTTTAAATGTATGGTTACAGGTCATATTTTTTTTGCTTCTTTGCATGTATGGTGATTTAGTATGGGATGATGGACATTTGAATTTTATGTTTTTGAGTGATGGATCTTGTATTCCTTTAAAGGGAATTGGGTTGTGTTCTGGAATGCAGTTCACTTTTTTGTGCATCAATTTGATCCTTTTGAAGCTTTCTTTTAAGCATTATTAGGGCAGGTCCTCCCAAAAGACTAGACTAGAGCTCAGTAGTACCTAGAGTAGAGTAGCTTCTAGTAGTAGTCGCTTCTAGTAGTGGTAGACTAGTTCCACTACTAAGATATGACCTTACTGAGGATTCTATTGAATGTCATATATTATGAGGTTTCTCCATTCTGGTTGGTGGGAACACAAAGTATTCCCAACTCTGTGTGAGCTCCTAGAGTTGTTAAGCTACTGCCTAGCAGTGGTTATGTCTTCCATTTCAAGTGGTTTCCTCTCATTCATGCCTAGTTCAGTACTCAGAAAAAGACTGAGGACATACCTGCAGATTTCCAAAGCCCTCTCTCTCTTTGTATCTCCATCTTCGTTCCTCTGCCTTAACAAATTCTATCTGCGTTGACCTCCCCAAACTCCAATCTATTCTCCTTACATAAGCAAGACCTAGGCTCTATTTGGGCTTCCTTCTTTGGGATGTGGCCTGGAAACTGCCTCCAGGCAGTAACTTAGGGCCAATTATAATCATTGAAATAATATTTTTTATATTCCGTTTTATATATATGTCAGTCAATTGTAGGGTTCACCTCATTTGTTTTCCATAGTTCTATGATATCTGCTATCCAGTGTCTAAAAAGAACAGTTTCATATATTTTGTCTAGTTTTAAAACTGTTTACAGTAGGAAGGCAATTCCTGTAGCAGTTAATTCTTCATGAACAGAAGCAGAAGTCCTACCAACTGCAAAACAACTTTTCAAAAGAAAGTAGTTGTAGAACTAGTTTTTCAATAGCCAGAAATAATGTGTAGAAGAATAGGAGAGATTTTATGAAAAGATATGGTACCATTCAGTGTAATGAACCTATAAGAGACTTATACTTGGTAACAGTGTAGCTAATGCAATGTCTGTTTTTCTGATCCTAATCATTGGGCAGGACTCTGTAATCTGTCAAATAAACTGTAAGCCCCACCATGCATGGTCTTGGATTTGCTACTGTCTGTGACCTAGACAATTTACCTCTAAAGACTTTGTGTGGGGGGTGGTGCTCTTGGAGGAGCCTGGCAGATCTTTCTCTTTGTCCCTTAGATCCTGTATCTGTCTTGTCAAATCACTCACCATTACCCTGTTTGACACACTATTCCCTACCCAGTTTCCCACTCAACTGTTTTTGAAATCATTCAACTCTCCTCTCAGTGACTAAGCCATTCACTGTTTCACCAGCTCCTCATGTGTGAATCTCTGAATGTGTGCTAACATTGGAGTTGAATGCTTGCCCCGTGACAGAGCCCAGTATCATGGTATATAAAGTTCCTACACTGGATATCCATGGATTGAATGGGGGCCTAGCATTCAAAGTTCCATGCCAGTGAGTTCAGTCTGTTCAAGGGAACCAAAGGGGAATTTATCCCCTAGGAAATTTATATTCAGATGGACTACCCCATCATGTTCACAGACTCTCCCAAAGATGATATAAGCTTAACATTGTTAACACTTCTAGGATCCACAATGTTGACCAGGGTTTCTTAACTTTAGCGTTATTGGCATTTGGAGAAGGATAATTTTTTGTCGTTTGGACTATATTATGAATTGTGGGATGTGTAGCAGAAACCCTGGCCTCTACCTACTAGATGTCAGTAGTTCCGTCTTCTCAGTTTGGACAACCATAATGTCTCCAGACATTGTCAGATATCCTCTGGAAGTGCAAAATTGCTTCAGTTGAGAACTACTGGCATAGAGACACTATTGTGTGCCATACTCCAGGGAGCTTCTGGAAGTGAAGCTCAGGGAACTAAACATGAAGAAACTCACCAGGCCATTTGGTGTCTTCTTGGGAGAGGCCTGTTTAGAGAGTTTGCCCCATGCAGGGTATACACTAGGTAGACATTGACCTTGGAATGTAAACTCCTGTGTTCAAGTGCTGCCTCTGCAGGTTCTTTACTCTTCAATTTTCTTATTTAAAAATGAGGTATGGTGTGTTTACCTCACATGACACTGTTGTGGTAAGAACAAATGAGGTTATACACACACACACACACACACACACACACACGCTGATGTGTACTTCTATAGACATAGGATACACAAACATAGACTTAATAATGGTTCAAATATAAATGTGTTTATTTGCCAATATTGTTAAAAGGGCAATATGTGAAAAATAAATCTTTCAGTCCACCAGATATATAGTCCTCCCTGTGACTTACAATATTGCTCTATGCTAGAAGACACAATAGAGTATGTCTAACTTTAAAAAGAGGAAAAGGAAATAAATAGTTTTTTCAGCAATAAAATTTTAACCAAATTATGATGCAAATAGCCATGTTTTTATATTTAGTTCTTAATTTTGCATTCAGTAAACTGACAGTCTGTACAAGAATTTAAATGTCTTGATAGGAGAAGTAGCTTTTAGTTCTCTTGGGATTTCATTGTGATGAACCTGGTAAATAATTCAGGAACATATGAGAGGCCAATGAATGGGCGGCACCTGGTACTATAGTGTTCATGCCTAAGCATGCAGAATCCAAAGATGGCATTCTACACCTGTCACATTGTTCTGGCTTAAATACAAGTCCTATACTCAGTGGCTATTGAAATAATAATAATTGATTTTTTTTCCTGTTCCAATTTTCCTCCACAATAAAAGAAAACTGTACTAAGCTGTTTCAGAAACACAAAGCAAAAGTGGCACCCTTTTTTAAATTCCCACTGGTAAAATTTCTAATCTGTTTTCACTATCAAGGGGTAGATTGCTTTAAAGAATTAGGGACTTGTCTACCTTTTCTTCTGAGGCTAATTTGAGCCTTCCTGCATTTCTGCTTTTGTTCTGTAAATTGAGCTTCTTTTCAGATCACAGTATTCATATTGCAGGCATCTTCTAAGAGAAATAACACCATCCTCTGGCCACTGATTTACTCTGTGGGAATTCCTACGACTCCTCAGTTTCTCTCCCTATTACCTGAATAGGCTCTCCCACTTCTAATAGTCTAATAGTTTGAAAACAAACAAACAAAAAAAACTCTTGGCAAAAGGCTTGTGTATTGTTCTGAGACCCCAGCTGCCTGGATATAGAATGTTCCTCCACTCACTAAGTGAACAAGAACTCCAGCGACTGAAAGACATTTCATGCAGACAGCATGGGGCACCTGAGTCCACTGCCACTCAGGATCAGACACAGCTTAAGCCATCAGCTGTGTGGAAAAATCTTGGAAGGGCAGGGGATTTCCTAGTAGGGAAAAAAAGGAAGATGAGCCTCACATGTTTAAATTAAAGTTATTATAGTGCTGAGCCAAATAAAGGATCTGAAAAGAGACTGTAGAATTTTATATCTATAAATTGTTAGATGACCTTATTTTTGTTTTTGAAGTGTTTTTATTATAGAAGCTTAAAAATATATTTATTTAAATATATACTAAACCTTTGTTATACATGATAAAATACCTATATAAAATAAAAATATAACTGTATAATTAAAATGTATAAAATAATATTCTTAAACTTCTATAATAAACCATTTATATATTATATATTTACATATAATATATTTATAATTTGTATTATATATTTGTTTTTATATATGTAATACATAAATATTTGTTTGTTAACAGGTTTAATTGGCTTCCTTTCCTTCTGGACCTGTGTGAGAGTACTTGGAGCAGTGACTGCCATCTGGTGGCAAGCCAGAATCATCACTTTGTGTAATCTAATGGTTACCAAGATGCCCACTCTTGCCTCACATGGTATGCACTGGCATCAGGGCACAAAGAGAGCCTGGAAGGTGTCTGATGAACGAGCCTAGTGAAATAGCCTTTTACTTCCACCTGAATGGGTTGTTTTCATCCCAGATTCTGAGCCAAGAGCCAGCTCCAAAATGGTGCCTCTGAAGAAAAGATTTGAATTGTTTTTGTGTTTTAGTCTAAGATCTGCTGGTTACCCACCAGCAGATAACCAAGACTGTGAATAAGCACACACCAAAAGGGGCATGTGATGTCATGGAGCCTGAAATAAACTGCTCCGAATTGTGTGACAGTTTTCCTGGCCAGGAGCTGGATCGGAGTCCTCTTCATGATCTCTGCAGGACAATTGTAAGTGAGCAGCCATGAGGTATCAGGGCTGTTCGATATACATGTTGTTGTTGTTGTTGTTGTTGTTGTTGTTGTTGTTGTTGTTGTTGTTAGTGGTGGTGGTGCAGTGGTAGTGGTGATGAGGAGGAGGAGGAGGAGGGGGAGGTGGAACAGAAGGAGGAAATGCTTATGCAGGACATGTATTTCCTGGCTTTGGGGATGATGGGACAGTTTGTGTTTGGTCTGTAAAAGAGCCTTCATTCCTAACACCTTCTCTTTATTCTGTTCTCAGACCTCTTCCCATTATAGCAGTAAGACCATTTCCTCATTATCTCCTGTTCTCTTGGGTGTTGTTTGGACCTTTCTCAGCTGTGGACTTCTTTTGATAGTCTTCTTTCTTGGCTTCACAATTCGCTGCAGGAATAACAGGTAAGCAGCCCCATACCTAGTTTCTCATCCCCCATAGCCTGAATCGTGAAACCCAGAGGGTCGGTATCATTTTGGCATTGTGAGCTGCTAGGTGGTATCAGCAAAGTTTATCTCCTACTGTGGCATTAAGCTATCTGAAAAGTTCCCCTGAAATTGTCTTGGCCTTGCCGTATAATTTCCTCTTGAAGAGAAAGATCTAGTCCAGTATTGTGGCAACTACGACAAGGATATCCAAAGAGGAGAATGAAGAGTCTCTCCTCATAAAGGAAATTATGATCCTTCTGATAAAATTAGTTATTTTGTATATGGCAAACTAAAGTTGAAAACAGCCTAAGTGGGATAAGGTTTCTGAAAAAATAGTGAAGCCCTACTACCTGGCTGTTCTGTTAGATGGTTCCGGCTGGTTAGAAAGTCACTGGCTCGTCAGAGTAAGTGTCCAGGACTCCCAAGGCTGGCAAAAGAAAACCAAATGAAGACTGTTTTTGAAGGGACTTGCAAAATTCTGCCTTCACTGCTATTCAATCCTTCCCTCGGGGCCCACTCCATCTCTCCCACATCATTACTCTTTATTCTCATCCTGCCCCCACTGTCTCAGGCTGCCACCTGAGAAGCCCTTTCCAGCTCTCTCTCCGTGGCCCACAGCTGAATTCTGGATGGAGCCCACATCAGAATTCAACAGATCTCTCAGAGAGGTCAAACTTGTTTGGCACCACTCCAGTGTGACACTTTGTGGTGATCAAATGCGCTCCGTTGCTTGGGTTTGGCTCTCAGCTGAGGGTCAGTCAGTTGGATTTGTCTAGCAGGCATTTTGGGGCACCATTGGCCATTTGAGGCATGGAGGACATGGAATTGTTAAACAACAGTGACTTGACCTGCTGCGTCAACCAGAGTATGGCAGTGACTAGTGGCCCTGTGACCTGAGTATGCCCCTAATGCTGCCCTAGACACTTTTCATTCTGTTCCTCAAATACACTAAACTTACTCCCTTCTCAAGGCCTTTCACTTACTGTTTCTTTATATCCCTGCTGCCTGCCAGTTTTCTCCAGATCTTCCTGTGACTAGTTCCTTCTCATCTTATAGTCCTTGGCTCAAATGACACCTCTCTATATATTTTTTAGAAAATTTTTAGTGTTTATTCATTTTTGAAAGAGAGAAAGAGTGCAAGCAGGGAAGGGGCAGAGAGAGAGGGAGACACAAAGACTGAAACAGGCTCCAAGCTGTCAGCACAGAGCCCAATGTTGGGCTCAAACCCATGAACCATGATTTCATGACCCGAGCCGAAGTCAGATGCTTAAACGACTGAGCCACCCAGGCGATCAAATACCACCTCTTCCCTGATCATTCTATTCAAAGTGGTCTGTCTACAGAATGGCCATCCAGCCCCAATGTCTTATTCCATATATTATCACCCTGTTTTATTTTCTTCATAGCAAGTATAACTCTCTGATATTACTGTATTTATTGATTTGCCTGTTTATTGTCTGTATCCCCCACCAGAATATACAGTCTATGAATACAGGGACTTTGTCATGCTCACCACTGTGTCCATCATTCAGGATAGACTCTGAACATTGTAGTGCTCAGAAAATATATTTTCAGTGATCCTGGGAAGACAGATATTTAAATCCCAATAGTAGCTGCTGCCAGGAGAATGTCTGGGAAAATCATGCATTTCAAAGTTAGAGAATTACAGAGTACAGTCTTTTCAGCTGCAACATATTTCTACAGTGCAAATTAGTAACCAATTGGCAAATTAGAAAATAATATCATTGGTTCATATGTCATTTTCCCCCATCGCATTAATGGTTTAAAGTATATAGGGGCAAGCCTTCGTACAATTAAAGAAGGAAGACTTAAGCGAAGAAACTAGTTTAATGGCTTCAAGAACTGGTGTACTTCCTATGTTATGAAGCTATCTGATAAAATTGGAGGAGTAGATGGAGAAGTAGAGATATATTTCCTATGTGTTTAAAAATAATTGATTGTTGAAGAAAGCAAAGATCCAGAACAGATTTTTAATTTAGATGACAATGTTACCTATTGGAGGTGAATGCCCTCAAGTACCCACATCTTGTAGATTTCAGGTTGCAAAAATCAACTGTAATCCTGGTACAAATGGTAATGGACATTTGCTGAGTAACTAGTATTTTAATTGGATAATTATTATTTTTATTAGTATTTTGGTTGCAAAGTTAAATATGTTTCAACTGCTATGACCCCATACAATTTTTCCCATAATCCATTATTTTTATGCACAGTTTTGTAGAATGCAAGGTTTTTAAAGCATTTATATATCCTGTTAAAATAGGAACACTTGTAAACAGTGTTATAGTAGAAACACATATATTTCTTTCATTCCATTAAAGATTTTGCTGCTGTCTTGTTTGCAGTGGGAGCATGACTTGGCATAAAGAATAAAATATTAAGAGGCACTGTGAATAAAAACACATTTTGCAATTAAGTAGCTTACAAGCTCAGACAAGGAAAGATAAAATAACCCAGTTTCAAAGTGCTTTCTTCAATAATAAAATTTGTTCAAAGGTACAGCATCACAGTTAGATGCTTCATTTCATTTCAGTTTTGTGGCCTCTAAATTTGTGATTGTGTGTATGTGTGTAGTGCCAGAGGAAGAAAAATATTTTTAAAATATCTTAATAAATATAATGGTAATGGTCAAGTTCAGTTGCAGATATTACATTTTTGGTAAAATTTTAAAATGTAGTCTACAAGAGAAAATCAGTAAAGATATAGAAGACTTGGACAACACTATCAACCAACTTGACCTAATTGACATTTATATAATCCTACATCCAACAGCAGCAGAATACACATTCTTTTCAAGTACACATGGTACATTTACCAAGATAGATCATATTCTAGGCCATAGAAAAAGTCTTATTAAATTTAAAAGGATTCAGTTCATACAGAGTATGTTCTCTGACTACAATAGAATTGAATTAGAAATCCATAACAGAAAGAACTCTAGAAAATTTTGAAATATTTTGGAACTAAATAGAGCACTTTAAAGTAACTCATGGTCAAAGAAGAAATCAAAAGAGAAACTAGAAAGTATTTTCAACTGAGTGAAAATGTAAATACCAACATATCAACATTTGTTGGATGCCATTAAAGCAGTACTTATGGGAAAATTATAGCACTAAACTCCATATTGGAAAAGAAGAAAGATCTACTTTATGAAACACCAAAAAAGAGCAAATGAAACCTATTATAAGTAGAAGAAAGGAAATAATAAAAATGAAAGTGGAAATTGATGAAATAGAAAACAAAACAAATCAGAAAACAACATGAAACCAAAACTCTTTATGGAAATCAGTAAAATTGACCAAACCGCTAATTCAAATGATCAGAGGGAAAAAAAGAAGATATAATTACCCAAATAAGGAAGGTAGAGGTGACATCACCTAAGATTAGGAAGATAATGTAATGGTGAGAACAACTATTGTAGGGAGTCTCTAACATGTTCTGCAATGATTTCTGCTTCCTGATAGTCACACTCTTATGAAATCCCCTCTCACTGAATATGGGCTGGACTTACTGATGCGCTTATTAATGTGATATCACTTTTAGGATAAGGTTACCAAAAGACTGTGGCTTCCTTCTTGGATCTCGCTCACCCTTTCACTTGCTCACTCTGAGGGAGGCCACCTGCCTTGTTGTGTGAGCTGCCCTATGGAGAGGCCCACATGGCAAGGCACTGATATTTCTAGTCTGAAGCCAGCAGTGACTGAGGCTCACTAACAGCCATGTTAATAAACTTGAAAACAAATCTTCTGAGGCCTGCTAATAGCAATAAGCTTGTAAGCTTATTTTACCCAACTTGAACCTTGGAGGACTGCAGCAATGGCTGGCCCAGTGACTGCATCCTTGTGAGAGATCCTGAGCCAGAGGCACCCAGCTAATCTGTGCCTGTATTGTTGAAGAAATGTTATCAGCTTTACAGAAAATCTTCTGAAATACTGAAAATAATGGACCATTCCCAACTCATTCTATGAGGACAGCATTACCCTGATATCAAAACCTAATAAAGACATTAGAGGAAAAAAGCCCTATAAGTTAATACTCCTCATGACCATAGATCCAAAATTCTAAACAAAACTTTGGCAAATTGAGTCCAATGAAATATCAAAAGGATAATACATCATGACAAAGTGAGATTTATCTCAGGAATACAAGGTTGATTTAACATCCAAAGATCAATCAATAAAATTCACCATATTGACCAACATAAAACAATGATCATCTTTCTAGACAGAGAAAAGGCATTTTGAAAAAGATTTAACATACTTTCCTGATAAAGTCTCAACAAACCAGGAATAAAAGAGAACTTCAACCTAACAAAGTACATCTATGAAAAACCTACAGCTAACACCATTTTTTAATGGTAAAAGACTGATTGTTTTCCCATTAAGATCAGAAACAAAGCGAGATGTCCACTCTCACAACTTTTGTTCAACAATGGAGATTTTAGCCAGTGCAATTAAGATAAGAAAAATAAATAGAAGTTACCTGGTTGTGTATGTAAAAAATTCAATAGAATCTATTCTTTAAAGAACTACTAGAACTAATAAATGAGTTTAGCAAGGTTGCAGTTTACAAGATCAAGGTATAAAAATCAACTCTATTTCTAAATACTAAAACCAGACAATTGAAAAGTGAAAATAAATGCAATGCCGTTTATAATAGCACCAAAAACAAGAAATATTTAGGGATAAATCTAACAATGTGTAATACTTGTATACTGAAAACTACAAAACATTGCTAATCTAACAAATAATGTGAAATACATGCTGAAAACTATAAAACTGCTGAGAGAAATTAAATCCTAAATAAATGGAGAAATACCATGTTCATGGGTTGAAAGATTCAATATTGTTAATTCTCTCTTAATTGATCTATAGACTAAGCCCAATTACAGTCACAACCCTAGCTGGCATTTTTTTTTTGTATAAATTGACAAGCTAGTTCTAAAATTAATGCAGAAATATGGAAGACATAGAATAGCCAAAACAACTTTATAAAATAGAATAAATTCTCCTGAAACCAATATTACAGTATATGTTAACTAATTTAAATTTAAATAAAATCTTGGAAAGAAAAAAAAAGAATAAAAAAAAGAATAAAGTTGGAGGACACCTGATTTTAAGACTTATTATAAATCTATAGTAATGAAGCTAGTTTGGTACTAGATAGAAATAGACATATATATCAATAAAACAGAATAGCATTCAGAAATAACCTACATATATAAGGGAAACAGCTTTTCAACAAAGGTACAAAAGCAAGTCAGTAGAGAAGGGACAATCTTTTCAAAAAATGGTCCTGGCACAATTGGATATCCACATGCAAAAATGAACTTTGATCTATATCTTGCACCACATTCAGAAATTAACTCAAAATGGATCATAGATCTATCAAACCTAAAACTGTAAAACTTGTCTAAGAAAATGTAAGAAAAATGTTGTGACTTTGGAATAAGCAAAGATTTTATAGATATAACACTAAGAGCATAAACCATAAAAGAAAACATTGATAAATTGGACAATAAAAATTTAAAACCTCTTCTAAAGAAAATCTTAAGAAAATGAAAGAAAGAGACAGACTGGAAGAAAATATTTGCAAATCATGTATCTAATAAAGAATTTATATCCAGGTTACTGAGAACTCAATAATAAGAAAACAATAATCCAGTTTTTCAAATGAGTGAAAAATTTGAAGAGACACTTCAAAAAAGAGTACACATGAATGGCAAATAAGCATATGAAAAGAGACTGTCAACACCATTTAGTCATTAGGGAAAAGCAAATTTAAACCACAATTAAATGCCACTGCACACTTACTACAATGGCTACAATTTTTAAAAACTGACTAGGTCAAGTAATTGCTCAGTTCATAAAATGGTTTTATCCAGTAAAAAAAAAAAAAAAAAAAGAGGGGCACCTGGGTGGCTCAGTCGGTTAAGCCTCCGACTTCGGCTCAGGTCATGATCTCACGGTCTGTGAGTTCGAGCCCCGCGTCGGGCTCTGTGCTGACAGCTCAGAGCCTGGAGCCTATTTCAGTTTCTGTGTCTCCCTCTCTCTCAGACCCTCCCCCGTTCATGCTCTGTCTCTCTCTGTCTCAAAAATAAATAAATGTTAAAAAAAATTAAAAAAAAGAACAAATTATTGATACTTGGGACAGCATGGATGAATCTCAAAATAATTATGCTGAGGAAAAGAAGCCAGGCAAAAAAAAAAAAAAGTTGCATACCATATAATTGAATTATAAAAAATTCTAGAAAATTAAACCGACCTGTTGTTAATTAATCTGTGGTGACAGAAATCAGATGAGTGGTTACCTGCAGATGGGTGGGAGGTGGCACAGAAGAGCAGGAAGGAGGAACTACAAAGGGACATGTAGAAACTTTGGGGGATGATGGATATGTTCATTAACTGGATTGTGGTAAGTATTTCACTGATATATACATATATCAAAACTTACCAAATCCTGTACCTTAATTATGTACAGTTTATTACATGGCAGTTGTATTTGATACAGCTATTTCAAAATGTAGTCTACAAACATTCTTATTTTTTCTGAGAAGGTTCTCACGAAGGAAAAAAGTACACCATATCTGGTGTCCTTCAAAGGGCTCTGCTAGGTGACCTAAAACCCATATGATAACCGTGCTAGATATGAATGACTATTATGAGAGAATACATTCTTTTTTTTTTCTAGATTCCTCCTGTAGTTCAATAAGAACCAGAATCACTTAACTTGGAGCAAAGTAGATATTTCAGGTCCAGAGGATCTCCTCATGCCTCTTATGTAATGCAGAAAATAAGGACAATGTCAGAAATTCTTTGTGAAGCTAAACTTGTTCCATTAAAGGACTTTTATTCCAAGAGCTTATCTCACTGTCACTTGTGATAAGGAGTATAGATACTAGTTGTTATTTACCTATTGTTATTTCTCAGAATTGAAAGTGTCATTTGCCCAATAATCCTGAATATCTTGCATTTTATTTCCTGGGAAATCAAGAAGTGTGAAGAATAAGAATTGTGTAGGGATGAGCTTTTGCTCTACTTGGAGGTTAACAAGTTAACCTGTTACTATCTTATAGATGCTAGCAAAAGACATAAGAGGCTCAGAGACAGAGTACTTCATTATTCATGGCAAAAGCACTAGTCAGAGCTTCATGTTGCGTTTGTGCTGGTTCCCATGCCCCCAACTCCTGTGAGGATGATGCAGAGCCCATATGGAAGCTTGAACACATAGGAGGCTGCCATGAAAAGAGAGTAATCTGAATCTGGGGGATTCCCCACTTTTATAGTGAGTCATAACAGTCCTGGTCTTTGTCTGGGTGGAGATGTTACTTCAGTAAATATTTGCTGAGCTGAATACCTACTGTGCTCAGGATTCTGTGTAAAATGTAATTTAAGTGTTCCTGGGAGCTTCAAATGTATTACCTAGGTGGAAACACATGAACAAGTCCAAAAAATACATCCTGGGACTTTTTTTAAAATAGCTTTTCAAAAAAAGAATGCCTTGCTGCAGGCATAGTTATGCTCTTTTCATATTGATTGTTTCAAGTCTGCCCTCTTTGTGGCTTAAGTAATTGGAGCTGAAGGGAAGGTGACAGGGAAGAAAGGAAAACAATACTGATCTTGTTGGCTATGAGAAAATTTGCACTGATACTGTGCCCTACAAAGATTTCTGGTATCTTCTCTACAATCCTTAGTTTGATGGTTACTGGCCAAGAAGGAAGAGCCAGTCAGGCCTAGAATAAATGCCACCCGTATAGCTGATTTGGGGAGAGGTTTGCAGGGCCAAGGAGTGAAGTGAGGCAGAGACAGGAGTAGATATTGCAAGAACTTATCCAAAAAGAAAGCTAAGGTTCATGGTTGGGGGGAAAAAAGGTATCTGCCATCACTTCCAAAAAATTGAGCATAGAGCCAAAAGTAAATGGTATATCATGAAATCAAAAGCCACTGGCATGCAAGAATGGTGCTGAAAAAGAGGTGAGGAACAGAAATAAGGTGGCAAGATCTAGGATTATAAACAGAGATGCGATTTTATTAGGTACGGGCTGGAAGATGAAATAGGGGTGATTCAGCAGAAGTTAATGAGGGAGGAACAGGGTTAATGGGTAAGATTATTTTCTACACAGCCCTCTGACGCTGTTTGTCCATCCTGTAGTCAGTCCTAAATCACTATGACCCCTAGATGAAGTTGACACACTCCTGCTTTGTGCACCCATTGTGGAGTTAAACACATTATTGACCCATCACAGCTTCCTGGATTGGAAGAAGAGCACTATCTTTCTTAGCAGATAATGAGCTCCTTGAGTTTAAGACCACATCTTATTCATCTCTGTATCTCCATTGTGCCTGAACTATACTCCGTGTTTCCTGAATGATCAAATTAAATGGGCTAGAATATAGACTATGACAATAAAGGTAAGTTCTTAGAAGATGGATGTTTCCATCCTTTAACGTTAATACGGTAGCAATTCTACATAAAATTATGTCACAAGTAAGCAATTGCTTTCCATCGTCCTTTTCTCTTTCATGGTGGTTGTTTCCCACAGAAGCCCAAGGAATTACATCCAGAGCCTCAGTTTCCCATTGCTTCTTGTTGTGGGGTTTCATTCTAAACTATCCTTTTTGTCTTCTCATACCATTAAAATCTGTCTGCTTTTGATGCCCTATTGGCGACAGAGTGCTGTATTTTTAGAAAGCTTCTCGAGTAGCCAAAAAATCCCTTCCCTTGTAGACCTTGCTTTGCTACAAAAGTGAGCAGGCAATAAACAAAATAGTAAAGTGAACTGTCAAATATATGGAATGTTCATGACAAGTGCAGGAAACAAAAGTAAAACAGGGAAAGTGAATGGGGAATATCAGGGTGGTAGCTGCTATTTTAGAGTTTGGTCAGGGAAGGACTCACTGAGAAGGTAACATTTGAGTATGAATTTGAAAGGCATAAGAAGCAAGGCATGAGGTGAAGACCATTCCATGCAGAGGGAAAAGAATATGCAAAGGTCATGAGGATGGAGCATACCTAGTGTTCAGGGAAAAGCAAGGAGGCCATTGTGGCTAGAGCTGAGTAAATGAAGCAAAGAGTAGGAAAAGATGAGGTCTGAGAGGTAACAGGGGCCAACTCATGTAAGGTTTTGTAGGTCAATGTAATGACTTGGGCATTACTCCAAGTGTTACAGGGAGCCATTGTGGGATTTGGAACTGAGGAATGACATGATATGACCTGACTTACTTTTAACAGGAAAACTGGCTGTTTTAGTGAGAATAGACCTTTTACTGAGAATAGACATTTGAAAAGGTGCCTGTAGCACTCCCTTAAATAAAGTCCTGTTCCTTGGGTACTTTAATTCAAGAACAGAAATAGCTAGAAGTGGAGTTTAAGACAGCTTAAGTAGCCCTCAAAATGGCATAAGCCAATTGCCTGTGACATATCACCTACTGATTCTATTCTCTGATTGAACTCTATTAACACACTAGGAAAAGATATGCAGTATCTTTACATATAAAGTAATAATACATTTTTGAGAGAAGTTAAAGAAGTTCTAAATAAATAAAAGATATATAATGCTTATAGAATAGAAGACTCAATATTGTGTAGATATAATTTCTCCCCAGATTGATATATGGATTCATTATAATTGCAATAAATATCCAACTTTTTCCTTTTCTGGTGAAACTCAGTAAGCTGATTGTCAAATATACATGGAGATTCAAAGGGCCAAAAATAGTCTGGAAAAAAAAATGGACAAGGTGAGAGGATTTCCACTTTGGGATATTAAGATTTATTAAAAAGCTAGTGATTAATACATGCTAAGTATGCTTTTGGGGTAAGACAGACCCAATGGAGCAGAATAGAGAGAATCCAGAAAGGGCCAAGTGTGTATGGAAACGTTTAATAAATGGTGCTGAGTCAGTTGGCTGTCCATATGGGGGGGGGGAAATGCAACTTGAATCTCACCTCAGTAAAATCATCTGCTGGTGGACTATAGATCAAAATGCAAAAGTCAAACAATGAACTTCAGAAAAATAATATAGGAGAATATCTTCATAAACTTAAGACGGAAAAATGTCTTAAATAGAATACAAAAGCACTATTCATAAAAGGAAAGATTGTTAAATTGTTCTATGTAAATGTTAAGAATATCTTCTGGGGGCGCCTGGGTGGCGCAGTCGGTTAAGCGTCCGACTTCAGCCAGGTCACGATCTCGCCGTCCGTGAGTTCGAGCCCCGCGTCAGGCTCTGGGCTGATGGCTCGGAGCCTGGAGCCTGTTTCCGATTCTGTGTCTCCCTCTCTCTCTGCCCCTCCCCCGTTCATGCTCTGTCTCTCTCTGTCCCAAAAATAAATAAAAAATGTTAAAAAAAAAAAAAAAAGAATATCTTCTGTTCATTAAAAAACATCACCAAGAGAGGAAAAAGCAAGCCGTAGAACAGAGAATATATTTACAATGCATATGTCATCAAAGGATTTTTATCCAGAATAAAGGACTACAAACAGATAGGAAAGGCACAGAGAATACAATTGTTTTTAATGAGCAAAAGGTATGAACAGCCACTTTATTAAAAAATATATCCAGATAGCCAATAAACAAGTGAACAAGTGTTCGACTTCATTGGTCATCAGGGAAATGCAAAGTAAAGCCACAGTGAGATAATACTGCATAGTCACTAGAATGTCTACAATTAAAAAAAAAAAAAAAAGACAAAACCAAGTGTTGGGAAGGATGGGGAACATCTGGAATTCTCATGCATTGTTGTGGGAGTATACAATGTAATAATCATTTCAAAAAACAGAATCTACTAAACAACATATTCATACCCTAAGTCACAGCAATTCTAGCAAAAATTGCATACATATATTCACTGAAATACATGTACTACAATTTTCTGGACAGAACTATTTCTGATAGGCCCAAACTAGAAACTCCTCAACTGCCCATCAATAGTTTAATGTCTAAACACATCATGGTATATTTAATGATTGCCCACTATCCAACCATAAGAATAAACAATCTGTAACTACATGCAACAATACAGATGACTCAGAGAAATAATGTCAAGCAAAAGAAACCAGGCACAAAGATTAGACTCTTCATGGTTCTACTTATATGAAGTACAAAACGATACAAATTTAATCTATGATATTAGAAGTCCAGATCATAGTTACCCTGGAGGTTGAGGGAGATGATGAGAAGGGAGCAAGAGGAAGAAGCCTTCTGGAACACTGGTAGTGCTCATTTCTTAACCTGATGCTGGTTACACAGGTGTGTCCGTTTTCAAAAATACACTGAATTTTATACTTATATACACTTTATGTTTATTTTTCTTCAATAAAAGCTTTAAAAATTATCTTTGAGTTTCCTAAAAAAATGAAATATCTGAAAGGAAGATACATGCCAGTTTATCAACAGAGACAGCACTATTTTTTGATAGTTTCTAGAAAAAATTCTCACTTTTATATCATGGACATTGTGGTGAGAATGGATAGGTTTACTGTAAATGCAAAGGTCAGTTGCTTAAGATTTTTTTATGGCACTGGGGCACCCGGGTGGGTCAGTTGATTAAGCATCTGACTTTGCCTCAGGTCATGATCTCATGGTTCATGAGTTCGAGCCCTGCATTGGGCTCTGTGCTGACAGCTCAGAGCCTGGAGCCAGCTTCAAATTCTGTGTCTCCCTGTCTCTCTCTATCCCTCCCCTACTCCTGCACGCTCTCTCTCTTTCTCTCAAAAATAAATAAACATTTAAAAAATTAAAAAAAAAGACTTTATGGCACTATTGCTAATAGTCAAAATATAAAATAAAAATTTCTTTTTATCAAGAAGACATCAGTAAATGGTGCCAAAAACACAAGCAGCAAAAGAAAAATACATTCAATGTCATCCAAATTAAAAATTATGTGCTTCAAAACACAATTAAGAAAACTAAAATAACGCACAGAATGGGAGAAAATATTTTCAAATCATAGTTCTTATACGGGACTTGTATCTACAATATATAAAGAACGCTTACAAGTCAATAATACAAAGACAAATAACCAGTTTTAAAATGAGCAAAGAATTTGAATAGTGTTTTCTCCAAAGAAGATCTATAAATGGTGAATAGGCACATAAAAAGATGTTTGACATCATTAGCTGTGAGAGAAATGCAAATCAAAACCACAATGAGATATCACTTAATGCCCCCCTAACATGGCTAGAATTTTAAAAGGCAGAGGAAAAACAACTGTTTGCAAGGAAGTGGAGAAATTGGAACCTCATATACTGCTGGTGGGAATGTAAAATGGTGCAACTGATACAGAAAATAATTTGGCAGTTCCTCCAAATGTTAAATGCAGAATTACAATATGAGCAAGGAATTAGATGCTTAAGTACACACTCAAGAAAATGAAAACATATGTTCACACAAAAACTTGTACATGGATGTTCACAGCAGCATTCATAATAGGCCAAAAGCAGAAACAATCCAAATGTCCCTCAACTGATGAATGGATTAATGAAACGCTATATCCATGTAATGAAATGTTATTCAACAATAAAAAAAAAAGGAAACCCTGATTCATACTACAACATGGACCAACCTTGAAACCATTATGTTAAGTGAAAGAAGACAATCACAAAAGACTATAAATTGTATAGTTCCAAATATGAAATGTCTATAATAGATAAATCTATAGAGGCAGAAAGTAGATGAGTGGTTGCTTAGGGCTGAGAAAAAGCAAATTAAAACTATGAGATTTACAATAAATGGCTTAAAATTTTAAATTTAAAATGTTAAGGATATGAAGATATAAAATTCTCATTGGTACAAATTTGTACAACCACTCTGGAAAATAATTTGACTTATCTTTTAAAATTAACAACACATATCTTATGAGCCAACAAATCCACTTCTAAATTATACCCAGGAGAACTGTAAGCACATTTGTACCAAGAGTTGTATAAAGAATATTCACAGTAATATTATTTGTAATCACCCCAAATGTCTTTCAGTAGTAGAAAGAATAAGTCTTGGGGTATTCTTGCAATGGAATACTATACAGCAATGAAAATGACAAGTTCCAGAAGAATCTCACAAACATCAAATTTAAAAGCCATCCACAAAGGAGCATGTGCTATGTGGATCATCTTCTATAAAATTCAAAACCAAGCATAACTAAAGTATAGTGTTGAAAGTCAAGATAGTGGTTTGCCTTTAGGGAAAAAGAATAATAATTGTGAGTGGAGATTTTGAGATGGTGTAATGTTTTCTTTCTTTCTTTTTAATTTAATTTTTTATTTTTTTAAATTTACATCCAAATTAGTTAGCATATAGTGAAACAATTATTTCAGGAGTAGATTCCTTAATTCCCCTTACCCATTTAGCCCATCCCCCCTCTCACAACCCCTCCAGTAACCCTCAATTTGTTTTCCATATTTATGAGTCTCTTCTGTTTTGTCCCCCTCCCTGTTTTTATATTATTTTTGTTTCCCTTCCCTTATGTTCATCTGTTTTGTCTCTTAAAGTCCTCATATGAGTGAAGTCATATGATTTTTGTCTTTCTCTGACTGACTAATTTCACTTACCATAATACCCTCCAGTTCCATCCATGTAGTTGCAAATGGCCAGATTTCATTCTTTTTGGTTGTCGAGTAATACTCCATTGTGTATATATATCTATATCGATATCGATATAGATATATATACACATGTTATGTATATATATATATGTATATCACATCTTCTTTATCCACTCATCCATCGATGGACATTTGGGCTCTTTCCATACTTTAGCTATTGTTGATAGTGCTGCTGTAAACATGGGGTGCATGTATCCCTTCAAAACAGCACACCTGTATCCTGTGGATAAATGCCTAGTAGTGCAATTGCTGGGTCGTAAGGTAGTTCTATTTTTAGTTTTTTGAGGAACCTCCATACTGTTTTCCAGAGTGGCTGCACCAGCTTGCATTGCCACCACAATGCAAAAGAGATCCTCTTTCTCTGCATCCTCTGCAACTTGTTGCCTGAGCTGTTAATGTTAGCCATTCTGACAGGTGTGAGGTGGTATCTCATTGTGGTTTTGATTTGTATTTCCCTGATGATGAGTGATGTTGAGCATTTTTTCATGTGTCGGTTGGCCATCTGGATGTCTTCTTTGGAAAAGTGTCTATTCATGTCTTTTGCCCATTTCTTCACTGGATTATTTGTTTTTTGGGTGTTGAGTTTGATAAGTTCTTTATAGATTTTGGATACTAGCCCTTTATTTGATATGTCATTTGCAAATATCTTCTCCCATTCTGTCGGTTGCCTTTTAGTTTTGCTGATTGTTTCCTTCGCTGTACAGAAGCTTTTTATTTTGATGAGGTCCCAGTAGTTCATTTTTGCTTTTGTTTTCCTTGCCTCTGGAGATGTGTTGAGTAAGAAATTGCTGCGGGCAAGATCAAAGAGGTTTTTGCCTGCTTTCTCCTCAAGGATTTTGATGGCTTCCTGTCTTACATTGAGGTCTTTCATCCATTTTGAGTTTATTTTTGTGTATGGTGTAAGAAAGTGGTCCAGGTTCATTCTTCTGCATGTCGCTGTCCAGTTTTCCCAGCACCACTTGCTGAAGAGACTGTCTTTATTCCATTGGATATTCTTTCCTGCTTTGTCAAAGATTAGTTGGCCATACATTTGTGGGTCCATTTCTGGGTTCTCTGTTATATTCCATTGATCTGAGTGTCTGTTCTTGTACCAGTACCATACTGTCTTGATGATTACAGCTTTGTAGTATAGCTTGAAGTCTGGAATTGTAATGCCTCCTGCTTTGGTTTTCTTTTTCAAGATTGCTTTGGCTATTCGGGGTCTTTTCTGGTTCCATACAAATTTTAGGATTATTTGTTCTAGCTCTGTGAAGAATGCTGGTGTTACTTTGATAGGGATTGCATTGAATATGTAGATTGCTTTGGGTAGTATTGACATTTTAACAATATTTGTTCTTCCTATCCAGGAGCATGGGATCTTTTTCCATTTCTTTGAGTCTTCTTCAGTTTCTTTCATAACCTTTCTATAGTTTTCAGTGTATAGATTTTTCACCTCTTTGGTTAGATTTATTCCTAGGTATTTTGTGGTTTTTGGTGCAACTGTAAATGGGATCGGTTCCTTGATTTCTCTTTCTGTCGCTTCATTGTTGGTGTATAGGAAAGCAATCAATATCTGTGCATTGATTTTATATCCTGCAACTTTTCTGAATTCATGAATCAGTTCTGGCAGCTTTTTGGTGGAATCTTTTGGGTTTTCCATATGGAGTATCATGTCATCTGCGAAGAGTGAGAATTTGACCTCCTCCTGGCCGATTTGGATGCCTTTTATTTCTTTGTGTTGTCTGATTGCAGAGGCTAAGACTTCCAATACTGTGTTGAATAACAGTGGCGGGAGTGCACATCCCTGTCTTGTTCCTGACCTTAGGGGGAAAGCTCTCAGTTTTTCCCCATTGAGGATGATATTAGTGTTGGGTCGTTCATATATGGCTTTTATGATGTCGAGGTATGCTCCTTCTGTCCCTACTTTCTTGAGGGTTTTTATGATGCTGTATTTTGTCAAATGCTTTCTCTGCGTCTATTGAGAGGATCATATGGTTCTTGTCCTTTCTTTTATTGATGTGATGAATCACGTTAATTGTTTTGCAGATATTCAGCCAGCCCTGCATCCCAGGTATAAATCCCACTTGGTTATGGTGAATAATTTTTTTAATGTATTGTTGGATCTAGTTGGCTAATATCTTGTTGAGGATTTTTGCATCCATGTTCATCAGGGAAATTGGTCTATAGTTCTCCTTTTTAGTGGGGTCTCTGTCTGGTTTTGGAATCAAGGTAATGCTGGCTTCATAGAAAGAATTTGGAAGTTTTACTTCCATTTCTATTTTTTGGAACAGTTTCAAGAGAATAGGTGTTAACTCTTCCTTAAATGTTTGCTAGAATTCCCCTGGAAAGCCATCTGGCCCTGGACTCTTGTATTTTGGCAAGTTTTTGATTACTAATTCGATTTCCTTACTGGTTATGGGTCTGTTCAGATTTTTTATTTCTTCCTGTTTCAGTTTTGGTAGGGTATATATGTTT
This sequence comes from Neofelis nebulosa, assembly GCF_028018385.1. NCBI lineage: Eukaryota > Metazoa > Chordata > Mammalia > Carnivora > Felidae > Neofelis > Neofelis nebulosa. The sequence continues at coordinate 93,273,443 of NC_080786.1, forward strand.
CTAGGAATTTGTCCATTTCTTCCAGATTGCCCATTTTATTGGCATATAATTGCTGGTAATATTCTCTTATTATTGTTTTTATTTCTGTTGTGTTGGTTGTGATCTCTCCTCTTTCATTCTTGATTTTACTTATTTGGGTCCTTTTCCTTTTCTTCTTGATCAGACTGGCTAGTGGTTTATGAATTTTGTTAATTCTTTCAAAGAACCAGCTTCTGGTTTCAATGATCTGTTCTACTGTTGTTTTTTTTGTTTGTTTGTTTCAATAGCATTAATTTCTGCTCTTATCTTTATTATTTCCTGTCTTCTGCCGGTTTGGGGTTTTATTTGCTGTTCTTTTTCCAGCTCCTTAAGGTGTAAGGTTAGGTTGTGTATCTGAGATCTTTCTTCCTTCTTTAGGAAGGCCTGGATTGCTATATACTTTCCTCTTATGACTGCCTTTGCTGCGTCCCAGAGGTTTTGGGTTGTGGTGCTATCATCTTTACTGACTTCCATATACTTTTTAATTTCCTCTTTAACTGCTTCGTAGCCCATTCATTCCTTAGTAGGGTGTTCTTCCGTCTCCAAGTATTTGTTACCTTTCCAAATTTTTTCTTATGGTTGATTTCAAGTTTCATAATGTTGTGGTCTGAAAATATGCACGGTATGATCTCAATCTTTATGTAATTACTTAGGGCTGATTTCTGTCCCAATATATGGTCTATTCTGGAGAACGTTCCATGTGCACTGGAGAAGAATGTATGTTCTGCTGCTTTAGGATGAAATGTTCTGAATGGTCCAGTGTGTCATTCAAAGCCATTGTTTCCTTGTTGATTTTTTGATTAGATGATCTGTCCATTGTTGTGAGTGGGGTGTTGAAGTCTCCTACTATTATGGTATTACTTTCGATGAGTTTCTTTATGTTTGTGATTAATTGATTTATATATTTGGGTGCTTTCACATTTGGTGCATACATGTTTACAATTGTTAGGTCTTCTTGGTCTATAGACTCCTTGATTATGATATAATGCCCTTTTGCATCCCTTGATGTAATGTTTTCTTTCTTAATGCTGGTGATAGTTACATAGATATATCCTTTGTGATAATTGAGCTAAATATTTATAATTTGTACACTTAAAAATACCTTTCCTAGCCCAAGATTATTAAACAAAAACAAAAATGTTCAACCTGTCAGGGATCTACAATTATAAGAATCATGAATAGTTAGTGGTCATATATTCAGAGGATTGTTGAACATGAGGATGGTGTCAGCTCCCAAATATCTTCTTTGCATAATATAAAATGTCCACCTGTGTTCAACTGCTTCACCATAATAGCCTTTCTTACTTTGCCCAAATTACTGCACCAAGACTTATTAAGTTTTCTGGTTTCTTTTGCTTTCATAAATGTAGCTGAGCATCAAAATTTCACATAATTTGGGTGCTAACAAGATTAGAAAGTATCATGATATTAATCAGTTTTTTATCCTATTCTATGCCTTATTCCATCTCCATCCCACTAAAAAGCTTGCTTTTGGGGAAGGGGGGGTGTCAGATGGTAAACGTTTTTCAGGCATTTTGAATTCTACCATTTCAGTGGTGAAAGATGCTATTCTTTCGTGTGTGTGTGTGTGTGTGTGTGTGTGTGTGTGTTGGGAGGAGGTGAGGCTCAGGATGCTAATCTATGCACACTGACCTTTGTTTCTATCTGACTGAGCAGATGTAGGAATTAATCATTGTCACTCCTGGATGCTGTGGCTGCAGCTGTCCCCCACTGCCTTTCTGCCCTGTTAGATTTATTAGTGTATTTTGTTTGCTAGAAAACATGCCTCAGCACAGAAGAACTGGCAAATTAGAGAAGCTTATCTGTGAATATAATTTTATAGAAACATGTTGTTTTTTTCCTACACATCTGTACCTAGACTGTACATGAACAGAGTCAAGAAAATAACAGAGAAGAGGAAGGCTGGCAAGCTGGACCGAGATGCAGCTTCAAGATTTGTGAAAAATGTCCTTTGGTGTTTATTTATTTTTGACAGACAGAGCAAGAGAGAGAGTGTGAGAAAGCGAGTGCAGGCAAGAGGGGGAGGGGCAGAGAGAGGTGGGGACAGAGGATCCGAAGCAGGCTCTGTGTTGACAGTAAAGAGCCTGATGCAGGGCTCAGTCTCACAAATCATGAGATCATGACCTGAGACAAAGTTGGACGCTTAACCAACTGAGCCACCCAGGTGCCCCGACAAATGCCCTTTGGGAACCAAAACCTAAAAATGCATCCAAAGTTGTCAATAAAGGAAGAAGTAAAACTTAACCTTTGGTTTTAATGGACACATATTGGAAAAGTGTATCATTTTTATTGTTTTCCACAAAATAGATGATTATGTGGCAATGCAAGGTTTAAATGCATTCGTTATTGAATTCATATATAAAATTTACATTTTAAACTTGTAATGCTAAATATTTTGCCCCAGAAAGATTGTTATCTTCATTGATTTTCCTCTGAACTCTTTTTTTTTTAATTTTTTTTTAACGTTTATTTATTTTTGAGACAGAGAGAGACAAAGCATGAACAGGGGAGGGGCAGAGAGAGAGGGAGACACAGAATCTGAAATGGGCACCAGGCTCTGAGCTGTCAGCACAGAGCCCGACGCGGGGCTCGAGCTCACAGACCATGAGATCATGACCTAAGCCAAAGTCGGACGCTTAACCGACTGAGCCACCCAGGTGCCCTTCCTCTGAACTCTTTAAAAGAAGAAAAATAGAAAAGAAAAACAGACTGGTAATATTGTTTATGTAACTCCTTGAGAAATTATTTCCCATCTTGAGAAATTTCATATTAGATCAATGTCCTACAATTGCAAAGAACTGTCTTCTAAACTCTAAACTCTTCTTTTTGCAACCAGCCCCCCTTAACTCCCAACTATCAGTTTAGTGCCACTCCCAGAATCTGGGCATACTTTGGCCCTAGGCACATGAAAATAAGTGTTCTAAATTAGTACTAAATTCATTTTATAGCAGGCCCCACTACAACCTTCAGAACATAATTAACACTCTCTAGACCCCAAGAATCCCTGCTACATAGATATCCGTGCAGCCTCACCAAATCTAACCCCTAAAGATACTGACACCAGCAGGGATGGATATCAAAGTAGCCATGCCCTTTTGGATATTGGGAGTTACCTCTAAATTTAGTATAAATTTCTAGGGCCTGGTCTATCTGTTTCTATTCTCCCTCTTCTCTTTATCAGGTCAGCATGCTCTGGCGCAGAGGGGTGGGGGGTGGGGGGGTGAGCAGCCAGTGACTATTCAGAGTCTATTCCTTTCTGGTGGCCCACTGCCTGCCAGAATCCTAGACCTCACTCTTAGACATGTACATTAGCCTGCATCTCTCTGATACCAATCCCTCATTCACTGGGATTTCTGCTTATTTTGTGCACTCCCTGACCTTGCTTGATTCTCTCTCTCAATTTATTTCTTTATTGACTCTTCCTCAGAACAGTCTGGTTTTAGACATCCTTGTATGTTCAATCCCTAAATTACCACTACGGCCTTTACTTTGATGCTCTCAGCATCTGGCTTATGTGTCTTAATCTTATGGCCTGGACTCCTGAATTCAAACGCCTCTGGCATAACTTCTTCAACCACAATTTGAGTCCCAATTCTGACAGTGTTTCTGTCTCTGATAGTAATACCAAGCACCTTATTAAGAGAAGATAGATATTTAAAAAAAGGGGAGGGTGCCTGTGTGGCTCAGTAGTTTAAGTCTTAAGTTTAAGACCTCTTGACTTCAGCTCGGGTCATTATCTCACAGCTCATGAGATTGAGCCCCGTGTCAGGCTCTGTGCTGACAGCACGGAGCTTGCTTGGGATTCTTTCTCTGTGCCCCTCCCCAACTCATGTGCATGCACACACGGTAATTCTCTCTCTCTCTCTCTCTCTCTCTCACTCTCACTCTCTGTCTCTCTCAGAATAAATAAACCTAAAAAGAAAAGAAGATAGGTTAATCCTCTAGATGTCAATCTTAGTGATTGGGTCCACCTCTCAGGTAAAGAGAAACAAGCAAACCAAATGTCCATCAACAGATAAATAGATAAACACAACGTACTATATACATATAATGGAATATTATTCAGGCTTAAAATGGAAGGAAGTTCTGACACATGCTACATCATGGATGAAACTTGAGGACTTTATATTAAGTGAAATAAGCCAATCACAAAAGATAAATACTGTATGAATTCACTTATATGTGGTATCTAGCATAATCAGACTCAAAGAAATGGAAAATAGAATGGTGGTTGCCAGGTACTGGGGAGAGGGAGAAATGGGGAATTATTGTTTAATGGGTACAGAGTTTCAGGTAATGTTCAGTTAATTGTTTTTTAATGGGTATAGAGTTTCTGTTTTGCAAAATGAAAAAGTTCTGGAGATTGGTTGCACAACAATGTGAATATGCTTAATACTAATGAACTGTACACTTAAAAATGGTTAGGATCATAATTTTTATGGTTATTTTATTGTATGTAATTTTACTGTATTTTGCCACAATTAATATTTTTTTTAATTTTAAAGACAAAGAAAGAAAAACTCCTATTAGTAATAACTCATTTTGATCATATAATCTATTACAGGACCATTTCCTATTTTTTATTGCCCATACCATCTCTTAGGAGATAATGATCGTTCTTAAATCACTGCCTGTTTTGTGACCTTGTTACTTTATTTTTCATGTCCCAATTTGCATATCTGAATCTTTGATATCTTCTCTTTCAAGTATTCCAGAATTTCATTTTGCCTTACTCAAGATCTCTTAATGATTTTGTAGGTTTTTTCACATCCCCATTGGCCTTCCCCTTTCCAGGCTGCAGAATGATCTATCCTCATTCAGTAAAGACCCTGCCATTCCAGTTTTCCTCCTCTAGAATTTATTTATATTCCTTATATGACCAAAGCCAGATGTTTTATTCTGGTACATTATGAGACTTTACTCTTGACTTTAGATTCTCAGAAGAAAAGGGAGGAGGTGACCTAGTTTCGTGTGAGACTTACAACAAACAGTAGGACAATAGAAATGTTATTGGCAAAGGGAGTCTTACTCAAATCTCTATGGGTAAGCATTTCTTAGATATACAAGATAATAATGGGAATATACTTGTTCTCTTTTTCTTTTGCTATATAATTCACATACCATGAAACTCACATTTTTAAGTATATAATTCAGTAGTTTTTATTTCATTCACAAGATTGGGTAATCATCACCACTGTCCAATTCCAGATCATTCATTACCCCAAAAAAGAAACCTCATACTCATTAGCAGTCTCTCCCCATTCCTTCCTCCTTGCAAGCCTCTAGCAACTCCTGGTCTCTTTTCTGCCTATATAGATTTGCCTAATCTGGGCCATACATATAACTGGAATTATATAACATGAGGCCCTATTTTCTGCCTCTATAGATTTGCCTAATCTGGACCATACATATAATTGGAATTACACAACATGTGGCCCATGGTGTGTGGCCTCTTTCACTTAGCATTATCTTAGCATAATGATTACAAAGTGCATCCATGTTGTAGTAGGAGATAATACTTTATTCATTTTTATGGCTGTATAATGTTCCATTAAATGGGTATTCCATATTTTGTTTTTTCATTCATCAGTTGGCAGGTATTTGATTGTTTCCACTTTTTTAGCCATTATGAATAATATGCTACTATGAAAATTCATGTACAATTTTTGTGTGGACATGTGTTGTCCTTTATCTTGGGTATGTACACCTGGAGGTGGAATTGTTAGGTTATAATGTATTTATATAAGTGCTGAACTGTTTTACAAAGTGGCTCTATCTTTTTACAATCTCACCTGCAGTGTATGAGGGTTTCAATTTCTCCACATCATTGTCAATACTTATTATTGTCTGTCTTTTTTATTGTTACCATCCTAATGGATGTAATATAGTTTTGTGGTTTTGATTTTACTCAATTCATTGTGGTTTCAGTTTGCATTTCCCTGATAGCTAATAATGTTGGACATTTTTTCATGTATGTTTTGGTCATTTGTATATTTTCTTTGGAAAAAATACTTATTCAAATCCTTTGACATTTTTTTAAGTGTATTTATTCTGAGAGACAGAGAAAGCATGATTGGGGGAGGGGCAGAGAGAGAGGGAGAGAGAGAATACCAAGCGGGCTCTGCACTGCCAGTGCTGATCCTGATGCAGGGCTCAAACTCACGAACCATGAAATCATGACCTGAGCCGAAGTGGATGCTTAACCAACTGAGCCACCCAGCACCCCTAAATCCTTTTACAATTTTTAAACTTATTATTTTAATTAGGAATATACTTAAACCAGCGATTTCTCAAAGTTGGTTCACATTAGAATCTCTCAGGAGCTTTTAAAAATACCCATGCTTCACCCTAGACCAGCTAAATCAAAATATCTAGGGGTAGAACACCAGCAGCATTTTAAAAAAAATTCTGCAGTGAATTCTAATGTTTGAGAATCAGTGTAATAGACTAGATGACCAAGCTGATGATACCAATATAGAAATGCTGAACACTTAGAAACTTAGAAATTAGGCCAAGTATTAGAAATTGAACTAGGGGCTCCTGGGTGTCTCACTTGGCTAAGCATCCAACTCTTGATTTGGTTCAGGTCATGATCTCATGATTCATGAGATCGAACCTGCATGGGGCTCCGTGCTGATGGCTCACAGCCTGCTTGGTATTCTCTCTCTCCCTCTCTTTCTTCCCCTCCCCCCATACACATGTGCACACATGTGCTCTCCCTCTCTCTCTCTCTTTCTCTCTAAATAAATAAACAAACAAACTTAAAACAGAAATTTAACTAAATATGAATTATAAAAAGCCTAATCAGGTCAAAAGTTAGAGGTGAGCTTTTTAATGACTTTTTTTAAATCGGATTTTTCCTATCACAGGAAGTTTTAAGCCAGCAACATTTAGAGAAAATGTCCTGGGTTGGTTCTTGCTTAGTGACTAGGAGTAGATCTTAGGAGGTAACCACTCGTGAGCCAATAAATGTGACTAATCATGACACAATTAAATCCATAATCCCAGAAAATGCATCTCAACTATTCAATGTTCAAAAAGAAACTATGACAAAATGTGAGTATTAACTAGCAGAAAATTGAAATTTAGGCTTTTGAAAGTCAGAAGGATATTGGAGACTATTTTAAGAGACTTTATTGGAAGTATAGGGAAAGAGTAACTGAGAATAAAAAAGAAAAATCCAAGCACTTAAAAATGTGACAGTCACAGTGGAGGGAAAATGACATCTTTCAAAGAATGTAAAAAGCTCCCCAGAGGAAAGCAGGGAGCCCACAGAGTTTGTCGGGTTAGGTATGAAATAGGAAAAAAGACTTTGAGAAGCACCTTTGAAGAGAGTCCAAAATACATAAAGGGATTGTCTAAATCCATTAAAAGGGAGAAGCTAGAATAACAGTGGAATCTCTTGCTGCTAATAGTAGGGCACAGGGAGTGGTCAGAAGCCAAAAGACAATGAGACTAAACTAATCATGTGCCTCTAAATTTATTGAGGAAGAAACCAGAGTGATTACAACACCGGAATTCATCCCCTGTGAATTCATTAGAAGTTGATCAAATAGTTTTCTGTGTTTTGCATATTTCAAGTCAGGTAGACAAATGAATACTAATTGCTGGAAACTGTTGGTGTTACTCTTGAGACTTTAGAAGTCCTCCAGAACAGATTATTGGTATTGGCCATATCTCACCATCCTCTTACCACCAACCATCTTAAAAATTGGTCTTGGGGCACCTGGGTGGCTCAGTCAATTAGGCGTTTGACTTCAGCTCAGGTCATGATCTCACGGTTCACGAGTTCAGGCCCAGAGTCAGGCTCTGTGCTGACAGCTCAGAGCCTGGAGCCTGCTTCAGATTCCGTGTCTCCCTCTCTCTCTGCCCCTTACCTGCTCACACTCTGTCTCTCTATCTCTCAAAAATAAATAAACATTAAAAAAAAAAAGTGGTCTTCACTAGCCACCTCCACTTTCTCATCTCCAATTCATTCTTCAAGCCATGCCCTGATTCCACTGAAATGACCCTTACTCAGGTCATTAAATTAATTGATCTCTTTTTAGACTTCATCCTACTTAGCCTCAATCCATATAACACTTAACCATCTCTTCTGTTGCTCCTTTCTGAAATCTTCTCTTTTATTAGCTTTACCATACATAAATGTTTCTGCTTCCTATCAGCTGCTTCCATTGGCTCCTGCACTCCACCTACCCATTTAATGTTGATATCACCCTGAGTTCCAGTCTTCATTCACTTTTTATGCTATACCCCTGACCTAGTCTTAATCCCTCTTACAACATATCCCCAAGCCCCGCCTCTTTCAAATCCCTTTTTCTGACTTCACAGTTGATACTGTGAGATTGACATTCTTTAGTCAATTCAGATTCCATGACCAAAAACCAGACTCAAACCTTACCATTAATATTGTTCTACCTCTGTGTAGTTTCTATCTCAGTTAATAGCACTACCCTCCATCCATTCCTCATTCCACTTTCCTTTGTCTCCCTACACATCCAGTTAGTCACCAAATCTCAGATATTTAACTTCTCAAATGTCTCTTAATCTGTCCTCTGTTGCCCATCTCCATTGCCCAAGTGTAGCCCTGATCTACTTTTCATCTGGGTTACTGCAGTAGCCCCCTAGTTAGTCTAGCCCATTTCCAATGTAGCTACTATTCTCTTTCCAGCACTTTTTTTTTTTTTTTTTTTTTTTTTTTTTTTTTTTTTTTTTTTTTTTTTTTTTACAAACGCAGACCTGGTTTTCAAACATAGACTTCTACTGCTTATACAACTCCTTAGGTAACCATTTAAGATCTTTTGTAGTTTGGCTCTAATCTACAATTTCTGCTTATCCCTTTTTTTTTAAATATGAAATTTATTGTCAAATTGGTTTCCATACAACACCCAGTGCTCATCCCAAAAGGTGCCCTCCTCAATACCCATCACCCCTCCTCTCCTCCCTCCCACCCCCCATCAACCCTCAGTTTGTTCTCAGTTTTTAAGAGTTTCTTATGTTTTGGCTCCCTCCCTCTCTAACCTTTTTTTTCCCCTTGGTTATTCCTTTTAAAGTAACTTGTGCTTTCATTATATAAGGTAATAGCTGTTTCTCAAGCATACCACATACTTTTATCACCATATCTTTGTTCATGTTCTTCCTTGTTTCATGACTCTTCTCATTTTGCACCTCACAAACTCCTATTCATACTTTAAGACAAATTCTTCTCCATCAAAATGTGGGCCCTGGGCCAGCAGCATCAGTATCATCTGGGAACTTGTTAGAAATAGAAATTCTTGGGGTCCTACCCTAGACCTTACTGAATCTGAAACTCTAGGGGATCATGACCATATCTGTATTTTAACAAGCTCTTCAGGTGATTCTTACCAATGCTAAAATCTCAGAACCACCTTTCTAAGGAACAGTTCCCTTAGCAATGCCCATAGCACTTTACATATACCTATATAACTTACCACATGGTTTCATAATTATACTTACCTATACACTTATCCATCTCCTCTACTATAAATTGGGTCCTCAAGTCAAATACAATATTTCCTATCACCTGCCAAGGGGCCTGGCACATAGGAGGTGCTTGATAAGAATTCGGAGCCTAAAACATACTCCATCCCCTCCAGGATTTGGTCCAGTTAGAGTGCATACAAATACACAGGACTGAATAATCAAATGATGTTTTTACTCTTAAAGGCTTACATGTGTCACACAAGCCAAAAGCAGATATACTGACAATACCAAGTGTCAGCAAGGATGCAGAGAAACTGGATGTATCATACATTGCTGATGGGTATGTAAAATGGTGGTTACTTTGGAAAAAAGTTTGGCAGATTTGTATAAAATCAAACATATGCTCACTGTGCAATTCAGGAATAGTACTCCTGGGTATTTTATCCTACAGAAATGAAAACATGAAAACAAATGTTTACAGCAGCTTTATTTGTAATAATAAGAAAATAGAAACAACCCAAACATCCTTCAACAGGTGAATGGATAAACAAACTGTGGTGCATCCATATAATGGAAAACTACCCAACAATAAAAAGGAACAAGCTATTATTACTTTGCAACAACTTGGCTGAATCTCAAGGGCATTATGCTGAATAAAAGAAGCCAAGCTCAAGAGGTTACACACTGTGTGATTCTATTTATATTGTATTCTCAAGAGACAAATTTATAGTGATAAATAACAGATGAGAGGTTGCCAGAGGTTATAGTTGGGTGAAGGGTGTGACTATAAAGGGATAATTTGATACCAGTTTTGTTTTGTTTGCACGTTGAAACAGTTTAGCATCCTAATTATGGTGGTAGTTGCATTCATCTCTATGTATTATAAATTTAATAGAACTATACACATGTGCACACACACACAGAGCACATGTAAAAACTGGTGAAACTCAAATAGAGTCTATAGTTAATAGCATTGCACCACTGTCAATTTCCTGGTTTTGGTAATGTAATCTAGTTATGTAAGAGGTTGTCTTTGGAGAACGCTGGGTGAAGGTTGAAACTGTTTTGCAACTTCTTATGAGTCTCAGATAATGTCAAAATAAAAAGGTTTTTTGCGGAAAGGATTTGGGGTGAAAGCCAAATTAGAAAGCGCTACTTGACATGATGCTAAAATGGGGACCAGGGAGTGGTGCAGAGAGAGCTCTTGTAGAGCTCTACCTCTGGTAGAGATGAGGAAGGAGAAGGGAGGAGTGGAGATTCCTACCTTGGAGACCTTTTGGTAGAACTTGGTCCAGGCCTGTTAGCCTCTCTCTAGTCTGAGTGCTCACCCCTGTTACCTGGGAGGTTGGAGGGGGGCGGGTACTGGGGTGGAGAGGGAGGTGAAAACTTTGTCCTCAGCAGTTTCCCACATGGGGAGAGAGGTAGGAAAAACCTTTCTTCAATAGACCTTGGTGAGAAAGCAGAGAGAGGGGGATAAGGGTTACTCTTTAACAATGTTCACAAGAGGTGAAGTGTGTCAGCAGTAAAAGATTAAATGGCATAAGAACCCAGGCTCTGGAATCAAACTCCACTTCAGATCTCTGCCCCATCACTCACTAGGCATGTGACTAGATCGCTTTATTGAACTTTGCTGAATCTCATTTCCCTATTTAAAAATAGGAGTAATGATAGTATATATCTCAGAATTCTGTGATTGCGTTCAATGGTGTGTGTAGAGCCCTTAGCAACTGCCTAGCAAATATTAAGTATATAGTCAATGTTGGCCACTCTTATAAATTATTCCATATAATTGTCAATATTCTAAGGAATAGAAAACACATGCATTCAGATGATTCTGACTACAATGTAATTTTTGATAAGCAGATGTATTTCAGGATCCTTCAGTACTTCAAACTCATCTTAAAATCAGCATTTAGTCCCTATATGTGTAAATTCAGACAATTTAACTTAAAATTCATGGTTGTTACTTTCTATTACAGGCCTCTTATGTGCTTTTTGTTCTAGATATGTTATCTCTGACCTTTATAGAACTCATGAGGATAAATATTATTTTCCCCATTTTCAGATAAAGAAACCACCTGAGCATGGTTAAGCAAATCACCCACCATACATAGCTAGTTGGTCTAGTCTGTCTACTTGGAAAAGCCCATGCTTTTCCTACTGCATCATGTTAGCCTCAGTGTTAATCCACGAAAGCTGCTTAAACACACACAGATTATCTAATAGTTGTTCCTTTCATGACAGATTACAGGATAGAATACACAACTCTTGTCACAGCCTAGGGCAGACACTTCCAGGCCATTCTGGGGCTAAGACTTGAAGACTTTTGGCAGTGTTGGAAACCAAAAGCCCAAAGCCAGTTGTGGCAAGAATGCAGTCTGGGATTCCAGCCAGTAGGTAAAGCCAGGAGCCATGAAGGGAGCCCTGCCAACGTCCAAGGTCCAGGCCAGCACTCAGAATTGAAAAGGGTAGGCAGAGCCCAGCAGAAGGCACTGCAGAGAACTCAGGATTTCCTCTTTGTCCTCTTGATGATAAATGCTAGCAAATGGCACCTTTGAGGAGGCTCAGTTGAGGAGGCAGGTGAAAATGCTTGGCCCCCAGTGCTGCTGCTGGACATTAGAAACCAGGATCAAAAAGGCCCCTAGCAGAAGTTGATTATCAGTAGGATGGACACAGGGTCCCAGGTGGCCAGGGTAATCCAGGGGGGAAGTGAAGGAACATAGGAGGGAACCAGGAATCAGGACATCTGCATTAGCTGTCCCATTGTGGTCCCCATCTGGCTGTAAAACTGCATGCAGGTCCTGTCATTGTAAAATGAGAAAGTCAGGGGCAATCACTGGTTTAAGTGGTGTTTCTCATGACCCTTAGACGCCAATCCTGTCCTAGGCAATTTGTGGGGGCAGAGTGGTGGGGAGCAAGTAGATCACACCTTGCTAGCAGTCTCCCTTTTATCTCTTTTAAGTACAGGACTTCTAAGAGCCTTTTAAGTCTAATGATTTATCCAGAATAACAAACAGTAAGTTTCCACTAGGTTCAGGGCCCTGTAGAAGGTACTGATAGGTAAAGCTAGGTAAAACCCAGTCCCAGCATCATGAATTCTTCCCAGATTCTGGCCCAGTGGGGAATGATTCCAGCAGCGGAGTTGGTCAGGATTCCTCTCAGACTCACTCAGGCCCAAAGTTCTCCTGCCACAATCCTGAGGACCAGAAAGGAGGGGAAGAGGGAAAGGAAACCTTCCCAGCATGGCAGGCAAATGTTTTATGCCTCAAAGACATCAATGTACATGTTACCTGGTAGATGATAGATAGTGTTCTGGTTTATAGTCTCTCTCCCATGATTGGGTGTTTCATGGGGCCAATTGTGCTTGTGCTTTATGCTCTACTTAAAATCAGGGCATCTGCTGTGCCCTTTGGGAAGTGCTGCAAGTCTCCTGCTAGGGATTGGCCCAGGCAAGGCCTTCTCCCAAAGCTGAGGGGAGAAAGGAAGCTGAAATCACTGCTTTATAAATTACAACACATGCCTACACTGTAGGGTGCATCTGAGGTTATATGAGTGAAGAGGATTTTTGTATTTCTAGTGGTGTTTTTTCCCCCTGGCATTTAAAAAATGCATTTAAAGGGCACCTGGGTGGCTCAGTCAGTTAAGAATCAGACTCTCAATTTCGGCTCAGGTCACGATTCCTGGTTCATGAATTCGAACCCTGCATGGGGCCCAACATGGAGCCCTGTGCTGACAGTGCAGAGCCTGCTTGAGATTCTCTCTCACTCCCCATGCCGTCTCTCCCTCTCTCTTTCTTTTTTTTTTCTTTAAATTTTTTTTTTTAACGTTTATTTATTTTTGAGACAGAGAGAGACAGAGCATGAACAGGGGAGGGGCAGAGAGAGAGGGAGACACAGAATCTGAAACGGGCTCCAGGCTCTGAGCTGTCAGCACAGAGCCCGACGCGGGGCTCGAACTCACGGACCGTGAGATCATGACCTGAGCCGAAGTCGGACGCCCAACCGACTGAGCCACCCAGGCACTCCATCTCCCTCTCTCTTTCTTAAAAATAAATAAGTGAACATTAAAAAATAAAATAAAATAAAAACACATTTAAAATATATTACAACTGCATGAGTCATGGCAAAAATATATTTAGAAACAAATTTTTTAAAAAAATTGATGTGCAATGTGGCCATATTACTCCTCATTAAAGCCATTCAAGCTCTTTCCTTTTTTTTTTTTTAATGGTGATTTATGTTTTGGAGAGAGAGAAAGTGAGCGTGAGTGAGGGAAGGGCAGAGAGAGGCAGGGACAGAGGATCCCAAGTGGGCTCTACACCGACAGCAGAGAGCCCAATATGGAGCTTGAACTCACAAACCGTGATATCATAACCTGAGCCAAAGTCAGATGCTCAACTGACTGAGCCACCCGAGTGCCCCTACAAGCTCCTTTCTAGTAAGGGTACCCTTGAGGGCTCTTTTCCCCCCCTTATCACCAGCTTATCTTGAATTTATCCATATGCTTTTTCACTACTATCCTAAATGTGTGCTGGTAAAATGAAATAATGGGCATTTGGTCTTATATCTAAATTTCTGCATTTTAGCTTTAAAAATATTTGCAAGGATGTATTTTTTAAAATTGATCCTTAGGCCTATTTATATAGACTATATATTTATATATTTATATAGAGCTATATATTCTGAAATTTGTTCACTAGAAATCTATATGCATATTCACATATAAATATCTATAATGAACATACATTCATATACATAGATTTTGTTAAATGACCCAGTGGCTACTGAGAAAACAACTGCTAATATTAAAATTTTATTCTATTTTAAAAGAGAAAAGGCAGAACAAAAAGAAATTGTCATTGTAGTGAAAATATGGAAACCAGGGAGGTGGTGTCCAAGTGAGCTGAGGACAGAAATTATATCATATTTGCCTTCCTATGTTCAGTTCTTCTTAATACTTTAACAAATAGATATTTAGAAATTGTTGAATTAATGTTTGACACAGGAAGATCACTAAAAAAGGTAATAACTCACAAAACATCCAAACACTGAGGTAATCTGCTAAAGGGTAACTTGGGGGCAGGATCATTAGCAAGTTTTCTTTTGCATTTAATAGTTAAATATTTCGATGATTGATTGATTGATTGACTGGGGGACTGATTGATTGGGATGTAAATTCTAAAGCCTCTCTGATAACCAGGTCAGCCTGTTGTTCCTGCTTAAGGTAGAGAGGCAGAAATACAAAGTGTGACTGGCTTATTAATAAGCCAGTAGTAGGGAAAAGAAACTTGTCTCTGCAATAAGCTGAGAAGGGAAGAGCGGGAAGGGAATGTAGATTTCAGCAAGTGCAACCACCACTAATCATGCAGCTGTCCTGCAGGCAGAATGTCTTTGTTCTTCCAGTTCATCTCCAGCTTCAGCAGCTGTAGGCCTGAGCTGACAAAATAGGAGATAGGAGTTCACTCTCCCCATGTAAAACAAAATGATGCAGACACTACAACTAGAGGAAAGCAGGCAAATTTAGAGAAGCAAGGCCCATCCTGAACAAGAAGCAGGGCTTGCTACAAAACATAATTTAGTGGCTGCAAGCATATAAAGAGAAGGCATGCATCCTAGCCTAGCTGCAAGCAGCAAATCAGTCCAAGATCAGCAGATTTTCTGAAGCCAGGAAATGGGATGCATGTTGTTAACCTCTGAGCAGATGTCAGCTGAGACTGTAATCTGTGTGGTCGTGAAGATGAGGTCTCATTCGTCAACTGCTTGACAAGGGCTGTCATCATATCACTGGGCCTACATAGCCCTCGACACATGATGTAAGAGACATATTGGACAAAAGCATTCCCTGGGGGAATTCTCCAGGAAGAACTCAGCCAATGGAAAGAAATCTTTCAAGTGGCCTGATTTCATTGGAGACAAGTAAACACATGTGTGTGTGCATATATGAATATATACATCCCCAAGACGCTGCACTTTCCTAGAAACAAAGAGAATGGGAGCACAAAAAGCTTCACAAGCATCCTGTTAGGATTCTTTCTCTCATTTATTTTTAGACTTCCTCAGCACCATGCTGAGTGGGGAAGCAAAGGAGTAGATCACCCAAATGACAAGGCTTTTCAGTGATGGTTTGTGATATGTAGATTTGTCAAAAATCAGTGTCTGTGGATGTCCACAGCAACCAAAATATCTTGACCCTTTTGTGTTTAGTAATGCCGTGAAGTTCTTAGCCATTCCAGGAGGGGCTTTCTAAAACTCCTACCATAACCCAGAATGTACCCTCTTGTCTTAACACACAGACATTGAACCAAATCTTGACTCTCCCTCTGTCAGAGATCTCTGCTGCTTTAGAGCCATTTGGCATACTTTTGGGAGGATGAGAACCTCATCCTTCTGCCTAACAGAGGAGAGCGTTGCCAAGGAAAAATGAGATTAGGGAAGAGAACAAAGAAAGGAAGAAGTGATGGGCCTTTCATATCTATTAATGAATTCATTCATTAATTCAACAAAAGGTTATGGATTACTTGCCATTTTGCAAAGACTATGCTAGGAGCTGAGATACAGATGAGTAAGAAACAGCCCAGCTTTTGAGGGGTAGAAACTGTCTAGTGAGACGAACATAAAAAGCTAGTAATATAACATGACAATTGTACTGATGCACATATACCCTGGGGTATTATAAAGCTATAGAGGAGGGCACCAAACCTAGACTGAGAAATCATCCAGACAGATATGTGCTCTTATTTCTTTGAAACTAATGAGGTGGGTCACTCACAAAGAAAACGTTAAAGAGTACCTCATAGAACAAATAAAAACGTTAGCTGGTAGTACAGTAAGCCCTGCTGATTGGTGTTGGAGGCTATTGGTTTTGGTGGCAACAGTCTACAAGGTTACATAATTTTCTCCCCCAACACCCAGCTGCTTGGATATAAAGGCAAACAATCGATTGAAATTTTGATGGGAGTTCTGTCAGGCAGATGCAGCAAAGGAGCTTGTTTGGAAAAGGAAGTGGGTGTTGCTGAGAGAACAGTTCAGATGACCAACCAGAGGTTTCACATTGGGCAGAGAAAGGAGACTGTGAGGAAGCTGAAGAGACAGGGAAATGGAGGTCTGTAGGCTGTCAACAAGCAAGTGCATTAGAAGTGAGCATATGAAAGGGCTAGAGGATAGGGGACTTGTTCATTCATTCAGGAAGTATTTACTGAATGTTTTCAATATGCTAGGTACTGTTCTAGTACTGGGAGTACATCATGACCAATTCCAGTGGGGAGGAGAAGATGATAAACAACTACATACATACATATATATATGTATATGTATATGTATATGTATATGTATATGTATATGTATATGTATATATACAATGAATATTACTCAGCAATCAAAAAGAATGAAATCTTGCCATTTGCAGCAACGTGGATGGGAACTAGAATGTATTATGCTAAGTGAAATAAGTCAAGAGAAAGACAAATATCATCTGATTGCACTTATATGTGGAATTTAACATACAAAACAGATGAACATAGGGGAAGGGAGGAAAAATAAGATAAAAACAGAGAGGGAGGCAACCCATAAGAGACTCTTAAATACAAAGAACAAACTAAGGGTTGCTGGAGGGGAGGTGTGTGGTAGAGGGACGGGCTAAATGGGTGATGGGCATTAAGGAGGACACTTGTTGGGATGAGCACTGAGTGTTATATGTAAGTGATGAATCACTAAATTCTATTCCTGAAACCATTATTACACTATGTATTAACTAACTTGAATTTAAATAAATTTTTAAATAAATAAAAATAAAATTGTGTAATACCTTGGACAGTAAAAAGTACTATGGTGGGATGGAGATAGACTAGAACAGGATAAGAAAGATTTGGAATTCTGAGAAAGTGCGATTTTAAAATCCTTTTTTTTTTTTTTATTTTTCTTTAATGTTTATTTTTGAGACAGACAGAGACAGAATGCAAGTGGGTTAGGGGCAGAGAGAGAGGGAGACAGAATTGGAAGCAGGCTCCAGGCTCCAAGCTGTCAGCACAGAGCCCAACGTGGGGCTTGAACTCATGAGCTGTGAGATCATGACCTGAGTTGAAGTCGGACGCTCAACCGACTGAGCCACCCAGGCAAAAGAGTGTGATTTTAAATGGGGTTGTAGCCCTGATTGAGAGGGTAACACTTGAACAAAGACATAAAAGGAAAGAGGGAATGAGTCATGGAAATATATGAATTAGAATATTCTATAGCGGGAGAACACCCACTTCAAAACCTTGAAGTTTTGAGTGCCTGGTGTTTTCAAGGAATAGCAAGGAGGCCTGTGTGGGGTGGAGTGGGCAAAGGGAAGAAGCAGGAAATGAGATAGATAATGAGGACCAAAAATATAACTTGTACACTCTGGTAAAGACTTTGACTTTTCCTCTGAGTCAGATGACTTCTGAACAGAGAAGTGACATGGTCTGCTTTACCTTTAATGGATTGTTGTGACTGCTGTGTTGAAAATAGACTTAGGAAGGGTCCAGAGTTGAAGCAGCAAGACCAGTTAGGAGGCTATTGTAATAATCCAAATGAGAAATGCAAAGTCAGACTTTGATCAGGGTGGTGGTAGCAGAGGTGGTAAGAAGTTGGATTTTGGATGTATTTCAAGGATAGAGCCAATAGGATTTCATGACAGATTGGATGTGGGTGGTGAGCAAGAATCAAAGATGACTTCAAGATTTTGGGTCCAACCAAATAGAAAGATGGAATTGCCATTATCTGAACTGGGGAAGAATGTGGGAAGAACAGGTCAAGGGAGAAGACTAAGAGTTTGGTTTTGGATACATTGAGATCAAAGAGGGGGATGTCGGTTTTCAAAATTTCTGAAGTGGAATCATTCTTAGTGATCATAACACTCAGGGTGTGACCCTGGGGGTGGGTATCTAAAAGTGGAATAAAGTGAAGTCATTATGATCAAAGAATTTAGAACTCTGGAGGTTGAAAGGTCAATGAAAAGCTCCTAGAATGGTCACCTAGAATGGTAGCCCAGACAGGAGAGGAGGGGACAGGGCCAGTCTTCTCTCACCATTATGATGCTGAGTTAGAATATAAGTGGTTAGAAGTCACACAGATATTGCTTTGAGATGTGCAGAATTTGAATTGGGTTTAGATTTTGAACCTAAAACATTAGAAATAAGCAAGGTAGCAAAATGATTGTGTTTGCTAAATCAAACCAGAAAACATAATGATAAAGCTGTTTGGAACATATCCAGATGAGATCGATTTATAACCCCACTGTAACATAGATCAAAAATAGTGAATCGAAAAAGAATCAACGATTTCTCATGATTTAATCTTAATTATTTTATTAAAAATTGTTTTTGGAAAGACATTTATACTTGGTTTGTTTAAAGCTTAGTGACATCATTTATATCAATTCATATAGCATTTTAGAAACCATGGCCCTGTCACATTTTAGGAAAATTTTCTAATAGCCACAAGAAGTACCCTCAGCCCCATTTGCAAGCCATGTTTCCAAACTCAGTTCTTAACCATAATTAAGAAGAGAGAGTAGGATGACCAGTCAGTCATCCATAGCAGTTATAATAAACCTCTAAGTTCAGAAACCAATATTTGATAAAGACTTTTAAAATATCATACCTGTGGGGTGCCTGGATGGCTCAGTCAGTTAAGCGTCTGACTCTTGGTTTTGGCTCAGGTCATCATCTCATGGATCGTGGGTTTGAGCCCTGCATCAGGCTGCATGCTGTCAGTGTGGAGCCTGTTTGAGATTCTCTCTCCCTCTCTCTCTGGCCCTCCCCTACTTGTTCTGTCTGTCTGTCTCTCTCTCTCAAAATAAATAAATAAACTTTAAAAAATATATCATACCTGTGATTCATGAGTTCAAGCCCTGCACTAGGCTCTCTGCTATCAGCACAGAACTTGCTTTGGATCCTCTGTCTCCCTCTCTCTCTGCTCCTCCCCCCACTCACACTCTGTCTCTCTCTCTCTCTCTCTCTCTCTCTCTCTCTCTCAAAACTAGATAAACATTAAAAATATATATATCAAACCTGTGAGCTGATGGATGTCACTTAAGCATCAGAATTCATTAAAGAGTATTAAAATTATAATCCAGGTTTATACAAATACAGATGAATATTTATCTTTGTATTGAGACTTACTTGAGAATAGAAACATCAAGAAAGTTCTTGTCTTTACCAATTAATAAATGAAGAGAAAAGATAATGAGATAGCTATACAATCCTTTAAAAAAAAAAAAAACCCAGCTTGTTTCTGAGTGCTAGTAACACAGTCCAAGCTTTTACCTCTTCATAAATGCAACATAGGTAATCTCAAAGGGACTAGATATTTATAATTAAGTATATAATATTTAAATTGTCTTGTTTTGTGGAAAGTATGTGTTTGTGAGTGATTAAAAGATTCAGCATGTGTGGGTTTCATCTTTTAGTTCAACAGTAAAACATAAGTGACATTGGTGCTTGAATTCTTATTCAAGTAGCAAAGACATTCCTCAGACATACATAATACATCTGCTGAATAGATGATTCACCTTTCAGTAACTTCACAGGTGTTAACTTTGCCAAACAAAACAGGTAAACCATCTTCCATTCATTTTTTTCTGATGCAAGTTTTAAGTAAAAATTTTTTACAAAAAATATAAAAATATACATATGTAAGTCCATAACGTCCATTTAGAAAATGAATTTGCATCAACTTCTGAGATGTGAGGATTATGTAATGTATATTTTGTCAAAAAATAACTAAATTGGGCTCCTCCTAACTAAATCAGGAGGGAGGGGATTCTAAATCAGGGTTTCATGCAGTACTGAATTACACAAAGAAGATCTGATTGTAGAGTGGTGTTCAAATAAAATAGTCCCAGAAAAGAATGAAGAAAGAAACCTACCCAAACCCATCCGTGATCTGAACAATACAGACATGTGTGACTGTGAAACTTGGGCGGCTGCTTGGTAAGGACGTCAGCATCATATATTCATGGCTCATGCTTATGTGTAGCCATGGGGAAGAATAGCCTTAGTTATTGGACTTCGAAGAGTCTACTAGTGGTCGTACCACTGCATAGGCTTTTTTTTTTTCAACGTAAGGTCACTTTATTTATTTTTTCAATATATGAAATTTATTGTCAAATTGGTTTCCATACAACACCCAGTGCTCATCCCAAAAGGTGCCCTCCTCAATACCCATCACCCACCCTCCCCTCCCTCCCACCCCCCATCAACCCTCAGTTTGTTCTCAGTTTTTAACAGTCTCTTATGCTTTGGCTCTCTCCCACTCTAACCTCTCTTTTTTTTTTTTTTTTCCTTCCCCTCCTCCATGGGTTTCTGTTAAGTTTCTCAGGATCCACATAATAGTGAAAACATATGGTATCTGTCTTTCTCTGTATGGCTTATTTCACTTAGCATCACACTCTCCAGTTCCATCCACGTTGCTACAAAGGGCCATATTTCATTCTTTCTCATTGCCATGTAGTACTCCATTGTGTATATAAACCACAATTTCTTTATCCATTCATCAGTTGATGGACATTTAGGCTCTTTCCATAATTTGGCTATTGTTGAGAGTGCTGCTATAAACATTGGGGTACAAGTGCCCCTATGCATCAGTACTCCTGTATCCCTTGTGTAAATTCCTAGCAGTGCTATTGCTGGGTCATAGGGTAGGTCTATTTTTAATTTTTTGAGGAACCTCCACACTGCTTTCCAGAGTGGCTGCACCAATTTGCATTCCCACCAACAGTGCAAGAGGGTTCCCGTTTCTCCACATCCTCTCCAGCATCTATAGTCTCCTGATTTGTTCATTTTAGCCACTCTCACTGGCGTGAGGTGATATCTGAGTGTGGTTTTGATTTGTATTTCCCTGATAAGGAGCGACGTTGAGCATCTTTTCATGTGCGTAGGCTTTTGACTGAACCAAATAGCTAGTCCCAGGTCAGCGGTGGCCCCTTTTCTAAAGCAGTGCCAGCACTGGTCTCTTTAAGTTATTACTTAATAAATGCATCATGAAGCTGATGGTTAACACTGTTCTTACTTTTGCAATCAATATTCACCCCATGATTCCCCTTCTTCTGGGAAGAGCCAAAGAAACTAATGAAGATTACTGTCCATAAGTCTATAATTTGAAAACATGATGACATGAGTGGATAGATAGGATAGGGGCTAGATTTTAAATTTGTATACAGGAGGCTTAAGGTAAACAAAATTGATCTGTATATGTGTAGCTCTCTTCCTAAGTGATGAAAGTAGTATTTTAAGAAATAGGTCTGAAAGTAATATGCAGAATATATTAGGACAGGAAAAAATTGGTGATACAGAGAGCTAAAGTTTACACCAAAAATCTAAAAATGAATACTTTTGCATCACCTTAGAGTTTTCAAGAGAGTTTGCCACATACCTCATTTGCTCTTTGCAATAATTTGTGGGGTGGCTATGAAGGATAATATTATCTACACAGATGAGGAAACAGGAAGCTAGAGTAAATGACTTGCCCAAAGTCATGCAGCTGTGATTGGCACAGCCAGGATTCCCATCTGTCACACCACCTGTCTCCATTTCCATTGCTTCTAACATGATTGTATCCTGGGTGCATGTAGTGGCAGGAATGGAGAGGGAGGGACCACGCAGAAGGATTTTGAAATCACAAGTGAAAGAAATTGGCAATTGATTGGGTATAGGTGATAAATAGGAGAGGAAAAGGTGATTTGTAGGTTTCTAAAGCATGAAGACAGTGAGATTAATATCATCAGCTAATGTTAGCAACAAGCTTACTCTGTGCCAGGTCCTGTGCCACACTTTGCTTTATTATCTCAATGAATTCTCACCACTCTTTGGTGGGGGTAGAGGCATGTATTATTCCTGTCCCCATTTTATAAGGGGAATACATGAAACTTGTTCCCATTTTTAGAGGAAGAAAAACAATCAAGGTTTTTTCTACAAGACAGGGTAAAGCTCAACTGGACTTACTGGCCTATGATGTCTGTACTTGGGACCTGAGATTCAGGGCGATGGTTTGGTGTTTTTGTGTGTGTGGATGTAATTATGCCACTAGTCACTAAATAATCAAGCCAGGCCATTGTTAGTTATGATGTTTGCAAGTCTAGCACTGCCAAACTGTCTAATGCCTCTGAGTACTTTGCCTGTCGTTAAAGTAGGCTGCACTAAGTAGCTGGTTTTGCCTTGACTCTGGACTTTAAAGTGGCCAGCCAGGTAATCCAGGTACAAAGATAAGAATGCTTTCCTCCTCAGTTATTATTTTAAAATTAAAATATAACTAAGTGTTCAACATTCGCAAATCAATCAACGTGATACATCACATTAATAAAAGAAAAGATAAGAACCATATGATCCTGTCAATTGATGCAGAAAAGGCCTTTGACAAATTCAGCACCCTTTCTTAAAAATTTTTTTTTTTTCAACGTTTTTTATTTATTTTTGGGACAGAGAGAGACATAGCATGAACGGGGCAGGGGCAGAGAGAGAGGGAGACACAGAACCGGAAACAGGCTCCAGGCTCCGAGCCATCAGCCCAGAGCCTGACGCGGGGCTCGAACTCACGGACCGCGAGATCGTGACCTGGCTGAAGTCGGACGCTTAACCGACTGCGCCACCCAGGCGCCCCATCAGCACCCTTTCTTAATAAAAACGCTTGAGAAAGTCGGGATAGAAGGAACATACTTAAACATCATAAAAGCCATTTATGAAAAGCCCACAGCTAACATCATCCTCAGTGGGGAAAAACTGAGAGCTTTTTCCCTGAGATCAGGAACATGACAGGGATGCCCACTCTCACCGCTGTTGTTTAACATAGTGTTGGAAGTTCTAGCATCAGCAATCAGACAACAAAAGGAAATCAAAGGGATCAAAATTGGCAAAGATGAAGTCAAGCTTTCGCTTTTTGCAGATGACATGATACTATACATGGAAAATCCAATAGACTCCACCAAAAGTCTGCTAGAACTGATACATGAATTTAGCAAAGTCACAGGATACAAAATCAATGTACAGAAATCAGTTGCATTCTTATACACTAACAATGAAGCAACAGAAAGACAAATAAAGAAACTGATCCCATTCACAATTGCACCAACAAGCATAAAATACCTAGGAATAAATCTAACCAAAGATGTAAAAGATCTGTATGCTGAAAACTATAGAAAGCTTATGAAGGTAATTGAAGAAGATATAAAGAAATGGAAAGACATTCCCTGCTCATGGATTAGAAGAATAAATATTGTCAAAATGTCAATACTACCCAAAGCTATCTACACATTCAATGCAATCCCAATCAAAATTGCACCAGCATTCTTCTCGAAACTAGAACAAGCAATCCTAAAATTCATATGGAACCACAAAAGGCCCCAAATAGCCAAAGTAATTTTGAAGAAGAAGACCAAAGCAGGAGGCATCACAATCCCAGACTTTAGCCTCTACTACAAAGCTGTAATCATCAAGACAGCGTGGTATTGGCACAAAAACAGACACATAGACCAATGGAATAGAATAGAAACCCCAGAACTAGACCCACAAACGTATGGCCAACTAATCTTTGACAAAGCAGGAAAGAACATCCAATGGAAAAAAGACAGTCTCTTTAACAAACGGTGCTGGGAGAACTGGACAGCAACATGCAGAAGAATGAAACTAGACCACTTTCTTACACCATTCACAAAAATAAACTCAAAATGGATAAAGGACCTGAATGTGAGACAGGAAACCATCAAAACCCTAGAGGAGAAAGCAGGAAAAGACCTCTCTGACCTCAGCCGTAGCAATCTCTTACTCGACACATCCCCAAAGATAAGAGAATTAAAAGCAAAAATGAATTACTGGGACCTTAAGAAGATAAAAAGCTTCTGCACAGCAAAGGAAACAACCAACAAAACTAAAAGGCAACCAATGGAATGGGAAAAGATATTTGCAAATGACATATCAGACAAAGGGCTAGTATCCAAAATCTATAAAGAGCTCACCAAACTCCACACCCGAAAAACAAATAACCCAGTGAAGAAATGGGCAGAAAACATGAATAGACACTTCTCTAAAGAAGACATCCGGATGGCCAACAGGCACATGAAAAGATGCTCAACGTCATTCCTTATCAGGGAAATACAAATCAAAACCACACTCAGATATCACCTCACGCCAGTCAGAGTGGCCAAAATGAACAAATCAGGAGACTACAGATGCTGGAGAGGATGTGGAGAAACGGGAACCCTCTTGCACTGTTGGTGGGAATGCAAATTGGTGCAGCCACTCTGGAAAACAGTGTGGAGGTTCCTCAGAAAATTAAAAATAGGGGCGCCTGGGTGGCTCAGTCGGTTGAGCGGCCAACTTCGGCTCAGGTCATGATCTCGCAGTCTGTGAGTTCGAGCCCCGCGTCGGGCTCTGTGCTGACAGCTCGGAGCCTGGAGCCTGTTTCAGATTCTGTGTCTCCCTCTCTCTGACCCTCCCCTGTTCATGCTTTGTCTCTCTCTGTCTCAAAAATAAATAAACGTTAAAAAAAAATTAAAAAAAAAAGAAAATTAAAAATAGACCTACCCTATGACCCAGCAATAGCACTGCTAGGAATTTACACAAGGGATACAGGAGTACTGATGCATAGGGGCACTTGTACCCCAATGTTTATAGCAGCACTCTCAACAATAGCCAAATTATGGAAAGAGCCTAAATGTCCATCAACTGATGAATGGATAAAGAAATTGTGGTTTATATACACAATGGAGTACTACATGGCAATGAGAAAGAACGAAATATGGCCCTTTGTAGCAACGTGATGGAACTGGAGAGTGTGATGCTAAGTGAAATAAGCCATACAGAGAAAGACAGATACCATATGTTTTCACTCTTATGTGGATCCTGAGAAACTTAACAGAAACCCATGGAGGAGGGGAAGGAAAAAAAAAAAAAAAAGAGAGGTTAGAGTGGGAGAGAGCCAAAGCATAAGAGACTGTTAAAAACTGAGAACAAACTGAGGGTTGATGGGGGGTGGGAGGGAGGGGAGGGTGGGTGATGGGTATTGAGGAGGGCACCTTTTGGGATGAGCACTGGGTGTTGTATGGAAACCAATTTGACAATAAATTTCATATATTGAAAAAAAATAAAATAAAAATAAAATATAACTAAGTATAATTATCAAGTGACTATTAATAGAAATATTGAATTTATGTAGAATACATTATTTAGACTAAAAGTCTTAAGTACAATTACCTTACTTCTTAATTGTTATCAGTCACTGTCCAGATTAAGCCTGGTTTTCCCCTTAGGTTAACCACTTAACACATTTTTACCTTGTCATGAGCCTCTGTTGGTGCCGAAGGTATGTCTGAGACCCTGATTGGCCATACCTCCCTCTAATCTTTGAATTGCTCTGTAAACTCATTTAAAACTATTTGACAAAAGAGCCTTCTCAAAGTTCCTGCTTCAGTCATTGCTTCCTTTTTCTCTCAGTCAGAGAAAGGAAAAGCAATTGTATATATTAAATAAATAGTGTATGAAAAAAATCCCAAACCTTTTCCAAACGGTGGTTTACCAGCTCACTTCTAAAGGCTCCAAACTGTATCTCTTTAGGTATCTACCTGTTAGTTATTCATTCACTTGCCTGCATGTAGCAGTATCTTAGGAACCAGAAATTTCATGGAGAAATCCTAACTCTTCCCTAATACCACCTGTTTTTTAGAAGTTGGCCTTCTTTTAAAAGACTTGGAGTTATATAAGCAAGAAATGCCAGAATTTAGTTCCTTTAGAAAATAAATTTAAATAAATCATAATAATTTTTTACAGGACCATAAAGAAGTTTCTTCCCAGTGGTCCTTCACTCTGAGGTTGCACTGGAGATTATACTGGTGGGGAAACTCTGTTCACTCCCAGGGCAAAGGGTCATGGCTGTAAGTGTCCTTCTTCCTGATTCCCTCTAGGATTGTGAAGATGTCCAGTCCCAACCTGAACATCGTGACCTTACTTGGCAGTTGTCTGACTTACAGTAGCATTTACCTCTTCGGGATTCAAGATCGAGATGCTTTAGCGGGAGGCTCAATGGAAACTCTCATTCAGGTGGGTTAAATCTTAAGTTTTTGTTTTGAGAAAAATGTTCAACTTTTGATATCTTTTTAAATCAGCGTCTCCTGTAGATGGTGGTTACCTTTATCTTCTGAATGGGTACTCTCAGAGGTGATCATTGTATTGCTTAGTGAGGTCCGCATCTGTCCCGTGCCCTGTGTGGACTGAAGCTTTGCAGAGTAGAATGTGGAGAACAATTAAGATCCCTCTCATGCCTCTTGCTTCTGTCCCTTTTCCCTGTAGATAAGACTATCCATGCTGTGCATTGGGACCTCCCTTGTGTTTGGCCCCATTCTGGGGAAGAGCTGGCGACTCTACAAGGTGTTTACCCAGAGGGTCCCGGACAAGAGAGTGGTGAGTAAGCAGCAAGTAGACACTACTTGATTACAAACAGCAACTTTATTATTGATTATTAGCTAGGGAAGTTTGTGTCAGATTAATGGGTCTGGCTCTTATATGGCAATCTGTAGTTCCTGCTTCTCATTTCAAACCCTGGAGTGGTGTGGCCTCCTAAGTCCCCAAGCCTGGAAGGCCATGTGTCAGTGCTCTTGGGAGATAGGTCTTTGAACATAGTTCTGCTTCATATGCACCCCAGGACATGGTACCGCTGGTACTGTGTGAGCTGGCCAACATCTGGCACCAGTGAGAGGGAGAACAAGATGCCCAGAAAGACTGTTGTTTGGCACAAGTGTGAGCTGAAAATGGAGTGAGGGAGAGTGATTACAGGGAAGCTGTAGCAAGTAAGTAGAGCTTTTTCCTTCACTGAAACCCAGGTCTTCTCCATGCCAGATGCCATTCTCTGCACTAAGAAGGATGGGCTTGGAGCAGTGAGCAAGAAAGAGGACACCCATTCAGCAGATAGAATCAACCCTAGAAGCTATGTGCGAGCCAAATGACCTAGATGTCCCTGACATCAGATGTCATCCTGACAACATTTCCCCATTTTATCAGCTTCCCTGCCCAAACCTCAAAGCCTGATCATCAAACCCTTGGGCTATAGGCCCTACCCAGACCCAGTATATCACTCAGTTGGAGTTTACTTCTCTGCAATGATTTCTTTTTTTTGCAAACATTATTGAATCATGGTAAATACTTACGAAAAGCTCAGCTGTGAGTAACCATAATATGAAAAAAATTGCCTAAAGGACAAGAAATTCATCTGTCCCTCTAGAACACAGATTCCTTTTTATTTAAAAAATAGTTTTATTGGGGCGCCTGGGTGGCGCAGTCAGTTAAGCGTCCGACTTCGGCCAGGTCACGAGCTCGCGGTCTGTGAGTTCGAGCCCCGCGTCAGGCTCTGGGCTGATGGCTCGGAGCCTGGAGCCTGTTTCCGATTCTGTGTCTCCCTCTCTCTCTGCCCCTCCCCCGTTCATGCTCTGTCTCTCTCTGTCCCAAAAATAAATAAAAAACGTTGAAAAAAAAATTAAAAAAAAAAAAGTTTTATTGAGGCATAATTGACATGCAATGAACTGCATATATTTAAACTATATGATTTGATAAGTTTTGACCTATGTATACACTCATGAAATGTTGCATAAAATCTGCAGAAGTTTCCTCATGAATCTTTGATATCTCCCTCTCCTGTCCAATCCTTATATCCATTCCTATTCCTGGGCAACTATTGATTTGCTTTTTGTCACTATAGACTAGTTTGCATTTTTCCAAAATTTTATATAAATGGAATAATACAGTATGTACTCTTTTTTTTTTACCTGTTATAATTATTTTACTTTTACTTGGCATAATTGTTTTAAGATTCATACATATTATTGCATGCACCAGTGGTTCTATTTGTGTTATTGCTGAGTAATAGTCCAATGTGTAGACATACAGTTTGTTTATCCATTCATCTGTTGATAGATGTTTGGGGTTTTTTCCAGTTTGGGGCTATTAAAAGTAAATCTGCTATGAACATTGTTGTATAAGTCTTTGTGTAGGCATATGTTTTCATTTTTCTTGGTTAAAAACCTAAGAGTAGAATGGGTGGGTCATATGGTAAGTGTATTTTTAACTTTTCAAAAAATTGACTGTTTCCCCAAATGGCTGTACCTATTACATTCCCACCAGCAGTGTATGAGAGTCCTTCATTTCTACATCCTTGCCAACATGTGACTTGGTTGTTCTTTGTAGTCATTCTAATACATGTGAATAGTAGTATCTCATTGTATTTTTAATTTGCATTTCCTTAATGCAATGTTGAGCATCTTTTCACATGGTTATTTGCTATCCATATGTCTTCTTTGGTGAAATATCTATTCAAATCTTTTACCCATTTTTTAAAAACTTTGTTTTCGTATTATTGAGGGGTTTTTTTAATGTTTATTTTTAAGAGCGAGAACGCGGGCGCGTGCAAACTGGGGAGGGGCAGGGAGAGAGGGGGACAGAGGATGCGAAGCGGGCTCTGTGCTGACAGCAGAGCCCAATGCCGAGGGCTCAAACCCACAAACTGAACCAAGAGATCTATACCTGAGCTGAAGTCAGACTCTCAACCGACTGAGCTACCCAGGCATCTTTTTATTATTGAGTTTTGAGAGTTCTTTTTATATTCTGGATACAATTCTGTCAACAAATACATATGCTTTGCAAAGATTTTCTTCCAATTTTTTGTGTCCTTTTTTTCATTCACTTAAGAGTATCTTTCAAAGAAAAGACATTTCTAATTTTGATGATATCCAATTTACCAATTTGTTCTTTTATGGATCATGTTTTGGTATCAGATCTAAGAAATGTTTGCCTAACCCAAGGCCTCAAAAAGTTTCTCCTGTGTTTACTTCTAGAAGTTTTAGAGTTTTAGTTTTTACATTTAGGCATATGATCCATCTTGAGTTAATTTTGGAATATGGTGTGAATATGAATCAAAGTTAATTTTTTTGCATATTAATATGTTTATTCAAATCTAGGTCCTTTGAATTTCCATATGAATTTTTCACTTGGTTTGCCAGTTTCTGCCAATTTCTGCTGGGATTTTGATTGAGATGTATTGAATCTATAGAACAAATTGTGGAGAACTAACTTCTTAACAATGTTGTGTTTTTTAACCCATGAACACAGTATATTTCTTCATTTATTAAGGTCTTTTCTAATTTTTATCAATAATTTTTATAGTTTTCAGTGAAGGTCTTTCACACCTTCTGTAGGATTTACTCCTAAGTACTTTTTTTGCTATTATATGTGTTATTGTTTTTTATTTCACTTCCTGATTTTTTGTTGCTAATATATAGAAATACAATTGATTTTCATATGCTGATCTTCTTTGCTCCAACCTTCCTAAGCTATGTATTGCTCCCATTAGCTTTTTTGTAGATCCTACAGATTTTCAACATAGATGATCATATCATCTATGAATGAACACAGTTTCTTTCCATCTTCTGTATGATGGCACTGTCTAGAAATACCAGTACAATGTTCAATAGAGGTGCTGAGTGCTAGGGTGCCTGTGTGGCTCAGTCGATTAAGTGTCTGACTCTTGATTTTGGCCCACCTCGGGCTCTGCACTGACAGCCTAGAGCCTGCTTGGGATTCTCTGTGTCCCTCTCTCTCTGCACCTTCCCCACTCATGCTCTTCCTCTCCCTCTCTCTCAAAATAAATAAACATTTAAAAAAAAAAAAAGAAATGCAGAGCACAGACAACCTTGAATTTTTCTTGACCTTATGGGGAAAGCATTCAGTATTTCAAAACTAAGTATGTTAGCTATAGATGTAGATTTCCTTTATCTAGTTGGGGAAGTTTCCTTCTATTCACATTTTTCTGGGTTTTAATAAAGGGTTTTAATAAAGAATTGATGTTGGGTTCTGTCAAATGCTTTTTCTGTGTCTATTGGTCATATTTTTTCCAAATTTTTTTAGTTTGTTAGTATGGTGAATTACATGAAATGATTTTAGGATCTCAAACCAATCCTGTATTCCTGAGACAAACTCCACTTGGTCATGATACATAATCCTCTTCTTTTTTTTTTTTTTTCTTTTTTTTTTTTTTAATTTTTTTTAACGTTTATTTATTTTTGAGACAGAGAGAGACAGAGCATGAACGGGGGAGGGTCAGAGAGAGGGAGACACAGAATCGGAAGCAGGCTCCAGGCTCTGAGCTGTCAGCACAGAGCCCGACGCGGGGCTCGAACTCACGGACCGCGAGATCATGACCTGAGCCGAAGTCGGCCGCTTAACCGCCAGAGCCACCCAGGCGCCCCCATAATCCTCTTCTTATATTGTTGTCCTCCTCTTCATAAAATTTTGTTTATAATGTGTGTACTCATGTTCTTTTTTTTCTTTTCAAAATTTTTTTTGAAAGTTTATTTATTTTGAGAGAGAGAGAGTAGGGGAGGGCCAGAGAGAAAAAGAGAGAGAATTCCAAGCAGGCTCCAGCCCAATACAGGGCTTGAACTCACAAACTGTGAAACCATGACTGGAGTTGAAACCAAGAGTCCAACACTTAACCAACTGAGCCACCCAGGCGCCCCTATACTCATGTTCTTAAGGGGTGTTGTTCTGTAGCTTTATTTTTTATAAAATACTTTTCTGGCTTTGGTGTAGGGTAATACCAGCCTTATAGTATGAATTAGGAAGTTTACCCTCCTCTTCAGTTTTGGAAGAGTTTGTGCAAAATGCCATAATTGGCATTCACATATAGTGTGAGTGTCTCTCAATAGCATGCTTCCATTTCTCCCTCTCCTGATCTTTGTGTTGTTTTTACTTCTACATATGTTATAAGCCCCACACAGTTGTTACTAATTTTGGTTTGAACAGTTATATTTTAAAGATATTTAAATAATTAAAATTAACACATACTTTTCCATGAAGGTCATATTTCCTTATATAGATCCATATTTTCATCTGGTATCATCTTCCTTTTGCTGTAAGAATATTAACATTCTCATGCGGGTGTGCTAATGCTGAATTCTTTCAACTTTTGTTTGTCTGAAAAAGTCTTTATTTCCCCCTTTGTTTCAGAAGGCTGCTTTTGCTGGATATAGAATGATAGGTTGAGGCTTTCTTTTCTCCTTTCAGTACTTTGAAGTTTTCACTCCACTGTCTTCTCACTTGGCCTTGTATCTGATAAGAAATCTGATGCCATCCTTATCTTTCTTCCTCTATACATACTGTGTCTTTTCTGCTGGTTGATTTGAAGATTTTTTTATCACTGGTTTTGAGCAGTTTGATGAAGCAACTGGTTTTTATCTTACAAACACCATGAATCATGTAAATGGTTGTACTTCCTTTTTTTCATTGGCTGTCAAAAACTCAGATCCATATTTCTGCCCCAATTCATGAAGGCTGTGTACTCTCCTCACCTGACCTTTCATCCTAAGTCTCCATATTTTCTCTTTTCCCTGATATTTTTTCAATTTTTCATCTTGTTACAGTATATATACTTTATTAATTTTATTTCTCTAGTTACAAAAATAACACATCCTCTTTGTATGAAGTCAAATGATTCATATACATATAAAGAAAATGATAGTAATCTCTCTTCCACCACCCTTATCTTTTAATCGTGTCCTCCAGGTTAGTGGCTGTTTACAGTTTTATGTGAAAACTTCCATATCTCTCTATATGCTCATATCAACATATATAGAAATAATAGTATGTTCATTTTATAAGACCCCTTAATCCATTGTGGGAAAGGCAGGATATGGAAAAAATAAACAAATGAAGATGTTTAATGGTGAAGGTGATATGGACATAATACCATAGTGCATCTTTAGTGTGTGTTTCATCTTTAATGGCTGGATAGGAAGCCCCCTGGGAGGGCTGACCCCGGAGCCTTTAGCTCAGAGCACATAGGGTACTCCAGTCCCTGTGTCGTATAGCCAGCAAGCAAAGGAAAATTATGACCTTGACTCTTTTGCAGATAATCAAAGACCTGCAGCTACTGGGGTTGGTGGCAGCCCTGGTGATAGCAGACGTGATCCTGCTTGTGACGTGGGTGCTGACTGATCCCATCCAGTGCCTCCAGATTCTCGGTGTCAGTATGACGGTGAGGGGCCCAATCCCTGGAGAATCTAGTTCCTGAGCTGGGAGGACTGGCTTCTGTGGGTACACTGGGGTCATCCTCCCAAGCAGTCAACATTAACAAGCAGTTAAATGACCCAAAAGGAGGGAGAATTAGGATCCGTGGCTGCTGTGAATGCCCTGCCCCTCGTCTGCAGTGTGTGCTGCCTCCCACTGCTCCTGCTCCACGTGTCTTCCAATGGCATCTACTGAGATGTTGGCACACTGGAACTGCCTGGCAGTTATCTCTGCTTTCACGTCCACATTATCAGTAGTGAGACTTTCAGCTACAGGAAGTTACCTTCCCCTAATTGTTGAGAAGTAAAGGCAGGATTTTGAGATGGTCTGTGGAGTCAGTGAGCCCTCATTCAAATCCCACCTACCAGCCATGTGACCTTGGGAAAGTCATTTAACCTCGCTAAGGCTCTATTTCCTCATAGGCAAAATGGTTATGATATTACTTCCTATTTCATAGGGCTGTGGTGGAGATTAAGTGAAACAATGCAGGTAAAGGGCTCAACTGTGCCTAGTACATAGTGTTCAGTCAACAGGAAGTATTATATGTCTCCGGCCTCACAAGGGGTGAAGAATACAGCGGACTCTTGACATTACAGATTTAATATTTACAGTTTCAACTGTTAACAAATAGCAGGAACATGATATGAAATCCTTTGTAATTTTGCTGATACACTAGTTTGAGTCACTGTGGTAGCAAAGCACTTAACTGGGGAGTAAACCCCACCACTACCAAGTATCCACATGTCAGCCAGACTTTATCGTCTTCTCCTTTAACCCATAGTCAACTTGCATTTGGATTCTAATGGAGTCACCTAAATGTTAGAGTTTTTACATATTAAGGGGGAAATCATAGAAGTCACACTCCAGGATGTTCACAAAGATCTCCTGTGTGTTCCTGGTAATTGTGGATTCCCTCAGTCCTGACTCTGTGTCCTTCCTAGGTGACAGGGAGAGACGTGTCCTGCTCTCTGACCAGCACACACTTCTGTGCTTCCCGGTATTCTGATGTCTGGATTGCTCTTGTTTTGGTATGCAAGGTTGGTAACCACATGTCCTTGGGATACACCCTGTCACAAACAAAATAGATGTGAAAAGGGAATCACAGGAATTAACAAGGTAATTTCTGCAAAGAATCTTGAACTCCAAGGAGACCTCTGTTGATATAAAATCATGGCCCTTATCATTTCTCTACTTTTTATTTGTCTTGGGGTCACTTTTCCAACTCTATTTAGTCTCCCTCATTCAGTTTTCCCCAGATCATATGGAATACAACCACTGTTTCTCCCATTTCTTGGTCTGATTTTTTAATTGATTTAGCAATACCAGTTTTCTCCCCAACTCTCTGCAAGGGAAATTATGAGGAGACATTTTATCCAGCTTTATTTTTTCTTTCGAGTGCCCTCTTGGGTTTTTTTCAAGATTTGAGTCAAGGCATCCTGCTGCCTTCCACTGACCTTTCTCACTCTGACTGGAAGCAGAGCTGGCCCCTAAGACAGATGGCAACATCCGCGGTGTCCTTTAAGTGGTTCCAGCTGCCTCGAAGTATCCCCAGACTGCCCTCCATTTCCCACCATTAGCCTCATTTGTCTCTGTTAGATGGCAAAAGTAGGACGTTACTTCCACAGGTACAGAATACCTACACAGGACACTAAAGGAGGTTCTTAGAACCAACTATCCTAGTAACTGGTTTTCAGCCTGGAGAAACAGAGAATCTGGCTATGAGGGGTGTGGACAGGCCTATTTCAAAGAACAGGGCAAGCCCTGAGTGGCAAGAGACTGCCTGTTGATTTTCAGGACAGAGAGGCCTAGTTGACTGATTGCTGGCAGAGGAGAAGAAACTTTTAAAGAAATATGTGATCTTTAAAGGTAAACTTTACTCATT
Organism: Neofelis nebulosa; assembly: GCF_028018385.1. Lineage (NCBI taxonomy): Eukaryota > Metazoa > Chordata > Mammalia > Carnivora > Felidae > Neofelis > Neofelis nebulosa. Next base: position 93,307,867 of record NC_080786.1, read on the forward strand.
TTAACACTAGGAAAGCATTCAAGTGGTTGCTTCTGAGAAATGGGTCCGGGAATGGGCAGAGTTGGATAGGGAAATGTTGCTTTTTGATTATATGCATATATTACATTGATAGAAATGAGTTTTTTTATTTTTGGTTTTGTTTTGTTTTGAAGAGAGAGAGAGCGGGGGGAAGGGTAGAGAGGAGAGAGAGAATCCCAAACAGGTTCCACCCACACTGCCATCTTGGAGTTCTATGAGGGGCTCCATCCCACCAACTGTGGGATCATGACCTGAGCTGAAATCAAGAGTCATCTCTCAGACTGAGCTACCCAGGTGCCCCTGATAGAAATGTTTTTAAAAGAGAACACTGGAGGGTGCCTTGGTGGCTCAGTTGGTTGGGCGTCCAACTTAGGCTCAGGTCATGTTTTCACCGTTTGTGGTTTGAGCCCCACATGGGGCTCTGTGCTGACAGCTCAGAGCCTGGATCCTGCTTCTGATTCTGTGTCTCCCTCTCGCTGGCCCTCCCCCACTCATGCTCTGTCGCACTCTCTCAAAAATAAATAAACATTAAAAAAAAAATAAAAGAAAACACTGAGACGTAAACAGTTCTTGATCTCTAGTTTCTTGCTAATAGTTAAGAAAATGAACTTCAGAATACGACTGAACAGGGTTTGAATTCTGACTCAATCCCTTCCTAGCTGACCCTGAACCTCATTTAACCTTTCCAAGCCTGGGTCCCCTCATACATAAAGTGGGGATGATGATAATATCCTCTCAGAACTGTTCAGAGTTTCAAAAGAGTTAGTGCATGATGAGAATGTTCAGCCGGGGCTGAACAGTGGTTTGAGGGTCTGACTTCAGCTCAGGTCATGATCTCACAGGTTTGTGGGTTCAAACCCCTCATCTGGCTCTCTGCTATCAGCACAGAGCCTGTTTCAGGTCCTCTGTCCCCCTCTCTCTCTGCCCCTCCCCTGCTTGCGCACACGTGCACACACACACTCTCTCTCTCTCTCTCTCTCTCTCTCTCAAAAATAAATAAAAAACATTTTTGAAAAAGAGTTTTCAACCACTCCTGGCCCATGGGAAGAGCTCAATAAATGATAGATACTATTATTATTAATCTTTCACTGCCCCCTGGACAGCTCTGAAAAACAGTGTCTCTCTCGATTCCTTGAGCCCCATAGAAGAAACATGTCCTCCCCACAACAGAAACTCAGCACTTCCCCCACAGCAGCTCACTTTGTGACTCAACTTGATTTATTTTCTCCATTGCCTTTTATATAATCCCATTTCCATTTTATTTCACTGTAATATCTTTCTGAAGGACAAAGAAAGAAAAGGGAGAAATAGTGCTGAGCGTCAGGAAACTGACTGAGCCAGCCCTCCATGGGCTCCCTGGCCAATGAGCAGTTCCTGAGGATGACTTAAATCTTCACATCAAGTTTCAGGACCCCCTACCTGAGCCTGGCAACTACCCCCACCCCACTTCTCAGCAGTGAGTGCCAATGACATCCAAGTTTTGGGTATGATTCACTCAAACACAAGTCATGGATGTAGAGAGGCTTTATTCATACCTCATTCCCTTATGGCAAGAGTTTTAATGGAATTAAAACATGTTAATAGATGAGATTTGAACATTTCAAAATCATAGAATTAATTTCATTTAATTTTGACTAAATTACTAATGATCCAATCTGCTAGATGCCACCTGATGGTATCCGTTACACAAAACCCAGGTTCCACTGGCCTGACTTATGTGTCTTCTGGTCATGAAGATCTCAGGGTGACCATCTTTGGCCCTCAGGCCCCTTTTGAAACACAGGGCATTAGGGGCACCCAGAAGGCATCCCTGCCATTTTGAATCCTTCACTGTGGGCATAGCCAGTCCTCCAAAAAATTATCCTTAGGGCTGTCCTTGCAGATGGAGTTGGTCAGGTCATGCGATTGCAGTCACTGGCAGGTACCTTGCTGATACCTGACCTTGCTTTCATTATTAGTTCTCCCTCTGAATATCGATACTTCCCACCCCCATCTCATTCCCCATGGCATCTTCACATTCTGTGTGACAAAACACGGACATTTAAATCTTTCTATCAGACTGCGCTTCTTGAAAGCCAAGACCATGATTTATTCCTCTTTGTAACACCTTTGGCTACCCTGCACCTAACATGATATTTTGCACATAGTCAGGCGAACATATGTTGAATCTATACATTATGTATTGCTGATTAAAGCTTTGATTTCTGTTTAAAATACAGCTCGTTCTAGGAGAAACAACCCTTTAACGTGCTGTGAGTAATTTTCTGTATAGTACAAATGAGAGATCTGAGAGCAGTTTTATATTCATGGGAAAGAGGAAAGAATAGGGCACTGGGTTCCTGGAGGGGGGAGGGGGCAGGGAATGTCACACAGAGGATGAAGGGTATAGATGAAACCTTTAGTGCCTGTGCCTGCTCCACAGTCTTGCTTAGGTCCCAGCCTGCCTTTGTTCTCTTCTTCCATCTCCCACAAACACCCACTGGCACAGAGCTGCTGCTAGCCTATAGAGATCCTTTGTGTAAATTAGAAAAAGGCATCCCTTCTAGACAGATGCAATCTTGCAGGTGCAGGGCTTGGCAAACAGATGGTGCCTTTGGGAAAATTAGAAAAAGAAAAAAAAACAGTCCTCAGGGCACTGCCCCTGCCGCGGCACATGGCTTGACAAGCAGACCACAGGGCTATTTCAGCTGATACATGCCCCTCAGTTCCATGTAGCACAGAACCACACAATTGATGTGGTAATCATCACCACCAACAGCACCGTGTGCCCAGTGCCCTCCTAGTGCCCAGCAGCCTGTCCTGTGGGCTTCCTGTCGTGTGCCTTGTCCCAGCAGAGTCCTGTCTGATAGCTGACTTGCTGACCTCCAATAAACCAATTCTCAGTGAAGAGGAGGAAAATAACATTTAACACCTGCTAGGTGTGTAAGGGCTGCCTTCAAGGTCTTCCCATGTGCTATCCTACCTAGTATGTCTTCATAGCAACCCTTTGAAGTAGGTTTTATTATCCCTATTTTAGTAAAAGCTGAAAGATTTATGCGATCTGAAGAGAAACCAGAGCATTATCCCTATTTTAAAGGTGAGGAAGTTGGGCCCAACCCTACTGCTCTTTGACACCACGCCTGTTATTCCACTCCTCTCAGCCCCTGGTTCTCTTCTCCATCTCCAGGGCCTGCTGCTGCTATATGGTGCCTACCTGGCTGGCCTGACTGACCACGTCAGCTCTCCTCCTGTGAATCAGTCTTTAACCATCATGGTTGGGGTCAACCTCGTAGTAGTGGCCGCTGGGCTTCTGTTTGTGGTCACCAGATACTTGCACTCCTGGCCCAACCTGGTCTTTGGACTCACATCTGGAGGTATCTTTGTTTGCACAACCACAATCAACTGCTTCATCTTCATTCCCCAGGTATGCTCTAAGGAGAATGTGGCAGGCCAGTCCTTGTTGTCATTCCAGAGGCTTCACTGGGCATGATAAACTGCTCACTTTGTTTTCTACTGACACTTTTGGGTACCATTTCTTGGAGAGTCAGAGGAGGGCAGATTCCCAGTGAGAGCTGGCTCTCTCTGTCCTTCCTTCCTTGCTCCCCTAAAGGGGACAGCTCTGCTCCCGGTCAGCAAGGAGGGCAGGCCCTAGGGGCTGGCAGCCGCAGCAGCATGTGTCCACCCCTGACAGGCTGCCTCACGGACCTGCCTTTCCACTTAGCCTCCAGTCAACCTCACACTCATCCCCAGTCCCCTCTTCACCTTGGTAACGTCATTTCTTTCACTAGCCTGGGAATGAGGAACCTTTCTTTCCTATCTGAGATTGCAGAAGCACAGAGGAAAAACTCATTTGGGAATTTATGCAATTTAAAGTGCCTTTTCTTTCTTTTTATTAGAAGAAAATATGGATCATTTCTTTTTACAATAAGGAGAGAGAAAAACTGAATAAAAATGTGTTTCATAGTATGGGGGCTAAGAAAAAATATCAAATGAGAGAGGAAGATAGAAGCAGAAATATCCAGACAGCAAAGAGAAAGAAAAGGAGTCAGAGGGAAAGGAGAAGGAATCCATAGACTCTGAAAGCGATGTTAAATTATTCATGTTATACCCTAGGGTACCACTGAGCCACATATATCTGAGTTAATGAACTTGGCATTAGGCACCTGTCCTGTTTCACTCTATATCTCCTTTTCTTCCCCCGAGGCCTATCTCCTCCCTCTACTCCCTTTAGACCCTATCTTGATTCCCTTTGCAGCTTGAAGTTGACTATGAATGACTTCATGAGGGAGCTAACTGATAATTAAAGTGTTGGCTGAGGTAGAGTTACGACTGCACTTTGGGGCATGATGGTCCGACACAGGCATAGTCTTCTTCCCTTTCGTAAATTCTCATTAAAATATTCTGCAGAATAAACAAATACGGAAAATCTGTAGCAGCAGCACTAAAAACCAAGGATGGGTACTGCATCTGTACTAGAAACCAGGGGGATTTTTGCTGAATCTCTATGTTATAAGAACTAGATTGAAGGAAACCATGAGAGCTCCAGCTTATTTGTCTGGGATTTGGCAGAAAAGGGCTATGAAAAACAAGGGCTGTTTCCTTCTGGGAGATGGGGAAAGGAGAGTGGGCAAGCATCTTTTGTGTAGCCCACCCCTTAGGCTTTGTGGCCAGTGTTGTTGATTGGTAACCCATCCATCCATTGCTAACCCCTTTCTTCCTTGCTCACCTCCACTATATAGGCTGAAAGAGCTCAACACTTGCTTTGCCAACCTCCCTTATAACTAGTGGTACCCATGTAATACCATTTTGAACAGTAAAGGTTTTCCGGAAGGCTTTTGAGAATGCTTTTGCTTTCCTAAAAAAGCCAGAGGCATGGCTGGCATCACCTATTCTACTTTCTTCCTACCTTGAATGTTTGTGATGTCTGGAGCTATGGCAGCCATCTTGTGACCATGAGTGAAAAGCAAAGAGAATATATATACTGTACTAGGAAACTATAGCTCTTCTCATGTAAGACTATAAATTTAGGAGGAAAGGACCTATGAAGAGATTCTGAAGTTCACAAGAACGGGACTACAAACTTCTGAAGACTTGGAGAAGCTGTCATCCTCTGAAGTAAAATAGTGTTTAGAAGAGCTCTGATCTGTCTCAGCAACAGGATTCAAAGGATACTGCCTCTTTTCAACTAAAGTGAACCATCATGAAAAGGACATAATCTTAGATCATGAAATACTGAATAAGGATGAAAAATATTCTGTTAAACTTAATATCCCAATAAAAGCATTGAATAGACAGTTGGATATGGCAAAATATTGAATTAGTGAATTAATTTAAGGAAGCAAAAAACAAGGAGATGTTAAAAAATGAGAGGCCAGTTAAGAAAATACGGAGAACAGACCTAGGATACAATTTAGAGCTAATAAGAATCTCTGAAAGACAACAAGATTAATTAGGGACAGAAGTAATCACCAAGAACTATTAGAGGAGAGCCTTTCTGATCTAAACAAGACCTCTATCTGAAAATTCAGTGAATCTGCAACCTCCATGATATGGCCCTACTTGTATCTTCCCTCTCCACACTCACCTCTGTCCCTTTTGAAGCCTAAGTCTAGGATGCAAGACTTCCACTCTCTTTGGTGTTTGAAGCCTCAGTGGTAATCTTTAGGTACACTCCCATCACAGACATAAACATGCAGGAGAAGGTTCGGTTTGGAATCTAACTTCCAGGTTTGATCTAAGCAACAAGCACCTGGTTTGTTGAAGTGGGAATGGAAATTGAGTTATTGGGGGGTACAGGAACTGGGTGGACAGGCAGCGTCTGCCTTTCTCTTTCTGTCTCTCTGTCTCACTCCCCCTTTTCTTCCTAGCTGTCTTGAGTTTCCATTCTCTTACTCTGTCTTTCCTCTTCTATTTTCTGTCTCATGCTTTATCTCCTCTTGAGCTGACCATGACTAAAAAAATGCATTTTATAGTTTACTGTATTTTAGGTTTAGGAGGTAGATTCTTTTTGAAAATATAAAAGTAACTGAGGCTTGTCAGCTTTTTGTGTGCCTCTGAATTGATTTTACCCTCTGGCCTTTGGTAGAAGAAAGATTCTCCCTGTGAGACCAGCACCGTGTATTCCCGGGAAAATAGGACGGCTGAACAAATTTGGAAAAGGTTTGTGAGGAGAGCTATATGGGGAGGGGAGGCAGCAAGGAGGTAAACTGCTGCTTGCAGCTAAACCTTCAGACTGGACTGATGGGAGGGGCTTATGGAAGGAAAGGCACAGATACCTCACGGGCGGCTAGGTGGCGCTAGAGAGCTGAGTGAAATGGCTGGCGTGTCTGAAGAGGCAAGTGGACCAAAGAGCACTCTACACAGGCCCTCAGGAAATGCCTAAGTGTTTATGCCAAACACTGAAGTCATCACCAGCAATGAGCTAGCCTGTACTTTTGTGACCTGAACGTGACCCATCCTTACACACATCTCCCCCCTCCATCCCTCTGGCTCTGAGAGGCAGGTGAGTCCTGAGATAGGACATTGTTTTTTCATCTGAATCCCTGAAGTGTTTCATCTGCTCCTGAATGAAGGTATTTAGGAATTTCTACACTGCCTTATCATTATCTGTATACATCCCAGCGCCCCTACTAAATGGATGAACTTTGTAAAAGAAAACTTCCTTCATTTACTCATGTATCTGTCCATCCATTTATTAACTGCAGGAAACATGTAGCTAAACACATGGGGCCCGACCTCTGAGTCTAGTAGGAGCAGATGTGAAAGGATTTATAATATATGTGTTAGGTGTTTGAGGAAGGCATGTTACATAATGCTGAGTAAGGGGTGCCTCAGTCTGGGAACTCAGTGATACCTTCTCAGAAATTGGGGGTGTTTGGGCCCAGTCTTAAAGGAGGAATAACAGTTCACTGAGCAGACTGGGGAAGGACAGCGGGTGGCATTTTAGAGGGGGGACACCATGCCCAGGGGCAGATGTACATGAGAGAGAACAGGGTATGTTTGGAGCACCATAACACTTCTGCACTTTGCACTTAAAAAAAAAAAAAAGTGTTTATTCATTTTTGAGAAAGAGAGCATGAGTAGGAGAGGGGCAGAGAGAGAGGGGGACAGAGGATCCGAAGCAGGCTCTGTGCTGATGGTAGGGTGCCCGATGCAGGGCTCAAACTCACGAACCATGAGATCATGTCCTGAGCTGAAGTCAGACACTCAGCTGACTGAGCCACCCAGGTGCCCCTGTACCTTGCACTTTTTGAAGCACAAACTGAAACAAGGGGCGAGTAGAGGAGGTGAGAGAGGCACATGGAGTGAGCTTCTGAAGGCCCTGGTTTGCCTATTAGAAATTGAGAGTTAATCCCAATTCCTAATGTTTTAGTTTCCTATTGCTGCTGTAACAAATTACTACAAATCTAGTAGCTTAAAGCAATATAAAGTTATTATCTTAATAACCCTGGAGGTTAGAAATCTGAAACGGGTCATATTTGACTAAAATCAAGATGTCAATAGGTGTGTGTTCCTTCTGGAAGGTCGAGGGGAGAATCTGTTTCCATGCCTTTTCCAGCTTCTAGAGGCTGCCTTTATTCTTTGACTCGTGGCTTCTTCTTCCATCTTTAGAGCCAGCAGTGTGGTGTCTTCAAATCTCTCTCTTTCTGACCTCTGCTTCTATGGTCACATCTCTTATTTGGACTCTCCTACCTTCCTCTTAGAGGGTCTTTGGTGATTACATTGGCCTTGCCCAGATAATCCAGAATAATCTTCCCTTTTCAAAAACCTTAACTCAATCACATTTACCAAATCCCTTTTGCTGTGTACAGTAACATATTCACAGGTTCCATAGATTAGGAGGGGAACATCTTTGGGGAAGCATTATTCAGCCTACCACACCCACATAGCCCAGAGGCTGAGAAAACAAGAAAATGCTTGTCCTACCAGAGGAAGTGCCATGGAGAGGTCCTGAAATTGTGACCTGAGGGCCATTTGTAGCCATATTCCAGAAAGCCAGAAGGGTCAAGTCCTAACAACCAGGATCTCCACAGAAGAGAGGAGGATTTAGTCAAGGGGCACCCTGGCCCCACCCAGCCAGCTTAGTGTGAGACAGACCAGAAGCCCTGGAGGTGCCCTTACACCAATGTTGAGCAATTCTTCCAGCAGCCCTGCAGAGAGGAGGTGGTACAGGACAGAAAGGAAAAGCTATACTTAGCTATACTGCTAAGAAAACAAGGGGGGCCCAAGAAGGAACAGAGATACTTGCAGCACTGCTAGGGTGAGTGCTGGGAGAATAACACTGGAGGTCGGCTCTATCCACTCAAGACCATAGAGTCACCCTGTGGTGCCAGGCTCCAATAACTCCTGAGTATCAAGGTTAGCTGACAGAACCCTGGGGAAGGGGACTTTGAGAAGGGCATATAAGGGGAGGGTCCTAGCCTGACCCAGCACATAAACGCAGACCCCTGATACCATGAAGGACTCATGCTGAATCAACAGAGAATCCAAGACTTGGGTGAGAATGTATTGTAGTTGATGGCAGAATTTTAAATCCTTTCAGCTTTACCACATTTGGGTTATACTCCGTAGGCAGAGCTTAATAAATGTCTGGTGAGGTAGCAAATAAATTCCAGGATCCCTGTGAGGCTACCCACAGACCCCTCAGCATCATTTCTAGAGCCAGGGTACCAAAGTGCCCAGTGTACATCACCAGGACTCTTCATTAGGAGAATTCCTTAAGGGAGAAAGAGAAGCGTTGAGCACTGTGGTCTCCCCTGGCCTTCCTGTTACCGGCATTTGCCACATGGCAACAGTATCCCAAAGGCCCTAGACAGTGCCCCTGTTTGTGAATGTTCTCTATTCCCTTCCATCCCTACTAAATTAGACCAGCCCAGGCTTCCAGATCGTTTCTCAAAACCAGTTTCTCCTGAAAAACTTTCCCTAGAACCCCCACGTTAACAGTCTCTGTCTTCATCAGCTGTGCTTGAGGACATGCGGTGTGGCATGGTGCCCTGCTTACAGCTGTGGCTGGGCTGCTAACTAGCTGGAGGGCCTTGAGAGGTCATACTCCTTCTGAGTCTTTCCTCATTTGTCAAGTAAAAAGGACAGTCAGATCTCAGACCTAGTGTTCTATCATTTCTATGGATTTTTATTGACATTTGTGGTTTTCTATCTGGATGAGACTTGATTATTGACTTGGGTTAGAAGTCTTCCAGCAGGAGCAGTAAGTACACCATTATTACTCCAAAAATGAGAATAATTAAGAACAGCTACTTACCACCAAAAGCAGTTTCATTTGAAACATATAACGTTTAGATTGCTTAATCCTATTAGAGCTCCTAAATTCTGGCTTGAGAATATGGCTCTAGAAATATATTTCAACTCTGGTTTGCCTTGACCAGTCCACTAACAGGCAGGTAGATGGGGCAAGCTGAGATTATTCAATTTTATCTACTTGTCAGCTTCTTTCTTTGGCATTTTTTAAACCAATAATGACCTCAACATTCTCTATACTTTCTGTCATTACCATTTATGAACTTGCCAGAGTAAAGTACATTTTGAGGAGAGAATAGTTTACACATATGTACATATCTGTGACACTGTAATTCCTTGATATTTTTGAAAAAGAGTGAGAGAATGTGTTTCTGGGAGTGTAACTAAATAAATAACATGTGTTCTTTTATTTAACAGCTGAAACAGTGGAAGGCATTTGAAGAGGAAAACCAAACAATCAGACGCATGGCCAAATATTTCAGCACTCCCAGCAAAAACTTCCATATGCAGTATGGTGAGGAGCAGAATTGCCACACTAGAGGAGAGAAAAACTCCATGGACAGACTCCTCACAGAAGTAAGCTAGACCCCTGCCTGGTGGATTCTCTGTCAGGAAGAACTCCAGTCATGCAGTGGTGGGCCCCAGAGGTCTCATTGCTAACATTCTTTCTTAGCCCTCTGTTCCCCCACTTCCTAGCCACGTCCACTTCCCTCAGCCCCAGGCAAAAAAACCCCCAGAAAACAAAAAACAGCATTTCCCCAGGGACCCACCCATTGCGGACACTCAGCTTACCCACTACATTCATTCATCGGCCTAGTGTGTGCCAGGCATTGTGCAAAGTGCCGATGAACTAAACAAATATAGTCCCTAGCCTCATGGATCTCAGGCTATTGGAGGAAATCAATGTTGATCAAGTAAATGTATAATTATAAATTGTGATAAGAACTATGAAGGAAGAAATAAGAGTGGTAAGACAGAATAATGGGTAGTGAGGGTAAGGGAACCTAATTAAAATGTTCAGAAAAGACGCTCTTAGCTGAGAGCTGAAGGTTAAGTACAGGTGCAGGGAAAAACATTCCAAGCAGGGGAACAGTGTTGTAAAGGCCATGAGTCGTAGTGGATCCTACCTTTTTCTGTATGACACATTCTCTCTTAGAGTAGTGCCCTCATTTCCAAGATCTTATGAGGCCCATTACTGTCCTTTCCAGGTTTGAACTAGAGGTTGCAATCATTTTACCAACCCAGAAAGTCAAGCAGTGTCTAAAGATGGGGTAGAGGGCTTATTTGTTTGTTTATTTATTTGCTCAAGATTTTATTTTTAAGTAATCTCTACACCCAATGTGAGGCTTGAACTCACAACCCTAAGATCAAGAGTTGCAGGGACAGAGAACTTAATGGGGCCTCTAAATATCATAGTAGCACCAAGGGAGGACTGGGCAAACCCAAGCCCTTTTTCCTTCTGTTCTTGAGCCAGGCTTGGCACCTCTCCCAGAATCGGGCAGTGTAATGTGTGCTTGAAGAAAGCACCTGGAAAAGCTTGAGGCTGCACTGCCCCGGAAAGGAGACACAGGACCCAGAGGAATTAGTTTTTTGCTCTAACAAAATTATATTTCATATTATTTTCAGTACAGAACATACCTGAGTAGGTGCTGTGTGGGAAACTACACTTGTTTGTAACTGGACTGACACCTGGGTCTCAGCTGTCCCTGAATGAGAGGATGGTGTGATGGGGACCCAAGAAACACAACCAGGGAAGGGATTAATGTCCGCCAGCACCTGCTGCCTGTGCTTCTCTGTTCCCTCCCTCCACACTCTTGGTTTGGAACTTTTCAATCCATCAGAGTAATACCTCTCCATATTTTTACTATTTATGAGGCATTCAGGACTTTATTTCAAAGCCAGATTTCTTCCTACCTGGCAAGGGAGTAGCATTGCCTTTGATACTCTGCGAGGTCTTCAAAGAAGCATTTTTTGTCCAGCTAAACAGAAGGCTAGAAACTTGGCGAGAACATCCAGGATGGTTTTTATTCACAATCAGCTAATGTTGGAACAGCCAAGTGGCCTGACTCTTTAGCCTTATGGTAATTTGTGACGTGCTTTTTGTATTTCTGCCACACTACCCTGTTTCCCACGCAGTAACTGAATCTGCTCTTTCCAAAAAGATGTCTTGAGTCTGCGGAGGGAGGGCCCTAATAGAAAGCAGATGCAGAGGCAGTAAAAATCCTGGCCTCCTCCCCTCAGTGCCCTACACCTGGAACATCTTTCCCAGAACAGGCCTGAGAACAAGTATCCTGTCCCCAGGCCTCTTCACAAGCCCAGAGAGCTTCCAGTATCTGAATCTCCAGTTCCAGCACTGCCTGGTCGATAAACACAAGTATCCCTCCCGCCTCCACATGTGCACAGACCCCTACTCCAAGCTTCTTGGTTGCAGGTCCCTCTTACACAGCCCCGTCTGTCGCCTCGTGTCCTCCTCTTACTTTCCTACAGTCTTCTCACTCTTGCCCCCCTTGACTGTATGGCTAGAGGTCCCCCAGAGGCTATTTGAGCAGCATGCATCACTGACTTGCCAGGCTGTGGAAAGACCAGCAGACAGAACCTTCTCAGAGGCTGAAGGACCTCCCTTCTACACACTACAGCAGAGGAAATTCACCTACTAGTTTACTTCCTTGAACCATAGAAACAAGAGTGTGACTCCATTTCTCCTTATGGCCTGCACCCTATGGAACACACCTGTGGATGTTTTGCTTCCCCAGATATGCCAAAAGCAATAATTAATAAGTTCATTTAAATGTAGCTGCCATGGTAGGTCGGATTTTGGCCTCACAATGGCAGTGCCTCACACCATGCCTTTAATTAGTATGCAGCCGTGGAGAAGACAGAGCCCCACTTCCTTTTCTGGAACAAGGGAAATTTACTGTTTAGGCTGACGTTTCTAAATCTGTCACCAGCCAGCTTCAGATGTTTGGTTTGCTGGGAGAAAAGTATTCCTCCCAACTCAATGTTTACCCTGTTTTTCTACACTCAAAGAAATTTATGGATAAGGCACAAAAAGTCAGCATTCAGAGTTTACTTGCTGGGGTAGCTGTCATCAGCTGGTGGCTTCCCCCTACCTGTGGGGGAGTAGAGACCTCCTGAAGGTAGTATCAGAATGTGCCTGGTGGGCTTCAGGGGGAGGGGATGGTGAGGAAGAAGAGGGTTGGGGTCCCTTCTGTGCAGCCAGCTTAGTCACACCTGTGAGATCCTCAGAGAGATATCTGGCACCACCCAGATATCATGAAGATCCTGAATGAATGTCGCCTTGTTACTCATCTACTCCGCTCCTGGTGAGTCCTTGAGTCATCTACTTGCCCAGCTACACCCCTGCCTTACCACTCTGCAGGTGAGCACAGGGAGGATGGGAAGGCAGACACTCAGCTGCAAATCCTTTCTGCTTATTCACCAGTTACTCACTGATCCTGGACTCTCTCCAGATGATAAAAGAAGTAGACTAACCCAGGATGAAACTGGAGTACCAATATTCGGAAAATCACCCTCCTGCTTATAAGTAGGGAACAGGAGGTCTGCTCAGAGTTGCTGCCAGAGGGCTGTTGCTGGACTCGTTTACTTAAGTTGCTTCTCCCTTAAAGGGTCACTTCTGGGCAACTCTCCCATATCAACTTGAGGAAAAAAACCACCAGTTCAGTCCATAGGCAACTTGTTTCAGGGAGCCTAAAGAAAGTAAGTATTCTTCCATTTGTAGGGCGTAGTATATGGACGTCCAGATGCTCACCCTCAGCTTTTAAAGAAGATAGCAATAAAGAGGCAGTATTTTGGTATTTGGACAAACACTTCGTAGAATTCAGTGTTTGCGTTATTACCCCCCAAACCCTCGACCACCATCTGCCCCATCAGCTCTCTTTTGTGCTCTGCTGCCTTTGAACATCAGAAATTTCATCAGGTGGACATAGGTCTGAGCTAGACGATCACCTGCTGTACCACCAGAGGATGCTCGGGGCACACCCTCCACCACCCCTCCCTCCCACTTCACGGCCCCTGATCTTGCCACTAGAACGGGCACGCCTCTGCAGCTCTCAACTGCCAGCTCTCCTGGGAATACCCTGTTGACCAACTAACAGCCATGCAGCAGGTAGGCAGCTCAGCACTGGAACTGCCCCAGTCTGATTCATCTTCTGGGCTCCATTCTAGATCTACTAAATCAAGCTGTCAGGGATTTGGTCCCAACTATTCTCTTTAAACAACACATAACAAAATAAAAAGCTTCTTTAATAATTCTGGTGCCTGCATTTCTTTAGGAGATACAGACAGCCGATGGTGCCACATGGTAGCTTTGGCTCCCACCCCCAAGGTCCAGCCAAAGGAGGTGATAACACCATCCTGAGATTCTTGTAGCACACCCCCCTCCAACTCTAGTCTTATCTCTTTGGTTCAGGATTCTCCACTCTTCTCTCTGTTCTTCCAGTTTTCTAGTCTGTTTAGCAAGAGGCAAAATACTTATTTCCTCATTCATTCATCCCCTTGAGGTACGCCTGAAATTTGTCTGTGTTTTGTGAAAGTGTGACAAACCTAGAGTTGGGTCATCTCAAACATTATTCAGACTGGTGTTTTGCAGGTTGACCTGACCCCCTGAGCTCTGAGGAAAGGGGAGAGGGTGCTGCAGCAGCCAACAAAAAGCTAATGCTATGCCTCCTCCGACCTCTTCCCACAGACGATGCCACATTTATTGAGCACCATTTGTCAGTTATTGTGCTAAGCACTTCACTCACATCAACTCATTTCACCTCATGGAGCTACCTCCTCAGAGCCTAAGATCACAAGCCAATACACAGAGGAACGGGGATTTAAAGCAAGGTTCTGATACCACTCTTTTGCCGCCGTGGAAAACAGTGTAAAAACCCTCAGAGGCATCCTTTATTGATGGTTTTGCTTTTATTTTACAGAAAAATGCTATGATTGAAAGCCTGCAGGAACAAGTAAACAATGCCAAAGAGAAGCTAGTGAGGCTGATGTCAGCTGAGTGTACCTTCGACCCCCCAGAGTGGGCCGTTCCTCCTACCTCTTCCCACAGCAAGAACAGCCTGACTGCAGCCTCTGCCCACAGCCTGGTAGCTCAAGGGCCTTTGGAATGCCTCTCTGACTCTCAGAATGATACCAGTATAGTTGCCCAGGACTCCCAGAGCACCTCAGTGCCCTCTTCAAGTGTACAAAGCCTGGAGGGGGCTGTGAAAGACACCAGCTCCTCCTCAGGGCAGAGGGAAAAAATTTCTAACTTCAAAGACTTTTCTGGTCATTTAAATTTGGGCTGCAGCCAGAAGCCACAGCCTGAGCAAAGCCGAGGTGCAGAAAGAAGAGACCAAGTACCCATGAACCCCCACCAGAGTGTCATACCAGGTGGAGAAGGCCCTGTTCCCCAGAGACAAGGGCAGCTGGAGAACTCAGAGGAGCCCCAAAAGCGGCTGTCAAGGGTCAATTCAGTGATTAGGGAGAAGCTTCAGGAAGTCCTGCAAGATCTGGGCCTGGGCCCTGAGGCTCCTCTCCCCTCTTCCCCATCCTATACACAGCAGCCCTGGAAGAACCCCCAGAAGATTCCCCTCTCCAAGGAGCTGGGCTTCAGCCCGTACATGGTGAGGAGAAGGCGGGCAGCACTGCGGGCTCGCTCACACTTTCCAGGCTCTATACCCTCATATATGGGGCATCGGGCAAATAGGACTGTATCTGGGGCACATGGTGGGCTAAATGTGCAGAATAGGGACAGTCTCTGCCTGGATCCCCAAACTGCTGGTTCCAGGGCACCAAAACCCTCTTCCAGGAAGCCTTCACTATTCCCAGATCCACAAGGCAAGCCGGGTACCCTGGAGCGCAGCAAACAAAGCCAGACAGAGCCCCAGGGTACCAGAGGGAGCCAGGCAGCCTTTGCTCACCAGCCTTCTGGCTCTGACCAAGCACAGCGTCCTGCCGCCCCACACCTATCCAGAGCTTCACCAGACGTGCCTGAGCAGTGGCAGCTGCTGTCCCTGGGATTCCCAGACTGTCCATCCATGTCTTCTCCGTGCAACTACCTTGACACTGAGTCCAGCAGTTCAGATGAGTTCTTCTGCCACTGCCACCGGCCCTACTGTGAAATCTGCTTCCAGAGCTCCTCTGATTCCAGTGACAGTGGTTCATCAGACAGTGACCCTGACCCTGCTGGGGGGCTGGCTTCCTGGGAAAAGCTGTGGGCCCACTCAAAGCCTATCGTGAACTTCAAAGAGGACTTGAAACCCACACTGGTGTGAAAAGCAGCAGAGTGGGTGTGGATATAGAGGTTGGTCCAGGACAAGCCATACCAATGCCTATAGGAGGAAGGCCAGTTCTGGCCTTTAGGGAACAGACCAGTGCCCTGAACTGATCAAGCTTTTACCATGTTTCAGCTATGCTCACTTGAGTACTGTGTTACCTTGAGCACTTCTTGATCTATTAAATGAGGGGGATTGCCTATCTTGTTACTACCTCACAGCATTCCTATAAAAGACTCCAGTGACCATAAAAGATAACTTCTCGATAAAAGGTGCTAAGTGAGAACAGAGGGTTTTCTGTCCTGGTCAGCCTGTATTCTACAAAACTCTTAATATATACTAGGTGGGTCACTATATGGACTATACAGATGGAAACATGGAAGGAAAATTTCTGCAGAACCAGAGTTGTAGACAGCGACCAATCAAACTGGCCTTCTGATGGACAGGCCTGCTAAGAAGATAGGTCTCTTACGTTCTTGGGTGCCCCACTCTTGGCAGGGGATAGTTTTACTTCTGCTGAAGCTTGTGAACACCACCACCCTAATTTCCAGCTTCTGGCCAGCCTCGGCTCAGAGCCACCTTTACGCCACTATTTGGTGTACATGTGTTTCCACCATTATGGCATCTCACCATCATCCCTGAGACTGTCAGGTCTCCATGTGCCCATAGGCTACCCAGATCTCACTCCTGACCTCGGATAAGACCAGAGGCCCAGACTGTCTCCTGGTCCCTGTGGCCCTTCCCTTTGACTCTACCAGGGGTACGGTTTTGTACTGGGGGTGTAGGATCACACAATGATGGTTTCTGATGGTGTAGGAGAGGTCCTATTTGTCAAGAGGTATTTTGGGGGCCATTGGAATTACATGACCACCAACAGCTACATAAACCCGGAAATAGAAGATGGGAAAATACAAAGGAAGAAATGGGGGAGAGGCAGGAAAGAAAATAGGTTTTGAATATTTAACTTGAGTCTGGCATGGTCCTCGGCAATATAAAATTTCAGTAATTCCTTATGATATCCCTGTGCAGTAGGTGCTCTCATTCCCATTTTACAGATGGGGAATTTGCAGCTTAGAGAACTGAGGTCACTTCCCCAGACATCACACTGCTAGAGAGTGGCTCGTGCATGACTTGCCCTCAGTTCATGGGACTCCAGGTTGGTAGATTTCCCTGAGGACACATCTCTTCACTCATTCTCCTGAGAGAGTCTGGCAGCGCTTGGCAGGCCAGACGATAAAGCAAGGGTAGTGTAGGGAAGCTGAGAGATGCTCACCCTGCAATTCCAGATCACAAAACTGGGTTCCTGGCCTCAGGTAGCAGCCCTCCACTTCTCACTGCCCCAGGGGCCCACCCACACCTCCCAAGGGAGCCAGGGAGTTGGTGAAGAGTGAGTGCCAGGAACTTAACCACCACCAGTGCCACAGGGAAAGCACTGGTGGATCCACTTTGCTTTAAGCGATTGTTGTTTACAGGCTGTCCCCTGCCCCCACCCACTGTGTGTCTGTCTTTGTGTATACACATTTGTGTGCAGGAGTTTGGGCCTCATTAGAAAAGCTTGGAGCAGGGGCACTTGGTTCCAAAGCTCTCCCAGAAGATTTATCCTGAACGCTCAGGGCTGCCGACACCTCGGGAATCTCCGGACACTGGACTGGGAAGCCCTCCTGGTAGCACAGATTCCTCTATCGTTTACTTTTAAATACAAATGTCATAACTTATTCTGTGTGTGGGTTTGTAGCTTCCACCTGTGCTGTTTGTATGCTGTCCAAACGACCACTTAATAAATAAGAAATGTCTCCCCAAACAAGTCTCTAGAAATTATAGTCCCGTGCTGCAGAGGAGAGGAACAGAGAAGCCTCTGTGAACCACCAAGGGAGTGGACACGAAGCAGCCACCAGAGTTGCCACTGGCTCAGCCCAGGTTCCAAGTAGATCTTCTGCCAAACTCACATTTGTAACAGATTCTTCTGTGGTCTCCCTGTGCAGCTTTCTATCTCAGAAACACCTGCCCCAGTGGAGAGAGGAAACTCTGGAGACCCTTGACTCTTCCCCCACATGGTGGCGGGTCCTGTGGTTGGGCTTTAGCTTCTTTCATTCTAGTATGTCACCTCTAGAAGTCTATCACTCACTTATGTGGACTATGCATGCTTTAAACCTGGCAATCCCTCTAGCCTTCTCACTCTCTCTGCGACTATACCGTCAGTCCCATCACTTGGCACTTCCACACCTCCATCCCTCTTCTATCTAGAATTTCTTTCTCCACTTTGTGCACCTTGTGAATTATTCATCTTTCAAGACTCAGGTAGAGTCTTGAACACCCCCAAATGGAATGGACTGATCCCCTAGTTAAAGGATATTTTGGGGTCCATATTTTGAACTCCACTATATAGAAACTTCTATTATCCATTTTACCTAGAATGATTTTGTAACCTTTGATAGACTTGATTGAAGAGATGAAGAATCTACCCTGAATTTTCCTTTTTTGTCATTTGGTTTAAAAACTATGTGCCAAATATCATGACAGCCCCCAGATACTGTCTCCAAATCTATTGTTTACTCTGTGTACCCACCCCCACTCTTCACCAGCTCCTTTCCTAAATCTTTTACCCCAAACCAGATAATTCAGTGATAAAATTCTTAAGAGGATGAGTGTGTCATGACTTTTGGATGCTCTTGACTGTTAGGCTCTTGAGGAAAGGGCAGTAACTTGTGCAAAGGAATCCTGGAGAAGGAAATGTTGCTTCTGCTACTATGCTCTGGATTATGCATATCTATTGGTTTTAAGGTCTGGCATGGAACCAGACCTGATTCTGACCCAGGCATATGTTGTTCTGCTGATTGAAATCTTGGGGTTGGAGGTGTCCATCCTGATTCCAAAGTCTATTCCTGTCTCTTGGCCTGTGACAAACTCTTTCCTTAAAGGATCAACTTGGCCTTCCTGGAGCTCATAGCAGAGAAAAAAGCATCAGAATGTAGGAGGCTTGTTTTTAAAGAACCATATCATTTCTAAAATGGTAAAGAGAAAAGTCAATGTAAGTTCCACAAAATCTCTTCTGTGTCTGTATTGATTTTATTATGTTTAAATGTGTCTCCTCCACAGATTGTATGTTCCTGAAAGCACTGAGTGTGTCTTCTGCATCTTTGTGTCCTCCAGAGTAGCCATCCGGGAGCTTTGCATAAAGTATAAGCACAATAAATGTTTGATGGATGGATTTCTGGACAGATAAGCAGATGAAACAAAGGAAGGCAAGGAAACAAAGGAAGGCAAAGAACCAGTTCTGCAAAGCAGCAGAAAGGGAGGCAGAGCCATCTGGTTTCACTGCCTTCCAATGAATTGAAAGCAAGAAGCAAAATCACTAAAAGACCCAGAAATAACTGAACTCTGAAAATGACAGTACTTTAAGTCTCTTAGGGAGAAGGGGGATAGAATGATAGTTAATGAAAGAGAAGCAAGAAAATTATTGTGAGTAAGGTCTTCTCTTTAAAGATGCTTTCTTTACAGGCGTGTAACTGGGTAACAACCAGCATTAAGTAGGAGGACAGTCTGTTCATCTTTCTCACCATCAGCTTCCTTAGTCCCCTTTCTCAGAGCCCCAAACAAAGCACTTTCTCTGTACCCTCTGGCTGCTACACTTTTCCCAGTAACACCATCTGGGCTTTGTCAAGGGAGTGGGGTCCTATGCCAAGGGAGAGGGCATTTTGGGGCCGAAGGCAGGAGGCAGGTTGCCCAGACTGCTCTTCCTCACCTCTGGTACCTACTCTGATCTTTTTCTCCCTGAAATGTTCCTCATGTTAGCAATGCCAGCCACAATGAATTGGAACCAGGGAGCATCTTGGGATGTTCATTTCACTATCGAGGTCACAAGGAGGCAGGAAATTCTGGTGTAACGAGGCAAAATAACCTGTTATGAGTTTGACAAGATCTGGGTCAGTGTTTTCCAACGCATTCTTTGACTTACCTTTGGATGTCTAAAAATACTAACAAGACAGGTAGGCTCAGAGAAAAAGTGCTTGGCATAGGCCCTGGAAAAAGGTCTGCAGATAACTAAGAGAAAAGCAAAATGATAGGAAAAAAGAAGGGAAGGAGGACAAGAAGTTAAAAGAAGAGGGAGAGACCAGGGAGATGTGGTGAAGGAGGGAGAAAGACAAAGAACAAATGGCACCCTGCTTAGCTTTGTCAGTGGACAGATTGTGGCACTTGCCTCGCTTGTAATTCAGTGTGCTGGGTTAATTCAGTGTTCTGAGTTAGAGAAAGTGAGGCTCACTTCTGTGAAGAAAGGCAGGGATACCCTTGCAGATCCCTTTCTTTTGGATGTATGTGACCATTGGTTCACTTCTCCACTTTCCCCCCTAGACTGTGAACCTCTCGAGCCTACAACTTGTTTATAATTATCTTGGTGTCCCCAGCATCTAGCACTGTGCCTGGTGACCTAGCACTGTGCCTGGTGCATGGTTGATGCTCAGCAGATCTTTGTCAAAAGAAAGGAAGCAAGAAAAGAAGAGCAGCTTAACAGGAACTGCCTCGAGGAGGACCCCAGTGAGGCTCCTCACAAGATCTGAGGTCACCTGGGAAGTGAGGCTTAGGTATCTCATCATGGATGACAGTGTTGTCACCTAAGTTTAAAGTCCTTATTATAATACCCAAAACCTTTGTCAAAAGAAGGCATTTTAGATGGGCTCTCTTCACTAATTTTTGTAGAATAGTTTTTCCCAATGCAATGCCAGGGCTTAAAGTCATCTATGTGCCTGTGTGACTTTCTCGGCAAGTTGCATAACCTCTTTGTGGCTCAGTTCCCCCAACTGTAAACTGGGAAAATAACACCTACCTCATACAGTTGTTACGAGGGTTCAATGAATTAATACTTGTAAAGCAGCTGAACTATTCCTGGCACATAGTAAAACATTATATAAGCATGTATCTTATAAGGCTGTTTGGGAAACACAGACTTACATTTAGAAATCCTATTTTCTTGCTTTATACCAAAATCCCCCTTCTTTGTGTTCCTGAGGGAAGGGTCTTCTACATAGATCTGGCAAAGTAAGGATGACATTTTGGCTCAGCACACTTATTGGGCAACTACAGTTTCTGCTTGAAACCCTTCTAGGTCAAGCTCACTTTGGGGAGCACAGCCACCCGCAGGACTCAAATATTAGGGCAGGCTTAGAAGGAAAGCTGTAGTTGGAAAGTCAGGAAATCTGATTTTATTCAGGAGTCAAAAGACACAGCTAATTTCCTTTATAGAAATTTTATGTACCTTGTAATAGAAAAAAAACATATAGTATACCTACTCTGTGTCACTTAATACTTGCCTCATTGAAGACTTATAACCACCCTGCAAAGTAGTTGTTGTTTCCGTTTTACAGATGAGGAAACTGCAACTAGGAGAGGCCAGGTAACTTGCCCAAGGTAACACAACTGGTTAGAGGCAGAGCCAGAGTTTGAAGGGAAATCTGACTTGATTCCAAAGTTGGTTTTGGACTCCCTGACACTAATTCCAGAGCATGTGCTACAGGCGTGCTACCAGAAGACAGAAGGAATTTCAACCCAGCAGGGCAGGGACCCATGCTGAGGTTTTCTTAGGACACTAAGGTTTCCTTAAGGAAAAGCAAGCTGGTCTAGTTCTGTAAGCCGATTGCAAAACCTCCATTGCTGAGTCACTGAACAGTGTCCTAGAGGCTGGAAGGGTACTTTCTAAAACTACCTGGTTACTCCCGCCCCCTTAAGGAAGTTCAATGCCAAATACACTGCATACTGAAAACCAGTAACTCCCTTGTTTCAAAAAGCTATGGCATTGAGGGCACTTGTTAGGATGAGCACTGGGTGTTGTATATAAGCGATGAATCACAGGAATCTACCCCCAAAACCTAGATTACACTGTACACACTGTGTGTTAGCCAATTTGACAATAAATCATAACAACAACAAAAAAAAAGCTACGGCCAGTCCTCCCAGCTGGAAGTTCTTTCTCAAGCACTATGCTGTTTAAATGGCACAAAAAGATGATGCTGGACAAGGGTTCCAGAAGACCCTATGATGACTAGAAACAGTGCAGACCACACATCTTATGCTGAGTCTCAGCAGGGCTTATGGAATCTCTTCAACTCAAGTCCACTTTGCTGAAAAACTGATTGCTCCCACTTCCTCAAGGTGAAATCTCACCTTGGTTTGGGGTTCAAGGCCCTTCCTTATGGAGCTCTGCCTTCTCTCATTCTCAGCTTGCCTGAAACTCTCTTCCTTGCTTCTGCCAAATGGATTTCTGTCTGTTACCAGAGCATGCCCGCACCCACCTCAGGTTCTAACTGTTGTTCACACCAACCAATCTCTCCCTCATTGTAACTGCCCTTGCCTGAAGTGAACTCACTTTCTTCTGGCCAGTTCCAACTGGCTTCAGAATTCATTTGGTGATAAATTAGATACTCCCATAATGCTCGCCGACAACAATTCTATTGTTTGGAGCTGTTATATAAACCCTTTATTGTTAATTTTTCGTTCCTTTCTTATTCCTCCAACTAGATTATCAGAGACTGGAAGGCAATAGCAACATCTAATTTATCATTTCATATCCACAATATCTTTCACAGTGCCTGATGCCTCATAGATCTCAAACATTTTTAGGTTTTTAAAGGCCGACCAGCTCTCTTTCTGCTCCTACCTTTCTATTTGCTCAAGATACTCTTGAGCAAATAAAAAGAAATTTGGCAGTGCTTTTCCTTCAGACTATACCTGAAGTTTAGCATTTCAGAGGATCTCTGCTGTCTCATTAGTGAAAGTCCACTATATGCCATGCATTATACTAGGGCCTTACAGATGAGGCTGAATGAAGTTAAACCGACAGGACCCAAGTTATGAAATCCCTAAAACTCTGGACCCCTTTTCCCTAACATCCGCAAAACAAACAAACATAAAAACCAGCAACAACAAAAACCACTTCTCTAGATAGTTCCAATGAACACCTTCAGGAAGTATAAAGGTCCTAAAAAGAGGGAGTCCAGGTTATTTCTGCTGCTATTGCTACTGCTCCCACTGTAAAATACAGCACAGAATCAGAAACAGGATACAGATCTGTCAGTATATTCTATTGTCACAAGCAGGCACTTTTACACCTAGGAAAAGAAGGCCACAGCAGTGGAATGCCGCCCGATGTCTTACTTCCAGCAGTTATCCCTATTACTCCAGAACTACAAGAGTCTCATGACTGGGCAGAGTGACTTGGGTCTTGCAGCTAAAAGCCATTGCTGTCAATCCACCTTCTAAACGGATTTCTTCTTTCTGAAGCCCTGCCTGCAGTTTCCAGGACATCCCAGAGCAAGGTAGGGTCTTTACATTAACATTTAACATTTTATCTTAAGTTCACAAGGTGATTTTCATGTGCAGCCAGAGTTAAGAGCCATTGGGCTTTGGCTCTGACCTACTGGGATGCCAGAATGAAACTCCGGCTTCTATCCATCATCTGCAGCCCTGTGCCTCATCAAGCCCCAACCCTGGAGCAATCCCACTCTTCCCTAAACACAGCTCCCAGGTGTTAGGGAAGGCAGATGGACTATGAACGTTCCGTACTGTCTCCTGGGCTCTTCTTTTATCAAGCATGGGATCCTCCTCCTCCATGAGCCTTTTGCTGCACACTTCAACCACTGCACCTTCCCTCTGCAACAGTTATGATCCAATGCCTGTCTAGCACATACTTACCCACTGCCTGGCTCCGGAATGCAGCTCCTCTTGTGGGCATTCTTCGTCTGTCTCCTGAAATCACAAGCTCCCTGGAGATAACAGCCACTCTTTGAACTTCTTTTTGCTCTGACAGGGATGAACATGGAATGGACATAAAAGGTGCTTGAATATTGAATGGAGAGGGAGAGAGTGAAGGGAATGAGGAAGGATAAATTCTTATTCAACAAATATATATTACACATCTATCATGAAGCAGGTGGAAAAGTAGTAAGCAACACAAGATAAAATAATTTCGCAGATAGAGGTAAGTGTAATAAAAAATAAACCAGAGTAAAGAGATGGAGAATGAATAAATGAATTGAATTTATCAAATGTCTAGTAAACTCAAGTTCTACAAATATTTAATTTATATCCACCCAGGGTTTTCCCCACCAGGTCGTACAACAGTGGAAAGGGGCCACTGAGTGTTTGTACCATTTTGCCCGGGCTGCCTGTCATAACATAGTACTAGAGACTGAGTGACTTAAGCAACAGAACTTTTTTGTCTCAGAATCTGCATGTCCAAACTCAAGACGTCCGCAGGGTTGATTCCTTCTACGGGTCATGAAGGACCTGTTTCAAGCCTCTCTTCTGAGTGTGCATCTTAATGACCTTTATAACTTAATTCCCTCTGTAAAAAACCCCATCTCCAAATAAAGTCACACTGAGGTACTGGGAGTTAGGGCTTGAACATATGAGGAACACAATTCAGCTCATAACAGTGTCCAAAACAGTTTTCACCTTTCTGTCAGGATGCACATACCATTCAGCTTTACCACTTAAAGATTATTTCACTCAATTGTAACCTCCTGGAGTTCAGGAATTCTGTTGTTCATACCTATTTCTCAAGTCACTAGGGCCACACCTGGCACATAGAAGGTAATTCATAAATGTTAGACTGAATTCACTTTTGTTCAAGAAAACTCAGGGTAAAGGGTAAAGTCATTTAACCCAGGAAATCAAAATCGCTGATGGCCTGCAGCAATTCCTGAAACTCTCTGAGTCAAAGGAAATTATGTTTCCATGACACAGAATCTGTTTCTGGATTTCTTAATTAGGGGTATTTGCAGGATGAGAGGAGACTTGTTTCTGAATAGTCGTTGCTTTCCTCCTCTCAAATCAATGGCCTCTGCTTCTGACATCAGAATTATCTCTACAGCAAATACATGAATCACAGAGAGAAGGTCTGGCTCTCAGTGGGGAATGAACAGCAGGAAAGAGGGAATGTATCTTAAGATAGAGACTCCTTACCAGAATTTACAGAAGAAAAGGAGGGCCCACAGCACAGCATCTCAGTAACAAATGCAATTGAAACAGCAAAATAGTTTTAACCAAAGCTATTTTAACCAATGCCCACCTTGGGCATATGCTGCTACTTCCCTTTTACCTGCTCAGTAAAGGTTTCCAAAGCCCCATACCAACTGAGCCCTTGCTGTCTCTCCCTGAACTAACTGTGAAAAGTTCAACATCCAACAACCCAGAAAGAAGACACGGTGAGTGTGAAAGGTTTGAGATACTAGCACCATCCTGCCTCCCAGTCGTTGACTCACTGAGGCCTGTTGTGTCATTGTTCCCTATAGATCAGATAGGTAGTTCAATCTGTCCACCACACATTCTCTGAATGCAGGCATTCCATACCTGAAGACATGCTTCCCATGTCTTCTTCCATCACTAAAAGTGTTGAATGAAGGTTTCAGCAAGGCTTTATCAGAGTGGACAGCATTCTTAAGCAATGCTTAAGCATTTGAGAATGCTGAAGCATTCTTATTCAGCAAATAAAGAAGGAGAAATCAGATGGTTAAGCAGGAAAGCGTTCCCATGCTTTCTCTTCTAACAACTGGCAGCCTGCGTCAGGTATCCAGTCCTCCAGGTTGGACACCAAGCAAAACCCTAAGAAAGATTTCCGGAAGATGATCCACAAAGCTAAGACCAGTCAACCAGAATTCCAAATACTGAAGAAAGAAGAGAATCTTTTCCTCACACTGCTATGAAGAGGCTGCAGACGAGTCACAGTGCAGCTGAAAATAGTTAAAAATCATTAAATTATGGGCTGTCAGCAGTACCTCTGAGGGAAAGACACAGATGGCCAAGACCAAATCCTTGAACTACAACTTCCCAAGGGAGCTCTGGGGAGAGGACTCTTGCAGCAAATGCACACAGCTTATGATTACAGGACTTTCAGCCTTCACTCCAGGGAGTTGGAATAGACCTTGTAAAAGCTGGGAGGAATTTGTCTTCCACTCTAGCCAAAGGCTTCCATTAGTGTTTCTCAAATGAAGAAAATATTTTCAGAGAATTGCAAGGTCTCTCTGCGATTTTTTTTAATTTGGCTTTTTATTTTAACGATAATCTAAAAATAATTCTTAGCTTGTTCTGAATTCTCTGGATGTCTGCTTTAGAATGCTTCGTGAACTTTCAGTACCTAAGGTTGTGCTTTGTGAATGTTTTCACAAGTGAAACTTAAGTGGCGTCAAGGCCTGCTGTATAAGTGAGGATTCTGAAATGGTTTGAATGTAAAAAAGTAGCGGGAAAACATGGGGCACCTGGGTGGCTCAGTTTGTCGGGCGTCTGACTCGGCTCAGGTCATGATCTCACGGCTTGTGAGTTTTAACCCCACATCGGGCTCTGTGTTGACAGCTCGGAGCCTGGAGCCTGCTTCAGATCCTGTGTCTCCCTCTCTCTCTCTACCCTTACCCGCTCGTGCTCTGTTTCTCTCTCTCTGTCTCAAAAATAAATAAACATTAAAAAAAAATTTTTTTTAAGTAATGGGAGAACAAATCATCACATGGCAAATGGTAAATGTGGAAGATTGTATTGTCCCCAAATGGGCTCAGCAATATTCCTAGTCCTACCTGCTTCTTCAAAACCTTGGCACTATCTCATCAAGAGGTAGAGTCTGTATTTCCTCCCTTTCAACCTCAGTGGGCTTTTGTGACTGCTACAACACACAGAATGTGGCAGAAGTGATGCTGCATGACTTCCCAGGCTAACTTATAAAAAAAGATAGAACTTCCTCCTGGCTCTTTCTATCTGAACACTTGCCCTTGGAACATAGCGCTATATTGTGAGGAAGCGCAGGACCCATAAAGAGACCATATCTAGGTACTAGGTATTCTGACTGGAAAATCCAGACAAGGTCCTCATGAGCAGCCAGCATCAATTGCCAGACATGTCAGTGAGCAAGCTTTGAGATCAAGGGTTGGCAGGTTTTGAACTGGCCAAATATGGCCTATTGTCTGTTTTTATAAATAGTTTTATTGGAACACTGCCATGCCCACTTATTTGTCTATGACTTCTTTTGTGCTACAGTGAAGAGTTCAGTAGTTACAACAAACCATACAGTCCACAAGGGTGAAAATAATTTACTATCTGGTTTTTTACAGAAAAAACTTACCAGCCTCTGCATTAGATGATTCTAGCTCCCCGTCTTCAAGCCACTTCAGGTAAGTCCTGGTGGAGCAGAGACAAGCCATCCCTGCCAAGTTCTGCCCAAATCAAATTTGTGAGCAAAGTAAGTATTGTTTCAAGCCACAAATTTGGGGATGACTTATTTCATAGCCATAGAAAACTGGAGCAGTTTTATAAGCATGCTATATTCAAGAGGACCTGCCCAAAGTAGCTAATTCTACTGCTTGGAGCTTAACTTTGTGTTTACCAACTTGCAGCAGTTCATTAGCAGCAAGAAGTAGATAATTGCAATAAAGAATTTTTCCATTCCCAGCTCTAATAAGAATTAGATTAGATGCCCCCTATAATTCAGATTTTAATAACATCACAATGCTAATCTTACCTCCAAGAAAAGATAATTTTATATTATTATTCAGTAACACTGTTAAAATTGGTTTTCAAGAATTGCTTGCTGGTATCTTACGGTTAAGTGTGTGGTCTGCTTAGCTTGCACTATCAAACCAAGCTTTGATGTTTCTAGTGACATTTTCTATAACACACTTATGCAAACAGTTATTCTCTGCATTAAAACAATTGAAGTCAAAATGCAGACAAAAATTAAAGAGCCAGAACCAAAACTCTTTCAATTATTAACCAATTTGGGGGGTTTGTTTTAGTGAAACATCATCTCTCACATTAAATTTAATCATGTAGGGTTTTGTGGGTTTTTTGGCTTTAGTTTGAGAATTTGGTTTTCTATTTACCGAAGCTACAGAGCTGTAAGCATAGGATTCATACCTACTTTTACATGGGTGTATGTGTGCCTGTGCATGTAACATCAGACTGGTGGTAGAGTAAATTTTCAATGTATAAATTTTTCTCTTTACAAGAAGCCAGTACAGGGATGCCTGGGTGGCTTAGTCAGTTGAGCATCTGACTCTTGATTTAGGTTTAGGTCGTGATCCCAGGGTCATGTGATGGAGCCCTGTGTTGAGGCTCCACATTGAGTGTGGAGTCTATTTATGATTCTCTGTATTCATCTCCCTCTTTCCCTCTTCCCCACTCATGCTTGCTTGATCTATCTCTTAAAAAAGTAAAATAAAATAAAATAAAATAGCCATATACAGACACAAAAGGACAAATATTGTATGATTCTACTGACATGAGGTACCTAGAATAGTCAAATTCAGAGACAGAAAGTAGAATAGTGCTGCTAGGGGTTGAAGGTAAAGGGAAATGGGGAGTTATTATTTGATGGATATGGAATTTCAGTATAAGATGGTAAGAAAATTCTGGAAATGGATGGTGATGATGGTTGCACAACAATAGGAATGCACTTACTGCCACTGAATGTTACACTTAAAAATCGCTAAGATGGTAGATTTTATGTTATTTATATTTTACCAAATTTAAAAAAAGAAAGAGAGGCCGGTAACCTTATCCAAATCCCAACACAAGCTAAAGCAGCAGAGGGTCTCCCTAGGGTATCTCCCCCTCAGGCCTAGATGCTTAGGTGAATAGAGCCCTTTTGTAGAGGGGCACCAAAGAATTAATGCCCAGGGGAAGAGCGTCTCTCAGTCAAACTCAGAGCAGCACTCGAAGAGCCTGAGCCACTCAGCCCCGGACTTTTGGTAAGGTGCTCCTTATAGCCCCTGAAGGAAGTAATTCCCAAGAGAAGGAGGAAGTAATTCCCAAGAGAAGGAGGAAGTAATTCCCAAGAGAAGCCCAGGCATTCTGAAAGAAGGCCATCCACCTGCAGGCATGCAAAAGCTTTATCCTTTTTTTTTTTTTTCATTTTTAAATTTTTTTTTTTTAACGTTTATTTATTTTTGAGACAGAGAGAGACAGAGCATGAACGGGGGAGGGGCAGAGAGAGAGGGAGACACAGAATCGGAAGCAGGCTCCAGGTTCTGAGCCATCAGCCCAGAGCCCGACGCGGGGCTCGAACTCACGGAGTGCGAGATCGTGACCTGAGCTGAAGTCAGACGCTTAACCGACTGAGCCACCCAGGCGCCCCAACAAAAGCTTTATCCTTAATATATCCTCATTGTGGTTTTGTCCCACAGCAGATGACAACTCATCCCCTAGAAGAGGGGATCTTTGAGCAACACTGGAGACTGAGGCACCCTTCCAAGGGAGGTGATGAGGCCCAGCAAAAGAAATGGGGTGATTAGAAGGCATATTTGAGAATAGGCACAGAAACGAAATGACTGGCACCTAATAGATGCCTGACTTTGTGCTTTACATTTTTTTTTACAAACTTGTGCTTTACATTTTTTTTTTTTTACAAAATTTTACAAACTTTTTAAATGTTTGTTTATTTTTGAGAGAGAGTGTGTGCAAAGGAGGGGCAGAGAGAGGGGGAGCCAGAGGCTCCGAAGCAGGATCTGTGCTGACAGCAGACAGTCTGATGTGGGGCTCAAGCTCACAAACTGTGTACATTCTTTGTCTCCTTTAAAAATCTCCACAATAACATTTTATAGAAAAGGAAACTGAGGCCAGAGCTAACTTGCCTAAATTGTCACACAGCTTATAAGAAGCCAGGATGAGAACAGGGTCTGTCTGATTACAAAATTCCAGTTCCTGCCCCTTCTTCCTCCCAGTGGTGTCCACCGTGGACTCGTTCTGATCCTCCCTCTCATCTGCTCTCTGATGGCTCTGCCTCGCTACACATCAGCCTCCTCTACTGAAAACACCTCTTCACAGCTTTAAAGGAGCTCTTGGGCTCTCTCTGAGTAAAGTAAGGATCCCTGGAAAAATGGAGTCCAGCGGAAAAACTGGCACCAGAAGAAAGCCATTCCAGACCCCCTCATAGTGTCAGAGAGCCACCCACATCATTCAAGGGGAACTGACATGGGATTTCTTTCTTGAGAGCATTTAATTTAACATGCTGGTGCACCTAGGAACAAAGCCCTTCTATAAGAAAGTGAGGCATGCTACACATTCTCTATAGCCAAACAGCACCACAGCCCTTTTCTAGCCACACTGTTTGAAAATAGCTCTAAAAATAATATCATGAGCAGTTTCTATTTGCTCCTTCCAGGAGAAAGTAAACAAGTAAACTCAAAGGCAGCTGCTGCCTGGCCACCTCTTCCTGTATTTGTTTCTTCTCTCGCGGGAACGACCAGCTCCCTGAGCACCACCCCTGCTCTTCCTGCTCTCCATGGTTCCTCCATCAATTCCTATCCTCTAAGAAATTAGACACAGGAGCAGCATTAGTCACTGACATTTTCTGAGTAATTCTTTACACTTCAGTATGAATTAATTTTGTATGTAATACTGTCCATTTGACATTTTCTTAGTTGGGGAAATGTTCTCCAGGAAGCAAACTAAGGGGCCAGGATCTGGAAGAGGGCAGAGGAGGTTATACTAAATGGCTTGTAGAGGCCATGATAGTTGCGTACCTGAAGAGACTATACTGAAACTACAAACTCCTAGAAGAAAACATAGGCGGTAAGCTCCTTGACATCGGTCGTAGCAATGTTTTTGGGATCTGATTCCAAAGACAAGGGAAACAAAAACAAAAATAAGCAAATGGGGCTACATCAGACTGAAAAGCTGCACAGTGAAGGAAACCATCAACAAAACCAGAAAACAACCCTCTGAACAGAAAAAGATATTTTTAAATCATATATCTGATAAGGTTTTTATATCCAAAATATACAGAGAACTCATACAACTCAATAACATAACTAAAACCAAACCAAAACAAAACAAAACCCCAATAACCCAATTTTAAAAAGGACAGAGGATCTCAACAGACATTTTCCCTAAGAAAATATATAAATGGCTTATAAGCACATGAAAAGATGCTTAATGTCATTAATCATCAGGGAAATGCAAATCAGAACCACAATGAGATATCACCTCACACCTGTCAGAATGGCTGGCATTAAAAAAAAAACACACAATAACAAGTGTTGGCAAGGTTGTGGAGAAGAGGGAATCCTCGTGCACTGTCAGTGGGAATGTAAGCTGGTACAGCTACTATGGAAGACAGCATGGAGTTTCCTCAGATTTTAAACATACAGCTACTATATGATCCAGCAATCCCACTACTGGGTATCTATCTGAAGAAATTGAAAACACTAATTTAAAAAGATATATGCAACCCTATGTTCATTGCAGCATTATTTACAATAGCCACAATATGGAAACAACAAGTGTCCATCGATGGATGAATGGATAAAGAAGTGTTTATCCATTCATCCATTGATGGATGGGTGAATATACATATTATTATATATACACACATGTATACACACACACACACACACACACACACACACTGGAATACCACTCAGCCATAAAAAAGAATGACATCTTACCATTTGCAACAACATGTATGGACCTTGAGGTTATTATGGTAAGTAAAACAAATCACAGAAAGACAAATATTGCGTGATTTCACTTATATGTGGAATCTAAAAAAGCAAAACTAACAAAACAAAACCCAGACTCCTACATACATAGGACAGATTGGTAGTTGCCAGAGGGGAGAGGGGTTGGGGGGAGGCAAAACAGGTGAAGGAGATTGAGAAGTATATAAACTTCCAGTTATAAAATAAATTAGTCATGGGGATGCAATGCACAGCATAAGGAATATAGTCAATCATATTATATTAGCTTGGTAAAGTGACAGATGGTAACTAAACTTGTGGTGACTATTTTGCGATGTATATGAAGGTCAATCACCATGTTGTACACCTGAAACTAATATTATATTGCGTGTCAACTATACCTCAATAAATTTTTCCAAAAGTGCAGAAAAAGAAACTATTCATGTCTAAAAAGCAGCTCCACTTGTGGTTTTGGGCCACTAGATGGCAATTATGCCCCTTTGCACTGTTGCAGCTGACCCTGGGCAATAGGCCTGTCCCTAGAGCCCTTTGATATCTTTTTGGTGAAAAGATCTTTGAGAAGCTCCTAAATACTTGCCTTTCATCACAGCAACAACTCTTTCTTATCCACCATTAACTTCACTAGGAATACTTATTTTAAAAACTCAGAGAAACATTAGAAGTGAAAAGGGAAAATCCTCATACCTCAGTAGGTGATCATCTGACCAAATATTTATCTAATATTAAGCAAGAGCCTTTGCTCCACTTTCAGTCACCTTTCTTGTGTCCTTTGGAAAATCTTGGCCCCAGGAACTCCTCTTTAGAGTTCCTCTTTCTTCCCAGCCTTTCCCTCAAGGGAGCCTGCCAGGATAATCTGGTTAAACTAGCCATGCCTCCCTCAGCTAGAAAAGTCCTGGCTGCCAGGTCACTCTTCCGTGGAGCCTTTCCTATGTCTCTTCCCAAACCTTAGCCCCAGCCTCTTGTACATATGTTCAAAACACATTTGTTGTACAACTACTAAAGAGTTAATATATCATTCCGTTGTTATTTGCCCAGGTGTGTCTTCCTAACTAGATGGCAAGTGTATAGAGAGCAGGGATAAAGTTTTGTGTGTTTATTTCTGATGCCCACAGTGCCCAGCCTAGCAAGCCACCAACCACCACCTGGGCAGCAGGTAGAATAGGAAAGAACCCTGTTACCTTCTCTGAAAGACTGAGCTGTCCAGAACTAACCATTATCCAGTCACTGAGCAATTTCACGTCATCTCTTCTGCCCTGTCCTAGGACCTGAAGAGCTGAATCACAGTTGCATTCACTAGGTGGGTGGGTGAGGAATGAGTGTGGTTAGCTGAGTATTTGAGGGAGTATATGTGTAGTGGGGTACAAACACTGACATATACCTAGATTCCTCTTGGACACTAACCAGTTCCCTTATCTCTGCTTGCTCACAAAGAAATGTCATCTGTCTGGGATGAGATTACAAAGGCCAAGTGGATTAAGGCCATTTTCATTTGTCTTAAAGGCAACTTCCTTCCCACCTGCAAGAAACATCCACAGAAGGACATAATTTGGAATTATGTCCTGAAATGTTTTCCATTTGATCTGCTTCCTTCAGAGTCATGCAACTAAAGTGTGGTCCTGGGACCAGCAGTACGAACTTACCTGGGAAATTGCTAGAAATGCAGAATTTCAGACCTCACCCAGATCTGCTGAATCAGAGTCTACATTTTTACAAAATCCCCACGTGATTCACATGCACATTAAATTGTGAGAAGACTGATCTATAGCATAGCTTGAGGCCACAGTAATTCATAGGGCATGTGGTATCTTTGTAAACTCTGGAGTGCTCTGTCTGGTCCCAAAAAGTCAGGGTCACCGTGGGATCAGTCAAATTTTGCATGCTTTAAGTGTTTAACAGAAAGTCATTATTTGGCAGTGCTCAGGCATTAAATAACCCTGCCACTTCTTCACGGTATTGGGAGTTAAACATAAAACCTCAACTGATGGAAACCTGGGCCCCAAACCAGTATCTCTATCAGGCTGTCAGAAGATTCCCCAACATTATGTAGGTCATGATACCTGTGGTCACCTGGGGCACTATACAGACACGCTAAAGACAAAATGTCTCTACAGTTCAGGTGAGGTTTTCTTAGTAACTGCGTCAGACAAGTTTGAGAATTAGCAAGCCACTTGGAGTGGGAGTGAGGGAGTCATGTGATACTGGGCTTGCTTCATGTTCATGAGGTCTGAAGACCTGACTAAATCATGGTAAACCCCAGAAATCCTCCACAGTGCAGTAAGCCCAGCAACAATGGCCTGGGGCTGACTCCAATCACACCCTGCCTTCTGTATTTGGAGCAGGACATGTTCCCAGGCCTTTCAAAGGTTAGATGAGTTATGGGTCAGAGTAGAGCATGTTCTCAGGGATGATAGGAATTGAATCCATCTGGGAAAAGAGGCCATGCCATTCATGAAATTGTACATTGCCAGAGTTTGTACCAAAGCTTATGCCTGATAGTTGAACACCATAGGTCAAGACAGCAGGTGCCAGCCTGGGGCGTATGCAGCCAGTGTGTTCATAGCCAGTTTAATGTGAAGACATCTTCTGAGGGCCTATAGGGCATTGTGTGGGGTCCAGGATCTCCCAGTTAGCACCTGATAATAAAGCCAGAACTGGCACTCAGGAAGTAGGCAGAAAACAAGCTATGCTAAGAAAGTTCCAAGAAACAGAATTAAGTAAGGCAAAAAAATGAAGCATACTTTCATAAACTTCAAAAAGATAAAAAGTAGAAATGGAAGAAAATGAGGTCAAAGGAGGAAGAAATGGGATGGGATTGGAACTGATAGACCTATTCTATCACAATTCAATCTTACCACGCATTGACCTCGGTCTCTAGAGAGTTTGGATCACTTAGTTTCTTCTTTTATCTTCTCCTTGGTGTGTAGGCAGTGACTCCTTGCCTCTCTTCTCCCTACTCAGGTCCTAATAGAACCCTGTCTTCCTCTGTCTCCAACCACATTGACTTTTCCTTGCAGAATCTGAAGGGGGGCTAACAGTCCCTAGTGTGGAAGCTGTCATTGACCCATGAAGTGACCAGACCAATGTGAACAACACGCGCACACACACACACACACACACACACACATATATATACATACTATACCTTAAAAAATTTATGGTAACAGTTTAATAATGTTTTCACAATTTTAATGTTTCTTAATTTTGTGGTAACAGTTTAATAATATTTGTTATTTAACTATTACCACAAAACTACCCATAACCCCTTTACCTAAATACAACTATTTTTATCTATCATTCTTGTGCACCTTAAAATGACAAACACATCTGAATATAACCCATGTTGTCCCAGGCCACACCTGTCTGAAATAAAATAGAGCCACTAATGGTAAAAATGGCATTTCTTTGGCTCTGCTGTCACCTTCAATATTGGGAAATCTGACCACTCTTAAATTCCACAGAACTATTTCTGGGAGTCCCTAATTAAGGCAGGAGTGGAGATGGGGATGATCTCTTGTATTTTCCCAAACAAGGTTTTTTTCAGTTACAAAGTGATCTCCACCATCCCTCCACCCCTCTATGCTCTGGAAGCTTTCATGTCTCTACACCCAAACTGTAATTCATTCCCCAACATCTCCACCCCATAGGTAACTACTAGGCCCATTATAGATTTAGAGTCATTGTAAGGGTCTTGCCCTCCCCCTTATCCCTGCATGAGGGTCTCAATGTCTTACAAGACTCTGGTTCTCCAACATGATCCATAAGTACTGGGCCAAAGGAACCCCTGAATGATGAGGTTCTGCACTTAAAATCATAGAAGGGGACACATTCCAGGGCAGACCGTTGGTTGTATGTAATCACCAGTGCTATAGAAGTAGCTCCCCATCCAGAAAGCCCATCAAGACTCAGGTGATGGAGGGTAGTGTTAATGTGGGAGGGAATCTTTAATTTGCTTCCTCTAATTAGTCATTTTAAAATTTACAATCTCCTGCTTTTTAAAAAATTTTTTCAATGTTTATTCATTTTTGAGAGAGAGAGAGAGAAAGAACACAAGCCACGAGCAGAGGAAGGGCTCCAGGCTCTGAGCTGTCAGCACAGAGCCCAACACGGAGCTCGAACCCACAAACCGTGAGATCATGACCTGAGCTGAAGTTGGAGGCTTAGCCAACTGAGCCATCCAGGTATCCCATACAATCTCCTGCTTTAATGATTAGTGATAACAAATGATGACACTCCTCACAACCTGACATCTCCATTAAGAACCGGAAAGTTGGATAGCTTTTGCTATAGGAATTCAAGGGACTGACTCAACTGGGCTGTGAAAGCAGTCTTCACACAGAATATGAGTCTGGTTAGTAGAGATAAGTAAAACTGATATGGGTAAGAAGAGCTAGTGAAAGTTTTTTTATGAGGAGAAGACAGTATAAATATAAGCACAGAGGCAAGAAAGTGCAAGGCTTGTTCAGTGACCCATTTGGGTTTAACTACAGGTTCATGTGGGGAAATAATGGTACATGCATCTGTAAGATAGATTTGGAGCTGCCACATTGAAGAGAAATCTTAATGCCAGCTCAGGAGTCTGGATTTCTTTTGAAGGCACAGAGGAATACTGAAATATTTTGTGCACGTAAATAGCATGATGAAATTGACATTTTAAAGAAAAGTGTTCTCATGCCTGTATTCAGAAAATACAGGAGAGAAAATGTGAAGAAGATTAAAGACAAATATACTTAATTGTACCTAAGTCTTTGGATTTCTTGAATCTTGCTCCAAATTGCTTGTTTAAATGTAGTTATTGCTAATGCTAGTAAATGTATCATTGAGTACATATTATTCTTGACAATCTCAAAAATTCTATATTTGGTAACAAAAAACATATAACTGAGTGAAGAAGCAGTCTTTGTTAATCCACTAACCATGCTTATAGGAGGCTCGGCTGCTTAAAACATCAGGCTATCTAATTTACCAGACTATTAGGCTATATCTAATTTACCTGTTGGTACATTAGAATAAATAGCTTCTAGTAACAAACTCATCAAAGGGATTGAAAAAAATGGCAGGTATTCTGAATTGCACTTTTGGCTAGAAAACCAGTAAATACATGATAAATGTGTTTCGAACATGAAAGGTACATAAATTCAGATGACTTCACACACTTTTTTTCCTCAGATGTGTCTAATATGTGTGCACTCATTTTTCCTATTTAAAAATTTGTGATCCTTCTTAAAGAACTTCTATTTAAAAATTTGTGATCTTTCTTAAAGAACTTCTATTTATATTAGGCTTTTATTTTCGTTTGGTTTGTTTTGATTTGGTTTGATATGCACTGGGTTCTTGTGTTTTGCTTTATTACTTTTGTAAAAATATTACAAAGTCAAGGAAATTTTTAATTCTTATTTTGCCTTTCTATATTTGGAAAACTCCCTACCTATGAGTCTTGGCAGGAGCATAATTTGCCTTCCACCATAGAAGCTGGAAATCATGATTCTCACTTTCTAGCTCCTTTGTCCTTGGACATGGGAAAGTATCCTAAGCTTGGTCAAACAGATGTGAACTCCCTGCACTTTGAGGCAAGGGCTATTGTCAAAAAGAGTTGGGTATCCATTTTGGAGACAGGTGAAGCCAGAAGAGCCTCCAGGTCAGCAGCAGTGGTATCCAGCAGTGAAAACTAGACAGCACTGTGAGCTATGGTGGCCAGGGGTTAGTGGCAGTGGTGGCCAGGAGTTATGGCCTCAGCAGTTTCCTTACCTGAATGGTTCTAGGTGCAGTTTGGGGCTCCCTGGTAACTGCCTTCCTGCCAAACTTGGTTCTGCAGATTGCCAAGTCGTTTTGTAGTTCCAAATATCTTCTCAGTAAGTTCCTCCCAAATCAGCCTTGGTCAGCTTCAAGCTTGCAAGAACTTTGGCTGATATGACAAGTTCATTGTTTAAATTAAAAAAGAAAAGAAAATATAGACAAGGCAAAAGATAAAATCACTCATAATCTCTGTTATAACAATCTTTAACACTATGTTTCTATAGCCATTCAGAATTTGTTTTATAGATCTATGTACATCAACACACACACACATACATACATACACACACACACACACATGCACATAATTAGTTAGGGTGCTTTCGATGCAAGTAACAGAAAACTCAACTCTGATGGTTTATAACACAGCTGCTATTTTTGACATTCTGGCCTTTAACCTTACCTAGGCCTCAGAGACTGAAGAATACAGACTAACCTCCTAGCCATCTTTAATAATCCTGGCTTGCCTATTATTATTATTATTTTTTAATGCTCATTTATTTATTTTGAGAGAGAGAAAGAGAGCACACACAGCGGGGGAGGGGCCGAGAGATGGGGGGGGGAGGGGAGAGAGAGAATCCCAAGCAGGCTCCACACTCAAGCCCAACACAGGGCTTGACCTCACAACTGTGAAATCATGACCTGAGCCAAAATCAAGAGCTGGACACTTAACTGACTGAGCCACCCAGGCGCCCCCTGGCTTGCTTATTATGAATCTACAAACATCAATTCATAGAGGCAGGGTGTCCTGGACTCCACTAGCCACAGTGACCACCACTTGATTGAATGTGTACCAGCAGCTGTCTGCAAAGTCCCAGGCTTTGTGGACCAGCAGATGTCCACCCTCAGGAGGATGAACTCTGCCACGGCAAATGCCTCTTGGACCATGTCCTCTTGTACTATGACACCCACATAGTACAAGAGGGAGTTCTCCTCCCTCTCTCTTCCTGCTGAGATCTAAGACTTTCCATTGGATCTTGATTCCCATGGCTTGTCCTTTCTTGGGCCTGACATCTTCTATGATTGTCTTAAATTCTGGCCCTGGACTACCTTTAATTCCACCCTTTTTTTTCACAGAATGTCTATCTTTAATTGTCCCATTGCCTTACTTAGCCAGCTCCTGATTTGTGATTTGGTGTTTTGGGTCCCACTGCTGGATCCAGCTCAGGATCCGTGGTCCCGGAGCCTGGTGCCAAGAATTGGGTCAAGGTACCATTTCTCCTTGTGCCAATTAATACCATATAATTCTGACAAGACTGGAAAAGGAAAGTAGCAGAAGAAAATCATCAAAATCTGAGTAGTATATCGGTAGAAGCCATCTGGGAAAATTATGAGCCAATTTTTCGTTTCTTCTTTGCATTTGTCTACACTAAAATTTTATATTTTAAGTATAATAGCTACAACCATATGTAATCCACTGACAGCTAAATAGGGTTTATTCATAATAGCATGATTTGTAAAATATATCTTAAACCCAACTGACCATTTTTCCCCCTTTTACAGGGTGGCATGAATTCTTCCAATTGATAAAGGAAGGATAGAAAGAAAGATCCAAAGGTCAAAATGTCTATCAGTTATTGCACTGCTAGTTGCAGAAAGGGATCCTTTGTTTTAGCTTTTAGGCAGCTTTAATGAGCCTAAATAAGCACCAACATCTCCCTACCCTCAGGGTGAGGTTCCTTGAGTTTGGGTTGGGAAGCTAAAGGCAGAGGGAAAAGGAAGTAGGATAAGCAATATCTAGTGTCTTTTTAAGCCTCCATTTCACCCCAAGTCTTCAGTGGACTCTACTGCATACTCAAATGTCTCATGTGAGATTTGGGAGATGGGGAAGAGAAGGAAGATATCACAAAACAGAGAGAGACAGAGAACTGAGCTCCATATTGGGTCAGACAGAACACAGGGTAGGAGAAACTGCCAAAGGGCAGATGAAAATCAGACACTGGAAATCAGACTGGAGCCAGATCACCATGACAATATGAGTTTCTTGCCCCTGCTACCCCAGGATGGTGGAGGGCAGTGCAGTTTCCTCAGAATATAGCCAGGAAGTGGGGTGAAGGATTAGATAGTTCTTAAATCTTGAAGGACAAGGTCATCTTTGCTGACGTCTGGGTTTAGGTATTGAATATTTTCATCACCTCCTACAATCAACTTTACTTTTTCAGGAGTTTGTCATTATTTCTGTCTGTATTTTGCTGCCATATAGGGAGTCACCTACCCAGCAGAGAAAGACATAATTAACAAACTTCTCGTGTAGAACAGACTTAAAAAAAATTTTTTTTTAATGTTTGTTTATTTTTGAGAGAAAGAGAGCACAAGCAGGGGAAGGGCAGAGAGAGAAGGAGACACAGAATCCGAAGCAGGCTCCAGGCCCTGAGCTGTCATTACAGAGCCCGATGCGGGGCTCGAACCCACGAACCATGAGATCATGACCTGAGCCAAACCGACTGAGCCACCCAGGCACCCCTAGAACTGACTTTTTTAAAAAATGTTTATTTGTTTTTGAGAGAGAGAGTGTGAGCAGGGGGAGCGCAGAGAGAGAAGGGGACAGAACATCTGAAGTGGGCTCCGCACTGACAGCAGAGAGCAAACCATGAGATCATGGCCTGAGCCAAAGTCAGCCACTTAACTGACTGAGCCACCCAAGCGCCCCTAGAACTGACTTCTTCAATTCCATTGGTTATCAGGGCCCCAATGACATTGGAGTCAAACAATGTTCCCTAAGAAAGTCGCATATTTAAGTTGTACAAGTACCTTAAGCTTGCTCTTTTGCCTGTGATATCCGAAGAGACAGAAAATAGGGGAACGTGCACATCTGACAATGCAGGAGTAAATGAAAACAGGCGTCCATGAGTAAGCATGATCCACATAATAAACAAACGAATAATTGGGTGAGGGAGTGAATGAATAAACCTGCCCTTCAGAAAACGCTTTCCAAGAATAGAACATGTTTCTTTTTAACTGTTTCCTTTTTTTCCTAATTGAGAATAATCTGCTTGCCTGATCTGATCTGCTCAAGTCCTGGTCAAATTTCAATATGATGTCTCACAGGTCCTGAGTCAAATGCCAAGGAGAGGAATTGTGCTCTCAGCTGGATTTAATGTAGGAGTGAAGGAGTCTTTCTTCTTGATTACTTCCTATGAGTCCCTGCATGCCCTAGCACCCTTAGCTTTAGGCATGGATGCCCCTAATCTACACGCTTAGAGTCACCCTGTTCTTGAACTGAGGCAGGAGACTAGCCCTACCAACTGGTGGGGCCTGAACAGTCTCATCATTTGTTGTGAGTCTCAGGGGTTCATTAGCAACCCAAGTGTCCACTATGCTACTGCATACTCCAGTGTACCGTGTTTATCCATCTGCACTTGACCTCATCCTGCTTGCCCAGAGTTCTGCCTTGAATTCTAGTCCATTTGGCCAGAGCCCCAACTCTTTATTTAGATCCTAGCAGCACTTTTCCATTTTTCCTCTGTATGTCCAAACTCAGGCTGGGCAGGGATTTGAATAAACAGAACTTTAAAAGTTATGATTCTGTCCCTTCCTGACTTTAAGTGGTAGCAATACCTGGAAACAGTTCCCATCCTACAGAGTGACCTCCCTTAAGTATCAACATGGAAGTGAGCCAACAGTCTTAAAATGATATCCCTGTTTATCAAGGCAGATAGGGTATGAGTGGAGCTAATATCACTCTGGTGGACAGGGCATGGCAGCAGACAGTGACATTCAAAGTCAGGTAGTTGCCATCAGTAGCAGTGGTTTAGTTTGAGACCACTGGTGGCTGAGTCTCAAC
Source organism: Neofelis nebulosa (assembly GCF_028018385.1). Taxonomy (NCBI): domain Eukaryota; kingdom Metazoa; phylum Chordata; class Mammalia; order Carnivora; family Felidae; genus Neofelis; species Neofelis nebulosa. The sequence goes on from NC_080786.1 coordinate 93,348,420, forward strand.
TCTTGGGAAAAGTAAGGTAGCCCTTACCTAATTGGACTAGGGTTCAAGGGAGGTCTCCAGTTCCCATAGGCTACCAGCTTGCCAAACAGGGAAACTCAAATAGGTGCCTGCTTCCACAGACTAGTTCAACACAGAGTAGGGGAGAAGAGGGCAGAGCTTTTCAGACTGTGGGTCTCAATGAACTAGTGATTTAAAATGAACTTAAAGGGTCTCTATAAGCATTTTTGTGATGAAAAGAAACTAATAGAACAGAAGGTATCAAGGTATACTGAATTTAGTAAAGAGAAATATGTTTTATGAAACTTTTGCTTCAGTCACATAGCTTGTTATGTGCACTGTCTCTGAGATATGTGAAAAACAAAGGGGGGGGGGAATAGAGAAGGAGATTTATTTTCATTCTCAGTTTGAAGTTTTTTTAACCACATGGGAAACATAACATGTAAGCAATATAAAAATATGTGCAATAAATATAATGGACAAAACTCAATACTCAAGTCCTACAAGAAAACCACAACTGCATAAAGATAGATATGTTACTTATTACAGCAGTGTTTGTGATAGCACTGAATTGTAAATGATTTAAATGTCTACTAATAAAAAGCTAAAAATAAACTATGGTTCATACTCCTTTGGACAATTATACAGTTGTTAAAAAGAATGAGGAAGATCTATCAATACCAACATGAAAAGATACCTAAGATATATCACTCAATGAGAACATAAGTTCCAGAATGATACATGTGTTATGATATTAATGTCATTTGTATAAATGACATTTATCTACTCAAATATTTATTGAGCACCTACTAAGTGCTGGATGCTATTTTAAATAGTGGACAAATCTCCTAACTGTGAATGGTGGAGACTGAAAATAAAATAAATTTTCTAGTATAGAAGTGAACGTATAAAGGATAAAAATATATCAGGGGAGAACGGAGTCCTGAGAGATGAAGTTTGCAATTTTAAGTAGAGTAATAGGGAAGACCTGCCACAGAAGGTGGCATTTGAGTAGATTTGAGAGAGGAGAGGGAGCATACCATGTGGATACTAGGAGAAGAGCTTTCCAGGCAGAGAGAACAGTTAATCAATGTCTCCATGCCTGGGTTGTTCAAGGAACAGCCGAGGCCAGTGTGTCTGGAACAGAATAAGTATTGTTTTTATAAGTTGAAAAATATATACACATCAGTAATAAATACTTAGACTCCATGGGCAGGTGGACTATGACTAGTTCACATGAGAAAAAATATAACCTCAAAGCAACATTTCAGAATATTTATGTAGCTTCTCTAATGCAAAAATCAAGTATTCAAGTTAGAAGAATTTCCCATGTTTCCTTGTCACACACCTGTCAAACAGTATTGGAATTGCATGTGTCTCCAACTAATCTGTGAGCTTTGTGAGTGTAGAAACTGTCTGTGTCTGGGGCATTAGTTTTATCTCTGGAGTCTAGCACTGTTCCTGACATTCATGAACACTCATAATGGCCTGCTGTTAAATGGTGCTTACCAAACACCAGAAATGGTTCTAAGGATTTAACTTATTTAATCTTCACAAATGGTTTTGAGGTAAGTGCCATCATTGTTGCCATTTTAAACACAGAGTACTAAGGCACAAAGAATGTAAGTAACTTTCTGAAAGTCCTATGTCAGAGCAAGAATTTGAACCCAGGCAGCCTGGTGTCAAAGTCGAGTTAAACCATTATAATAAGTAAGTAAGTAAGTAAATGAAATAAAGTTATAATAAATAAATAAAACCATTTTGATAAACACATTCAATAAATTCCTTAGGTATGAAATAAAACAGTACTTATTAGATTGAGATGAAAGGAATAAAACCCCTTGCTGGAGAGGCTTATGGGAAAACAGGTATATACTCGTCCATTCTGCAGAACACAATGACTTAGAATCTTTCTGTGCAGCAGTCTATACAGGCAAAAGTATTAAAACTCTATCCCTTTCATGTGCAACTGCTTCTTTTAGTAATGCATAAAGAAATAATTTAAAACAAAAAATGTTTGTGAATAATGAATGATATTTATATCTGCACCATTTATAATAGGGAAACTGGGCATAACCCAAATATCCTGACTCAAGGGCTCGTTTTGCAAAATATAAGGTAAAACAATGTAAGCATAGAACTATTACAATACTAACTTTGTGATCTATTTTTATACCTAAATGTGCATCTGGAATAAAGCTAAGTGGAAAAAGAACCAAGCTAATGTGTACATAAGTATTAAAACTATATACTTTACTTTTGCAAAGATAATTAACAATCAAGATTTATGTAAATAGTTAGCTGTGTTAATAAAATGAACTCTTTGTGGTTTTTTTCCATAAAATTTTTTCTTAATGTGTAATAAAAGAAGAGTGAAATATGTCATCCCTTAATAAGGCTGAATTCATGAGGCAAGGTCTATAAAAAGCCATTTTTTTCTAAGAACTAACTTTGTAATGTTGGTAGCTACCAATATGTGCACATCCGAGCCTGGGATTAGGATGGTCGAGTGGCTCTTTCAACCCTGCTTCTAGGTATAGAGAAGTTAATTCAATCTTTAAATCAGAATTTCTAAGGAAATAACCCAAGCATCTGTGTTTCGAGAGGAAACTCTAAAGAAATTCTGATGAATGGCAATGCTTGAGAATAATTGCAATGATACTTCAACAAATATGTATATATTCTTAGAACTAATGTGCCTGTTCTTCCATGGCTCCTTTAGTAAAGTATTTTAACCTATTTTAGCTAATTTGATAAGTATGAAGTATTATTCCCAGTTGATATATTTTATTGAGCACATTCATTAAAAGGCATTATTAAGGTGCATACTTTTTAAAACAGAAAAATGCTAGCAACAGACTAGAAACCATCTAAATATCCATCATTTTCAGACTGGTCAATAAATAATTGTATTTCCACACAAAGGAAAACTATGCTGCTGTTTAAAAAAAAAAAATGAAGCAGAACTCTATGTACAAATAGGAAATTTCTCAGAGATACATTGTTAAAAGATAAATGTGACCTTACAGAACAGTGTGTTCATTGTGTTGCAATTATGTCCCCACCCCACCCCCCACCTCCCCAATCTTGTATATTCATAGATTATCCCTGGAAGGAGACTCAGAAACTGGTAACAATAGTTGCCTCTGGCTCCCAGACTTGGTTGATTAAGGTTACAGTGATTAGGTGAAAGGGTAGATTGACTTTTAATTATACACTCTTGCATGTATTAATTCTTAAATAATAAAACATGAACAATTAGGTACAAATGGAATCCCAATCTACCTAGATTTCATCCATTATTAATTATTACCAAATTATCTGGGATGTCAACCCAGATTTAAATTTGACATTCACTACAAATCTTTTGCAGGCCTCATTCACTTTACTGCTTTGGTTTCCAGGGCTGTTGGTCTTTCCTCCAGTGTTCAGCTCTTAATTGGTTGTTTGTCCTATTTTCTCTATGGGAATGTATCTATTCCTGTATCTTGAAGCATTCTCATTTCAGCTACCTGGGGCTTCCTGGTGTTGTAATCAGGAAGAGAAAGAGGCCTTTGTTCTTTTCCCACTGACCTAAAGAGGTCAGAGAGACACTCACCAAAGCAAATAAACACACCCCAGAGTCCCAGAGCACTCAGCACCATCTTTTCTTATGGGAATTTGTTCAGAATTCTTAGAGATTTGTTTTAGCAACCAGGATTTCTTCTAGCAAGCTTCATGAATCCTAGCAGGTACCACACTTGTGTGCAATGGAACTTCTTTATCGAGCAGTGAAGCATTGAGAATTTGCAATGAATTTGCTGTTAAAGACTCCCTGAAAAAGATTTTAAGAGGGCATTTAAAACACAATTTGAACATAACGTATTTATAAAAAATAGTGGTATATCCAAATGCATAGATTACAACAACCAGAATAAACCCTAATGTAAACTATAGACTCTGGGTGATTATCATGGGTCAATGTGGTTTCCCCAATTATAACAAATGCACTGCTCTGATGTGGGATGTTGATAAAGGCAAGACTATGCATGTGTGGAGGTAGGGAGTGTATGGAAAATTTCTAGATCTTCCTCTCAGTTTTGGTGTGAACCTAAACTGCTCTATAAAAAATAAAATCTTTTAAAAAGAAAGATGGAATCTAGTTAATAAGTTGAGGAACAAAGCTACAGAGTTTTTGGTTTTAATACACTATAGAAAAGCTTGAAAAAATAGTGGTATATTGGATTGCCTATATGTAACTCTGTACATAAGTACATAATGTACATAAGCATTTAAATGCATAGTTTGTTTATAATTTCCCTTCTTTGAGACAACATCTCACGGCCTCAGATCATCATGGGATCATCACAACCATAAGGAAACTGTTTTCTTTTCCCATGTAGGATGAAAATCGCTACCACACTATTCATAGCATGTGGTTCTCTGGAACTTCTAGAAAGGTACTTTCTCCCAAGGCAACAATTTCCATTTCTTAATGGTCCTCATGTTAGAAATTATCTTTTTGTTTTTGTTTTATTTTTTAATGTTAAGTAATGTTCTGTCTTCTGCAATTTCTGTCCTCAGATTCTTATTTCCCTTCTATATAGGGAAAAAATGGTATGATCTTTACAGGAAACAGTACATTCAAAATGGATAACTAAAGAAAGTCTGATAAAATGACTACTTAACAAAGATCAAGAACAAGACAAGGATGTCTGTTCTGTATTCAGCATTGTACTGGAGTTCCCACCCAGTGCAATAAAACAAGAAAAAGAAGTAAAAGACTTTTGGATTGGAAAGGTGGAAATAGAAATCTTATTTCTTTTTTTAATGTTATTTATTTATTTTTAAGGAGGGGGACAGAGAGAGAGAGAGAGAAGGGAGAGAATCCCAAGCAGGTTCCACACTATCAATGCAGAGCCTGACGCGGGGCTCGAACCCACACACCGTGAGATTGTGGACTGAGCCAAAATCAAGAGTCAGACACTTAACCAACTGAGCCACCCAGGTGCCCCTAGAAATCTTATTTTATAGTGAGGGCATGCAGGGGTGCCTGGGTGGCTCAGTCAGTTAGACATCTGACTTTGGCTCAGGTCACATGATCTCATGATTTGTGGGTTTAAGCCCCATGTCGGGCTCTGTACTGACAGCTCAGAGCCTGGAGCCTGCTCCAAATTCTGTGTCTCCTCTCTCTCTGCCCCTTCCCAATTCATGCTCTGTCTCTCTCTCTCTCTCTCTCTCTCTCTCTCTCTCTCTCTCTCAAAAATAAATAAACATTAAATTAAACATTATAGTGAGGGTGTGCCGATGATGAAATCTTCCAACTTACAGCTTTTGGATGTCTGAAAAGTTCTTTATTCCACCTCTACTTTTGTTTTCAAACAGCAACCCTCAGTTTGTTCTCTACAGTTAAGAGTCTGTTTTATGGTTTCTCTCCCTCTTTTTTCCTCCATATGTTCATTTGCTTTGTTTCTTAAATTCCACATATGAGTGAAATCATATGGTACCTGTCTTTCTCTGACTTATTTTGCTTAGTGTAATACTCTCTGGTTCCATCCATGTTGTTGCAAATGGCAAGATTTCTTTATTTTTTATGGCTAATATTCCAGTGTACATACATACCAAATCTTCTTTATCCATTTCTCAGTCCATAGCCATTTGGGCTCTTTCCATAATTTGGCTATTGTTGATAGTGCTGCTATAAACATCGGGGGGGGGGGGGTGCCTGACCCCTTTGAATCAGTGGCTGCAGTGGTTTGCATTCCCACCAACAGTGTTAAGTCCACCTTTGTTTTTAAAAGATACTTTCTCTTATATAGAATTCTAGGTTGACAGTTATTTTTTTCCCTTTCAGTACCTTAAAGATGTTGTTACACTTGTATCGTTTTCAACAAGAAATGTGGAATCTTCATCTTTGTTTCTGTATGACATGTCTGATGTCTTTTCAGTTTTTCTCTTTATCACTGGTTTTGAACAATTTACTATGTGTCTTCACGTGTCTGGTATTTAGGACTTGCCAAGCTTTTTGGACCAGTGGGTTCACAGTTTTCATCAAATTTGAGACAATTTTGGCCATTATTTCTTCAAATATTTTTCTGTCTGCCCCACTTCTGTCAGAATGTCCAATTAGTATTAAATCGTCTCACAGCTCACTGATACTCCATCATATTTTTTTTAGTTCTCTTTTCTCACTTTGTTCAATTTTGGGTAGCTGCTATTGCTATGTCTTCAAATTCATTAATCTTTTCTTCTGTAATATCTAATCAGCTGTTAATCATATCCATTGTATTTTTCATTTCACATATTATACTTTTGATCTTTAAAAGTCTGATTTGATCTTTTTTAAATATACAACTTCCATATCTGTACTTAAATTTTCAAACCTATGGAATACCATTTTAATACCTCTATACAATAATTATAAAATCCATGTACTGGGTTGGTTTTGATTTATTTATCTTTTGACAATGGGTTATGATATCCTGCCTTTTTGCATGCCTGGTAATTTTTATTTTATTTTATTTTTAATTTTATTTTTTTAATTTATATCCAAATTAGTTAGCCTATAGTGCAACAATGATTTCAGGAGTAGATTCCTTAATGCCCCTTACCATTTAGCCCTCCCACAACCGCTCCAGTAACCCTCTGTTCTCCATATTTAAGAGTCTCTTATGTTTTGTCCCCCTCCCTGTTTTTATATTATTTTTGCTTTCCTTCTCTTGTGTTCATCTGTTCTGTGTCTTAAAGTCCTCATATGAGTGAAGTCATATGATATTTGTCTTTCTCTGACTAATTTCACTCAGCATAAAACCCTCTAGTTCCATCTACACAGTTGCAAATGACAAGATTTCATTCTTTTTGATTGCCGAGTAATACTCCATTGTATATATATACCACATCTTCTTTATCCATTCATTCATCGATGGACATCTGGGCTCTTTCCATACTTTGGCTATTGTTGATAGTGCTGCTATAATATGGGGGTGCATGTGTCCCTTTGAAACAGCACACCTGTATCCCTTGGATAAATGCCTAGTAGTGCAATTGCTGGGTTGTAGAGTAGTTCCATTTTTAGTTTTTTGAGGAACCTCCATACTGTTTTCCAGAGTGGCTGCACCAGTTTGCATTCCCACCAGTAGTGCAAAAGAGATCCTCTCTCTCCGCATCCTCGCCAACATCTGTTGGTACCTGTGTTGTTATGCCTGGTAATTTTTATTGGATTCCAGAAATGGAGAATAATAATGATATGAGAACATACTACACACACACACACACACACACACACACACACCTATGCAAATTCTCAATGCAATGGGAAACATTCTGTAATTATTAGTCTTTATCAGCCCATTCTCTAGGATACTAGAACATTCTATAATACTCTTTTCTGCTTTATATATGTTGAGTTTTTAAACAATACAGTATTATTGGTGGTTTCTTTTTTCCAATAGTGTTGAAAGAACTGAGTTATGGTTGATGGAATCCAATGCTGCTTTTTTTTTTTTTATGCCTCTTTTTTAAATCAATAAAGGGTAGTGGGTGGAATGGGATTCCAGATTCTCTTCTGTTTGTTGATTGATGAATGACCTGGGTAAGACCAAATGTTTATCCTTTAATAAAATCTGCCTGTTCTTTTTATTGACTCTTAAATGATTTCACATAATTTTTTAAATGCTATTTTTTAAAAAAATTTTTTTTTCAACGTTTTTTATTTATTTTTGGGACAGAGAGAGACAGAGCATGAACGGGGGACGGGCAGAGAGAGAGGGAGACACAGAATCGGAAACAGGCTCCAGGCTCCGAGCCATCAGCCCAGAGCCTGACGCGGGGCTCGAACTCACGGACCGCGAGATCGTGACCTGGCTGAAGTCGGACGCCCAACCGACTGCGCCACCCAGGCGCCCCTAAATGCTATTTTTTAAGTTTATTTATTTTGAGAGAGAGAGAGAAAGCACAAGTCGGGGAGGGGCACAGAGAGAGGGAGAGAGAAAGAATCCCAAGCAGGCTCCACATTGTCAGCGTGGAGACTTATGTGGGGCTGGAACCCACAAACCATGAGATCATGACTTGAGCTGAAGTCGGACACTTAACTGACCAAGCCACCCAGGCACCCCACACATATGTCTTGAAATATTTAGTTTCTTATAGAAGCAGGTTGACAACTGATGTTTTCATTCTTCCGTATGGTCCCCTGAAATTAGTGAATAACTTAAAGGACAGTTTCCAATGGATTTAACCTTTCAGCTCTTCAGTTCCTTATGGGTAAAGAGAATAAATAATAAATATTATTTATATATAACACATAGTATATAAATAATATAATTAATAAATAATAATGAATAAAACTCATCACAAAAATGATGTGAGGATTAAATGAGATAATGCGTGAGAATCTGCCTAGAAAATGCTTGGCATATAGAAGGTCCACCATGAATGCAAGTTCCTATGAAAGTTTGTCAATGTTTTTTTATTTGTGGTATTTTTGCTATGAATTCTGCTCTAAATAAATCCAATCCAGAAGAATTTTTAGATTGTATGAGAAATATGCCTGAGAAACCTCATATATTTCTGCCTGGTATATCTTTTTTGGTATCACTCTTAGCTTTAGATATGACAGTACCTGCCATTTAGGCCACATGATCTCTGGTGAGCTGACCAGATACTAGCATCGAGCAGTGTTCCTCAAAGTGAAGTCCCCAAACGAGCACCATCAGCAACACTTGGCAGTTTGTTTAAAATGCAAAGTGTCAGGGCTCATTCCCAAAATACTGGATCTGAAACTCTAGATACTGAAACTCTAGAGGTGGGACCCAGTAATTTGTGTTTTAACAAGCCCTCTGGGTGATGCTGAAGTTTCAGAATTATTGTTGAAGCAAAAAATGAAGGAAGAAGCCAATGGTTTCCTAATGGCTGGAACAACTTTAGCAATGTTGCAGTAATTAGAAAGTTTAGGGGCGCCTTGGTGGCTCAGTCAGTTAAGCGTGTGACTTAGGCTCAGGTCATGATCTCACCGCTTGTGAGTTCTAGCCCCGTGTCGGGTTCTGTGCTGACAGCACAGAGCCTGGAGCCTATTTCAGATTCTGTGTCTCCCTCTTTCTCTCTCTGCCCTCCCTCCCTTGCTCACGCTCTGTCTCTGTCTCTGTCTCTGTCTCTCTCTCAAAAATAAATAAACATTAAAATAAATTTTTAAAAAAAGTTCAGAAGAAAATGGGCAAGTGTGTGTGTATATGGAGCTGGGCGGGAGGGGGAGCATCAGGGCTGAAAAGGGTAAGATGTAAACTTACAGGGCTGGGAGCCAAAGATACGTCCCTAAAGGGCAAAGGAGAGGATGTGGAATCAAAGGAACAAGACCTAAAGCCCGGGGGATATGTTGTTTGTGTGTGTGCACATGTATCTTTTTGAACATCAAAAAAAAGGGAAGCTGTCCCTTAGTCAGGGATTAGAATAAGGATAAAACTCCGAAATGGCTGTGGACCTCTTTAGGGTAGTCTAGGCAGTACCCCCTAAAAGAATTTTGAAAAATTATGTTCTTCCTAATTCATTTTTACGTTGACATTTAAATTCTTTTCAGAAAAATAGAAGAGTTGAAAAAGATAATCTCCAGCATATTATAAATAAATCTATCTCATCATTCTCTTAAATTTTACTAATGATATTTAGATATGAGGGTATCTTGTTACCTCATCCACTTTAAAAGTGTGTAGCAACCTCTTTTTTGACTGTTGAACATTTTATAAGGTCTTTTTCTCCTTGAACTCCTATTTCCATCCCACTTCCTCCACAGATTTTAATCTAACGGAATGTATTTCTATATTCAGAAGTCTTTTATCCACCAGCCTATCATTCTTCAACAAAAATATATACATGTGTGAACTAAAAGTTAAAAAAATTCTTTAAAAATTAATAAATCTCTAAGTGTTGAAAAGTTTCTTTTGCATTGAGCACTGAAACAATTATTGGAAGTGCACAACTGAACAGCCTACATTATCACAGGTTTTAATAATCTTATTAAACCTAAAAAGTAAAAATTTATTGGAATCACACCTCTGAATGAGATTGAGATTCAGTTTATTTTTTTTCATGTTTATGTATGTATTATGTATGTATGTTATGCATGTATGTATTTATTTATTTAGAGCAGAATTCATAGCAAAAATTCCACAAATAGAAACACATTGACAAACTTTGAGGGGAGGGGGGAGGGGCAGAGAGAGAGGGATACAGAGAATCCAAAGCAGGCTCTGTGCTGTCAGCAGAGAGCCCAATGAGGGGCTTGAAGTCACAAACTGGGAGATCATGACCTGAGCTGAACTTGGACACTTAACCGACTGAACCACCCAGGAACTCCAACTGAGATGCAGTTTATAAAATCCTGACTAAAGAAATTGTCCCAAAGTCCCTTTGTTTGTTGCTTTGTAGATTCAACACTTCGTGGGGGGGGCGGGGGGGGGGGGAATGTTCTACTTAGGTTTGAAATGTCTATCTTCTTACTAAGTAGAAAAATTATTGTGAAATAGGAGGAAAATGAAACTCAGCTGCAGATGGATACTAAGATCAATTTTAGGGAAAAGTTCATATGGAACTTGAGCATTGGGAAATCAATTGTCTTGAAGCTGTCCATGCCCCCATATCTCTCAGAAGATCTTCACATACCTCCAGGGGCGTCTCAATTTGAAGACCCCTACGTATGAAAAAGGTGCTGGTGTGGAAGACCTGGGTTTGCTTGAGTTTTGTTTCTGTCACATTAGGTATGGAACCTTGCATAAAGGAGAGGGAATCAACATTCTGTGGGTTTCTATCATGTGCTAAGTACTGACTAGATGCTTCATGTGTTATTCAATCATATAGAAATTGTATGAAGCAGGTGTGACCATCATTAGCCCATTTTCAAATGGGAAAACTGAGGCTCAGGAAGTGAAGAGCCTAGCCTAATGTCATTAAATTAGGTAATAATGAATCCAGGATTCCATCCTAGCTCTCACTCTAAAGATCATGCGGCAGTCATTCTGTAACAATGCTTCCTTGAACAAGTCATTTTCCCACTGTGAGCCTCAGTTCATTCACCTATGAAACAGAAGGAGAATGAACTAGGAAAACTGTAAAGCCACTTCCAGAGTTGACACCCTGTGAGTTTATGTGCTGTGGAGGCCAGGGCAGGAGGTGATAGGGTCTTCCCAGAGGTTCACAGCCCATGGCATTAGAAGACAATATAGAAGGGATCCAGAAATTCATTAGACCTAGTGGTAATTCCAACAAAATCTATGGTAGGTTAAAGTCTAATGAGCTTGACCTGGTGTCCAGCCTGAGCAGAATTAGGTGAGAACTGAATTCAAAGAAAATTATTGGACATCTAATAATTAGACACCAAAGAGGGAACCGAGGGAAAAACAAACAAGAAAATACATGTAACCCTATTTAAATTCAATGAAATATATCCATAAAAATATATTTCCATTTTTCTTTTTAATATAGTGAGATCTATTGACTAGCTATAGGCTTATGAAGTGCCTAATTCTAAAGCCAGTTGGAAATTGCAGTGAAATGGTAGTTAACTTCCTATTATATTTTAGAATATGTGGGTTGTATGAATCTCATATGGATTTGTTTCTTTTTTATTTTACATGTATTGTATAACAGCTTCTCAAAACAGCAGTCTACATTTACTGCTTTGACTTCATTGTTAAAATTTACTCAACTTATTTCTTAACAACTTGCACCCTGGCTCCAATTTCACTGGAATTATTCTCCTCAAGATTATCAGACTACCTCTTCATTGACAAACTCAGTAACATCTTAAGAATTTCTGTTCTCCAGGAGCTTTCTGCTGGGTTTAATGTGACTGGTTTTACCTTCTTTCTGTAATAATGTCCAGCTTTGGCCAACCCAATGTTAAACTCATCAAGTTTTCCTTATGCCCTCTCAGCACACCTCTCTCTTTTTCTGGGCGATTCCTCCTCCAAATACCCATTATAGGAGGACGTGTTAAAGGTTTTGTTCTTAGCCATATCTTTTTTCAATCCAGATGATCTTCAGCATTCTTGTCTGGGAAAGCTTCAAGTATCTTCATTGATGACACACAAATCTATATTTCAGCTTTGTGCTCCAAATCTAAAGTACTAAAACAAATTGTTTAACTGCTTTTAGATATCCTCAGGCTTTCAAATTCAACATGTCCCAAAACAAATGCTTCATTATTACCTTTTATTTTTTTTTTTTATTTTTATTTTTTTTTTTTTTAAATTTTTTTTTTCAACATTTTTTATTTATTTTTGGGACAGAGAGAGACAGAGCATGAACGGGGGAGGGGCAGAGAGAGAGGGAGACACAGAATTGGAAACAGGCTCCAAGCTCTGAGCCATCAGCCCAGAGCCCGACGCGGGGCTCGAACTCACGGACCGCGAGATCGTGACCTGGCTGAAGTCGGACGCTTAACCGACTGCGCCACCCAGGCGCCCCTACCTTTTATTTTTTTTAAGTTTATTTATTTATTTTGAGAAAGAGAGAGAGGCAGAAAGAAAGGGAGAAAAAGAATCCCAAGCAGGCTCCACACTGTCAGTGCAGAGCCCAATGCGGGGCTCAAACTCATGAACCTTGAGATCATGACCTGAGCCGAAATCAGGAGTTGGCCGCTCAACCAACTGAGCCACCCAGGTGCCCCAAATTCTTCATTATCATCTTAAAGTCTATTCCTGTATTCCCTAACTCTGATAATGGAACCACAATTCTCTCAATCATCCAGGCTAGAAATCTTACTATCTTTCAGTTTTCCCAGTAAGTTTTTATATTGTAACTAGGAAAAAAATATATAACAGACTAAAAAGACTATGTTGTATGCTTACTTCAGAGACAGTGAGGTGGGGAGAAGCTGGGAATTGACTCCTAACTCACAAGCAGTCAGGAGGGAGAGGCATTCATTGAGAAAGTGACCTAGCAGTTACTAAATCAGTGGATTGCAAGTTCTGTTGATCAGGCCTCAAGTGTGTTTCTCTTTTTGTTTCTTCTTTTTTGGCCACACTGTGCTAGTTCTGTACCTTGTGTCTTTTGTCCTAGATTATTATTGTAACAGCCTCCTAAATGTGAGGCCTTGGGCTTGGTTTTCAAACTCTATCTATACAAGTCAAGACAGGAGAGATTTTAGCAAGTGGTAGAACGTAGCAGGGGGTAGTAGGAGTGGGAAGGAGGGTAGTTATCTGACAATTAGAAATACAAGAGGCAACAATGTGAAGTAGGCCTCAACAAAGTGCCATCTGTGGTCACACTATAAGACCTAAAACAAGAGAGATGATCAGACCTCTCTAGTTGGAGGATGACACAAAGTTGGGGTATAGCCTTCTGTTATTATAGAAGAACATTAAAGGAAACAGAGACAAAAGGGAATTTGAGAGAGTAATCAGGATAGTGAAGGGTCCCATAGTTATAGCTCATGAGAAATTGTTAACCAACTGGAGATATTTAACTTGGAGAAAATACAAAGGGGATTTTATAGATGTCTTCATGTATGTAAAAGACTATTTTGTGGAAATAACCTAAAAATTTTATAAATGTAACTATCTGGAGATGGAATGCATTCATTTCAATGAATATTTATTTTATGCCTACGCTGTGCTAGGCACTGAGGATACCTAATAGGCAAGATAGTCCCTACTCTCTTGAAACTTCAGTTCTAATCTGATAAAGACAATAATTGAATAAACAAATAAATAAGGAAATAATATAATTTCAGAAAGTGATGAGATCAGCTACCCTAGGAGATAATAACATATCTATTGCTAGGAATATGTGAGCCTAGCTTTGATGACTACTTGGCAGGAAGGTTTTTTTTTTTTTTAATTTGTTTTTTTTAATGTTTATTTATTTTTGAGACAGAGAGAGACAGAGCATGAACGGGGAAGGGTCAGAGAGAGAGGGAGACACAGAATCTGAAACAGGTTCCAGGCTCTGAGCTGTCAGCACAGAGCCTGATGCGGGGCTCGAACTCACGGACCGCGAGATCATGACCTGAGCCGAAGGGGGCCGCTTAACCGACTGAGCCACCCAGGCACCCCAACTTGGCAGGAAGCTGTTTAAGATTATTTTTGTTAATGTTTATTTACTTTTGAGAGAGAGGCAGAGCATGAGCAGGGGAGGGGCAGAGAGAGACAGAGACACAGAATCTGAAGCAGGCTCCAGGCTCTGAGCTGTCAGCACAGGGCCCGACATGGGGCTCGAACTCACAAACCATGAGATCATGACCTGAGCCAAAGTTGGACGCTCAACCAACTGAGCCACCCAGACGCCCCTTTGGCAGGAAGGTTTTAGAAGAGATTTAGCTATTTGATGGGTTATTGGATTAGATGACCTTAAGGGACCCTTCAACCCCAAGATTTTATGATTCTGCCTTTCTACTATCACCTACCAAATTAGGACTTCCTTGCAAATACCGTAGAGCTTAGAAACACCAAGCTCCTTGCTATTCCAGGAACAAGCCCTACACTGAGGTTAGTGAGTCAATAGTGACTCAGTGTGAGTATTTACCCATGTGGTTTCTGTGCCTGGAATGTCTTTCTCTCACTTTTCTGCCTCTCAAAACCTCCTTGTTCATTAAGGCTTAATTCAAAGATAAACTTTGAAATCAAGCTTTCTGGAAAGGATTGAAATATGTTGTTCCCTCTCTGGGCCCAGTGGCACTTAGCATGTAGCACTATTAAAGCACTTACTGTATTTTACTAATATTGGAGTTCATAATTGCTCAGGCTGCTTCCCTATTAGCTTTTGATTTTCTTGAGGGCAGAGACTGTTATCTTCCTCCTCCTTTTATAATGCCTCAAGGTGCAAATCTCCTAATCATTGCTTTGCACCCAGAAGATATTCAACAAGTTAATGACTACGGCACCAGGCAATAAGTGTACTCATTATTATCAGGAGCATGTTAGACATGACCATTGCTTGAAGTAGGAAAAATAATAACCTATTGGTTTATCTAGGAACTCTCTCTCTCCCAGTCTCCACTCTATCCCTCTCTACTTACTAGCTATGTGGCCCTTGGCATGCTGCCTAACATCTTCATGCCTTGGTTTCTTCATCTGTACAATGACAATAACAATAGTATCTACTTCATAAGATTGTTGCAAGGATTAAGCGCAACAATCCACATCAAGCACCTAGGTCAGCATCTACCATATAATTAACACTCACTATAAATTAGCTATTATGATTATGATAAGCATTCCTCCCCTCCAATAGATTTTTGATTTAAATGTATCATTTAAAGGTATGAGAAAACAGAAATCACAAAAGAAGGCAGATGACTGATTTTATATTTGGTCAACATTCTAACATCCTATCAGGCAAAATTAATTTGAAATATATATATAATTTGAAATATACAATTTGAAATACTCTGTTTGTATTGAATTGGAAACTAGTGTAATAGAAAGACTAAATAAGCTACCAGTAAGAATCCCTGTAGGGGATGGGCATTAGAGACAACCTCCCCTTTACAGGTAAAGAAACAGGTGATTCAGAAAAATGCAGTGACTTGCCCAAGGTCATACAGCTAAGGTCAGAATGGGGAGACTAACTTGAACCTTCCAAGCCTGCCTGGCTCCTTTGCTGTTGCCCTTTTCCACTGCACCCTGCTGCCTCCCAGTTGTATGTATGGCTGAGGCCAACACAGATTGGAGATGCTGTTACTCCAAAGCCTTACAGGCCCCAGCTGTTCATTGCTAGCACTCTATGGGCAGCAAGCCCAATTTCAGGCTGATGGGGCTGAGGCTGCTGATACTCTTCTGACTTTAGGGAGAACTGACTCACAGTCCCAGACAGGCTGGGGCCTGCAGATGGAGGTTATGCGGGGCTCCATCTGTGAAAGGCTACATGATAAAGACAGAGGATCTGAGGACTATCTAATGTGCATTTAACCCACGAGAAGTAAGAGAATACTACATAGGTCTAAATCTAGTTATGTCCAGGAAGACAAACCCAAGAATGTATCAAGTCACACCCAAAATATCAAGACAAAAGAAACTATTTTCAATCTGTTTGGAGGAAGAAGCAAAAGTCAGGAAGGGATAGCTCTCTTTGAGAGAGGAGTGCTCTTTGAGAATTGGTGTAATGTTAATAAAGAATTGAAAGGAGGCAGAGTTACTTTGATCTTGAGCAAAAGAATGGTATTCTCTGTAGAGGTTAGAGAAAACAGAAGAAATTGAAGACCATCTGAGAGGGAGAGGAGGCAGGAGTAAAGCACATTTTGCTGTTTTTTGTGAGTCTTGGGCTTAAAAGAATTATATACCAAATGGGTTGAATGCTTAATATTATTAGTACATTATATTTGTATAGACCTTTGCAGTTACAAAGAATTATTATTTCAGTAGTCAACAAATTCAATATTACAAACATTTATTGAGCTTTTGCTTGTGCAAAGTACAACTGCTTTTTCCCAAATTGGATGACGATGACCTCTCAAGTCTTTCCTAAATATAGACTAAGCACACCCTGCTGGAGGGTGCTTTTTATATTTTCTCTAGTATTTAAATCATCACCATGGAGTTAAAAAAATAAAATATCTCTCCACATTTTTACATATACATAGACTATAGTACTTATTCAGGTTATTAACAATTTCAAATGTAGCCTGAATTAATGAAGTTAATGAACTCTGGGTTATAGAGAGCTCTTGGTGCACCTCTGCCATGTGCCAGGAAAAATGGGAGCCACAGTGGCTCCTGGGTGGCTTAGTTGGTTAAGTGTCTGACTTCAGCTCAGGTCATGATCTCATGGTTCAGTTTGTGAATTCAAGCCCTGCGTCGGGCTCTGTGCTGACAGCTCAGAGCCTGGAACCTGCTTCAGATTCTGTGTCTCCATCTCTCTCTGCCCTTCCCCCACTCATGTTTTGTGTGTGTGTGTGTGTGTGTGTGTGTGTGTGTGTGTGTGTGTGTGTGTCTCTGTGTCTCTCTCTCCCAAAAATAAATAAATATTTAAAAAGATGGGAGCCACAGATGAAATGATGCATCTTCCTGAATATTGGAGGATTTATGTGTGTGCATGTATGTGTGTGTGAGGGGGGAGGGTTTAAAGTGCATATTTGTATCAAAACAAACAACCATTTTTTATTTTGTGGTATAGAGGACAAAGTCTGCTCCTTTGAGCTTTGTTATAGTCACATCCTAGGGATATGTTTTAGGTGCTAAAGTCTGAAAAGTACTAAATCTTAATCTGGACATTTAGACTAATATACTTACTTGTAGGCATATTAAAACTTCATTAATTCAGGCTCTGTTTTTTGAAATTTTTAATAATCTGAATAAGTACTACCTACCGTCTATGTATATGTACAAATGAGCATATTTATTTTTTTTAAG
The DNA here is from genome assembly GCF_028018385.1 of Neofelis nebulosa. Lineage (NCBI taxonomy): Eukaryota > Metazoa > Chordata > Mammalia > Carnivora > Felidae > Neofelis > Neofelis nebulosa. Next base: position 93,365,735 of record NC_080786.1, read on the forward strand.
TTCCATGTGATGATTTAAATGCTAAAGAAAATTTATAAAAAACCACCCTCAATTTATAAGGAGCAATTTATATTCAAATACTTAATACACAAATTATAGGTATTCTTATCTACTCATCAAAGCAGATGTGGAAAGTTGATCAGTCTCACTTTAAATTGCATTATGTATTTGAACTTTTGCAAAACTTCCTTTCATTTTCTTTAACAATATTTCTTATAATCAAACCTTTTCCTTCACTTTTTTTGTCTTCCTGCCATTTGTGACAATCAGTAAGGTTTTAAATCACAAACCACCTCCCATTTTCTACTGCATAAACCTTCTAAAGAAGGTGTGGTTTCCTAGCTTCTAGTTGGGCAGGCTGTAACAGGGTCATTGTACTGAGGTTCCCCAATACAGTTACCCTTGGAATGACCTTGTTAGTTTCAATTCAGAGGAAAAACTTGGCAAACAATAATAACCCAATGGGCCATTCCCCAGGGAAACCCTGACATACCTGAAAATGATATTAACCATTTAGTCTATTTACATAGAAGACAATTGTCACAAATTTCCCTTCCAAAGCCAGTAGAACAAAAATTTACAGATTAACTCCAAACTTTAATGAATTCCTTATTAAGAGGATAGCAAATTCTACATAAAGGTCATTTGCTACAAACACAGTCTGTTGCAAGAGCATTGAGTTTTTAATTCTCATTATTGTTTCATGCATCATTTATCCCATACCACATTGTTCCCCAGGTGCCAGTCCTACTCATCCTGTCCCAGTGCTTAGGACCCAAGGACCAAGTTGTGTGGAGGAATGGAAAGCATGTTATCTTGGCCACAGTGGAAGGCCACTGTGTGTGGCCTTGAAATATCACCCACCCTTTCAGGCCCTTAGGTTCCCGAAGTATGAAATGGAAGGATTAGATGAGCATCATCTTTTTGATGACTGTCAGTTCCAACCGTACTTGCTTCTGCAATGTGAAGCAGGAAGAGGTGAGATTTAAGAGGTGGTGGCGACTGGTGGGTAAGTGGCTGGGGTAGGCAGTTGAATGAGGACTTTGAATGCAAGACAGAAGAGCTTGAATTTTCTACAACAGACAGGAGGATCAAGTTAGGTTCCTGAGCAGCTGGGTGAAGTGCTGAAAGTGGTGTGGGAGTTAGGTCAGTCTGACTTGTGTGTAGGATGCAGTGGAGTGGATCTGGGGATGTCATGCATACACAATGATAGCAAAGTCAAGACAAATATCTCATTATTTTTGCCTCCCGGAAGGGAAAAGAGCCCACTCTAGTCTTAATGAAAAGAGATAATTAAATAAAAAATAGTCAACCTGGGGAAAAATGCAGGGCTTACCTTCTTGCTATCTCCCAGTAATCATCTTCACCCATGCTCCTACATGAGTGCAGGCCTTCAAAATATCCAAACCGTTTTCACAGGTGCTGTCTCATTTCATCCCCTCAAAACCCGAGTATTTTCTAAAAACAAAAACAATCCAAAGTCAAGGCCAAGAAGTAACTAACCACAGACTCTGTTAGGCATCTTGGCTGCGTTAGAATTTCATTATGGGGGCACCCGGGTGGCTCAGTCAGTTGAGCATCCGACTTTGGCTCAGGTCATGATCTCATAGCTTGTGAGTTTGAGCACCATGTCGGGCTCTGTGCTGACAGCTCAGAGCCTGGAGCCTGCTTCGGATTCTGTGTCTCCCTCTCTCTCTGCCCCATCCCCACTCATGCCCTGTCTCTCTCTGTCTTAAAAAAAATAAAATTAAAAAAAATTTTTTAATTAAAAAAAAAAAAAAAGAATTTCATTATGGAAAGGTTCTCTCAGCTGATGGCTACTCAGAACAGTTATTCATGGAGTGGTCCATGAGTAATGAAGTGTGGAAGTCCACCTCCTGGGGTCAGCAGGATGGTAGATGGGATCCCTGACTTCCTAGACATCTTCCTGAGTGTATATTGATTCAGTTATGTCCTCCAACCTCTTGTGAGATGAGAGCCCCTTCCACAGCCAAGTGCTTGTCAGGACTATTACCTTCTCATTCAAAGATGGAGTGAACATCTATCACATGGGAGCAATCCATAGGCAAGGAAATGGGTTTTTTTTTTTTATTTTATTTTTTTTAAATTTTTTTGTCAACGTTTTTTATTTATTTTTGGGACAGAGAGAGACAGAGCATGAACGGGGGAGGGGCAGAGAGAGAGGGAGACACAGAATCGGAAACAGGCTCCAGGCTCCGAGCCATCAGCCCAGAGCCTGACGCGGGGCTCGAACTCACAGACCGCGAGATCGTGACCTGGCTGAAGTCGGACGCTTAACCGACTGCGCCACCCAGGCGCCCCGGAAATGGGTTTTAAATGACTTGACAATTCCCATTGATAAGTGTGACTACTTAATGTGCTATGTAGGTTGAGAAGGACCTTGAGACTAAATTATCTATTTTATCCATGTTAGCCAGGGTACAGAAATGGAATAAATCATGCCACAGGTACTCACTCATTTTTCGGTGAAGCCTATCCTTAGGCTTTACCACTTGGGGTTTAAAACCCCCACCCAAGGATTCACCTTTACCAAGGTGGTTTCTAATTTGCCAGGTCATTAAGTTAGTGCAATGCCCAGTTACTACTATTTTGCCTTCAGAACAGCCTTCAGCATGTTCCCCATTCACTGTCTAGAAGGCCATCTCTACTACCCTCTGCCTTCTGGGTTATGTGAGGTTCCTTGGTGCCTCAAATATCACAATGGAGTGATATTTCTGGCAAATCATCATTTGGCTGTCAGTAGAGTATGCATCCTCTTCCTAAAGCAAGGTAATCCTAATTTTGGCAGAGAACAAGTTGTTTCTTTAGGGAACATGATGAGACCTCTTTCATAAATTGTCATTTGGATGCCAATAGGTTATAGTTTCAAAAATAAAGTTCAAGGCAAGGAACCAGTCTTCTAAATGGCTACCTGGCAAGAGCACTTAAGTTTGTCCCCAGATTCACTGGGTTCTGGGTCATTTTCCAAAAGAAAAAAAAAATCCATTTGATTGCTTGATGAGGCTTCAGCCAGTCTCTAAAATTTGCAAGTTTTGGGGGGCCTGGGTGGCTCAGTCAGTTGAGCGTCTGAGTTCGGCTCAGGTCATGATCTCATGGTTCATGAGTTCAGGTCCCGTGTCAGGGTCTGTGCTGGCAGCTCAGCGCCTGGAGCCTGCTTCTGATTCTGTGTCTCCCTCCCCTCAGCTTCTCCCTTGCTCACACTCTGTCTTCTCTCAAAAATAAATAAAGTTTAAAAAAAATTAAAAAAAAAATAAATAAAATTTGCAAGTTTTGACTCATTCACTTTGGAGATAAATTTCAGTATATCTTTGCCCAAATCCTATAGATTGCCACTGTCCCTGCAAAGGTACAAAATCTCAATATGAATGATCTCAATTTAATTTGTTTTTTCTTTATGAGGGAAATTCCAAACTGCCACTCCATTTCCCACTGTATTAGCAAGTAATGTGAATCTAACCTTAGATAGAGGAATACTTACTTCTGTGCCAATTCTTGGCTTCTTGAGTGAGCCTCATACTTCAGGTTGCTTCAATAATGTCATGAGTTGTGTCTAAGGTAAACAGTATCCCCATATCTTCTTACTGTACTCTTACCTCTAACCTCTGATTTCCTTAGCTTATTTTTTTTTATCTATTCAAAATTCCTTTGCAACCTTACCTCACCTTCATAATTCTGACTCTACCTATAGAGGACTTCTTAATGATAAATATATCATTTTGCAGTCTTTTTTAAAAATTTTTTTAACGTTTATTTATTTTTGAGAGACAGAGAGACAGTGTGAGCAGGGGAGGGGCAGAAAGAGAGGGAGACACAGAGTCTGAAGCAGGCTCCAGGCTCTGAGCTGTCTGCACAGAGCCCAATGCAGGACTCAAACTCATGAACCACGAGATCATGACCTGGGCTGACATCAGCTGCTTAACTGACTAAGCCACCCAGGCGCCCTGCAGTCTTTTTTTTTAAATACACACATGCATACACATATTTCCTCATTTTCTTGGTATATGTCACATGCTACCTTGGACCAATAATAATCTCTTATAGTCATCCATTCAACCATTCATTAAATAAATATTTGTTGAGGACCTTCGATATACCGAATCTATATCTTATCCCTTCTAGCCAAATTAAAAATTATTAAGGGTACTGATCATGTCTTGTATTCTTTTTTTGATTCGCTTCCATTAAGAATAATACTTTGGGGGCGCCTGGGTGGCTCAGTCGGTTGAGCGTCCAACTTCGGCTCAGGTCGTGATCTCGGGGTCTGTGGGTTCGAGCCCCGGGTCGGGCTCTGTGCTGACAGCTCAGAGCCTGGAGCCTGCTTCGGATTCTGTGTCTCCCTCTCTCTCTGACCCAACCCCGTTCATGCTCTGTCTCTCTCTGTCTCAAAAGTAAATAAACGTTAAAAAAAAATTTAAAAAAAAAAAAAAAAGAAAAGAAAAGAAGAATAATACTTTGTAAGGGTGCCTGAGTGGTTCAGTTGATTAAGTGTCCGACTTCAGCTCAGGTCAGGATCTCGCAGTCAGTAAGTTCGAGCCCCGCATTGGGCTCTGTGCCGACAGCTCAGAGCCTGTAGCCTGCTTCAGATTCTGTATCTCCCTCTCTCTCTGGCCCTCCCCAACTCACGCTCTCTCTTTATCTCTCAAAAATAAGTAAATGTTAAAAAAAAAGAATAATACTTTGTATATAATAGATACTCAGTGTTCACTAATTAACAATTTTTTTTTTTTAACATTTATTTATTTTTGAGACAGAGAGAGACAGAGCATGAACGGGGGAGGGTCAGAGAGAGGGAGACACAGAATCTGAAACAGGCTCCAGGCTCTGAGCTGTCGGCACAGAGCCCAACGCGGGGCTCTAACTCACGGAGTGTGAGATCATGACCTGAGCCGAAGTCGGCCGCTTGACCGGCTGAGCCACCCAGGCGCCCCTCAGTGTTCACTAATTAAATTCCAATTGTAACCATACTTCAAATCTGGTGGGACCCTATGTATACATCTTTCCTTTTAAAAAATCTCCAATTCATCTATCAGATACCATAAACACTGTCTTGTACTTCAAGTGTATTGGTTTCCAAGGCATCTGTTTATTTTTATGTAATTATTAAACACTGGTCACTACAAAACATAAAGGAATAGGCCATTGAGAAAAAAGAAGGCCCATGAAATTCTTTTTTAAAGGAGGTCACCTTATAAACTGCCTGCAGTTCATGAGTTCTCTAGCCTGCTCAGAGCATAACTTCATGTCTTTAGAAAAATATTTTTCTGGGGCACCTGGATGGCTCAGTTGGTTGAGTGCCGATTTCAACTCAGGTCATGATCTCACGGTGTGTGGGTTCGAGCCCCGCGTGGGTGTCTGTGCTGACAGCTCAGAGCCTGGAGCCTGCTTCGGATTCTGTGTCTCCCTCCCTCTCTGCCCCTCTCCTGCTTGTGCTCTGTCTCTCTCTTTCTCAAAAATAAAATAAACATAAAAAAATAAAAAAAAAAAAGAAAAATATTATTCTGAGAACATAGTGGATGTCATAGATCTATGGCTGCTCAGTGAACAATTATTGATCAATGTGTTAAAGTTGAGCCCAAAAAGCTAGTTACAGTTCTCTTTGCCACTATTTTTTTAATCTGTAAAATGGGAATAATATTAGCTGTCTTATCTACCTTATAGGTTTCATTACACACCCAATACTATAATGTTCATTATAAATTATTAAGCACTATGCATAAAAGGTGAAATCCTGGAGTTGCCTCTTTGGCAAGGTTTAGGTGCTAAGAATAGCATTTTAGGTGCGAATCACAAATATCTAAAATTACCCTGGTAATTTAAGTCTTTTAAGACCTTAAATATCAATAAATTCAGTCCAGCTATTTTTCTTCCAGTATTGGAACATATCACTATTTCTTTGGTTGAACACCAGATGAAGAATTGTATTTAATTACCATTTATGGAAATGTTATACAAAAAATATGTCCCGTTATTATTATTATTATTATTTTGAGAGAGAGAGAGAGAGGCCATGCAAGTGGGCGAGACGGGAAGAGGGTGAGAGAAAGAAGGAGAGAGAGAGAATCTTAAGCAAGCTCCAGGCTCCATGCTCAGCACAGAGCCCCACATGGGGCTTGATCCCATGACTCTGGGATCATGACTTGAGCTGAAATCAAGAGTCAGACACTCAACCAACTGAGCCACCCAGGTGCCCCAATATGCCCTGTATTTTTAAAAACTATCAGTACATTCAGTTCCCTATATTCACACAAATAATAAGCATGTGGGAAGTGGGAATGAGTGAAAGAATTGAGTGAAAGAATAGCAGATTCACTTCTCACATCTCATATTCCTTATGAACTAAAACCTATGATTATGAATGTATTACTAATGGTGTTACAAGCCTTATTTCATTGGCTCCTGCCTTTGCTTGCTGGTGCAGGACCTCCAGCTCCTTGCAAAATACTCTGCTCATAATTTTTGAGAGCCCTGAGACAGTGTTTTATGTGGTTTCAAGAACGAGACTTATCTGTGGCCACATGGATGTGTGTTGCTAAAGTTTCTGTTGTCATTGAACACTTGTGATATTAATCATTGAACCAGCCCCATTAGACCAGGTCACCACCACCTTCTACTGGACGTTTTCATGATCTCCATTGTAGCCTTCAAGAAATTAAAATACTTTTGTGTTTTCTGGAGACTCCAATACTGCAAAATTATGTTGTATTTCCTCCAAGAAGTGGGAAAAAAAGCCCTAATTACTCATTTATGGATTATAAGTGATGTAATAAAGATTTTAATGCACTGCTATTTCTGCTTATGGTGTTTTCCAAGAGGAGTCAATGAAGCTGCATTAGAGAATGAATCTTCCAGATAGGTAAGCATATACCCTCAATCCAAGAATGATATCTAAGATATAGCATGACATCCAAGATATAGCATGACATGGGCATTGACCAATTGGGACACTGGCCTAGTGCATTGTAGCAGTGCAAATGGATTGAAAAATAGCCTGGATAAACCCCCTTGTCGATGGTGTCCACACTTCTTGACAGTCTTTCTGCCAAAACCCATATGTAAATCATTTCTTGGTTGCCTAAACCCACCAATTTTCTGGATATGCCAAGACATGTTTGAACCCCAGTGGTGGACAGAACTTTGTCCTAACAGAGAAGTTATATTTGAATGCATTTAATTTAATAAAATTGATACTCAAATTATATGTAGCAACAATAATGGAAACATTTTAAATGTAAGAAAAAACATTCAGAAAACCAACAAATGAATGAATCAAGCAACTTTTTATTCTTGGACATTTTCTCTGGGTCCTTGCCCATATGCAAATATTTTATTTTTTATTTCTCTAATGTTTATTTATTTTTGAGAGGGAGAGAGAGACAGAGCATGAGCCAAGGAGGGGCACAGAAGGAGGGAGACACAGAATCTGAAGTAGGCTCCAGGGTCTGAGCTTTCAACACAGACCCTGAACCGGGGCTCGAACTCAGCCACGAAGATCATGACCTGAGCCGAAGTCTGATGCTTAACTGACTGAGCCACCCAGGCGCCCCCATATGCAAATATTTTATAAAACTGTAATTTTAATCATTACAATTATGTTTCACTTTTCAAGTGCAATCATATTGCTCATTTTGCCAACTCTTTTTGAGTTACTACTATGTGTACAACATCAACTGAGATCAAGAGAGATGCTTTATATTTCCATGTAATTTCATTTAAGTTGGAGAGAAAGTTAGATATAAAGGCAAACTACATGTATGTCCTCTTTGGGCCACTCAATGGCTTTTTTATCACTCAATGGCTTCTCTTATGCTTAGAAGTACTTCACTTTAACTCCTCTCATGCCAGATTAAAAGCTTAACCTCCACAGAATAGTTTACTTACTGAGAGTTCCAGCTGACTTGGCTCTGTAAGGGATTTAGTTTTAATTCTAAAAGGGCTCATACCCTGTTGACATTGAAAATATTTTAAAAATGCAGATGAACAGACCATAGCCAGGTTTTGAAACATATACAGCAGTTTTCTCAATTTGCTGTGAGCAAATGTATTTCCCACCACCTCTGGCATAGTTGTGGGCACACAGAGAATGTACAATAGGCACTTCCTAGTGGTGTCAGGATATTCAGTAGTGGGTCTTTTCCTCTTTTCCAGTGCAGACTAGCAAAACTTATAAAATGTATAGAATCACAGCCAAAGAGTTTAATGATAAAAATTAGGATAATTGGATCACTTTTGATAAGAAGACTAAGTGGGAAAACTGTATTCAAATTCTCAGGTAATGGTTGGAGAAAGTAGAGTGCTGACAGGGTCGGGTGGGGGGAGTGGCGGGTGTGTGTTCAGCTGTCTCACGCTGGTCGATTCCTCAAAAACAAAAAAAAAAACCCAAACCTGCATTTCTTACTGACCACATAATATGGACAGAATATAATTTACCTAACCACACCTCTATTACTGATCCTGTTTTCCTTTATTTTCTCTAGGTCTGTATCTTACATGCTAATCATACGTAGATTCAAACTACCTCCAGCTCTCTAAATACCTCTTAACATACATGTCCGGCATTACATAACCTCTTCTCTTTGTCTGGAATGTTCTTTCTTTTACCCATCTGGAAAACTGAACTTTGTTTAAAGTAGTGGTCCACAAACTGGCTGAATTAGTACTTTCCTGAGACTCCTGAATGCTCCTAAAACAGTAGTAAGAGTTATTTAGGGAAATATTAGTAGTTATTTTTCCTAAGTTATTACTTTCATCTTCAAGCACTGGACACTGCTAATGCATACACAATGTAAATTGTAAAAATAAGGAATAACAGACGTGCTGAAATATTAATGGGTTTACAAAACTGAATTATAAACCCTCTCCCACAAAAACCCTTTCTGGTCTGATATCTGGCATTTTCTACTACTGTCTGATTGGGAAGTTACATAGGAACACACATTCCTTGGGGCTTTGTGTGTTCTCTCCCATTCCCTTGTAGAATTCCATCCTACAGGTATAGGAATGAAGTTGAGCAATGATGCATCTTAGTGGCCACAATCCAGTGATTGGCCCTCTCTGCATTCTGGAATTTCTTCTCGATAATCCACGGGACTTCAATATTTCTTTTTCAAGTTTTCGCTCCGAGTCAAAGGTATTCAATAGCCAAGAAACAGAATGCCAGTTTTTTCATCGCTTCCACATTTACCATCAACATTATATAAAGACCTAAATATTTTTGTTCTATTCTGAAATAGTCCTATTCCATGTAAAGAAGAAAAATTTGACCATTTCTGATTTGGTGCCAGCTAATGAGTTCCCAAACTTTTGTTCTGACTGAGAACTTCTCAGGCCTGTATCTATTACATTATAATGCACATAAAACAAGGCTGAACTACCTAGAATTTGTTGTAGAGAAGTATGCTTAAGTCAAAGTATTCAATCAACACAAAGTACTTACAGTTGTCTAAAAAAGTTCTTCTGAAAAAATGTGAATAGAAATGGAATAATATTGAAATAGCCCCAAATAATCTAATTAGTAATAATATATTAACAACACAATATGCCCTCTTAGGAGCAGAAATGTGACAAGCATAAAAAACTAAAAGGATTGATTCATCAAAGGTTTGTTATCTTACATCGTACAGTCCTTTGGATAGTAAAATTAGAGTGTTTATATATGACCTATCAAAGGCTTGATATGAAACTTTTAATATAACCAGAGTCTACTTCACAGTGGCAATATTTCAAACACTGTCCTTTTTGGGTAGTCACCTATTACTTTCCCATTTGGGCCCACGTCATTGGAACAACCATGACCAAGTATGATATGTCTTGTTATCCTGGGCACATATTCAGCAACCACACAAGTGTTACCTCAGAGGCTTTCCTGCAGTGACAACATTTTATATCCGCTAAAATGCCTCCCATAATTCTCCAATGTCTACAAGACAAAGCCTGGATTTCTTGGTGTAACATTCAAATCTGGCCCCAAACTACCTTTTAAACCTTATCTTCCATTAGTCTCTTCTATCAGCTTTCTGTTCTAACCAGACTGGTTTTTCTAAAGTCAGATAAATAGACTCACATTGCCCTCAGTTGCTCTGACAGCTCCACCCCCTCAGAATTTACTAAGAAGGGGGTTTGTCTGATGGGTTGGAAATGAAGTAGTGGAAAATAATTTACTTCCTCTCTCCTTTCTTCATCTCCAAATCCTAGTACTTATCCTTTAAGATCCACTTTAGACTGAAGTGTTTTCCACTCACTTATTATAAATAGGACAGCATGAAAATTCATTTGAGCAAATTGTGTTCTGGCTTGTAAGTTTTTTATGGGTTCAAATTGTGATTTTAAATAATTATTTAACTTACCATGTGTTTGTTTCCCTATAAGATAAGTTGCCCAAGGGCACAGAGCCACTCATGTGGCTAATATACCTCTTTATATCAGGTATCTAACAAATGTCTTGCATATAGTATGTACTCAGTAGATACTGGCTAGACTTATTAATTTAAGTCACATTACAAAGGATTATCAATAGAAATGTTAGTGGTGGATAGTGTTGCTGAGGAATTCCATGTAATCAGAGGCTTAAAAAAAATTTTTTTTTTAAATGTTTTTTATTTATTTTGAGAGTGAGACAGAGTGTGAGGGGGAGAGGGGCAGAGAGAGGGGGACACAGAATCCGAAGCAGGCTCCAGGCCCTGAGCTGTCAGCACAGAGCCTGAGGTGGGCCTTGAACTCACCCGCTGTGAGATCATGACCTGAGCTGAAGCTCGGAAGGAAGCTCAACCAACTGAGCCACCCAGGCGCAACCCACTCCTTTTTTTTTTGAGAAAGAGAGAGAGAGAGAGAGAGAGAGAGAGAGAGCACGTGTTGGGGAGAGGAGCAGAGGGAGAGAAAGAATCTCAAGCAGGCTCCGTGCTCAGCACAGAACCCCAATCAGTGCTTGAGCCCATGACCCTGGGATCATGGCCTGAACCAAAATCAAGAGTCGGAGGCTCAATGCACTGAGCCACCCAGGCACCCTAGAGAGGCTTTCTGAGGAATATGTGAATCACAGTGAAGAAATTAGTCTGGAGGCAAATTTCCTTTAATATCAGATTTATTGTATAAATATTAAATGAAAACATTTAAAGTTAATATTTTCATCTATAATTAAATATGCTGATATGTTAACAGAATCATTGTAATTTCTGTCTTCCTTTTCAGGCTTGATCTGAATGTATATATATTTTGCAGAATTGGAAATATGGTAACATATAATGTGAAGTCCTATATTTTTCAATTAGTATTGTTTCTGAGTTGCTTTTAGTCTTTACATTTTTACTGGCTGCATAATATGGACATAATATAGTTAACCTAACTACACTTCTATTATCTGATTATTGTTTTCCCATATTTTCTCTAAGTCTGTATCTTATATGGTAATATTCTTAAAAAATTTTATTAATTTTTTAAGTTTACTTATTTATTTTGAGACAGAAAGAGACGTAGGAGGGGCTGAGAAAGAGGCAGAGAGAAAAAATCCCAAGCAGGCTCTGCACTGTCAACGCAGAGCCCAATGTGGGGCTCAAACTCATGAACGGTAAGATCATGACCTGAGCCAAAACAGGTTGCTTAACCAACTGGACCACTCAGGTGCTCCAATTTTTTTTTTTTTTTTTTAAGTTGGCTTCACACCCAGTGCAGAGCCCAATGCAGGGCTTGAACTCACTACCCTAAGATCAAGACCTGAGCTGAAATCAAGATGCAGATGTTTAACTGACTGAGCTATCCAGGCACCCCTTATATGCTAATCCTATATGCATAATTTCAAACTACCTCCAGCTCTCTGAATACCTCATTACATACATTTCTGGCATTGAATAACCTCTTCTCTTTGCCTGGAATGTTCTTCCCTTTACCCATCTGGAAACCTGACCTTTGTTTAAAATAGTGGTCTAGAAACTTTTATGATCTTATATCCTACTAGTAAAAAAAAAGTTAATATCAGCTCCAATATAATCTGCATATTTACAAAACATATATTCTTGACCTAATGTGATATGCACATATAAGACACATACAAGAATAAAAAAGGATAAGGTATAAGAAACAATATTTTAAAATATAATTTTTTAAATATTTATTTTTGAGAGATAGAGACAGAGCATGAATGGGAGAGGGGTAGAAAGAGAGGGAAACACAGAATCTGAAGCAGGCTCCAGGCTCTGAGCTGTCAGCCCAGAGCCTGACATAGGGCTCGAACTCGTGAACCACGAGATCATGACCTCAGCTGAAGTCTGAAGCTTAATCGACTGAGCCACCCAGGTGCCCCTCAATCATATTTAAACTTAGGGTAAGCGTTGACTTTACCAATAGTGGATGGTAACTTGGTATTTGCAAAATTTTTCTCAAGAATTTCAAAATTTCAGGCCAATTTCTTGTCAAATTTGATTAGCTCATTATTTTCACCTAACAATGTGAATGAGGAAGCGTTTCTACCAAGAGTAGGAGAATGTTAACTTTGCTATTTTGTTCATTCACTTACTCTTGCACTGTTAGTAAAATCTGTCATCTATATCTGTAGGAATCACTTCAACCTGTGAGGGTCAATATAGTTAAAAGTCAAATATGACTGAAAAGTCACTTAATCTCTTGTTCCTCAGTTTTCTCATCAGTAAATAGAGAAAAATTTCAACTACTATATAAAGGCTTATGTGCTCCAAACACCTACCATGGTGTCTCAGATGATTTAAATTTATTGTTGATCAAAGGGTACAATTTTCATTAAAGGGGATTCTTTGAGTGGAAAGCAGAGACCAAAAGTGACAAAGAAAAGAGTGGATCAGAAAATAACCAGAAACCATGACAAAATAAGTAATAAAATGGCAATAAATACATATCTGTCAATAATTACTTTGACTGTAAAGGGACTAAACATGCCAGTCAAAAGGTGTAGGGTGTTAGAATGGATAAAAACAAACAAACAAACAAACAAACAAACAAACAAAAAAGACCCATCTATGTGCTGCCTACAAGAGACTTACTTTTACAGCTAAGGATATCTACAGATGGAAAGTAAAGGAATGGAGAAACATTTATCATGCAAATGGATGTCAAAAGAAACCTGGAGTAGCAATATTTATATTGGACAAACTAGACTTTAAAACAAAGACTCTAACAAAAGATAAAGAGGGCACTATATAATCATAAAGGGGAACAATTCAATTGTAAATATTTATGCACCCAACATGAAAGCACCCAAATATAAAAACAATCAATAACAAACCTAAAGGAATGAATTGATAATACTAGAGGACTTTAACACCCCACTTACATCAATGGATAGGTCATGTAAACAGAAAAAAACAAGGAAAAAATGGCTTTGAATGACACACTGGACCAGATGGGACTTCACAGATATATTCAGAACATTCCATCCCTAAAACAGCAGAATACACATTCTTTTCAAGTGCACATTGAACATTCTCCAGAATGGATCACATATTAGGTCACAAAACAGGCCTCAACAACAACAACAAAAAATACTGAAATCATACTATGCAACTTTTCTGACCACAATGCTATGAAACTAGAAGTCAACCACAAGAAAAAAATCTGGAAAGACCACAAATACATGGAGGTTAAAGAACATGCTACTAAACAATTAATGAGTCAACCAGGAAATCAAAGAAGAAATTTTAAAAAGTACATGGAAAGAAATGAAAATGAAGACACAACAGTTCAAAACCTTTGGGATGCAGCAAAAGTGGTCTTAAGAGGGAAATATATAGCAATATAGGTCTACCTCAAGAAGCAAGAAAAATCTCAAATAGACAACCTAACCTTACATCTAAAGAAGTTAGGGAGAAAAAATGAAGTCTAAAGTTATCAGAAGGAAGGAAATAATAAAGATTAGGGCAGAAATACATGATATAGAAACTAAAAAATCAATAGATCAAAGAAACCAGGAGCTGGTTCTTTGACAAAAAATAATCTAATTGATAAACCTCTAGCCAGACTTGTCAAAAAGAAAAGAGAAAGGAGCCAAATAAATAAAATCACAAATGAGACGGAGGAATAACCAACACCACAGAAATGCAAACAATTATAAGAGACTATTATGAAAAACTATATGCCAACAAATTGGGCAACCTGGAAGAAATGCATAAATTTCTAGAGATATATAAACTACCAAAACTGAAACAGTTTTGGAAATAAAAAACTTGAACAGACCAATAACCAGCAGAGAAATTGAATCAGTAATCAAAACAGGACCAGGTGGCTTCAGAGGTGAATTCTACCAAACATTTAAAGAAGAGTTAATACTAATTCTTCTCAAACTTTTGCAAAAAATAGAAAAGGAAGGAAAAGTTCCAAATTCATTCTATGAGGCCAGCATTACCCTGATACCAAAACCAGATAAAGACTCCAATAAAAACCAAGAACTACAGGCCAATATCCCTGATGAACATGGATGTAAAAATTCTCAGTAAAATACTAGCAAACCAAATCCAACAATACATTAAAAAAAAAAATCACTCACCATGATCAAATGGGATTTATTCCTGTGTTGCAAGTGTAGTTCAATACTCACAAATCAATCAATATGATACATCACATTAGTAAAACAAAGGATAAGAACCGTATCATTTCAATAGATGAAGAAAAAGCATTTGACAAAGTACAACCTCCATTCATGATAAAAACTCTCAATAACGTAGGTTGAAAGGGAACATACCTCAACACAATAAAGACCATATATGAAAAACCCAGTTAATGTCCTAAATGGGGAAAAACTGAGCTTTTCCTCTATAGTCAGGAACAGGGCAGGATGTCCATTCTTTCCACTTTTATTTAACATAGTACTGGAAGTCCTAGTGTTAGCAATCAGACAACAAAAAGAAATAAAAGGCATTCAAATTGGCAAGGAAGAAATCAAACTTTTGGTATTTGTAGATGACATGATACTATCTATAGAAAACCTGAAAGTTTCCACTAAAAAACTGCTAGAATTGATAAATTCAGTAAAGTTACAGGGTATAAAATCAATGTACAGAAATTCATTGTATTTCTGTATACCAATAATGAAATAGCAGAAAGAGAAATTTAGGAATCAATCCTTTACAACTGCACCAAAAACAGTAAGATACCTATGTATAAACTTAACCGAAGAGGTGAAAGACCTGTACTCTGAAAACTATAAATCACTGAAGAAAAAAATTGAAGATGACACAAAGAAATGGAAAAACATTCCCCACTCATAGATTGAAAGAACAAATATTCTTGAAATGTCTATACTACCCAAAGCAATTTACACATTTAATGCAATCTCTATCAAAATACTACCAGCATTTTTCACAGAGCTAGAATAAACAATCCAAATATATATGGAACCACAGAAGACCTCGAACAGCCAAAGCAATCTTGAAAAAGAAAAGCAAGCTGGGGGCATCACAATTCCGGACTTCAATTCATAATTCCTAACTTGAAGTCTGGCTCTTGATTTCTCAGGTCATCATCTCATGGTTCCATGAGATCAAGCTTCACATTGGGCTCTGTTGCTGATAGTGCAGAGCCTATTTGGGATTCTCTTGCCCTCTGTCTCTGCCCCTCCCCCATGCATTCTCTCTCTCTCTCTTTCAAAATAAATAAATAAACATTTAAAAAAAAGCTGTAGTGATCAAAACATTATGGTACTGGCACAAAAATAGACCCATAGGTCAGAGGAACAGAACAGAAAACCCAGAAATGAACCTACAACTATATGGTCAATTAATCTTTGACAAATCAAGAAAAAATATCCAAGATATTTTCCAAAGATAGTCTTTTCAACAAATGGTGTTGGGAAAACTGGATAGCAACATGTTGTCTTATACATACATAAATTCAAAATGGATTAAAGGCCTAAATGTGAGACCTGAAACCATAAAAATCCTAGAAGAGAACATAGGCAGTAACCTCTTTGACACTGGCTGTAGCATCTTCTTTCTAGCTATGTCTCCTGAGGCAAAGGGAAACAAAAGCAAAAATGAACTATTGGGACTTCATCAAAATAAAAAGCTTTTGCACAGCAAACGAAACAATCAACAAAACTAAAAGGCAACCTACAGAATGGGAGAAGATATTTGCAAATGACATATCTGATTAAGGATTAGTATCCAAAATCTATCAAGAACTTATCAAATTCAATACACAAAAAATGAATAATACAATTTAAAAATGGGCAGAAGACATAAATAGACACTTTTCCAAAGAAGACATACAGATAGCCAACAGACACATGAAAAGATGCTCAACATCACTCATCATCAGGGAAGGGTAAATCAAAACTGTAATATCACTTCACACCTCTTAGAATAGCTAAAATCAACAACACAGGAAACAAGTGCTGGCAAAGATGTGGAGATAGGGCAACACTCTTGCATTGTTGGTGGGAATGCAAACTGGTGCAGCCATTCTGGAAAACAGTATGGAGTTTCCTCAAAAAGCTAAAAATAGAACTACCCTACAATCCAATCCAGTAATTGCTCTACTAGGTATTTACCCAAAGAATGCAAAAATACTAATTCAAAGGGATACATGCACCCTGATGATATAGCAACATTATCTTTAATAGCCAAATTACAAAAACAGCCCAAATGTCCATTGACTGATGAATGGATAAAGATGTATATATACAATGGAATATTATTCAGCCATAAAAAAGAATGAAATCTTGCCAATTACAGTGATATGGATGGAGCTACAGAGTATTATGCTAAGCAAAATAAGTCAGAGAAAGATAAATATTGTATGATTTTGCTTATATGTGGAATCAAGAAAGAAAGCAAATGAGCAAAGGGGAAAAAGAGAGAGAAAGAGATAAACCAAGAAACAGACTCTTACTACAGAGAATGAAGTGATGATTACCAGAGGGGAGGTGGGTGGGGGGATGGGTTAAATAGATGATGGGGATTAAGGTGTGCACTTGTGATTAGCGCTGGGGTATTGTATGGAAGTGTTGAATCACTATATTGTACACCTGAAACTAATATTATAAACTGTATGTTAAATAACTGGTATAAAATAAAAACTTTAAAAAAAGGGTATAATTTTCTTTTTTTTTTTTTTTTAATTTTTTTTTTTTCAACATGTATTTATTTTTGGGACAGAGAGAGACAGAGCATGAACGGGGGAGGGGCAGAGAGAGAGGGAGACACAGAATCGGAAACAGGCTCCAGGCTCTGAGCCATCAGCCCAGAGCCTGACGCGGGGCTCGAACTCACGGACTGCGAGATCGTGACCTGGCTGAAGTCGGACGCCCAACCGACTGCGCCACCCAGGCGCCCCAAAAAAGGGTATAATTTTCAAAATGGCTCAATACTGCTGCCAAATTAAATTCCTCTGATGATTCCTATTTAGTCAATAGTCCACTTCATCTCCCTTAGACATAAAATTGACCCATTTACATGGTAGTGTCAGTAATGACCAATCTCTTTTTGGTGTCAAAGCCTACTACTGAGGGAGGAGCACATTTCTTCTGTTGCTTCAGATTCTCTAAAGATGCTCTATTTTTCTAGGTCTCTTTTCTACTCAGCCCTGAAATTGTCTCCTTGAATCCCTCTAAAAGTGCCTGTCTAGCAACTGCTACTTACCTTTTCCTGTTAGATTACTTTCCTGTGGAACATTATCAAAAGTTATTGACTAAGGTACCTCTGTACTTTTCAATGTGTTAATTCCCAAATTGAGCTATTTTATTTTTTTATTATTTTATTTTATTATTTGATTTGATTTGATTTTTTGGTTTTTCTGCATTCCTACCTTTGTTTTTTCTTCTTAAGTGTTTTGTTCCACATGTAAAAGTGGAAAATGAAGATAATACTGGAAAGCATGGAAACAATAAAGGTCATCCAAAATGCCATCAGAATTAATATTTCTGAACATCACACACACACATATAATTTTATAAATTATGTTATTTTTTGATGGAAGGCAGGGTGAGCTAGTAGAAAGAGACTAAGGTGTAGATCCCATCCCAGCTTTGCCATTTACTGATCATGTGACCTTGAGTGATGTCCTTATTTTTTCCTTCACCTATTAAAAGAAGGGCTAATACCTATCTCTTGGGGTTTTTTGGTAAAGTTAAATAGTCACTCAATAAATGTAAATATATTTTTCCCTTTCTTTTAATCGTTGACCTTGATATTGGAGGGCTTTCCTAGAGTTCATTAACCAACTCTTGTTCATCTCATAGTATTTGACTGCAAGTATCCGGAGCACAGAGACCATCTCTTATTAAAATTTGAAGACCAGCACCCAACATTTAAGTTGGCTATATTCTGGCTAAATAAATTAGGTTCTATGATGAAGAGTTTGCCTGTGGGCTTCTATTTGGAATGGTTGACTCTGGGTTCATTTAAACTGCATCTCATATTCTATTTGCTATCTTCATTCTTAAACCTGCCTATATTTTCTTCTAGTTTCAATTAAAAATGCAGCTAAGTGATTTTAAGCAAGTCATTTACTCTATAGTTTCCTCGTTTGTAAAAACAGTAATTTCATAATAGTACTTCCTAAACTTTATAAACATGATAGTACTTCCTAACTGCAAACTGCTATACAAATATTTGTTACTACTATAGAAGCTAGTTCATTGTGCATTTTATTTTAAAATTTATTTTTTATTTATTTTGAGAGAGAGAGATAAGGGGAAGGGCAGAGAGAGAGAATCTCAAGCAGGCTCCACACTGTCAGTGCAGACTTACAGCATAGTGTTATAAGTTTGAGATAGTATGTGTGAAGCACTTTATAACACTGTCTGGGACATTGTAAACACTCAGTAAATATCAACTATTAAAATTATGATAGCCTCCCCCCCCCCCCCCCCCCCCCCCACCAATGGCTCAGTCAGTTAATTGTCTGACTCTGGATTTTGGCTCAAGTCATGATCTCAGTTTGTGAGTCTGAGCCCTGAATCAGGCTCCACACTGGCAGTGTGGAGCCTGCTTGTGATTCTCTCTATCCCTCCCCTGCTTGCTCTTTCCCTCTCTCAAAATAAATAAACTTAAAGAAATTACTGTAAACTGGTAAGTGGTTGACAACAGGTGAGAAGGTAAGCAAGAGTTTGAAAGTTCAGAGAATCACTGAATGTTAATTTCAGTACTGTGTTTTCTCATAAACTTCTCTCTTCTTACGCCCTAATTCTAGACTGAAATACTTTTTTTTTTTCTATAAAATTTCCCTCTGTTGGTCAGATTTTTTTTTTGAGAGAGAGACTCCCAAGCAGCTGATGGCAGACAGCCCAACTTGGGGCTCGATTTCACTAACTGAGACCATGACCTGAGCCGAGATCAACAGTCAGACATTTAACCGAGCTACCCAGGCACCCTGGTCAGACTTTTTTTTTAACAGCATCAGTTCAAAATATTTGGAGGCAGTAAGTTTGACTATTTTTGTGCTTTGTTGTATATGCAAGAATAGCCATGTTTCCAATTTGTATAACCTGAACTTTTGTCATCCAGTTTCCTGCTGGTATAATTGGAAGCAGGGATAGGGAGTAAAGAGGAAGGCAGGATTTAAAGCTTTGCTTCACAGCATTTTAGATACTAGAGGCAAAGGTCTTTTCTCTCTCTCTTTAATAAATGTTCATTTTTGAGAGAGAGAGAAAGAGAAAGAGAGAGAGAGAGAGAGAGAGAGAGAGAGAGAGAGAGGAGACAGAGTCAGAGACAGAAAATCCCAGGTAGGCTCTGCGCTGTCAGCAGAGTCCAGTGCAGGGCTGGAACTCAAGACCTGAGCTGAAGTCCTATGCTTAACTGACTGAGCCACCCCGGCTCAAGCAACGGTCTTTCATAATGGCATGGAGAGACAACATTCACCTGACAAAGTTCCCATATACTGAGTTTGCTTTTAACATTCTTTATCCTCTTCCGTGACATCCAGAGACCTCATGATTTCTCTAATTGCAAAAACTAAGAGTCTCTATGGGCTATAAAACCTATGTTCAGGTTCGATATTACAAATTTACTGCACGTTGGCCATGTCTACTTCTGAATGTTTTAAGTTTAGCCTGCAGATTTCTGAATATTGGTTGCCAACATTTAAAAACCCAGAGATTTCAAGGGGTGCCTGGGTGGCTCAGTCGGTTAAACATACGACTTGGTTCAGGTCATGATCTCATGGTTTGTGAGTTCGAGCCCCGCATCGGGTGCTATGTTGACAGCTCAGAGCCTGGAACCTGCTTCGGATTCTGTGTCTCCCTCCCTCTCTGCCCCTCTCCCGCTGCCTCTCATAAATAAATAAATGTTAAAAAAAAAAAAACAACAGATTTCACACAAAAACCCAGTTTTAGGGTTTCTCTTGGGAAAAAACCATCTATCTCAGAACACTGGACCCACATGCCTGTAGGCAACAATCTGCTAGAGCTGAACAGCTGCTCCTTTCAGTTACACCACGGACAATAATTTGCCACATTTCTTATTATTCTCCGTTGTCTTATATATACAAGGCCAATTTCATTCATTTGCTTTACTTTTCTGGCCTTTGTAGACATGTGAGTCTGCAATCCCTATCTAGACCTTTCCTGTCTCCCATCAAAGCTTACTTTGTTCCAAGTCCCTCACAAGTATTTCAAAGTAATAGCTAGGTAAGCTGATCAACTGTATTTTTACATGTGCTTTCTGGAGATAGTATCTTCACAAAAAGGATGACTGTGCAGATGGAAATTACAGGCACCACGGGATTAGTCAGGATGGCAGCTGTTCATTCTACTTTTTCTGCTATCCTGGCGTAACTATACCTCACAGTCTTAAAGCAAACCAAAGGAATTGGTTCTCTGTAGAACAATGAATACCGGCCTATGTGTGAAACCTACTTAACTAGTACTTTTATAGATCACCCTGGTTCCAAACGACCAAAAGCTACGGGCTGTTCTGACTCCCCGTTTCCTCGGAGGCTTCAGGATATCCGGCCTGACGGCATTTCCCCATACCTGCTTTCGGGGCTCGCTTTGCGCTGGGCAGGCGCGCCCAAGAAGCGCGCGCATCCAGCATGAGCTCATTTCTCAGGGGCGTTTCCAGGAGGCCCGGCCTGGCTGCGCACACCAGGCGCGGTCGGCCTCTCTATCAATGGCCCCTGCAGCTAAGCAGGGCGCGAGCGCCCAGAAGCGCTGCCTCTCTGAAAGCTTTGTTACTATTTTAGCGACTGAGAGTTCGCACCCGGCCGGGTAGGCGTCCTAGTTCCGTCTGGCCCTTTCGGGGAAGACGCCGACTCTCGGCACGCGCTATCCCGGGCGGAGGGGAGGCTCGGGCGCGCAGATTTAGCCGCGCCGGGCAGAGCACCTCTTCGTGGGTGGGGAGAGCCCCTAAATTCCCTGTTCGCTTGAGCGCTCCGAGCCCAGCGCCGCTGACCGCAGCAGTTTCGGACCGGCTGCGCAGTGCCCGCGCTCCTGATCTGCGGTTTCCACAACGGCTGAGAGCAGCCGCAGGCAAGCCCGTCACAAGGTCCGCCACGACCCTAGTCGAGCTTCCCTCCGCTCCTGGGACCGCCGCCGGAGGCGGAAGGCCAATCACGCTGCATCTAGGTCTTGCGATTGGACGGCAGTGAGTGCCGATTGGCTGCCGCTACGGGTTTCGGCCTCCCTCCTCTTCCCTTTTGCCCCCACTCCAGCTACAAGGGTTCAGGCCAATGAGAAGGCGTTTTATAGATGCCCTCCCTTTTCTTTCTTCTTCTCTCCACCCTGGAGAGGGAGGAGACATTCTGACTGGCCAGACTGTCCTCGGAAGCCCCCCTCGCTTCGCCAATCACCGAGGGAGGTACACTCCCAGCGGAGTTTTCGGCCAATTACAAAGCGGCCACGGCGCCCGACCGTGCTGTTTCACCAGTGACTCCGGGTTTCACCGTCCTTAACTCTTCAAGCTTTTTCGTGAGGGCCGGCGATTTTGATTGGCCACTGGTGCCATTGTCGAATTTCTGTTCTAGCCAGCCACTGAACGAGGAGAACCCACCTTTTCGTTCGGCTATTTTCGGCATTTTCCGCTTTTTGGGCGTGGATTTCCAGCAACACTTCCTAATTGGTTTCTCAGGTCGATCGGCTTTTTCCGGGAGGAGCCACAAACAATCGACGTCCGTGATTGGCTCCGCTCGGGCTTCGGCACCGTAGCCTAAGTGGGCGGGAGCGGGGCTCGGCCGGCGATTCCCAGACGCCTGTTACGCGGGTGGCGGGGCGCTGGGCGGGTGTAAGGCTGGGTGGGGGAGGAAGGAGGCGGAGGACGAGTAGGAGGGGGGAGGGGGAGTGGGGAAGAGCTAGGCGGCTGCGCAGACGGCGCTCCTCACACAGAACAGCCCCCGACCCGGGCGAATGCAGGCTTGTGCTGCTGTTGCCGCTGCCGCCGCCGCCGCCCGGGCCGAGTGACAAAGGAAGGAAGGAAGCGAGGAGGAGCCGGCCCCGCAGCCGCTGACAGGGCTCCGGGCTGGGGGCAAAGCGCGGACACTTCCTGAGCCGGCACCGAGCAGAGGCGAGGGGCGGGAGGGCGGCCGCACTGGTGCCGCGGACGGGGGAGGGGGCCCCGAGGGACGGAAGCGGTTGCCGGGTTCCCATGTCCCCGGCGTATGGGGAGCAGTCGAGGATCCGCTGCCTGGGGTCTGAAGGGAGCTGCCTCCGCCACCGCCGCCGCCATGGCCGCTGGATCCAGCCGCCGCCTGCAGCTGCTCCTGGCGCAATGAGAAGAGGAGCCGCCGCCACCGCCCGCCTCTGACTGACTCGAGACTCCGCCGCCCTCCAGTTCGCCGGGCCCCCGCCGTCAGCCCGCCGGATCCCGCCGCTGCCGGAGCCGCAGCGTTTCCCGTCGCATCTCCGAGCCGCCCCCCTCCCTCTCCCTCCTTCCCATCCCCCCTTCTTTTCAAGCGTGAGACTCGTGATCCTTCCGCCGCTTCCCTTCTTCATTGACTCGGAAAAAAAATCCCCGAGGAAATTATAATATTCAAAGTACTTATTTTCAATCAAGTATTTGCCCCCGTTTCACGTGATATATATTTTTTAAGATTCTCCCCTCCCTTTTTCCCCTCCAAGGAAAGGGAGGGGAAAGAACTGTATTTTTTTCCCAGTCCCAAATCATCTATATGTTAAATATCCATACTGATTTGTCTTGAAGGAGAAACATCGCTTGTTTTTTTATAGCTGTACAAAAGGAGTGAAAAGCCAAGAGGAAGAAGTCTATTTTTTTTTCCTTCTTGTGGAAGAACTTAATGCTGCATTTATCATTAACCTAACACCCCAACATAAAACAAAAGGAAGAAAAGGAGGAAGGAAGGAAAAGAGGGTGATTCGGGAAGAGTGATCATGTCAGGGCGGCCCAGAACCACCTCCTTTGCGGAGAGCTGCAAGCCAGTGCAGCAGCCTTCAGCTTTTGGCAGTATGAAAGTTAGCAGTGAGTATTGATTTTATTTTACACCCCTACTTCACCTCATCCTTAGGATAAGAAACCTTTAATAACCAGGATCTTAAAATATCAGACCTCCTGATATAATAATCAGAGGTAATGGAAAAGGGCAAAAACCTGTCTTCAGTCAAGGATAAGGCTGCTCCCTCTTTTCTCCTCCCTTACCCCCTCCCCTGGTCTCATTAACCTTGAATTGAGAGAATATGCTTTTTATTTGGATGATTTAGTTTGAAACATGTTTTCTTTTCTTATACTTTTTGTGCTGCTGGTAGTCCGCTTTATCAAGTGCTTGAGTATTTCCATGTTAAAGTAGTGATGAGTGTTTACTTGCTCATCTTTTTGAATAAAGAGAAGGACAAGACTTGATTCCATTCATTTTGTACATTTGTGGAGTATATGTCTTGGAAAGAGGCATGTATCTTAGTTAGCTCAGGTCTGAGGTGTTACCATAGTTTTGTATACTTCCTAGAAACACTAAATGTCACAGTCTCCTAACAATTGTTTCTTGCCTGTGTGACTACAAAGGGTTTGTTCTTAATCCAGAGATAAACTTAATTCAGTTACCATTCAGGTTTGTAGGCGAGCATGGAGTTCTCCCTTTAGAAAAGGTCCGTAGGAGCTGGTAGAGACTTAGTAGCAGTAGTATCTCTTCAGGCATTGTTTTAAATTGAATACGTGATTTAATGTTTTTTTAACCTTCTCGTTTTGACATTACCAATTTACCACTATGTAATTTACATTTAATCCAAAGGTAACTTGGAAGTAGGTCCAGGTTTTGATTGAGGTTTATATTGTCATGTTGCCAAATACTACGTTGAATGTTAATTGTCACTGACTCATCAAGTTCAGTTTTGGGGTGTCATTGCATTCAGCCCTTGTTAAATGAGCTAGAAGTCAGGGGTCCCTTCCTAGGACGATTTAAAATACTCTTGCATTGGTTTCCTGTCACATTTAGATAAAACTATGGGTTTAGTTATGAGAATATGGATTTAGACCTTTCTGTCATGGGTTTTGCTGAAGGCTGTGGTCCTGGATATAATAGAGATATTTGAGCTTGTGTTCAGGGTTGTTTCCGGACTGTACTTTTGTCCTAGATTTGTGCTAAAAAGTCTATGTTGTTGAGGTGTTTGGTATAGTTTTGAGCTTGTGTTCAGGGTTGTTTCCGGACTGTACTTTTGTCCTAGATTTGTGCTAAAAAGTCTATGTTCTTGAGGTGTTTGGTATAGTAAGTTCCAGTGTTCCAGGATGTGGAACCATATTTAGTGATAGCTTATTTAAACCATACTTCCAGAATTTGACAAAAATATCTACATTGTTTCCTTATTCCTCAAGAAGGGGACAAGATGAGGGCAAAGAAAACCCATTTTGTTGCCTAGAAGGAGAGAACTGAAGAACTGAGATTTTTAAAAAATCTGTAAATGCTCCTATGTGAAATTTATTATATCCTTAAGGAACATAAAATTATCACTTTTAATTGAACTCAGGGTTTCAATTCATGTTGGCTTTTGGACTTGCCTGAACCAGGGTAGTGTAAGGTAGTAGCTGAATGGCAGATTATTTTTAAAAGTTATTTATTTATTATTTATTTACTTTTGTGACTAGTGCAGAATGCAGGGTATGTGAGGAGGGGAGCTGATGATGCATTTTTCAGGGAAGAATCAAGCTTTCTAAGCACTTCATGGGGTCATTTGAAAGGAATATTTTAAAATTCTGGGGTAATTTTCAGCTATGATGAGGCAGATCTTATAATAGCTACTTAAGAGCCTCTTGTGATACTGGAGTGTTTGTATGTTTTTCATCTTGGTAGTGTAGTTTAAAATCCACTAAAAATCAGTTTTAGGTAATTATTTTATTAGATCAATTTCAGAGCTCAAAATAGAATAGCTTATAATGTTAAATTTTTGGACTTTTCATTTTGTTTTCGGGATTTTCTTCGAAAATGACTCCTTAATTCTTGGTAGCGTGGATGTGGACGGAGGATGGAGTAACTCTTGTAAAGTGTGTAGGTTAAAGTGTTTAATTTTCTATTACCATATAGTTTAACTTAACATTTAAAAAATTGGAGTTCAGTGTGTTTTTGACCACTTGACTTTAAGGACAGTTTAGAAGAAAGGGGAATCATTAAACATTTGTTACAGTGCTACTGTTCTAAGGAACCGCTGTTCAAAAGAGAGATACATAAAGAAATTGAAGTCCTTGGATTCAAAAGCTTATCGGTTAGTTGTAGAGGCAGTTTACGGGAAAAAGTAGGAAAACAATAGCATGGTGACTGCAAGATTATGAATACAAATAGAATGCTTTGTTCAGAGGGATGAAGACTACAGGGGTAAGGCATCTTGGTTGGAGAGGAAAGACTTCCTGCAGAGATGGGTTTTTAAGACAGGTGTTAAAGGAGGCAGTCACTTGAATTTATAGAGAAGCATAAAGGATTCTAGGTGGAAGGAATGGGCAGAGGCGCAGAGATGGTATTTTTTTGTATGGCAGGTAGATAATTTTTGTACTTAAAAAGCAAGTTGGTAAATCTGAATTAAAGGGTCTTAAATGGGAAAATAACAGATAGAATTTGGGAAATGTGTTTTTGATAGCTGATGGAGGGCAGAGGGGGCCTGTAAGAGTTTGGTTGAGATTCAAGAGAGTTTAGGGTTGTTAGAGTTAGGTTGTTGAACGAGATATTTGAACATGATTTGGGCAGCTGAATTAATGACTTACAGTAGACATTGGAGCCCTTTTAGGGAGATAGTAGGGGATGTTGTGAATCATGAGAAAATATAAAATAAAATGTGAAAATGGTATGAAAATAACACGTTTGAGAGATGGTGTGAATGAGGAACTGGCAGGACTTTGGATTGGATCGAAGGGGAATATTTGGGAAGGAGTCAGGGAGTTAAAAATAAATTCTGATGTTGTTGGTCTGGAAGACTTGACCTGCTGAGTTATATTGCCAATTGTAATGGGAAAGTTGAGAAAGTGCCTTGATGAGAGGGTAGATGAGTTCACTTTTTAATAATTTAATGTATAGTAGGTTCCCTTGAAGTTCAGACAGCATTTGGTTACTGGCAATGATATTTAACTTTACAGCCTATTAATTGCACAGTTTCTAACTTTTCTTCCCCTAAAAATGTTGATTTATTTTTTAGAGCAATAAACTGAGGGTTTTAATTTAAATACTTTCTATTGAAGTCTTAAAAAAGAAAGTAATTTTTTATGTAGATTCAAAAGCCTCACACTTGACCCTAGTTATAATAGTTCCATGGTAATTTGTTGGAAAACAATGGAAATATTTTTTGGACTAAACTGTGACGTAAAAATAGGTATTTTAACTAGCCTTTAATTTAGTCTTTGGAACATGCTTAAAACCTGTTTTTCATAAATAATGATTATTCTTAGGTAAACCTTGCATTTAAAATAATGATAATAATAGTAATAATAGCAGCCTTTACTTGGTTTGTGAAGGCTTCAGTAGAAATTAAAAGTTGACTTTACAACAAAATGCTTTTTGCCTTTTTGGTTAAGCATGCATCCTAAGTTTAAATCATGTATTTAAATTGTATATTTGAAATGTTGCTTTTTACTTACTATGGTGAAACCAGTGTTTCTTTTTTGTTCACATACAGACTCAAGTGTTATTAAATAAACGTTAATAGCTATACAATTCCTTCTGTAGAATTACGTGATATTTTACTCAAAAAAGAGAAGGAAAGGGACTGTCTGTGGTGGTTTTGTTTAAAATATTAGTAACAAATGCTTTTGGTATACTCTTGGCACAAATTTAACTAATTGGGTAGGCTTAATGCTTAAGTATAACGTTTGGAAAGAGGAAAATACGTGAGTATCTCTTAATTAGGTCAGGTTTTTTTTTTTTTTAGTCAAAGAATAATTAATAGAAGTTGTATATTGTGCAGTATTTAGTCGTATAGTATTAAAACCAAAGATTACGTGGCAACCTAGAGTTACTGTATTCCCAAGGGAGTGTAATCTTGTGACATTTAAAAATTAGGTTATCAGAATTAGGCAATTTCTAAATCATCCATGTTTACGTGGAAGAGAGCTTGTGTATGAGACTGAAAGCTAGAACTTTACTTTCATTAAATTTTCATTCCTTTCCCAACCAGATCTTTCCAGAGTTTTTCAAACACTAAGACTTTCATCTAAGAATTGCATGCTCTCTTGATGCATGCATCTGTAGAATGCTATTGTGAAATGACTATAAGGCACAGATACTAGGACCAAACTTCAAGGGAACCAAGAGATTCACACATCAATTAATGGCTGATTGTGAATGACATTGAGAAAATGAGGTGACATTCATATCACTGGTATAGTTCATAGAAAATCAGTTCTTGCACCCTGTGCTGTCTGCTCCTTGTTTTGGACTTAAGTTGCAGATGTGAGATACTGTTTTGGAGAAACAGCAAGGCTGGGGAAGCTTGGTGTCAGCAGCAGATTCTGAGACTGCACGTGCTGTGTTTTTGTGTGTAAAGAGAATGCTGTGAAACAGGCATATGCTGACCCTGATGCTACTATTTCATACTTTATAATAAGACTCATGGGATTGTGCAATAGGGATGGGGTCAGGCAGGCTATAAGTCTGCTGTCTCTTGTGATACTCCACCCTACAATGGTGAATGGATGGACAGAGCAGGCGTGTGTGCTGGAGTACATGCTGGTATTAACAGGACCAACCTGATTTCCCAGATCCTCTTCTACTAAGAGCATAATCACCATAAGTAAATGAATTTGTTGGAACGTTTAGCCTCTTTTTCTAGCATACTTTTGGATGGGAGAGTGTGGTTCAAAGGGAATTTTGAATGATTTCAAGGATAGTATTTTTATGGTTTACTGGTTTTAAAGTAGAGGTTACAGTCTTTGCTCCTATTTTGGATTGTACAAATCTTCCTTGGTTATAAGAATTGCCTTTGAAATTGGTTGAATGTAATATAGAAATGTATATTCATATAAAGACCTGTGTGAATAGTACAAAGAAAAACTGACAGTAGAGTTAAAGGAGCAGTTTGCTTTTCTAAAAGTTTCTTACCATTAAATTGATTTTAAGAAGGGACGTTTGTTGTTTTAAAAAATGAGTTAATACACAGTACATAATAGGCATTCTGTAAATTATTTCAATATATATTTTTGTCTGTAATGTACTTATTCTGGTATAAAAAAATATAAAGATAAAACTTTGTAGATTTGGGTTTTTAGTTTACAGTCCCCCTTCCCACTCTTGTTTATGTTTTGGTGAGAAAGGTCTACTTTCAAAGGGTATGCAAGTTAAAACTTTGTAAATAGTTGAGTCTTACATTTTCTTATCGAATAGTTTTCTTAGAAGCGTTTTGGTTTGATCAGATTGAGGTAATGATGTATTTTGTTGTTTTGTAGTTAATTCTGCCAAATCAACTTTTCCTTTTGTCTCCAGGGTACCATAGCCAACAGTGGCACAAAAGATGAACCCTTAATATGTTCCCTTGTCAACATATTCTGGGGTTGTTAATTTCTTGATTATCCTTTGAATTAATAATAAAAAGTAAACATTTCTGATTGAAAAGGAACTGTTTTTCTAGAAACTTGTATTTTAGATGGTGATGAAATTTAAATGCACTTATAGGCCCTAAAGTCAGAGAGGTAGGTGGGCAGGCAGGCAAAAATATTAGTAACACTGGTATAGAGCACTAATATTAGTGTTTTATCATTAATTATGTCATGTGAAATCCTTGGCTTTTAAAGCTAAAAATAAATAGGTTGCTTTAATAGAAAGTGGCCATGAATAATAATGTGATTGACATGTGATGTGCCTATTGAATGTTTACTATGTTCTAAATAAGCATTCTGCCAAATTCTTTATATGCAATATTTTCATTTTTTTAAACATGTTTATTCATTTTTGAGAGACAGAGACAGGGCGTGAGCAGGGGAGGGGGAGAGAGAGGGAGACACAGAATTTGAAGCAGGCTCCAGGCCCTGAGCTGTCAGCACAGAGCCTTATGTGGGGCTCAAACTCACGAACCATGAGATCATCGCCTGAGCTGAAGTCAGATGCTTATCTGACTGAGCCACCAATGTGCTCCTA
This sequence comes from Neofelis nebulosa, assembly GCF_028018385.1. Classification (NCBI taxonomy): domain Eukaryota; kingdom Metazoa; phylum Chordata; class Mammalia; order Carnivora; family Felidae; genus Neofelis; species Neofelis nebulosa. The sequence continues at coordinate 93,395,198 of NC_080786.1, forward strand.
TGCAGTATTTCATTGTAATCATTACAGCAACTCTACAGAGTAACTAATACTATTATCCCCACTTAATAGGTTAGGTAAATGGAATTTAGAGAAGTGAAGCAATTTACCCAAGGTGACTTGGGCAAAAAGTTGCTTTGCTAGAATTTAAACCCAGGCATCCTGATTCTAGAGCTGTTGCTCTCTATTGTATATGTTTCAGAGAATTGTATTGCTGTTGCCTGTTACTCAGATTCCAGAGATAAGCTAGAGTGCCTTTTGCTTGTAGGATAGTCTTTCATTGATAGTTTAGCAGTGTATGTATAAGACTTTCATGATTAGTACTGCTTTTGAATTAGTTTCAGGGCGTGCCTGGTAGCAAATACAGTACTTAAATATTTATAGTTATATTCAAAAAATGCTTAAAAAATGCTTTTAAGATTTCAGGAAAACTTTTTAAGACAAACATGAAAATGGAGATATTCGGGCTAATGCCAGCCAAAAAAGAAAAATAAATGGTATTGATTTTTTTTTTTTTTTAATGTTCAGAGAACTGTTTTTTATTGAGAAGTACTGATTGTTCATAGGTAAATCTGGTGTATTTATATTTCCAGGTAATATTGGAATGTGATTCTCAATTATCCATTCTTAAGGATTATTTCTTTCTTTCTATAGGGTGTGAAGTGTTGTGTTCTCTTCCTCCTTTTAATAGTTGGCAGCAAACTTCATGAAAATGTGTGTGTGTGTATATATGTATTTGATTTTATGTGTATACAACCAGTTAAATGTTTATTGGACATTAGTTACATTATAACTGTGAAGCTATCTTCTAGTTAAGGCACTGCATACAGTTACTTAAGCTTTCTTATGAATTATGATTAGCTGTTAGAGAGTAACTTTACTAACACAGTTAAGACCTATTAATGAGAATTGAAAAGGTCACTATCTTAATTGTGGATCTGAAGAAAAAGGACAATCATGGCAAAGTACTTTTTTCTCTTTTGGAAATCTAAGAAATTCTTACAGGCTTAATTGGCTAACATAACTAAAAAGGTTGGGTGTTTTAGATTTCTTTCCAAGGAAGGTTAACCTATCTCTTAACAATGTGACTCCTTCTACTTCCCCTTATTCCATAAAGTCAGTTAATTCTTTTTAATTGATTAACCACTTTCTTCATGACTTGTGTTGAAGTTATTGAGCTGAGTCAAATTGCTACTTCTAGATTTTTAAGTCTATAGAGGCAACATCTGAAGAATTTGAGATGCTGGAGTTATGCCTGGCTTCATACTGCCAATGTTGCAGGTGCATTAGCTGTCCGATCGGAATTTCAGTTTTCACATTCTGTTCATTAAATTCTGAAGGGAAGGGGGAAGCTTTGAGTTGGTAGGGTTTCAATAATAGTTTGTAATTATATGTATATATATGTGTGTGTGTCATGTTTATGTAATAAATAGTAATAACCACTATTAATTGCATGCCATATGATGGACAATTATGTGCTTGTCTTATTTACATATTTTGCTTTAAAAGTTAGAATTTACTCATATAATTCAAGATTTTCAAGATTTTCGGTGATGTCTTTGCCTTACTCCTGCTTTTTAACTACCAGTTCCCTTTCCTGGGGACTGTCAACATTCCAGTTTCTTAAGTATCCTGTAGATATTTTGATTCTTTACTGGTTATTTCTCTTATGGAATTATACTTTGTGTGTATACACCTAAATGAACACAGGCTTTAGCATAAGAATGTTAGAATTAAAATAAAATTTAAATCAATGATTCTAGAAAATTGCTGTTGTTTTCCATCCTAGTAGGTTACTAAACCCTTATTTTTTCCAAACGTGAGTTAGACGGGGAGTAAGTGGAAAGATGAGAGAGTGCTTCTCTTGGCAATAAGAGGTAAAATGCTAATAGTCATAACCAGTGAATACTATCACATTTAAAATATTTCCTACTCTTGTATTTGAGAAATGATCTGTAGTGTCAAGTAGGTATTATCTTTTTTGCTGGAAGTAGTTTGTCGTGGTAAAGAAAAACACAAAGGAACATTTACTTTTTCCTTTAACTTTCCATTTTTCTAACATCGTAGGTGAGAAAAACCTGTTCTCTTGAGAGATCAGAGGCGCAGAGTGCGTCAGTGTCAATGAAGCCTGTGCCTTTTACCTCTTTAAGAGCGCACGGTTTCATTCTGCTTCTAAACCAAGCACTCCTTAGTCTATTTTTAAAAATTTTTAATTTTTATAAAATAATATATTCATATGATCCAAAGAAATCAAATCATGCAGAAAGTCTTATTATGGAAGTCAGTCTTCTCTTTCTCATTTCTGTTTCTCACAGGCAACCTTAAAACTGTGATGGCTGTTTTCCCATATAAGTTTCTGTCTTATTTTTAATTAGCATACTTTTGGCTATTAAAATTACTTTTTGATATTGTTATTTTCTCATTATTTGGATATTATTTATTCTCATCCTAACCGCCCTTTTGCTATCATAGTAATATAGTTATACCATTATTTTCAGTTAAATAATTATTTAAATTATTACTCAAATGATTAATACTCAGTATCTAGACACTAAGCAGTATTCTTAGCAGGAGCAAGTAGTGTACAATGATCACATAAGCCTTTTAAAAATGATTTCATTGAGACATAATTCACATACCATAAAATTCATTCATTTAAAATGCACAGTGGTTTTTAGTATGTCCATAGACTTGTGAAACTATCACCACAATTTAATTTTAGCACGCTTTTGTCACCCCAAAAAGAAACCCAGTACCCATTAGTAATCATTGCCCACATTCTCCTTCCTCCCATCTCTTACCTACTTTCTGTCTATGGATTTGCCTATTCTCAACAGTTCATATGAATGGTATATAGTATGTGACTTTTTGTGACTGGCTTCTTTTACTTCATATAATGTCTTCTAAGTTCATCTGTGTTCTAGCATTTATCAGTACTTCATTCCTTTTTATTTTTGAATAATATTCCATTGTATGGAAATGCCATCATTTGTTTATCCATTCATCAACTGATGGGCATGTGGATTGTTACCTACTTTTTGGCTAGTATAATACTTCTGTGAACATTTGTGAACAAGTTTTTGTGTGGATATATATTTTTGTATCTTTTGGGTATATACCTACGAGTGGAATTGCTAGGTTGTATGGTAACTGGTAACTAATATTTTAAGGAACTATCAAATTGTTTCCAAACTGGCAGTCACATTCCATTCACTTTTATTTTTTTTCTTTTACAGTTCATTGTTGACATATTATTTTTCTTGCCCTGTTTGCAATGATCATAATTTTGCTTCTGTCCCCCAACCCCCACTTCAAACTTTATCAGGCATTCTCTAGATTCTGCCCCACCGTCTGTTATTTTCCTGGAATGTCCTTTCCTAGAGTCCTCATCTTATTGCTGACATCAAGCTTGGTTGTTCTCTGGGTCCTGCTATGCAGCTGTCATTCTGACGTCATTACTCTTCAGGGTCCACTCTTGTATTTCCCTGCATTCCATTTCTTTGTATTGCTGAATACTCCTTTAACAATCTCTGACATCAGCCAGCAGTGCCTCCAAAATTAACTGCTTGGTAAATGTATCCAGAAAAGTTGTTAGTTGGTTGTTTTTTTACACATTTGCTCCAAAACAGTAGTTAGGCCGACATACTTTTCTGGCATGTGTCTCATCTTTTCAGTATCTAGACACTGAGGCATAGATGTTGGGCGGTTACCTTCTATCATTATGATCAAGTGATTGCCATGCTGACATGAAGCAATAACCTAAAGCCAAGTACAGACTAATTAATGAACTAATGTTAAGCAATTGTTTAAACCAGAGCTTTTCAATAGAAATATAATGCAAGCCACAAATGTGAGTCATATATGTAATATAAAATTTTCTAGGAGCCACATTAAAAAGAGTAAATAGATACAGGTGAATTTAATTTTAATATTGTTAAGTAACCCAGTATATCAAAAATATTATTTGAATATGTAATCAATATAAAATTTACTAATAAGATATATTACATTCTTTTTCTTTTTCTTTTTTTTTTCTTGGTGCTGAATCTTCACAGCCTAGTGGGTATTTTATACTTATAGCACATCCTAATTTGAAGTAACCATATTTTGTGCTCAGTAGCCACATGTTGCTACTGGTTATTGTATTGGGCAATGTAGCTTTAGAGTTTTGTACAAGAATTATGTTATTGTGTAACACTGTTGTCAATCTGTTTAATCATATAGTCTGTTTATTTTCAAGGAACAGATAAGATGTATGTGGTTTAAAAACACTTCATTGATTTGTCTTATTGCTTTGTTTTGTTTTTAGTCATGTCTTCAGTTAATTTTGAAATTTTATACCACATTAAAAGAGGTTGAGACATTTATGTTCTTCAGAAAGGTGCTTGCTATAGGAGGCAATGAGTTTTTCCCCATATTTTAGCACAACTGTTAAATTGTATATGGAAATTCTTACTGGTATGTTTGTTAAATATTGTCATTGCCATGATTGTCCCTGATCCCAGTGGAATCTTATTAGTGTAAATCTTCTTTGTCATACATTCTCTCTCCTTGCTGTTTCAGAGACCTACTCAGCTTTCAGGGTTTCAGATGCCACCCCAACCACTTACTCTTCCATGCCTTACCCCCCGCAAGGCATGAAATTCGCTTGCACGTAACTCCTGTAGCACTCTCTGTCACCCTTCTTACATTCTGCCTTGCGTTCTGGGTAACTTGTTTTGTCTCACCCTAGGGGATTTTAAGTTCTGGTACAGTAAAAGGAGCATTTTACTTACCTTTGTATTTACTGTAATGTGGAGCACAGTGCCTTTTAAATTGGGTCACTTAATATATATGTTTGAGTTGAAGGCAATTTATCATGGTAGTTATGTGTATACCATATATGGTAGTTATATGGTATAGAGTTTCCAGGTCACCAAACTATCACTGATATTTATAGAAACATTAAAGTTTTGATATAAGAAATTAATTTATAAAGTCAAATAGGAATTTTTGTTTAAAAATGAAGGCGTAATACCGGGAAAGGAAAAAAACACAGATGTAGACACTTTATACTATGTGCTTAGCAACTGAGTGGCTCTGAACTTTTTGGATGGGCAGCTGAATGAATGAAAGAACTTGAATGCTAGGTCACACTGGTTGGTGAGCATAGTACCTTTAAAACCTTGAACCTGTCCAGCTCCTACAGTACCCTCAAACCTTCTGGGAATTTATTTGGAGTGGGTGAGGATAGAAGAGAAGATGTAGATCAATGAAATCTGACAAATTAATTTTGAAATTTTCACCAAGTAGCTTATTCTGCAGGAGATAGAGTAAATATTAACAGGCCCTTTCGTCATGGATTGTAATTGTATTGTGGGAATTTATGAAAACTTTAATTTTTACAGGACTTCTTTTTCTTCTCTAAGATCATATTTGTTTGGTCTAATAGTATGTATTGTTATATCAGTTCAAGAGCTTTCCCAGAGAGTTGAGAAATTTTAATAAACAATATGGGCTATCTTGCTAAATGATCCAACCTCTTAAATAGCTGTGAAGTTTGGCTGTTTGTATTTGGTTTTGAGAAATCATATTGTCACAATAATAATTTGGATTCTACTGATCAACATGCTATCTGCCTCTGTGACTCACTGTGTTAATTGTGAAATGCTTGCCTGGCTTGGGGCATGATTTTTAGACATGGAAGAGATTTATTTTCTCTGTAAGTAACAATTGTTTGGTATGCCGTTCTTGAAGTCCAGGAGGAGTTACTAAAGAACAGAGCATAGTTCTTTTTTTTTTTTTTTTTGGAGTCACGCAGGGACCCACAAAGATCTTTTTTTTTTTTTTTTTTTTTTTGAACAGAGCGTAGTTCTATTTCAATTCAGTTGAATATCAGGGATAACCTTTGTTTAGAGACATTTGAGTCCTTAATGTTATATATATTTACCTCTTGTTAGGTTTTAGAAAAATTTAAGAGTGTCTATGTACTTTCAAAGGATAGAAGAAATATTCTAGTATTATATTTCTATAATACTGTAGTGGAAAGTGAGTGCCAAGTAAAAAATAAAGGGTGTGTGTCATGGCTTCTAAAATTGGAGCAGGTGGACCAGTTCCTGGGGACCTTAGAAAAAGCAGATCCCAAGAAGCAGAGGATTCTATGACTCCACTGCCTTACACGTAGCATCAATGTAAATTGTACAGCTTGTCAGTTAACAACATTAATTTAGGAGTAAGATATTGTTTAAAAATGTAGTGTCCTGATTAAAAAAATCTTTTTATTTCTCGCATATACCTGAGAAAGCCTGTGTACTTTCTAAAGTTTAGGAAAGAGATGAGCAGAGCTGTGGGTTGAGAAGTGAGGAGTGAGGGTTGAGAAAGAAGTTAGAGAAATGTTAGTGAAATATATGAATTAGAACAATGTTTATAGTAATGATGAGTATTGAGTTTCCATGGATGCTGTATTGATGGTAGCCCAGATCTTAGAACTGGAGTAATTTAGATTCGGGTGCCCTTTAAGTATTTACTGTATGCCAAGCACTATCCTTTCCTTTAACTTTCATAGTTCTTTGAGGCAATATTATCTCCATATAATGGCTGAAGAAGCTAAGTTATAAATATTATGATTGATTTATTAAGGATCTTACAGGTAGTAGAGAATAGGTCCAGTATGTTGAACTCAGGACACTACACTTCAAGTAAAAGAAAAAAACTTTTGAGTACTTACTGTGTCATTGCATTGTACTTAGCAATTTATCTGTATCTCATTCAGTCTTTACCACAACCTGGTAAGGCAAATGTAGTTTATAAATGAATAAATTTGAGGCTTAGAGAGCCTTACATGGCCAGCAGATTTTGTCACCATACTTTGAATTTGTTCTCTTAACTGCTACACTATATGGCCTTTATAATTTGGAAAGAGAATAGGAACATTGTGTGAAATTGATTGAACTAAGGTTTCTATGGGTAACCTAGGAACTTTTACTTTTTATAATGTTTCTTACCAAGAAGAACATAATTGTCAATCACATGCAAGTAAACTAGGTATTTAAATCCTTTTTTGTCATAAAACTAATAGCAAATACTTTACTTTCAAAATTAATACAGGCTATCTATAAAACAGTGGCTATAAGAAATGGGTAAAAAATATAGTTGAAATCCATATTGCAGAATCAGTTTTGAGCCAGAACTCATTATCTTTAAGGAAATTCAGGATTAGGTTAAGTAACTTTTGCCAAAGTTTTAGAAGCAGCAGATGGCAGAGCCTATATTCCAGTCCAGGTAATTTAGGGTAGAGCTCTAATTCTTAACTGCTTTACTGGCCTAAGAGAATGTGAATGATTGTGCAGAAATGGAGCCTTCTTACCTCTGATAACTTAAAGACACTAATATTGAGCCCAGATAACACATCATTGTTTGACTCAAGGGAAGTGTTTGACTTTATCTGCTTCTGTCCTTATTGTTTTCTTTGCTCACTTGTCTCAGTATTTTTTGTTGTTGCTTAATATTATTCTTGAACATGAAAATTCTCTTTATCAAGTTGGCACTTAATAAATGTTGAATGTTGAAAAACAAAAAATGAAAAGTCTTAAGTATAGAGATGAAATTTTAACATATTCATTGATAATCTTTTTTTTAATTAAAGTTTATTTATTTATTTTGAGAGAGAGAGAGAGAGGCAGAGAGTAGGAGAGATAGAATCCCAAGCAGGCTCCATACTCTCAGTGCAGAACCCACAAACCATGAGATCATGACCTGAGCCTCAATCAAGAGGTGGATGTTTAACTGACTGAGCCATCCAGGCGACCCATCATGTTTTTGTTTGTTTGTTTGTTTCTAATTGTTTTGTTTTGTATTGTTTTTAAAGAAGAATTTCTGTAGCTTTGGGGACTAAAATGTTAATTTAAAAGGTTGATTTAAGATTCTCATGACTTGGAGAAAATTTTCTGTGCTTCTGAGGAACTTTTCTTAGTTAATGAGTGTTTTAAGTGTCAGATTACAATGAAATCCTGTGGTGATACAAAATTCAGGTAGAGTATAGTTGGCTCCCACCCTCTGCCCTGCCTTAGTGCCTGCCAGTGAGGCCAGGTACCTGTTTTGTTTGTAATAATTGGCTTTCGCACAATTCTGGTAAATTAAAATTGATATATGTACGTTTCCTTACTTGTTACCTCAATTCTGTAACTGGAAGACTATTGGAAAAATAATTGTTTTCTGTTAACTTTGAAATATTAAGTCCTATTTTTCATGTAGTTAGATTTTTTGGACCATACTTATAAGAGGATATCTGGGTTTTAATGCACAGTACTTAATAAATGGAGTATTCATATGTCCAGAAGGCACTTCTTTGCCAGCTTGACTGTATAGAATGAAGGCAGGAACTAGATAGTTGATAAAGATCCAAAAGAGCTATCATAGGATATGAAGCAATTTTTTTTTTTTTTTTTAGCTTATATGAAATTCCTTTGGTCAGCGTTTCCTATAGTAGTTACTCTAATAGGTGTTATACTATAACAAGTATTCTATAGCCAGACAAGTTGAGGAAGTGTAACTTATAGGATCCCTTGAAGGACTGGTATTCCTTGGATCACACTTTGGAAGCTCTGCCTTAGGTATTTGGATCTTGCATTTATTTTAGAAGAGAAGGGAAAGGAGCCAGCATTTAAAGAGCATCACAGGCCCTAGGTGATGTCTCCATTTTACTGACAAGGAACCCAAGGCACTTCTGGAGGGTAGAGGATACTAACAGGGCAGAACTGGAATGGATCCGAATCTCTCTGATTCCTAAATCTTTGCTCTTTTGTCTTTCCTATGCTACTATGTGATTGTATTGAATTTCTGGTTTTACTTACAAATGGCGACTTAGCAGTGGTACTAGGAAAGAGTATATACTTCCCTATTTAGAGAAGAAGAAAAAAAGAATTTGACTAGTTGACCGTGTCCTGCATCCTTTGTTTTGCATAGATGAACTCCACGTTCCGGGGGGAAAGATTTTAGAGAATACTCTACAAATTAGGCTCCTGTTTGAGTGAGATTTGATACTATCTTAGGTATGTATAGTTTTATATCTGTATTTGACATCATAAGGCCAGAGCCTCTCTTTGATCAGGTATGGTGAACTTAGACGTTACTAATTTCAGTTACCTACCTTTCTGGAGATTGTAAAGGTTAAAGAAGATAATTATGCATGTAAGATGCTTGGCACAGTGTCTGACCCATAATAATCTTAGCTGCTATTATTAATAGTAATAATAATTAAGGCTTAGGTGTAGGTTGTTACCTCTTTGTATCTGTTGTATATATTTTTTAAGTGTATTTATTTTGAGAGAGTGTGTGTGCACTCGCACAAGAGGGAAAGGGACAGAGAGAGAGAGGGAGAGAGAATCTTAAGCTGGCTCAATGCTTAGCATGGAGCCCAACACTGGGCTCAATCTCACGACCCTGAGATCATGACCTGAGCTGAAATTAAGAGTCAGATGCTTAACTGACTGAGCCACCCAGGCACTCCTGTTTATTTTATTTTTTTTAACAGGCATGTGTATTTAGGGTGGTCATAAAGAGGCCTCCAAATCTTTTTTTTTCTTTTTTAAATTTTAAGAAAAAATCATCACCAGATAACCTTTTTATTTTTATTTTTATTTTTAATTTATTTATTTTTTTCAGATAACCTTTTTAAAGTAATGGAAATTATATCTTGGATACAGTTTATAAGACAGTTACAGTTCCCATTAGGGATCTGGCAAATTTTTAGTGACTATTAGTTGTAATTTTTTTTTTAACATGTATTTATTATTGAGAGACACACACAGAGCATGAGCAGGCCAGGGGCAGAGAGAGGGGGAGACACACAGCAGGCTCCAGGCTCTGAGTTGTCAGCACAAAGCCTGACATGGGGCTGGAACTCACAAACCACAGATCATGACCTGAGCCAACGTTGTACACCAAACCAACTGAGCCACATAGGCAGGCGCCCCATCAGTGAATACTAGTTGTAATAAGCAGATGTTGGCCTAGTGTCCATAAAGGTTTTTTGTTTTTTAATGTGAGATTTGTATTTTAAGTCAGTCTGATGTCTGTGTTGCCAGTCTTTTAAAGGCTGCCTATTTTTCTTCTGAAAGCTATTTTTATCTAGTTTGTATTCATTGGCAGTTTGGTTTACATTGGCCATTAGGTTATTAAATGTTTAACTGTGATGGGCACACCAGAGTGCTATGGAATGTGAAGATTTTTTCTCTCCTTCCCGCCCCCCGCCCAAATCAGGTTGTCTGCAGTCTCATTTGGTAGAGTTAAAGTGGTCTGAGGTGCTCTCTGAACATTTGGATAACTATTTAGAACCATTCAAAACCACTGAGGCTATTAACTGTGAATGGAGTTAAGCAGAATACTGTGTTCTTTTCCTTCAGTTTTTTTTTTTTTTTTAATGTTTATTTATTTTTTGAGGGGGAGAGAGAGAGAGAGAGACAGACAGACCATGAGCGGTGGAAGGGCAGAATGGGAAGCAGGCTCCAGGCTCTGAGCTGTCAGTGCAGAGCCCAACGTGGGGCTCAAACTCACGGAGTACGAGATCATGACCTGAGCCGAAGTAGGACGCTTAACTGACTGAGCCACCCAGGCGCCCCCGTTTTCCTTCAGTTTTGATTCCTTCTTCTCTAATTTGAGGAAGCTGGGGAGAGAAACTATCCACTCCCCATCCCATGAAAAGTTTCTTCTCCCTTCTTCACTTTTTATTTACTGCTTTGAAACAGCCAAAATCTTTGGGGGCTTAAAGAACATCAGACACTTTTCACAGTTTAAGGCAGAGTGATTTTCATGGGAAACCTTTTCTTATAAGTAAAATACTCTTTGTCCTTGCCAGGGCATTCTTAAAAGGGCAGCCAGCAGCACCTCACTGCTTTGTCACTAACCAGAATAGAGAGGAGAGAATGAGTCACAAGGTTCCTTCTTTCACATTTTTCCTTTTCTCTTTTTCCTTTCCACTTAGCTTTTTATGGGGACTGAACCTGGCTTCTGGTGGAATGGGGGTAATTTTACTTCAGTGCGGAGCCTTCTTGGTATTTATTCTCTCTCTCTTTCTGAGCGTCCCCTGCTTGTTCTTGCTCTCTCTCTAAAATAAATAAATAAACTTAAAAAAAAAAAGAGCTTTATTTCAGTAGGTTACATGATTATTCTGAGGAACAGCAGATTCTTTTCTTACTATTTGATACGGGTAGCCAGTGACCAGTGAGATTGCTTAATTTTTTTGTGTCTATATGAACCTCGGTTTTGAATATGTTTGTTTTAATCCATTGTAGTTTTTCTTTTTAGTTTTCAAATTGTCTCATTTTAGTCAGTGGGAGCCCCTTCATATTGGTTCCTGTATCTGTAGATATAACCTCAGTAATCTTTGGTAATTCTGTTTTCTAGTATACAAGATGTTTCAGGCTCATCTTATCCATAACCTGCCTTAAATCCAGAACCAGAATTTAGATTTCTCTGAGGGATTCTCATTCCTATTAGTAATAGTATTTAAAGACCATAATTTGGATATTTGTCACTATGTGTTTTTTTTTTTAATTTTTTTTTTTATTAACGTTTATTCATTTTTGAGACAGAGAGAGACAGAGCATGAACAGGGGAGGGGCAGAGAGAGGGAGACACAGAATCCGAAACAGGCTCCAGGCTCTGAGCTGTCAGCACAGAGCCCGACGTGGGGCTCAAACTCACGGACCACGAGCTCACGACCCGAGCTGAAGTCGGCCGCTTAACCTACTGAGCCACCCAGGTGCCCCAAGTATGTGTTGATTGTTGTTTCTAGGCTCATTTAGTGGACAGAGCTAGGGTGTATATCTGTGGATGTGTGTGTGTTGGATTTTTCTTATTGTGGTGAAATACACATAAAATTGACCATTTGAACCATTTTAAAGTGTACAGTTCAGCAGTACTAAGTACATTCCCATTGTTGTGTGTTCATTACCACTATCTTGTTCCAGAAATTTTCCACACCCCGAAAGGAACCCTTGTATTCATTAAGCAGTCACTCTGCATTCTTCCCTCCCTCCAGACCCTGGCACTAATCTGCTTTTGACTATGGATTTGCTTGTTCTGGACAGTTCATATAAATGGACTCATACAATATCTGGCCTTTTGTACACTGGCTTTCACTTAGCATAATGTTTTCAAGGTTCATCCATGTTGCAGTATGTATCAGTACTTCATTCCTTTTTATGGCTTAAAAATATTTCATTGTATGATAAAGTACATTTTGTTTATCTGTTTAGTTGATTGACATTTGAGTTTTGGCTATTGTGAATAGTGTTGCTGTGAACATTTGTGTGTAAGTTTTTGTTTGAATGCTTGTCAGTTTTTTGGAGGTGTTTACTAGGAGTGGAATTGCTGGGTCATATGGTAATTCTGTGTTTAATTTATTGAGGAACTGCCAACCAGTTTCCCAGGGTGGTTGCACCATTTTATATTCCCACCAGCAGTGTATGAATGAGAGTTCCAGTTTTTCCTATAACCTCTCCAACACTTTTGTTTTCCATTTTTTGATAATGGCCATTCTGGTTGATGTGAAATGGTGCTTCATTGTGATTTTGATTTGCATTCTCTTAATAACTAATGATGTTGAGCATCTTTTCATGGGCTTGTTGGCCATTTGTATATCTTCTTATAGGAGTATACACTCAAGTCCTTTGGCCATTTTTAAATTGGGTTGTTTGCCTTTTTGTTGTTGAGTTGTAAGGATTCCTTATATTTATTCTGTATTAATTTATACTTATTCTGTATACTAGACCCTATCAGATACATGATTTGAAAATACAGTCTGCCATTCTAGGAGTTGTCTTTTTTTTTTTCCCCCCACTCTCTTGATAGTGTACTTTCATGCACAAAAGTTTTAAATTTTGAAGTCAAATGTATCCATTTCTTTCTTTTTTGTGCTTTTCATGTTATACCAGGAAAAGCACTCCTGAATCCAGTTATGAAAATTACCCATGTTTCCTTCTAAGGATTTTATAGTGTCATTACTTACATTTAGGTCCCTGACCCATTTTGAGTTAATTTTGATTTATGATGTGAGGTAAGGGTCCAGTTTTCCAAGTTATATTTGTTGAAGAGGCTGTTCTTTTCCCATTGAATGGTCTTGGCACCCTTGTTGATAATCAGTTACCCATAGATACCTGGGTTTATTCATGGACTCTCAGTTCTCTTCTGTCGAGATATATGTATGTATGTGTGTATATGTGTGTGTGTGTACACACATATACACACATACATACATATATATATAGTATTTATGCCAGTACTACACTGTCCTGATGACTGTAGTTTTGTAATATATTTTGGAATGGGGAAGTTTAAGTGTCCAACTTTTAAGGATTATTTTGTCTATTCAGAATTCTTCATGATTCCATATGTATTTTAGGATCCTCTTTTCCATTTTTGCAAGAAAGCCTTTTGGGGTTTGGATAGGGGTTGTGTTGAATCTGTAGATTGGTTTGGGTTGTATTGATGTATTAATAATAATGTTTTCTAATCCATGAGCTGGAATGTTTTTCTAGTTACTCTTCTTTAATTTCTTTCAGTAATGTTTTGTAGTTTTCAAGTCTTGTACCTCCCTGGTTAAATTTATTCCTGTTGTACACTGAATTGTTTGAAAATATCCTTTTCTGATTATTTATTGCTAGTATATAAAAATACAACTGATTTTTGTGTTGATGTTATATTCTGCAACTTTGCTGAACTTGTTGTATGATTCAGAAAATACACCATGAGTTCATACCAATATTTCCAAATCTGATGTCATTTCAAGGGTAAGAGGCTGCTATTATAAGATTTTGCCTTTGACTTTTTAAATCTTTATATCTATAGCTCTTTCATGCCAAAAATCTTGTGAGTAGTGCATTACTTGATTTATATTTATATATACATATTAGTGTTGTTATTTTGAGATTATTGTAGAAAATGGTTGCTGCAAATAATTTAAGAATTCTTGTGTTTAATATAGATTTTATTAGGGATTTACAGTCAAATTACCTTTCTAAAATCATTTGAAATAACTTCTCTCTGACATTAAGCCACTTGTTTGATACATAATTTCTTTGGTCATTTTATTATCAATTTTTGGCAGTAACTTATTTTCATTTTGATTAAATTTTGTTTTATAATTATGTAAAATATTTATGTTCCAAAACTACAGTATAAAGTATAATCAGAAAGTCAGCTCTTATCCTCTCCCTCCCCTATAGGTAACCATTTATATTCGTTTTTGGCTATTAAAAAAATAAATGTACGTGTACTTATTCATCTTTCTCTCTTCTTAGATACAATTTCCACTTTATTTTATACTTTGTATTTTTTACTTAACAGAAATCCTAGAAATTACTCATAGTATATGAAGCTCTTCTTAACTGCTTTGTATATCTGCATAGCATTCAGGTTTTTTATTCAAGCAGTTCTATATAGGTAGAGATTAAGGTGTTACATAGGGAAATTTTCAGTGAGACCAATTCTCTTGTTCTTCTGGCACTGAAACTTTAAAAGGTATTTTATTTTTCATTTTTATAAAGATACTGTTTTACCACAAATACTCCCAACAGTATACAACTATGTATGGTAAAAAGTGTAAAGTTTTCTTTGATTCTTTTCTGCCCACTTTCCCTCTACTCACATCTCCAGAAATTACTACTAAGTTAGTTCAAGACATTTGTCTGTTAGGAGTGTACAACATTTCTATGTACCACAAATGGTTTTTTAAGAAAATTGGGATCATATCTGAATGTTCTGCAACTTAATTTTTTAATATAATATTATCGATTGAGCTTTAAATTTGGATAATGAAAAGAGATTCCTGAATGTAAATAAGACTTAAAAAACAGTTTTGAGATCTTTTTTCCTTCTCTTTCATTAACACTGGATAGCATATTTTGTGTGTGTGTAATTTCCTAAATTTTCTGTATTTTATTTACTGCCCTAAAATACAGAAAGTAGTGAGGTGCCTGGGTGGCTCAGTGGGTTGTGTCATGACCTGGTCGGGTCAGGTCATGATCTCATGGGTTCCTGAGTTCGAGCTCCCCATTGGGCTCTGCACTGACAGAATCCATTTGGGATTCTTTCTCTCCCCCTCTCTTTCTGCCCCTCCTCTGCTTGTGCTCTTTCTCTCTCAAAATAAACTTTAAAAACAAAGTTTAAATCCAGAAAGTAGTGTGTGTTAGATTTTATTGTTGTAATCCATTGTGGCTTAATGTTAAAAGTGAATCTAAATAAAGTCAAGATACTTAGTAATAACCAGGTTGAATGTAAGCTTTGTAAAGGCAGGAAAAAAATTTGCCTTTCTTGTTCAGTACCGGGTCCCTAGCACCTAGGACAGCAACTGGTTCCCTGTTCTTCCCACTCTACTTATTTTATTTTCATAATATAAATTATAAATGGATCATGCTATACAAACTATTCTGTTTTTTCACTTGTTACTGTATTATGGACATTTTCCGTGTCAGTACTTAAGTATCTATTCTTTTAAATTAATGGGTTAATGGAGATATCATATGTTACATATTTAGGTAAAGACTTTAATTTGAACCATTTTTCCCCGTTAGCCTTGGGCACTAGTGTTTTGTTTTTAAAATATTAGTGGAAGATACTAAGTTGAGGGATATGATGGAGTTAAAGTGTGTAACTCCCCTTTTTGAGTGTATAACATCAATGTGTTTATGTAGAGTGGTGGTGTATGTAACATGCTTTAGATAGTGATCTGACTATTCTGACCATGAATGTTGGAGTAATTCATTTTAAAATATTTGGACAAACAATTCAGATAAGGAGAAATTATAGTTAACCTGTGAAAGTATTCATTTTAGTGTGATTGACAAAACAAAAATAAAATGAGAAAAAATTGTACCCCTAATCCCCATTTAAATTGACAAAGATTAGATATATAATAGTTGGTGACAAGGGTTTTGAAAGGTGTGTTGCTGAAGAAAAATAGGTTTGTATATTCTTTCTGGAGGGCAGTTCTACAGAATTTCAGAAGTTCTACTTCTGGGACGTTAGGGAAAGAAATTGAGATAGACTCACAAATTTAGGTACATATAAATCGTTATGGAAATTTTAATCCTGGGACTAATAACAATAATATTACTTAAATAGTGCTTCCCCATGCCATACATTACATTTATTTAATCCTCTCAATGATCTTATGATATTCATGCAAGAGGATTAAAAATGATATAGAAGAATATTTAACATGGATGTAAATATTTTTTTAAGTACACATTTAACTTTTTTTAAGTACACGTTTTTTTAAAGTTTATTTTGTGAGAGAGAGCACCTGTGAGAGCAGGGGAGGGACAGAAAGAGAGAGAGAAGAGGGAGAGAATCCCAAGTGCTAAAAGCACTGAGCCAGATGTGGGGCTCAAGCCTACTAACCGTGAGGTTATGATCTGAGCCGAAATCAAGAGTTGGACACTTAACCCATTGAGTCACCCAGGCACCCCAGTATGGATATAAATTCGTAATAACAATGAGTGAAAATAGTACATTGCAAAAGAGTATGTGCACTGATTACATTGACTGTGACCAAACTGAGAATATTCTCCAAAATATTTATACTTACACTCCTGTATTATACTTACAATCTAGTTAAACTTACAATGTGTTATTCAGATATGTTAATTTTATTCTTTTTGCCATTTTATAGTTTCTCTTCAGTGAACATATATTATCTAACAAGAAACCTAATTTTTTTTTTTAAAAAGTACTTTGATTTTACAGGATTTACTTCCAAGATTCCTGAACAGTGCATTCCCTAAACACCTTTAAAAAAGAATTCTATTGGTAATACTTTAAATCTATAAGTAACTTTAATCCTTGTGAGGGAGCTAGACTAAGGTTTAAGAGCTTTCTGGTTCTCTATGACTTTATGATTCATCTCAGGATTTTGTGTTATTAGGTATATTTCTTTGGAAATGTGTTGCAAGGACGTGAGCTGGATGAAACTTGCTGCATGATTGCTTTTTTGAAATCAAAATTGTTGTTGAGTATTAATTAGCACCACAGTTTTGTGTGAAGGCTTTAAGACTGTGTGATAATGAGACTCATTATTGGAGAGACAGTGTTAGGTGTTCCAAGGTGTCCACATTTATAGTTCAGTGTTCAAAACCAACTATATGCTAGGCACTCTTCTAGTCAAAGTGCCTAGCAATAGTCAAGTAGGACAGATTTATTAAAGAAGAGACAGTAAAAATGTTTGTTTCATACTTTCTCCTAGGCTTGGGGTCTCCCAAAAGGCAGGAGGATTTATTTTCTTGGGTATTTGGGAGTTTGATTTAATTTAAGTTGAAAGTGAGAAGGAGCCATGAACTATGGAGAAGATAAATAATTATAGTATAATTTTCATATCAACTTACTATTGAGTTAGAGTTTTTATGTCTATATGTCTTTCTTAAGGAATTGGCATTTATTTAGTATTTATGTATCTTTTACTTCTACTTTTAACATGGTCTTTATTGACAATCCCGAGAGAGAAGAATTATTATCAGTATTTAACAAATAATAAAATGGAGTTTTTAGAAAAGTTAAGTAATTTGCTTAAGGGTCGTTGCTTAATGAAATTTAAACTAGGTCTGTTGATGCTGAAGTCCGTTAGCTTTTTGTGATATCTTCCAAAGGAAGTTGGTATTAATTGTGTGGGGGTGAGGGTTTATTTTCTCCGTAGATAATACTGAATAACAAGATGTACTAAATTTGAAAGCTGTGCCACAAATGTTTTTTTTCCCCCCAAATTGGGGAAAAGCCCAGCATATTTCAAAATAAAAAATACTCTTTTTTGTATTAAAAAAGTAAAATATGTTCATCATAGAAAAAATATAAGATTAGGGGGATGAAAAAGAAAAAAAGAAAAGAAGAAAGGTAGCTGGGATAGTAAAAGAGTTTTATTGATCCAGTGTTAAATTTTTGGTGTACAGGTAGTACTTAACATAATAATATAGTTTGGGTTCCAGAGTCTTTGTGACCTGGAATTAAATCTGAACTCTTACCATCTAATGGTTTTGTTATTTGAGATTTTCATGGCTTTGGGGCAAATTATTTATTTCAGTTTTGCATATGAAAGAAGTGAGGTTTAGAGAAGGCCTATATTATAGAGCATCTTAGAGTTTTGATGATTAAATGTGGTAAAAGGCATATGAAATGCTTGTCATATACCTAAAATTCCAGGCACATCCTAGTTCTTTGCACATAGATATATTATTATTATTTTTTTTTTAATTTTTTTTCAACGTTTTTTATTTATTTTTGGGACAGAGAGAGACAGAGCATGAACGGGGAGGGGCAGAGAGAGAGGGAGACACAGAATCAGAAACAGGCTCCAGGCTCCGAGCCATCAGCCCAGAGCCTGACGCGGGGCTCGAACTCACAGACCGCAAGATCGTGACCTGGCTGAAGTTGGACGCTTAACCGACTGCGCCACCCAGGCGCCCCTAGATATATTATTTTTTACTGAAATTAATTATCAAAAATTACAACTGCCTTTTTTAAACCTCTGTATCAAAAATATCTTTTGATATAAATCACAGCATTTAAAATTTTCAGATAATAACTTATGTGTACCATGTGATGCTGTAATCAGTCATCCTCTTCTTGGTAGACATTTCATTGTTTCTGATTCTCTCTTTTGCAGTTATAAATAATATTTCAATGAATGTTTTTGTAGCAGACCTTTAAACATGTTTTCATCCCATTAGAATGAAGCTAGCAGTCAAAGAATACATACACTTTTAAGATTTTTGATTCAAGTTGCTGGATTGCCTTCCGAAGATATTGTAACTATGTTCCTAACAGTAATTCATATGGTCACCTGTTCCCCTGTGTTCTTATTGTGTTACATATTATAATTTTAAATCATCATTGTTGATTTGATCCATTTTAATTTACATTGCTTTGATTACTAATAAGGTTGAGGGTTATTTTTCTACATGCATATTGGCCCCTTGTGTATTATCTGTTTTCCCATTAGTTTTCAAGTCCTCATTTACATTTTGAAGGTTATTTATCTTTTCCTAGTGATGGAAAGAGCTCTTTATATATGAATACTCTGAACTCATTGTTGTATGTTGCAAGTACTTTCCCCCTAAATTATCTTGTAATTTTGCTTATGTTTATGTATTTATTTATGTTTATGTTTATTATTATTTTTTTGCTTATGTTTATTTTTGGATGCATAGAAGTTTAAAAAGTTTATGCTAACATATGTGTTGATCTTTTAGCTTTAGGGTATTGCTCCACAAACGGTACAGATTGGCAGTTCTCAGACTTTGGTCTCAGCACCTCTTTGTACTCTTAAATACTATTGAGAACCCTGAAGAGCTCTTGTTAATGTGGGTTACACCTGTAGATACTTGCCACGTTAGAAATTAAAACTGAGAATTTTATAAAATATTAATTTATTAGAAGCAATAAGTTTTTTACATGTTAACATAAATACCATTTTTAATGAAAAATAATTATATTTTCCCAAATAAAAAAATTGAGAAATTTTTATTTTTGCAGAGCTCTTTGAAGGTAGCTGGATTCTCATATATCTGTCTCTGCATTTAATCTCTGGTGATATCTATAATGGGACATATTGCCTCTGGAAAACTGTTTTGTATACTCCAAAGAATGAGTGTGAAAAAGCAGATGTTATATTATTATTGTTATGAACATAGTTTTGGTTTCATAGGCCCCCTGAAAAGGTCCAGAGATCTGAACTGTACTTTAAGAACTGCTGATGCAAATGTTCACTTATATATTACTCTTGGAATTTTATGGCTGAATTTAATTTTTTTAATTATTATTTTTTAGCATTTATTTGTTTTGAGAGAGAGAGAGAGAGAGAGAATATGAATGAATGAATCCCAAGTAGGCTCTGGCTGTCAGTGCAGAGCCCAACAGGTTCAACCTCATGACCATGAGATCATGACCTCAGCTGAAATCAAGAGTCAGATGCTCAACTGACTGGGTCACCCAGACACCCCTTTTATGACTGAATTTAAATGAATGAATTTGAGTATAAGTTTATAATCCCCCCTCTTCCCAGTTAAGCATCCTTTTGTTGAAAGATCCATTTCTACATAAATCATTGACTGATGAAACTCTAAACCTACCCACTTTTTCTCAGTTATTGAGTTTAACTGCAATGAAAGCAGTAGTCTTAGCAATCTTTGCTTAATGTTCTGTCTATTTTGGTGTATTAGATTGCTGATGAATCTTCCAAACCCTGACTTCAGTTTCACAACCTATTGCCCTAAAAACTTAAAGATGTTTTTATTCATGTTGATTATGGCGTTTTGCTCTAACAAATATTGTTTCCTTACCAGTTATGAAAGGGATACATGATCATTATAGGACACTTGAAATGTACACAGAAGCATAAACAAAAGAGTATTTTGTTACATTGAATAGGCAGAGTGCTATAGTCTCTTACTATACTTTAATGGGAGTTATTTCAATATTGAAAACTGCTAGCAAGTTGAAAAATTCCTACTCCACAGTTGATGAATTGTATGACTTTTCATGTGTTGTTTAGCTTCTTGGGATTCCTAATTCACCAGACTTATGTTTACTATTAAGTGTGTGTTTCTAGGTGCTTTGGATACAAAGAGCAAGACATGATTTCCCCTGCCAGGGGAAACCAATTTGCAGGTTAATGAAGAAATATATATGTTCTGTAATAAGTATTACTATGGCCACAAACAATTATTAATATTATGGAAGAGCCTGAGCAAGCTAATGTTGAGAAATGATGGGGGAGTGAAGAGAAGGAAGTGGATTTGCAAAGATTCAGGTTGTACAGTCTTCCTTTAGTATGTGATGATTTATTGGTTGTCTGGTCAAGAATGACTCCCAGCTCTACCACTGAGTGGATAATGATGTATACTAAAATAGTATTCCCAACAAAATAAATCTCCCAGCACATCTGTATTTTCCAAGGCTCTATTCTTTTGCTTTCCAAGATGAGTTCAATTGTGGCCATGTTGGATTTGAGGGGCCTGGAAATATTCAGGTGGAGATGTGTGGGAGGCATAAAGCTACCAGGAAAGTTGTGTGGACTAGAGTTCGTGGTGTAGCACATGTGATTGAGTGGAGATTAAGATCATCTTTTGAAAATTCTTAATAGGAGAGAAGAAGGCCAGTGATTCTCCAGCATTTGACGGAGAGTTAGAGGAAAATGAATCTAGCAAAAAGTTGTCAGAAGAGGGAAGATAGAAGAGTGGTGGTATAAAAGGCAACTGACCAGAATTTAAAGGAGGAAGGGAGAAGGGGATCTGAAATGCTAAATCCTCCTTACAAGCTCAAATAAGACCTGAAAATTGTTCATTTGATTTAGGAATAAGGAGGCATTGATGACTTAAAAACAGCTTAACTGGGAAGCTGGGTGTGGAAGCTGTTAGCAAAGAGAGTAGAGGTGACTGGGCGCCTAGGCGGCTCAGTCAGTTAGGTGTCTGGCTCTTGGTTTTTTGGCTCAGGTCATGATGTCACGGTTTGTGAGTTTGAGCCCCACATTGGGCTCTATGTGCACAGTGCGGAACCTGCTTGGGATTCTCTCTCTCCCTCTCTTTCTCTGTCTCTCAAAAACAAATAAATAAACTTAAAAAATAGAGTAGAAGTGAGGAAATGGAATACAGTGAGTTTTGGCTACTTTTTTGAGAAGCTTGCAAATGGACATAGGGATTTGAGAATGTTATGTTCTAAGGAAGAAGAGAGGAAGAGACTCAGATTGAACTGAGAGATGAGGACATAATGTCATTTTAAACTTTCTAGAAAAACTTTTTGTTTGCCCTTTTTGTCTTTTAAACTATTTTATTTATTTTAGAGAGAGAGAAAGAGAGCCCGTGTGAGCAGGGCAGAGGGAGACAATCTTAAACAGGCTCCATGCCCAGTGCATAGCTGGACATAAGGCTCAGTTCCACGACCCTGAGATTATGACTTAGCTGAAATCAAGAGTTGAACCCTCAACTGACTGGGCCACCCAGATGCCTCAATTGTTTGCCCTTTCTGTAAAAATTGTTTTAAAATATACAGTACATTTTAGATAATGCTAAATATGATTTTTATTTTTTATTAAAAAATATTTTTTTAATGTTTGTTTATTTTGAGAGAGAGAGAGAGTGTGTGAGCAGAGGAAAGATGGGGGGTGAGGGGCAACAGAGGATCCAAAGCAGTCTTTGTGCTGACAGCAGAGAGCCTGATGTGAGGTTCAAACTCACAAACCAAGAGATCATGACCTGAGCCAAGGTCAGATGTTTACCGACTGAGCCACCAAGGTATCCCTGTGATCTTTGATACTTTCTTATGCTGCTTCAGTTGCCGTGAATATCTGTTACTTTACTGTTCTACTGGAGGATATAGAGATAGCCTCATTTAAAATATAACAGCTAAAATAAAAAAAAATAAAATATAACATCTTAGGGCTATTTTGTCATGTTGTAGCTTTTTAATAGTCAGCTTCATCTTTTCTTTGTGCATATCTGCTCCCCCCCGCCCTCCCCCGCCAACTCATTAGTGTGGTTGATCCTAACAATAACACGACTTGTTCCTACAAGCATGTACTGTACCTAAGTAATTGTGAACTGGGAAATCCATATTACCAGTTGTTAGAATTGTGCTCTGAATGAAATTAGTAATTTTAATCAGTAGATTGTAAGGATTTGAGGGGGGGGGGTTGCTTCTGTAAAGCTTAGTCTGTGATATATATGGTTTTCTACTGCTGTTTCACTTACAAAATTTAGAGCTTTATAGTTAGGTTGCTTTAGAATCCTAACTCCAACACTTACTATGAACTTGAACAAATGACTTACTACCAGAACTTGGCTTTCTTCATCTTTAAAATGATAATAGTAGTATTTACCTCACAGAGCAATTGTGGAGGTTAAATGGTGTAATCCTAGAAGAACATAGCTTTGGACAGAATAGGTAGATTCAGTAAACCTTTGCTGTTAACAATTATTTTCTGTCTCCAGGGTTTTGATTTTCTAAGCTTGATGTTCCTGGTAGTCTTCTTGATGAGAGAGGTGTTACTGTGTTTGAAAAATGACCAGATTAAGTAGAGTCATACTGTAGACTTTATGTATCTAGGTGGGAAGTGAGCATTTGTAGCATATAACAAAGGGATTTACTTCCTAAGGTAGGTTGGTTTGTTAGGGAAGGTTTTTTTTTTTTTAGAGGCATTTGGAAACACACTATTTCTTGAGGCGGTCCTGTAAGCACTTAATTTTTTTATTGAATACTAAAACTATTTTATATTTAGTATTTAAAAATTAAGGGGGTGAAACATCACCTAGAATTATGGTATGGAATATCTTTGTGTGTGTGTGTGTGTGTGTGTGTGTGTGTGTGCGCGCGCGTGTGCGTGTGTAGGAAGTTTGGGGTTGTTGTAGACTAGATATTTTAGGACAGGAAATTAATGTAACCTGGTGAGGCTCATGAGTATTGCAGGCTGAGTATCAAAATTACCGGGTAACCTGTAATTTAACCCAGAACATTACTTGAAAGACAGGAAGTTAGGTTTGTGCCATGGTCTGAGAAAACCCTTAAAACCCTTATTCTCCTTTTTATATGAGACTTGCACTCTTGAGAGACAAGAGTGAAATTATATAGGATATTTGATAACCATCAATTTAGTCATTCTTTTCTTCTTCCTATCAAATAAATTGTACTATTCTTTTAAACATCTTAGAGTCCAGTTGAGAGTCAGTACCTTTTTGGTATAGTAAAACCTTAATGGGTGGAAAATCCTGTTTTCTAGATTTGTGAATGTAGGAGTACATTTGTTAAGGTAGTCCTAGCCATTAAATTTCTCTAACACCTACAGACCCCCTTTATAAAGGAGAGAAGCATTTAGTTTGTTTAGAAATAGTAAACTAGGGGTGCCTGGGTGGCTCAGTCGGTTAAGCATCTGACTTCGGCTCAGGTCATGATCTCACAGTTCGTGGGTTCGAGCCCCGCATTGGGCTCTGTGCTGACAGCTCAGAGCCTGGAGCCTACTTCGGATTCTGTGTCTCCCTCTCTCTCTGACCCTCCCCAGCTCACACTCTGTCGTCTCTCCCTCTCTCAAAAATAAATAAACATTAAAAAAAATTAAAAAAAATAAAAATAGTAAACTAAATTGTTTCCTTCTGATAATTGGCCCAGGTGTGTTAATGGTGTTTAAAGTTTAATGCTGCTAAACTCACATAGGAATTTTGACTTGTTTTAAATGCCGTAAAAACAGATTTTACTTTTGTTGATAACTCATTTAGTGAAAAGACCATGTTAAATTCAGGAATGATTTTAAAAACTATTAAAGTTTTCGTCTTCCTGTTTGTAAGTCTCTCCATGTCTGCAGTCATACTAAATGACTCATGAATGCTTTATTTCTTGTCTTGCTGACAGAATTATCCTCTCAGCAATAGAGCAGGCATTGGCAGTGATAGGTCAGTGATTTGACAAAGCACTGCTAGTTTTTTGTTGAAGGGAAAAAAGATGAAGTCTCTGTCATTTGTTGAAGTATGTTTAGATGCCTGCCAGTTGAAAAATGATTGATTGTACTGTTTGTGGAAGGTGTTGAATTAATATGGCTTAGTATTTTTGCCTTGTTGAAGTAAGATTTGATTGCCTTTTGTTTTAAAAGTTGCTCTTGGGATGCCTGGGTGGCTCAGTCAGTTAAGTGTCCAACTTTGGCTCAGGTCATGATCTCCTGGTTTGTGGGTTTGAGCCCTGTACCCAGCTCTGCGCTGACATCTCAGAACCTGGAGTCTGCTTCAGATTCTGTCTCTCTCTCTCTCTCTCTCTCTCTGCCCCTCCCCCGCTTGTGCTCTGTCTTCTCTTTCAGAAAGAATAAATAAATAAACATTAAAATAAAATAAAAGTTGCTCTTCTGGGACACCTGTGTGGCTCACAGAGTCGGTTAAGCCTCTGACTCAATGTCTTGTGATTGTGGGATGGAGCCCTGTGTCAGGCTCAGTGCAGAGCATGGAGCCTGCTTGGAATTCTCTCTCTCACTGTCTGTCTGCCCTTCTTCTGCTTCTTCTGCTTCTTCTGCTTGTGCTCTTTCTCTCTTTCTCTCAAAATAAATAAATAAACTTAAAAAAAAGTTGCTCTTAAGGTATAGTGCTTCTGAAAATTAAAAGTCACCAAAGTAGCACTTGAAAAATTTAGAAACTCTTATTAGAGAATTCCCTCACTTAACAACAAAACCCTCTAAAAACTCCAATTTTAATTAGCTGTAAAAGTACCTCCCCTCAGTTGCTATCATGTAGTTATTTTCCAAAGACACATCATGTTATCAGAAATTGCATTTATGTTTTTAATGGCTTTAAGCTGCTGTAGTTTTAGGGGAAAAGGTGGTGGTAGCTTAGATCAGTTTTCAGATTCCTAATCACAAGTAATCGTAAGAATTTAATAGTTAGGTTTTCCTTTTCTCTTTAAGTTATAGGAGTATATCTGTAAAACCCAAACCACACTGAAGAAATTAGTATTAGATGACATAAATCTAGCTTTTATGCCAAATTAACGGTCTTTTCCTGTCATCACTACTATCATTAGTGTATGTTAGCTATTGATATATAACAAACCATTCCAAAACTTGGTTTAAAATAACCACCCATTTTTTATTGCTCATGAATCTTTGGATCAACTGGGTAGTTCTGCAGATTTGGGCTAGGCTTAAGTGATTTTATATGGGTTTGGTTGTATTTCTTGTGGCTTAGCTGGTAGATTGGGTAAGACTAGCTTGGCTAGGGTAGTGGTTGGCAGCTGAGGTAACAGGGTGACTGAGCAATGCATCTCTAGGTATCCAGCACACTGGCTTGGGCTTGTTTCATGGTAGCAGAACATACTTCCAAGAGAGAGGTTATGGAAGCACGCAGGAGTTCCTGAGGGCCATGCTCAAAACTGGCAAACTATCATTTTCACGGTTTTCTATTGGCCAAAGCATGTCATGAGTCCAGTTCAGATTCAAGAGGTGGGAGAAGACTACAAAGTTATGCAAAGGGTGTAAATATAGGGAGGCCTGCAGAATTGGCAGAACTTTTGCAATCAATCTCCCACAAAATTTCTGTAGTGCTTTTTTCGATTACCCAATCATATACTTTTTAAAAAACTTTTATTAGTGATAAGGCACCTATCCACTCCACTGTGTAGCTGTGCTATATCTACAACAGTTTTTATCTTATTTCTTTTACAGTTACAGCTTCCCCACATAATGCATATGGGTTCCCTAATTAAACAGTTGAGCTGTGTCCCCTTCTAGTTAAGAAAACTGGAAGAGATGCCTAAAATGGTCTTCTGTTTTAATCTGATTAAGTCTTCCTCTTTCCTTGAAGCCTTTTAATCTTGTTTTCTTCTCAGTCTGTTAATTTTTATTTCCCAGTATTCTGTTCTTTGGCTTGCTTACTGGTTTTCTCCCTGTCATTTTTTTTCTTAGTAGAGATGAAATTGTTGTAACAACAACAACAACAAAAAACCAGAACCACTTCAAAGTCTACAATTCAGTGGCATTTAACATTTGCAGTGTGCAAAGCAACACCTTTATCAAGTTCCAAAACATTTTCGTTACCCCAAAAGAAAAATCTGTATTCATTAGCAGCCATTTCCCTATTCCCTCCTCCCACAAGCCCCTGGCAACCACCAAGCTGCTTTCTGTCACTGTGAATGTACCTATTCTGGGCAATCGTTTGTTTTTTACCTTGTGTATCTGTTTATGTTCTTTCTACCTAGAGTATCCTAAATCCTATTAGACTTCTTCAGCGTTAGGTCCACTAATTTCTTCCCCCTCACAAAGATTGTATTCTAGAGTTAAATTAGGCTACAGTGACCCTTAGCATTCTGACTTCACTGAAACTGCTATTGTGTCTCTCAGGTTGTTTCTTCTCATTCTTTCCTGCAGGGTGTGGGGATGGGGAGGACCCTCCCCCAGTGTTAATATTTGGTCTTCATCCCTTTGTTCTTAGTCTTCCCACCTTTTTTCCTCCTGATCTTAACTACTTATGTAATGAACCTAGACCTTTAGACCAGTTCTCTTCAGAATTCCAGACCTGCTGGAATTTCTACCCAGATGTTTCCTATTTACTTTAAACTGAACATGTTAAAATTGAAATAATTTTCTCTCCTCACCCTGTCTTCTTCCTTAAACAAAATGAAATCTCAGTATTGCTCTTCTTCCCATTTTCTTTCATGGTAAATGGGACCATGATCGTCCATAGAGATCCCTGGGTTTGTTCCTAGGAGTCAGAGTTTGTTCCTCCTTATACCTAATTCTCTACCCCTAGTCATTCTTCAGGTCTATCCCACTCTTAAATATCTCAGGAATATCTATTCCTTTCCATTTCTGTAGCTCTCACTTTAATTTTTTAAATGTCTATTTATTTTTGAAGGGGAAAGAGACAGAGTGTGAGTGGGGGGGTGGGGTGGGGGGTGGGGCAGAGAGAGAGGGAGACACAGAATCCGAAGCAGGCTCCAGGCTCTGAGCTGTCAGCACAGAGCCTGACGTGGAACTCGAACTCACTACCGGGAGATCATGACCTGAGCCAAAGTCGGACGCTTAACCGCCTAAGCCACCCAGGCGCCCACCCTGTCTGTAGCACTCACTTTAGGATCTTGTCACTCTTCTTAGACAAGGGTTCACAAACTATAGCCCACAGGCTAAATATAGCCAGCTGCCAGTTTTTGTGGATCGAGTTTTATTCGGAATACAGCCTTGCTCATTAGTTTAGGTGTTCGTTGTTTATGGCTGGTTTTATGCTACAAAGACAGAGTTGTGTACTTGCAGCAGAGCCCACATGGCCTGCAAAGCCTAAAATATGTACTGTCTATGGGCACCTGGGTGGCTCAGTCAGTTAAACATCCCAACTCTTGATCTCAGCTCAGATCTTGATCTCAGTGTTGTGAGTTCAAGCCCCACACTGGGCTTTGCACTAGGCATGAAGTCTACTTAAAAATTACTGTTTGGCCCTTTATGGAAAAGCTTTGCCTACCCTTGGGCTATACCTGATTTTCTGTCTCTAATATTGTCTACCCTTCTCTCCCACCCTAGTTGAATATCAGAAGTTTGACATACATCCTCTTGCACAAATCTTTTGCTACTCATTCCTCACAGAATAGAATTTAAGACCCTTTCTTATCATAGCATAAAGCCCCTCCCTATTTGAAGTCTTTGACATTTCTGATTATTCTCTTCTTTGCTTCCTTCATACCTTCTACAACTTTTGCTGTACTTAACATACCTGTTGGGCTGTTTTATCCATTTAAGAGTATTCCCTAGTAGACTTTAAAACCAGCCTTGGAACAGGCCTGGAACCAGGCACTTAATACTCTTCAAGAAGTGTTTGTTGGCTGAATGGGTTGATTGCTTTTTTGTTTGTTAGACTCTTCCTAACTAGTCTGTCAAGGTAGGAATTAGGTCTCACTGTACTTTTACATCCTTTGATTATATCTGAGGAAATGTTCGGCCCATAGTAGGTATCTATCGTTGTTAAAATTGATTTTGAATTATTACCTAGACAAAGTGAAGAGGTACAAAGATTCCTTTTGGGGAGAGTGGGCATTCATCAAAGTGAAACTGTCTAGCTAACCCTGTTGAAAAGAACTTGATTGACTTAATTACCAACTTTCCCCCTTGTCACATATAGGCATTTTTTCCCTCTGTACTTGGGAATTTGATTTTAATTGAATACTTTGTGCCATCCATTAGGCATCATATGATCTTTTCTATATAATACATCTATAAGGAACATTTAGGTAGAATGTGCTAAGAAGTTGAGAGGACAAAGTTATTCTAAAAGTACTGATTTGGTCTGGGTGTAAATGGGAACAGGAATAGATTGTTACTCTTGCCATTAGCTGTTAGTTAGCTGTATTTTTTCTTTACTGGATTAGTTTGCCTATTTGGTGTGCATAGGTGCCAGTCCTGGTAGGATTCCTAGCCGCATCAGCAGAAGAAGTAGAAGTAGTAGTAGTAGTAATCTCTTGTCTAGTGTTTTTCTGTGTGACAGCTGCTGTTTTAACCACAATATATAAATTAACTCATTTATAATCTATGAGATAGTTCTTATCCCTATTTTTTAAATATATTTTTAAATGTTTATTTTTGAGAGAGAGAGACAGAGAGAGAGCAAGTTGGGGAGGGGCAGAGAGAGGGAGACACAGAATCTGAAGCAGACTCCAGGCTCTGAGCTGTCAGCACAGATCCCAACTTGGGGCTCGAACTCATGAACCGCTAGATTATGACCTGTGCCAAAGTCAGATACTGAACTGACTGAGCCACCGAGGGGCTCCATTATCCTTATTTTATGGATGAGCAGCCTGAGGCATAGGGAAGTGAAATAAATAAACTTGGCTAAGATAATATAGGTAGTAAGTAGTGGAACCAGGATTTAATCCAAGCTGTCTGGCTCCACACTACACGTTCTTGGTCACTGTGCTGGATTTTCTCTTTACGGATCATGGAATGATTTAAGTGCTTGGTTCTTGCATTCATTGCATTTCTCTCTAAAATGGAAACTCTAAGATTTTGGGTCAGTGGGGAAAGGAGGAAGTACCAAATGGTTAAAGATCGATTTTTCTTTTTTAAGACACATAAACACCACTTTATATTTATCATTAGTTGTGGACTTCTTTTTAGCTCTATTCCATTTTTATCTTTTAAAGGCAAGAGTGTGGTTTTCTTTTGCCTTAACTTGTATGAATACAGAATATACGTACTAAATGATCTTCCTAAATGATCTGGCTTATGCAAAGAACTAAGCAGTAGAGGCAGCACATTATAATTGGAAAGTTAAATACATATAGTGAAACATAAAATCATGTATGTGGTTCTAGAAGATATAATTTTGTTTAGCTGTGAGGATATATAGTCCCTTGGCTTGGAATTATATTGTGGTAATCAAGGAGATCATCACTGGAGCTGGGTGGGGTTGGTCTTTTAGATGTTTCTTTTAGCAAACTTAAAAGAACACTTGGAGGTATAACTTACATACAGCAGATGGCATAAAGCCTAAGTTTGCAACTCAATGAATACATTACCCCTCATATCAAATGAAGTATAAAACAGTTTCATCATTGTTCAGAAGGCTGTCTTATGGCCCCTCTCAGTCAATAAATACCCCACCCCTTACTTACCTTGTTTTATTTTATTTTATTTTTAATTTTTTTAATGTTTATTTTTGAGAGAGAGAGAGAGAGAGAGAGAGAGAGAGCGAGGGAGCACAAACGGGAGGGGCAGAGAGAGAGGGAGACACAGAATCTGAAGCAGGCTCCAGAATCTGAGCTGTCAGCACAGAGCCCGACATGGGGCTCGAACTCAACACACTATGAGATCATGACCTGAGCCGAAGTCGGACGCTCAACCAACTGAACCACCCAGGCCCCCCTGTTTCATTTTTTTAAATTGCATTTATTGCCACTTGGCATGTATTAGTTTGTCTTTCCTACTAGAGCATAAAGTTTATGAGGACAGGGACTTGGTTTTGTTCACTCTTTGCCCAGCATAGTACCTGACATACAGTAAGTGTTCGACTACTATTAGATTGCTACAAATTGATGAAAAATACAGAATTGTCCACTACGTACAGTGTTACGTGGTATACAGGTGCTGGTTCATGCTGAGGATAGATAATAAATTTTAGTTTTCTAGGAAGAGACTTTTGACATTCAGTATGATACTCAGACCAATTTTAAGAGGGAAATTGAGCCATGCTGACATTAGGTGTGCTACTAGTCTTTGCTCATGTGAATGTTAGGAAATATGGAAATTTGTTACCAGTGAGATCGATTGGATTGCCTTCTTGAGAGTATCTAATTTCTTACAGTTATCTGAGATTCTTAACTCACACTCTTGATAATCTTTTTGAATACCTCAAAGAGTTGCAAAAGACTAAATGCTGTTCTTCTGAGGAGAGAATTGTGATGGAAAAAGGATTGGTTTATTTGATCAGGTAAGACAGTTTAATTGTAGTTTAAAGGTCCTTTGTCGCACCTTAGTTAAAACAATGAAAATTCTGTGTTTTGATTAAATTTAAGATAATTAAAAAAATTTTTTTTTAACGTTTATTTATTTTTGAGACAGAGACACAGCATGAACAGGGGAGGGGCAGAGAGAGCACAGAATCGGAAGCAGGCTCCAGGCTCTGAGCCATCAGCCCAGAGCCCGACGCGGAGCTCGAACTCGCGGACCGTGAGATCGTGACCTGAGCTGAAGTCGGACGCTTAACCGACTGAGCCACCCAGGCGCCCCTAGATTTAAGATAATTAAAGGAGTATGTAGTTTAGAAATCATTTCTAGTTACACTTATGTAGAGCAGAAAGTAATTTTGAGCTGAAAGTGACCTTAATATTCTGGTTCATGCTCTTGTCTGTCAAGTTACCCTCTTGTTTTACATTTGAGGAAACTGGGGTACAAAGAAGTTACGTTGTGTTCAAGCTTAGTACAAAGCAGCAATCAAACCAGTCTGTTTAACTCAGAAGTTAAAAGACTCTTTTGCATCATGTTGAATCATTTGGGAATTTTTGGAATCCTACATGAGTTAGGGTCCTACTCCCAAAGGTTTTTGTTTTTATTAGATTTGGGATGTGGGCCAGACATGTGTAATGAGATAATAAAAACAAAGTAAAATTAAAACTCAAACCATGCTATCCCCTTAGGTTTTTAATAATGAATTATTTTTCCAAGTGATAAATAGTGTAGTGGTTTAGGACCATTGTGCTGTAATGCCTCCTTTCCTCTTCTCCCCTCTCTGTCTCTCCTTCCCCTCTCCCCTTTCCCTTCTTTGTAACTACTAGATTTTATTTCTTAGAGCAATTTCAGGTTTACAGAAAAAACTGAACAGAAACTACAGAGAATTCTCCTATACTCTCTCCCCCTACCCAGTTTTCCTTACTATTAACATTGTGTATTGTGTGGTAGTATTTGTTAAAATTGATGAACCAGTATTGATAGATTGTTATTAACTAAAGTCCATAGTTTATTATTCGTAACTGCCATTAGGCGCACTCTTTTTGTTGGATAGTTCTGTGGCTTTTGACAAACGCATAATGTTATGTATCCACTATTGCAATAGCATACAGAATAGTTTCACTGCCCAAAAAATCCTCTATGCTTCCCCTATTATTTGTATTCCCCCATCCCTGGCAACCACTAGTCTTTTAAATATCTCTATAGTTTATCTTTTCTAAAATGTCATGTAGTTGCATCATACAGTATGCAGCTTCTTTGACTTAGCAATAGGCATTTAAGGTTCCTCCATGTGTTTTTGTGCCTTGATAGCTCATTTCTTTTTATTGCTGAATAATATTCCACTGTATAACTATACCAAGATTTGTTTTTCTTAACACTTATTGAAGGATATCTTGAGTCCTTCCATGTTTTGGCAAATCGGAATAAAACATTTTTATTACTATAAACATTTTTGTGCAGGTTTTTGAGTGGACAGGTTTTCAATTCACATGCATAAATATCCATGAGTTTAATTGTTGGATTGTATGGTTAAGAGTATGTTTGGTTTTGTAGGAAACTGCCAAACTGTCTTTCAAAGTGGCTGTACAATTTTGCATTCCTATCAGCAGTTTGTGAGCGCTCCTCTTGTTCTGCATCCTTTGGTGGTGCCAGTGTTTTGGATTTTAGTTGTCCTAATAGGTTTGCAGTAATATTTCATTGTTTTAATTTGCAATTCCCTAGTGAGATGTTGAATATCTTTTCATATGCTTATTTACCATCTGTATATCTTCTTTGGTGTTAAGTGTCTGTTCATGAGTTTTGCCTGTTTTTAATCATGTTATTGTTGAATTTTAAGAGTTCTTTGTATATTTGGGACACAAGTCCTTTATTAGTTATGTGTTTGACAAATATCTTTCCCCAGTTTGTGGCTTGTCTTTCCATTCTTAATAGTATCTTTTGCAAAGCATAAATTTTTATTTTTGATGAAGTCCAGCTTATCAGTTTTTCTTTCATGAGTCGTGATTTTGGTGTTGTACCTAAACAGTCATCACCAAACCCAAGGTCACCTAGATTTTCTCCTGTTATCTTTTAGAAGCTCTATAGTTTTGCATTACTTTATGTCTATGATCCATTTTGAGTTAATTTTTGTGGAAGGTATAAGCTCAGTTTCTATTCTCTCTCCCTCCCTCTCTCTCTCTCTTTTGTTTTTTTTTTGCATGTAGATGTCCAGTTGATGTAACACAATTTTTAGAGAAGATTGCCATGCCGTTTGATGTCCTTTTTCAATGGAGTATGCTCAAATGTGCATACACAAAATTGAGTTCTTATTATTAAAATAAGAAACCTGAGATTATCATCATTATTTTGACTTACAAAGCTTAAAAATACTGAGAAGTTAGTAGCTAGCATATTAAGTAAGAGCTTGGGCTCTGGAACAAGTCATTTCTTTTATTCAGATTCTGAATATGCCATTTACTAGTTGTGATCTTGGACAAATTATTTAACTGCCCCAACCTCCTCGTCTATAAAAAGTGTTTTTATACTAAATAAATTCTGTGTACTATAAAGCATAAAGCATTTAGTATAGTGCTTTGCCTATATTATAGTTATGGAAAATTAATAATAATAATAAAGAGCCTCAAATATTTTGGATACTTTTAATTCACTAATCTCTGTTGTTCCTTGTGTGTTGTAAGGAAATAATAATATAAACAGGAATAAACAATATACTTGGACCTTTTCTATCATTATTGATGACTTTCTGGCAGAAGCAGATTTACATAAGGGAGCTTAATGAATGACCTTGAATAACCATCATTTAAAGAGTATAAAATGTATGGGGCGCCTGAGTGGCTCAGTCGGGTTAAGCGTCGGGGTTAAGCGTCCGACTTCCACTCAGGTCATGATCTCACAGTTTGTGAGTTTGAGCCCTGTGTCGGGCTCTGTGCTGACAGCTCAGAGCCTGTAGCCATCTTCAGATTCTGTGTCTCCTTCTATCTCTCTTCCCCTCCCCTGCTCATGCTCTGTCTCTCTCTGTCTCAAAAATAAATAAAAACATTAAAAAAAATTTTTTTTTAAGTATAAAATGTAAAAACAAAAACGGTGCTTCATTCTTATATGCTCTGTTTTTTCTAAAAATCAATAAATACCATCAAATTGCTTAAGACTAAAGGTTATAAGGTATAAGATGGTGAAAGAAGAGTTCTAGCACTTTATAAAATGTATTTAATTGGTTTGCATATGATGTATTATACACTATCTGCTTCGTTATGTATTTAGAATCATTTCTTACTTTAGATTGTGTTTTAGTTCTTTAAGGTAATGTGTCTTCAGTTCTTCAGAATCTGTCACAGAATTTCTGGGCAGAGAAGCATGTGTTTCTTAATTGCTGTGGATAAGCTATTTCTTTAAAAGTGTTCTTTTCTAGTATCTTACTACTTGATTTTTTTTTCCCCCTTAAGAGTAGATGGAGGAGCCATTTGCAGTATAATTAAGAAATGCCTGTCTGTTTTTAAAGTTCAGGCTGGGTAAGACAAAGGGATAAACTAGGGTCCTTTAGGGCAACACCTTGAATAAAAGCTAAGCAGTTCCTTATTTGCTTCAAGTAATTGCTTATGAATTTAATTATGGGTATATCCACACTTATATATTCAGCATTTCTGTGTATTTAGTATATAAGGTATTGGGGTGATAATTGTTTAATGCACTGATAAGAATTGTTGTCCTGCTGAGTTATCATAAAGTTTGAGTTTTTCAAAGCAAATTTGAGTTTTAGGTTAAATTTATTTCTGTGGTACAGAATTTGTAAATGTGTCTTAACAGTGATTCTAAAATGCTTATTGATGCATGCTATTATTTTGATCTCTGTGTAAACAGTTCTTTTTTTAAAACTGCTATGTGGCATAGATTTGTTTTTTAAATTAACTCTTTATTCTCAGTCATTTGGCACCTATATGAGTCATGGTAGCCCTTCTCTTAGATATTTAAATTGGTGATACCCTGAGGATGTTCAAAACAAAACAAAATAAAACAACAGAAGCTAGTGACCAGAATTAATTTAACAACATATTCTTAATGAGGATATCTTCTGAATTGTCAGAATAAACTAATAATTTATATTTTCCTGCTATATATTAAAAAGAAAAACAAAAACCAAGACTTTTTTTTTGGGGGGGGGGCGCAAATTGTACCTGATACTGGTTTTAGTCATTGAATCCACCATAGAGCACCAGCAGGCTACATACTATGTAAAGTACAGAGACTTTTTAAAGTACATTCCATTTAAGGGGCACCCCGGTGGCTCAGTCAGTTGAGCATCTGAATTCGGCTTGGGTCATGATCGTGTGATTTGTGGGTTCGAGCCCCACATTGGGTTCTGTGCTGACAGCTCAGAGCCTGGAGCCTGCTTTGGGTTCTGTGTCTCCCTCTCTCTGCCCCTCCCCCGCCTGCACTCTGTCTCTCTCTCAAAAATAAATAAGTATTTTTTAAAAAAGTTACATTCCATTTATGATAAAGATATTCAACAAATGAGGAATAGGAGGGAACTTTCTCTACCTGATAAAGAGCATCTATGAAAAAACCATGAGTGTACATCATACTTAATGATGAAAGACTGACTACTTTCCCTTAAGATCAGAAGCAAGATAAACAACCTTCAACATTGAGGTTCTTGACAGGGCCTTTGGCAAGAAAAAGAAAAGGCATCCAGATTGGTAAGAAAGAAGTTAAAAGTATCTCTGTTGCAGACGTGTATAGAAAGTTCAAGAAATCCACTATTTAAAAAAAACTTTTTTAATGTTTATGTTTGGGAGGGAGGGAGGGACACAGAGAGAGGGAGACACAGAATCTGAAACAGGCTCCAGGCTCTGAACTGTCAGCACACAGCCTGATGCAGGGCTTGAACTCGGAAACAGGAATGGCGAGATCATGACATAGGCCAAAGTCAGATGCTTAACCCGCTGAGCCACCCAGGTATTCCCAAGAAACCCACTATTAATCCACTGTTATAGCTGATAAATGAGCTTAGCAAGATAGAGAATCAATGTAAAAAATCAGTTGTATTTTTATACAGTAGAAATGAGCAAATTATTGGAAAACCATTCCATTTATGGTAGCATCAAAAGAAATAAAATAGTTAACAAAATTAACAATAATTATTTAATAAATTTACTGAAAGAATGACAAAACTTGTAGTATGGAAATTATAAAACATTGTTGAAAGAAATTAAGAAGACCAAAATAAATGGGAAGACATCCCATGTTTATGGACTGGAAGACATAATATTATTAAGGTGGCAATATGCCTCTAATTCCCAGATTCAGTACGATCCCTATCACAATTTCAACTACCTTTTTGCAGAAATTGATAAGCTGATCCTAAAATTCATATGGAAATATAAGGGATCCTGTATTAGTTTTCTAGGGCTGACATAAAGTACCCAAAAGTAGGTGGCTGAAAACAAAAGAGGTTTATTGTTTCATAGTTCCAGAAGCTAGAAGTCCAAAATCAAGGTGTTGAACAGGTGATGCACTCTCTGACAGCTGTAGGGAAGAATCCTCCCTTGCCTCTTCTAGTTTCTGGTGTTTGCCAATAGTCCTTGGCATTCCTTTGCTTGTATATGCATGACTCCATTTACCTGGATATCTTCTCCCTGTGTGTGTCTTCACATTGTCTTCCCTTTGTGTGTTGTGTGTTTGTCTCTGTGTCCCAAAGCCCCCTTTTTATAATGAAAGGACACCAGTAATATTGGATTAGAGACACTTGAATAATCTCATTTTAACTTGATTATTTCTATAAAGCCTCTCTTTCCAAAATCACATTCTGAGGTACTCAGGTTTAGAACTTCTATGTAACTGTTTCAGGGGGTTGGTGGTGGGCGGGGGATGAGGGGGACCCAATTCAACCCATAACAGAACCTGAATAGCTCAAAAAATCTTGACAAAAAAAAGTTGGAAGACTTTTACTTCCCAATTTCAAGACTTATTACAAAGCTACAATAATCAAGACTGTGTGCAGCTGGCATAAGGATAGACAGATCAATGAAATAGATCTGAGTGTTTAAAAATAAACCCTTACAGTGCTTGTTTCGGCAGCACATATACTAAAATTGGAATGATACAGAGAAGATTAGCATGGCCCCTGCGCAAGGATGACACGCAAATTCGTGAAGCTTCTGTATTTTTTTGTATCGAAACCAATTTGACAACAATTTCATATAAAAAAAAATAAACCCTTACATTTATGGTCAGTGGTTTTGAAAAGGATACCAAGACAAGTTGGAAAAGAATAGTCTTTTCCACAAACAGTCTGGGACAACTGGATA
Organism: Neofelis nebulosa; assembly: GCF_028018385.1. NCBI lineage: Eukaryota > Metazoa > Chordata > Mammalia > Carnivora > Felidae > Neofelis > Neofelis nebulosa. Next base: position 93,432,419 of record NC_080786.1, read on the forward strand.
TCCACATGCAAAAGCGATGAAGTTGAGGGTGTCTGGGTGGCTCAGTCAGTTAAGTGTCTGACTCTTGATTTCTGCCCAGGTCACAGTGTCATGGTTGATGGGGTTGGGCTCTGCATTGTCATTCTCCCAAGAGAATACCACTTGGGATTCTCTCTCCCTTTCTGCCCCTCCCCTGCTCCTGTTCTATCTCTCTTAAAATAAACAAACAAACTTAAAAAAAAAAGCGGTGAGGTTGAATTCCTACTTCATACTGCATACAAAAATTATCTCAAAATAAATACCTGTGTGCAAGAGCTAAAACTAAAACTCTTAGAAAACAGGAGTAAATCTTTGTGACCTTGGGTTAGACAATGGCTTCTTAGCTATGACATCAAGAACACAAGCAACAAAAGAACAAATAAATTGAACATTATTAAAAAGAAAAACATTTATGCTTCAAAACACCACTAGGAAAGAGAAAAGACAATCTACAGAAAGGGAAAAAATATTTGCAAATCATTTATCTAATAAAGGACTTGTAGCCAGAAAATATAAGTAAATCTTACAACTCAATGAGAAAGACAAGTAACCCAATTAAAAATTGGCACAGGCATTTCTACAAAGAAAATATACTAATGGTCCATAAATATGTGAAAAGACATTTAACACCATTAGCCATCAGGAAAATTTAAATCAATACTACAGTGAAATACAACTTCACATACGCTAGAATGGCTAGAATCAGAAAGTCAATATCAAATGTTTGTGAGGATGTGGATAAATTGGAACCCTCATAAACTGGGAATCCCACCTGGGAATGTAAAGTGGTGCAGCTGCTTTGGAGAGCAACCTGTCAGCACCTCACAGTTACAGATAGAGGTATCATATGATCAGGATTCCACTCCTAGATATATACTTGTATGTCCATGTACATGAATGTTCATAGCTTTATTATTTATAATAGCCAGAGAGTAGAAACACCCCAGTGTTCATCAGCTGATGAATGGAGAGACAAATGTGGTATATCCATACAATGGAATATTACTGAGTAATCAAAAGAAATCATGTAAAAAAAAAATCAAGACACACTACAACATGGATGAAACTAGAAAACGTTATTCTAAGTGAAAGAAGCCAGTCACTAAAGATGCATGATTCCATTTATATGTTGTGTCCACAATAAGCAAAACTATAGAGCTAGAAAGTAGATTAATGTTTCCCTGGGGCTAGTAGAATGGAAGGGTTGGGGAATGATGGCTAAGGGGTGCAGATTCTTTTTTGAGTAAGGAAAATGTTTTGAAATTGATTGTGATGATAGATGCACAATCCTGTGAATATGATAAAAGTCATTGAATTATACACTTTAAGTGGGTAAATTATATGTTATGTGAATTATAACAATACAGCTGTTTTAAAACATATTCCAGTTTATATGGTAATTTTATAAGGCTAGGGACACTTCATTTTAGGGAAACATGAATATTTAAATAACATAAGAGATGCTATAAAATGGTAATACATAAGCTGATATATATGGTTTGATGGTTTAGATCAGTGCTGTTGAGTAAAAATATATTGCAAGGTACATATATAATTAAATTTTTCTAATAGGCACATTAAAAATTAAGTAGAATTAATTTGGGTAATATATTTGATTTAACCTAGTATGTAAAAAATTAACATTTCAACGTGTAATACATATAAAAGTTATTGAAGTATTTTACATTCTATTTTTTATACTAACTCACCATCTCTTATGTATTATAGCACATGTCAATTCAGACTAACCACTTTCAAGTGCTTAATAGCTCAATTTAGTTTAGTGACTGTTGTGTTGAAAAGCACAAGTAGAGTGAGTCAGTGTGACTCCACAGGAAGTATAATCATGGTAGTTTAGAATGATTAGGAAAACATAGAGAAGATGATACTTGAATTTATTTTGGTCATTCATTCATTTACTGATTCAGTCATCCATTAACCCAAGAGATTTTGAGCTCTTTGTATGAAAACTGGTGGAAAAATGCAGACATGTCTTATCTCCTAGTGGAAAGTACATTGAACAGTTAATTATACAATTATTTAATTAGAGGAGGTTGCTTAAGAAATCTTTAGTGGAAAGAGTATAGGCTTAGAGTTAAATATTCCCTGGGAAACAAAAGATGATGATAACTGTGTTGTGGGATTGGTGGGAGTAAGTGAAATACAATATGCCCAACACTGTACTTGTTGTAAAGTGTTTAATAAATACTACTTTTTTCCTTCTCTCCTCCCACCTTGTGCTGTGCTCCTTGCTGACTGCATAAGTCTGGGCGTGGGACAAAGAGGCTTAGAACGTGGCAGAGTCCAAAAACAAGCTGGTTATCCAGGGACTCAAATGAGTTCCTTTTTTTTTTTTCTTAATTCCTCCACTTTGTTTAAGAATATAAATTACTGCTGGGGTGCCTGGGTGGCTCAGTTGGTTGAGCATCTGACTTCTGCTCAGGTCACGATCTCACAGTTGTAAGTTCAAGCCCCACTTTGGGCTCTGGCTGACAGCTCAGAGCCTGGAGCCTGCTTCGGATTCTGTGTCTCCATCTCTCTCTGCCCATCTCTTGCTCGTGCTTTCTCTCTCTCTCAAAAGCAAATAAACATTAAAAAATTAAAAAAAAATATAAATTACTGCCTTTTCTGGAAATTTTTTATCTGTGTATTTCATTCCAAAAAATTGTATTAGTTAAAATGTGGAACTCTGCTAAATTAGTTAATTGTCTGTCTCTTGTTTATTCACATATGTAAGCGTTTTAGAAATATTTTGAGAAGTGTTGAAATGATAACTTTTTGAAAATCCAGACCCTCCTGTTACATTTCTTAGCATTCTGGTCCTTAAATTTTTACATTTTAAGATCTCTTAAAACTTTACCATATCCTTTTATAGTAAGGATAATTAAATATAAATATTAAATGTAGTTACATTATCCTTGAGATGAGGAATTGTAGGGACATTATTATTGTGTATTAAGAATTTAGATTGGGCAGCTTTTAGTTTTTTGTGTGTTCGCTCTATGGTTGTGAGTAAGCCCATTCATTTACTGATTGGGCTAATGATGTAGTTAGTAGTATGCTTAATATGGTCAGGATATTGTTTGTGTATTTACCTATTTACAGACTATGATAAGTGGTTTTTAAAGGAAAATAACTAGTTACTGTGAGAGGATAATAACAGAGGAAAATTACCTTAGATTTGGATAGTTCTAGACAAGGTATCTGAAGAAGTGACATGTAAGCTGAAGCCTAAAGGATAAAAAAGGAATGGGCTAGTGGGCTAGAGAAAGAACATTCTGGACAAAGTGAAACATCATATAAAAAAAGTCCTGAAGAGGCAAAGAGCTTTGTGTATTCAGTAAATCAAAAGAAGCCTTGTATAACTGATGAATGATAGTGAGCAAGGAGAAGAATGGCATGAGATAAAAATCAAACCAAATCTTGCAGAGTCTTGTAGAACATTTTGAAGCTTTTAAGCGTTTAAATCAGTGAAACAAGATAGACAAGTGTAATTCTGAAGAAGTGGGAAGTGGAATATAGAGGTCTCTAAAGGTTGAAAGAGTAGTCTGGGCTACAGAAATAAATTGGAGGGGTGCCTTGGTGACTTAGTCTGTTAAGCATCCAACTTTGGCTCAGATCATGATCTCGCAATTCATAAGTTTGAGTCCCGCATCAGGTTCGTGCTGACAGCTCAGATCCTGGAACCTGCTTCAGATTCTGTGTCTCCCTGTCTCTCTCTGCCCCTCCCCTGCTCATGTTCTGTTTCTCTGTCTCTCAAAAATAAATAAACATTAAAAGGCAAAGTAAATTGGAGAACCAACAGTTTTCAAATGATAGTATTTTAAATACCATGTATTTAAAATTCTGGAAATGCCTAATAATTTGGGGAGAGTATAGAGACAGAAGAGAAAGGGGATCTAGGATCAAAGGGGATCTAGGAGTTCTAGAACTCCAACATTTAGAAGTTGGTAGAAGAGGAACCAACATAGGAGGGCCTTAAGTAATCAGGAATGTTGTTGTGGATGACCAAAGGTCCTGAAATGGCAATAGGGAGCAAGGAGGACATTATTTTGAGATGTGTGAAGGAAATGAATAACCTCAGCCTTTGTGAGATTTATGAGGTTGTTACATTTTCCTTAAGGAAAGAAGGTGGTGTTTGGTAGGCATAGAATGTAATTCAGAGAACATTCTAGAAGGGGTAGGGTTGAGGAGTCAACTCAGAAAAAGATATATAGAGTAGATGGAGGAATATATAATTACAAATGGGAAAGGCTTGCATTTTTGGTGAAGATTTAGGTAAACAAGGGTATGATGTGATAGATTTAGTCCTTGAAGTCTTTGGTCAGCTGAAGGGATCTATGGCATTAGTGGTGAGGTCTGGACAGTTTTAAATAGTTTGTGGGAGGAGGAACCAGTTTTTGGTGAGTTAAGTTGGTGTTAGCAGGTTCCATTTGTGATATGGTGAGGCTCTGGGCTGGCCTCTTTAGTACTTTCATTTGTTAAATAGTAATATCTCATTGATTGTTCTGGGATTTAAATGAATAGTCACAAAGTGGTTCATAGAAGTTGAGTCTGAGTACAGATATAGCCCTTCAGAAAATCTTTTAAACATACATCATTAAATGATGCATGATTTCCAAGCTTATTTTCTTGTATTCTTTTCTGTATTGAGTACAAGAATTAGTGCTTACTTGAAGAATAAATGTTGCCTATGAATGAGGCACTCAATCCATTTCTTCATAATGTTTTTATACTCAAGGATAAATCATTCAAGTAGTAGACATTTGCTCATTTTTACTTTAAACAGTTCCTTAAGCATGCTTGGACTTTTTAGAACCAGTGAAGAAATGTTAGATTATAACAATAATACTTTTATGAAAAGAGTTATCTTTTTAGAACTTGAAGCAGATTCATCTTAAAAAAATTTACATGCTTAATTGTAGAGAATTTGAAAATTATAAAGAGGTAGAAAAAAAATAAAAAGTTATCTGTATTCTTACTATGCAGAGCAAACTGTTTACTTTTTGGTCTTCTTGTCTGTCTAACATTTGTGTTCCAAATTGGGATCACATAGTACATAGCAGTTTTGTAACCTGCTCTTTTGTATAATCTTACATCATGAATATTTTTTTTATAGCTTCCTTCAGTATTCTTTGAAAATGTAATTGTAATGGGTGTTAAATATTCTGTTCAGTGTGAACATACATTTATCTAATGATTTACTATTTGGCGTCTAGATTGGTTCCAATTTAGTGATATTATATACAGTGCTTCAGTGAATATCTATATATAAGTCAATCATTTTTTTCTCAGTTTTTTATTACTTCTTTTCCTCCACCATATTCCTAGAAAGGGAAATACTGGATGAAAGGCTTTGTTGTTGGTGCTGCTGCATTTAAAGAAAATTACACTTAATCAGGGCGCCTGGGTGGCTCAGTCGGTTGAGCATCCGACTTCGGCTCAGGTCATGATCTCGCGGTCCGTGAGTTCGAGCCCTGCGTCGGGCTCTCTGCTGACAGCTCAGAGCCTGGAGCCTGTTTCAGATTCTGTGTCTCCCTCTCTCTCTGCCCCTCCCCCATTCATGCTGTGTCTCTCTCTGTCTCAAAAATAAATAAACGTTTAAAAAAAAAATTAAAAAAAAAGAAAATTACACTTAATCAAAACAGGATCTCATATAAAATAAGACCTCATATTTAACAATATATATGTATATATTTGGGTATGACATTATTGCTCTATTTCAACAGTGGTTGATTTTTTTTAATGTTTTTATTTATTATTGAGAGAGAGAGAGAGAGAGAGAGAGAGAGAGACAGAGCAAGTGGGGGAGGGGCAGAGAGGGAGAGGGAGATACAGAATCCGAAGCAGGCTCCAGGCTCTGAACCGGCAGCACAGAGCCTGATGCGGGGCTTGAACTCACACGCTGTGAGATCATGACCTAGTGAAGTTGGACACTTGACTGAGCCACCCAGGTGCTCCTACATACCATAAAGTTTAAAATTTTGATTTAAAGTGTACAATTCAGTTACTTCTAGTATGTATATAGGGTTGTGCAACTGTCACCATAATCTAATTTTATAACATTTTCATCATCCCCACAAGAAATCTCTTAACCCATTTGCAGTCCCTCCCCTTTTCCTCCCCACCCCCCTCCCCAGCCCTAGGCAACCACTATTACCTTTTGTCTCTGTAGATTTGCTTATTCTGGACCTCATACAAACAGGATCATGTAATTAATATATGGTCTTTTGTGCTTGACTACCCTTCTTTTATTACCATATTTTGCTAAACTCCATCAGTGTCTTTCTTTTTTCTGTGCCTTTATTTTCCCACCTCCCTTCACACCTTTGAAATTTCAACTGAAATACCACTTGCTCAAGGCAACCCAACCATGATTAGATGCTAGATCTTTCATTATAGGCTCCATTGCATTCTGTAATTCTCTTTTATATAGTCGTACCTCCACTAATATATAACTGGGCAAGTATTTGTATGAATAATATTTGCTATTCTTACTAGGTGGTAGGTCCATGGGAGAAGGGAGTTTGTAATTTATTGTTGCGTTTTCACAGTCTAGGGAGAAATAAATACTTCAGTGAATATATTCAGGTGCTCAACCCACTAGAAGGGGAAAAAAGTTTTCAGAGGAGAGGGAGGGGGTGTATGTGTATTATTAACTATTAATGTAGCAACACTACTCATAGTTGAAAATGGAAGCTGAAAAATTAGAAAATTAGTGGTTAATTTGGCTTTGTGTATGTGTATTAGATACTATAAGAATTGTCTGTTTACACTCTCCCAGAAATATGAATCTGGGAAATTTCTTGTAGGAAAATTTAAGACTCTCAGTGCCTAGTTAATTTTTGGAGTCCATTTATGTTGTTGGCTAGGTTATCTGGAATTTTTACTCCACCCAAGAAGTCAAATAACACAACTAAAATATTCTCTTTTTTATTTGGAATCCATTTCTTCTCTGTCATGGTGCGTTGATTGTTAGGTACATTTGTTCTCTTGCTTAATGTTTACTTTGCCCCCTTTTGAGTAATGTACGTACTTGGACAGAGGGATGAACTATGTGGGTTGTGTGTATGAGGTCTCAGTATAGGGTAAATAGTATTTTTCTTCTTGATGAAATTTAAAGTAAGACTTTAAGAGTAATGGGTTAGATGGCTTTCTGTTGACCTTGTTGATCTGTGGGACTATTTATTAAATCTCTGAAGTCTTAAACTCTACCTACTGTGGAACTCTTCTATGAGTATGTAGTTTCAGTTTTTATAATGGAAATGGGTGAGAAAATAGGATGGCTCTACAGATACTTATTTTATAGCTAACTTTTATTAACAATACATTTCATCTATGAAGCGCAAATGTTCTACAGAATGGAAGGCTGTATTGGATGGAATCTCAGAGAAGCTCAACTTGAAAAAATTTTCGGTGGAATCTTGGTCCTGTTATTTGCATATGTTCATACCAGAATTCTTTTTTTTTTTTTTTTGGTGTTTGTTTTGTTTTGTTTGTTTTGTTTGTTTTTTTGAGAGAGGGAGAGAGAATCTCAAGCAGGCTCCACGCTCATAGCGTGGAGCCTGATGCATCAGCGTGGAGCCTGCTGCAGAGCTCAAACCCACAAACCATGAGATCATGACCTGAGCCAAAACCAGGAGTCGGATGCTTAACTGACTGAGCCACCCAGGCACTCCCACACCAGAATGTTTTTAAATATTTTTATAATTTTACATGAGTAAAAAGTTAATTTAGTAATCTGGGCATTCAATAGTATCTTTTCCCCTTTGGCCTTTTCTTTAGAAGCAGGTTGATACATTAGTAATAGAGTCAACACTTAGAATTAAAACAGCTGTTTTAATGTGGCCTTTCTTTATTTAGTTTGTGATCTCTAATAAGTCTCTTAACTTCTTAGAGCTTCAATTTCCTCATCTGAGATGGAGGTAATTTCATGCACCTCACAGGGTTAAGATGAGGTGCATTAAAGAGAGGTTTTTAGAAAAAGAAAAGATTAAGAAAGGTTTTAGTGAAAATAATTGGTAAGGCATCTGGCTCTTTTGTGTAGTAAGAAATACTGAATCCAAATTTTGAATAAATAATGAATCTGGTTTTCTCAATAAATAAATTTTCTTTGAACAGAAAGCTTCATAAAGGAAGGGGCTTTGGGGCGCCTGGGTGGCGCAGTCAGTTAAGCGTCCGACTTCAGCCAGGTCACGATCTCGCGGGTCCGTGAGTTCGAGCCCCACGTCAGGCTCTGGGCTGATGGCTCAGAGCCTGGAGCCTGTTTCCAATTCTGTGTCTCCCTCTCTCTCTGCCCCTCCCCTGTTCATGCTCTGTCTCTCTCTGTCCCAAAAATAAATAAAAAACGTTGAAAAAAAAAAATTAAAAAAAAAAAAAAAAAAAAAGGAAGGGGCTTTGTTGTCTATTTATTTTTTTGTCTTACTCATTTTTGTGACCCTAGTTCTTAGCACATTCTGGTACACAGAATAGTGCTTATTAAGCATGTGATGGATTAATCAATAATGACAATGTATTTGAACCAAAAATTCTATCATATCATCATTACTTTTCTGTTCTCAAGATTTTTGAAACTTTTTGTCAGCCTAATCACCATTAATATGAGAGAATACTTACAAAATAGAAAGGATATGCATGCCATGAGCATATATGTGAGAATTAATAATATACAAAGCCACCTAAGGAGTGATTTATTGAAGTACAAGTATTGGAATTATAGGCTTGCATCCCTTTCTCTTGCTTTCATTTTAAATAGTACTCACTTTTCCACTGATTTTCTTTTAAAAATGAGGTTATGTTCCAGTGCTTCTGCAGAAGCACTGTGGAGGTATGAATAAAAAGAAATTTAGCCAGTGGTGTTAGCAAACTGGTGCGGGTCCTGCCCTGGTTTATTATTAGGTCAAATAAGTAACAGTAGGAGATGATAAAGACCATCTGAAAAGGGCAAGGCTAGGAATGTAGTTGTTTCCCAAGGACAAAAGTTCTTTTTCAAGAGAAAGTGTTTCCTATCTTTAAGTCCTCTTGACTTCTGTCACTTTAAGTAATGAGTCAGCAGTGTGAGAAGTACTCTGCCCTGGCATGGTGAGTATCCAGCATATGCTTCTCTGATCCCCTGGCAAAAGGATTAGTCATACATCTTAGGCAGTGACAGAACCAAAACTTACTATAGTCCCACTGTGAGTGTAGGACTGTGTCATTCCAGTGGTACAGTTAGCATCTCTTCTAGCAGAGCCTTGTAGTGAGAAATGCTAAATGGACTCTGCTTTGTGAATTTACCCGGTGGATCTGTCAATACTCTTCTGTGGAGACATGGGCCTAGGATTTGTCCTTTGTCCTACTTGAAAGGTATTGCTAGGTTCTCTAAAGTCCATTTTTTTATGGGGAGAGTATTAGGGGATGTTAAACTAGTTTTAGAAAGAGGAAGAGGGGCACATATAAAAACCCAATATGGATTTGATTCCAACTAATTAGAATCAGGTGGGACAATGTTACTTAATTTATTTTTCTTTTAAGCATATTCCTTATTAGCTATAAATGTAGCATCATTACTCATATAGTTGTAAATGTAAACTAAAATTAATTTGAAAATGTATGGTGCCTCTTGTAGAAATGGAATTAATATAGGATTTATACCTGGTTATTTTATTTTTCACATTAGTGAGATTCTTGTAAAACTCTTAAGGGGGTACCCTACCTTATTTCTACTTTAACAGTTTATTAAGTTAAAATGTAATATCTTAGGTGTATTTTCCACCAAGATTATACAGAAAAGTCTTAACCTGTAAGTAAATTGTATTCTAAAAGTTCATCACTTGTTTTGGGGGAAATTAGAACATATTTTTCCTTTAAAAGTTTTGTTAAGTATGTAAAATAAAAATGGCTAGGTGCTAGGCAGGCTATTCTACAAAAGCCTAAGCCATAATTAGCTCAGAGAGCTACATATTTATAGTGAAAAATAATAGTAAACAATAATATTGCAGGAGTATTACTTTAACAAAACTATTAAAAAAAACTAGTTTTGAAAAATTCTCTTGAATGCTGGTAGTTGATTGATAAAAAGATTTAATTTGAGGGAGATAAGGAATAGATAGAGACTTGTGTGATGCTGACAGATCTTTCTGGTTACTTTCAGGAGCTTTATAGGTTGATGGCATTGGCTTTTCAACTCATGGCTTTTAACTTTCTCTTGACTGGTGTAGAGCAGAAGTGCTATCCTTTTGCTTACCAGCTGTGGTTAAGGGGTCCTGTCCTTCTCCCCCCCCCCCCCCCCCCCCCGCCCACTGCACCCCAGCTCTTGAGTGGAATGAAGAGAGTAGGGAAGAGAGAAAGATTTTCCTCTAAGATTTGAGAGGAAAAAAAAAAAAAAGATGATGGAAAACCCTAGGATGTTGCCTGAGGTGGATTTAATTGACAGAAGAATAATGCAGGCTTAAGGGGAGGGAACAGTGTTAACAATATGAGGATTCCTGTTGGGGGAGAGAGAAGATGGTAAGTGTGCTGGGTTAGACATCCTTGTATTGGTCAGTAGGTGCTCCTGAGTATCTTTGGAAGCTGTTTAGAACTAGGTATGAGGAACAGTGAGCTATTTTGATGTTTATATATGCATATATTTCAGAGTTTTTCATGATGTGGAACAGCAACCACCACCCAAATAATTGTATACATTGGAGTATTTTTAAAAAATTTTTAAATGTTTATTTATTTTTGAAAGAGAGCACAAGCCGGGAAGGGGCACAGAGAGAGAGAGGACAGAATTCAAAGTGGCTGCAGGCTCGGAGCTGTCAGCACAGAGCCGGACCTGGGGCTCAGACCCACAAACCATGAGATCATGACTTGAGCTGAATCAGATGCTTAACCGACTGAGCCACTCAGGCGCCCCAGTGGGGTATTTTTAAAATAATAAATTGAATTCTTCTTTTTCTTCTTGTTCTTTATCTTCTATTATCTTTAAACTTCTGAAAAGTAGAATAATGTAGGCGGGAGATTGTGATGTAGAGAGATTTAGTCTTCACATTCATTTTTCTGTTTATTGATTAGAAAAATCATGCTTTCCTGCTTTTTCAGATCCCAGTATTTCTTATTTAGAATAAACCAGTCTAAAAAAAAGCAGGAAATGCTCTTTGTATCCCAGCAAAAGTAGCAGGTGTTAACCAGTGGATTATTACTTTGTATTCTGATACATTTGCTCAGGTGCTTAAATGTTTGTTGTCAGTTCATTGATTTGATTTTCCTCAGAATTCCAACTCTTCTTGTACTCAATTTAGATGATTTGTCTCTCAGGTAACCTTATATCTCAGACAAAATGAAGCAGTTTTATAGTAAAAGATATTTTTGCAGTACATATTAAAAAATGTGAGGACATTTACTTAAAATGTATGGTTATACTGGACAGTTATTTTTGTGACTATTTTGGAATAGAAGTAGATGGCTTGATTTATTTCCTTCTATTTTTGGTATTGGAAAGTGTACTAAACTTGGGAGTTGGAGGAACTGGGTTGTAATTTTCAATATTACTGTATAAGCTAGAGCAGTTTTACTTATCTTTTGAACTTCAGTTCTCTTTTCTCCATTTAGTATTGGTTCTACCTCCCTCATAGGACTATTGCCTGGCTAAAGTGAGGTAATGGGTGTAAACATGTTTATAAACTGTAAAGTGATTCATAATTTGTTACTATGTAATGATGATGAGTGATGGTCATGTGTGGTGATTGTCAAATCTCTGAATTTTGTGTTTGCATTTTCTTCTCTATTGAATGACCCAACCATTTTGAGAGGTGTTGATAAGAGTCCTGTGTCATCTTAGAAGAGTAGCTAGAGGTTCCTTCTTTAGTGACTTTTAGACATTTAGTCGTTTCCAAAGTAGAGTGGAATCTTGGATGAATTCATTCACTTATAAATAAATTAATATTTTACAGCCTATGTGCATAAAGCATAACATGGGGCTACAGCAATAAACGTGTGATAAACATGATTGTTGTCCTCATAGATTGGATAATATCCAAAGCATATTGGACCAGTTGAGAATAAGCAAGTCTTCTGGGGGAAAAGAAATCCCATCCTGCCTTCTTTCCTGCACTAGTGTTTGAAATTTAACAGAAAATTTTAGTTTTATAACTTCCACTTTAAAATGTGTGTAAAGACGTGTGTAGATTTGTATACTTTGCTGTAGGAAAAGCAATTTGAATTTACAGGTGGGGATAACTTCGGTGCATAGTTCAGGGGAAAGCAAGGCAGTGCGCCGTTACATTGCAGGGATCTGAGTTGTCAGAAGGCAGTATTGAGGATAATGGGGGTATCTGGCAGGCTGAGAAAAGACCTAGTTCATTAAAAAAAATGTAGAGTGTTGATATGAATTTTACACTCACTTAAAGGCTAAAATAAAACATATCAGCTTTGTTAGGGCTTGTTTTCTGGCTTTCTTCTGGACTTGTTGCTGCTCAAGACTCAAGTTGTCAGAAGTGTGACCACTGGATCAGTGAGTGTGTTTTGTAAAGTAATTATTTATTTCTTTTGTCTAAGTGTTTTCCATTTACTCTTTCTACTCATGTACCATATACATATTCATTTTTGTCATATGATAAACTTCATCATTAAGAAAAATTTAAATATACCCCTTATTCCAATCTCCCTCCCCCAAATTTGGGCAGTTTGTAAATCAAACAGACAAATATATTTAAAACTTAAAGATTCTAATGTAAATTCCTAAAAGCTGAAGTTCTTATACACATCCTGCAAGCCTTTTAGACTTTCATGGAAAATAAACCTGTCTCTAAAATGCATCTTGATATTGTTTCAAGTGAGGGTTTAAGACCAAGTGAAATATTTATTCATTTGGGGTTTGGTTTAATTTTATTCCAATTCACTGGAGTCAGAGGAAAAATATGCTTGATTCCAGGTCATGGTTCAAAAGTAAAATAATATTTAAGTTCAGGCTGTTGAAAATTGGCAGGATTCATTCTGGTTTTTGGTTTGTTTGGTTTAAAGTAAAATTAGGTTTTTGAGAGAAGAGAAACATTTTGAGTCAATTAAAATTAGTTCAAAAGGACTCTGGATATTTTGAGTTAAAACTTTTGAGATACATACTTTTGCGATAGATACCTCAGAACCTTTTGTAAAGTATTTCAGATTTTCAGTTCTGCTGAAAATAGAAAGTTGATTTTGGGACCTCAACGCCTGTGTTGTTTTTTAGCATGGATTTAAAGCAAAGTAACATTGTAGGGTACAGGTTTTAGTTCTGAATCCTGTGGGTGCAACCAAGGGAGTTACTTCGGGTAAGTTATGAAACCTTTTCAGTTACCTTAGTTTCTTCCAATTTTTTTTTTTTTTTAACGTTTATTCATTTTTGAGGGACAGAGCATTAGAGGGGGAGGGGCAGAGAGAGAGGGAGACTCAGAATCCGATGCAGGTTACAGGCTCTGAGCTGTCAGAACAGAGCCTGACCCTGGGCTGGAACTCACAAACTATGAGATCGTGACCTGAGCTGAGGTCGGACTGAGCCACCCAGGTACTCCAGTTTCTTCCAGTTGTTAAATGATTATCGTGGGTATGTCACAAGGTTGTTGTAGGGTTTCAATAGTATTATAGTTCTTTCTCAAAGTACGGTCATTGGAACTGCATTAAGAATTAGAAGGAGTACTTATTAAAAATGCAATTTTCTGAGCTGCATTGCAGACCTACTGAGTCTCTTTAGGGGTGACATTCTATTTTCAGTAAACTCTCCCAGGTAATTCTTCTGTCTTCTGTGAGAGGTTCTTACAAACTGTAAAATGGTACTCAAAGAATATACTTGCATATAGACTGATACAAATTGAATTTAAGACCTCAAGAGGTGTCCCCTGCCCAGTTCTTATCCATTGCTGCATATTAATGCCTCAAAGAAACCAGAATTATTTGGAAAAGAGATATGAAACAGACTGATTCTCCTACCTATAAATAAATACAAATGTGGCGCATTGGGTCATTTGTTTGGCTGCATGTTATCACCATATTTGCAGTAAACCCTTCATAAACCCACCATACAAATGGTAAGACCATTTGTACCTAGGGAGTTGTATCTGATCAATGGTAAGCATAAGAAGAAGCAAAAGCACTGCTTAAAGTTTAACACAAAGTAGTCCGTTCCCAAATCCTGACAATTGTGCTGGAGTAATTCTACAGAAATTCAACAGCAGACCTTTGCTGAGCACCTGCCTTGTGCCAAACCCTGTGTTAATAAGCGCTAGAGAAAGGTATATGATTCAGATAATGTCTGGCTTTCCTAAGAACTCCTTAGTCAAGTGAGGGGCTCAGACTCTTAATAATTATAGAACATTGTGATAAGCACTGTAGAAGAGCATATACCACATGTTAAAAGAGCATAGCAGGGCAAAAGAATTTTTTTTTTTTTTTTTTCATTTCTACTGCCAATAATTCAAAGGTCAGAGAAACTGTAATTTGTTGAGCACCCTCTGTGGGGCATGCACTTAAAAAAATTTTAACCTATTAATCATCATAGCAGACTTACGAAGGAAGTAGCAGCTATCTCCATTTTATAGATACTAAGTGGTAGAATATGTACTTCAGACCTTGATATGACTTCGGAGTCCATATAATACAATATATCTCTAGCAAAAAACTTGATCAAATTTTTTTTCTTAAGGGGAGTTTTACGGTTTTTCAGAATTGATGCTTGTTAATCCCATTTACATGGTATATTCCTTTGATTAAAAATGTATTACTATGCTGCCAGGGACTTTGGAGTCTTCTGTCTCATCTTTATCCTCCGCCACCCTGTTTTTCCTTTCTATTTCTAGAAGTGATATATAGGGAAACATGTCCAAAGCCAGCCCATGTGTAACATCTGTCCGTTTTGTTTTCCCTGCCTCTCCTTTTGTTTACTCTGTCTTCAAAGGAAATGATAGCAATTCTTTTGTTTTATTTTTCTCAGTCCTCTAGATAGAATCATGTGGAAATGAATGATGTCTCAGGGAAATGTCTCTGCTGGAAAGATTTTTAGCATATCAAGGTTTCATAGAAATTGCCTTAAAATTTATATCATGCTCTTGGCCATTGGGGTTGATCTGGCTGATTGAAATGCTTGATTGAAGTGCTTGATTGGCGTTCCTTTCTTTCTTCATAGTTTTGCTCTGGGGTTGTGAGCAGATGCACTCTAGCTAGAGCTTCCACATCATAGAGTCGAGTCCCTATTTCACGACAAGTTTATTTTTGAATTTGCTCACCTCTGATTCTGTGGACCTCAGTTCCTTTTTATTTCTTTTGCTTATTTTTATGCTTTTTTCATGTTTTTAAACAAGTTTTCATATTTTGTGAACATCTTGCCTTAATAGATGTTCCTTAGCGAGTTACTTAGGACAAAAAGTATTTGAACTTTGAGATCAAAACTTGAAAGTTTGACAGTAGTCAGTGTTTCCACTTCAGACAATCTTAATCATGCCTGAAATTGATGTTCGTTTTGATTCTTTTGAGTAATTTATATAATATTTTTTGATAGAGTTTTGCCATGTTATTGTTAAACATATGTAAAAATAGCTGTTACTTCTCTTCGGGATGGAGAAGCATAGGCAGTGTGTTTACCTTACTAGTACTGTTGTTAGATAAAACAAAACAAAACAAAATAAATTCTTTAAAAAAAAAATTTTTTTTTTAATGTTTATTTTTGAGACAGAGACAGAGCATGAACGGGGGAGGGGCAGAGAGAGAGGGAGACACAGAATGGGAAGCAGGCTCTAGGCTCTGAGCCATCAGCCCAGAGCCCGACGCGGGGCTGGAACTCACGGACCGCGAGATCGTGACCTGAGCTGAAGTCGGACGCTTAACCCACTGAGCCACCCAGGCGCCCCAAAACAAAATAAATTCTTAACAATACTTCATACCTTCCTTGTCACAAGTAGTATGCTGGTTTCTCTGGGATTTTGTTACAGACTTTTAACTTTGTTATTTCTGTAGAGAGAGGTTATTTTTGAGTTAAAGGAAATTGTTAGACAGTCATTGACTTTGTTCAGTATGACTTGTTCACATCTCTATAAGCCTCACAGAAAGTGTAGTTGTTGCTTTTCCTCAGCTCTAAATCTTATGAAACATCATGGGGCGTCTGGGTGGCTCAATCTTCCGACTTTGCCTCAGGTCTTGATCTCATGGTTCATGGGGTTTGAGCTCCCAGTGGGAGCCTGGAGCCTGGTTAGGATTCTGTGTCTCCCTCTCTGTCTCTCTGCCCTTCCCTTGCACCTCCCCTCTCAAAAATAAATAAACATTAAAAAAAATTAAATCTTAAGAAACATCAAATCAAATGGCTAAAGTATGAATGAGATTTATCATTCATATAAAATTAGAATGTCAGTGTCAGATACCTCCTAAATATTTAAACATGCTTGAAGTGGCCTTTCGGTTTGGGGATGCTCACTCCACACTTGGATGCTTAAAAAAATGTAACCATGAGTTGTTGCTTACAAGGTACAAACCTATGTTTGACAGGTTGGATACTAGGTCACACATATTATTTTAGGATATGCCTAAGGCTTTTAAAAAATTGTATTCTATATATATAACAGCCTTCAATAGAAAGTGGTTATTCTCTTGTATATCATCTTTCCATTGCTTTATAAGGAGTCTATTGTGGTTTATATATTTAAGATTTATTTATTGTGGTAAAGAGTAGGGGATTTAATTCTATTTTCTAATTATGATATATGGAAGTTTATACCTCCTGAGTGAATTTTAATTGTAATACAGGATCCCAGGAGTCCTCTGGCAGGAGACAAAGCCTCCTGGAGCTAAGCTGTTCCCACTGTTCTGTTGTTGTACTGCATTTTTGGAGACTAGTTTTGTTGTAATTGTTATGAGACTCACTATGCCATGCATTCTGAGAAATTTAGCATTGGGCAGAGTGGTGACTTTTTTTTTTTTTTAAATGAGGGAGATTTATTGCTTTCCAGTTTTTCATCAGGATTTTGGCCTCTTGGTAGCAGTGCTTTATAATGCTCTGTTGCTAAGATTGAAAATTATACAATTTCTGGTAGCAAATGTTAAATTGTTTGAACATCACTGAATCGATTATTTTACATTTTTGTTTTCCATGTGCTTTTGCTTTGGGATAAGTTTTGAAATTGAAGGTTACCAAAGTATTTTGGAAAATAGCTCTTTAGCTATTAATAAGTGAATGATTGAGGCCTGAAATCTGTAACAGATTATCATTTATTCTTTTATTTCTTACTAGTTTGGAGCTGATCTTTTTATATTTTCAGAAACATCTGCTTCTTGCGGGGGTGGGGGGGTGGGGGGAGGCAATAGTATATGAAGTTAAAGTCTTTCAGCTGTAGTAGGAAGGTTGTAAAATATAGCAGAGGCAGTATAAGGCCAGGGAAGAATTCTTGCTACTCAAAGCTTTCATCTCTTAGTTTTACTTTCCTCATTTGCATAGTAAACATTATTATAATGTATCCCTACATTTATTGTAAGTATTAGAGTAGGTAAAACAATGAATTGGATGGATATACAGTGAAATTTTATACAGCTATTTTATTGCTAAGTCGGCAAATTACAATGCCAAATGGTGGCATGCTTTTCCTTGGCACATTAGCTGCTGACTGCCCCATGTGCTCCTAATGCTCATGCCAAGTCATCCCCAGTATTATCTTGCCATTTTTTACAGCTCTGCTATTTCGGATCTCCGATGAAGCATTCTGAATAAAAATTCCAGAATGCTCGAGGTAGAAAGCCTGAGAACCATCATTCGTGTTATACTTAGAGATTTCATATTAGTAGAGAATGTAGCCCATAAGAGTTCTCAGCATTTTCTGTAACTGCTCGAAAGAGAATAAGAGTGAATCTTTAATTTCTGCTGAGATAGTAAGTCGTTTTTTGTGTTTTTTTTTTTAACTAGATATACAAGAAGGTGAAAGGATTGGTCCTTGTCCATATCCAATCACAATTTAACACTAAGAGGCCTTAAGACTTAAAAGTCTCTTCCAGTGATAGCATCTGTAGTGCCTATCTATCTTTCTACCGTGCTTTAATATTTTTGCAGAATTACTTCGTTTATGCATTATAATTTGCATATGAGAAAAAGCACGATTAGGTGTTAGGCATTACCCAGGCCTAATAGTTGATTTGAAGAGCTTTTAAATCCCAGGGTTCTGGGGCGCCTGGGTGGCTCAGTAGTTGGGCATCTGACTTCAGTTCTCGTCATGATCTCATAATTTATGAGTTTGAGCCCCACTTCGGGCTCTGTGCTGACAGCTCAGAGCCTGGAGGAGCCTGCTTTGGATTCTGTGTCTACCTGTCTCTCTGCTCCTCCCCCACTCACGCGTGTGCGCACTCTCACACTCTCTCTGTGTCTCTAAAATGAAGCTAAAAAAAAAAAAAATCCCAGGGTTCTGATGGATATCTTTCATAGCTGATTCTTGAAACCCTGAAACAAACCATTTTTCTGAAATGTGGAGAAATGCAACCTAAAGAGGCAAGTAAGGAAAGTCATTACACATGCTTATATTGTTTTAAGTTCTCTACTGAAAGCAAGTACAAAACTGTGGCTACTGTTTTCTTTATTGAAATATGGTTATACAGTAGAAAAGCATAATTTTTGTTTATGCCTCAGACAGCTTTTGTTTTCAGTTAAAGTTGTGGAATGCAACAGCCATTCTTAAAATCTGTTAATTTATTTGAAAAATAATGATGCTTTGTTTTGTGGATTAGATGTGTGAGATTTTGCAAGCAACCTGTTCAGTGAAATTATTCATAGTCCTTGAAATATATAGTTTTTGGTGATATGGTTTTGACTTGGATGATCTAGGGAAGAGTTGGTTGGACTGTTTGAAATCAATTGTTTTTTATTTTCTTTGGACAATTGGATTGTAAGAAAATGTGTTCAGTACCTTGAATTTTAATCTTTCCTGAATCTAACCTTCTAGATCTCTTCATTTTGAGTTTAAGGTCAGAAGACTGTGATTCTGTCTTTAGAGGAATGTTTCAAGTAAAGATAGGTAAAGATCTATTTTACAAATGAAGAAGAAAATAACTTACATTAAGGTTTATAGTCAACCTGAAAAGTTGTAGTTAACATTAACATGCTCAGAAGTGAAAGTGATATGGAATATTTGGGGGAATTGAGCATGATGATTTAGAATTGAGATTTGATTAAACTGGGTTTTGCAAATATATTAGACTTATTTTACTAGGAAGTGAAATGTGAAGGGATCATTTGAAAGCATTGAGAACTACTGTATATGTATTGACTTGTGCTGGGATTTGCATGTATTTAAAGTACATATAATACTGTTGTGAATAAAAATGTTGGTGTTGACAAGATTTGAGTTACCTTTCTACAAGTGGTGTTAGATTTGTGCTGTCATATCTGTTGGGTGTTATACCTTAGAACCAAAACCCTACATATTTAAGGTAGTTAGCCATGACATAATATATACTGTAGACTGCCTGTAATTTACCTTGCTATCTTATGTAGGAATCCTTCATTGCTTTTGTGTCTGTCAGGAAGGCTGCCTTATAAACAGGAGCATTAATTAGTCACAGATATCACTTACTGTGATTTTTTTTTTTTTTTTGTCTATATTAGTACCTTTGTGAACTAAAATGGCTATACATATTGGTTAAATGTGCCACTAACATTTGGATATTCATTTACCTGATAATTTTATTTTGGGGAAAAACACTCAAACCATTGGAAAATGAGATTAATATATATTTTTTTATATGTGAGGTTCAAGTGAATACTTCAAAATCTTGGCTTGGTATCTAGAGTTAAAAACTACATTTTTTTTCTTTTATTAGGTTAATATGAATTCAGTTAGCATCATACAAATAAAATTGATATAATGGAAGAGTAGAAGAAGAAACAAACGGAAAAAGTGCAGTTTAGTCAGTGAGCCTAAGGACTTGGATGTACTGAGATTTGGTTTTAGATTTGTCAGGAAGAGAGAAGCACAAGTCATACTTGCTACTTACCAATGACTGTACTCAGTAGAATCTCTGTGTGTTCTGAAATCACTAAAAGAACAATTTAAAACTCTTTAGAATCAGGTTCTAGGTAGCATAGTATGGTTTAGAATAGTTTAAGAGTTCAGAGACCCAAGATGATTGTGAACTCTGCCTAGGCAATAAGAGGTGGCTCTTGAGCTTGAATTGAAGAGTCTTTAGATTGTTACTGGGAAGGGTGGGAAGGCACAGAAGATAAGGCAAGAGCTATTGAGTGGACAGAGACCACAGAACCAGTGAGCTACTTATGAATGAGGCTCACTCAGTTCAGAATGGGTTTGGTTTTTCTTTTCTTACTCCAAATTAACACTCTTTCCCATGTTCCTTTTCCCCATTTGACCTTTCTCTAAGAGATAGTTGATTTTCTTAAAAAGAAGTAAGATGCAGAGAAAGAAAAACTCAAAGCCTTACCTTCCTAAAGGCAGAATGGTCTGAATAGAGTCAACATATTTAGATGTTTTCAGTAGTATTTATTTTCAAGTAAAATAAGGAAGCCTTCAGAAAAGAACTAGGGCCTTCTTTAGAAAGAACAGATGGGATTCAAACCCAGGGTCCACCATTTGACTTTTGACCTTCAGCAAATTTAACATTATTTCCATTAGTTTTGTATGGAAACAGTATTATATACTTCATGGGGTGATTGTTTTCATTAAATAAATCCCCATATGTAAACTAAGCACGATGTCTAGTCTACAGAATGACTAAATGGTGGTTAAAAAGTTACTTACAAATTGAAACAAATAGTTGAAGTAATTCTATACAATAAACTAAGATGAACATTTAAAAATGATTTGTAGTAAAAAACATAGTTTACTATGTAAACTATTGTGTACTTCAGCAATTTTCTCTGTTTAATTCTTTACAGTTCTCATTTTTCTGTCTCTTGTTTCTTTTAGGAGACAAAGATGGCAGCAAGGTAACTACAGTGGTGGCAACTCCTGGGCAGGGTCCCGATAGGCCACAAGAAGTCAGCTATACAGACACTAAAGTGATTGGAAATGGGTCATTTGGTGTGGTATATCAAGCCAAACTTTGTGATTCAGGAGAACTGGTTGCCATCAAGAAAGTATTGCAAGACAAGAGATTTAAGGTAAGACCTTTGGTATTTCATGCATTTTGTTGCTGTCAGTTGATGTGAATGAGTATTTTTTCTAATCATTTCTTTTTGCTTCAAATTTCATTTACTGTGCAGATTTATTGTAGACACGGTATTTTCTCTTGTGTATTTTGTAGAGATAAAAGTTACTAAAGATTGCAATATTATTTTTGAACCACTGCCTTAAGTGATACATGATTTTAAAATGCTGTGAAAGGTAGATTAAAATTCTTAATTTATACTTTTAAAAAGTGACCTCTCCTTGCCTAGGGTCTCATTGGTGTAGGAGACCAGAGAAACAGTACCTGTAGTGTTTGATCATTTGACTATTGACTATGCCTCCTTTCTTAAAATTTCCTTTGAATCTGTAATGCAACACTATCATTTTTTTCCCCAATAACTGACTTTTCTTTGGTATTTTCTTATGTCTTTCTTCAGTCTACTCTGAGAAACAGTTTATTTTAATTTCTTACACCAGCTCTTTAGGGGATCCTATGCATGAATGTTGAAAGGTCATCTCTATGTTATGGTATAGTGTAGAGAGTCAAAAGATCTGGGCTCTAACATATGTTCTGCCATTAACAAGCCATGCAGCTCTGTTCTCTTCTCTACTTCTGCCACCTCTGCAACATCTTACTGAGAGTCTCCCCTGTACTAGTAAGTATGCCAAACATGAAGGGCTATAAAAATAAATAAGAGATGATCACTGCTCTGAAACAGCACAGAGTCTACTATCTTTATTGCTCTAGAGTGTCTCAAACATTCTAAAGAGGTTTTTTAGGAAAAAAAAATTGTTACACCTTTTGTCTTCAGTACTCACTCTCTCTCCTAAGTACTAGTCCCATGTTGCCAAATGCCTACTGGATATTGATATCTGGTATCTCACATTGCAAGGGCTTCTTGCCTAATTCTGATCTGACTTTTGAGACCCAGTGGAAATCCTTTCTGTTGCTTCCCATTCCTTTTTGCTTTTTCCTTTTTCCTTCTAATGATGTCATTCGCTTTGTCATTCAGACTTTTCTGTTCTCTCATATCTCATGTCCACTTGTCACCCTGCATTGATTTTTTTTCTTTTCTTTACTGCCTTGATGATTTGTGCCTTCTTTCCTTTTCTCATCACTAGTAGTCTAGTCAGGCCCTTGCCATTATTTGACTTACCTACTAGTAAGACTCTACCTCTGATCTTCTGCATGCCACCACAAGAATAATCCCACACTTAAGGTTGATCATATTATTTCTCCTACACACAATTCTTCTGTGGTTCCTCATAGTCTAGAAAATAAAGCCTGCCCAGTTCAGTAGTGTGTTCAGGGACTTCTGTAGTCTTATCTCCAAATACTCAGCTTTCCAAACCTTTTATGCTACTGTCCGTGAAATATATATTGGTTTTTATTTAGCTTCCTTTCTGTCACTCCCGTTCTCTTGCTAATCTAAGTCCTGTCCTTTATGAAATTTCTCAGATGATTCCGGCCAGCCATATGGATTTTGTTCTAAATTCCTTGAACACTTACTGTCCCTAAACTAGGAAATTCCAAATTTTTTCATGACAAGGACTCCATTTTTATTATATGTATCTCCTGGAAACCCGCAAAATCAGTGGGTTGGTTTTTTGTTTTTTGTTTTGGATTAGTGTTGATGATAGCAAATACTTAACAAATTCTTGTTATATACCCAGTGATCTCCTAAGCTTTTTACATAATTAGTTTTATTTGAGCCTTATCATTAGTACTGTGAGATTAGTACTGTTGTTATTTGGCTAAGAAAACTTACGCACAGAGATTATAAATTAACTTGTCCAGGGTCACACAATTATTAGCAAGTAGAAAATTGGGCAAGTATTTGAATCAAGCATTCTGACTCCAGAGTGCTTTGTTAAACATTTTATCATCACTGCATCAGAACCATATATTCTGTTTAGAAAGTATTTGTGTTTGTATTCTTGCTTTTTTTTTTTAAATTAAAAATTTTCCCTTTAGCGTGGTTTATTTATTCATTTGAAATAGTTTGGTTCATTTGTTTCTGAATGTATCCCTTCTTAGAACTTTAACCCTGTTTTTTTTTTTTTTTTTTTTACTTTTTAAAAAATTATATTTTCTATCTGTGAAACACACTAACATGGTTCCAAAGATCAGAAATATACAAGTGCCATTTCTTCTCTATTCCCTGTATTTTGTTTCTACTCGCTTCCTGTAGCTAGCCAGTCTCATTATGTTTTGGTTCATTTTTTCTGGGTTTCTTTTGCACAAGTGAGCAATTAAGTGTAATTTTCTTGGCTTCTTTTTTACATAAAAGGTAATTTATTAAGGGAGCTCTTTTGTACTTTGCCTTTTCTCTTGATATAGTTCTTAGAAATCATTGCATATCATTTCAGAGATTTTTCTCATCTAGCTGCATAGTATGCCAGAGTTGATTCAATCATTCTTGTATGTATGGATATTTCATTTCTTTTCAGTATTTTTTTTTATCTCCAAGAGTGCTGCTATGAAAAACCTTCTCTCATATATTTTTTTTAATTAGATGTGTATCTTCAGAGTAAATTAAGAGAGGTAGACTGCTGAGTCAAAGCATAAACACTTAGGTAATTTTGTTTGATATTGTTAAATTCCCCTCCATAATGGTTGAATCAGTTTGCATCCTCTTTGGTCATTTGAGTGCCTATTTCCCCTTAGCATGGACAACTTGCCTTGCCTAAGTTTTTCAATTTTTGCCAATCTGATATGTGAGAAATGGTAGCTCATTGTAGTTTTAATTTATAATCTCATTATTATGAATGTGGTTCAACATCTTTCCATCTGTTTAAGGTCCGTTTTGTTTTTGTATGTGTAAATTGTTCTTTTTTCTTTTTGTCCATTTTTTAAATGAGTTTTTGGTCTTTTCCTCTCAACTCTGAAGAGTTCTTTATTACGGATTTATTCTTTATCTGTGATATATTGAGTATTTTTACCTCGTGTATTCTGTTTTTATACCATATGAAAGTCTCCCACTACCCCATACAGTCGAATTTATTGTTCTTTTCTTTTATCATATGTGGATTTAAAAAAAAAAAAATTTTTTTTTAACGTTTATTTATTTTTGAGACAGAGAGAGACACAGAGCATGAACAGGGGAGGGGCAGAGAGAGAGGGAGACACAGAATCTGAAACGGGCTCCAGGCTCTGAGCTGTCGGCACGGAGCCCGACGTGGGGCTCGAACTCACTGACCGTGAGATCATGACCTGAGCCGAAGTTGGACGCTTAACCGACTGAGCCACCCAGGCGCCCCATATGTGGATTTTAATTTATGATTAGAAAGCCTTTTCCTTATAAAGCCTTTCCTTATAAAAAGCCTTTTCCCCAGGTTGAAGAGAAATTCAACCATATTTTCTTTTGGTAGTTACAAGATTTCACTTTTTACATTTAAATTCCCTGATCTGTTTGAAGTTTATTCTTGTTTATGGTGTTTATGCCTCTGTATGGTATGAGTTACTGATATAATTTTATCCTTTCTTTAAAAAAATTTTTTTTTATTACGTTTATTTATTTTGTGAGAGAGAGAGAGAGAGGAGGAGAGAGGCAGAGAGAGAGGGAGACACAGAATCCAAAGCAGACTCCACGCTCTGAGCTGTCAGCACAGAGCCCAACGTGGGGCTCACACATACAAGCTGTTAGATCATGGCCTGAGCCAAAGTTGGATGCCTAACCAACTGAGCCACCCAGGCACCCTGTAATTTTATCCTTTCTCAATCATTAACCGGTTAGTTGTTCAGTACAGTTTATTAAAAGGCCGATCTTTTCTCCAGTGATTTGAGATGCTATGGTTATTACATGCTAAATTTCCACGTGTACTTGGTCTGTTTCTGGACTTTCTGTTCTGTTCCAGTAGGTCATTTGCATGCATGTTCCTGTGTCAGTACCACATTATAGTATGTTTTATGTCTGGTTGAGGTAATCCACTCTTGAGGCTTTTTTTTTTCCTCCTAGCTTTTCTTGAATGTTTATTTTTCCATATGAACTTTGACATAAATTTGGCTAACTCGATTTAAAATAGGTTGCTGATACTCTTAATTGAAATTTCATTAACTCATTAACTTAGGGAGAACTAACCTTTTTGTGGTGTTGAATTATCTTATCGAGGAATAAGAGATACCTATTTGTTCAAATTTACGTTTGTGTCTTTCAGGAGTTTTATTTATATAGACTTTTGACATTTCTTACTAAGTTTGTTCCTAAGTACTTATTGCTTTTATTGCTATTGTATGGTTTTGTTTTTGTTTTTATTTTAATTTTTTCTCTTACATGCTAAAAAGTGGTGAGTTCATTTCATTCCACTGTATCACCTTTCCTTTGTGAAACTTAAGTATTTGTTCTTCTTGCTAAATGTTAACTGTTTTTAAAAAAATAAAATTTGATACATTGACCAATTCATTTCTCTTGATTATTATAATATATATACTACGAATTTTTCTGACAACTTAAAATTCTGTAGTTTCACATCTGTGGTTTATGTAGCTGCTGCCTAGGATTATATTAAATAATTAGATATTTCCAGAAAAAGTTTGAAGTCTTCTCCTTGCCCAATCAAATAAACCAACCTGTTGAACCTGCTAGTATCAGTGAGAGGCAGTTTGTTTTGGTGAAAAAACAAGGAGAGAGAAAACGGTCAGAGACAGAAAGAAAATCAAGAGGAATTACCCTGCATCAGCAATCATGTAAACTATATCTAAGACACTGAGCTTTTCTATTAGGAATTTCTGGAATAATCTTCATTTCAGTAATGTTTTACCTGCAGTTTGAATGCTTTTTCCCCCCCTGTGACCATTCTGTGACAAATTACTTTAACAGAAATTAAATTACTTCACTTAGCCAGTTTAGAAGTACTTGTTATAGAAAATGCTCTTGTGGTTTTGTAGAGGTAAAGTCCAGCTAGGTACCTTATGTAGGAGACCTTTGATATTAGAGCAGAGAGAAGATTAATCAATCCCAAAAGCTACTGACACTTGTTGAGGCCAGCTTTTCTAATTTGAAAATTGGTTAGTTGCATTTTTAATTAATTAATGATCTTAGCTTCATAAACTATTAATTTCATTTCTCCCTTTGAACTAAGTCATAGGTTTCAGGTCTCCTGCTTGGTTTCACTTGTTCTGTGGTTAGATATGGGAGTGGAGGTGTGAAGTGTCACTGTTGTTCTATTGTGAATAGAGAGTGAATAGAGCCCTACTTGTAATATATACCATTTTCGAGAGTGAGGAGAAATAATGCCTGGTTTGATCCTTGAAGATATGATTATTCTCTGCATGATGTTGTGGAGACACCATAGAAGAAAGAAGACCTTGTTGTTTACATTAGTAGTTTTGTAAACTAGAGTATATTTATTAACTTTTTGAGTCTCAGTTTCATCATCTATGAAATGAGAATGCTACTACAGCAATGCCCCAGCTTACTGTTTGGCACAGAAAAGAAGTCATTATTGTGTTCCTTTTTTTTCCCTTCAATGTTGTATAAACCAAATGAAACAATGTATTATGAGACCATTTTCTGAATTTTATTTATTTTTAAAGTTTATTTATTTATTTTGAGAGAGGGAGAGAGAGTGCAGGCTTGGAAGGGGCAGAGAGAGGGAGAGACAGAACCCGAAGCAGGATCCATGCTCCGTGCAGAGCCCAATGCAGGACTCACCAACTCATGAACTAAACCATGAGATTATGAACTGAGCCAAGATGAGGAGTTGTATGCTTAATTGACTGAGCCACCCAGGTGCCCCACATTTTCTGAATTCTAAAACTCCTTATAACTGAGTTGTTTTAGGCATTTGAATTACTACAAATGGCTATTCACTTTGGATTTTTACCTGTTTGTTTTACTTTCTATTAAATTGGGTAGTCTTATTTTGAGGCACCTAATTGTATTTATGTAACTCTTTTAAGTCATTTGTGGAAAATCTATTTCCTGATAAAACTGACAGGCAACTTGAAAAGAAGTATACTTGAAAACAGGCAACTTGAAAAGAAGTTTACTTATGCCATATGGAGCTATGTTCTTTGGGTCATAGAAACTTGTTATCAAGGGAAGCTAGAAATCAGGTCTTAACCTCTGGGGAGCAGGAAAGACAGCAGGTAGGAAAAATCTTACACTGCCATGCAGCTCTAAGGAAATTCTAGCAAAACCGGTGGGGGGAAGTCTCAGCCCAAGGTTGACTATCAGAGGAATCCATTGTCTCCTGGGAAAAGATCTCCATTAAATACATCTGCTATGCTCAGTCAGTTTCTGGAAACAGCACATGGGTAGCTTGGTATGGCCTGAACAAGGGAATGGCTTTGAAAGCTCAGCACCTGGGCCGTTGATCAATGATGCTCCCTATAGTGGGAGATCTAAGAGACACATTTTCATAATTACCATACCAGTCCTTATAAGGATAGTGCTACTTTCCTAAGTGTGTAGGTATGCTTAATGCTACTTTCCTAAGTGTGCAGGTATGACTAGTAAAATTTTTTAATTGAATTGAATTTTTAGAGACTACAAAGTTTCGTGTGGAACGGTCTTGTTGATTTTGCTTTTAAAATTATGTGTAGAGGGGCTCCTGAGTGGCTCAATTGGTTAAGTGTTCGACTTTGGCTCAGGTCATGATCTCACGGTTCCTGAGTTCAAGCCCTGCGTTGGGCTCTGTGCTGACAGCTCAGAGCCTGGAGCCTGTTTCAGATTCTGTGTCTCCCTCTCTGTCTCTGCCCTTCCCTCCTGGATCTCTCTCTCTCTCTCTCTAGCTCTCTCAAGAATAAATAAAAAACATTAAAAAAAAAAAAAAGATTCCATCGAGAAAACTTTTAGAACAAATGAATTCAGTAAAGTTGCAGGATATGCAAATCAATACACAAAAATCAATTGCATTTCTGTATGTCAATAATGAACTATCAGAAAGAGAAATAAAGAAAGCAGAGTCATTTACAATTGCATTAGAAAGGACAAAATCCTAGGAATAAATTTAACCACAAGGTGAAAGACTCTATATTGAAAATTGCAAGACAATAATGAAAGAAGTTGAAGATGACACAAATGGAATGATACTCTTTCTGTGCTCATGGATTGGAAGAAATCAATATTGTTTAAATGCCCATACTACCCAAAGTAACCTACAAATTTAGTATAATCCCTCTAAAAGTTTCATTGGTATTTTTTAAAGAAATAGAAAATAATCCTAAAATTTGTATGGAACCACGAAAAACTGAATAGCCAAAGCAATCTTGAAAAAGAAGAACAAAGCTAGAAGCTTCACATTCTCAGGTTTCAAATTCTATTACAAACTATAGTAATCAAAACAGTATGGTATTGGCATTAAAAAAAGATACATAGATCAATGGAACAGAATATAGAGAGCTCAGAAATAAACCTACACATACGTAGTTAATCTTAGACAAAGTAGTTGAAAGTATGTTTCTTGGTTTGTGCTTCTCGCTTACACTTGCTTGCTTTTTTTTTTCCTTTGCTCATTTTTTTTTTAATTCCACAATGAGTGAAATCATATGGGATTTGTCTTTCTGTGACTGATTTTGCTTAGCATTATACTCTAGCTCTATACATGTCATCGCAAATGGCAAGATTCCATTTTTTTATGGCTGAATAATATTCCATTGTGTATACATATCACATCTTTATCCATTCATCTATAAATGGACACTTGGGTTGCTTCAATAGTTTGGCTATTGTAAATAAAGCTGCTTATAAACATAGGGGTCCATGTATCCCTTTGAATTAATGTTTTTATATATTTTGGGTAACTATCCAGTAATGCGATTACTGGACCATAAAGTAGTTCTTTTTTTTAACTTTTTGAGGACCCTTCATACTGTTTTCCAGAGTAACTGCATGAATGCATTTTGCATTCTCACCAACAGTGCAAGAGGGTTCCTTTTTCTTCACACTTCCACCAACACCTGTTGTTTCTTGTGTTTTTGATTTTAGCCATGCTGATAGGTGTGAAGTGGTAACTCATTGTAGTTTTGATTTGTATTTCCCTGATGATGAGTGATGTTGAGCATCTTTTCATGTGTAATAGACTTTATTTTGCAATTTTAGTTGTGTAGAAAAATCAGTGGAAAGTACAGTGTTCTCATACATACTCCCCTCCTCCTCAGTTTTCCCTGTTATTAACATTTTGTATTTATGTAGACTTGTTACAATTAAACCAATATTGGTACATTATTAGTAATTAAAAGACTGTAGTTTGCATTATAGTTCAATCTTTGTGTTGTCTGTGAGTTTGACAAACGTATAATGACATATGTCCACTCTTACAGGGTCTTACAGAATAGTTTCACTACCCTAAAAGTTCCCTGAGCTCTCTACCTTTTCATTCCTCTCTCTTCCCTCTTTCCCCAACCCTATTGATTTTTTTTCTTACTGTTTCCATAGTTTTGCCTTTTCTAGAATGTTATGTAGTTGAAATCATACAGCATATAACCTTTTCAACTTGGCTTTTTTCACTTAACAATAGATATTTAATGTGCTTGCAAAGTTTTTTTGTGGCACGATAGCTTGTTTCTTTTTAGCACTGAGTAAGTATGCCAGTGTATTTATGTACTGCAGTTTGTTTATCCATGTTTATGCATTCACCTATTGAAGGATATCTTGGTCACTTCCAAGTTCAACAGTTATGACTAAAGCAGCTGTAAACATTAATGTGCAGGTTTTTGTGTGGATATAAGTTTTCAGTTCATTTGGTTAAATACCAAGTACCACAGTTGCTAGATTGTGTGATAAGAGTTTGTTTAGTTTCTCAATAAATTGCCAAATATCCTCCAAAGCAACTGTAAAGAATAATTTTGCATTCCCACTAACAGTGAATGAGATTTTTCTATTGTTCCACATCCTCACGAGGCTTTGGTGTTGTCAGTGTTTTAAATTTTAGCCATCCTAATAGTAGAGCAGTAGTATCTAATTGACGTTTTAATTTGCAATTCTCTGATGACATATGGTGTTGAGCATCTTTTCATATGCTTATTTGCTGTCTGTATATCTTCTTTGATGAGGTGTCTGTTCATATCAGTGCTTATTAATGATTGTTTTCTTATTGTTGAGTTTTAAGAGGTTTTTTTTTTTGTTTGTTTGTTTTTTTTTTAAATAGGATAACAGTGCTTTCTCAGATACATGTTTTGCAGAGTTTTCTTCCAGGCTGTAACTTATTTTTTCATTAGAAGTTTTAAGTTTTAATAAAAATTCAATTTCTCAATTTTTTCTTTCATAGATTATGCTTTTGGTGTTGCATCTGAAAAGTCACTGCCAGGGGTATGTGGATGGCTCAGTTGAGTGTGTGACTCTTGATTTCAGCTGAGGTCAAGATCCCAGGGTCGTGGGATTGAGCCCCATGTTGGGCTGTGTACTGAGCATGGGACCTGCTTAAGATTCTCCCTCCCTCTCTCTCCCCCCCACCTTCATTATCTCTTTTCTCCCTCCCTCTGTCTCCCCCTTCCCCCCCTTGCACTTGCTGTCTCTTAAAATAAATAAAATAAAATAAATAAAAAGTCACTGCCAAACCCAAGGACACCTAGGTTGTCTACTATGTTGTATTCTAGATGTTTTGTAGTTTTGCCTTTTACAGATAGGTCTATGATATATTTTAAGTCAATTTTTGTGAAAGCTATAAAATCTGTGATTACATTCATTTATTTCCTGTGACTGTCAGTTATTCCAGTACTGTTTGTTGAAAAGAATATCCTTTCTTCATTGCAATGCCTTTGACCCTTTGTCAAAGTTCAATGGAGTGTATTTGGTGGCTTTTCTGGGCTCTGTGTTTTTTCTAGTGACCTATTTATCACTTTTTTTTTTTAAACATTTGTTTAAGTTTATTTATTTTGAGGGGGGGGGGTGGGATGAGTGGGGGAAGGACAGAACAGGAGAGAATCCCAAGCAGGCTCCACATTATCAGTGCAAAGCTCAATGCAGGGCTTGAACCTACGAACTGTGAGATTATGACCTGAGCCTAAACCAAGAGTTGGACGCTTAACCAGCTGAGCTACCCAGGTGCCCCTCACTTTTTTTTTTTTTAACTGTAGCTTTATATAGTAAGTCTTGAAGTCATTCAGTGACAGTCTTTTGGTTGTTCTTCAATATTGTGTTCACTACTGGGTTTCCATAAAATAACTTGCTGGGTTTTTTGTTTGGCATTGCATTGAGTATAGATCATGTTAGAAAGGACTGGCATCATGACAGTATTAAGTTCTCCTATCCATGCACATGAAATATGTTTCTGTTTATTTAGATCTTTGATTTCTTTCCTCAGGGTTTTATGGGTGTCCTCATGTAAATTTTACACATATTTTATTGGATTTATACTTAAGCATTTCATTTGTGGGGGGTGCTAACATAAATTGTACTGTTTTTAATTCCAAATTCCAAATTTTTTATTACTGGTATATAAGAAAGCATTTGACTTTTGTATCTTAAACTTGTACCCGCAATCTTGCTATAATCACTTAATAGTTCCAGGAGGTTTTGTTGTTGATTTTTTGAGATTTTTACAAGCAGATTTTTACAATCTTTGTAAACAAAGATAATTTCATTTCTTCTCTTCCAATTTGGATGCCTTTTATTTCCTTTTTTTTTTTTTTTTCTTCTTGTATTCTGTACGGTGTTGAATGGGAGTGAAGTCTTTTTTTCTCTTGTTCCTGATCTTGGTAGGAAAACACCCAGTTTCTTCTCATTAAGTATGTTAGCTGTAGAGTTTTGCAGATGTTCTTTATCAAATTGAGGATGTATTCTGCTGTTGTTGGATACATTTTTCTATAAATGTTTATTAGATCCAGTTGCTCAATAGTGTCATTCAGTTCAACTATGTCCTTATTGATTTTCTGCTTGCTGGATCTGTCAGTAACTGATAAAGGGGTGTTTTAAGTCTCTATAATAACGGATTTGTCTATTTCTCCTCATGATTCGATTCGTTTTTGCCTCAAGTGTTTTGATAGTCTTTTGTTAGGTGCATTCACATTAAGAATTGTTGTCTTCTTCAAGAATTGATCACTTTTTCATTATGTAATGCCCCCCTTTATCCCTGAAAATTATCCTTACTCTGAAGTCTGTTTTGCCTGAAATTAATATAACTACTCCAGTTTTTTTGATTACTCTTAGTACAGTGTACATTCTCCATCCCTTTACTTAAAAATATATATATATAACATTAAATTTACCATCGTAACTATTTCTTCTAAGTTTGTATTTTGCTGAACTCTTCCCCCCCCATTTTATTGAGGTCTAATTGACATAAAATTGCATATATTTAAAGTGTACAGCATGATGATCTGTGTATGCGTTGTGAAATAATTGCCTCAGTTGGGTTAATCAGCATATTCCTCATCTCACATAGTTACCTGTTTTTGCACATGTGCATGTGGTGACAACATTTAAGATCTCTCTTAGCAAATTTCAGCTATACAATAACTATCCTTACCATGTTGTATATTAGTTTCCCTGAATTTCTTCATTTTATAACTGAAGACTCCATCTTCCCCACTCCCCCAGCCCCTTGTAATCACCATTCTACTCTGTTTCTTTGAGTTTGACCTTTTTGTTCGTTTTTTAAGGAGTCCACATAAGGGAGTTTGTGCTTTTATTGTTCCCATTGACAGTCTGAAGTTTTTAAGTTTGTCATAGTCCCATTTGTCTTATTTTTGCTTTAGTTGTTTGCAGTTTTTGGTGTCCCCTATCACTTGCAACAACAAGGAATGAACCTTAAGGATATTATTGCTAAGTAAAACAGTCACCAAAAATCAAGTACATTGCCATCTCCAGTGTTCTGAAGCTCTTCCCCTATATTTGCTTATAGGATTTTTATAGTTTTAGGTATCATGTCTAGGTCTTCAATCCCTTTTGAGTTAATTTTTGTGTGTGGTGTAAGGTAAAGTTGTATTTTCATTCTTTTGCTTCTTAGTCCAGTTTTTCCAACACCCATAAGGGTAAGAAACTGTCTTTTTCCCATTGTGTAGTCTTGACACTATTGTTGAAAATTATTTGGCCATACATGAGGGTTTATATCTGGTTTTTCTTTTCTGTTCCAGTTGTCTATGTATTTGTCTCTCTGCTAATTCCATACTGTCTTGATTACTATTGGTTTGTAGTTTGTTTTCAAATTAAGAAGTATTAGACTTCCAACTTTGTTCTTCTTTTTCAAGATTGTTTTGGTTATTTGGGGTCTCTTCAAATTCTATATAAATTTTGGGATTTGGTTTTTCTATTCCTGCAAAAAATGCCATTGGCATTATGATAGGGATTGCATTGAATCTCTATATGGGTTTGGGTAGTATTGACATTTTAATGTTACTAAGTCTTCTAAGCTACAAGCATGGAATGTCTTACCATCTATTCCTATCTTGTTTGATTTCTTTTGGCAGTGTCTTAACAATTTTCAGTGTATAAATCTACCTCCTTGGTTGGGTTTTTTTTTTTTTAATTTTTTTTTTTTTTTAACATTTATTTATTTTTGAGACAGAGAGAGACAGAGCATGAACAGGGGAGGGGCAGAGAGAGAGGGAGACACAGAATCTGAAACAGGCTCCAGGCTCTGAGCTGTCAGCACAGAGCCTGACACGGGGCTCAAACTCACGGACTGTGAGATCATGACGTGAGCCGAAGTTGGATGCTTAACCGACCGAGCCACCCAGGCGCCCCAGTTGGGTTTTTTTTCTTAAGCATTTTATCCTTTTTGATGCTATAGTAAATGAGATTGCTTTCTTTTTTGATTGTTCAAATGAGCAATCAATAGAACCAATTTTTAAGTGTTCAGTTTGTATCTAAAACTTTGCTGAAATCATATCTTAGTTGTAATAGCCTTTTCTTTTTTTAATTCTTTAGAGTTTTCTACACCTAAGATCATCCCTCTGTGAACAGAGATGATTTTGCTTCTTTTCCAATTTGGATACCTTTTGTTATTTATTTTTCTTGTCTAATTGCTCTGGCTATGATTTTAAGTACTTTGTTGAATAGTAGTGGCAAAATGGGCATCCTTGCCTTGGTCCTGATCTTAGAGGGAAAGCTTTCAATTTTTTTCGGCTTTGAATACGTTAACAGTGGGCTTTTCATCATGTATAACATACTGAGGCAGTTTCCTTCTATTCCTAGTTTGGTGAACATGATTATCATGAAACAGTGTTGAATTTTGTTAAATGCTTTTTCTGTACCAATTGAGATGGTCATTTGGCTTTTGTCCTTCATGTTGCTAACGTGGTATGTTTTCATTGATTGATTTTTGTATGTAGAACCATTCTTGAGTTCCATGTATAAATCTTTGCATTATAGGTATAAAACTTGGTTGTGGCTTATAATCCTTTCAGTGTGCTATTGAGTTTGGTTTGCTAGTATTTTTTCGAAGGTTTTTGTATTAGTATTCATCAGGAATATTGGTCTGTAGTTTTCTCATTGTGTCCATCCCTTTTTTAAAATGTATTTGTGTCCTTTAAGGTGGGTTTCTTGTAGATTATATATAGTTGAGTCTTTTTAAAATTAATTTTTTTATCAAGTTTTATTTTAAAACTTGAGATATAATTGACATGACATTGTGTAAGTTTATTTTTTAAATGCACTAACAGTCTCTGTCTTTCATGTCAGTATATTTAGGCTTTTGATGTTTAAGGAAATTATTGATATAGTTGGATCATAGTTTTGCCATATTTGTTGCTGTTTTTATTCAGTGCCCTTGTTTCTTCTTTTGTCTTCCTTTCTTTTTCTGTTTTATCTGTTTTTAACTGAGCATTTTATTTGATTCCACTTTTTCCTCCTCTCTCTGAAGTATATTAATCAAAATGTATTTGGTTTCTAGCATTTATTTTTGAATATATTTTTTAAACTTTTTATTATGGAAAATTTCAAGCACACAAAAGTAGAAGTTCCAATTATTAAAAAAATGTCAAATTTTTGTTACTCTTCTTTCATGCTTTCCAACATCAACATTTTTTTAAAATTTCAGGAATAGAATTTAGTGATTTATTTATATATAACATCTAGTGCTTATCCCAACAAGTGACCTCTGTAATGCTCCTTGCCCCTTTAGCCTTTACCCCCACTCAACACCTCACCAGCAACTCTCAGTTTGTTCTTTGTAGTTAAGAGTCTCCTATGGTTTGGTTTATCTCCCTCTTCTTTTTTATCTTATTTTTTGCTTCCCTTCCCCTATCATATGATATCTGTCTTTCTCCAACTAACTTATTTCGCTTAGTGTAGCGCTTAGTGTAATACATTCTAGTTTCATCCATGTTGTGCAAATGGCAAGATTTCATTTTTTTTTTAATCGCCAAGTAATATTCCATTGTATATCTATATACCACATCTTCTTTATACATTCATCAGTCAGTGGACATTTGGGCTCTTTCCATACTTTGGCTGTTGTTGATAGTACTGCTATAAACATTGGGGTGCATGTGCCCCTTCAAATCAACAATCCTGTATCCTTTGGATAAATACCTAGTTGTGCAATTGCTGGGTTGTAGTGTAGCTCTATTTTTAATTTTTTGAAGAACCTCCATACTGTTTTCCAGAGTAGCTGCACCAGTTTGCATTCCTATTAACAGTGCAAAAGGGTTCCTCTTTCTCCACATCCTTGTCAACATCTGTTGTTGCCTGAGTTGTTAATTTTAATCATTCTGACAGGTGTGAGGTGTATATCATTGTGGTTTTGATTTGTATTTCCCTGATGATGGGTGATGTTGAGCATTTTTCATGTGTCTGTTAGACAATTGGATGTCTTCTTTGGAAAAGTGTCTATTCATGTCTTTTGCCCATTTTTTCGGTGGATTATTTGGGTTTTTTGAGGTGTTGGGTTTGATAAGTTCTTTATAGATTTTGGATACTAACCCTTTATCTGATATGTCATTTGCCAGTATCTTTTCCCATTGAGTCTACAGTGTACATTTACAACTTTTCGAAGTGTACTTTTAAGGAGACTGTACTAATCAGGGATAGTGCAATTACCTTATGACAGAGTATTCCCAATTTCTCCTTCTCATTCCATATAATATTACTGTCATTAGTTTCACTAATCCATAAGCTGTAATCACTGAATACATTATTGCTGCTGTTATTTTGAACAAACTGTTACAGCTAGATCAATTAAGAATAAGAAAAGTAAAATATATTCTACTTTCATTGTTCTTTAATACTCTTTCTTTCTTTACATAGATACAGATTTCTTACCTATGTCATTTTTCGTTCTTCTGGTAAATATTTTATTTTAACATTTCTTGGATGGCAGGTCTACTGTTGACAAATTCTGTTAATTTTTGTTTTCTGAGAAAGTCTGTATTTCTCCACATTTGAATAATAATTTCACTGGATGCAGAATCCTAGATTTTTTTCTTTCAATGTTTAAAATATTTTATTTTCACTCTTCTTGTTTGCATGACTTTTGAAAAGAAGCTCAATGCAGTTCTTATCTTTGCTTGTCTGTGGGTGAGGTCGCCCCCCTCCCCATCTTCTTTCAAGATTTCTTCTTTCTCTTTGATCTTTTGCATTTTGAAAATGATATGCCTAGCTGTAGATTTTTGGTATTAATCCTTCTTTATGTTCTCTGAGCTTCCTGCATGTGTGGTTTGGTATCTGACATTAATTTTGAGAAATTCTCAGTTGTTGCTTCAAGTGTTTTTTCTGTTCCTTTGTCTCTTTGCCTTGTGGTATTCTCATTATGCATACATTACAGGTTTTGTAATTGCCTCATAGTTCTTGGATAGTCAGTTATATTTTATTTTTTATTTTTCTCTGCATTTCAGTTTTGAAAATTTCTATCGACATTTCTTTAGGCTTACTGGTTCTCTCCTTGGCCATGTCCAGTGTATTCATGAGCCCATCAAAGGCATTGTTAGTTTCTGTTACAGTGATTTTGATTTCTGGCATTTACTTTTGACTCTTTTTAAAGTTTCCATCTCTCTCTGCTTATATTACCCATCTGTTTTTGTGTTACCTACTTTTTCCATTAGAGCCTTTACTATATTAATCAATTGTTTTAAATTCCTGGTCTGATAATTTGAACATCTCCACTAAATTTCAGTGATTCTGATGCCTGTTATGTGTAGTCACACTTTAATTTTAGTCTTTTAGTATTTTTTTGTGAATTTTTTGTTGAAAGCTGGTTATATATAACTAAAGCTGGTTATATATAACTAAAAGTTATTTAGGTAATAGGTCTTTTTTAGGGGTTGACCTTTACAAATGCTTTTTCAATTTTTTAATCCTCCTCCCCTCTCATAGGTGAGATAAGGCTAGAAGGGGCTAGAGTTTTATATCTCTCTTCTCACACATAGGAAGAGGTTAGAATTGGGTATTTCTTTTTCCCCCACATCTAAGTCTAGAGAAGGCTAGAATTGGGTATTTCTTTTCCTCCAGTTCAGTTGCTCTGGTAGAATAGTTTTCTTTGAGGGCAGGTCTTAACAGAATACTCTGGGGTGCCTGGGTGGCTCAGTCGGTTAACCTCCAGCTTCATCTGAGGTCATGATCTCACGGTTTTTGGGTTCGAGCCCCGCATTGGGCTCTGTGCTGACAGCTCAGAGCCTGGAGCCTGCTTTGGATTCTGTGTCTCTCTCTCTTTCTGCCTCTCCCCACTCACACTCTATCTCTCTCAAAAATAAATAAACAGGGGCGCCTGGGTGGCGCAGTCGGTTAAG
The DNA here is from genome assembly GCF_028018385.1 of Neofelis nebulosa. Lineage (NCBI taxonomy): Eukaryota > Metazoa > Chordata > Mammalia > Carnivora > Felidae > Neofelis > Neofelis nebulosa. The sequence goes on from NC_080786.1 coordinate 93,470,129, forward strand.
CGTCCGACTTCAGCCAGGTCACGATCTCGCGGTCCGTGAGTTCGAGCCCCGCGTCAGGCTCTGGGCTGATGGCTCGGAGCCTGGAGCCTGTTTCTGATTCTGTGTCTCCCTCTCTCTCTGCCCCTCCCCCGTTCATGCTCTGTCTCTCTCTGTCCCAAAAATAAATAAAAAACGTTGAAAAAAAAATTAAAAAAAAAAAAATAAATAAATAAACATTAAAAAAAAAAACCCAAGCAAAACAGAATACTCTTGGGCCTGTTTTAAATGTTTCATCTCCTCTCCATATATTTCCTAGATTTTCACTGTAAGGACCTGGTAGGGCTCCTAGAAATAAAACTGAGAAACATGTGGAGGCCCCCTCTGGAGTTCTTAACTCCCAGACTTGTTCATACTGCTCCTCTGTCCATTACAGTTTAGGTTTTCCTCTTCTGGTACTGACTCCAGAGGCAGTTTCTGCTCCTGGGTTTCTGCTCCAGTAAGCTGTGATTCTGTATATGTGCCTGTTTCCAGTTTTTAGGGCAGTGGTTTGCCACGTGAGCCCTCAATTCTTTAATGGATTTAAGAAGAGTTGTTGACTTTTTTCAGTTTGTTCAGCTCTGTGAAGATGGGAAGGATGACTTCCAAGCTCCTTACATACTGGGCTGGAGACCAGAAGTCCTTCCTTTGCTCATTTTGGCTTTTTATTGTTGACTAGAGTTCTTTATTCTGGATACAGATTCCTTATCAGATATATGATTTACAAATGTTTTCTCCAATGGGTAGGGCAGTTGGGAGAAGCCTTGTTGGCTATAGTAAGGATTTTGGCTTTAACTCTCTTCAAGGTAGGGAGCCACTGGAGGTTTTAAGCAGAGAAATCTCATAGTCTATCTTATATTTTAAAACGTGAAGATCACTCTGCCTGCTTTGTTGAACATAGATGGAAGGTGAACAGAGGGAAGCTGAAAGACTTGCACTAGAGAGGTAGTGAGAAATGATTACACCCTGGAGATACACACACACCCCATGTATTTTTATTGGTTTTTGTAGTGAGATAATTGTAAATATACCTGCAGTTGTAGAAGTAATACAGAGAGATACCATGTACCCTTTACCCAGTTTCCCTCAGTGGTAACATCTTACAAAATATAGCACAGCATCACAGTCAGGATCTTGACATTAATACAATCCACCAGTCTTGTTGAGATTTCCCCAGATTTACTTGTGTGTGTGTGTGTGTGTGTGTGTGTGTACTTCTATACAGTTTTATTGTATGTGTAGTTTTGTGTATTCACTAGAACAGTTCCATCATCACAAGGATCCTCTTATAACCATACTTATTTTTCTCCCTGCCATTCCTCCACTCTTAACCCCTAATTTAAAACCCTTGCAACAACCAGCAATCTGTTTCCCATATCTATAACTTTGTTATTTCAAGAATGTTTATCAATGAAATAAATAGTGTACGTAACCTTTTGGGATTGGCTTTATTTGCTCAGCATAATTCTCTGGAGATTCATTAAAGTTGTTGCATATGTCAATAATTAGTTTTTTTCTATTGCTGAGTAGTATTTCATAGTATAGTATACTATAGTTTGTTTATCCATTCACCCTTTGAAAGACATCTGGTAGCTATTCTGAATAATATAGCTATGAACATTCATCCATAGGTTTTTGTGTGAACATAAATTTCCGTTTCTGTGGGGTAAGTGCCCAAGAGTGCAATTGCTAAAAGCTTGGAGAATTATATAAATTTTTTTTTTTTTTTAGATTTTAGAGATTGTGGGGCTCCAGCTCATAACCCCAAGATCAAGAGTCTCATGCTCTACTGACTAAGACAGCCAGGTGCCCCTTGGATATATTTTGAAGGTAGAACCCAGCAGGATTTTTTGACAGATTGAATGTGAGGTCAGAGAGAAAGAGGATTCAAAATTGAAATTTCTTTGTAGAAGATTTTAAGCCTACCTGAGCAGTATGTATTTTATATCTAATTCACAATTTAGATTATTTATTTATATATGTCTAATTATAGTAATGTAGAAGAAAAATGTTATAGTAAACTTCCAGAACATTAGTTGATATTAGAAAGTCCACTATATATACGGTGTGTGTATGTGTGTGTGCGCGTGTGTGCGTGCACGTGTGTATGCATGCATGCGTGCGTGCTAAGTTGTGAAAGAGATTGAATATATAAAGAATTTTCTTTCCTTGGCTTCTAGAACAAAAGATGGCAAACTGTGTGCCTGTTGCCTCTTTTTGTAAATAAAGTTTTATTGGGATATACATAGCCACCCATTCCTTTGCATATTGTTGACTGCTTTTCTTTTCTGACTGTAGAGTTGAATAATTGCAACAGAGACTGTGGGCTGAAAGCCTAAAGTATTTATAATCTGGCCCTTTATAGAAAATGTTGACTGACCCTTATTCTAATGTATTATTTTGGTGATTCATCTTTTACAGCTTTGCTCATTCTCAGTTTCTTGTATGATTCCTTTTCATCTGTCTGCCTAAATGTTCATATTCTCCAGGATCTTCTTCAGAATATCTTACCTGTCTTGGGGCTTATGTGACACCATCGTCTAGGTTTTTACTACCTAACCAGTTTCTTTTTTAGTGTTCTTTATAGACTTTTCTGGTCCTGGAGACTCTGGCTACTTCCTTCTTATTTTACAGGCAATTTTATCTATTCCTGTAGCTTCAAGAACCATCTAGACCTCTTGCTAGAGGATAAGATGAACATATCAGATTGCTTTCTGGACCTTTCCATATCTGTGTCCTTCAGTCATTTAAAGCTAAACGTGTCCCAAACTGAACTCATTCCTTCCTTCTTCCAAAACAGCTTCCTAGGCCAGTGAACTCTATTGCCATGTTAATAGTCACATGAGTCAGAAGTTTGATAGTTATCACTCCCCTCCTTCCATTTACCAAAGCAGTAGCAGTATGTGATCAAATAACTGTTGATCTGCCTCTCAGAGCCATTCTCTTCCTTCTGTCTTGACTCTTTCTACCTCCGTACAGGTCTTAGTTTAATTTATCTTCTCCTTAAAAACAAAAAACTTTTTTTTGATAACCAGTGATCTTCCCAAAACAAATCTCTTGCTTAGAACATATTAGTGGTTCTTCATGGCTTGTAGTATTCAAACTTTTTAGCATTATATTTAAAACTTTCCACCAGGTCTCTTTCCCAAATTTTTCAAGGTACTAATAAGCAAAATTTTTATAGGTCCAAATCCCCATTTACCCTATTGCACTATCTGAGTGACCTACAGTTTCCACATTGTATTGTAATTGTTTGGTTTGCTTACCCATTGAAAACTGTGAGGACTGTGAATTTTTATACGCTCAGAGCCCTGGCTCTGACACATAATTAGCTTCAAAATATTTGTTGTACACAGGGAATTATTTTGAGGTGACATTCTAGCCAATTGTAGGGTCTTTGGGGGTATCTGAATTTACTCTGGAATCAAAGATTTAGAAATGGATTGAAATAAACACTTTTTCAGTCCTAGTGTGATTTCAGAAGAAGGATGATGGAACTTTAGGTAATTTGTTTTTGAAGAAGAAGGTATGTTTTGGAAAAAATAGCCTTTGAAGCAAAACTTTTTTTTTTTAAAGTTTATCGATTTTGAGAGAGAGAGAGAGAGAGAGTAAGCAGGGGGGAGTCAGAGATAAAGAGAAAGAGAGAGAATCCCAAGCAGGGTCCACACTGTTGTCAGTGCAGAGCCCAATGCAGGGCTCAAACTCACCAACTGAGAGATCATGACTTGAGTGGAAAACAAGAGTTGGACGCTTAACCGACTGAGCCACCCAGCACCCCTGAAGCAAAACTTTTGAAGTCAGTCCTATTTTACTAGATTTTATGAAAATGCAACTTTCTATGGTAGGAAAGATCCAGTGGAATGAAATTTGGTGAAGAAGAGAAGATGATAGCCATATGCTGCCTACCTGACATCTACAGTATTATTAAGCTTTCTGGTTGTTACTTCACCTAAAAATTAGCTTTTCCTTTATTGAATTTTACATAGGGTATGTAAAGTACCCTTTAGGGATTCCCTTGACATGTCAAGTGCTTTTAGCTTTGGAAGTACCCCTCCCCCCCCCCTTTTTTAAAGTGTGAGATGTCAAATGATGTAAAAATGAACAATAGCCCCTGTCTACTTTAGAGGAGGATATATGTTAATGGCTATTGGTTAAACCAAAAGGATAATTTTTCCTTTAAATGTACCTTTCAGGTTTTCTTATACTTGTGTGTTATTTATTCCATCTTGAGCAGTCTTTTTGTTTTCTCTTATTTTGTTTTAGGTGGGAATAAGAATAGTTTACATGTAAGTTTTTATCTTTTCTGTATTGGAAAATTTTTGCCTTTATAGACAGGTTGTTTTTCTACAATGGATTTAAAATTTTTAACTATGATCTTGTACTAAGAAGTAGATTTTACATTGCAACCCAGTGCACAGAAAAATAACTGAAGTAAGTTTGATGAAAAAGTCCTTAGTCTTACTGTATTAAACTTCTTATTCTTTTCTCCTTACCCACCCCCTTCTCATTTCCTTATTGGCTGATCCCACAGTTTGAGAATACTGGTCTACAGCAAGTTGTAAGGCAGAAGAAATTATAAAAACAGGGAATTTACTCTGTGAAAGACTAACCAGCCTTGAGAGCTCCGTCTCTGATACAGAAAGATACAAAATTCAGCTTTTCTTAAGGCACATGTATAGTAAGTTAGTTGGACAAGTTGTGTGAGTGTGTGTTGTGTTTCCCTACAGTGACTACAATGTAGTTAGTATCTGATTTCTATAAGGTACTTTTTGAAACGCATTCTTTTACATGACACTATTGAAGTACAGTTTACAAAAATAAAAACCAAGAAAGTATATACTAAATTCTAAAATATTGGTAGGTGCTGCAGGAATTTAGAGATTAGAGAAGATTAGTGTGAGTTGGAACAGCTGGGCATAGCCTTGTGAAAGAGGTGGGAGTTGAATAGGAACTTCAAGGATGGATAGAATGTGTGTAGGTGGAAGGGAGGGATCAAGACATTCCAGTGATGATGTGATCAGTGGTTTAGAATTGGGAATGAGATAATATGGTCAGAAAGAGTGAGAAGTGGGATCTAGTTATGATCATGTTGGTTATGAGTGGAAGATAAGATGAAGCTGATAATAAGGAACCAGAATATGAAGTGATTTAGACTTTATCTGGTAGGAAATGGGGAAATCGCTGTCTCTCAGAATTTACTTTGTCTGCTAATAACATTGCTGCTCCAGATCTCTTGGTGCTGTTTACATGCTGTATCTTTTTCCATCCTTTTACTTTCAAGCTGTTGGTGTCTTTGAATCTAAAGTGTGTGTATCATAGAGAGAATATAGTTGGAGCTTGCTTTCTTATCGAGTCTGCCATTCTCTGCCTTTGATTGTGTGCTTAGTTAATTACATTTTATGTGGTTTTTGTTATGGTTGGAATTACCTGTGCCATGTTGCTTTTTGTTTGCTTACCTCTCATGGTTTTGTTCCTCTGTTCTCATGTATGGCCTTCGTTTTTTAAGGTGCCATTTGTAGGTCCGGGTTTGATTTCTTTGTTGTTGTTGTTGTTAGTATTACATAAATTATTTTCTTTAAAAAAAATTTTTTTTACATTTATTTATTTTTGAGAGAGAGAGAGCGCACAAGTGGGGGAGGAGCAGAGAGAGAGGGAGACACAGAATCCAAAGCAGGCTCCAGGCTCTGAGCTGTCAGCACCGAGCCCGACACGGGGCTCAAACTCACAAACAGCGAGTTCATGACCTGAGCCGAAGTTAGATGTGCAACTGACTGAGCCACCCAGGAGCCCCTTCTATCATCTAAGAACTGGAGCCCACTCTGTTCTAGGATAGTTCTGCTGATTAGGCTCCTCATCTGCTGTGCAACCTCCAGCCCCTCTTTTTTTGGCTTTTTTTTTCTAACCATAAAGCATTTTTTCCATCCAGATTCCCAGGTATATTAACTTTTATGTTTTGTAGCTCTTCTAATTCACTATTTTACCTGAAATTTTGTATTTCCTGATCATATAGCTGGTACTTTTTAATATTTTTTCTGTTATGTAATTTGCCTTTATTAACTGGACTTTTGACAGCCAAGTATATTGTTGGAATGTATCTTCTTTGTTAATATATACTCTTTGAATTTATTACTGCAAAAACTTATGTTGTTAGGAAGCCATCATATTATTTGATGGTTTCTTTTCATGAAGAATGAACATAACTTTGAAACTCCCCAAAGGAAAAATTATTTGTGTGGTTTATAAATTTATCAAGACTGTACAGTTTCTGGGATGTTTATAACTCTGTAAAACTTAGCAACTGAACCTTTCTTATGGGGCTCTCAGAATTTTTTTTTTTGACCATATCTTGGAAGATAGTGGGGCTTGTAAGAGCTCTTTGCACCCAAATTTATGTGTTTAGTGAGAAGCTTGATTTTTATTATAGTTGTGAAAGATTCCAGTAGTAATAGCTCATTCCAGGTATCTCTGTCATAATATAGATCACTGCTTCTCAAGCTATTAGTTGTGAAGTATTAGTTAAAAAAATTTCCAGTTCATCAGACTGATATTTTTGTAAAATAAAATACAAATCAATTACTAGAAAAGTGAAATTAAAAAATACAAAATATAGGCCCCACTCTTAAGATTCATAAATATGAAATTATTCTGTCAAATTGCTGTGAAAGATTCTAAGCACTTATTCTCAATTTCTGTGTTTATCTTATCGCAAGGCAGTAGTAAATAGTTCATAGACTAATAACAAATAGTTTGCAGGTCAGTACAGACCATACTTTTTATCTTGTTTAGAAAATTTTTGTTATTGTTTTAGTTTTTAAATTTTTAATTGAAGTATAATTGACATAATATTATATTAATTTCAAGTGTACAACATAGTGATTTGACAGTTCTATACGTTATGAAATTCTTAACCACGATAAGTGTATTATGGTATTATTGACTATATTCCCTGTGCTGTACTTTTTATCCCTATGATTTATTTATTCTACAGTGGGCACTTTGTACCTCTTAATCCCCTTCACCTATGTTGCCCAGCCTCCCAACCCCTAGACCATACTTTTTAGTAACCTATCCATGGCCTGTTCTTTGTAGTGTTTATTGTTATGAAATTTTAGTATCATAGTCAATATGGTGAATAGCATTTATCCTTTAAAAAATATTTTCATGTGTTTCCTTTTCAGAACCGAGAGCTCCAAATCATGAGAAAGCTAGATCACTGTAACATAGTCCGATTGCGTTATTTCTTCTACTCAAGTGGTGAGAAGGTAGGTCTTGAAGAAAGTGTGTACTGAATATTGTGATAGACTTGTTACTCTAAAAATAGTCCTTGTTCTGCACCCGATCCCCCACCCTGGCCCAGTGAGTGAAACAGTTTTGCTAATATTAAATGGAAGAATTCTAAAGCATAAGCCCTAGTAATCCTGAGCTCAAGACATAATCATTGACTACCAGTAGTTATATCAGAAAATGTTAATGAGATGATAAAGGGAAATGAATTTTGAAGAATTTTCTTTTTTGGAACATTTGTCTTTAGTTCTTTACACACACACACACAAACACACACACTCATGCACACACATATATTTATTTATTTTTTAAACTTCTGTGTTCCTTATGCGTTTCTGGAGCCACATGATAGTTCTAGTTGTTTATTAGAGGGTGGAAAATGATGTCATTTTGTTAAGTGGAAGTATTGGAGGGAAAGGGGAACAGGAGGACTTTAGTAGGACCAGAATGAGACTTCAACATTGGGAGGCAAATTTAACCTATCCTTGGTGAGGGAGAAAGTTAGAAAGGTACAGTATTACAGAGCTTGTTATACATGGTCATTATTTATGATTGCATTTAATTTTGTGAAAGCAAAGGATAATTTAAGAAGACCATGTACTGTGAATCCCTGACCCTTTTGGTTTTTCTCTTCAAATAATAATAATTAATGTCATTGTGCTCCCTGGAGATGGAAGCACAGAAAGTCTGTTTCTTCTGTTTTACCTTCTTCTTTCTGCCTGTTCACTGTCCCTTCTTCCTAGATTTAGTATTTTCCTTAAATTTCTACTTTACTGGTTTCTGGTGAGGGGGCAGACCAGAAAGTTAACAAACCACTTAATCTTTTTGGCTAAATAAATATGACTTTGGATAGGCTCATTTGATATTTTTGACGTCAAGTTGCACATACTATCTTAAGTTCCTAGATCTATAATCCCTCTTGATTACTAAGCCCAGTGTTCTTTTTACTTCATGTAACTATTTCCCAGTGTATCAGAGTTTAATCATTTTCCATTAAATTTTAGTTAGGTTATTTCCTTAGAAGTTATTTTTTTCATGACAGAGCCTGTAATATGGGAAGATGCCTATGTCTTAAGCCAAGACTGTGATATACATTCTGTAGATACATAAATGTTATTTATATATTTGTGTGTGTGTGTGTGTGTGTGTGTGTGTGTGTGTGTGTGTGTGAGAGAGAGTCACAGCTAATGTTTTAGCAATGATAATTAGCAAATTGGTTCCTTTGTGACTCTTGTTTCTCAGGTGCTTGTATTAGGGACTGTAAGCCTTTATAAGTATTTGAGCTCTTTTGTTTCTAAAGCCAATTATGAGGTTCATGCCACTTTTTTTTTTTCTTAAAAACCTAGCAAACAGCGTGTTATGTCTTTAATCTTATTTGTTTTGATGTCTTTACTTTTTCCTGACCCTTCCCAAATAAAATTATGGAACATCTGTTATGTTCACAGCACTCTTACAATGGAATTTTGCATCCTCATGACTTTTTGTTGTTAGATGCTAGACATAATAATACCTCAGGGAGGAAAGTAGAGGTCGGAATTATCAAAGCCCCTAAACATTTTCTCCTGATTACTTTATTAGCTCTCCGTATATGGCAGATACTGTTTTTAGTACTTTACAAATATTAACTCATTTAATGCTTACAAAGATAAAGAGCAGAAAAAGAAGAATATCAAACTTTTTAATATGAGGCTGTGTTTGTGGTGGCATCAAAAGGCTTACTTATCTGGTTTTGGTCTGGTGGAAGCCCTGTTCACAGTCTGCCCTCACCCTCACTTAATTCTGCCTTGGTAGTGACAGTGGACTGTTATCTGTGTACCCCAATGGATGATTTTCCTCCCTGTTGCTGTTTAGAGCTGCTTATTATTAAAAATGGTCTTATAGATAAAGAGCAATTGAGAAGTTATTAAAGGAGGTTAACCAGAAGGACAGTGAACCTCTATTATAAAAAAGAAACTATAATGTTTTATTTATCTCAGAACTTTCTCTTGAGCATTGTAAATTTTTCGTAGTGAAAAAAAGATTCCTCTTAATTTTGGATAGCTTCATTAACAAAACAGAAAGGGGAAAAAAAAGTTGTGATATATTGCTGAAAATAATGATCCTTCCTTAACAAAAAGAGGTTTTCTGAAGATATGCAGAAATACACAGGTGCAGGACCTCCCATGATCTTCTAGCCACCGAAAAGATGATTTCTTCTTGCTTTCCTCACCATCTCTACTTCCATTCTTCTGAATTGTTCTGGCAGGGCTAACATTACTCAGGAGACCAGGTAATAAACTAATATGTCCCATATGAAAAGACGGGTTCTGCTCTAAGGTTGAGAGTTCAGGTTTGTTCTGTTGTTGTTGTTGTTTTTAAATATTTATTTATTTTGAGCAAGAGAGGAGAGAACGCTAGTTGGGGAGGGGCAGAGAGAGAAGGGGAGAGAGAACTGAAGCAGCCTCCACGCTCAGCATGGAGCCTGAGGCAGGGCTTGATCCCACAATCTATGAGATCGTGACTGAGGCGAAATCAAAACTCAGACATTAACCAACTGAGCCACCCAAGTACCCCAGGAGCTTAGGTATGTTATTACCAGTTCTGACTCTCCAACAGTAGATTACTGAGAGTGAACTTAGAACTACAGTTGTAGAAAGAGATCTAAATGTCTTAGGAAATTCTTACAGATCTTTAAAGATGATTTCTGTCTGAAGAGAAGCTTGGTGTACTGCCTGTGTGTGTGCGTGCGTGTGTGTGTGTGTTTATGTTTATATATATAAAAATTTGGGGGGGAGGAAGTAACAAGTTAATAGTTTTGAGATGTCTCTGGGACAAGCAAATAGAAATACCCATTAGATACATGTATGATTTCACATGTAGTGGTGGTGGTGGTGTCAGGAAGTGGGGTGCTAAGTGGAGAAATGATATTGACAAAGTTGGGTTGATAGAGTTGTGTAGCCATGTGATAGAGCTCTTAGGAGTTCTGGGAGAGGGGCTGTTTGAGACCAGCACAGCAAAGAGCCAGCAGTTTGCCAAGTATTGTCTGCTGGTCCTAGAATGTGTTGAGGGTGAGAAGAGTCCTCATTTGAGAGAGCTGTAGGGAAACCATTGCCTTTGGGTGGGATCCAGGTGGATCTGGGGAAAAGCAGTGTAAGGGCAAAGCAGTATAAAAAGCCTCCATGAAGAGACTGGATTCAAAAGAGTTCCTTTTTGGGGTTTCAGAGACCTTAGGGGACCATCTGGACAGGAGATCAGTGGTCAGAACAGGAGCCCAAAGGAGATGTGAGGAGGCAGTTAGGGGGATGATTTTAGAAATTTTGAGGTTGAGAAAGAGCAGAATTCAGTGTTTCAAGATTATAAGGATGAAAGACTTAGTTGATGTATGAGTTCAGATATGAAATATTTTGTAACCTTTTCATCGTCATCATTATCTCTCTACCGTTTTCTGTCTCTTCTATGCCTATTGTCTCACTTCTGTTTAGTCTCCTCCATCTACTTTCTGGGTTTTTGCTCCTTTTACTCTGGGTTCTGGGTCTCTCTATGTTTTGGTCTGGGTTTCTGTCCCTCTTTCTTGGTCTATGTCACCCCCTCATTTCTTTTCCCTCTTTAACTCTGGTGTGTGTCTGTTGCTCTCTCTCTTGGTTACTCCCTCTGTGGATTTCAGCCTCATCTCTGGGTTTGTGTACTCTTCTTTCATTGGGTTTCTACCCATCTTTTGTTGAATGCCTGATCCTTCCAAATCTTTATATAGATTCTCATCTGTCCTGAGCCTTCTTCATTCTCTTTCTATCCTGACTTTTAACTTCTACATCTCTATATATCTCATTCTATTTGTACATGTTTTACAAAATTGTATGAATAATTATTTATAACCTTATTAAATATTGGAGATCTCATAATATTTCTGGTTATTGGTTATATAGTATGTATTTCACTGAGTTGTTGAACTGCATAATACCCCCTAACTACTCCCACATTGTTATTTTTAATTTTAAAATTATAGCTAAGCTATCCCAAAGCTTCATCATAATTTTTGTCCATAAGCACTCTTCAGTTGTGGATGAAGTTAGAGTAGGGTTGCTGTAATACTTGGCAGATATTTCCACTGATCACAGTTTGAAAGGTTATATCTGTTTTGGTGAACTTGTCTTTATTTTGCTCCACTCTGCCATTTTTTTTTTTTAATTTTTTTTTTTTTTTTTCAACGTTTTTTATTTATTTCTGGGACAGAGAGAGACAGAGCATGAATGGGGGAGGGGCAGAGAGAGAGGGAGACACAGAATCGGAAACAGGCTCCAGGCTCCGAGCCATCAGCCCAGAGCCTGACGCGGGGCTCGAACTCACAGACTGCGAGATCGTGACCTGGCTGAAGTCGGACGCTCAACCGACTGCGCCACCCAGGCGCCCCTCCACTCTGCCATTTTAAACAGTATTTTTATTTAGGGATTATGAATAATCAGCTTTTAGCATATAACTGAGGAAAGGAGTAACCAGGATGACTAAAAGAAGGAGGAATTAAGTCAGAACAGAGACCAGAGGTGTTACTTAGTCTTAGTTGTAGTCTTCTGATTGGAATTACTAGTGTTTGCTATAGTAACTAGAGCATCATGTAGTCAATTAGTATACTTTAGATTACCCAGTAGGTTGTAGTAACTCTGATTTAGTTCAGAAAAAATAGCACTCTTTCTCCTTGACCAGAGGAAAAATGGGATTTTTGAATGTTTTGAAAGTCTAGGCTTAATATACTTTTGTGAATTCGGAGTACCCTAGAGAATGGTGTTTTTTCATTATCAGTATTTGGCAGTAGAAATTCATTTCCCCCTAAATAAAATTTTATGAAGAACCCCTATTCTATAAATAGAACAGATAAAAAGGAAAATTGCTTTGGTTCAAACTGGGGTATGGGGCCAGCTGACTTTGCTTTTCCTGAGTTGCAGCTCACCTCTGTAGAACCCTAGGACTCTGAAGGACATAGTATGTAAAGCACATTGTGTCTTTACAGGAGCCTTAAATTTTATTTAAATTAATTTTTTAAGAAAAATTTTTATAAATAAACTTACGTGTGAAAATATCTTACCTTTGTTCATCATAGATTGATTACTTGGATAATAAAGAAATTGACTTCCTTAAAATAAAACTCTCCCTCTACTTGCATGAGAGGCAGTTTAAATAGCAAGGATGACAAATTGATTTCATTCCTCATATTAACTTTGTTCTATTGATAGTAACTGTGTAGAGGGCTGTATGCAGAGGAAGATTCTACCACTGCTTTTGGGATCAGAGAGAAGAATGCTGTGCTTGATTATGCCTGTTTGTCACTAGCCCTGGAGAGGAAAGGGTAGGAGTGAATCTGTTCTGAAAATTAAAGAGCACTAGCTGGATTTGCATCCCAATTCTGCCACTTGATAGCAGTATGACTGGGCAAGATACTTACTGTAGTAAGCCCTTTCCCCTTCTCATCTATACAGTAAGGGTTTTGTAAGAAAAAAGTGTAATAAGTTTAAGTGCTTATCATAGCACTTGGCATATAATTAACACTTAATAAACATTAACTGACTATTTTACAATTTATTGTTTAATAATAGCAAATATATATTACACTTGCTCTGCGTCAGGTATTGCTGTAAGCACTTTACATGTACTTTATAACTCACTTAAACTTTACAGCGACCCCATAAAGAATGGGTACTGTTACTATCCCCCATTTTATGGAAGAAGAAACTGAGGCAGTTGCAGTTAAGTAAGTTACCTGAGAGTCCTACAGCTATTGAGTGGCAAAGTTAGGAGTGAACTCTAGAAAGTCTGTCTCCAGGGTCTGTATAGTATGCTATATATACTATTTAGCATAGAATGTAAATTTCTCCAGGAGTAGTGTATTAGAAATATAACATTTAAAAATATCTCAGTAATTATTGCTAAACAAGGAGAAGTTGTATAGTGTCTACTTTGGAGAATTTTTAGAAAAGAGTAAATATCCTTTTGTTCTATGACAAAAATTATAGCAGCAGTGATAATAATATCCAAAATTTATGTGGTGCTTACTGCCACATAGTTGTAGACTCTTCAGCTGTTAAGTCTGTGTTCTTTCCAAATACCCACTCTCTGAAATCTTCCAAGTTCGTTTTAATTTCAGCCTGTTGGCACTATATAGTGTTTTAGGTACAAAAACAAAGTATAAGGTCTGTCTAAATGAATTTGAGAAAGACAAGAAAAGAAATATACTGTAAAATGACAAATGGAGTAACAATTACTTGCACTATGAACAGAAATACTACAGAGAAAAGTAATAAATTATCCAGAGTGGTCAGCAAAGGAATTACATAGGAAAAATGATACTTACTCAGGGTTTTGAGGAGGAGCTCTTTAGATAAATAGTACAGTATAAGTGTGCCAGGTTAGAAGTACAGGATGTTTGAAATGCTTGGTGAGGTTAAACAACATAGTCTGTGTAGAAGAGATACAAGTATTTTGAAAGTTCTGGTATATGAAGTATGGGAGTGTGGGTCTAGTAGTGGGAGGTGAGGCTAGGGATGTAAGAAAGGAGTTCATAAGTGATTGATTGGATCAAGGTCAGCCTCCCTATGTGAAAAGCGTCTTTTGTTACTTTTTAATTAAATGAAATCTCAAGTTCTAGAAATGGTGTACGTATAGAAATGCTGTACAAAGTTATAACTGTGTACACCTGGTCTACTTTACAAAATACAACTCTCCTCCATTCCTTTATCTTCTCTCTTTCACCTTCCTTATTTTGTGAAAATCACTGGTAGCAGAGAATTTTATTTACTGAAATAAAGACGTTGTGTAAATAACTCCACAATTTTGTTACTTAAAATTTCATGTTGAATTCTATTAAAGTGGTATACATATTATCTGTATGAAAATTTTCCTGATGATCAATGCAGGCTTTTCAATAGGAGTGTGAACTAGAGAATGAATGTATAGATAATGCAAAATTCTTGAGGTACATGAATTGTCAAGGCTCTTCATAAATTATAAATGATATAAATGATAGCAAGTGAGATGATAACTGTCATTTATTTGAAGATGTGAATCTATAGGTTTCTTTTGAATATCAGTTACCACCTTGTTTTTATGTTATTTTAATGTATTTTAATGAAACTATAAAATATTACAGTTCATATTAGAAAAAAATTGAAATAACACAGGACAGTAGATAAAAGTAAAATCTTTAACCTGATATCTAAATCCTCAAATCCCTCTCTGTAGAAGTAAATTTCCTGTATTCATATATGAGCATGTATATCACATGTTAATGTAATAATACTCATATTATTTTGAAACATGTTGCCCTCATTCCCCAAATATAACAATGTGGTGTTTTATGTCTATATGCATAGACACTGCACCTAATTTCCCCCTATTGTTAACATCTTACATTAGTATGGTTACATTTGTTAGCATTAATGAATCAAATTGATACATTATTATTAACTAAATTCCACAGTTTATTTAGATTTCCTTAGTTTTTCCTAATGCTTTTTTCTCTTCTATGACCCCATTTAGGCTACCACATTACATTTAGTTATTTTGTCTGTTAGGCACCTCTTGACTGTGGCAGACTTTTCCTTGCTCTTGGTGACTGACAGTTTTGAGGAGTACTGGTTGCTTGCCTCACTATTAGGGGTTTGTGTGATATTTATCTCATAACAAATTGGTTATTTGGAAAAGTCCACAGTGCTGTTTTCATCACATCATATCAATGGCATATACCATTAGCACAACTTGCGGATGTTATTAACCTTGATCACCTGGCTGACCTAATTTCAGTTTTCTCCACTGTGAAGTTATACCCCTTCCCTCCCACCCCTGCAGCTTTCCATGCTTTGTCCTTTGTAAGGAAGTTACTTTGGAAGGAAACCTACAGCTCAGAAGGGAGGACTTATGTTCCTTCTCCTTAAGAGCAGATCAGCTACATAATTATTTGGATTTCTTCTGCATGAGACATGGTCGTTTCTCCCCCATTTATTAATCTTTTTAGTCATTTTATTGATCGGACTATTCCAGCTTTGGCCTTTGGGAGCTCTTTCCAGTTAGCTTCTGTCTACTTTTGACATAACCCTATTCATGTGGGCTTTTGTTTAGTTTTGCTTTTGAGCATGTCTCTACTTTCTGGCATGCAGATTATTTTTAATTTCTTGCTCTAAGCAAATTTCCAATTGTCTTTTAAAGTTTGTTTTCATGTTTATTTATTTTTGAGAGAGAGACTGAGAGACTGAGCACTAGTGGGGGAGGGGCAGAGAGCAAGGGAGACACAGAATCTGAAGCAGCCTCCAGGTTCTGATGGTCATCACAGAGTCCAATGCGGGGCTTGAACTCATGAACCACAAGATCATGACCTGAGCCCAAGTTGGACGCTTAACCAACTAAGCCACCCAAACACCCCTCCAACTGTCTTTTTGTGTGCACATGCAAAGACATATTTTCATACACATGATTCCTAGAAATGGCATTGCTGAGTTGAATTGGATCTCTGTACATCTCTTTGGGATGTATTATATTAGTGCATTGATTTCCCAAAAAGTTGCAAGAGTTTGGGGTTTTCAGCACAAGTGTATAATAGTTCATATTGAACAATGACCCTATCCCAATACATACTTTTCTCAGATTGAATTTTCTTTTCTGGTTTGTTAGGTGAACAATGATAGCTCATTGTTGTTTTTATTATAGTTCTTTAATTATGAATGAGGTTAAGCATCTTTATTTTTATTGGTCATTGGTAGGACTTATCAGCCATTTGTTTATGTCCCTTTTAATTTTTTTTTTCATTGGAATGTTAGTATTTTCTTACTGACTTCGGTCATAATTAATGAGTTATTTGTATTTTAAACAAAACAAATTAGGGGCAGCTAGGTGGCTAAGTTAAGTTAAGCATCTGACTTCAGCACAGGTCATGATCTCACAGTTTGTGAGTTCGAGTCCTACATCGCGCTCTGTGCTGATACGGCAGAACCTGCTTTGGATTCTGTTTCTCTCCCTCTCTCTCTCTCCTACCTCTACTCTCACGCACACTCTGTGTCTCTAAAAAAATGAAATTTAAAAACATTAGTCATTTGTCCTATATGAGCAGAAATTTTTTTGCCAAGTTGTCAATTTTTTAAAAATTACAGTTGATATACAACGTGTGATAGTATTTTTCAGTGTACCATAGTGATTTGACAACTATGTACATTACAAAATGCTCACCATGATCAGTGTGTTTACACCTGTCACCATACAGAATTATTAATGATATTATTGACTACATTCCCCATGCTGTATTTTTCATCCTTGTGACTTACTTATTTTATAGTTGAAGTTTGTACCTCTTAACCCCCTTCACCTATCCCCCCATTCCCCTCCCCTCTGGCAACCATCAGTTTGTTTTCTGTATTTAGGAGTCTCTGTTTTGTTTGTTTGTTTTTTCTTTTAGATTCCACATTTATGTGAAAGCATATGATATTTGTCTTTCTTAGTCTGGCTTATTTCACTAGCATAAACTCTCTAGGTCCATCCATGTTGTCACAAATGGCAGGTTTCATTCTTTTTTATTGCTGAGTAATATTCCATTGTGTATATATGCCACATCTTTTTTATCCATTCATCTATTGATGGACACTTATTTTGCTTCCATGTCCTGGCTGTGGTAAATACTGTTGCAGTAAACCTAGGGATGAATATATCTTTTCACATTAGTGTTTCCATTTTTTTCAAGTAAATACCCAGATAGTGAAACTAGATTGTATGGCAGTTCTAGTTTTAATTTTGGGGGGAATCTTCATACTGTTCCACAGTGGTTGCACCAGTTTACATTCCTACCCAGCGGTGCATGAGGATTCCCTTTTCTCCACATCCTCGCCAACACTTGTGCTGTTTCTTGTCTTTTTGATACTAGCCATTCTGACTGGTGTGAGGGTGGTATCTTAATGTGGCTTTGATTTGCATTTCCCTGATGATTAGTGAGATTGAGTGTGTTTTCATGAGCCTATAGGCCATCTCTATGACTTCTTTGGGAAAATATCTATTCAGGTCTTTTGCTCATTTTTAATTGGATTATTTGGGGTGGTTTTGGTGTTGAATTGTATGACTTCTTTATATATTTGGGATATTAACCCCTTTTCAGATCTATCATTTGCAAAAATCTTCTGTCACTCAGTAGATTGCCTTTTTGTTTTGTTGATGGTTCCCTTCACCGTATAAAAGCTTCTTAGTTTAATGTAGTCCCAATTGTTTACTTTTGTTATTGTTGCCCTTGCCTGAGGAGATGGAACCAGAAAAATATTGCTAAGGCAGGTATCCAAGAATGTACTGCCTATATTTTCATCTAGGAGTTTTATGGTTTATGTTAGAAAGTGGTCTGGTTTCATTCTTTTACATGTAGCTCTCCGTTTTTCCTAACACCATTTATTGAAGAGATTGTCTTTTCCCCCATTTTATATTCTCACCTCCTTCATTGTAGATTAATTGACCAAGGTAGGTTTAATTCTGAGTTTCCTGGCTTTTCTACTGATCGATGTGTTTGTTTTTGTGTCAGTACCATACTTTTTTATTATGGCTCTGTAGTGTAATTTGAAGTTTGGGATTGTAATACCTCCAGCCTTGCTCTTCTTTATCAAGATTGATTTGGGTATTTGGGATATTTTGTGGTTCCATACAGGTGTTAGGATTATCTCTTCTAGTTCTGTGAAAAAATACTCTTGGTATTTTGATAGACATTACATTGAATCTATAGATTGCTTTGGGTAGCATGGACATTTTAACAATGTTAATTCTTCTAGTCCGTGAGCATGGTACATCTTTTTGTTTGTGTTGTCTTCAATGTCTTTAATCATTGTTTTATAGTTTTTAGAGTATAGGTCTTTTACCACCTTGGATAAATTTATTCCTAGGTATTTTCTTCTTTTTGATGCAGGTATAAATGGGATTGTTTTCTTAATTTCTCTTTCTGCTACTTTGTTATTAGTGTGTAGAAATACAGCAGATTTCTGTATATTACTTTTGTACCCTGCAGTGTTACTGAATTCATTAATTAGTTCTAATAGTTTTTGGTGGTTTTGTCCTTTTTTAAAATGTGGCTCTTTTTTTTTCTTCCAGAAAGTTGTATAAAAGTTTTATGTTTTTATATAATCTTAATGGCATCATTTTCCTTAATAGCTTATAGATATTTTGCCTCCAGGATTGCAAACACACTCATGTTTTCCTCTGGTAGATTTATAGTTGTTATTTTTTTAACTTTTGTAGTTTTGGTATTTATTTTGTGTTATATATAATGTGAGATGAGGATGAAGCTTGCCATTATCTTCTATGCCAGGTACTTGTCTCCCTTTCCCCATTCCCACCCCTCCCAAGGAAAAGAATATTTCCCTTTCCCTAATTGACCCACTTTACTATTAGTGTTATTCCCATCTCTGGCCTACTCTGGCACACCCATTGGAGAAAAGGCATTCATTTTTAAGTTTTTTGTTTTTTGTGTTTTTTGGGGAGGAGGTTTGCTAGTCAAGTTCCCAAACCCAGTTCTGAGGAGAATCCTGGGCTATCTACTTTGTTGAATGTCTTCTACTGGGTTCTATGATAAGCCGCTTTGCATTCCATCAAATTTTTAGAATTATAGCATGATTTTGCTTAAAGCTGCAGCCTCAAGTAATTTTGTTTCCTTGACCTCCTTGACCTCAAAAATCATCTGTCTATTTTCCAAATGTTGGATAGAGTTGTCTCAGCTCTTGTTTAGTTGTTAGGTGTGATCAAAGTTTTATCACTTAAATTTATTCCTGACTGAATGGTTTTAGAGTAGAGTTCAGAGGAGTGATTACCAGCAATTAGAGAGTAGTTTGTTAATTAAAGTGACAAGTAGAAAAACTGAACCACTGAGAGAAATACTCCCTAAATTGTACATCATGTAATATTTTAGAGATTTCTGAATAAGACCCATTTTGTATATTAGCAGAATTCTTTTTAAAAGATATATAACATGGGGCACCTGGGTGACTCCGTCGATTGTGCATCCGACTTCAGCTCAGGTCATGATCTCATGGTTTGTGGGTTCGAGCCCCGCATCAGGTTCTGTGCTGACAGCTCAGATCCTGGAGCCTGCTTCGGATTCTGTGTCTCCCTTTTTCTCTGCCGCTCCCCCACTTGTGCTCTGTCTCTCTGTCTCAAAAATAAATAAAATGTAAAGAAAAAAAAAAGAAGCAAAATTAAAAAAAATTTGAAAGATATATAACAGTGACTCCTTAGTAAATTTGGGGGAAACCTAGTAATTGTCCTTTGAAATTAGTACTTTCTCATTATGTGAGAGACTGTTTTCAGACATATCCATTCAAATGATAGTTTTTACATGTTGTATTTTTATATTTGGCTTTTAAAGCTTATAGCTAAGCTGTGAGTATTCAAATATTGTCTAGTAACCTAAAAGAGAGAGACTACATTGAGAAAATGGGAGACCTAGGATATTTTAGAAAATTACAAGTGATAGAAAAGCTGAGTCGTGGTCCTTTCTTCTCAAAATAGTAGCATACCCTGTCCCATGAATTTATATTTTTCATGAACCTCCCAATAAAACTACTTTTGGAATGTGAAAATATTAGTCTTTTCTGTACTTGATGTTTCCTACAGATGGGCTTTCCTCAGGGATTATTCCTATGACTATTACATTTAGCAGAATATCTGTCTGTAAGTTTAATAAGAGTATTTAAAGAACATGATATTGTTGAGCCCATTTATTTCAAATCAAGAGCAGTGATAGTGTTATTAGTTGGCTGCTTTGGTTTCCAGCCTTAGGATCCAGTTAGATTAAAAAAAAAAAAGTGGATGTGATTTTAATACAAGCACAGAACAATGAAATAAAAGGTATTTACAGTGCCTTTAAGTATAACAAGACACCTTCAATGTTTCAGAAAATGAAGACATTCAAAATGACAGTTTTAAATGTATATGGACATTTATACTTCACTTACAAAATGGACAGATGTCCTGTATGGTTCTAAAGAAGTTGCAAGTTTTTGAGAATTAATGGAGTGAATAAACAAAATATATTTGAGCAAAGAGACAGGTTTATGTTAATCTGCAAAGCAGTAGTCTAAATATAATTTAAATCCCATATTTCTCATAGTGTAGTGAATTAGAACATTCAACCTATAGCAGACATGGTTTCTTTAATCTTTCTTTGGTGTATTCTGCTTTTTTAATATTAGGAATAAAATACATTGCCTAAAAATGGATACTTACCCGTATGTTAAATGAAGCCTGAACTGTGCCAAGTAGAGTGGAATTATCTTTACTGATCTGAACATAATAGTTCAACTGTAATCTAATATTGCATTAAGTTTCTCATTAACTGCACCTCAATGTAGATTGCCTTTTGAGTTCTCTTCATTACACCTATCATTTATTTTCCAACTGAATTGATGTCAAGTCTTATCTGTCATTCTACATAATAAATTGATACTTTGAGTTTAATCATAGGGTTTTGTATTTATCTTTGTTAAATAGTATATTGTAGGTTTCCTGGATATTAGAGTTCTTTAAACTCTTATTTGGTCTTCCATTTTAAGCCATTCTTCTTGGGTTTGTGTCAGTCTTTGGTGATTGTGTTAAAGTCAGAAAATTGTAAATTGCCACATTCATCCCTGATGTGTTTTATTTGGCTAGTGCATTCTGTTAATATTTTTGTGAATTAGGATGCTTACAGTTAAGCTTTGTACTATCTATCTGATTTATTAACCACTACCCCTTACTACAGTACCCATTTTGGCCTCACACATTTACATTTGTTGCTTAGCCATTGAAGGCATTTGCTTTTGTGACCCCTAATATACGAAATCATTTTTGAAAATATTGATTGGGACAGGGGAAGGACAGAGCTTATACAACTAGAAACTAGAAACTCTTCTCAAATTTGACATTAATGTTTTCATTTTTTATTCTTCACTTTTGGTATACTGTTTAGCAAATTAGTTAAATTGTAATACAGTGCTATACATATCTTCAGGTCATTCATAAATCATAAATATATCATAATTAACTCTGTCAAATGATTTATTAAAATTAAGAAACCCTGTAATTAGATAATCAGGTTTTTTTTAAAGGATAGTTTTAACACCTGTGTTAGTGACCTTTCTGAAACCCAAAGCTTACCATCACTTGAATTCTATGTACACATCCCTTTGACACCAGCTGGATGTTCTATTTATGTGTTCCTTTTATTGGACCTCAACTTCACTTGAAGCTTCTTGTCTAAACTTCATCTCTGAAATTAAAAAAAACTTTAATGTTTTTAAATTTATTTTTGAGAGACAGAGCGTGAGTCAGGGAGGGACAGACACAAAGGGAGACACAGAATCTGAAGCAGGCTCCAGGCTCTGAGCTGTCTCAGCCTGACACGGGGCATGAACCCCCGAACCACAAGATCATGACCTGAGCCAAAGTTGTACACTTAACCGACTGAGCCTCCCAGGCGCCCTGTGAAATTTTCTTCTCTTAGCCTGCAGTATTACTTTCACTACCTTTAGTTCTGCAAATGACCTTATTTCTTATTTTAAAAGAAAGAACGTCCTTAAACATATACTTATTTTACTTACAATTCTCACTAACTTAATTTATTTTAGGCGTACAGGAAAAAAAATGTGGTGTCATTTTTTTCTAACAATGATAGTAGTGAAAATTTAGGGACTGTTTAATTAATTTCAACTTATTTGTTTCTCTGGTTCTCTGTACTCTCATGTTTAGCTAGCCAATATACTTGCCCCTCCCAACCTCCCTTTTCTTTCAGTCCTTATTGCCTAAGCCCTGATGTAGGCCTTGGATTCTTACAGGTTTCTAGAGGCTGACACTGCTTTCACTCTTAACCTTCCTAACTCCCCCTTACCATATCCCACTTTGCACAGTGCTGTTTGAGTTAAAGCTGACTTGTAAGACTGTCATCCTAATTCTTAAATAATATTCATTGCCTCTGAGTTTAGTTTATTCACCAAATATTTATTGAGTACCTACTATGTGGTAGGCAATATTCTAGGTGGAAAAGAGCAGTGAGCAAAAGACAGTCTTATTTCTCATTGAGCTTAGTTGGGGGGAAGCAGACAATATAAACTAAACTATGTGGTTAGAAAACAATAAATATCTTGGGAAAAAATAATATGGGGAAGGTAGGTAGGATTGTGGGGTAGAGGAATTGGGGAGAGTCCAATTAAGGAAAGCCACTCTAAAACAGTAACACTTTAGCACAGATTTGAAGGAGGTGAGGCAAGTGAGGTGTGTATGTATGTCTCGGGGGAGAATATTCTAGGCTGAAGGAGTAATCAGTATAGAGGCCCTGAATGTGAAAGCCTGCCAAATGTGGTCAAGAAATAGCAGGAAGCTGCTGTTGTCACTAGAGATGAGTGAGCAATGGGAACAGCAGTAAAGTAGAGGACAGGAAAATAAGGAAGTATGTGTGGAGGCCTTTGCAGACCACTAAGAATAAATCTTAGTGAGATAGAGTGGAAGAGCTACAATCTAACTTCTCTTTTGTTGATATTAGATTAAAGGGTAAAGATGGAAGCAAGGAGACCATTTAGGAGGATATTGGCAATAATCTAGGTGAGAAGGGGTAGTGGTGGAGACTAGGGTTGTAGCAGTGAAGATGGTAAGAATTGATTAGATCCTGAATAAATTTTAAAGGTGGAAACATTAATATTTTTTTGGTGTATGTATATGTGTGAGAGAAAGATGGGGGTGGGAAATTAATGATGATTCTAAGGTTTTCAGCCTGAGCAATGTTAAGTGCACAATTTGACAGAGTAGCGTGGAGTTAAAAGCAGAGGCCCAGCATATACATGAATTTGGGAGTCATCAGTGTAGAGTAGTATTGAACCTTCGGACTGGATGAAATCATCACAAGAGTGAGCTTACATTAAGAACAGTGATTGGAGGACTGAGCCCTGGGATCCTCCATTCCTTAAGTGAATGAGCCAGAAATGGAGAGCAAGAAGAGTAGTCTTTGAGGTAAGATGAAAACCAGAAGAGTATAGTGTTTTAGAACCCAAGTAAAGCAGGCATTCGGAAGAAGGGAACATGATCCAACTATGTTAAATAGTGGTGCTAAGTCACGTAGAAAGGGAGGGATAAAATGATGACTGAAAATTGGCATTGGATTCAGCAACAAGGAGATTACTGATCTTGAAGAACAATTCTGCTCGAGCAGTGGTGATGAAATCCTACTGGAATAAGTTTCAGAGAGAATGAGAAGAGACTGGTATTGGAGAATGTCAGTTTAGACGCCTCTTTGGAGGAATTTTACTGTTATAGGAGGCCAGAAAATATGGTGGTAATTAGTGCAGTTAGAAGGAGTTTTCTTTTTAACAATGGGAGAAATAACAGCAAGTTTGTGTACAGATTGTAATGCTCCCAAAGAGAGAAAAATCAATGGAGAGAGATAGGAAAATTGCTGAAGCACTGATTGTGATTAGGAAAAGCAGAATAGTATGTGTGTGTGTATGTGTGTATATATAATTATTATTTTATGTTTAGTAGGGTTTACCTTAAAAAGGAACTTAGTTTAGTTAGAGAAGGGAAGGAAGAGCATATGGAATTAGATGATGTAGATGGGTGCATGTAGTGGTGCAAGCAAGGACATCAGCTGAGGGTGAAATGGAAAGAGGGGTATCGGAAATCAAAGAGAAGGACAGAAAAAATCAAGTATGGTACTTTGGAAAAGTGAATGGACTAGACAAATACACTATTGCTGGGCCAATTGAATTTCTTGATGATGAATTTAATGTGAGAAACAAACACCACTGTTTTAGCCACATTCAGCAGTTTGGATGCAGGCATGGAATGGATGGAAAGCTGGATTTAACCACGGTTGCGGCTTATTGAACAGATATGACTTGACACACTTTTTCATAAAGGGCCAGATAATAAATATTTTTGGTTTTGCAGGCTAAAGTCTCAGTTATAACTATTCAGCTCTGCCAGTGTAGCCCCAAAGCAGCCATAGACAATACGTACAGGTATGAGCATTGCTTTGCTCCTTAAAACTTTATTTATAAAAACAGGCATCAGGCTTTTGCTGTTGTTTACTGACCCCTGTGTTAGAGAGTGAGGATAATGGTAGACTGTGGAATTTAAGCTGGATATGGAGAGAAGAGAGGAGAAAACGGGAGTGAGCAATAACGCAAAGGTAATAGAGTCAGTGGCATACTGTCTCACTAAACTGTTTCCTGTGCTCCACTGTATTCATTGATCTCATATCTTGTATATAGTTTTCTCTATGCCTTAAGTGCTCCTTTCATACTCAATTTAGATGTCATCTCTTTTATACCTACACCCTTATTACTTCCTTTGCAGTGGCTACTGACATGGAAAATGTCAGTATTACATGAAAAATTTTCAGTAACTGCTGAAAATGGAAAATTTTCACTTCATTTTGGTAGATAACATGATTTCAAATTGGGAAGATTGTGAAAGTTTCTTTACTTACAGATTTTCCCATTCAGTAGCCAATTCTGGATTTGCATGTGATTCTCAACTTTGTTTTCTGCTTCATTTTATCTATCTGCTATTGTTCATATGAAGAGAGTAAGGGTAGCACTCTGTCCCTCTTTCCTACTTTGTACTTAGTTGGAATTCCCTTCTTTCTCTCCACTGATCTTGGATTCGTGTCTTTAGGCTGCTGAGAAAGGATGTTTGAACATATGACCTGCAATAAACTTGTGACTATGGTAACTCGCCTCCTTATAAGTTATTCTTTTTCTTTCAGTTACTTGTAGAAAACAGTGGTTATTCTACTAATTGCAGACTATTAGACAACCATAGAACCTTGTAGAGGTTAGAGAAATTTTGAAGAACATCTAGCCCAATTTTTCATATTATAGTTAAGGAACAAAGCCTAGAGAGATTGACTTGCATACGTTAGCACAGAGTGAGGGCTGGAAATCTTAGCTCCCAGTTCAGTACTCACTCTACTACAGTGACAGCTTTCCTTATAGGATATGAGGGTACTGGTTCTCAAACTAGAAAATAACGAAATTTTGTGGGGCACTGGGGTGGTTCAGTTGGTTAAGCTTCCGACTCCTGATTTCGGCTCAGGTCATGATCTCTTGGTTCCTGAATTCAAGCCCCATGTTGGGCTCTGAGCTGACAGTGCATGGCCTGCTTAGGATTCTCTATCTCCCTCTCTCTCTCTGCCCCTCCCCTGCTCTCTCTCTCTGTCTCTCTGAAAAATAAATAAATAGACATATTAAAAAAAAAGATGAAATTTTGTGACAGGTGATATCCTTTTATAACCAAAATAATAGTTTAAATATAGTTAGGAATCTTAATAGTATTGAAATGGCTATGTTTTTTCCATGAAATTATTAGTAAAAAGGTAGACTTGCTTTTACTATTATGGTTACATTCTGAATTATTTTTGTATAATTAAAATTGAATGCATGAATCTTTTCTTAAAAATCCGAATAAGTAGGAAAAAATCTGAATAAGTGCCTATATAGAGATTTTACTCTAATTTGAATATTTAAAAAACTAGTTTCTAAGTTTGTTTTTTCTGTTTGTTTTTAATAAACTCTTTCAGAAAGATGAAGTCTATCTTAATCTGGTGCTGGACTATGTTCCGGAAACAGTATACAGAGTTGCCAGACACTATAGTCGAGCCAAACAGACGCTCCCTGTGATCTATGTCAAGGTATGTAAAAATGGAACAACTTTCCACTTTAAAAAGTACTTATTATGAAGCAAGAAAAGTACTGGATGTGTTTTAACTATATTATTGCATCTAATGCCAAGGGGGGAAGCTGCAAAGTAGGTATTGCTAGAGTTTTGTTAAATTCTTGTATACTTTTTAGTGTGAAACCTTTACCTTTTAAACTTTCATGACTCAGATATTAGAGATAACGTGTCATCTTTCTGACAAGTGAATTTTTCATAGACATTTATGCATTTTAATTTCGTTAGCCATAGCACCTTTTTATTTAATTTCTGATACCTTTATTATGCCATAGACCAAAATAGGAGCAAGCATATCATATAAAATTATAAAACATCTATATGTGATCAAATTAAATATTATATCACCATTTATAGATATGTTGTAACTGTAGCTAAAGTTTAAACTTTCTATAATTTTAAATATGCACAGATGTGCATATTAGGGTGTTACTTAAATTTTAGTACCTAATGTCATCTCATGGAGACACAGAGTGTCACAGACTGGCTAGGAATTTACCCAGCATAATTCTGATTAAAGTTGTGATCGCTAATTAGAAACATTTTTATTGTTATTATCATTATTATTATTAGGTTCAGATCTTTATTTATTTATCTATTTTTAATAATTATAATTATTTTATTTTATTTTATTTTATTTATTTATTTTTTCAGTATATGAAATTTATTGTCAAATTGGTTTCGATACAACACCCAGTGCTCATCCCAAAAGGTGCCCTCCTCAATACCCATCACCCACCCTCCCCTCCCTCCACCCCCCATCAACCCTCAGTTTGTTCTCAGTTTTTAAGAGTCTCTTATGCTTTGGCTCTCTCCCACTCTAACCTCTCTTTTTTTTTTTTCCTTCCCCTCCCCCATGGGTTTCTGTTAAGTTTCTCAGGATCCACATAAGAGTGAAAACATATGGTATCTGTCTTTCCCTGTATGACTTATTTCACTTAGCCTCACACTCTCCAGTTCCATCCACGTTGCTACAAAGGGCCATATTTCATTCTTTCTCATTGCCACGTAGTACTCCATTGTGCATATAAACCACAATTTCTTTATCCATTCATCAGTTGATGGACATTTAGGCTCTTTCCATAATTTGGCTATTGTTGAGAGTGCTGCTATAAACATTGGGGTACAAGTGCCCCTATGCATCAGTACTCCTGTATCCCTTGGGTAAATTCTTAGCAGTACTATTGCTGGGTCATAGGGTAGGTCTATTTTTAATTTTCTGAGGAATCTCCACACTGTTTTCCAGAGTGGCTGCACCAATTTGCATTCCCACCAACAGTGCAAGAGGGTTCCCGTTTCTCCACATCCTCTCCAGAATCTATAGTCTCCTGATTTGTTCATTTTGGCCACTCTGACTGGCGTGAGGTGATATCTGAGTGTAGTTTTGATTTGTATTTCCCTGATAGGGAACGACGTTGAGCATCTTTTCATGTGCCTGTTGGCCATCCGGATATCTTCTTTAGAGAAGTGTCTGTTCATGTTTTCTGCCCATTTCTTCACTGGGTTATTTGCTTTTCAGGTGTGGAGTTTGGTGAGCTCTTTATAGATTTTAGATACTAGCCCTTTGTCCGATATGTCATTTGCAAATATCTTTTCCCATTCCGTTGGTTGCCTTTTAGTTTTGTTGGTTGTTTCCTTTGCTGTGCAGAAGCTTTTTATCTTCATAAGGTCCCAGTAATTCATTTTTGCTTTTAATTCCCTTGCTTTTGGGGATGTGTCGAGTAAGAGATTGCTACGGCTGAGGTCAGAGAGGTCTTTTCCTGCTTTCTCTTCTAGGGTTTGGGTGGTTTCCTGTCTCACATTCAGGTCCTTTATCCATTTTGAGTTTATTTTTGTGAATGGTGTGAGAAAGTGGTCTAGTTTCATTCTTCTGCATGTTGCTGTCCAGTTCTCCCAGCACCATTTGTTAAAGAGACTGTCTTTTTTCCATTGGATGTTCTTTCCTGCTTTGTCAAAGATTAGTTAGCCATACGTTTGTGGGTTTAGTTGTGGGGTTTCTATTCTATTCCATTGGTCTATGTGTCTGTTTTTGTGCCATCAGATCTTTAAAAAAATTTATTGAAGTATGATTTTTTTTTACCTATGACATTGTGAAAATTAGGAGTTAAGTTTCAAAGTCTAGATATCTAAATATAATTTTTTACATTTTATCCTTTATAGTGATGACTCTAGAAAACAAAATGGCAGTGACTCTAAATATTTTAAGATTGAGTATTTTACTTAATAATTACAATTTTAAACTTTATAGTAATAAAATGGGTACCAAAGCAGGAGTTTGCTAGCTAATTTTGACAAGGAGCCAGGATTCCTGTTGAATTCATTGCTAAGAATTTAAAACTTAGTTGAGTTTGTGGTTCAATTGATCATAGTAAGAACTAAAAAGACACAGTTTTTGTACTACAAATTTACTTTAGTATTTTATTCTGGTTTTAAAATAGCAAGGCCCTATTCAAGATAACCAGCATAATAGAATATCCCTTTGAAATCCCTAAGTCTAGAGTAATCTTTGAACTTCTCAGTTTAGAATGGTGATGGTTTCATTCTACCTGCTCATAGCTCTTATTATTAAATGTGGAGCACTGGCAAATTTATGAAGCAGAAAAAAAACCCTAGATTTAGTTCTTGAAGTTAAGATCCAACTGCTTTTGGGCAGTTACCACTCCATTCTCTCCTTAACTTCCATGTTGGTAGCTTCCATATTGGTAAAATTGTACTCCTTTCTTTCCTGCTCCCTATATAGCATTATGGGTCTATAAGATGAATTTACCATATGAGAAAACATTTTTGGAACTATAGAATAAAAGTAACAGAAGACCATAAAACTAGATTTAAAAAGTGACACATTGAGAACATTTAATAAGAAGTGCACAGTGGTTCTACCAGTTTTTTTGTTCTAACTCTAATTCAGCAAATAAATGCTAAATGATTGCAGCATAATGTGAAGGTTAATAAAATATTTTATTCCTCCTCTGGTAAGGAGAAAAAAGATTACACAAATAACTATAAAACAGGAAAAAAAAGTGTTACAAAAGTGGTTAGATATGTCCTATTCTTTTAAAATGGTAAAATTTCCAAGAGAAGGTTATAGTAATACCTCTATTGAATCTGTCCTCCAAATTTACTTACCTCCTAGCAGATCTCTATTGCTCCATAGCTGAGCCAGTACCTATTTTCCCACCAACATAAAATGTGCCAAATGATTTTCTTATCCTATATAATGTCTACAAAAATTTTACTTACTTCAGGATCTTTTAGCTCCTCTAAACATTTTTTTATTGAAGGTTTCAAATAGAAATAAAAAAGAAAATGAAATAATGAACCCCCATGTCCCCATTATACAGCTTCAACAATGACTAGTTCATCGCTATTCTTTTCATCGACACCACCGTTTATTCCCTACTTGCTTTATTTTGAAGCAAATCACAGATGTTCTTTTCATCTGTAACTATTTCAGTATATGTGTGTACATGATAGGGACTTTCTTTTTAAAAACTTAGCTACAATATCATTGTCTTTACCTATACAAATAAATAGTAAATCATCAATATTATTAAATATCTAGTTACTATTTTTATTCCCAAAATGTTATATTACATATGTTTTTAAGTTTCTTTGTTAGAATTGGGAGCTAAGTAAGGTCCATATAATTGATTTATGTTTTTTTTTTTTTAATTTTTTTTTCAACGTTTTTTATTGATTTTTGGGACAGAGAGAGACAGAGCATGAACGGGGGAGGGGCAGAGAGAGAGGGAGACACAGAATCGGAAACAGGCTCCAGGCTCCGAGCCATCGGCCCAGAGCCTGACGCGGGGCTCGAACTCACGGACCGCGAGATCGTGACCTGGCTGAAGTCGGACGCTTAACCGACTGCGCCACCCAGGCACCCCTAATTGATTTATGTTTAATGTTTCTTTTTTATAGACTCACTCTCTCTTAAACTTCGTTGTTAAAGAAGCTTGGGTCAGTTGACCTGCAGTTTGTTGGTCTGGATTTTGCTGATTGGATTACCGTAGTGTTAATATGTTTCCTGAAAATTGGTGATTAGATATATTTTTGTAAAATTTAAGACTACTTCATATATATTGTTGAGAGCTTTCCTAAGGAAGCATGTAATGTCTGTTTTTTTGTGATGTTGTGGGCATTGATCATTGCCTAAATTCATTAATTTATCAAGGCTTACAAAATGTTGGTATTCTAATATTAGTTCTTTTTAAATTTATAAGCTGGAGTAGTTCTGTAAATAGAAACTTTCCATGTCAGCTCTTTGGTTACCCTCAGATACTACAGTTAATATAAAAAATACAGGATATATATTTGATTATATCCCTTTATGTACCAAAATTTATAATAATTAGTTGATTCCATAGAATTGGTTCCATAGCATCCCCCAGAGGTGACCAATGAGATATTTTTTGTTGTTGTATGTTTGTTTCAAAATTTCTTGCATGAGTCTTAATTATCTTTGCTAGCTTCTTCACTTTCTGTCATGATAGTGTTCTAGATTCATCTTAAACATTTCTTCCCCAGACTTGGACTCAGCCTTTCCTTCAAGGAGACCTGATTCTTTTAGTGAGAAATGGTGTTTGAGACCATTGTCTGGATGTTAGGAGTGCTAATTGCTACAGGGTTGGTTACTCTTTCTAGGGTTTTTAGTGGATAGAGCTAGAAAATATGTGGATAATTTTTTCAAAGATAGCATGGGGTATCTTTTTTTTTTTTAGCCTCAAAATGAATATATATTGACATTTCTAACTAAATATTGGGGGATGCAACAATCTACATTTGTATTTCCTTTCTCTTACATTAAAAATTCCAGTTTCAATGATAGTATAATTACTTGTTCTGTCCTATACTCTACATACAATATTCTTATAATAATAATACTGACACTACCATCACCAACTGAAAATAATTTAAGATCTCTTTGCAGTTCTTTTTATTCCCATGGTATATTTCATTAGGTATAAACAGTTAAATTTCTTTTTTAAAGAAACATTGAATAATTCCTCTCTATGTGATTATATCTCATTAAGCTTTATTTCATTTTACTTTTATTATAGATGGCATTTTAAAAATTTTAAATTGTTACTTTAAATTTTATGTCAAAATTGATATAAAATATTTACATAGTTACAAAGTAAAATCTACAAAACAAGATATAGTCAAATAAGTTTAGCTTTTATCCCTGTTTCTTCTACCCTGTTCTTTCTTTCCCCCAGAGTTAAATATTTAAAATTTTTCTGGTCCTACCATAGGTTAATAAATAGGCAAATGTATATAATTATTTTATTCCCCCACCTCCTTTTTATGTAAATGATTATATAATATGTACATTTTATTCTGTCATACTTTTTAAATTAAAAATACATTCAGGGTTGGGGCGCCGGGATGGCTTAGTCAGTTAAGTGACTGACTTCGGCTCAGGTCATGATCTCATGGCATGTGAGTTCAAGCCCCGTGTCGGGCTCTGTGCTGACAGCTCAGAGCCTGGAGTCTGCTTCAGATTCTGTGTCTGCCCCTCCCATGCTCATGCTCTGTCTCTCTCTGTTTCTCGATAATAAATAAACATTAATATATATATATACACACACACACACACACACACATATATATATATATATACACACACACACACACACACATATAGAGAGAGAGATATTCTGGAAATCGCTCTGTATTAATATGGCTATTTCACCTTCCTTTTTTATAGCTGCACATTAGTGTATTATATGGCTATGTTCTAATTTATTAAGCTGGTAGCCTATTAGTGGTGTATTGTTTTCAGTTGTTTGTTTTTGTTTTTGCTATTAAGAAATAATGTAGTGAAGAGCCTTGTGCTTTCTATGTTTTTGACAGCATGTATTTGGATGAGGTCTCTGGCATTGTATATTTTAAAAAAGAAAATAATATTATTATGCATATTGAAGTTGGCAAACAAAGAAAGATGTAACATTCCCCCTTCCCCCTTGTTGAAAAAAGGATGGTTCTTTTATAAACCACAGACCTTCCAGAGTCTGATTTATTGGCCCTGGACATTGTTCTTTGAGGACACAAATCTATTCTTACATTTCAGAGTCTAAAAAAGATAAAAACGTCTTCTGAAATTGATAATCTGATCTCCTTCACTTATTCTTCTACCTAGTTTTATAAAAAACTATTTCCATGAAAAATATTGGATTGGAAGATGGAAGTAAAAGTGATAAACCCATATAACTCTTGTCTTCATAAACCTCCCCATCTAATAAGGGGTTGTTTAGCATATATGTCACCAAAATGGCAGCTACAGTCCTTTGTAATTTTATGACTTCCACTTTTTTCACTTTTTCTGGGGAAGTTGAGTATATTGTATTATTACGTCAGTCCTTTCTTCAGTCTTATACTACGGGTTGCTTTGTAGTTGACAGTGGTTAATATACAAGTTAAGAAGTTTTTGAGTACCTTTCTTTTCTGATGAGCATCATTTATAACTAAGTCGGTTTTAAAATCCAAGTCTGAAACAGATGCTGGGAAAATCATCATTGTGAACTTGACTTTTTTTTTTTTAATTGGAAAGACATGTTTAAGGATATGGTGTGAGTACACAAGAAAGCTGAGAGCATCTTTGTGAATTATAAAATTGTTATTCTATTATTTGTTTTAAACAGGTTTAATAACACAGAGGAAAGGACATTGGACCGGAGTTAGATTTGATAACATTATAACTGTTCAAACTGTTCATTGGGCTTCAGTTACCACTTCTGTAAAAATGAGGATAAATGAGCATCTCACAGAGTGATTGCAAGAATTAAAAAAACAAAAGGGTGAAACCTCTTGGTTTGACAGTACCTATTAAATAAATCTTGAATTTAAAAATGTGTTGAATACCTCCTGAGTTTCTAAGTTTGTCATTTTAGTTTTTACTTAGTGATCAAGCTATTTAATGGTTACATTTTCCACTTTTATTTAATAGAATAAAAATATAACAAAATATGGAAATCATTATTAAAGAAGTGTACTTAGCCCAAGCCAGTATAGAATATTTAGTAACTGATTTGGATTAATTGCTTAACCTCTGTGCCTCAGTTATTTTATATGTAAAATACAAATAGCAGTACCTATTTAGATAAAGGTTAAATGAAAACACAGGCAAAGCATTTAGAATAGTGCCTGGCACATGATAAGTTATTTTTCTTGTTATTGCTGTCTTAATAGGCGTCTAGATTTTTTTTAAAATAAATCTAGAGAAGGTCTCTCCATTTTTTTAATAAATAAACTTTTACAGAGTCAAAAAAACAAAAGATGAAATTGCATATTTCATTCTTTATCTTTTCAAAAGATAAAGTGAGGAGAATGAATATAATGAGTAGATCTTTCAGCTCAATGAATATAGTAAAAAGACCCCTCAACCTCATTTAAGCTCTAAGCATTTTTGACAAGAAAACCTTTTTTCCCATTGATTATTGCTGACCTAAGACATTAGTGCCCTGACACAGAGTTTGTAAGTTCTCTCCTTTAGTAAACGAATGCCTATGAACTCAGTTTCTTCTTGGAGCTCATTTTCTTAATGGTAGTAAATAAACTTTTAGGGGTGCCTGGGTGGTTCAGTTGGTTTAGTGTCCAACTTTGGCTCAGGTCATGATCTGCCAGTTCATGGGTTTGGGCCCCACATCGGGCTCTGTGCTGACAGCTCAGAGCCTGGAGCCTGCTTCAGATTCTGTTTCTCCTTCTCTCTGCCCCTCCCCTGCTTGCATTCATATTCTCTCCCTACCTTCTCCCTCCCTCTCTCTCCCTCTCTCTCTCTCTCTCTCTGTCAAAAAATAAATATATAAACATTAAAAATTTTTTTTTTTTTAAACAAACCTTTAGAATCCTGAGAGTAAGCTTTAGGACTTGAAGATGGATTCTGTGAACAATAATACTGTGGTAGAGTTAGGAAGCTTTTAAAAAGTTATATGGATACCTAAGTTCCTTAATTCTAACTTTGGGACAAAATGCAGACCTTACCTATACATTTTGCAGCATGCTTCATTAAAAAAAATTTTAATTTTTATTTATTTTTGAAAGAGACAGAATACGAGTGGGAAAGGGGCAGAGAGGGAGACACAGAATCTAAAAAGTAGGCTCCAGGCTCCGAGCTGTCAGCCCAGAGCTTGATGTGAGGCTCAAACTCATGAACCACAAGATCATGACCTGAGCTGAAGTTGGACCCTAAACCGACTGACCCCCTGGGCACCCCAACAACATGCTTCATTTTAAAGATGGCTTAAACTTTTCCAGCTTTAGTTCAGTATTAACATTAATGATGTACTGAAAGTCAGTTGTAGTTTTCATCAATGCCTTTGAAGGAAAGTAGGTCTCATGTTAACTTCAAGAAACTGAGTCATACTAGTAGCCTCCTTAGGTGATGCCTTATATCAGTGCTTTATCTGACCTTTGACTGTTGATGTTGTTTTAACCAAGATACTGGTGTCCTTGATTTGAATCATTTCAAAAATTCTTTCCATGATGTAGAGGTAACTTTGAGGTAGAGGTCAGAAGGTAAGTAGTCAGAAAAATTTAAACACCAGCCTTGGGATAAACAGAAGTTTAAGAACTCATTTTCTTCATGAAGTACCTCTTTTCCCCAGCCAAGAGTCTGAGTCTTTCGTCCACGCAGACTCAGTTCCTCAGTGTATTTTTTTGTAATAGAATTGAAATAAATATTCTTTAATTTGATGTCAGTAGTCAGCTAGGATCTGTTCTAAATGGTATTTTTTTTTTCTAATTTTATTTTTGAGAGAGGGAGAGAGTGCGAGTGGGGGAGGGGCAGAGAGAGAGGGAAACACCAAATCCAAAGAGGCTCTAGGCTTCGAGCTGTCAGCACAGAGCCCAACGAGGGACTTGAACCTACAAACCATGAGATCATGACCTGAGCCAAAGTCAGACACTTAACTAACTGAGCCACCCAGGCATCCCATTAAATGGCATTTTAAAGTCTACTTATTTCTGAAGGATATTACGGGAAGAGTGCTATGCTGTTATAACGGAGTTACTGATGTCTTGATAGGACATCAACTATAAATTTTCTCATTTGACATGTGAGTTTTCTCAGGCCCCTGTATCAATAACCTGTATGGCTGACATCTCAGAAAAATGTTATTCTGAAGATGAAATTGTACATACTTGTAAAGAATGATGGACTTAAAAAAACCAGAAGACTTGGCTTCTGGTCTAATCATTGTTGTCATCATTGATTTGGAATACCTCTCTGGCTTTTGTTTTGTTTGTTTTTTGTTTTTTTTTAAAGAAGCCCATCTTAGCGGGCTTAAGGCAAGATGTCAATAAAATAAAAAATTATAAAGCACATTGTAACATTTCCTTTTTTAAATTATTAAAGGATGGTGCAAATATGGCATGGTTAATGCAACTGCAATTAGCTAATATAGAAATAACATGAAACTCTTAAAAGATTGAATGCTGTTCTCTTTTGAAAATCTGTTGCTTTATTTATTTACTGCTTAAGGATTCTGATTTGTTTGGGGCAGAAAGTCTTCAATTAATTTTTACTGTTTATTCCAGTTGTATATGTATCAACTGTTCCGAAGTTTAGCCTATATCCATTCCTTTGGAATATGCCATCGGGATATTAAACCACAGAACCTCTTGTTGGATCCTGATACAGCTGTCTTAAAACTCTGTGACTTTGGAAGGTAAGCTAGCTCTCTTTTCTTCTTTCTTTCACTCCTCCCCTACCTCACCCTACCGCCCCATATGCTCTTTTAAAAATATATGCCTTTTACAGTGTCAGTCTAAAAATACCATAGTCCTTATTCAGGGAGTATAAACTAGTACAGGTTCTTGTGAGAATAGCTTTGGTAAATTCTGTTATAATTATAAATGTCTATAGTCTTTCATCCAGCAATTTAATTCCTAGGAATTATTCCCTTAGAAATACTTTAAAATAGTGTATATACAGGGATTTTTATTATAGCATTGTTTATAAATGTCAGTAGGAAAATGACCAGATAAATTCAAGAGTATACACATAAAATGTAATACATACAACTGTAAAAGATAATGAGGTAGCTGTCTGAATTTAAAAGGAGTGATGTCTAAGAAATATTAAATTGAAAAGGCAAGGTCAAAACTATATACAGTATGTT
Source organism: Neofelis nebulosa (assembly GCF_028018385.1). Taxonomy (NCBI): domain Eukaryota; kingdom Metazoa; phylum Chordata; class Mammalia; order Carnivora; family Felidae; genus Neofelis; species Neofelis nebulosa. The sequence goes on from NC_080786.1 coordinate 93,506,224, forward strand.
CCTTTTTGTGTTTTAAAAACACACATAGTATAGCCACGTGTATACAGGTATATGATTATTTCTGGAATGATACATAATAAAACCACAACATTGGTTGCCCCTTAAGAAGGGAAACTGGGAGTATAGTATAGTTGTTTTTTCATTGATGGTACTTCTGTATCGTTTGAATTTTTTATTGTGTTTATATTCCTTTCTCAATAATAATAAATTTTTTAAAATATTATCATTCATTACTGCATTTTTTTCCACTTCAGTGTTAACCTTAGTAGCAGTGGTTTCTTCCTTTTCCTCTTTAAATGAGTCTCTTATTCTCCTTTTCTGCAAATTCTAGTGCACTTTGTTTTCTTAAACTAATTCCTTGGTAATAATATATTGTGTAATAAAACTTCATCCTTTTTATTTTCATAGTGTTCCACATCTTGTACCTCTTTGATCTACCTCTCAACATGAAACCAAACTTATATATTCATATAACTTAGTTAACCTTCTTCCCCCTAGATTAGTTTCTCTCCTCTCAATCCCTAAGACATTGCAACATAACTTGAATTCTCTCCAATTTTTTTCATCCTCACAAATTCTTACTTTTCAGCTTTTCATAGATAGTGACCTACACCTCCTAATATCTCTGTTCCCACCTCTTTGTAATAGTTTTGTATTAACTTACAGTTTAAATTTTAGGTTTAATATAAGATACATTTTCCACAGGCTGTCTCTTAAGAGTGTCTTTAAAAAACAAGAACATCTGCTCTGTCAGGAATTCATTCTTAGTCTCACAAGAGTGTGCTCCTTCATACCATCCCCTTTTTACAGTTCACTGAATTCAGACACCTATTGTGGGATTCAGCTCATTTTGTAGGCTATAACTCTTCCCTAAACTATCAGAAAGGCTGAAGGATATTAAATCAAAACTGTTATCTGATGATGGAAACAAAGCACTACTGCTTAATTTCTATCTGTAGGACAAACTGGAGATCAGTTGAGTATTACTGTCACAGGGTGTCTTCTGCACTGACAGTGACTGATTACTATGAACTGTGAAGAGACTGTGAGACATCAAGCTCAGTGAAGTTTCTGTTCTCGCTATAGTGTCAGAACACTGTTGCTATGGACCTTTTTATTGGGATATAGAAGTTGTTTTGTTCTAATCTATTTGGAATAGGGATTTCACTTGTATGGTAATAGGTCATTTTTAATAGCTCTGATAAGTAACGAAACTGCCTGTTTTGTTTTTAATAGTTGGTTTGGGCAACTAGAGTTTTCCATACACTTTAGATTCTTAGTGCCAGGTTGATGGTGACTTGAACAAAGCAGTATTACTCTCTTTCAGTAATTCTTTACTGGATGAAATAAGGCCTGGAAATAGGTTGAAGAGTTGGACTTTCTCAGAACTATTTGTAGTCACTGCATTGGATCCTCTTATCCTTCAAAGGGCAGGAAGTAACAAACAGCCTCACCTGAAGGAGAGAAGGTAGCTTCATCAAGTATTGAGGAAACCTACAGGGTTTCCGATATTACCTTCTTATAGTGAATTTTCTGACTATATAATAGGTATCTATCTTGTTAATAAAAAGAATCCTTTTTTTTTTAATTTAGAAAAGTTTTATCAGTTGAGCTGAAAAGGTGTCTTAATTTTCACGCAGCCTAAAAACAAGGATTGATATTATTAATTTATGAAATTGTTGCTCTGTGTCAGTACTGGGGGAGAATATTAAAAAATATACTGCCTCCCACCTTCAAAAGTTGTAATGAAGAAAGAACAGGTTAAGGTAAGAGTTACCATTGACCAGAAATAAATGGAAGAAAAGAAAAATCCAAACTTTGAAACCTTTATGACTATTTTCATTTGTCTCTTCTCTGTTTTCCTACACCATTACCTCAGAGTTTTCCCTTTCTTTGTTACTTACATTCTTAGTATTTTGATTTTGTTGTGTTTGTATTTATTGCCTCTATCTTTGCTGTCATCATATGCCAAGGTAGTCAGCTTCTACAGGTGTTTATTTCAGTGTATCTTCAAATGATCTTGAGAGACATCTCAAAAGAAACTAATTTTAATTTACTTTAATATTTAAAATACATGCCACAAAGTATTTTGGAAGGAAAGTTGGAGTAGAGAACATGTAACTAAACTTCAGACAGCAGAGTTAGAATTTAGAGACCGTGAATCATCTGTGTCCAAAAGTAGAGGGCCTGTATTCTTTATTGGGTAATGTATGTTTAGACAATTAATAAAGGGACCTACATAGTGGAAAAATAAAGTAGATTGGGGTCTGTAAGCCTTGGGATAGTCATTCCGAGGCAGAAGCCAAAGTAAAAGAGAGTGATCAATTTCTGCCAGAAATATATTGGAGAAGTATTCATTCTTATAATCCGTTATTATGCTTTTAGTGGGTGGAGGTACTTCTTTTTCTGCCCTTCCTTTGTATTTTAGAGGTAGTATTCAAGGAAAAGAGGATCACAAGAAATTTAGCATTTATCCTTTTATGACTTTGTCTCTTTTTCCTTCGGTAACAGTTGACAAATGCATTCTTTAAAAGCTACTGTTATTTTTCTTTTTTAAATACTGTTATGTTAAAACTTTGTTTCTTTTGTCAGATAGTTACGTTTTATATTTTCCTTTTTGTATGTTGTGTGAATGGATTGTGTGAATCTTAGATAAATGGTCAGTGTTGTGAATGATAGCATTTAGCTTCTCTTAAGGTTTAGACTTAGTTTAAAGAATTTCTGCTTTTTATTTTTTTTCATTAGTGCAAAGCAGCTGGTCCGAGGAGAACCCAATGTTTCGTATATCTGTTCTCGGTACTATAGGGCACCAGAGTTGATCTTTGGAGCCACTGATTATACCTCTAGTATAGGTAAGTACTGAATATGAATATAATGGCTTGTAATTGTTACTTGTATCTTGTTTTTAGTAATTTAGTATTACTAATCTATACTTTAACTTAAATATAAAAATAAGAGTGACCTAAAGTCTGTTTCTTCTTAAAGACAGATGTACAAAAATGTGTAAAATATTTTAAATTTCAACTTTTAGAATTTAAGATACCTTTACTATTTTATTTTACAGTTTCTATGATTTTTAGAAAAATAAAGCTATTCTTTATGAGTGCGTGGTTCCATTATGATTACATTTGTTTTTAACCTAAAATTTCAAATCATTCCTAAGTATATCTTTTCTTTTTAAAAATTGCAATTCCCCTGAAATACTAACTTCTGAGCTTGATCACTGGTGGAGAATTTACATCCATTATGTTTATGGTGAAAATGATAGGATGGTCATATTGTTGACATTCCTACTAGGCTGTCCCAGTGGGTTATTTAATTTTAAGTCAGGTCACAAAAAATAATTTTGACTTTTTCATTAGTTTGGCTAATGATTCTGATTCTGATTCTGTAGAAGTCTTCACAAAATATCTTTAGTGATAGCATGAATTGAAAAGGGACTGTTTGCTTCAGTCTTCAGTGACCTCTTCTACCCCATTTTAGCCCACTAATAGAGAACATAGAGTACCATCAGCTGGACATGAATAGTGAAGCTAAGAAAGGAGAGCAACTTCAGGCTAGGTGTGTAGGTAGAGGTCAAAATTATTTTATTGTTGTATACTATTTCTGAAGAGAATTCCTTAGTCCAAAAACAGAAACAAGAGCATGCAGATTCCAAACAAACCAACGAAAAAAACCAACCATGGTTACAGAAAACTAAGAAAAACCACAATGTGAACAGTTTTTGTCTTTTAATTCAAGTGGAGGGGCGCCTGAGTGGCTCATTTGGTTGAGCATCAAACTCTTGATTTCAGCTTAGGTCATGATCCCAGGGTCATTGGATAGAGCCCTGCTTCAGGCTCCACGTTGAGCATGGAGCCTGCTTTAGATCCCCCCTCCCTTCCCCTCCCTCTCCCCTTTGCCCCCCTTCCCCCTTCCTCTCCCTCTGTACCTCTCCCCTGCTTACATGTACACTCTCTCTAAAATTTAAAAAAAAAAAGTTTTTTAAGTAGTAATAATAAAAAAATAATACAAGTGGAAATTCTCTGTTGAGCACAGACCTCTGGACAGAAACACATTACCATTTTAAAAAAATGTTTTTTGATGTTTATTTTTGACAGAGAGAGAGAGACAGAGCATGAGCGGGGGAGGAGCAGAGAGAGAGGGAGACACAAAATCTGAAGCAAGCTCCAGGCTCTGTGTTGTCAGCACAGAGCCCGACACGGGGCTCGAACTCACAGACCACAAGATCATGACCTGAGCCAAAGTCAGACGCTCAACCAACAGAGCCACCCAGGCACCCCCACATTACCATTTTTATTTTGCCAAAGGACAAAATGCCAAAGAGCAATTTGATTTGTGCCAAGGGGCCCACAGGTTTTACCCACCAATTCTTTTTTTTTTTTTTTTTTTTAAATTTTTTTTTTTTCAACGTTTTTTATTTATTTTTGGGACAGAGAGAGACAGAGCATGAACAGGGGAGGTGCAGAGAGAGGGAGACACAGAATCGGAAACAGGCTCCAGGCTCCGAGCCATCAGCCCAGAGCCCGACGCGGGGCTCAAACTCACGGACCGCGAGATCGTGACCTGGCTGAAGTCGGACGCTTAACCGACTGCGCCACCCAGGCGCCCCTTACCCACCAATTCTTATGGAAAATAGCTTTGCTCTTTAGGAGCTCTGAAAAGGTCTAGGAAGCCCAGGACCCTTCAGACCATACTTTAAGACTTGTTGCACTGGAGGATAGAGAATACAATGGGTGTGTGTGTGTGTGTGTGTGTGTGTGGTGTGTGTGTGTGTGTAGTGCTGAAAGTTTCATCATGGCTGTGTATGTTAAGGGACAAATGAGAAATAGCAAAAAGGGTATTTTGATTGGAGTAGAACTAGATTTGAGTTCCAGGTTTGTTATGACTTAGTTAAGCTATGAAGTGGAGATTGCTAACAGTTCTGCCTACCTTTCTGAGTGGCTGTGGTGATTAAATACAATGTTAGTGAAAGTACTGTAGAAATGTAAGATGGTATTCACTTGCGGTATTTGTTAACTAGATTCTCCATGAGAGCAAATTTAAGTCTAAGCCCTTTATCTTTGGAAATATCATTGGATTTTCCAGCTGCTTTATATTTTATTCAAATATATGATACTGATCATCTGCATACCAGATATTGGGATGAGTTGTGCCAGGGTCACTGAAAGTAAATGTAGTTTGCTTCTTTTTAAAAAGTCATGACCGTATCATCTGACTCAATAAGGCATGTTTATTATGAACTTGTGACCTGCTTAAGAGTGCCTAGCACTCTTCTATAAAGGTCCATGTGCCTAGCAGTTCTTTGAAATTGTCTCACAAAAGAGGAGCCTTTTAGTCCATTTTCTCTCTTATGAACCACTTCTCTGGATATTATGAGTACCTGCTTTTCAGTAACCTCCTTTGTATGGCTAAAGCCAGAATCTGACTTTCTAGGCTTAGGACTCACCTCAGCTGAGGTCTTTTGAACCATAATAAACCTAGATTTGACCCCCTCCCCTTTTTTTAAGTTTATTTATTCTGAGAGAGAGAGAGAGAGAGAGAGAGGGAGCAAGCATGAGCTGGGGAGGGGCAGAGAGGATCCCACACAGGCTCCGCTGACACAGGGCTTGAACTCATGAACCGTGAGATCATGACTTGAACCAAAATCAAGAAACCGATACTTAACTGACTGAGCCAGCCAGGAGCCCTAACCTCCCTTTTTAGACTTGGATATTTCCTCTCATGACTCTGGGAGATTTGTAGACAGACAAAAACAAAAATACTTAATAGTGTACTAATGCAGGTACATTTTAGGAATATTTTTAACAGTGTTATTTGAAATGAAAGAGTAGCTGTTTCCAGTTAGAGTATTGTCATATTTAGATATAACCAGAACTAAAGCTGATGGCTTTGATTATATTGTCTTGCTGAGAAATGGCAGAGAACAAAAGGCTTCTTTAGGACCAGGAATTGAGTTTACAGGCCCTTGAAGAGACAAGTAGCTATTCTTCAATAGTGAGGCAGTTATTCAAGACAGTAATGTCTAGGGGCGCCTGGGTGGCTCAGTCTGTTAAGCACCCGACTTCGACTCAGGTCATGATCCTGCGGTTCCATGGCTTTGAACCCCACATTGGTCTCTCTGCTGTCAGTGTGGAGCCCTCTTCGGATTCTCTGTCTCCCTCTCTCTGTCCCTCCTCCACCCTCGCATGCATGCATGCTCTCTCTTTCAAAAATAAATAAACATTAAAAAAAAAAAAAAAAGACAGTACCTTGATTGGGAATTGAAATTGGATTCCAGGCCTACCTCTGCTACTCAGTAACTTTACCTTGGACAAGTCACTGAACTTTATTGTGCCTTAATTTCCTTTTCTGTGGATTAAGTATGTTAAACTAGGTAGTCTTGAACACTTTAACCAGGAATTAGAGTTAAGTATGAAGAGGAATGCTATTTTGGCTGAAACCCCAAATAACCAGATAAGTCAGTGGGCCAAAACACTTACTTTTCGTGCCTTCTGTTAATTCTGTTTTATTCTCTTTGGAGAATATTATTCATTTGTCCCACGAACTATGAACAGAATAGATTTTGGTATCTCTCAGAAAGTGAATGATAGACCACTGGTGTAGTTGCTACCTAAATCTGTGGCAACTACTAAGCAATAGTATCCCTTAATGGTTTGCTCCTTGTCTCCCATATTTGTACCTAAGTCCTGCCTAAGAAGGATGTCTGAGCTCTGAAAAGGTCTAGGAAGCCCAGGACCCTTCAGACCATACTTTAAGACTTGTTGCACTGGAGGATAGAGAATACAATGGGAAAAACCATTTCCCATGGTTTTTAATGAACATTTAATTATTCTTCTGCAATTTTTCCAGCCTTGTCTTCTGAGATGAATTATTCTCTATAGAGGAAAGAAATGAGTGCATATTACCTTCCATCTAGTTACCTAGGTAAAGGTATATTTTTAAACGTAGATCAAGATAAAGCATTTATGTTCATGAAGATATACATCTTTTCCACTTCATTTTAAGAGTTAGTATTACTTGACTTTGAGTGAAGTAAAGTTTTGTTAGCAGGTTTTGATATTTTCTTCATTTAGCAACTATCTAATATATCAAGGAGGGCTCTTTCGGTGTTTGCAAAATAGTTGTCTTGGTTATCATTGCTTAGAACTGGACAAAATCAACTTGAATTTCTTAAATAAAATTGTTGAATCCTTATTTTCCTAGGTCAGTAAAAAGTTAGTCACTGGAGCCGGGATTTCTAATCCCTTTTGATAGTGCATCTAACCACATCAGACCTTTTGAATTATTCGTTGTTCCAATGTCATTGACCATTTTTCTTTCCTGCTAGTAGATGAGAAAGCCTAGCAATGATTTATGTTCATCTCCTAAAGCATTTGATTGTTGGTTCAGACAAAACCCAGGAATCTCAGTATTCCAGAAACTGAAAATTAGCTTTTTCTTGAAGGAAGTCTTAATGGTAGGCATAAATAGAGTAACCATGTAATTTCTTATTTGGTAATACTTTTAAGATAGAAAGGGAATGCTATTAGTAATTATCCCAGGACAGTAAATCTAAACCAGGACTATCTTGGGTAAGCCAGTATTGTGTACTTTAAATTATTTTTTGTTAATTAAATTTAGTTATAAATTATTAAAACTTATTTTAAAAGTTTGCTCTCAGGATTGAGGTAAAAGTGAATTATTTTGTCTTGGTTTTTTTTTTTTTCTTAAAGTATTTTAATTTTACAACAAAATAACTAGCTGGCAGGCTCAGATCTCACATTCCCATCCAAATTTGGACTCTTCCCTCCTTCATTTCTTTTCTCTCCTCAGTTGTAGTTTACATATTTCATTTTCTCTTGGTACTCATTCTGCTTGGTTTCTGACTCTGCTTGCTTTCATATACCTTGATATTCATTCTCACATCTCTTGTTTTCCTTTGTGCTTGTCCTTTGCTATCATGAAGCTTTTCTTTACCCTAACGTCCTTTCACCTGGTACTTTTTTCTTTTTTTTAACATGAAAAATTCATTTATTGAAAAACTAAGTACAGAAAACTTCTAGTTGGCTAAAATAAGCAATGCACAGTTAAATAAACCATCCTCATACCAGATACTATATATAGTCCGCTTCTTACCCAAATTACCACCTGGATATACCATAATAATAACAAAACTTACATATTGAAAATTAATGATTGTATCTCTAATCTTAACCTTGACCTCTTCAAGGATTTCCCTTTTTTTTTTTTTGTCCTTTTTTAAAGCTTTTACTTAAATTCCAGTTAACATACAGTGTAATATTAATTTCAGGTGTACAGTATAATGATTCAACACTTCTATACAACATCCAGTGCTCATCACAGCAAGTGCATTCCTTAATCCCCATCATCTACTTAACCCATCCCCCTACCGACTTCCCCTCTGATAACCATCACTTTCTTCTCTATAGTTAAGATTCTGCTTCTTGCCTTGCCTCTGTGTATATTTTTTTTCTCTTTGCTCATTTGTTTCTTAAATTACACATATGAAATCATATGGTATTTCTCATTCGTCAGACTTCGCTTAGCATAACACTCTAGTTCCATCCATGCTGTTGCAGATGGCAAGATTTTGCTCTTTTTTATGGCTAATATTCCATCACATATATACCGTATCTTCTTTATCCATTCATTAGTCGATGGTCACTTGGGCTGTTTCCATAATTTAGTTATTGTAGATAATACTGCTATAAACATTGGGGTGTGTGTATCCCTTTGAATTAGGATTTTTGTATTCTTTAGATAAGTACCTAGTACTGCAATTGCTGGGTTGTAGGGTAGCTCTATTTTTTTTTTTAAAGAACCTCCATACTGTTTTCCAGAATGGCTGTACCAGTTTGCATTCCTACCGATAGTGCACTAGGGTTCCCCTCTCTCCACATCCTTGCCAACACCTTGTGTTGTTGATTTTAGCCATTCTGACAGATGTGAGGTGAGATATCTCATTGTAGATTTGATTTTTATTTCCCTGATGATGGAGTGATGTTGAGCATCTTTTCATATTGCTTTTAGCCATCGGTTTGTCTTTGGAAAAATGTCTGTTCATGTCTTCTGCCCATTTTTGGTGTGTTGAGTTTGACAAGTTCTTTATAGATCTTGGATACTCTTTATCAGATATGTCATTTGCAGATATCTTCTCCTATTCTGTAGGCTGACGTTTAGTTTTGTTGATTGTTTCCTTCGCTGTGCAGAAGCTTTTTATTTTCACGAATTCCCAATAGTTGATTTTTGCTTTTGTTTCCCTTGCCTCAGGAGACATATCTAGAAAGAAGTTTCTGTAGCCAGTGTCAGAGAGGTTATTGTCTATATTCTTTTCTAGGATTTTTATGGTTTCAAGTCTTATTTTTATTAAAAAAATTTTTTTAATGTTTATCTTTGAGAGAGAGAGAGAGAGAGAGAGAGAGAGAGACAGAGAGAGAGACAGAGTACAAGTGGGGGAGAGGTAGAGAGAGAGAGGGACACAGAATCCAAAGCAGGCTCCAGTCTCTGAGCTATCAACACAGAGCCCGATGCAGGGCTCGAACTCACAAACTGTGAGCTCATGACCTGAGTTGAAGTCAGACACTTAAACGACTGAGCCACCCAGGCGCCCCATCAGGTCTTATTTTTAAATCTTTAATCCATTTCGAATTTATTTTTGTGTTTGGTGTAAGAAAGTCCAGTTTCATTATTTTGCGTGTTGCTGTCCAGTTTTCCCAGCACCATTTGTTGAAGAGACTATCTTTTTCCCATTGCATATTCTTCCCTGCTTTATTGAAGATTGACCATATAGTTGTAGATTCTTTTCTGGGTTTTCTGGTCTGTTCTGTTGATCTATGTGTCTGTTTTTGTGCCAGTACCATACTGTTTTGATCACTACAGCTTTGTAATACAACTTTAAGTCAAGAATTGTGATGCTCCCAACATTGCTTTTCATTTTCAAGGTTGCTTTGGCTATTTGAGCTCTTCTGTGGTTCTGTACAAATTTTAGGATTGTTCTAGCTCTGCAAAAATTGCTTGGTGGTATTTTGATAGGGATTGCATTAAATGTATAGATTGCTTTGGGTAGTATAGACAGTTCAACGGTATTTGTTCTTCTGATCCATGAGCATGAAATGTCTTTCCATTTCTGCTTCACCTCCCCGCCCCCCTTCAGTGTTTTATAGTTTTCAGAGTACAGGTCTTTCACCTCTTTGGTTAGGTTTATTCCTAGGTATCTTATGGTTTCTGCAGCAATTTTGAATGGAATTGTTTCCTTAATTTCTTTTTCTGCTGTTTCATTACTGATGTATAGAAGTGCAACAGATTTCTGGACATTTATTTTGTATCCTGTGAGTTTACTGAATTCGTGTATCAGTTCTAGCATTTTTTTTAGTTTTGGGTTTTCTATAAGGTGTCATGTATTCTGCAAATACTGAAAGTTTTACTTCTTCCTTGCTGATTTAGGTGCCTTTCATTTCTTTTTTTGGTCTGATATCTGAGGCTGGAACTTCCAGTATTGTGTTAAATAACAGTGGTGACAGTGGTCATCCTGTCTTATTCCTGACCAGAGAGGAAGAGCTCTGTTTTCCCATATTTAGGATGATATTAGCTATGGGTTTTTCATATATGGCCTTTATGATGTTGAGGTATGTGTCTCTAAACCTACTTTGTTGAGGGTTTTTATCATGAATGGATGTTGTACTTTGTCAAATGCTTTTTCTGCATCTATTGAAATAACCATATGGTTCTTATCCTTTCTTTTATTAATGTGGTGTATTACATTGATTGATTTGTGAATATTGAACCACCCTTGCAACCCAGAAATAAATCCCACTTGATTGTGTTGAATTTTTTTTTTTTTTTTAATGTATTGTTGGGTTCGGTTTGCATCCATGTTCATCAGGGATATTGGCCTGTAGGTCTCTTTTTAATTGGATTCTTTATCTGGTTTTGGTATCAGGGTAATACTGGTCTCATAGAGTAAATTTGGAAGTTTTCCTTCCTTTTCTGTTTTTTGGATTTATGAAATACAATTCATTCCTCTATATATTTGTATTTAAAAATGATAATACATTTAAGCACATTTTCCTGTCAATTGTATTACAAAACAGAAGCCAACCATTTAAGGTTTAAAATTTTTTATCCTAATTTGCATTGGCCTAAAACCCTGTGGACAAGAGATTGAACCCTTGTTTGTGGCTGTTCTGTAAGCACTGCTAATGTACAGAGGTTGTGTCACTTTGACTTATTTTAAAGTATGATAAGTAGATAAGCATGCCCTATGTTTGGGCTGTAATCCCCTGCCTTGGTTGTTGAAGATTTGAACATCTGATATTTGATAATTAAATAGACTTTACCGCTTTGTTGGAATTTTCTTATCAGCTTTGTTTCCTCTTTGGTAAATTTAACACTTTAGGGATGGTTTGAGGGCTTTCTTCCCTCGGTTTTGGATTCTACACTTTTTTGCTTGTGATATTTATTCTGGGATCAATGTGAAATTAGAACATGTATACAAATAGTTTCCAATGCATCTTAAGCTACACGCATTACTAACTCTTGTTTTCTCTTTCTACAGACGTATGGTCTGCAGGTTGTGTGTTGGCTGAGCTGTTGCTAGGACAACCAATATTTCCAGGGGACAGTGGTGTGGATCAGTTGGTGGAAATAATCAAGGTGAGAATTTGAATCAGAGTTTTTGAATGCAGTGAATTTTTTTGTTATTCTAAGACTCCATATCACAAACACCCAGGGAAAACTTCACAAATGGAAAAGATCACATAACAGGGTCAGGTATAGAGGAAGTATAAGAACACAGCCTTTTGGTTTCTAATTGAGTTATTTTTTTGTTATATGATCCTATAAAAGGTATTTTAGATATATCGTATGCATAAAACAAGGATATATCTGTTATTTAAAGTACTCAAAAGCCTTAAGATCACTAAAATGTATATACACCAAATAAAAGCATAAGTTATGTGTATTTTTGCTCGCCATGTCCTGTCTGTTGAGCACATGATGCTTGTATTTTTTTCAATATATGTAAATATCAACATGTACAAACAGAGCATTGATAGAAGTAGAATTTTGACTTATGGGCTTAATATAATTTTAATTATTAGATTTTATCAGCACTTTTATTACCAACACTAGATTTAAAATATTACTATCTTGGAATTAATATTGTGTCTTAAGAACAGTAGGGCTGAGATTTTAATTGAGTTTTTAAATGTAATTTTTAAGAGTTTTTAATATTTGAGACCTTAAATTTCCCACCCCCTTTAAAAAAAATCTAGTGTCTATATATTTACACCACTAGATAGCTTCATTCTAAGGTTACAGTTTGTTCAAAGCAGCAGTACCTGCTGTCTTTTGGGTTTTAGTCTTGATTTTCTAAATATTTCTTAAAAATGTAAAATTGAAAATCTCCCCAGGGGTCTTGTAGTTCAACTCTCCAATCAGTGAAAGAACCATCTTACTTACATTCCTGACAGGATGGATTTGCAGTGTTTCCTTAAAGACTTCCAATATCAAATCACTACTTTGGAACCCAATCTGCTTTGTATCTAGATAGCTTGAATTTAGTTTTTATTTGCTTAGCCATAACTCCTCAGTAGCTTTTACCAGTTGTTCACAGAACTATGATTGTTACTTAAAAATCCTTGCGTTTCATTCTATAAAAATATGTTACTTTTGATAAGGTGATTTTGTGAGTATGGTTGAAGAGACTACTGTGTGATCAAGAATATTCTTAACTATCCATATTTTTTATGATTTACACCTGAAACCTCTGTGGTATATGCAGTCTTTTTTGGGTAACCATCTTTCAGTTCCACATTAAAATTTAACCTTTGTTCAGCAGATCTGCTCCTTTCTGATTCTCACATTACACTCAGATCTGAGTTCAAATAATTTGGTCTTTTTTGTTTCAGAAAAGTTCATTCCCCATTATTCAAATTAATATTCCAATACAGGGTTTGGCAAACTTTTTCTTTGGAGGGCTAGATACAATATTTTAGGCTTAGTGGGCTAAAACACAAATCAAGGATGTCATAGAGATAGGCAACAAGAGAAAACAAATTTCTTCAAGTTTTTCATCGAGGAACATCAAAATATATTAATAATTGAGTATAGTTTTTTTTGTAATACAAGGCTACTAATTAGAGGAATGGAGTTCTTTTAGAGGAATGGAGTTCTTTTGAGGGAGGGCTATAACATTTCTCTTCACTGGAGTTAAAAGTTAGTATTCCCTATCAAATTGATATCTGTGTCATCAAAATGATTATTTGTAAAATCAGTTCTTAGTTCATAGACCACAAAAACAAGAGTTTGGGCCTTAGTTCGACCATACTATAGTGCAGTCATTCAGCATTTCTTTTATCCCCAGGTTTTCACTTGATGTACTTGAGCTCACCATACTATAATTCTCTGGGCATATTGCTATTCTATTTGTCATTTATGTTTAGCTTATTAGAATTATGTCATTTTCCTATGGATTATAGTTTAGAATCTTGTGATAATTTATTCTGTTTGTCATTGATTTCAGTTCATATACGATACAAATGAAATTAGTCATGAAGCTAAGTGGCTTTCTGTAATAAGTCCCTGTCTCATGCTTGCCATCATATCTTATAAATCTTTGTATCTAGAGCTTTTCTTATCACCACCATTATGGTCCTTTTAATTCATTTTTCACCTAGTATTGGTTTGTGCTTATTTAATAGATTTTAGTAGAAACTGTTACTTTGTTATTTATTGATGGTTTAAGACTTTTCATTTTCATATAGGGCTTATTTGTTTAAGTGTTAGTTAATCAATTTGTAGTTGTAGGCCAACTCTGAAATATGTGTTGTCTTGTCATCTTGCATTTGTATGTAAGGAACATAGTCACAACCCTACTGTAGTTCCACGATCACTGTCTATAGATGTTTTGAAGGTGATATGAGATAAAGGAATTAGGATCCCGGGGCACTTTGGAATATCCAGCTTCTTGATCCCTTTTACAGTTTTAAGCATAAAGACCCTGTACTAGTTTACTACCTACTTGGTGACCTGAAGTTATATATTACATTGAGATTAATAGACATTGTGTTGTGGTATGTGTGAGTAGTATGTACTAAATCTTACTGCCTGGAGGTTAATAAGCATTGTATAGGTTTTGTGTATGTGTTTAATATAGCTCTAAAATCTTGTTGATCTTGTATATTTGTTTGCTAAATATTGGATATCCGTGATGTTTCATTGACATAAAAACTCATAACTAATTCTGATGTAACTTCTCTAGTTTTCCTGATCTAAGTTGTAAATCAGAAAACAAGTTGTGTTGGTTAGCCTTTAAAGTTAAATGTTATTAAACACATTTTATAGTTTAAACAGATATTGTCAGTATTGCTAATCAGGGCTTCAAGAATAGATTTGAGGGGTGCCTGGGTGGCTCAGTTGGTTGAGTGTCCAACTTCGGCTCAGGTCATGATCTCGTGGTTCATGAGTTCAAGCCCCCACATTGGGCTCTGTGCTGATGCCTCAGAGCCTGGAGCCTGTTTCAGATTCTGTGTCTCCCTCTCTCTCTGTTCCTCCCCTGCTCGTGTTCACACACTCCCTCTCTCTCAAAAATAAATAAAAACATTTTTAAAAAATTTAAAAAGAAGAATAGATTTGAATTTTCTATGAAAGTGATCTTATAGGTGCCCAATTCATTTCTCAGTTTTTTTGAGATAATATAGTAATGAATCCTTATGATAATTAGGGGATCTATAAAAATCTGTTCTTTTCTATTTTCTCCCTTTAAAATTTTATGATTGCTTTGAGTATCTGGAGGTAGCTGACCACCAGTAAAATAAATACTCTTCTCTCAGGATTTGAGTTTATGCAAAAAATGAACAATCATACAGCAAATTTCATATATTTTATATGTGATAGACTTGCCACATTATTTTATAATGAATAGGGACTTTCTTTATCATTATGTTTATTAGCCAATGGCATCAAAATAGTTTTCAGTAAAGATTTAAGTTGAATTAAGCTGCAAGACCATTGTTCATTCATGAATTTGGAATTATCTAGGAATTAATAAGAAAAGTTGTGATTGTTGTATATGTTGTTTATTAAATTTTGTTGACTCAGATGCTCATACCAGTAATTTGTAGCATGAGTAACAGAGTTTTATAAACTGAGCTAACTTCATCTCTCTCTTTTTTTTTAATGTTTATTTTTGAAAGAGAGAGAGTGCATGCATGCAAGTGGTGAAGGGGGGCAGAGAGAGAGATCTCCTCTTTCCCTACCTTCTAATAAGAAGACTTTTATAAAATATTTAGAATAAATCCAAGTATGTTATCTTCAAATAAGTTAAAAGTATAAAGGAAAATGGAATTGAAAGTCTTGAAAAATCATTTCTAAGCATGAAGAACACTTTCTGAGGTTGGTTTCATACATAGGACCATTAGATCAGCAATTCATTATGCCAGTTAATTTCTGAATATCAAGAAATGCTTGGATCTTCAAAATATTTATAAAAAGAAATTCTGTCAAGAACTTCTCAGTTAAGATTTTTTTCCCCGTCAAATTCCTCCTTAATATACTACTTAAGATAAGTTCAAGAAATATCTCCTGTCAGGAGGAGGGGGTTGTTCAGCGTCTGACTTCAGCTCAGGTCATGATCTCATGGTTCGTGGGTTCAACCCCCACATCAGACTTTGTGCTGACAGCTCAGAGCCTTGTGCCTGCAGATTCTGTGTCTCCCTCTCTATTTCTCCCCTGCTTGCACTCTGTTTCTCTCTCTCTCAAAAATAATAAAAAAAAGAGAGAGAAAAATATCTGATGTGGTTTCAGCTATCTGATAAAAAATACAATATTTGGGGAAAATCTCTACCAGGAGTTTCACAAACACAGGTTCCGTGACATAGCATTGTCCTTTGGCACCTCTGCTGTCAGTCATAGCAGTAGAATTCTTTAGAAAAGAGTCTTCTGAAGACTTGGAGAAGGTAGTTTTTTATTAATGCCAATTACTTGTTTTATAATTATACTGTATTTTCTATGCTCAGTTCAGGAGACTGAGAATACACAGACACACAAATACAAAGAAAAGAACAAAAGCAGTTACAGTTCTGGCACATCATGAAAAACAACTTCTATAAATATTTTGATATCCTTTTCTGGACGTATATATGTTTAAACAAAAATGCCATCTGTTTTGTAGACTTTTTTTTACCAAATAACTCATTTCATTTCTCACAAGAAGTATATTTTGACTAAGTGACTTTTAAAAATGCGTAGATTCTATTGTATGATTATATTCTGAATTACATAATTGGTTTTGAAAAGAATAGCATAACGAAGGCAATGCGGTATGTTATTTCCTTGAAAAGAAATTACATGATATTTTTGGCTTCTCAAAGATTTGATTATTACATTATATAAATGACAAATTTACCCCATACTCCCCAAATGGATTGAAGTTGAAGCAATCTCTGAAGCTCTGAACCTGGAAGTGCTGTGAATTTTACTAATAGTTTCTTATCCCCCTCCGAATTCTAAACTATAAATTTCAAGTAAGGAAAGGTGAACTTCAGTGCAGAGCTCAGTTTCTGGATTATAATATTACAAGAGGCTCCTGGATGGCTGAGTTGGTTAAGCATCCAACTCTTGATTTTGGCCCAGGTCATGATCTTATGGTTTGTAAGAACAAGCCCCGTGTTGGGCTCTGTGCTGACAGAGCGGAGCCTGCTTCGGATTCGTTCTCTCTCTCTCTCTCTCTCTCTCTCTCTCTCTCTCTCTCTCTCCTCCCTCCCTCCCTCCCTCCCTCTCTCCCCTCCCCCCCCCCCCCCGCCTGTTCCCCTCCCCCTCACCGGTCTCTCTCTAAATAAATATTAAAAAATAAAATATTGGGGTGCCTGGGTGGCTCAGTCGTTTAAGTGTCTGACTTCAACTCAGGTCATGATCTCACAGTTTGTGAGTTCGAGCCCTGCATCCGGCTCTGTGCTGACAGCTCAGAGCCTGGAGCCTGCTTCGGATTCTGTGTCTCCCTGTCTCTGCCCCTCCCCTGCTTGTGTTCTGTCTCTCTGTCTCTAAAATAAAGAAACATTTTTAAAAAATAAAAAATATCTCAAAAAACTAAAAGTTTGGAAGAAACCAATTACTGTGTAGAATTTCAAATTTTAAATGAATTAATGTTCCTAAAGATATCCTTTTATTTATTACATAAATGTTTACTTATCCTTTGTAATAATTTGGCCATTGCTCCCTAATGGAAGAGTTTTAGAGCAGAATTGGTCAGAGTCCTATTTCTTGATAGAATTTCAATGGGGCTTCCATAGTTTTAGTAGCTAGCCTTTTAAATTTGGATATATTTCTTTTAGAAAAACACGACATTAAACATATAGATACTTAAATTATTTGCAGTAATAAAATTATTGTAAGGCAATTAAAGTTAATTTATCTTATAAAACAACTTTACTAAATTGTTTAATTTCTCTTAGCAATAATTACTGTTTAGATATCTGTGTAGGTAGCTCTTCCATAGATAAGAGCTAATAAAATCTTTCCTCAAGTAGAAGCATTATTTGAGAAATTTGAAAATAGGAACCAGTAAGATACAAATAATCTTTTGATTATGGGATTACAGCTAAGTAGGTGGACCTCATTTCTTATGCCTGTACGTAGAGAAAGATTTAGAAGGAAAAAGATTTAGCAGTGGAGAGTGGGATTAAGGGAAGAGGGAAAGGAGAAGGTTTTCACTTTTTATTGTTCTGTGATGTTGATTTTTTGAAACAATTGTTATTTTTTTGCAGTCACAGAAACTAGGAAAACAGATGTTTTCAATTGTGCTGGAATCTTTTGTTAGTAAACAAAAACAGTTAAGAGAACCCATTTTGTTATAAATGTTTGTCTAAACAGTTGTTTTCCTGGTCTTCCAGTTTGACTGATGGTTGTAATATAATTTAGACAAAGAGATCAGTGATTTCTTGGTTCCTCAAAATCTGCATTTTCAAATATTGGGAAACTACTGCTAATCACAAAAGCTGCCACTCGTTGAGACTTTACTCTGCACCAGCCACTGAGCTAAACACTTTACATACATTACTACATCAACCCTTATATTAATCCTAGGAAGATGATGATGATGATGATGATGATGATGATGATGATGGTGGTGGTGGTGATGGTGATGGTGATTGTTACGATGATTACCACCACCATATCCAGGAGAGGTTAGATGATAGAAAAATTCTATCTGATTCATCTTTAGCTAAATTGGTGTCCTCTGCTTATAGAATTTTATAGCTCTGTGGGGAAAGTATGATCCTTAATTTTAACTTGATATCCAGAACCAATTGAGTCATATTTATCATATATTACTGTTAAAAAAAGAAAAGTGACCACAAACTAAAGGAAAAAGCTCCTAAATTTTATTGTGATGAATACACCAAATCAGTTTGAGATGTCTTTGGACTAGGTCTAATTGTGCTTCATCTAAAGGAATCAAAGTTATAATGGTGGATTTCTTTGCTTTCAAGTATAGCTCAACCTTAACTTTCACCATCTTTGTTTAGCAAACGTTTTAGATTTTCAGTTATCCTATTCCCATATTATGGCTTGTTCAACACCTATGTGTGTACACTCTCCTTTGCTGGCCTAACACTCTATCAAATAGTCTCTCATTCAGAGCTTTAAGATATTAATTAAATCAGAGTTTAAGAAGTATGAAAGGTACTTATTTTCCTAAGATTTTTGATGGATCCGTGATGTGTCTTTACTAATATGCATTTGGAGTTTAAAACTATGTTACCTGGTAAAATTTCTTATGTAATAGAGCTCTTTTGTTGTTAACAGACTGCAGGGACAATATATTAAACTTAATTCTGTCTTCTTTTTCCACTTTCCAGAACATGTAAGTACACCCCATTATACATTGTGGTATACACTTTTACTTGTGTGTGTGTGTATAAATATATATATACATATATATATAATATGTAATAGAGTATTTGCTTAATTCATTTTTTATTGTTTAAATTTTTCCATGTTTGTTACTGACCAGAGCAGCAACTTTTAATAACTTTTGGATCATGGACCACTTTGAAAATCTGATTCTAGCAGTGGACTCTCCTCCAGAAAAATGCGTACATACCAGAATTTTACATATAATTTCGGGTGATTCTTGAGCTTTCTAAGCTCATTCAGGAACCGTAGGTTAAATATCCCTAAGCTAGTGCAAGGAACTATGGTTACGCTTTGTAGTAACCGCCTACAGTGTAGGTATTACACATACAATATGATGTAAACATTTTTTGAAGTAAGTGAATGGATAAAGGAGGCATTAAAGTAATTATTTTAATGTATTGCTCATCTGCCTTTTTACATTAAATAATGTTTTCCATAGACCAGAAGAAGCATCTGTTTTAACTTACTACTATGAAATTTTACTGGCTATATAGTAACTTACTCATAGTTGGCTAAATCTCTGTACACTATGGGTATGTGTGCCCAGGCATAGAAAGTGGCTTCCTGACAATGTGACCTGGTTCATCTTTTGACTTGAGAATAATGGCATTCATTTGAAATCTTTTACTTTCTCCAAAACAACCAGTGTAGGATCATTTAATAAGTTGCCAGTATATGTTTTATTTAAAGAGATATTTTCACACAAATGAAGTTTCATGACATTGTCACCTCAAAACTAATTTACTGGTAGTCCTTTTGTAGAATCTGAGTCAAAAGACCATTCATAGGATTACTCTTCTTGGGATATAGTACCCTTTACTTATCAACTGCACATTCTTTTGCACAGTTGCATTATTTGTGTTTGGCATAATCTCTAAAGTATGTAAAGGGGCAGGTGAGAGATGGGACAGGGAGAGAAATCTGTCAAGTTAACAGTATTCATAGTCCAGACCCTGATTTCAAGACTGATGTTTTTACTGAGAAGAACTCTGTGTTTCCTTTTTAAGCAAAAGGTTAGAAGTTTTGAGAGCAATGATTCTTAACAGCTGAGCTGTGAAAAAAATATGAAGAAACTCTGGAATCATGGAGAGGGTTTATAGTTTATAAAAGCATACTAAATGCTATATCATATTTATAAAACACAGGTTGTGTTTTATTGATATATATGGTACAAGGAAAACATGAAAAAATCTTGGTTGATTATGTTACAAAGAACTATAGTGTTAGTGATTCTCGAAGCAAGAGTTGGATGTTGTGTGAATAAAATGCTTACATACTCAAAGAGGGTGTGCTATTTTTTTAAGTTTTTTTTTTTTTCTATGTTTATTTATGTTTGAGAGAGAGACTGAGGAGGGGAGGGGCAGAAAGAGAGAGACACACAGAATCCGAAGCAGGCTCCAGGCTCTCAGCTGTCAGCACAGAGCCCGACGTGGGGCTCGAACCCACAAACCATGAGATCATGACCCAAGCTTAGTTGGACACTTAACCGACTGAGCAACCCAGGTGCCACAGGGGGTGTGCTATTTTTAAAGTTAAAAAAATAAAGTGGTTTCTTTTTTTTTCTTTTTTTTTTTTATGAACAGATTCTGATACCACCCCCAACACACACACACAAACACACCCCTGCCACCCCTTTCTATTTTTATACTTCTTTGTTGAGCATACTACTTCAGTTGAGATTCACCCAGGAAAAAAGGTCTTTTGATGCCTGTGAACATGTATCAGCCAAGAATGACTGTTGTACTTACATTCAGTAGTTTGCAAAACAATAGTTCCCTTTTTAGGGGGAAGGAGGAGACTTATTTCCAAGTACAAAGTTTTATTCAAGAAATAAAGAACGAGGGTCAAAACGGTCTTTAAAAAGAAGAATGAAATGGAGGAATTGTACTTCCCATTTTAGAAATTTATTATGTAGCTGTAGTTATCAAGACAAGTACATACACAATGGGATAGTATTTGGCCATAAGAAAGAAGGAAATCTGCCATTTTAGAACATGGAGGGACGTTGAGGGCATTATCCCAACTGAGATAAGCCTGACAGAGAAAGACAAATACTGCATGGTATCAATTATATGTAAAATCCAAAAAAAAAAGAAAGAAAAAAGTCTAAGTTTAGAAATAGAGAGTAGACAAGTATTTGCCAAGGGCTGGGGAGTGGGGGAAAATGAGGAAAGGCTGTAAAGGGTACACTTTCAGCTGTAAGATGAGTAAGGTCTGAGGATCTAATGTAAAATATGGCAACTATAGTTGATAACACTGTATTATTTCATTGAAATTGGGAAAGAGAGTAGAACTTAAATGTTCTCACCAAAAGAAAAATGTGTGATGATGGAGATGTTACTTAACTAGATGGTGGGAATCCTTTCACAGTGTATATGCACATCAAATCACTACGTTGTATATTTTATGCTTTAAAAAAAAAAAAAAAAAAAAAGGACATGGTGATACAAGTATAACTCTACAGATCAAATAGGATTGAGAGTCCAGAAGTAAACCTTTACATTTATGGTCATTTGGTATATGACAGGGGTTCCAAGGCAATTCAGTGGGGAAAGTATAGTCTTTTTAGAGCTTAGAACTGAATATCCATACACAAAAGAGTGAGAGGTTGAACTGCTACATCATACCATATTATAAAAATTAACTCAAAATCAATCAAAGACCTAAATGCAAGAGCCAAAACTGTAAAACTCTTAGAAGGAAATCTTTGTGACCCTCAATTAAGCAGTGGTTCCTTAGATATGACAGGAGGCACAAGTGATAATAGAAAAAGTAGATACATTGAAATTCATCAAAATTAAAAACTGTTGTGTTTCAAAAAAGTTAAAAACCCACAAAATGGCAGAAAATTTTTACAAATCATATATATTATAAAGGTCATATCTAGAATATATAAGGAACTCCTAACAACTCAACAATAAAGACAGCCCAATAAAAAATGGGGAAAGGGTTTGAATAAACATTTCTCTAACGAGATACCTATGGCCAGGAAGCACAAGATGCTTAACATCACTACTCATTAGAGAAATGCAAATTAGTACCACAATGAATACTATATCACATTCACTAGGATGGCTAGAATAAAAAGACAAACAATAGCTAGTGTTGAAGATCTGGAGAAATTGAAACACTCATGCATTGCTGGTGGGATTGTAAAATGGTGCAAACCAAAAATGGTTTGTATATGTTAACTATGTAAAATATTAAACATAGAATGGCCATATGACCCGGCAATTCCATTCATAGGTCTGTATCTCAGAAAGTTGAAAACACGTCCACACCTGTGTTTGTACATGTGTACAAACTTGTATATACATGTTTATAGTAGCATTATTTATAGCCAAAAAGTGGAAACATTTTAAATGTCCATCAGCTAATGAACAGATAAAATGTCAAGCACAAAAATCCACATGTTATATGATTCCATTTGTATGAAATGTTCAGAATAAATATCTATAAAGACAGAAAGATTAGTGGTTGTCAGGAGCTGGGAGGAGTGGGGATGAGAGTGATTGTTCTTAGGTACAGGATTTCATTTTGAGGTAAAGAACATATTATAAAATTAGATGGCAGTGATTGTTGTACACCTCTGGGAATATACTAACAAACCACTGAGTTATATAGGAGTGAATTTTATGATATCTGAAGCATATCTCAATAACGATATTTTTTAAAAAGATAAGAATGAGTGCATCTACTTATGAAACTATTGATAAGGTAGCTTTGTTGTTACTCTGATCATATTTTTGCAAAGGACTCTAGATGACTTCTCATATTTATCCATCTACCCCCTGGCACCTGATCAACTGACAGATGGTACAAGAGTGAATGGACTAGAGCATGGAGACATAAAGGAACCCTCCTACACTAGCTCACCTTCCCTAGGCTGAAAATTTAAACTAGCCAAATCGTATAGTTTTGTTCAAATAACATGACAACTTGCTGCCCTTTTCAGTGAAATTCCTAATGGAATTTAAAAATTTGTACTGCTATTACAGCTTTTTATTCCTTGCCTTTTGGAAATTGGAAGAAAACCCTAAGAGAGAAACATTGCACCATAAAGACAAGGGTTTCTTATATGAAAATTTAAATCATATATTATAGGGAAGAGGCAGATATTGGATAAAATCTACATAAGTTTTCTGGGAGTGCAAATGTAAAGTAGTAATTCCAATGTCATTAGAATACTGATAGTTTGAAATAGAATAGCTCAGTGACATGTTTTCTAGTTTTAGAGACATTTGTCAAGGCTTATGGTGTAGGCAGCCAAACCTGAGAGTTATCCAAACTGGAAAACAGTTCTTTTTTGCAGAAAAGAAGTGAAGATGTTTGATTGTTCAGCCATGCTACATATAATCTCTCTTGCCTCTAGGTTATTCAATTTCTATCCACTTATTTAAAAAGCTTTATTATATAATAGGCCTGGCCATGTGCCCCTTTAATCTTTCAGGAAGCATACCACTTTAACTACTAATGTTTTTATTAGGTGCTGGGCTAGAACACAGAGAGTCCTTGCTCTCAAGGAATTCAGAGACTAAGAGGAAGGGGGGAATAACTGAGGGCAATGGAGTAAGGTGGGTATTACCCAGAAGTCTGGGCAGAGTACAAAGGCAGCATTGTATTTGGAGGGAGTGCTCTCTGGAAAGGTATCATGGGACAAGTAACTCTTGAGCTGAATCTTGAAGCAAGGAAAGGTATTCACCTTTTTAGAGGACCCTTTAGAAGGAAATAGAGGACATGTGTGTGAATTTGGGCAAAGACGCTTAGTGAAATTGGGTCTGTTACGTGTTTATGGTTTGAACTTAAGGTTCTGAATGGTGGGTATACTAGGATAGGAATTTACTGGGACAGAGAAGGCTGGAGCTATGGGCCATCGCCAGACCACATTAGCTTGTAGGTAGTAGGAAGCCACTGCAGGATTTTAAGCAGAAGAGTAAAAACTGTAACAGGATTTCTTTTACTTCACCCTTGCTGTTAAGGCTGCACATGCAGCATTCTGCTGCTGAAGTTTGGCGACCTCTGCTGTTGAGCTATTAAAAATAAAGCTGTGAAAGAACTGCTTATCATACTTTAGTCAGATGATTCTTGGCTTTCTTTCTTTGAAGAAATAAATAATAAGTCCTCATTTGATATTTATCAGTGTCTGGGTACATATGTAGCTAAATGAGTGAGAAAATGGTACAACAAATGTGGATGGGCCTGGGTGCAAATGAAGTGATTGATTTAATCATGAACAGCATTCCCAACCCAATGTGGCCGACTAATCTCTGATTTTTTGGATCCTTTCACCACCTTACCTGTCGTGATCTAGGATGGTGGGCCAAACAAAAGGTGTTTTTTTACAGTAAATGGAGAGGTCTTATTCTAATAATAGATAACAGAATACATATACTCTTAACAGTAGTGTGATAATTTTTAACATCTCCCCTCCCCCCTTTTTTAATTGTGTGAACTATCATACTTACAGAAAGTACATAAAACATTTATGTGTAGTTTCATTTCCTTTAAGTCATGGCAGAACTCAGTTTTTAGGAAACCCAGAAAGAGTTATTTTTTTTCTTACCGTATGTCCTTAATCTAAAAGTTTTGGAGAAAAATATTTTTCTATCTTTTAAAATTCAAGGGAATTTTAAAGAGTTGATAAGATTCATTTCAAACATTCTTTTTTAATCTATCAAATGAAAAGGCTCAGTTTATATAATTTGAAAAATTCCAACTATATAATTGAGGTGGAGTAAATCAGGTAGAAATATACTCCTAATAGCGTATCAGGTAGAAATATATACTCTGTATATAATAAAACTGAATATAAAACCTAAAGATATACTCAAATAGAAATAGGATAGTCAGTTAAATGTCCTCTGTGTTTATTGTATTGATTGCAGATAGTGATGCTTTTAGAATCTTTGCTCTTCATAATTTGTCATTTACCTTTCAGCCTGTAACATTGCTGTCCCTCCATTATCCAGTTCTTAGTCTCTGTTCCTATTCAGCTGTTACTGTTATCCAAATCAGGCTGTTTTCCACTTCACACCTATCGTGCATAGAATGCGCATCTGACTCATTTGCTTCCTAGACTCTTTAAGTAGAGTCAACTCTTGTCTCTCCTTCCAGAACTCTTTCCTGAACCCCCTCCCCTTCCTCTAGAGCAGGGTAGCACTTTCATCTCACACATGTATCTACGCTTATTTTGTTGTACTGATCTTTGCTGATTGTAGAAGTCTCTCTGCCCTACAGCTCTTTCAAGATAGGAACTCAATAAATGTTTTGAATGAATGAATGACTTAAGAGGATGAGCACAAAATTTTAAATGCCTCTTGATTGTCTTACCTTTGCTTTCTTTAAATATTTATTTTGAGAGAGAGAGAGCACACGTGTGCTTGCAGGAGGGGGACAGAGGATTTGAAGCGGGCTCTGTGCTAACAGGAGAGAGTCCAAAGCAGGGCTTGAACTCCCTAACAATGAGATCGTGACCTGAGCCAAAGTCAGACACTTAACTGACTGAACTACCCAGGAGCCCCATACCTTTGCTTTCTTAAAGACCATGTATATATTATATATAAAATAATTCTGTAGAGTTTGGTACCTACTCTGACACTTTAGATGCTGGCCTTAACAGAGGATAAGGATAAGCATCTGGTTATATTTAGTGTAGTAAATGTATCACAAATTACATAGTGGTCTGTTTTACTTTTCAAGTCAACATCATCCAGGTGTAATTTACATAAAATGTAGCTGTTATAAGTATATAGTTTAATAAGCTTAGACAAATATATATAACCATGTCCAGGTCAAGATTTAGAACATTTCCGTCACCCCAAAAGTGTTCCTGTGTACAGCCTGGGCTGAGTAAATATTCCAGCGTATGCCAGGCAAACCAAGACAGTTGATCCTTCTCTTCATGCACCTTCGCAGTTAGTTCCCCATCTTCTGTCTCAGATGACCATTGGTCTGCTTTCTTTCAGTACAGATTTGTTTTTCTTGTCTATAATTTATTATGAATGTATGTTTCTTTTGTATCTTTTTTTGCTCAACATCGTGTTCTTGCGATTCATCAGTGTTGTTGCTTATATCACCTGTTTTTTCCATTTTATGCTGAGGTATATTCTATTAGAACACACTTTTTTTAAATTTTTTTTTTTTAACGTTTATTTATTTTTGAGACAGAGAGAGACAGAGCATGAACAGGGGAGGGGCAGAGAGAGAGAGGGAGACACAGAATCTGAAGCGGGCTCCAGGCTCTGAGCTGTCAGCACAGAGCCCGACACGGGGCTCGAAATCACGGACCGCGAGATCGTGACCTGAGCCGAAGTCGGCTGCTTAACCGACTGAGCCACCCAGGCGTCCCAACACACTTTTTTTTAATCTCTTCACCTGTACATGGACATTTGACTTGTTTTTGGTTTTTGGCTGTTGCAAGTAAAACTGCTATGAATGTTTGTTTACAAGTCTTTTTGCAGGCATATGCATATTTCTTTTCAAGAAAGGACTTGAAAGTATCTATAAAGGACTGAAGTTGCCAGTCATATAATAAGCGTATGTTAACTTCATAAGAAATTAGCAAACTGTTTTCCAAAGCAGTTTTACTGTTTTTCACTCCCACCAACAAATAAGAGAGTTCCTGTGTTCTACATTTTCGTCTATGCATGGTATTCAAGTATAGTCTTAAAATTAATATTATCATTAGGAAATGTCCGTCTTTAGTTTAATTTCCTTGCCCTGAAGTCTCCATTTTCTGACATAGACACTCCATTTTTCTTATAAGTGTTTGCATGGTATAAGTTTCTGCATTTTGAGCTATGTGTCTTTATATTTCAAGTTTCTCACAGACAACATATACTTACTTTTTTTATAGAGTCTGACAATTTCTACCTTTTTAAAAGTTTTATTTATTTATTTCAGAGAGAGAGAGAGAGAGAGAGAGAGAGAGAGAAAGAATCCCAAGCAGGCTTAGCGCCATCAGCACAGAGCCAAACATGGGGCTCAATCCCATGACCCATGAGATCATGACCTGAACCAAAACCAGGAGTCGGATGCTTGCTTAACTGACTGAGCCATCCAGGCGCCCCTTTTTTTTACTTTTAAATAGTGCAAACCTTTGCATGACATTCCAAATTTATTGAACTACTGATGCAAAATTATACAAATTGTGCTACTTTACTTAAGGCTTTTAGTTTACACCTGACCACCTTTAAGCAGTTATGGCTTCCAAAACAATTTAATAACAACAATAGTTTCTGTAAGTTAGGCTTTGCAATTAAAAATTCTTGCAATAAAATTACAGTA
Organism: Neofelis nebulosa; assembly: GCF_028018385.1. Classification (NCBI taxonomy): domain Eukaryota; kingdom Metazoa; phylum Chordata; class Mammalia; order Carnivora; family Felidae; genus Neofelis; species Neofelis nebulosa. The sequence continues at coordinate 93,533,428 of NC_080786.1, forward strand.
TGCACAACTATGCATAATATGGCACTTACCCACTGTTCAACATTCCAAGCAAGATTTTATACATGTGAAATAATCACGGCAGGCAAAAATACTAAAAGTTGAATGCTTGGTATTGCAAATATAGTTAGACATGAGTAAGCATAGGATTTACAGCGAGAATCTACAATTAAAGAAGTCTGAAAGTGATTTATCAAAGTTTGAGGTTTGTTAAACTTTCTAATCTTGTTTAGCTAATTAGATGCTTACATTTCTTCATATAATTCTTCTGTTGCCTCAGATCTATATTAACTGTTCAAGATATTCTTTTTATTAAGTTGAATTACCAGATATGGGTAGATTTATTTTAAATCATTTTTTATTGTTAATTCTGTTTTTTTAGCTTTTAATTATAGCCTTGTGATCTTATAAAATCTTAGTATATCCTGCACAACTCAAAGAGATTCAGACTTCATTTTATAGTATAATCATTAGAGTTTAAGAAAATGATTTTTTTGAATTATTTAAAAAAAACTTTTCCTTGTTTTTTCCCTTAATATTAGGTATACCATTTTAGGGAGTCAACTACACATGTATTTGAATCCCATATTTACAGCTGACAAACTGTAGCTTTGAGAAGTTGGTTTACTGCCATCACTTGTAGGTTTCTTTTAAGTGTAAAATGGGTAATAAAATATTTATAAAGTTTAAATGAGAAAAGAAAACTGATAATCCCTCACGCAGAGCTTTCTATGTACTGAATGCTCAATAAATATTTCTTGTCTTTGTTCTCGCCTTTTCCTCACTCATGGACCTTTTGAAAGGAGAACTTACATATGCTGTCTCCACTTACTTCAGATGATTGTGTCTGCTTCCTCTTTTCATGGTTGATCTCACCATGGTCAGAAGGGAAGTCTCTTCACAGCCAGATGGAGTAAACACCTTTTGGGCTTTATTTTAGCTGAGCTAATTGTGTCATAAGTTACCTCTCTGTCCTTTAAATGTTTACTTTCCTTGGCCTCCATGGTATCATTGTCTGTAGGACTTCTAGTCTCTTGGACTTCTGTCTCAGTTTTCTTTTTAAATTTTCCTTTTACCTATATATTTGTGTCCCATGGGCCATCTTTAGTGCTCTTCTCCTTCAGCTTGCTCGACCTGTTATACACTGTCGCATCCACCAAGCACCTGTACATCAAGTACTACCAAACCTGTTTTCTACCCTCATGCCCTCTTCGAAATGATATACCTAATGTTGGCCACTTAGTTCTTCTTGAATGTCTTAAATATTATTTTTTTTCCAGCACTATGCGTTCATGCTTAATAGCATCAACATCTTTCACGGCTTCCAAAATTAGAAACAAATAGTGTCTTCCAATCAAGTCCAATAAATGGATTCTTTGATACCATCTCCTAAAATTGTTTTGCCACTGATGAGATTTGAATTATGCCCAACTCTGCTTCTAATTAGTTTTAACCTGAAAAGGTACTCCTTCTGGGCCTCATTTTTTCTCATCTCTAAAACTGTTTGGAAGAGGTCAGAGTTTGGCAACTACGGTCCAGGAGCCAAACGCACTCTGCTACTTATTCTTGTAAATAAACTTTTGTTTATGGCTGCATTTTGCTACAGCAGCAGAGTTGAGTAGTGACAGAGGCTCTGTGACCTACAAAGCCTGAAGTATTACTCTGATGCTTTATAGAAAAAGTTTGCTGACCCCTGTTCTATGGGATTTCCCATTTAGTTCCATCTCTTTTAGCCAACCTGAGGAGAACCTGGTTTAAGATTTTTTAAAAAATAATAAAAAGAATAGAAAAATATTATAGTAGTTGAGTATTTGGCAAGAGAAGTTAAACATAGAAAATCCTATGACATTAGAATCTCTGTTTCCCCATCTAATGGCCTCAGTGAGTCATGATCATGTGGCCATAACATGGATAAGAAGTTCTCCATTGCTGCTTTGTGGTAACAGACTAGTTTATTTGGTTAATTGCTTTTAACTAACCAATAGTGAATAGATCAGTGATTCCACTTACTGGTTAGTAACTAGGTTCTTAGAAGTCACAAATACACATATTTTAAAAGTAAAGGACACATTTAAACTCTGACCATCAATTATAATTAAGAATCTTTTTTATATCATTATTTGCTAAAACATTATTTCTCAGTGTGATAACAGATTTTGCACATATATACACTGTGTATATTGAAAGAAGATTCGAAATACACAGAAAAATACTTATGTAAAAGTCATAAATATTGAACCGTAATTAATTCCAGTACACATATGCTGAGGTGTACTAATGTCTGCAGCTGACTTTGAAATGTATCAAAAAATAAGGTGAACTTATATATGTGTGGATAGATGGATGGAAGTGTGATGAACCAAACACAGTAAAATGTTAATCATAGAATCTGGGGAGTTGGTATAAAGGAAAAGGGTTTTCACTGAAAAAAATACATATAAAATTTTGGGCAAATGTTTAGATATGAGTGGCTCTGAGATAGGAATTTAAGGAGAAGATATAGGAGTGAAAACACACACAGTATACCTTCTTGCTTTCACATTAAATAAATTATTAAAAGTTTGTATGTTAAGCAAACTTGTATATATGGCATGTTTAACAGCTGTTTTATTATGTATTTCACAGATTTACTTCACCTTAGGTTATAATAAAAAACACATAAGAATTATAACATTCACTTCAGGGAGGATGCTGTCTTTTCATTATAGTTTGTAACTGGAATTCTCTTGCTTAGCCCCTATTGGAAAGTTAACCAAATGGCTGATAAGTCCATGTGATCTCTGTCCATACAGTCTGTATTTACTAATTGGACATCATTCAATTCTCATTTCTTTTGGCATTCTTACCAACTTGTAGGGAGTTAGGACTGTGTCTTGTGTTAACAAAGTACTGAATAAATAGAGGGGGACTGCACAGCAAATAGTGATTCAAATGTGGGCATTTTTCTTAAATGTCATTTCGTTTACTGTGAAATATATCATAATACAGAAATATATTAAAATGCATTCAGTGTAAAGCACAATAATAAAGTGAATATCATGTAATTATTACTCATATTAAGAATTAACAGTTAGAGAGGGAGGGAGCCAAAACATAAGAGACTCTTAAAAACTGAGAACAAACTGAGGGTTGCTGGGGAGCGGGGAGGGAAAGGAGGGTGGGTGATGGGTATTGAGAAGGGCACCTTTTGGAATGAGCACTGGGTGTTGTATGGAAACCAATTTGACAATAAATTTCATATTTTAAATAAATAAATAATATTTTTTAAAAAGGTTATAAAAAAAACAATTAAAGGAATTATGTATGCCCCAATCTGGTTATAATCCCTCCTATATTTTCTCTGTTGAGTTTAATAATCCATACCTGATTTTTCTAACAAATATTCCCATGTTTTTTATTTTAGTTTTTATTTCCCATGTTTGTTTATTATATAGTTTTACAATTTTACTATATAAACTAAAATATACTTTGGTCTTGCCTGCTTTTAAACTTTATATAAGGCAGTCCTACTGTATGTATTCATTGTTGAGTGAAAACACCACTTTGTGAGATTCTTCAGAAGGGATGTGTAGTTAATGTACCATTTTATGACTGTACCTCAATTTATTAATGCTACTTTGGGATTTTTGCTTTTGCCTGCAGTATTTTATTATTATGAACAATGTTGCTTTGGATATATAAAGTTTCTCTAGGTTAGAGGATATACCTTAAAATGGAATTAGTAAGTTATAGCATCATTGAAGATATGCATTTTAAATACTCAGTTATTCATGTCATTGTTGTTGTTGTTGTTGTTTTCTTCCAGTAGTTAAAAGAATCCACTAGGGTTGCATTTGGGGAGCAGAATTATCGATTAGTTCACTCTCCCTTCTTTTTCACTCCTCTCCCTCTTTCCCAGTACATATACACACATACATAGACACACAGACGTGCACGCGCGGGCGCACACACACACACACACACACACACACACACACCCTTCATTGAGGGTCTAAAATAGGATATTAGTGTTTGCTTTATTACTTAAAAATAAAAACTGAGGGGCTCCTGGGTGGCTCAGTCGGTTGAGCATCCAGCTTCAGCTCAGGTCATGATCTCACAGTTCATGACTTTGAGCCCCACGTCAGGCTCTGTGCTGACAACTCAGAGCCTGGAGCCTACTTTGGATTCTTTGTCTCCCTCTCTCTCTGCCCCTACCCCTCTTACATTCTGTCTCTCTCTCAAAAATAAATAAACATTTAAAAATAATAAAAATTAAGATTCCTTTTTAGCCTTCATATTTTAAGTGTGAATAGTTCCTTACTTACAATGTCTGATGTCTACGGCTACAAAAGCCAGTGATTTCCCTTCCCAATACTAAATAATACCTTGCTCCTGTCTGTAAAGTTGGACTTCTGCTACAAAAAGGAAGGGAGCTTAAATAACTGGAGATATGTTTCCAGTGCCCAAAAGTGAGCTTTCCACAGAGTGATGTGTTATAATTTAGATTATTTTTACACATCTTTTTTTATCCCCTCAATGACATCAGGGGTTTGCTCAGAGATTGTCTTTTAGGCAATTAAAAGTCATTCTAGGGGCGCCTGGGTGGCGCAGTCGGTTAAGCGTCCGACTTCAGCCAGGTCACGATCTCGCGGTCCGTGAGTTCGAGCCCCGCGTCGGGCTCTGAGCTGCCGGCTCGGAGCCTGGAGCCTGTTTCCGATTCTGTGTCTCCCTCTCTCTCTCTGCCCCTCCCCCGTTCATGCTCTGTCTCTCTCTGTCCCAAAAATAAATAAAAAAAAAAAAACGTTGAAAAAAAAAAAAAAGTATTAAAAAAAAAAAAAGTCATTCTATAGTTAACTAGATTCTTTTTTTACTTACATTGATAAATAATAGTATATAACTCTATGGCTCAGAATGTTCTACCTCTCTTACTTCAACTTTATATATTCTAATACTTAGTTTCTGAAAGATATAATTGACATATAATAATGTGCACATATTTAAAGTGCACAGTTTGGTAAGACGTATTCACATAAGAAACTACCACCATGAAATCAAGACAATGAACATATTCCTCACCCCCCATAATTCACTAGTACTCTTTGTAAGGCTTGTCTCCAGCCTTCACAATCATGGCTTTCCTTTCTGTCACTGGAGACAAAATTTTCTACATTTCTGTACAAATGAAATGATAACAGTAGGTACTGTCTCTGGTCTGGCTTATTTTACTCAGTGTAAATTTTTTTAGATTCATCCATGTTCTTTTTCTTATTAGTGAATAGTATTCTATTGTATGGGTATACCCTCATTTGTTTATTTATTCATCTGTTGTGGACATTTGAGTTGTTGCTACTTTTTTGGCAGTTGCAAAAAAAGGTGCTATGCACATTTGTGTAAAAGTTTTTGTATGAACATATGCTTTCATTTCTCTTGGGTAAATACCTAGGAGTAGGAATGATGGATGTATGGTAAGTATATGTTTATGTCTTGAACATACTGCCAAAGTATTTTCTAAGGCGCCATACAATTTTACCTTTCCTCTAGCAATGGATGAGAATTTCAGTTGCTCTACATCCTCACCAGGACTTGGTTTACACAGGCAATCTTTTTTTTTTTTTTTAACTTTAACCTTCTTAATAGGTATGTAGGTGGTATCTTACAGTTTTAACTAGCATTTCCTTGATAATAATGAGGTTGAGCATTTTTGCATGTGCTTATTTAGTTACTATCTGAGTGTTCTTTGGTGAAGTGTCTGATTCTATCTTTTGCCCATTTTTATTGGGTTGCTTGTCGTTTTGTTTTGAGTTTATAGGAGTCTTTTCTATAATCTAGATAGGAGTCCTTTGCAGAATGTATGTTTTGCAAATGTTTTCTTTCAGTCTGTAGCTTGCCTTTTTGCTTTCTTAAGAGTGTCTTTTGGGGGCGCCTGGGTGGCTCAGTCGGTTCAGCATCAGACTTCAGCTCAGGTCATGATCTCACTATTTGTAAGTTCAAGCCCCATGTCAGGCTCTGTGCTGGCAGCTTGGAGCCTGGAGCCTGGAGCCTGCTTCGGACTCTGTGTCTCCCTTTCTCTCTGCCCCTCCCCTGCTCGCACTCTGTGTCTCTCTCTCTCAAAAATAAATAAACATTAAAAAAAAAAAGAGTGTCCTTTGAAGAATAAAACTCTTAAAATTTTGATTAAGTTCTGGTTTTAATGAAGTCTAGAGAATTAGAACCAAAAAACAAATCAGAAAAACCCTGAAATTCTTACTTTGCCCTGATTATCTACTGGTTACCACCACAAATCCAGTACTTATTATTAAGTTCCACTCCTTCTTTGCCACTGTTTTTGAATTACAAATGGCTGAATATTGTAACAAGTTTGTTTTATACCAGGCTTTAGAATTATAAAGAAAGATATATATCATCTTTCTTCAAAGCACTCTCGTTTTTAGTAATTTATGTTTCTTCCTGTCATCTGTCTTGTGCAGTCAATTCCATAGACTTTCCTTTGTCCAGTGCATACTGCATCTCTAGAGGCAATGATGCATTCAGTATATTTTTATTTTGTATTATACTCTTTCCCATGCACAAATTATGTAGTTTCATTATAACAGGAAATCTCTTCTTCTTTGTATTCTCCATATGTCATAGCATAGTTCCTTGGACACAGGAAACAATCACTAAATACTCACTGAATGGTATTATTGATGACTGTTTGAGTAAGTTCTCCTTATTAATTTATTGATAATAAAACCTGTGGGGCACCTGGGTAGCTCATTCCATTAAATGTTTGACTCTTGACCTCATCTCAGGTCATGATTTCATGGTTCATGAGTTCGAGCCCCACGTCGGGATCTGCGCTGACAGAATGGAGCTGCTTGGAATTCTCTCTCCCCCTCTCTCTGCCCCTACCCACTCGTTCTGTCTCTCTCTCTTTCTCTCTCTCTCAAAATAAATAAACTTAAAAAAATTAAAACCTTTGACTATACTAAATGAATAAAAGATCTCATTTCAAATGTCCATGGTTACAGTAGATGGTTTTTCCAGTTAGAACAAAGATGTTTGATTTTTACTTAAATGCTTTTGAGTGATCTTTTTTTTACAACCGTGGCTTCACATTATGATTATCTCATAGAAGTCTGTGTAGGGTAGTATAGCATTAGGATCCATAGCCAGTTAAAATTAAAAGTCTTGGAGTGTCTGGGTGGCTCAGTCAGTTAAGTGTCAGGCTCTTCTGACTTCAGCTCAGGTCACGATCTCACCCCCATGTTGGGCTCTGCACTCACAGCATAGAGCCTGCTTGGGATTCACTCTTTCCCTCTCTCTCTGCCCCTACCCCACTTGCGCGTGTGCTCTTTCTCTCTCTCTCAAAAATAAACTTAAAAAAAAAAAAAAAAGTCTCGTGCAAAGTCTGCTTTTTCTAACGAGTTTTGTATTTCATAACTTTGGAATTCCTTTTTCCAATGAAACCAATATGCTAAAACATAAAGACTTAATATTTGTAAGTATATAGAAAAATATGGCAATAACTTGCTTTCTTTATCTAGGTCCTGGGGACACCAACAAGGGAGCAAATTAGAGAAATGAACCCAAACTACACAGAATTCAAATTCCCTCAAATTAAGGCACATCCTTGGACTAAGGTGAGTCAAAAAGAGTTTTTTAAAAAGCACATTAACCAGTAGTTAACTTAAACTTGGGTTTCTCATTGTTCTTAAACTAAACTATTTTGATACTAGATAGCTGCCTGAGTACAAAGTATACAGCAGCTCTGCATCTAAATATAGTTGGGTAGTATCAGTGTGTCATTGACGGTATATAGTTTTGTCCCTACTGATTTCCTGTAGATGGTTTTCAGCCTGGGTTTTTGTTTGTAGGATAACGACAGTGTACCTATATCATCAAAATAAAGAATTTCACCAGGAGTAGTATCTTATATATAAATTTTGACTATGTAAAACTCAGAAGTTAATTTCTTTACACAGAGATACTTTTTCAATATATAGCATATGAAAATGTATATTTCATATATTTTTAAAACTTATATAGACCTTATTATAGATTATACTGTCTTTTTTCTTTTATTTACTTTCCTGTTGGTGTTTTGGGAGAGAAATAAAAAGATTTGATCTCGCTTGGAGTATACATTGAAAGTATTGGTATGTTAATGGGCTATCACTAGCCCTTGAATAGCCTCACCCCAACATTAGATGGAACCAATTCTAAGAGCATAGGTACTAATTTACCAGAAAATTGATTTTTTGCTTTGATACTTAATTGAAATAATTTTAAGAGAGATTTTACTTAAAAGTTTTTTCATTTCGGTGTAATTTGTGAGATTAGAGCAGAGGAAAAAAATCTCAATCAGGGTTTATTGCTAGAGTGAATCTCTAGTGTCCTTATTTTATAGATTCAGAAACTCTGGCCAAAGATACCAAGTGACTTATTCAGGATTACATAGGTGGCCATGACAAAGCCAGGATTAAACTTCTACTTTCTCTCTCTGTGTGTGTGTGTGTGTGTGTGTGTGTGTGTGTGCGCGCGCGCGCGCGCATGTAATGCCAGACTTATTTAGAGTTATGTAACATGTACCTCTTCTCGTCTTTATATTTCATTATATATTTTTGTGAGTTAGAAATGTTCAACTCTTTTATGGTTCAAGCAGAGATTTTCTGTACTTAAAAATGTAGGTGTAACATTTTGTTTTGAGCATTGATAGGTTCATTTAGTTGGTTATGTATCTTTTATGATAAGAGGTGAAATAATTTAGGGCTATAGATGAAATAATTTATATTCCCAGATTCAAAGTATGTTTCTTTCTGTAAATTGTATTATGGTTCTCGTTACTTTTCCTTCAAGTTCTCAGAATCTTATTATCTCTCTTCACTGCAGAAGATCCTTTTGTTACTAATTACTTGTTTAGAATCGGAGATCTTGGTGTTTTAGTGCCAGAATTCTAGGTTAGCTTTTACTGGCCATGATGTTGCCTTCCCCACCACACCTTTTAAAATTTATAATAAACACTAAATATTCTGAGATAAACCATTCTTTGATCTTTATACTTAAAGTTTATTTTGAACTGGGTCGGAAGATACTTAGGGTCTCTCACCTGGCTCTAAACTCAGAGATTCCTAGGTGACCTTTTGGGATTTAAAGTTTGAGTTGTAGTTTGAATTCAGTGAAGTTTTATAAGTTAAAGTATAAGTGACTTGTAGTATACTATGATTTCAACCATGTTAAAGAAAAACAAAAAATAAAGAGAATTCTATATATTGAATAAATACAGGGAAATACTCCAAAATGCTAATGTTTGAGTGAGATGAGTGTAGGTGATTTTATTTTCTTTGTTCTGCATTTCCACACTTTCATTAATAAGTGTGTCATTTTTATGAAGAAGGAAAAATAAAGCTCTTTTTGGTACAACCTAAGTATTCCTTACATGCTACCCTTAATATAGAGTATCTATCTAACCAACATGATGCTGAAATTGAGGTCATGAAATTTACTTTAACAGTTTCTATCCTTTTTTTTTTTTTTTTTTTTTTTTTACATCAAGACTGCTGCCAGTATTAGTGTGTGTCATATTCTGCATTTTTTCCCCCAGGATATATCTTTTGAAGTATTAGCTAAGATGGAACGTGAGGTGAGGAATGGTTGTTTATAATTAAAATGCAGCCTGCATAAGATTTGTGGTCAATATGTATACTTTACATCTTCCTCTACTTATGTGGACTCCTCATGTTTTATATCTTACAATAATGCTCTTCAAACTTGAATAATCTATATAAAGCCCTTTTGTTTGTCTGTCTTCTTTAGGCTTCCATTCCTATATACCATGTGTAGAATGATGACTCACTTCTCCCACCTATTTTGTGTGTTCAAACTACTGTGAACTCTTCATTCATATAGTGTGCCTTGGCATAATTTGATTTTCACTTAGTACAAATGCATTTATTATGTAATAAGTACACTTACGTTAATTTCTCATTAGCGCACATAACTAGGTTGATGTTATTGGTTGTAAACACAAAATCAAATTCAGACACAGAAATTCCATGACACTATTCTGTCATCTGGATGAATCTAGATGATCCAAAATATGCTTATGTTGATTTTTAAAATAGGTTATTATCAAAAATGAAAACACAAAATTTTAAATTTCTGGCAGGAAGTGAGTCCCCTGTCTTCTCTGTTATGATAGTAAGCACCAGCCTCAGAAGTACTGTCTTATGCTAGGCTGCCAGTGAAGTTATTTTTTAAGAAACGTATAATGTTCTCTAAAGAGAAGAGCTTCTTGCCCTTTGAGGGCAGGTAACAAAGTCTGGAAACAAGAGCTGCTTTGCCTTTATTTTGGTCTTCTGATAGAACCTACATTAGGTCCATTTCCTAAAACTGTGAGCATGTGAACCCTGCTTTTCTGTGCTGCAGTATAGTACAGCTATATCCCCAAATACTGGAAGCTGGTGTGCTCAAAAATGTAGGCAGACAGAAAGATCAAGAAAGAAATGTCTTTTAAGGGGCGCCTGGGTGGCTCAGTCGGTTAAGCGTCCGACTTCAGCTCAAGTCACGATCTCATGGTCCATGAGTTCGAGCCCCGCGTGGGACTCTGGGCTGATGGCTCAGAGCCTGGAGCCTGCTTCCAATTCTGTGTCTCCCTCTTTCTCTGCCCCTCCCCTGTTCATGCTCTGTCTCTCTCTGTCTCAAAAATAAATAAACATTAAAAAAAAATTTTAAAAAGAAAAAAAAAAAGAAATGTCTTTTATGCAAACATTGAAGTGAAGGGATTTAGATGTGTAGGAAAAATAGCAAACAGAAGAACTAGACAATGAGATGTTTCTAGTATGGTTTAGGGCAGGAATCTTGAGAATTTAGAAATCCAATAAGTTGCCCTTGAGTATTACTTAATAGCCAGAGCAATCTAATTCATTGATTTAAAGTTTAAGTAGGAAAGAAAATGCTAATGTTTTGAAACGGACCATTACTGAGTGGGGATAAGAGGATAAAAACCTCCTGCATTGCTGTATACTGTAAACTTCAAAGAATAAAAAGCCAGATGGAAAGGAAAACAAGTGATGCAAAGAAAGTTTGAGAATTAAAAAGAGATAGAAATTGGCTGGCAGAAGAGGAAGCTTAAATTCTGCACTTAGTATACCGAGGTATGGTTAAATGACAGTCTATTAGGTATGAAGTGAGGATCTAGTTTGAACATCACTCCTACTCTTTGTGCCTGGAGTTTTTTCTTTTGCAAGATACCAATTAGCTATTGTCTTTTCTAGGATTCTTTGGAAAATAGTAATATGCATATAAAGGATTATTTTATTTTAGTTCTAAAGTAATATAAAGATCCTGCCTCCAATATAGTTCTATGATTTGTCCTCTCTGTCCTGCCCGGAGTTTAGTTTTGGCCATCATCGTATCATAGAATTGTTAAAACAGCCTCCTAACCAGTTTCCCTCCTTCAGTTTCGCATCTTTTTTTTTGTTTTTTAATGTTTATTTTGCGAGAGCACATATGTGGAGAGAGAGAGAGAGAGAGAGATAGAAAGAGAGAGAGAATCCCAAGCAGGCTCCACACTATCAGCGTGGAGCCTGACACAGGGCTTGATCATGCAGAGCTTGGTCTCACAAACCATGATGTCGTGACCTGAACCAAAATCAAGAGTGGGACACTTAACCTACTGAGCCACCCAGGTGGCTCAAAGTTTTCTTTTTTTTTTTTTTTTTAAATTTTTTTTTTCAATGTTTTTTATTTATTTTTGGGACAGAGAGAGACAGAGCATGAACGGGGGAGGGGCAGAGAGAGAGGGAGACACAGAATCGGAAACAGGCTCCAGGCTCCGAGCCATCAGCCCGGAGCCCGACGCGGGGCTCGAACTCACGGACCGCGAGATCGTGACCTGGCTGAAGTCGGACGCTTAACCGACTGCGCCACCCAGGCGCCCCAAAGTTTTCTTAAAAGTACATGTAATACTGTCACTCCTATTTAGAAATCTTCTCTGATTACTCATTGCTTTTAGGAAAATATGACATACATATAAAGACAAGGTGATGATTATGTCCCACTTTTTGCTTGTCTAGTTTAGTTATTAATTGAATGTCCCTTCACTCTCAAAAGTGTCCCATTTTGGATAATAGATTATACAGTCATTCTGTTCCTTATTGTTTCTCTTTTTCCCCAGAAAAGCAAGAAGTTTATTCTTGTTCTGTCCCTGACCTTTCTAACCTCTAATTTTCCCCCAGAGAAGTGATTTATATTTCTCTTTTATTAGCGTCTTTTCACACTTGGAAGGATCTTCTTCTTCCCTGCTTACCACATCTTAATCTTTTGTCAAGACTCAAATCTTAACTTCTCCCATGAAATATTTTCTAATTTTCTGAGCTCTCCATGATTAATTCCCACCATATAACTCTTATAGTACCTTTCAAGTTCCACCATATGTATTGTAGCAGTTCCTAATTTCTTTTTCATAATGGTAATAATAAGATGGATATCCGTTACTTTAAAATGTTTGTTGCTAAGTCTTTGGAACACGTAGTAAGTTTAATAGTTAAGTGTCTGTAGGATATATGGGGCCATAGATTATTGGTTAAGTATCACAGAAAGCAGTATCCACAAGTCAGTCCTTACATACTCAATTTCTTAGAACACTGTCCACATACTTGAAAATGAATAAATGTACTATTTACAACTAGCTATGAGTAAGCAGAAAATTGGGTTCGAGGTCGTTTCAGCTGTTAAAGGTACCAGACTAGATAGGACATGGTACATTTTTTATTCTCTATGTTTAAAACTAAACACAAAACCTTACTGTACTTTTTTTTTTCCTACCGTACTTATTTTTTTTAAGACTTTATAATTTTACCTTTTTTTTCTGAGCTTTTCAGTACAATATTTTTCACTTGGTAAACTTAGCTGTTTCAACTATAGTTTAACACATTTACAGTTTTAAAAAATGCCTTCAGAGGGGTCGAGAGAGCACAAAACAAAATTTGTTGTCAGACTTCTTTTTTTGCAAGCAAGCTTATCAGCCTTTTCTGGTTTTGCTCACATGTATTCCAGAAAGCCTAAAACAATGGTGGGATTTCTACTAGTTCCTAAGATTGCACCTGTCTGTTTTGTTCTGTTGCTTAGGTAAATTAGTTTTATATTATTACTTAACATCTGCCCTGAACATTCTACTAATCCATTATCACTTGTCTCAAAAATACACTGTTTTCTACTGAATTTTCTACCTACATCTTCATTAGTGCTAGAATAATCACTTCTTCTCTAACATTTATTTTCCCATGTGCGTAGACTTCCTCACTTTTCTAGTTATACTGGCTATGCTCCCATTTCTTTGCTGAAAACTATGCACTTTAAAATCTAGCCCCTAGGGTGGCTAATCCCTATGTAAGATGGATAATATAAACAAGAAAGAATACTAAGGCATAAGTTTTGAGATCACTTGTGGGGAGCAGAGGGATAGGGTTGGAGGTAAATTAAAAAAGAAAGCAAAAATCTACTTTTAATATATCATTTTTTCCTTAAAACACCTATCTCCTATGTACCCAGCACTGTGCCGGATACCATAAAGTATGAAAAAGAAGTAAAATATATAGCCCTTGTTTTTGAAAAGCTTACAGGTGATATAAATGACTCAGTTGAAGCAAATATTGAATAACATATAACCAGATACTTGATTGTGTGCTGTAGGTGTTCAGAGGTGTTTCACATGCTTTATAGGTATAAGGCAGATCTCCAGTGAGGGAGGTAGAGGAAAAAAGGAAGCCTTCTTAAAGGTGATAGAAGAAAAAGGTAGGGTGGGCTGTTGAAGGAGGATTTTGATTTGATTAGATGTTGCTAAGGTCAGGAATTGTTGTAGCCTAGGGGACTGTCCCTTAAGATGAGGAGGTATGGATAAAAAGAAAATATTCCTATATTCCTAGGAAGGTCAGTCTAACTACAGTAACTATTTTGTGAACAATGAGAGATTAAATTGAGTAAGTAGACATTTGGTAAATCATACTTCTGGGTAAGCCTGCAGTACTATTCTATCAGTGAGTGATGTTAGAGGGAGAAATTAACTAAATGCTGATGTCAACACATATAATAATTTCTTACTGTAGTAGAGCTCAGGAAAACTCAATAAGCCTTTTAATTAGTACAGATGAAATTTATTGAATGCTGTCTCTGTTGTGGCTAAGGAAAGGATGTTTGTGCTTCTTATGAATGATGTACCACATGTGAACTCTTTAGTAGACTTAAGTTTTTTTCGTAGCTACTTAACCTGGTTAATTAACATAACTCTTCAACAAATCTATGGCATCCTCTCACTTTTAATCCTATATTTAGGTTTACAAATTGCAAATAATTTTAGATGATAAATAGACTGCTTGAGAGGCAGTATTGGGGTTGCTCTTTAGGAGTGTTCATGGTTTATCAGTCTTCAACATTGGGTGCTTGTGTATTTTGTGTATAACCAGAGAACAGCGTCTATGTTGTACATTTATCACAATGAAATCTAGGAAAGAATAGCTGTTCGGAACAGGCACAGCACTTGTTCTGTGTTCTACTTAGATTAATTATCTTTGCCTTAGGCATTTTTACATTGCTCTGGTTGGCTGTTTAATATAGTAGAATTGCTGAGAGCTGATGCTATGAGAATCTATCATAGGCCTTGATATTTGTTTATAAATGGTAATTTTAAAAGGCTTAAGATTCAGTCATAACAGTTAGCTCCAGGTTGAAATTTGGTATTTGATGGCAAAAGTTTCTGTCTAGGACATGTAAGGAGAAAATTGCCTCTGTCATTTTTGAGTTATCCAAATGCAAATTTATTTTGAATAATTCTTCATTTAAGGACTCATTTGCATTTGTTCAATACCATAGAGACTTTCTTTTTGAAAAAATGAATTTTTTCTGTTAGTTTCTTCTGTGGACTAGTATTTGTGGTGAGAGTTTGCTTCAATTTAAGAAAATGAGTTGCTGCACAGGTGAGGTAGTATTTGAATCACTTAAAAGTTCATGTCAGTGTTTTAGTTCTTTTCAATTTTTCCTTTCTGTTTTCTTTCTTTTGTTTATTTATTTTTTGCTTTGTTCTGTTTTATTTTATTTATTTACTTTTGTTTTTAGTTTTTACAGGGGGTGTTTTGGGCTCTTCATGGCCTTGCTAACATACTTGGCTGGCCATATTTAGTCTGCGCACTAATCGTTAGTTGGCCCAATTGAGTCTTACTTTGTGCTCTCATTTTTTTTAGTCTTGCTTTCTATCTTTGTCCAGCTGATTGTGTTTTAGTTCATGAGAGATTTTTATTCTGATGGGCCGGATTTTAATCCGTGTACTAAATTTTAGTCTGCAGACTAAAAGTAATCCGCGGATTATTTATTTTTGCAAAATATTAATTCCCCCACTGGAAACTATCCTAAAAGAATGTTAAATTCTCTTAGAATAGCGAAGGGAATTCACAGCTACTGGTGAGTTCTGCCATTTTTTATTCTCAATACCTAGACATAATAGATCCTACTACCTCCCTTGCATATTTGGCTCCGTTGTGCCTAGGTGTTGGTGTACATTACTATGCATGTCACCTATAACTGTGACTGTCCCTTAGTTGTATTGTTTATTGTATATATATTTTTGTTTAGCTTTTGGTGGGTGAATTGGGCATATTTGCACTTGGAACTGTGTTGAATTTGTAGTGCTCAAAGATGTAGCATTTTTTTTTCAGTGAGTTTTTCCAAAAAGGAAAGAATGTTCTATATTTATTTTTACTAAGAAATGGGTGCAAGGGTATGAGGGGGCAAAGCCCACAATAGAGAAAGTAAGTTTATACCCTCACTCCTGAGGTGATATGTCAATTTCCTGAAGAATCCTAAAATAATGAGAATGTCAGCAAATATCTTTTAGCAGGGAAGTCAATCCAAAATGGAGAATAATCCGCGGTGGCCTGATCCTTCTTAGCTCACACAAATTGAAAATATCTGGCTTGAAATCTATAGTAATATAAATTAAATATATTTATTACTTTCTTCCATCACTAATAATTAAGCAAAAAAAAATGTTTATACTGTCTAACTGGAATAAATTAATAGATAAAAATTAGCATATTGGGAACTGATATCTTTAAAAGCAGGCTAATATGCCCCATCCCAGTCATGTCAATGGACGATGAATCCAGGTCGTAGAAGACCAAACACTTTACTTTGGGAAGTTTACTTCTAGATTTCATTTTGATTTTAACTTTTTTTGGTTTTGTATTTTTTTAATAAACGCACTGGCATTGGAACATAATAAATTAAAATTAAAATGTTTCTTTATTGTGCCTCACCATTGCGCAATCAAAAATTTTTTTGCATACACTGTGGTGAAATAATTTTTAAAACTTGGACTTGCTACTGTGGAGACTGATGTTTAAAGTTTATAACTGTATAAACATTTTCTATGTCCCCCCCCCCCAACACCATGGATTTCTTATAACACTGGATATATTTTTCCTTGCTGGACTATTCTCTTTTGGATTGACTTCCCCTGTTTGGATTATTTCACTGCATTATCATCTTTAGGATTCGTCAGGAACAGGACATTTCACCTCAGGAGTGCGGGTATGTACTTAATTTTTTTTTCCCAAAATTTCAGGGCAGGTCTATAAAACTAGGGGGAAAACTTTTTTTAGAAAGGCAAAACCGTTATTCATTCTGGAAATGTAAAAGTAAAAACAGCATAGGTAGTTAGCTGTGATTTCTTCTTCATTCACTATGTGGCAATACAGGTTTTACTTATCATATATTTATTTAGGTTGTCAGTCTCCTGAGTGATTTATTGACATCTAGACTAAAGTTTAGGAATTGTGGGGTTTAAAAATTACTTTTACAAGAATAAATATGAACAACGATACGCAGCAATAAAGGTTATGAATCTTAAACAATTTAAATGAGTACAGCAGCAGAAGCTTTGTTATTAGCCAAATTTCAGTAGTTACTGGCTTCCTTTTCTTTAGACACAAAGAATTCAGAAGAGCTGTTTTCTAGTTTGGCCTCTAATTTTTTGAAGTTGTATGCTACCACACCCTATATTATGGTCACAAATCTGAACTTTGGGAGACACTGGTTTTGACTCCACATAATTTCCCACTTAACCTTTATCCATAGAATACTGGTCTTATCAGGAATCTCTCAAAGGGTATAAAAAAAATAACGGATACTTTTTTAAAGGCAGCTTAAGTCTTGATTTTAATGTAGGCTCTTAGAATGAATTCTTCTTTATTGTTTTTAACTCTGTTTTTCCATGAGTTAGGATTCCCTGGCAAAATAAGCTAATACCTATCTTAGTACCAACCTGGATGGTCATTTGTAGCCAGTAAGATACTAAAAGGATGTGGATGACTTTTTTTTTTTTTTTTTTTTTTAATAATCAGAGATAAGGTTACAGTACTGGTTTATTAGTACCTTTAACACAAAATCTTCATTAATATAACATGAAATTTTTCATTAAAGTACACTCACTGTCCAGCTACCCTACATTTGAATGTTAGCAGGAGACACTTATTTCTACTTTTAGTGGTACTTTTAATTCTACTTATGTGCTCCCATATTGGTGCAAAAGCATTTTTCCTTAGACTAGCTAGCAAAATAAATCCATGTGCTGTGAAATAAATGCAGACAGCCCTCAGGGATAAAACTTCTCAGTAATACTTGATATTTTTATGAAAGGTTTTCTGAGTTTTCCCACTGATTATTTTCTTTTACATTCTGAATTTGAAAATGAACCTGGCTAGAAAGCAAGAGAGGGAAAAATTTCTTAAAATAGTGGAAGATCTGAACGTTTCAAATAATATAATACTTTGAAGATTTCCTTGACTGAGGCAACTCCGATCACTCGAAAGAATAAAGATAAAGCAGTTTTTGACTGTACAGAGGGTTTTCTAATATGGTCAAATGAATAATTAAGGCCTTTAACGTCCTGAAATGAATTCCTACTCAAGCCAATTTCTCAATTTCCATGGAAAATATCTTTATTAGCAATAAACTTTGTGTAAAAACAAAAGAAAAAAAGGTTTTCACTGTAGAAAGTACTCTTACAAGTAGTCTCTTGAAAAGTAATGAGCTCTATAGTAGTAACTAGTTCTCCTACCTCCAGTCTAAGTGAACGGCCAGATGTTACATGAGCTGCTCTCATCAGGAAACCTTACTCCCAGGGTCCTCCATGCCTCATCACAATCTACATGTCCTTCCTGCACTGTTTCCTTCCATTTATACTTTTCTGCCTCTCTTTATATGTCTGTCTGCTGCCACTACCACACCCTCTGTTATCCTGTGTTCTTCCTATCAAGGGGTATACATTTCATTTTTCTTTTGTTTCAAAGGCTTTCTGTTCATCTGTTTATATTTGTTTCTGTTTTTCTCCTTTCTGTTTTTATTCTTCAACTCTCCATAATTTACAACAGAGTTATTTTCATAGTTTTATGTATTGATTAAGCATTTCAAGACATAGATGTGGAAGGCGTTCTGTTCTTTTAAGCAAACTAGTTCATACGCATTTTGCTTTAATATAGCCTTCAGTTGACTTTTTCTGTGAATTAATGGCTCTTAATGAAAAGTACATTTCGTTCTCCCTAATTAAAACCCTAGAATATTCATTCAAATGAGGGTAATCTGGCCATGTTTGTGATAACAGCTACTCCTTGAGAAAAGCCTTGGACAGTTTGTCAAATTCTGGGTATTCAAGAATTTTTTTCAAATAAGGTAGACTCTTATATTAAAGAGTTAATACCAAGTCACTGGCATTTGTAGATCTAAAGTAAATAGCTTTTCTCTTTTAAAAGATCTTGATTACCAAATTTGAGTAGGGCTGTCAATTATTCTGATATTCTGCTAAAAATCACACAAAAGAGGCAGCTTTTTATTTTACTGCCACAGTAGTCAAATCTTTTTTAAAAATTTTATATTTTTCTAGGTGTGCTTACCTCCAGAATCCAGTCTTTCTCTTGTGCCTGTATTTTGTGTGCATATTTAATTGTGCTGTAGATTTTTTTTCCTATTTCCCCTAGTTTTTTCTCTGAGCTTTTCTCATATAGTTTTTAATTAGCAGTTCACCCCAGTGTGGTGAAGCATATGCAGTTAACTCTTTTCATTCTAGAAGCTTCCTTTCACAAATGCAACCATGTTGTTGTACGTGGTGGGAATTAACTCAGTACTCAAAGGATAATTTGCTAAGATTCTTACACTGAAGCATTAATTGTTCTTTCCCTTTTTTTTGTGCTGTAGGTCTTCCGACCCCGGACTCCACCGGAGGCAATTGCACTGTGTAGCCGTCTGCTGGAGTATACACCAACTGCCCGATTGACACCACTGGAAGCTTGTGCACATTCATTTTTTGATGAACTAAGGGACCCAAATGTCAAACTACCAAATGGGCGAGACACACCTGCACTCTTCAACTTCACCACTCAAGGTAATTCCAAACACTTAACTCTTTTTACCATTTCTGAGAAAACTACTTATGTGTGTGAAGTGACATTCTGTTAATTAAAATCTGTGTAGGACAAAAGTGGGCACATTAAGTACTTATGCAAGTAGGGAGCATTTTTTCTAACCACTTACTAGGCCACTACTTGTATGGTTTGGACAAAATAGTGGCAGATAAGATTTTTCCAGTAGACATAGCTGCTCTCATTTTTGGCAGATTATAATAAATCTTGGCACATGAGAAGTTATAGAGATTTCACTAATAAGACTAATGTACAATTTAACTTTCAGGTTTGTATTTGAAACTTAGAATGTTAGTATTTCTTGCTTCCCAAGGATTTATATCAAGTTTTTTAAACCTAGAAATAAATTGGTGGCTATATTTGTATAAAGTCAGATATAAACAGGGAAAACTGGAATTCTGTAACTCTTTCTTAGAACTTATATAAGGGATGTAGGTAGAGAGATTCTTATCCCTGCTGGGGCTTGGCAGTATTGCTGCTGCTGAGAGAACATTGAGAGGAAAACAGAGTTTGTGAATCGGTGGTTTCTAAAAGACCCAGGGAAAGTCATTATTTCTTAACCACTTCTGTGTTCACTTTTCTCTCTGATTAAGACCTTAAGTGATTCATTTAATCAGCCATACTGCCTTTGATGCTGTGATTTTCTTCATAAACTGAACATTAAAAGTGTACAATTTCCTGTAGCTAAAACATGCAATAAATATTCGATTGATTATTAGTTTAGTCAAGCTAAAAATACACAAGGGAAATGGAGAGCTTTCTGTGACCAGGAAATATATATTTCCTTTATTCTAAGATGAATTCCCCTCCCACTCATATTTAAACTTGGAAGTGGAAAAATGCATTTTGCTTAAGCAATAGATTTGGAAGACCTGAGTTGTTACTGAAATGGACTTGGGTGATTCCATTGATTATAATCTTAAGTGGTCAATAACATGTAACTATTAGCAGTGCTGATACAGTCTTAAACTGCATTCATAAAGGTAAAAGAAAAATATTCAGATATCCTGGGATTAATTCTGACTCTTTAGGGCTGATCAGAAATCATTTGGAATGTTGTTTTAGGTCCTGGCTATGCCATTTTAAGATGTTAATGAAAGACGGGTAGGGTATACAAAGGAACAGAACCGACAGTAGATCCTGGAAAAGTGAAAACTTAAACAATACCTCATAGATTATCTTCTAAAGAAAGGTGTTAGCCTATATTCTTTCTCCATATTATAAAATTGGAAATAGTAGGTAGCAGAAAATTAGAGAATACTACATATTTGAGTTTATCATGCAGACCTCAGCCCCTGGCATAGATAGAGATTAATAAAATTACTGATGAATCAGGGAATTTTTCAATTGTTTAACAGTGGAACAAGTGTTTTTCAAAATACTGATCTCAGTATGAGGAAGAAGCTGGATGATGTCCAATGTTCTCCAATGTGGCAGTAGGTTAGACTGGGAGACTCTTGGCCTCTTCTGGAGCAAAGGTTCTATATAATTCCATGTCACTAAGAAAACAAACTTTATTTTCAGTTCTTACTGTTCTGTTTTAATCAAGAGTAGTACATGTAGATTGAGAAAAATGTTGAAAATGCAAAAGAAGTATAGAGAAAATTAAAATCACAATCCTGAAATAATCACTTTTACCTTTCAAATTAATCACTGAAACATTTTCATAGTGTAGCTCTTTTCAGTCTTTTCTCTGATGCATACATATACTGATAATCTTTGAATATAAAGTGATACTCTGTTTTCCCATTAAGGTCACAAAAGGGTTTCTTTTGATTAACTCAAAAATATTTAAAATTACACATTATACAAAATTAATATTTATTCAGGCATTTCACTTTTTTACCTCTCATTTCATGAAACAATTTTATTAATACTTTTTATAAATGCATCTTTTACATCTGTGTCTTTGTCATCAGTAGAGCTACTTTTTGAACTATCATAGATTTTTAGGTTATATCACCTAAATTTTTTGATATGAAGCACTTTTTGAATCTGTATGAGGCCACCACTGGAAATTCTACAGGTATCAAATTTCGTAAGTTTTTTGTTGTTGTTGTTGTTTTGTTTTGTTTGTTTTGTTTTGTACTGTAGGTGTCTGTTAATTAGCTGCACATATAACTATCTGCTGGGTTGCTTTTTAAAGTGGTCCCCAAAAGGCTCTGTATACAGTGACATCCAGCATTTGTTACTGTGGAATCTTGACATCACAAACTATTATGTTAATGTTAACTTTATTTGTTTCTCTCTCTCTCTCTCTCTCTCTCTCTCTCTCTCTCTCTTTTTTTAACCACTTTTGTCAGGTGAACTTAGTTTCCCAAACAAGCATTGATTGTGGTTTTATTCACACGAAGTATCTTCTCCAATGAGTACTTTGTTTCTCAAATACATGAATTAAGGAAGCCTTTTGTCAAGTAAGCAATTAAGTAGAACCCCAAACACACATGATATTTATAATGGACACATTTTGGAGAATAATTCTCCCTATATTCAGACATATTTTGTATAAACTCTTTAATACACCTGTATGTGTTGATCAAAACTGAGATACTTAAACATTTTATTTAATCAGATTTAAAAATCCAGGATTCGGTTTCATTGTTCATATATACGATTCTTTACTCACTAATAATTATTCATTATTACTAAAGAAAATAAAATTTTAAAACAACTAAATTTATTATTCTATGGAATCCTAAGTTTTTTTGAAAACTGAGGAAACATTTGTATAACATGAGCCATTTTAAAGTAAACAGTTCAGTGGCATTTAGTATATTCACAATGTTGTGCAACTACCACCTTGATCAAGTTCTAAAACATTTTCATTGCTCCTAAAGAAAACATACCCATTAAGTGGTCAGTCCCCATTAACTCCTCCTCCAACTCCTGGCAACCACCAATGTGCTTCCTGCTTCTGGACTTCACTATTTGGGATATTTTATATAAATGGAGTAATACATTATGTGACCTTTTGTATATGGCTTCTTTCACCTAGCATAATGTTTTCAAAGTTCATCCATGTTGTAGCATGTGTCAGTATTTTATTCCTTTTTATGGCTGAATAATATTCCACTGTAGTATGTCTTAATCAGTGTAGGCTGTTATAACAAAATACCAGAGACTGTGTGGCTTAAACAGCAAACATTTATTTCTCAGAGTTCTGGAGGCTGGGAAATTCAAGATCAAGGTGCTAGTAGATTTGGTGTCTGATGAAGACATAGTTTGTGATTTGCAGATGGCTACCTTCTTACTGTATCCTCGTATGGTAGAAAGAGATTACGTCTCTTGTGTCTCTTCTTAGAAGGCCACTAATCCCATTCATGGGGGTTCTCCCCTCATGACCTAATTACCTCTCAAAGGCTCCATTTCCAAACACTATTACGTTGGGGAGTAGGGCTTCAGCATATGACTTTTAGGGACACAAACAATCAGTACACAGTGTATGGATACACCACATTTTGTTTATCCATCATCTGTTGGTGGATATTTGGCTTGTTTCTACCTTCTGGCTATTATGAATAGTGCTGCTATGACCATTTGTTTACAGATATTTATTTGAATACTGTTTTAAATTCTTTTGGGTATTGCTGAGTCATGTGGTAATTCTATGTTTAATTTTTTGAGGAACTGCCAAACTATTTTCCATGGTGGTTTGCACGTTTTATATTCCCACCAGCAGTTTACAACAGTTCCAGTTTCTCTACATCCTCCCCAATACTTATGTTCCTTTTTTTTTTTTTTTAATAGCTATCCTAGTGGATGTGAAGTGGTGTTTCATTGTGCATTGTGGTCCTAAATAAGTTTATTGCAATAATGAATCACAGCCTGGTAAATGCTATTTACCTATTCTCTAGTAAATTACATTCATAAGACAAACTGACATGAAAATAAGTTGACTTAGATTTTAGAATATGGTTTTGAAAATATTGGACTTTTGTGAATGGACAGTTTTTCATATTAATCAGATTTATTTAATTATTTGTTTAATAATTAAATATTTAATTAATTGTTAATTAAAGAGTTATTTAATTATTTAATAGAGTCAGCTAACTTTAATGTCCTTAGAAGCCTCCAAGGTTTTTATTAACTTCAGCTTTGACATACGCGTTTTAAAGTAAAGAAAAGGCTCAACTTGAAGAAGAATAAATAATTTAGCTCAAACTTTATTTATACATATCTGTTATTTACAAGCTTTTTAAAAGGAGTGAAGATTGTTTTATTTTGGTATTTCAAATTGTTATATTTTCCCAGAATATCAGATATAATTATGGCTCTATGTATGTCTGAATATATATAATATGTCTTTGGGGATTTAAAGAGTGTGTGTGTATTTGGTGTGTATAGAGTATATGCAATCTCTACGGCACTGTGACTCTGATTCTGTGCATATTAGTGAAAAGGATATGCAGGAGTCTTTGTATCTGTTCACATGAAATGTGTAGATATGTTCTTGAAATCCTTTTCCATAAAACTAAATGTGTTAAATTGAGAGTGCCATCATTTTGAGAGATGGCCCTTCCTTTTTAAGCATTAAAATGCCCTATCTTAACAGCCATTCTGAAACTGGGCTGTCATCACTGGTAGTACTTTCTCCTTTTCCTTCTAGATCACTGTTACACTCAAAGAGTGTTTCTGCCCAGGGAAGAAGTGTTGTTTGATGTTGTTCTATTTGATCTTCTGTATTCTGATTTTGGATCAGTGTTTCCAAATGATGATCTTGTTTACCAAGGCAAAGATGTAACTGTTGTGCAGATGCAACTTTAAAGCACATATTAATAGCAATAAATGAACAACCAGAATAAAGCCGGGTAATACAAGAACTTGGAAAAGGATAATCAATCCCCCAATTGGTTGTATAGCTAGAGAGGGTTCAGAGATAGGAAACACTGGGGTGGGAGGGTGTTAGTGAGGTTCTGCTATAGGCAGAATAAAGCCCTCCTCCAGCCTCATACATTTTCAGTGAAGTCTGTACTAATTCCCCCAAGTGAAATAAAGATAACTCCTGATCTGCATGTAGTAGGTGTTTAATGAATGTTTGAGTGATACATGCCACTTTAAGTAAACACAATATTCATGTAACCAGTATTTATTGGACTTTTCTAGTGTGCCTTCTAGTTGCTGTTAGTGTTGTTTTAACTAGTAAACCTGCCATATGAATAGAACTATGAAGATTAAACACTTGAGTAAAATACAGGGCTGTATTAAAGTAAAGCTTAACAATAAAGCTAACTGCAATTTGATATTTGTTACTGTGCCACAAGTAACTAGCAATAAATGATCACTAGTATTACTCATAATTAAAACAAGCATTTCTGTGATCAGCTAGAGGAGGAAGAAGAGGAATGAACAAGGGACAGAAAACTTGGAGATCCTTTTGACTTTCTGGATTCACATAACAGATTATCAGACATCTCATTTTTCTGGCACTGGGGCCTCAGTGCTCTGGGACCCCCTGAGTGATACTATCTTCATCTAGATGTTGGAAACCTGAAGAGACCTTTGGCACACCCTCTTTCCTTCAGTCATTGGATCTCAAAGGTTGGACATAACTGAATCAGACCTCAGGAATTGGAATCAGGAAATTCCAACAGGGATCAGTATTTTCTTTATTCACCAATTCCTTGCCTATTCCATGGCTGGAATATATTGGGAAATTGGTTGCTTTGTATGTTTAAGTGAGTCTACAGTTAATCCCACTACACCTTCCCAATACCAAATTTTCTACCTAATTTGTATGAAATTTTACAAGGAAAGTTATTTTAGCAAGCATTGTCCTGGTTGGGGGTTTCATCACCAGATCTTTTAAAATACTAACATTTTGCTGGGTAGCTTCTAAAATATGTCACTGCTATAAATGTAGTATACTAAACACATTCAGACATTTTTTGGTGACTGGTACAAATTGTGATGCTCCCTCTTAGGCAGTTCCAAGGCAAAGTAGTCATGGATTTGTGTAGATATTATGTAGTCCTCACATTAAACATCATTAATATCACTAAGAAGCAGTAGTGAGCCTTCTAATTATTTTACTATTTGTCTGACCTTCTAAGAAGCTTAATTATTTATTTAATTTTAAGATTTTGTTAGAAACTTGGTCAGGGATTTTCTGGACACTTTAAAATTGTTAGGAGAAGAAAGGAGCAGTTATAATAGGGTTATTTGTTTATTAAAAAAAAATCCATAGAAGCAGCATTAGGATTCAGTAATGTGTGTGATCAAGGTGTATCATCCTAGCATTTGAATTCTTTCTCATGAAAAGTACACAGATGAAATGGGCATGCCATTGTGAAATTGTCTAAACCTTTTTGTGAGAGAAATACCACTTTACCTATAACAGACAACCACTGGCAATTTTCATATGTATATAGGAGGCCTGATATACACATGAAGACCTCGACCTAATTGCAGAAGAAAAAGCACGTCTGCCTCTTTCAGTGACTCCTTTCGACAGGTCTGCAGGTTGAGCTTCAGAACTAATGAAGAAGATTCCTCTCTACCTGATGAGTGATATTTTATTACATCACTGTTAGAGAAGGTCTGGTGAACAAAGGGATTGATTTCTTCCCTCTGGTTAGCACATTGATTGCTTCTCTCCAACTTATCCTCAGCTTTCACACTATACACAGTTTGAACAAACATATACACCCTACCCACCCACTGAGCCACTGTCCCCCCTACCCCCCCAAAAAAAACCTAGGAAAGTTTCTTATCTACTTATCATTGAATTTGGGATTCATATTTGGAAGAATAGAAACTTTAAGGAATACTTAAGGTTTCGTCAACTAAATTTATGTTTTGTTTTAATATTTTAAAAGATTGCTTTATCAAGTAGTCAGGTATGTTTGAGTTTATTCAGTTTGCCCTTTCATGGGAATGTTTCTTCTTTCATTTGCATTATAAACAACAGTGCAGCAAAATTTAGTTAAATGAATTCAGTCAGCTTTTTAGTTGATGAATATCTATCTTGGCTTTATTAATTTTTTTATTTTATTTTTATTTTTTAAAATTTACATCCAAATTAGCATATAGTGAAACAATGATTTCAGGAGTAGATTCCTTAATGCCCCTTACCCATTTAGCCCATCCCCCTCCCTCACAACCCCTCCGGCAACCCTCAGTTTGGTCTCCATATTTATGAGTCTCTTCTGTTTTGTCCCCCTCGCTGTTTTTATATTATTTTTGTTTTCCTTCCCTTATGTTCATCTGTTTCATCTCTTAAAGTCCTCATATGAGTGAAGTCGTATGATTTTTGTCTTTCTCTGACTAATTTCACTTAGCATGACATCCTCCAGTTCCATCCACGTCGTTGCAAATGGCAAGATTTCATTCTTTTTGATTGCCAAGTAATACTCTATTGTGTATACATATACCACATCTTCTTTATCCATTCATCCATCGATGGACATTTGGGCTCTTTCCATACTTTGGCTATTGTTGATAGTGCTGCTATAAACATGGGGGTGCATGTGTCCCTTGGTAATAGCACACCTGTATCTTGGCTTTATCGATACCTATTTTAAAATTCATTTTGCTTTTATTTAAATTGTCCATTAAAGTGTTTGGTTATGGAGCACATAATGATTGATACACCATCAAAAGATTCTTGATATTCCCTGATAAACTACTATATGGTTTTTTTGATGGATAGTTTCATGGTGTCTGCAGTTGGTTAAAGAAACCTTTATCATCATTAACGTTTCCAAAGCCTTCTGAGCCTGTTGCTATGTTGTTTTCAACCATGTCTCTGAGATAACATGGTCTATCTTATTACTACCTTTTCTCCGAACTAGCCCCAATTCAGTATTACGGACCTCCTTGTTTCCTTAATTATCTCCGTACTCTCAAGCCTAGGACAAATATTTATTAAATAATACTATTTCCTTTTTTTGTCAGCTTACTTTTTATTTTCAGTCTTTTCTGTACTTCTTATTCTCTGTCTTCAAGAATACATGCACTCTCCCTGATCCTGAAAAGTTCTGTTGCTTTGCTGTACCTGTCCTTTAAAATGTCATCTTATTTTGCTTTGTTGTGCCCACACTGCAGTTTGGATCTGCACTCATTGCCTCAATTCCCTTATTTTTCATTGTCATGGATAGACAGGGAGACCGGGAGTGGTTGTAATTCTTGCAAGCAAAAAATCATTACAGCCATTTTGTACCAGCCCCATAGAAGTGCCCATAATCTGTCCCCACAAAAGGAATAGACTTTAGTGTAGAGAACAGGACTATAGCAAGAATATAAGGAGGTTTCCTTTTTCACATAGGCAAAAGTTACAACAATTAATAATCTCTCTGAAGTAGAGAAAAGCTAATAGATGGAAAGCAGTGGACTTCAAGGAATCCCTATAATTAAGGAAAAGAAGAAGGATAGTGAGTTATAGATATGGGAAGGGTTTAGGATTCCTTAACTTTTAGTATGTCAAAGTCAAAAAAACTTGCAAAAGCCCCCTGCCTCCACCCAAAGGCCACTCATTGACTCTAGGTTAAGAATCTTGTCTTTGTAGTTGTTCTGTGGAATTTACTTACTCTCCCCTCTGTATTTGGATATGGCAAAACCTCCAGGATCCCACAGCTTCTCTTTTTCTTGTTTCCTTATTTTCTTCACTTTTCTCCTTTCTTTTCATTAGTTACCCCTCTCTCCCTACCCTAGACCCAAATGGTGTCTACTTCCTAAGGAAAAAGAGGTTGCTTTTTTCAAGCCCTATACGTGTGTGTGTTTGTGTTTGTGTGTGTGTGTGTGTGTATGTGTGTGTGAGAGAGAGAGAGAGACCTAAAACCACCATGACCCTTCAACTGGATATACAGATACATAGAAAGATAGGTGATCTGATAAGAGAGTAAATGAATGGGAGAAAGTGGGCAGCATGGGCAGTAAGTACAGTGACCACAGACTGCTGATATTTTCATTTTACAGATAATATTAAAAGTGGCTTTGTCAAAATGCCTTAAAATCTCTGGTCATCTTTTCCGTTTTTAGATTTTCTTTTAGATGTTGGGCACTTAGTCATAGAGATCATTTTTTTTTGTTTTGTTTTTAATTTTTATTTATTTCTGAGAGACAGAGCATGAGCAGGGGAGCGGGGGAGAGAGAGAGGGAGACACAGAATCTGAAGCAGGCTCCAGCTCTGAGCTGTCAGCACAGAGCCCAATGCAGGGCTCAAACTCCCAAACCGTGACGTGAGATCATGACCT
Source organism: Neofelis nebulosa (assembly GCF_028018385.1). Taxonomy (NCBI): domain Eukaryota; kingdom Metazoa; phylum Chordata; class Mammalia; order Carnivora; family Felidae; genus Neofelis; species Neofelis nebulosa. The sequence goes on from NC_080786.1 coordinate 93,562,046, forward strand.
GAGCCAGAGTCGGACGTTTAACCGACTGAGCCACCCAGGTGTCCCTCCTAGAGATCTTTTTAATTTAAAAGTGCCCCTATCCTGAATAGGTTGAATGCCTTTCTTGCTGGCTTATTTGTGCAGTTGACCTTCCATTTTCAATTTCTTTTCATCAAAGATGGTTATCTTTTTCTCTGACCTCACACAGTTTTATGCTCAGTATTGATAGACAGATGGGAGGATGGATGGATGAATTTTAAGAAGCCTTTCTATTTTAGCAGATTTTAATTGTAATTGAGATGGTAAATCTTTTAGGTTAATCAAAAGTAGTTACCACACCCTGCATTAATTTTTATTACTAGAACCATAGAGTCATCAGCCATGGTAATTAGGATTCTGTTGCTTTCATAGATACAAGATTGTGGGTTAAAATTGGATTAACTAGAAATAAAACAACTTAGGATGTTCCTTTTCCTCTGTGAGAACCAAAACAGCTAAAAGCTGATTGTGAGAAAACAGCATCTCTTCAAACTTGATCATTAAGGCAATGGTTTTCTAACTGGCTTCCAGGGAAGACATGAGAAATACTTCTATCCAGGGAAGCTGCCTTACATCTTCTCATTTAAGGGGAAAAATTAATAGTCTTCACTCAGTTTTAGGCTTTTGTTCCCATTCATTTTTCATAAATCTTGGGATAGGTTTGTTGAGGGTTTTTTGTTTGTTTATTTTTACCAGAATCTGGTATCATTTAGTATAAAATTTAGATATTTAGGCACCAGTTTGAATAAGTCCATATTAACAGGGGATTTGCAACAGAAAATGTTTTTAAGCTACTATATTAAAACACTATTTCCCTTGCTAGGGGCTGGGGGGGGAGGGACGAATGGGGAGTGAGTGCTAAAGGTTTCCCTTTGAGTGATGACAGTGTTTTAAAACTAGATAGAGATGATGGTTGTACAACATTGTGAATGTACTAGATGCCGCTAAACCGTACACTTTAAAATGGTTAATTTTGTTATGTGAATTTACTTTAAGATTATACTGTTTAACTTTTTTTTATTCCATGCCATGTCTGTAAATTGTCAAAATGTATGCAGTAGCTCAAAGAATGTCTTCCTGTAACTAGTATGGTTGTGTAATTATCCCTTCAAATTGCAACACTTACGAGCATGAAAATCAACAGTCACTAGATAAATGATGGGATAACAAAAATAAACCAGAGTTATCCCGGGCAGACCAGGAAAACAGTCACGTTACCAAAGCTAATACCAGATACTTACATGTAAGAGCTCACTACCACTTCTTGCTATATGTGTGCATCATTAGATCCAGTGTCATCTTAAATTGCTTCTTAAGGCTTATATATAGAACTTGGTTCTTTAAAGAAAGCCACGCTGTTTACAGTTGACAAAAACTTCTACATGAAGGTAAAAAGCCTATTTCAAACTTAGAATCAAAGTAATGATCTTACTGAGTTAAAAAGGAAAATAGAGTGGAATAAAACCATTCTGATTTTTGGGGTAACTGGGTGACTCAGTCGGTTAAGCGTCTGACTCTTGGTTTCGGCTCAGGGCATGATTTCATGGTTTCATGAGTTTGAGCCCCAGGTCAGGCTCTGCGCTGGCAGCATGGAGCCTGTTTGGGATTCTCTCTCTCTCTCCCTCTCTCTCTCTCTCTGCCCCTCCCCTGCTTGCACTATTTCTGTCTCTCTCAAAATAAATAAACTTAAAAAAATTATTTTTAATAAAAGCAATGAAACTTTTAACAGTCGGGTAGTTTGGTCCATGCATGCATACGCAAACAATAGTCCTAGTCTCTTTTCTATGGCATCATCACTCTCAATTCCTGTAGTCAAATACTGTCAGAGCCGTATGGGAAAACCTAGTATATTTAAGTTAATGAAAGATGGAAATATATCTTAGTGATATGCTTATTCTCAAACCATCAGCCAGTACAGTTCCCTAACCTATCTTTACTTCTCAGACATATTCTAATTTTAGCAGATAGTGCCTTAGTTATGTGTACAACATTTCTGTGGACTTTGTCTATAAATTGATTTCTAGCTCATTGATTTAGTTTTAGATGTAGGTTTATCATGTCTTTTTTTCTGTTAAGGCAGTGTTTTAATGCAGTATTTTATGCTTATTGTTAACAATAAAAGTAGTTTCACATACAGAGTTCAAAATGGGTTCTAACACGTATCTTACTTCTCTTTAGAACTGTCAAGTAATCCACCTCTAGCTACCATTCTTATTCCTCCTCATGCTCGGATTCAAGCAGCTGCTTCAACCCCTACAAATGCCACAGCAGCCTCAGGTGAGAACATAAGTCTCTTCCATAAAAACATATTCTGTTTTGATGAACATAAGGGAAGGGAAACAAAAATAATATAAAAACAGGGAGGGGGACAAAACAGAAGAGACTCATAAATATGGAAAACAGAGTGTTACTGGAGGGGTTGTTGGAGGGGGGATGGGCTAAATGGGTAGTGGGCGTTAAGGAATCTACTCCTGAAATCATTGTTGCGCTATATGCTAACTAATTTGGATATAAATTTAAAAAAATAAAAAATAAAACAAGTTATTAAATGCAAAAAAAAATACTGTTTTATTTAAAGACATGATTACTTCCATTTTATTTCATTTGATACATGTGAACATTTAATACCATCCAGGTATTAAAAACATAGCACAGCCAAATGAATAAATGTGAATAAAATGTTGCTTTATTTCCAAAAAGCATGAAAGGACCCCATAAATACTTTAGATATAAATTGTAAATATCTTAATGTTAAATTCTGTCATCTTAGTTGTTATATTAAAAATCATTCTTTTCAAATAATTTCTTGATTAATATAGGTCAGATGAGATACTTGTACCAGGAAACAATCTGTACAAATGTAATAATATTGAAGGTAATTTACTTTAGTTCCATCACTCTGAATGTAAACTATATATGTATACTAGAGAGGCAAATTTTCAAGAAGTATAAATATAGATTGGTATAATTTAATATTTTGAAAGGGCTAGAACTGTAGTGTAAATACACTTAAGATTTAGATCAAAAGTGACTAGATCTCATCTGTGAAAAAAAAAAAAAAATGCCCTCATGGTCTCCTAGGTTAGAGCTCGGGTATACTGCTAGTCTCCTTAGCCAGGTAATGGGGCCTGATTTTGTGAGAACTGCAGATATTCTGAAAATCTCCCAATTCTCTAATGAATTTAAAGGTTCTCCGAAGAATGGCTAGATGCTGTTTAAATCATCTGTTACATTGAATTGAGTTTGATCAGACCCATTTTTGCCTAAGGGCATTGATGCTGCGAGAGATAAAATCTTTCATTATTAGTTCTTAGCATTCAGCAGAAAGGTCATAATTCATCTCTTGTTTTCTGACACACAGTTGTTTGTTCCTCTGCAAAGTTTTTTTAGAACATTGCTAATAAAGATGAGAAACATTTCACTTTAGTCCATGTCCTACCTTCATTCCAGAAAAAGTCTAGAAAGGTTTCTTTTCTAGTTCTAGTTCCATCAGCACATGCTACTTTGAGAAAGTCATATGAACTTCATTAGTTTTAGTAATGTCTTATTAGTTTTCTCAACCCGTAAAATGAGTGGCAGTACTCTCCTAGAGTAATATTGTAAAAATCAAATATATGCTGAATTGTGCTTTAAATTTTTAAAATATAAATGTTTTTAAACTATGACCAATTTATTTAAAAGCAAGATAGAATTGCTTAGATGAGCTATTAATAAACTTAATAAATCCCTGGCCTGAGTAGAGTAGGTTGATTGTTCAAAACATGAAACAGCCCCTAACCCTGAATTAATGCAGTTACTTGTTGAGCTAGTTTCCAGGAGTTTTGTTAGAAGTGCTTTGGATTATGAATACAAATGAGAATTATGATTGGTAAGTTTTGGGTAATTTTAAATGACTTCCTTAGTATGAGATACTAAACAAATTAAAGTAAGGTTTGGGGCATATTACCTGCCTGGTCGAAGCATAGTATAACCTGATCTTTATGTTGCATTGATACAAGTTACAGCAGATTTCCCCCACACACACACACCCGCTGCCAAAAAAATACAGTAAAACCTTGGTTTGCGATAATTTGTTTTGAAAACATGTTTGTAATCCAAAGCACTTGTGTATCAAATTGGATTTCAAGAACCATTGGCTGAGTTGTGGTCATATGACATTCTCCACCAGGTACTACACTTATTACAAGACATCGCTCGTTTATTAGGTTAAAATATATTAGAAATGTTTGCTCATCTTGCAGAACACTTGAAGAACTCACAATCCAAGGTTTTACTGTGTGTGTGTGTGTGTGTGTGTGTGTGTGTGTGTGTGTGTGTATTCTTAAAGCAGTTGAAATCAGCTTTCAGTATAAATATGGAAATGACATTGGACTCTTGTCCTAAGAGTTTACTTCAAAGTTGAAGTAAAATAGAGTATGAGGAATTTAATACAGGGAGAAAATACTTGAGTATCTTAATATTTACCAAAGAGGATTTCAGATAACTGCCTTGAGCTTCCTCCTAGTGGCTAAAGTAAATAAAGAAATGCTACCTGTTAAAATTTCCCATTGTTCATTAAATAAGCACACTGATGGCTTAGGAGAAGCAAAATGTTTCTGGCCCTGCTGTTTGAGTATTTCTCCCTTGGGGCCTCAGATTTGGTACTATAAGAGATACATTAAATGAAGTTCCCTTCAGCATTCCAATAATAAATGCAATAATGAGTTTTCATAAGGATACCTTTTTAAGCGCCCCATGGTGTAAGCCAACAGCATAACCCCACAGTATAGTCAGGGGGAAACCATTTTCTTTTGGGGTAGTAGTGAGAACTAAAGTATGTTACCAAACGTGTCTCAGGAAATGCTGATCTAGATGAAGGAATTGACTATGCAGCATTAACAGCTGTCTATATTTAAATAAATATGTATGTATGATTATTTATATTTTAAATAAGAATTTGGCAATGTGGGTTATATTCTTTAATAAGAACTTAAAATATACATGCTCTTATTGTCTCTCTTGGCTTCAGTTTCCTTATCCATAAAAAACAGGAATAGTAAATGCTCATTACATAGACTTGTGAGAAGATGTAAAGTGTAAAAGTGCTTAAACTAGTGTTGTATTCAGAGTTCAGGTGATGACTGCAGGTAAATTGATTTAAGACCTGTTGGAAGGCATTACTGTATATAACAAGAACCACCAGAGTTCATACTTTTTAGTTCACTAACCCCACTTTGGAGATCTTAACTTCAGGATACTTCTAATAGAAGACAAAAAGCTACCGTGTACAGAGATACAAATAGGAATAATTATATAATAACAACAAGGAGAGCCAGTCTGATCTGAATGGTCAACAGGAGGAAATTGTTTTGATATATTATGGAATCTCCATCTTTATGTAATTATAAATAATTATGAGCTTATAGACATTTGTAGAAATATTCATCAAGTCTTATGTACCATGTTGGCAAGTGCCAAAATTAATGTTTGTCTATGGATAGAAACACGTTAAACATATACAAAAATTAAAACAGTTGTGTTAAATTAGTGGATATGGATGTTGATTTTTTTTTTTTTTTTCTCAAAAACTTTCTTTCTAAATTGTTTTTAAAATACCTCAGTTTCTGGGGACATTATAGTTGATCATGGCTCTGATAAGAAACTCTTGAAAATTATATATACTATTCTGTCAATAAAATATGATTTTGCATATGCATGATATATAATTTTATTATACATATTAATATATAACACAATTTTATATGTGTGTGTGTATGTGTGTGTGTGTGTATATGTATATATATATATATACGTATATATATATATATATATATATTCTGATTTTCTCCACACTCCCACCTCTCATTCACTCCATTTGGAAGACCATTCATCTAAACTATTTAGAGTAATAAATCTTGAGAAATTGTAGTTTTACTGATCAAACATGAATCACTTTAAAGATTATCTGGTCCAAAGCCAGATGAGTTAAGTGTGAGATGTGGTAGGGAATTTTAACTAGAGCAGTTTTCTCTCTTTATCTGTTTTGTATATCAGTCTTCTGAGTAAGGTTTCTTTCAGTGCAGTGGTTCTGCTATTAAATTTAAAAACCACTGATTTCCTATTGGTGGGAATGCAAATTGGTGCAGCCACTCTGGAAAACAGTGTGGAGGTTCCTCAGAAAATTAAAAATAGACCTACCCTATGACCCAGCAATAGCACTGCTAGGAATTTACTCAAGGGATACAGGAGTACTGATGCATAGGGGCACTTGTACCCCAGTGTTTATAGCAGCACTCTCAACAATAGCCAAATTGTGGAAAAAGCCTAAATGTCCATCAACTGATGAATGGATAAAGAAATTGTGGTTTATATACACAATGGAGTACTACGTGGCAATGAGAAAGAATGAAATATGGCCCTTTGTAGCAACGTGGATGGAACTGGAGAGTGTTATGCTAAGTGAAATAAGCCATACAGTGAAAGACAGATACCATATGGTTTCACTCTTATGTGGATCCTGAGAAACTTAACAGAAACCCATGGGGGAGGGGAAGAAAAAAAAAAGAGGTTAGAGTGGAAGAGAGCCAAAGCATAAGAGACTCTTAAAAACTGAGAACAAACTGAGGGTTGATGGGGGGTGGGAGGGAGGGGAGGGTGGGTGATGGGTATTGAGGAGGGCACCTTTTGGGATGAGCACTGGGTGTTGTATGGAAACCAATTTGACAATAAACTTCATATATTGAAAAAAAATAAAAATAGTAATTGACAAAAACAAAACAAAATAAAATACTAATTGATATTCAAAAAATAAATAAATAAAAACCACTGATTTCAGTTCACCTTACTGACTGGTGAGAACTAGCCATCTATCCCATGCTTCTGTATATTCAGTAACTGGAAGCTCATTACTGCAAGAATGAGCATATTCTGTCTGTATTTCTGTTAGAAAGTTTATCCTTTTTTCAACCTGAAATTTGTCCCCTATACTTTCTTCCATTCTGTGTTCCTACTCTGGAATTATATAGAACCAGCCCAATCCTTACACCCAAAAGTCCTTCAAATTTTATGATGACCAACTACCCTCCATATTAATGAGGATTTCAGATCCTGATCCTGAATATGTTCTGTGTCAAGGAGTTAGGTTTTCTGTACAATTCTATATCATGTACACGTTTCATAAACATAACAATTTTTGGCCTCCTTTTAAGCAACTAATAAATTATGTCCAACAGTACAAGCAAGGCAGGGCCTACTTAGAGATTTTTTTGCCTTTACCCAAGTTTCTGATAAAATAAGTTAAATAGTATTAGGCAAGGCTTATTAGAAATTATTTTTCTGGTGGCCTCTTGAGTGATTGTTTACCCCTCTTGTTTGCTTAGCTGTAGACCAACTTTACAATGCTTATGTGTATAATAATGTTATGAAAAGTTCTATAAAATGCTTTATTGTTATCAGGAAATTTTTCAAGAAATGTTTTCCATCAAAAAGGTAACTATCAAAATGGAAATTAAACTTTTTTTTTTTAAGACTTAGGAAAATTTCTAGTGTCTACTATTTGTCCACTGTGGGTTTCTGTAATCCATTTAAGAGTTTATTTCTTGGACTTTTGATTCTGGGTTTAAAGACATTTAAAATGTATAGATTGCCCTCACCTTCCTTGGGCTGCATTTTGTTTATTAGGATTTTTGTTATATCCTTTCCAGGTTGAAAACCCTTCTAACAGAAAAGGGAATCATGATAGGAGTTGGACAAGGTCTGTCTTCTCTGTCTTTTTACCTGGTCAGAGGGTTTAACTTTTCTTGACCTTATTTTGAAAACCTTATGCTGTTACCTTATTTAAACCGAAACTGGCCTGTTCTTACAGGTTCATATTGTTATTTTCTGTTCTTCCTTGGATATGTGCCCCTCTTAATGTTATCTATATTTAAAATTATGACTTTATCAGAGAAAACCCTTTCAGTTGGTTTCTTTGGTTCTTCTTTACTTTGCATTGAGATTATTTGCAATTGCTTGGTCAGAGTTTTGTTTTTTCTGATGTTCTATTTCTTGTCAGTTTTGAGCCCCTTTTGAAGACTATAGCCATAAAATCATACCTATTGTTTCCTGAACTTTTTGAAATCCATTGACTGAATACATTGACTAAAGTCATGGCTCAGAGTTAGCCAGGGCCAGTGGTTCCCTTTACTTGCTACTACAGTTATTTTTACTCCAGAATTCCTGTCACCTACATCGCCAGTCAGTTCTTTCTAGCTGGACAGAATTACACCCAGAATAATTTCTCCCATTGTTTGTTTTCACTGATTTTGAGAGTTAAAATATTATACAAATTAAGTCCATATATCAAATATTTTCCAAAATGATGGTTACCATCCTTTCATCCCCTCCCCAGGTACTGTTATCCTTTGTCTCTTTGCCACTGTACTGTGTGTTCTGGGAAAGCTGAATCTGTATCTTGTCTGATTGTGGAATCTGGAGGGTATGCCCTCAAGTGTTCCATTTCCTAACCATGTCCTTTCTGTTGTCTCTTTATCTTAACCCAAATATATATGGAATTTCTAATAGTATATAACTTTTAAAAATGGGGAATTTTCTCTATTAAAAACATAATATATAGTTATTGTAGAAAATAGAAGCCTCCCATGTTCTCAATCCTAAGATTAATGAAAGGTAACATTTTACATATTAGTCTATATATGAATGGGCAGCGAGACGTGCTTTTTTTTTTTTTTTTTTTTTTTTTTTTACTGGGCTATGGTATTCAGGGGGTAGGGGGTTAGGACTATACATCCTAAGCCTATACCATAATTTATTTAACTTAATTACTTATTCTTGGACATTTGTGTTATATCTCAGTCTTTAAAAGTATAATTGCCAAGTCAAAAGATAATGAAAGATTAAGTTTTTGATACATATCAAATTTGCCTTCCAGAAAGTATGTCCCAATTTACACTGCCCACTGGCAGTGGATATATTTTTCCATTTCTCCATTACCTTAACATTAGCCAGCCCAGAGTGGGGGTGGGAGAAGGTGCTGTGTGCATGTGTGGACATGTATTTTTAGGTATTACTAACTTGGTAGCCCAAGAATGTGGGTGTCTTTTCTAGGTACAGTGCTATACTCATTTCCTTCTATTGGCTCTGTGTTTGAAATACATCCATCCACATGTGTCGGTTTGACACAATGACACCAATGAGGATGTACCTATCCTGTGTTAAGGTTTCAAGTTCACTTGGCAAGTTTTTTATGTAGATACCTAAAGTCAAACCAGCTTAGTTATTATTTTCATCAGAGCAGCACTAAATATTATTTTCAGGAAATTTTTTTTTTCCTTTTTTTTTTTTTTTTTTTGAGAGAGAGAGTGAGTGAGTGCACGAGTGAGGGAGAGGGGCAGAGGGTGAGAAAGAATCTTAAGCAGGCTCCACTCTCAGCACAGAGCCCAACATGGGGCCCAATCCCACAACCCTGGGATCGTGACCTGAGCTGAAATCAAGAGTCGGGGGGGCTCAACCAACTGAGCCACCTAGGTGCCCCAGAAATTGTTTCTTTTTATTCAAAACCTGTTTTCTCCCATTGAGTCAAAAATTGTACCTGGGTTTTTCCCCCCTCCAAAAGTTGATTAAGTTGATGAACCTCCTATCAAATATTCTTTTAGATGTTCTTCAAATATTCCTTAGTTTCTTGCCTGAAGTCACCTGCTTATATTCATATAAGCATATTCTTTATTCCTAAATTAGGTGAAAGTGTTTCCTGTGTCCCCATGACCTTCAGTTCCCTACCCTGAATGACCACATTTCTTCAGTGTCCTCTATGCCCGAGCCCAGAACACCTCTCTGGTGCTGGCAGATAAAATATAAACAGTCTTATTGACAAGCCCTCCAACTTTGCTAGTGGACTAGTTTGGCTCACTAGCATCTGAATTGCAGTTCTATTTTTGAAATGACTGAAACTACTTGTGGCACATCTTTTCCTCAGAAAAATATGAAAAAAGAGGTAATGATGCTTTGCTGAAGAGGGGTTCCCCCCTCCCTCTCCCTCATTATTATACACCCAAAACTGTCAAAAACTCATAGTAGACATTATAAAGAGAAAAATGAAAATTGAGTCCTTTTCCTTACAGATGATACTTTCATTTCATTGATGTAGGTTATGATTTCAATTTAAATACAAGTTGAGGGTATCCATTTGATTCTCTGTAAATAATGGTCTTATTCCTGTGTCAGTTAATAACTCTAATATCTAAAATATGTTTTTTTAATAAAGATATTTCCACTTGGAACAATTTGAATAGGAACTTCCTGAGTTAGCTACACAGTATAAGTAACATATCCCAGGCTGCCAAAATTTTATCTTTTAGAGGAGTTGACCTGTCGTGAGACATTTCTAACTGTTAATAGAAAGACAATAGTGGCAAATAGCAACATAAAATGGACTTGGGAGAGTATAATAAAAGAAATAAGGAAATAAAAGTGTACTTAAAGTTAGCCAAATATACTTATAAAGTACATGTAAAATAGAAAAAGGATTTGATATATTTGAAATACGCTCTTTCACTAATCTGTCAATAATAAAAATACTAAAAATTTAATGATTTTTTTATAGCTTTTAAGAACTTGAAACATGTTTAGGATAAATAGGGAACTAAGCTTTTATTTTTATTTAATTTCAGTTAAAATTAAGTAACTATATGTAGCTTAGCAGCCACCCTATACAAGAGTGTAGATAGAACATTTCCATTGTTGCTGCGGGGCCAGTGAGCACTTACATTACTTAGAAGGCTTTATCTTTTATAAACCCATAGTTGCAGAATGCTGATTCATGGTGGCAAGGCCTTTGGAACCCCCAGCCTCCTATGTTTTCTGTCCTTCCCTCCCAGCTTGTTTCCTTGTTTGCTAACTCTCTTTTCATTTAAACACTTTGGCAACAGTTTATAAAGATGGGACTTTCCATTCACTCTCCTTCCCCTTGCCATTTGTACATTGGATTAAACACATTGGGAGGGAGAATAGACAGTACTTGCTGATGCATTAGATGTAGGGGGATAGGGAAAGGAAAGAATCCTGGTGATCACTTTTGGTTTATGACCTGAGCAACTAGGTGGGACAGTTTCCTCAGTATTGAGACAGCTGCTCAATGAATCCATGACTCAGTTATCTTGCCACTCTGACAGTTCTCTGAAAAGCTGAGAGGTAGGGGAGAAGCTATGGTTCCTCTCCGAGAAAAATGTATGTGTATTATATATGGAATTTTGTACATCAAAATTTTCTCTAGAGCATGGGGCACCTGGGCGGCTCAGTCAGTTAAGCCAACTCGATTTCGGCTCAGGTCATGATCTCATGGTTCGTGGGATCAAGCCCCACTGTCAGCACGGAGCCTGTTTAGGATTCTCTCTCTCTCTGCCCCTCCCTTGCTCACTCTTGCACATGCTCTCGCTCTTTCTCCCTGTCTCTCTCACTCAAAATAAATAAGCTTAAAAAAAAATTCTGTGGGACAAAAGTTGCACCCTCATGAATTTTATCGGGAACCAGATACCTTAGGGCTTCACTCTTAGCTTCACTATGAGGTTGCCCTACTTGTCATTTTTGTCTCTGAAGCCACACAGAATAAAGTTGGTTTCAGTAAATACGTACACAAATTCCCTTTGCGCTATCCAGCACAAAAGCTACAGAACCATAGAATCTTCTTAGAATTAGGGGAAAAAACAATTGATCATCTGATACCATTTTCCTTGCCTTTTTTATATTTTATTAGGAGCATACCTAATCTTATAAAGGGAATTGGTCAGGGATGCTCTCATGGGCTTGTGAGTGTAAATTCTGCCTGGCATTCAACTTATTTGACCTATGTGTATGTGTTAGTTTTCTGTTGCTACAGATTAAGATACTCCAAAATTTAGCAGCTTAAACCAAGAATAAACATTTATTATCTCACATGGTTTATATGGGTCAGGAATTGAGAAGCTGCCTAGCTGGATGATTCTAGGTCAGAGTCTTTTATGAGGTTGATGTCAGCCAGGGCTCCAGGTATTGGAAGGCTTACCTGGGGCTGGAAGATCTGCTTTCAGGATGGCTCATTTATATGCTTGGTGAATCCATCCTGGCTGCATGTCCCCTTACCATGTGTACCTTCCATAGGGCTGCTAAAGTGTCACATTGTGGCAGCTGGTTTCCCTTGAACCAAGTGATCCAAGAAGGAGGACGGAGGACAAGGTGGAAACCACAGTGTCTTTTATGTACTGACCTTAGAAATCACACACCATTCATTGCCTCTGCAGTATCCTATTGGTTACATAGGTCAGCCCTATTCCTGGGGGAAGGGACTACCTTAGGGTATCGACACCCAAGAGGCATGACTCATTGGGGCCATCTTGGAAAGCGGCTACCACAGTGTGTAAGAATGATCTTATACCTTCATTCCTCAAAGCTGATTATTCTCTCCATTCTCCCTGAAATCTGTCCTTGGTTGGTTGGTTGGTTAGTTGGTTGATTGGTTCTGAAGTAGCATTAGAAGGATGGTAATAGGCACTGGTTTCTAAGAAGCTTAGATGTCAGTGAAATATCACCTCTATAGTTGTTTCCAAAACACTTGTATCTCTGTATACCCCATATATATTGAGAATTAGGAAATAAAATAACTGTATTTTTAATTCATATCATAAATTCACAGATCTGTTTTAATGAGTAACCCTTTTAGATAATAGAAATAGGCTTTTAGAAATCATAGTAAATCAATTACATAGGAGTTGGGTCTGAATGAAAGTCCCCTTAAGCTCTTTTCTCCCTTTGCCAGGAAATCCTTTCTTCTGTCCCCTGTACTGCCCATAAAGGCCATCATTCTCTTCCTCTAATCCCTCTGTACTCAACTCAGTTCTCCCGCTTGTCAGCTCTGCAACCGTGGGCACATTACTTAATTTCTTTGTGCCTCTATTTTCCCCTTTGCAAAATGGGAGCAATAATTATACCTATTTCTTGGGTTTCTGTGGGCTAAATGACATGCTGCAGTGAACTTAGTATGATGTCTGGCACATTGGTAAGCACTCAGATGTTAACAGTTGCTGCCCCTTTATTGTGGTGGTGATGGTGGTTATTGCAGTCACACTAAACTATAAATTTATGTATTTTTAGATGTCTCTTTTACCTTTCCATTGATTGAACAATTACTATAACCCAGGTGCTGTGCTAAAGCACCTTATGGGTCTTATTTCATAGGCAAGTGATATTATCTCCATTTTACAGATGAGGAAATTAAGACATAGGTTAAATAACCTGTTACAGGATCACACAGCTGTTAAGTTGTACTGCTGGGTCTCTTAGTCCATGTTTGTGGAATTAGATTAGATTTAAGAAAGATGTGTCATTGTGAATTTCAAAATAGCATCTCAAGACTAAAAACAAGAGACTGTATAGTCAGTCTGTGGTTATTCATAGTTGAGTTGGATGCTTTATAATCAAAAGACGTTAGCCTATCCTTTAAACCATAATGCCATGTAGCATCAATTTTACCAGTATGAATGTTAAAGGGAAAGGAATGCAGGAGAAATGAGCAAAATGAATTTTGCTGCTTTTAAATAGTCACTGTTTAAATGTTTGAGAAGAAACGTTATAGAAATTACAGTAAACATCCAAATCCAGTGACAATTTGTAATTAATAAACGTTTTTATTATAAAAGGCCCATATTCAATTATATAAAATAAAATAAGGGGTGCCTGGGTGGCTCAGTCGGTTAAGCGTCCGACTTTGGCTCAGGTCATGATCTCACAGTTTGTTGAGTTCGAGCCCCGTGTCAGGCTCTGCTGACCGCTCAGAGCCTGGAGCGGGCTTCAGATTCTGTGTCTCCTCCTCTCTCTGCCCCTCCCATGCTCATGTTGTATCTCTGTCTCTCAATAATAAATGTTAAAAAAAATTTTTTTTTAATAAATAAAATAAGGTTTCTGATTTGACAGTAGGAACAAAGTAAGTATGTACCAAGAAGAGCATCTGAAATGTAGTTTTGTTCAGTCACTAAGCCAGGTGTTCTGTTGGAGCTACTATTGAGTTTGTAGAACTTTATATTTTCTTTGTTTTGGGTTTCTCCTCCCTATACTTTGTCTGCCTCTGAAAAACAGATCTCAGTTCTTTTTCTCAAGGACATATATAATTTGACTTTAAGTGGAATTCATTGCAGTGGGCAAAGGTGTTTTTGTTTGATGAATGAATACAGTCGTGTGACTTTAGGTATCAAGGATATTTGTAATCAAAGTAATGAGCTGTTAAAATTTTAGTTGCTAAGTGATTTGGAGATAATTCAGAGAAGAAATATGAAATCATTAAATGACAAATCTGAGGAGCTTAAGTGTCTTTTCACATTTTATTGTTCAGAAGGTGAATTTGTTCTGGTTACATGCACACAATAGGATTTTTCTAAAGAGTAAATTTACATAATGAGCTGGATGGCCTTGTAGATGAGCCTTAGTGGTTGTCCTCTGGTGTAGCTGATGGCTGACATGGCCAGAGCTGCTAACAGTGCTGGTATATTTGTTAATTGGTCAAGCAGATAAATTCCTCATGATTGGTAAATCTCTTAAGTCCTGAAGAAGACCAGAACATACTAAAAATGAGAGAGGAGTGCTATTTCGTGATGATCACGCATAGTTTCTGAGAGTCCGCCAAAGCACGGGAAATGCCACAATAAGTTTGGACTTGTGAAGAACATTGTAATTCTGAAATAGCTCTGTGGCCTTTCAGACTCTTTCTAGACTTGTTTTTTAAGCAGCCTGTGCCTGAATTACGAAAATGATTGTTTTTCTTGAGGAAGGCTTACAACATGTGCATAGACAGAAATTGATGTTATCCCTGATGATAGAATTTGGATGATCATTGAAGAGTAAAATTCCTGCTAAGAAAGACATATCTAAGAAAGACCAGGAGTCATGAAGAAAACATTTTAGACATTGTTATTTACTGATTATTGGAAAAGGCATGTACCTGCCCTTGGAGAAAGGTTCTGTGTCATATACCCTGCCACCTGTCTATGTGCCATACCGATGAGTTAATGAATGTAATATGGTCTGTGCATGGACCCTGGTGCTGTAATATTTGTGCTTATTTGCATGAAAATAGGAGTAGAAGCAGCTATTAAGTGTTTTGAAGAAATTAAATGAATTACACATAACCAAATTAAGAGATATAAACATTTCTTCCCCAAAGGCTGAGTTAAATATATAGAAGGAAGGCTGGAGGGCAGGAAAAATCAGGAATTTAGAAAAGAAGTTTAATTTTTATAGAGTAGCCATTGGAATGATAAACTGAACACCTAATCCTTATGTGAAGAGTTCCTGTGTGTTTTTGGGTTTTGTTTGTTTCTTCCTCTAATTAAGAAAATTCAAACAAGAAAGATCCAAGGACCAAATGTTACATTCAGCCATAACAGTTGTTTAACTCATCATAGGATATAGCTATAGCCTCTAGGGAGACAAAACTTCTGGACTTGTTTTTTAGTGTCACCAGCTTGTATGGTCAAGGGCAGTATGACTTCTAGGGAGATGGCTCATAGAAGTTACCCATCCCAGTCAAGCCACTTCTCTTCTTGCTCAAGGCTTAGCATGAAGTGCTAGGGAGAAAATTTGCCCAGCTGTGTATTAACAGTCACATACATGATGACACAGGGATGTGGCTGGACTAGCCGACTGAACAGCAGTCTTGTTGCCTACCTGAGAGGCAGTGCTGCCCCAGATGCAACTAAATAACTGCTTAAATGTTAATAGATGCTGTGAAATAATAATGGAGTTTAAAGGGGGGGGGGGGTACTTGGAAAGTGAACAGCTGAACTTGATTTATGCATAGCGCTTCTGCCTCAACACTGACCCGTATTACATTCATTGCCTCCACCCATTTTACACTTAAGCAGATGGCACATTATAACACGGTTCAGAATTTTTAGCAAGTTTTCGCAGCTGTGCGATGTTCATTTATTTTCAAGTGAGCTGACTCCCAACTGAGTATTCATGCATGTACTGTTAATCCCAGCTGTAGCAAGAGTTTTGGCATAAGTGGGGTCTGGCCCCCTGAGTCTATAACTTACTCAAAGACACTATCTTTCCTGCACCAGGACCAGGCCAAGGCATGGGTTTAGCTCTAAGCAGAAAGAAATTCGGATTTTATGGTATTGGCCATATTTAAAACATTTTTAGATACAGCTTGGAAGACCACCGGCTCACAGTCTGCAATTCGGGCAGTGTGCTTTTCTCTTTGGGCTGTTACAGCACTGCTCATGCTCTCTCGGGACTTTTGATTTGCAGATGCTAATGCTGGAGACCGTGGACAGACCAACAGCGCTGCTTCTGCATCAGCTTCCAACTCCACCTGAACAGCCCCCAGCGGCCAACTGCACAGGAAAAACCACCAGTTACTTGAGTGTCACTCAGCAACACTGGTCACGTTTGGAAAGAAAATTAAAAAGAGAAAAAAAACCTGCTCATTTTAGTGTTCAATTTTTTTATTATTATTGTTGTTCTTATTTAACCTTGTAAAATATCTATAAATACAAACCAATTTCATTGTATTCTCACTTTGAGGGAGATCCAGGGGGTGGGAGGGGTTGTGGGGAGGGAAGCGGAGCACTAGAACACACAATCTCTCTCCCACGACAATCTTTTTTATCAAAAGTCTGCTGTTGTATACTTTAAAAACAGGACTCCTGCCTCATGCCCCTTCCACAAAGAAGAAGACTTTGTTCTGTGCTGAAGTTTTTTTGAACTTTGTTTTCTTTTCAAGTCAAGTGTAAGACTTTGGGCTAGTGCACAGCTTGAAATTGGTTGGGAGCTTTAGCAGGTATATAACTCAGTGGGGACTTAAATGTCACTTGTAAAATTAATCCATATCCTCTGGTATTTGAAGACTTGCCTTTGGCATATTGGTGGCAGGTGTGTCAGACAAAAAAGGAAATGTGTATCATTTGTATGTAACCCAGGGAGGTCAATAAAGTTTGAAGATTCTTAATTGACTTGATAAGGTCTTGTTTTGCTTGTAATCAGTGCTAGTGGTGAAGAAACTCAAGAGGAGGCGATCAGAGGAGCAAGCGTGCTCCGAGTGCAGGTCTTTGTTTGCCTGACTGAAGGTTCTCTGCAGATCTTAGTACAGTTTAACCTAGTGGCCTAGGAGAAGGCTGAGAGGGTGTTGAGCCAGTCAGTCTGGCTGCAGAGGTCAAAAGCTGATGAACCTGGAGGAAGGGCACAGGCCAAGGCCAGATCTCAGCACTGTGAACGAATTTGTCCAGACTTGTTTCTAAAGTTGCTTCCCTTGGAAAGAGACACTTGAGAGGACATTATAGTTAAATAATGTGAACTGTAACAGTCTACTGGTTTATTTTTCATATTTTTTAATTACAAATTGAGCTTGCAGAAATTGCCACATTCTGCACATAGTTCTAATTTTAAATCCAAATCTAGAAATCTGTATTTAATTTCAGCTTTTTTTTAACCTCATGCTTTTAAATTTTTATTTATTGATGTATGTCAGATAGACCATTATGATTTTAGATGGTAGGAATTTTAAGAACTACACATCAAAATGGTATAAACAGTCACGTGTACCTGCTGACTTTATAGGAAAGCTGATTATATAAATGTGTGTATGTATATATGTTATATATACATAGATTCAATACTGCCTTTTATTTTTGTTTTTGTCCACAGTATCAAAATCAACTGGTTGAAGCATGAGAAGAAGAATGTTTCCCCCCACACCCAGTTAAGAGTTTTTGTTCTGTTCTCTTTGTGTATCAGTGAACGGTGTAAGACTCAGTCTCTGTTTTTGAAGAAAAAGCAATATTCCTTGGAAAGCAAAGAGGATTGAAGGATTATGTTTGCAGTGAGGAAATAGATTTTCACAACTAGTTTGTTTTATACTTTTAAGGTTGCCATCTTTGTGGGCCTTATATACTCGAAAATGAACCTTAGTCACCTTGGTGCTTATGGGCCATTACTTGACCTATGAATCTTTAAGGCACAATCAGTTGTACTTTACATTTAAAGATCACTTGAGTGATGGCCGCCTTTCCTTTCTACCACTCTTTCCCTACACACCTTCCAAGGTTAGCTGATGACTGCAGGGCTGAGGAGCTGAGCCCTAGACTGTAGCCTCCCTTCACCCTCATTGCCACCTGAGGTCATGTTCGGGGTCTTGCGCCCTCCCTGTGATTGGGAAGTGGAGTCTCTTGGCGGCCCTCACGCAGGTCCCAGTTCCCTGTCCTGCTTCTTAACCAAGTGTGTGTGACTCTCCAAGAGAGTCCTACTGCCTGCTGAAGTGAACCAGTACCCGGAAGGGCAACTGTGAGCCATCTTAGTTTTCACTCACTGTTTAGCTAAGCTCTTAGGCCACAAAAAGGGTTTCTCAAACCTCTGGTTGTATCAGAGTTCGTGAGAAAGGAAACACACTCAGTCAAACCAAATCAAACAAATTGACTTTTACATTTTCTAATGGGCTTCTGAGAGCTAATTAAGATTTGAAAGAAGTCTGAATCAAAGTATTTGGCTGGGTAATTCCTAAAGGGAATGGCTTTGATAGACCATTTTCAGAAAAGATTTATAAAGAAGCTGAACAGCAGGTCTCTGACAGAGAAGTAAACCTGCTTTCACACCAGACTGCCCAGCCAAACATTTGGACACAGACATACTCTGGACTTGGTATACCCACTAGAGTCCATAAAAAAAATCTGTGCTTGTTTTAGGAAACACTCCCCCCTCCTTTGCCCCCATAATTGGGGTAAGAGAAGAAGAGAGAAAAGTACAATGCTTTTCTCTCATTTTATTGTGTGTGTGTGTGTGTGAGGGCTGAGGTGTGTGATTTTTCTTTCTCAAGGATCATGGCGGTATCACAGAACTCTTTTATACAAGTGAGATCCAGGTCTCTGAATATCTTTTTGTAAATAATAATAATAATAATAATAATAATAATAAAAGCTCCTCACCAAATTCAAGCTTGTACATTATATTTTCTTTCAGTGTTTTTAAATTTAAGTTTTATTGTTTTGTATGTAAATATGTGGACCCAGGAACTGTTATTAATGAGCAAAAAGTTACTGTTCAGGGCAGTGATTCTGTTTAATAATCAGACAAAATGTAGACGAGCTTTTTAAAGCCATATAGTTTTAACTCTGTACAGTAGGTACCGGCCTGTATTATTGTAACAATAACTCTAGCAATGTATAGTGTATCTATATAGTTTGGAGTGCCTTCGCTTCCATGTGTTTGTTTTTTGTTTTTGTTTTTCATTTTTTAAGTTTTAATTGGTTTTTCTATCCATGTGTCCCTGTCCCACCCCTTTCCCTTTGAAATACTAGCTCGCTCCTAACAGTGTCTTTGCCCCTTCCACAGTTAATTTCAGTGATACCATGCTCAGGAGTGGAAAGAGGAAACCATGTTCATGATCTCATTTCATTTAAGCCCTGCCTTGGTTTTGGTTCTGAACAGTTGTTTCCTCCTCAGTCAGTACCAGTGATGAGTTTCATTTCATACTTAAGTCCATCCAGGGACTTAGTGTAGTGCCAGCGAGCCCTAGATCTGGAAGATACCGAATAGATTCGAGTTTGCTCATCTCTTCCCCAAATCCTAACCATGGGTCTTACAGACAGCAGATTCCGGGAGCCTTACATGCCCTCCTCTTTATCTGCTTCCCTCCTGATAGAGAGAGAGAGAGAGAGAGAGAGAGAGAGAGAGAGAGAGAGAGATGGTTTTATAAATCAGAGTTTCTTAATAGTATTGAGTTTTGATACATCAGTGGTCTAAAATGCTACAGTGCAATTAATTACTAGCAGTTACTGCATGGAACTCCAGCGTGTTGATAGAGGGCTGTCGTTGTAACAAGGGAACTTTTAGCCCATCCCCTCCCTCCTGCCACCTCTACCCCTGTTTAGTAAAATGTCATTTTAATTTTGTTCTTAAAAAAATAAGTTTAATTTTTACTGTGTGCCCATCATGAAGGCCTGTTTTGAAAGAAAAAAATCAAAATCATTTGTTTTGCCTCCGAGTACTCCATATAAGATGTCTTGAGTAGTAGAAAAAAAAACTTTACCAAACCAAAGGTTGCTATTTTTGAAACATCGTGTGTTCATTCCAGCAAGGCAGAAGACTGCACCTTCTTTCCAGTGACATGTTGTGTCAGTTTTTTAAGTCCTCTTAATTTTTAGACACATATTTTTGGTTTGTGTTTTAACAAAGCCTACCTGACCAGTCATCTTGTCTGCACCAATGCAAAGGTTTCTGAGAGGACTACTGTATTCTCTATCCCTGTGGATATAAAGACACTGGCATTTCATTTCTTTTTCCCTTTCCTTTTTAAGGGATTTAACTTTGGAATCTTCCAAAGGAAGTTTGGCCAATGCCAGATCCCCAGGAGTTTGGGGTTTTTTTTTCTTTGTTTTAAACCAAAATTGTATCTGATTTCTATTGTTTGATGTTAGTGATCATCTAATCACAGAGCCGAACACTTTCTCCCCTATATAGAAAAATAAACTAAGCATGTTTTCCAATAAAATCTGTCTTTTCTAGTAGAAACCTGAGCCACTGAAAATAAGAGAGAAAAGCAGAGTAGAGTCCCAGACTAAGGTCTACGTTTGAGAGGCTTTGAAAATAATCCCTGGGGTTTGGATTATTTTCACAAGGGTTATGACATTTTATTCACGTTTGTTGCTCCGTTTTGTACCTCTGCAATAAAAGCAAAATGACAACCAGTACATAAGGGGTTAGCTTGACAAAGTAGACTTCCTTGTGTTCATTTTTGTTTGTTTTTTTTTTTTCTTACTATATCTGTCTACAGGCAGATACAGATAGATGTATGAAAATGTGCTTGCCTGTAAAATTTGCATTTATAAGTGTGTTGCCGATGGATCACTTGGGCCTGTACACATACCAATTAGCGTGACCACTTCCATCTTAAAAACAAATCTAAACAAAATTTATTATATATATATATATATATAAAGGACTGTGGGTTGTATACAAACTATTGCAAACACTTGTGCAAATCTGTCTTGATATAAAGGAAAAGCAAAATCTGTATAACATTATTACTACTTGAATGCCTCTGTGACTGATATTTTTTTCATTTTAAATATAAACTTTTTTGTGAAAAGTATGCTCAATGTTTTTTTTCCCTTTCCCCATTCCCTTGTAAATACATTTTGTTCTATGTGACTTGGTTTGGAAATAGTTAACTGGTACTGTAATTTGCATTAAATAAAAAGTAGGTTAGCCTGGAAATGAAATTAAAATTCACAAGTGTGTGGTCTTTATTTCAGTACCCAACCCCCTTTTCTTCACCCTACCTATTCTGCTACTGCGGTATATAGTCACATCACCATCTCCGTTCCTCCAATTAGAGAAACATGGATCTTTGTTATAAAAATCAAGATGCAAACACTAGTTCTCCTTCTTTAAATGATCTTATTATATTGTATGGCCCCAAGAGGTGCAGCTTCCATCTTGGAAACCTTTGGATTTGATGTAGAGGAAGCTTTGCAGACACTGCTTTGAAAAGAACGAAATGTCCCTGAAAGGGACAAATTTTTAAAATGTGTATAAGCTGCTGTCTTTGATTACTGTGTTCATGGTTTGGTGTAGCTGTATTTTCTTTTAACTTTCATCCCATTAGTAATGGTCTTTGGGAGTATCTGTAAAATATATGAACACCACAAACAGTGGGGCTGTACCTCCCAGGTTACCAACACATGTTGTGTTTGAATCTGCTCATTTCCAATACTGGATGATGTATGTAAACATGTTATGTCTCTTAGTGCAAAAAGAAACATCATTTTTTTAGGGCTGGCTCACTCTGTCAGGCCTAATCTAAAGGCTAGATATAAAGTCATGTGACTGCTGCTTCAATAAAAACAAATTTATATTGGATAAAGTCTGCTCTCTATTTATTTTGTTTATGGTGGTGGTATGGGATTGGCTGATACTTGTAAAATAGTTAAATATGTTCACCAGTTGCCAGGGGTTTGGGGGGAAGGAAAGGAATCCATGCAGACCTAAAGATCACACTTGTGGGATGGGCCTCCTGATGGCATTGAAATGCATTTGTTTGGGATTCACCACTGTTTTATTTCCTCCCTTATTTGGAGTTGGAATTGAGCAAGATACCCTTTTAACTTAAAATCCCAGAAAGTGCATTTTTTTAAATATGTAAGGTCTTCCAAAAAGTACTGAGTAACCTGTCCTTTGGATCGTGTTTCAAGAGAGCAATGATAGCAAATGCCATTTTACAGGTGCACTAGAAGAGTAGTTGGGAAAGGGAGGGATCAGATGGCAGAGTTCAGGGAGAAGTTTGTGAAAGGAAGTGACCAAAAGTGATGATGTGGCCACCCATTTCTCAGGTGTGAGGTATTCATCCCCCCGCTAGCACCTACAGATTTAGAAGCACTGCGGGCATGTTAAGGGAACATGTCCAAGGCAAAACAGAAGCTGGTGTGTAACATGACATGATGAGGCCCACAAGTTGTCAGCAGCTGGGAAGGGATGATCAATCAAATGTATGTTTCTCTTTACATCCTCTTTTCTCCGGAAAAGAGAGGCCACCCCCGGGCCTTCCCACAAGAAAACGTTATCAAGGCTTTAGTTGGGCCCATAAAGTCTGGGGCAGGTAGAGACTGGCCGCAGAGTGCCTCTGATAAATGGGGGAACCAGAAGGCAAGCAGTACTTAACTTAGAAGGGCTTTTCTGCCTAATTACAGGGATGGACTCCATCCTCACCTAAGGCAAAACCTAGTAAATGAATAGCAGCCATTGGGATGCCTAGAAACGGACAGTTCTAGGTGTTCAAAGGCTCAGGAAAGGGAGTAATAGAGTAATCCAAATGTTAGAGAGTAGGCAAGTTGAACCTGGTTCCTAGCCCTATAAACTCAAAATCCACAAAGTATTCTATGTGAGCTATTTGGTGTTTCTCACCTTGAATCTAAACTCCACTTGGACTACAATAGTTTTTATAATATACATAGCTCCTATGTTCATATCCGTTCAGCTGCCCACATATTTTTAAGATCAATATGAGCACATGGGAGTTTACATCTCATCTTAATTTCGCCTTACTGTAGCCTACATTTAACAACTGTTCTGGGCTCTTGAATTCATAGCACACTCAAAATTATTTCAATGGGGGAAGAGGAGATGCATGTGATTTATGAATACAGTTGAATGAAATTTATATTTCCAAAAGAGTATAATTAGACAAAATTCCCGGGAACAAAATCTGTATTCATTGTATCTGGAGAGAGGAGCTCTTTTTTCCTCAGTTTCTTTTCTAAAAATGAGTGTGTTCTATATCCTTCCTCTTTTTTCCTCAGTTTCTTTTCTAAAAATGAGTGTGTTCTATATCCTTGATGCAGAAGAGGCTAAGTCTGGAGGGGTGGAAAGAAATATGCTTGCTTGATTTATAGTATCAGTGATTTCTTATGTTCTCAAAGTTTGGCCACCTTCTTGTAAAATGATAAGTATCTGTTCCTCAAAATTCAGTTATAACACTTACAGCTTCATTTGCATCAAAACATTAGACATTTAAAATTAATTCAATTACTACATTTAAAATTTATATATATATATATGTACACAAACACACAATTGGGGAAATGTAGCATTTTTATATGGTTTTTACATGGAATAATCATGAGCAAACCAGGTGAAATCATTTTTATGTTTTTACACCAATAGCCTTTAGATGTGTAAAGGGCAATAGTAAAATAAGTAGTAAAGAAATATATAATAATACTTCTATTTTCCCACCTCCACATTTATTTCTCCCCCAGAAAAAAAGGCAAAAAAAGGTTTACATCTCTAGCCAAAAGTTATTTAAGTCCTCTTGCCTTTATTTGACACTAAACTCAGGAACCTATTTGCTAAGCCTGTCCTTGGGTATAGAATGCCTTTTGTGAAATTAGTCAAAATATAATTTGCACAAAGGGCAAAAACATTTTTAGTCAAAATGGCTATAAACAACGCAAACACTTTCATGCTCTGTAGCTTTCAAAATAGACGTGTAAACAGGAACATACGGTGCATGTGTATCTAGACGGTTTATTAACTGCCTGCCAGTGTAGCCTTGTCACACAAAGCACCCCTGTGTTCCAGCCTCAGGAGAAAAGCCAAGCCCCCCCAGTCCATATGCGGAGCAGACCTACACCAAGGCACACACATATGCACACAGCCAGTTCGGTCCCATGAACACACGTTCCAGAGGTCCCTCACTTGGGTCCTCAAGTGCATGCAGAACCCCACATGGCATTCACAGAAATTCCTTGTGTTTCTTATGTCAATTATCACTGCTTTTGATCAAAGCTATTTGTGTTTCTGCTTTGTTAGATTGAACTTGAAAGTATTGAAGGTTAGGAACCATGTCTGAGTCAGCATTGTATACCCCACAGCGAGCTGCAAACTGTTGGTGCTTACTAATGTGTTTGAATGGATGCAGAGACACAGAATGAGGTGCCCAGAAAGAAGGAAGAATAGACACAGAAGTCATGACAAGCTTCTGCCGTTTGCTACAGGCCTTCAGGCTTCTCTCACAGACACAAATGCACCTGCTGATGAACACAGGCCTGGGACTCACTGAACAGCTCAGGACAAGAGGCTGCAGGTTGGGAATGAGTGGGGTGGGAAAGACAGGGATACTTAGAGATAGCAGTGGAAACATCCAAGAAGCTAATGAACTTGGGTGCGAGCATAGACTCCCAGATGGTCCAGCCCCAGTCACCTCTTCCCCTCTCCCACCATGACACTAAATCCCCAGACCACAGGGCCATTTCTAAGGGGAGGGTGATCTCGCCTCTGGACGGGCCCAACCTATAGGCCAGTGCACTCTTCATCAAAGTGTCTATGTGGCTTCACTCTCCATGCTGGGGAGACCCTTATCCCCTTCCTGAAGAATGCCAGGCAGCATTGTCAGAAGGGTGGTTGTGCATTCCTCGGGGAGGCAGGACCTGTAAGGCATTGTCAGCTCTCAGCCGTATCCATCTATCTAGCCCCAGGAATGGCAGCTCTGAGGGCTCTGGCTGCCCCATGGAGGCTCGTCCAAGGGGCAGCTGCTCAGCCATCCGTGATGCTGAACAACTCCCGCATGAGGGGGGTAGCAAAGGGGTGTATGTCCTGGATGCGCAGCAGACGCTGGGTGTGCTGGGCGTTGATGCTGCGGAGCTCGGTGAGCATGGCCATGATCTTCAGGAACAGGAACCTGCAGACCAGCCAGAGGAAAAGTTGGGGGTACAGCCCACCCTTGTCCCCATCCGCCAACCCTGGGATTGCTTTGAAGTTGCACAAGTTTGGAGGTGTTAATCTCAGAACATCTCAGGCAAGCCAAGAGATAAGGTTCAGTTGAATTCCTGAAGCTTCCCTTAGTCTGTGGAAGAAAAGGGCAGAAAAGCCTTGGGGGGATTGAGGTGTGGATTTGCACTCTCCACTTGCCCTTAATGCATGGGGCTTGAGTCCTTGTAGACAGACATTTCCATGGGAAAATCCGGGCATTGCAGGGGCCAAGTACATAAGGCAATCTTGAGGAGAATCACTGCCTTGGCTAATGGCTGTGGGTCAGGACCAAATGGAGTAGTTGTGGAGGCAGGGACTACAGGCTGCCCTGAAGATCCTTGCTGCATCTAGCCTGGTATCTAGTGTCTCAGACAAACCTTATGCCTTAGTTTCCACATGATGCCTCCTGGCTCCATACAGGGGAGGACCAAGCAAATCTAGACCTGGTCACCCCCAGCATCCCAGATGCTGAGCTCAAAATAAAGTTGAAGCAGGCCAAGTAAGGACTTGAGGTTTTAGGCTCAGCCAACATCCCCAGTACAGGCCTTCACCCCTCAAGGCCGAGGCCTTCGGGCACCAGGTCATGGAGACTGCTGAGGGGATGGAAACCCCCATCTGGTGAAGCCCTGAGCTTTGCTTCCTCCTTTGCTTGTGACCAGAACAAACCAAGAAGTTTCCTACCCTGTTTGCTTGGGTTTGTTCCTAGAGGTGTGGGCCATGGACTTATCCACCCGGGGCTAGCTCCAGATCCAACCCAGCTGGCTCTGGACCCTGAGGCTCCAGTCCCTCGCAGGACAGTGGTGGCACCCACTCCATGGGGCTATTCTCAAGATTAAAGGTGACAATACATGTAAACTGCTTGGTACCAGGGCTGACACTTCTCAATACAAATGTATTTCTTATTATCATCATTATTGTTATCCTGGTTATCTTTATTATCATTGCAGTTCTTGCTGGCTCTTGCTAGAAGACCCCGTAGGAGCCTCAGGAGAATTCCTGGCTGTTCCCGTCCCTGACTGACAGGAGCGTAAAAGGGCAGATGTGAGCCAGGGAGTAATGTCCATGGCTGGGCATGGCCTCTGGCCCTCCTCAGGTTTCTCTAGTTGGGCTGAAGCTCAGGCTGACTGGGCAGGAGGCCTCACTGGAGGTCACGGAGCAGGGCCCCAAAGCCCCAGCAATCAGAGGCTGCCCCAGGAGTGGCTCCAGTCTGCCCTCCCAGAGAGGCCTGGGGAGGGGTCGGGGCGCTGGAGGATGGGGCTGCTGAAGGGACCCCCTCACACCCTCCCTGCTTGCTGCTCACCGGTGGGCAGGCTGGGGCCGATTGCACTCGATGTAGGCCTTCAGGGCGATGGCGAATCTCTCCTGCAGCTGGTCCACCACACTGCGTTGTACCACACCAGGGCGGTCTGGTGGGGAGGGGAAGGCCGTGTGGTGCCAGCAAGGCAGTGGGGGGTGAAGACAAGCTCAGTTCCGCCCAGAGAGGGCAAAGTGCCAGCCAACCACCTTCCAGAGTCAGAGGCATCCAGGCCAGGAAGTAAGGGTAGCACTGGGAGGGCTATTTATCACCCCACCGACCCATGGAAAAACCAGCCAGGGTCCCGGTCCTGGCCAAGCAGCAATTGGGGGGCAAGGCGATTCATTGGTTGCGACCCACCCTGGGGAGGGTGGGGGATGTGGGGGTTGGGGGTGTTGCTGCCTCCTATAGCTAAGCCAGGGGGGGTGTGAGCAAGCCGGGGGTGGGGGAGGGGGGGCGGTGCGGAAGTGGCCGCATAGGCCAGGTGGGGTCATCACCTGGGGAGAAAAGAGAGATGGCCTGCATCAGCACATACTCCTCCTTATGTAGCTGCAGCTTCTTCAGCATGTAGTGGAATTTCAGCACGGGCTCCAGGAGAAGCTGCTGGAAGCCACCTGTGGGTGAGTGTGGCATGAAGGGCAAGCAAACTCCTCAGGAAGCTGACCCAGACTTCCCCTCACCAAGGTCTTGGTTCCAAATGCCCAGATCCTGGTGTGGCTCCTCCCCTCCCCCTGGGCTGTCCTTCCCTCCCTCTGCCCTGGGGGCAGGCATCTGTCTGGCACCTGCAGTGTCCTCCAAACAGTAGGACAGCCGACCGCACTCCCAGGTTCCAGTCTCTGCGTTGAACACTGTGTTGAATCTCAGTTGGCACAGCTCAAAGGTGGCCCCCTTCAGCAGGGAGATCTGGTCTTCTATGGGCAGGTCCCTGGCAGCAAGGATGGGGGGCGCCAGCTTCCACACGGGGTCTATGGGCCAGCCCCCTCCCATCATGCAGAAATCCGGTAGGGGAAGGTAGCAGGGGCCCTGGCCCCATGAGGAGTCCTGGCTTTTGGATTGCCTCCACTCTCTCCCCTCACGGCAGCTGAGCAGATTGCTCCTCTCTGCCACCCCCTCCAGTGCATGAGTCCCATGCAGCAGGAATATTTGCTTCTTGCTGTCTGTTTTAGATTTAATTTCTGCCACTTCTCTCCAGGCAGCCTGGATGCCACAAGCCCTGCTCCCAACACTGATACGGGCCTAGCCACTCTGGCCACCTCTGACATTCCTGGATAGACTGACACACCTCCCAATCTGAGAGGCGCACCCCCCAGCTCCCCATTGAGGGCTGTTCCCAGTAGGACCCCAAGAGGGAGGACAGTCAGGCTGGCTCTTGAGGGGGCCCTCGGCCTGGCTTTGGTCTCATCCAAGATCCAGTCCCTTGTTTTTTGCACCACCTCCCTTCTTTTAGATCCATAATTTCAGGAAGTTGATCCTATTCTCTCGAGTCTCCCAGTGCCTGGCTCACGACCTGGCAAGCAGCTGGCTTTGAACTCTGTGCTCTTTGTTTCCAAATCTGGCCTTTCTGATTAACTGTGACCCTGTGCAAGTTCCGTGACCGGGGTGAACCTCAGTTTTCTATTTGTAGAATGAAGGTGACAGTAATGTGTACCTCCAAGGGTGACTGTGCTCACAACTGTGGTCACAAGAAATGGCAAGTAACCTCACACCTTGATGTTACATTGTGGGTCATCAGATGTCAGTGGGGATCTGCGAGATCCACACATGGAAGTAGGCCTTTCTCCCTACTCCCTTGCCCTAATTTGCTACAATCTGACCGGTGGCCACCCCATTAAATAAGGCCTGTGTGTCACCCACAGGCCACAAGGGGAACTGGTGGGGTCCTGGAATATGACCTAACCTCTACCTACTGATGGAATCAGGGGCTTCTTGTATGTGTGACTCAGCTGTAGCTCACCAGGCCTGGCAAGACCAGTGCTCGGACGGAAGAATATGCCTGTCCAGACCTGACAGACTACATATCACGGGGCCATGGTTGCCACCACACCAGAAGGTCCCAGGGGTTCTTGCCAACCTCAGTTGTCCATCATTGTCCCCATACCTAGCTGTGGGGAGCCCAAGGCTTTGGTTCTCAGGACCACCCCTCTTCCTCATGACCTTCACAACCTTCTCTTGGTGTCTGTTCCTGTCTCTCCCTTTCTCCCTCTGGACTTCCTTCCCTTTCCTTCCTACTCCTTCTTTGTTCTTGAACCATCAACTTGAGATGGTCAACTCCTGACCTTTTGCGGGGCAATAGGGAAGAGATTTACTATCTGAATGCCCACCATGTATGTGCTGGATGCTCTTAAGATGTTTTCTTATTTCACACAACAGCCTTGCAGTGGGCGTTATTAGCAGACGAGAACTCTGAGGCACAGTTGGGTTACATGGCAGGCCCGCAGTCTAAAGCTAATGAGCCAGAGGGTGAGGCCTCCACTTCCCAGCAGTACCAGGTGCTTCAGGGCGGGGGGGAGGTGGGGGCAGGGCTGGTAGAGATAAAGGAGGGTCTGTGGGCTCCCAAATGCAGAGGGATCTACCCTTCACCCTTTGAACCTGCTAGCCACTGCCTGCTCCTTTCCACACCATTCACCCAGCTCCTGTGTCCTACCTGAAGTGGGAGATGACTTTGGCAAAGTTAATGATGCCCTTGAACATGTAGGTTGACATGTCAGCCATGTGGGGCAGCAGGGAAAAGATCTCTTTCCCACTGCTGTCAGCTTGGGGTCTGTAGTTCCAGACGCTGCCATCTTTCCCCCGCAGCCGCAGAGAGACCTTCAGTGAGCACAGATCCTCCCTGATCTGGCTCCACTTGGCAGCGTCTTCCCCCGATGGAGTCTGCAGAGATTCCGGAATCCCAGGACCACTGCTGAGCACTTCTGGCAGCTGGCACAGGAGCCAGGAGGTGAAGAGAGGACAGGAGAGATGGCATGTGTTCTCCCAAACAGGTTTCCACACAGGCCCAGAGGGTGTGCACAGCCACAGCTGCAGCCTGAGAGGACGCACAACAGCAGGTACGTACACGCACACACACACACACACACACACAGAGCACTTGTTTCTTCTCTCTGGGCTTCCACTGTCGGGTGGTGCACTTTCTCGATCTGCCTGTCCATGTTCCCTCACATCCTGTCTGGTCTGAAATGAGTTTGCTCTCTTCCCAGTAGGAAGTAAGGGGTCTCCACCTATGGGTGTGTTCCAAGCATGCCTGACTTAGGAAGAAGGTTCTGGGAGCTACAGATAGAAAGAACAGATTTCTGGGGCGCCTGGGTGGCTCAGTAGGTTGAGTGTCCGACTTTGGCTCAGATCATGATCTCGTGGTTTGTGAGTTCAAGCCCCGTGTTGGGCACTGTGCTGACAGCCTGGAGCCTACTTTGGATTCTGTGTCTCCCTCTCTCTCTGCTCCTGCCTTGTCCACGCTCTGTCTCTCTCTCTCTCAAAAATAAATAAAAACATTAAAAAAACAGAAAGAAAGAAATAACAGACTTCTGGGGCCACTGACTTCCAGCTCTCTGAATGGAGCAGGCCACCCAAAATACTTGTGAGCACAGAGGAGGAGGGGGACACTGGGATCAAACATGGCTAATGTTACTGGGGTCACAAATGTTTCTTAAATCTGTAAAACCCGTCACAAATGCCACCCCCATGGTCCTGACCCTGTCCTCATAAAGCCCTGAATGCCAACAGCCCTGGGGCTACTCAGCTTTCCAAAACTCTATTTATGGCTCAGACCCAATTGCTACCTGCTCTGGAGGGAGAGAAAAGAAATTCTCAAACCTGAACTTGTGTCAGAATCACCTAGGTGTTCCTGTCAAAACACTGACTGCTGGGCCCTCCCTCAGAGTTTCTGACTCAGCAGGTCTGGGAGGATCTGAGAACTGGCCTTCTAACAATTTCCAAGGGACACTGCTGCTGTTGGGGCAGGAGCCACTCTTTGAGAACCCCTGGGCACAAGACTGGGGTTTTGAAGAGCTAGCATAATGGCTGAGCCAACTGGAAATCCTCATACCCGGAAATCCTTGAAGTGGGAGAAGGTGGTGTCAAAGGTTTTCGTCTGAGCATCCATCAGCTCTCTGATCATTGTCTGCTGTTCCTCAGTCAGACTCTTGGCTTCCAGGGGCTGAGTGCCCATTCGTTCTCTCTTCTTCCTCCTGATCAAGGCCCGCCTCTGCTCCACAGCCGCGTCCGACATGATCACTGCGGGGATAACCAGAAGCAAGCGCAAGCACCTGCTAGAGCTTGGCTGCACTTTGCGACAGCAGGAGGGGATGTGCTGGTGACAAAACCCCCGCCTTTCCCAGACTGTGGGCTCCCCTGCGTAAGGGGAGAGAATGAGGTGTAGCTGGTGTGCTGTGCACGGCAGTGGGTTTTGGGACAACATTGTAGAACGGTGGGAAGAACTTGGGCCGCAGAATCAGAAGGTGCTCGGTTTGCACGACAGCTTTGCCATTTACTAGCTGTGACCTTGAGCAAGCTCCTTACCGGCTCTTGGCTTCAGTTTCCTTCTTCATAATATGGAGTGGCAATGCTTACCTCACACCATTGCTTCGATGAGGCATTGGGTAGAAAATGCCTAACAGAGCTCCTGGCACGTAATAAGTGGTCAGTAGCACTTGATAGTATTTTTTTTCTTGGTGGATTAGATACCAATAAGACTCCTCAGAGTCCCCCAAGGTATCTGGGTCTCCAAGACCCTAGCGAGCTGGGACCACTGCTTAGCAAGAAATATCAACTCCAGCCACTTCCTATGTAGCCTGGAGCCTTAGGGCCTTCCGTGGATTTCTGGAGCCCACTTATGTGTGCAGAGAAAAGATGTGGAGTTGGTGTGAGGAACAGCAGGGACAGCCAGGGGAGAGACTTGCTTTCTGTCCACATGCCCAGGGAACTTGTCCCCTGAAAGAGGCTGCCTACTCTGTGACGAGTGGAGAAAAATATACACTAGAAGCTTCCAGCCTTTTCCCGATTAGCTTTGAACTCAGTGACCTGGGAACACAATTATAACACCAAAGCTTGGCAGGTAGAATGAGAGCATCCTCTGGCACCTGTCTGCAAACAGTTCCTCTGTAGGACACCAGGTTTGGGAGGCTGATGGGCACCCGCTGCTGGAAGGTTGGAGGTCATATCACACCATGGGTCTCTGACTTCCTTCTCCCAAAATCACCTTGCCCAATTTTGCTAAAACACCATTAGGGCACTTATGAAGGGGACAAAAAGAATCATGCAAGGGCACCTGAGGGGAGCGAGGGGCATGAGATGCCCACCACACCTGCCGGAGCAGAGAATAAAGATGCCCTGCACCCGTCAAGTCCCTCCAGCAAGGGCCCGTGGTGGTGCGGGCAGATGGCCCACAAGCTCTGCCCGACTTTGCCTGCGGCACCCAGGCCACCTGCTGACCCGTGCACGCTCACGGTGCATGTCTGTACACGTGCTCATACACGTCCCGACGCTCCCTTCCTACTTGCCCCCCCACCCCAGACTCAGTGCCCGTGCACCCCAGCCCACACCCGCCCAAGGCACTTCCCGCCGCTCACTCTCCTTCTTCATGCCGCTCTCCAGGCACTTGCGGAGGCGGCAGGCCTGGCATTGTCTCCGGGTCTTCTGGGTGATCTCGCAGGCGCCCTTCCGAAAGGGGCACCTTGGCCGGGTGTTGCGTTTTATGGCTCTCCTGTGAGAGAACAAAGAGCAAAAGGTAGGTTCGGGGAATACCCAAGCTTCCCAGGCTGGGGGGCTCCAAGCTACATTTCACTCTGGACTCCGCTACAATCCGTACAACGCCACGTTCATTTCTCGCTGGAACACGGGTGCCCTTGACAGGCATTGGCCACGCCTCACCCCGTGGGACCTGAGAGCAGCTCAGGCTTCACCACGTCAGTCCCAAAGCCCGTGCTTCTTCACTTGGGAGATGCGGAGCTGCCTCAGGGCCTTCCTGGAAGTCCCCCCCCCAACCCCCCGTGCGTTCTGGCCCCCCACCCACGACATGCTGACTGGCGGCCCATCTTAGGGATCCTAGGGTGGGTCCTGGCTCTGGGGTCCATGTCCATTCACATGTCCGGCCACCAGGAAGAACTCTGCAGAGGACCAAGTCAGGCTGGCTGTCCTGAGAATTCAGGAGGGTCCCGAGCGGGCCCCTAGGTGGGAGCTGCTGTGTACATACCTGGCCCTGAGGGCAGACTGGGAATCCCTCCTCACACATTCTCTCTCTGGCTTTGCTTTCCTGGTCAGCTGCTCTTCCTCCCGTCTGAGCCCTGCATGGAGCTTTGGCCTCACTCTTTCTTCACTTGGAACAATGTGAGCCCTTCTGTCCAGGCCTGTCTTGCTCTGGCCTGGAACTTATTAATCTTTAATTTTTTCGGACCTCCCCATTTGCCTGCTTCTAGATGAGATTGCTTTGTCCTACTGTTCTTTTCTTTTATGCCATTCTTTACTTAACAGCCACTCCCTAAAGCTGGTTTGAGTACTTGCAGTTTGGCTTTCCTCTTTTATGAACTGATTCTCCATTTTATTCAAGAACACATGGAGAAACAAAGGTATATCTTAATGAGAGGGGCCCTTTCCCACGTAGGGTAGGAAGATGGAAGATGAATTCCCCTGAGATAGTCATGGCTCTCTTGAAACATTAGGAGGCTTTTGAATGGGCCACTGACCCACACTCCCGGGAGATAGGTCAAGCTGAGGCCCTGAAGCAGTGCCCAGCGGGTAACGCAGAACCCCATCAGACATGACCCAGTGTTGGAGGTGGCAGGTGGGCAAATGTTGGCAGGTAACTACCTGAAAAAGCCCTTGCATCCTTCACATGTCATGACATTGAAGTGGTAGCCAGTAGCCTTGTCCCCGCATACACGGCAGATTTGGGGACCCCCATCTCCGTCAAGTGTGCTGACGGCAGGCTTCCCAGGAGCTGAATCTGCTGTTTCGCAGTGCATAAGGGCAGCATGTTTCCAGCTTTCTCCAGGTCTCTCCTCCAGGTTGGCTGCCGGGCCTCTTGGGCTACAAGTGAAAAAACCACAGGGAACGAAAGGGCTGGACAGAGACATGCTGAGGCAGTCCTCACTGTGGTCGCTCACATGTGGTTCTGTGGACCCAAGAGCTGACCCCAGGTGGAAGATTTGAGGGTGGGTTAGACTTGTTATCAAGAGAGATGTAACCATGGCATTGTGTATACAATAATAGGGCCCTGGCACGTTGAGCAAGCACAATGGAGAGAGAAGGGGAAGGAGAAGAGATGAGAAGGAAAAAGAAAAGGCTATCTGGGTTGAGTTACAGAATATGCTAAGATTAGGAGCCCATGATCTGGTCAAAGGCCCATAGAACAGGCCACTTCCTGGAGATGGTTCTGGGACTAGGGAGACCTGAGGGAGACAGTCTCTCAGGCATGTTGTGGCCCAAGCTCCCAGAGAAAGCTTAAAAGCTGTGAAGAAAGAGGGATTTCAACTGAGTAACCAAGCAAATGGGGAGAAAGACAGAGAGGAGCCAGGCTCAGGAAGCAGGAAGAAAATGGCCCAGGTCTCAGTCAAGCTGGGACATGAGTGAATAATCAAAGAACTTGTACCCATTAATAGAGCTGTGTTCAAGAGGCTCGCCCCAGGCAGCTTGAACCCGGACAGCGTGACTTGGATTCTGTACTTAGAACGAGCACAGAGGACGGTGAGCAGAAATGGGGAGCTGTCCCATTCACGACTCCTCTCAAAAGCTTCTCTGTGCACTGATTCTGAAGGGCTGCCACACCACAGATGACGCTGCCTTTTCTAAACCCCAAATAAAACCTTAGTAAAATTTTAACACTTGAGGGGCGCCTGGGTGGCTCAGTCGGTTAGGCGTCCGATTTCAGCTCAGGTCATGATCTCGCGGTCCGTGAGTTCGGGCCCCGCGTCGGGCTCTGTGCTGACAGCTCGGGGCCTGGAGCCTGTTTCGGATTCTGTGTCTCCCTCTCTCTGACCCTCCCCCGTTCATGCTCTGTCTCTCTCTGTCTCAAAAATAAACATTAAAAAAAAAAATTCAACACTCGAGTTTCTGTTTCCAACAGCATGACAGATGACAGCAAGCAGTTTCACCTGTAAGGACGAATTAGAAATTAATCTGTCCTACAGCCCCGACCCTCCAGAAAACTGCAAATAAAATAGGCTGACAGAAACTTGAACTGAACCGGTGTGCACAGAATCTGCCCTGATTTTTCAAATCATAACCCTGACCTCAAATGGGCTTGCTGACAAAATGTGTATGCAGAGTGTTCCCAAAAACCTGAAGCCAAGGATTCGATTTAAAGAGCTTTTGGGTGGGCAGTGTTCCCAGACACCCTCAGAGGCAGACACACTCCTCCTCTCTAGAGGAACCACTTTCCACCTCGGCACAAAGAATCATACAAGTAGTTTTCAAGAAATACGAGCAAAAACTCACAAATCATGAACCAGAGACGAACACAGCAGCCTGAACAAGAGCCAGCAAAAACAACTTACAGCAGAATTAC
Organism: Neofelis nebulosa; assembly: GCF_028018385.1. NCBI lineage: Eukaryota > Metazoa > Chordata > Mammalia > Carnivora > Felidae > Neofelis > Neofelis nebulosa. The sequence continues at coordinate 93,597,100 of NC_080786.1, forward strand.
ACAAAGAATTGTTCGCAAAGGGACAAAGGGGAGGAGGCTTTTACTTATGCTGTGTCTGACTGATACATTCTCCAGTTCCATAATGAGGGGGTATTAGGATTAATGCCAGAGACTCATTTCAGAGCATTTGTGTAACTTTTACTTTGGCCTAAGCTTACTGTTAACTAGACAGATCTTGTACATTCTGCAGTTCAGTCTTTCATGTGGTCAGGAAGCCCCAGTTAGAGACCCTGTGACAGCTATGCTCCCAAAAACCTATGCTCCCCAAAACCACCCCTCCTGGGGGCCACACCTTAGTGCCATCCTTTCCTGTGAGGAATCCGGGAGGGCCTGTGACTTGCTTTAACCAGTAGAGTCGTCAGAAGTGACACTGTGCCAGTCCTGGGCCAAAGCCACAAGGCCTGGTAGCCTCTGCTTCTGCCCTTTGGGGAGTCCTAACCCACCATGTGAGAAAGTTTAGCTATGCCGCTGGGGTGATCACCTCCTGAAGGGACCATGCGGAGAGGCCATGTGAAGAGGGAAAACTTTGACACGACCAGATGACAAAGACCCAGCTGCCCCAGCCTTCCAGCCATCCCCATCAAGCCCCAGACATTTGAACAAGTGCTTGTGGACGTCCCAGCCTAGTTAAGTGTCCTACTGATGTCATGTGGAGCAGAACTCCTGACTGAGCTCTGCCAACACAGAATCATGACAGAAAATAAAATGGTGGCTGGTTTGGGGGAGTAAGTTTTGGGGAGGTTGTTACATGGCAAGAGATAATGGAAACAGAACCCCTAGAGTTTTGTTAGAAATAGATCTGACCTGGGGTGGATGGGTGTGCCAGCTGATGCCTGCAATTCTTTCCCTACTCCCCCCTTACATCAGTCCTTACAGCATGGTGCCCTGTAGACAGGAAAATTACAATAACTTGGTGACTAGTATGTCAGCCACATCTCTCTTTCATGTGAGTTTAATAAGACTAATTAAATATGCAGTTTCGATTGAATCCAGTTGTGTTTGCTCTGGGCCTTGCACCTGTTCCTCCATGGCTTGGTAATCTGAGCATGCTGGAAAATGGTGCTACAGGGAAGACAAGGCTGAACTTGGGGAGAGAGAAAGGAAGGAGAGTGATGCATCCCAAGGCGACAGTGGAGGGAAATTCTAAAGGAAACGTGAGTTAAGTATCTGCTATGGAAGGAGCAAGAGAGACTTCGGTTAATACTGGGACCAGAAAAGAATCCCAGAGAAAGCTGGACGTGATGGTCTTGGATTCACAAACAGGAGGGAAAGAGTGGACTGGGTGCCCTGCTTCTGTTGAGAAGAGCACCATGGCAGTTGCCAAAGCAGGGCATTCACTAAGTTCCCAGTCCAGCGGTTCAGAGGCTCTTCCACTGCCCTCCATATACACCCCCGGAGCTCCGCCTCCACCAGGGTGTCCCTTCCTGCACGTCCACACGCTGCACCCTGCTCAGTAAGTGATTCTCCAGGGTCACCGTGTGAGACAAGGGCACTATCCTCTCCTGCTCTTCCCTGGCTCCCTCGCTGGTCCATGAGCAGAACCACCCAGCCAAGGACAGACTCTGCCCAGCTGGTGTGGAGGAAAGTTCACCAAATTCTCAACTTAGTCAATGGGCAAGTAGAGGTGGGCAGTAGTTAGATTATGTGGGGTCTGAGGCTTCTACAACTGGAGGGGGTCTTCTTCAAGAAATAGAATACTCGGGGCGCCTGGGTGGCGCAGTCGGTTAACCGTCCGACTTCAGCCAGGTCACGATCTCGCGGTCCGTGAGTTCGAGCCCCGTGTCGGGCTCTGGGCTGATGGCTCAGAGCCTGGAGCCTGTTTCCGATTCTGTGTCTCCCTCTCTCTCTGCCCCTCCCCCGTTCATGCTCTGTCTCTCTCTGTCCCAAAAATAAATAAAAAACGTTGAAAAAAAAAATTAAAAAAAAAAAAAAAAAAGAAATAGAATACTCATTGCAAATACATAATTAGGTACCAAAGAGAATACGTATTTGTGAGAAAGATTAAGAAAGGAAATCACAATGAATTACAAATATTAATATTGTCCTTTGTGGGAAACAGAATAATGGCCCCCAAAGATACCCAGGTCCTAATCCCTACAACATGTGAATGTGCTTCCTTATATGGCAGAAGGGCCTTTACAGATGTGATTGAGGGTACAGACCTCAAATAGGGAGATTATCCAGAAGTAACCGTGTGGGCCCAATCTAATCACATGAATCCTGAAGATCAGAGATACTTTCCTGGGTTTGGTTAGAGGAAGAGATGTGACAGTGGAAAAGTGAGCAGCGAAGTCTCTGCCGGCTGGTCTGAGATGTGGTCTCAGATGCTACATTGCTGGCTTTGAAGATGGAGGAAGGGGCCATGAGCCAAGGAATCTGGGCAGTCTCTAGAAACTGGAAAAGGCAAGGAAACAGATTCTCCCCTAGACCTTCCAAAAGGCACCAGCCTGACAACACCTTGATTTTCAGTCAGTGATACTGACTTTGGACTTCTGACATCTGAAACTATAAGATAATAAATTTTATATCAAGCCACCAAGTTTGTGGTAATATTGTAGCAGCAATAGAAAGCAAATTATTCCCCTCAAATAACAATGATTTTGTAATGTCATTTTTTATACCAAGAACAGAAAGATTATAATAAAGTTTTCCCTCTAGCATCACTGGTCAAAATTTGCTTTTTATTATGATAACGGGAAAATTTTTCATCTTCCCATCTAGCTGAGGATTGTTGTCAAACTTAAGAAGACCTCTATCAAAATTCTTTCGTATAAATGTTCATATAGGGAAGAATTTTGCACGGTCTAAGTTCTGGCTCCACACATTTCAAACCTCCTTCCCCTCCTTTAGCCTGTGCTGGCCACCTGCAGTGATAGTGGACGAGCAGCAGAGTGGGGCATTCCTGGGACCCATTGCTACACTGGATGGGTAGCAGTAACTCAACTTCACACGCAAGTAACCACCACCATGTCAATACACCCAAACTACACGTATCCCCAATTCAGCTGCCCCTAAACTAATCTCCAATGAGCCCATGGCTGACTTCCATCAACCCCTGACTTCAGGGGAAATAGGACAGTGGAGTAGAAATCGTCTCAAAACAACCATGCTTAAATATCTTCCTTTTGAAAATGTTACAAAAACACATGACTGTGGGAAGGAGCCTATGTAAGTAAGGGGCCCAGAAGTTTAAGCTTCATTAGCTAAAATCAATCTCTTCTCTGGTTCTGTTGCTCCTGTAAACTAAGCTACACAACTTGCTGGTGTCTCCAGGAGGGACCACATCTCAGACCGGTGGCCGGCAGAGCCTTCGCTGCTCAGTCTTCTCTGTGTTATAGGCTGATGCTGAGGTCAGGCCCAAATGCCTTGACAAAAATGGCAAAACAGGAAGTCTTCAGAGAGGCCCCTTCCATTGATCGGGCACAGTGGGACTGCTTCGCCTGTGGTTGACCCTCTCCTGCCTCCCTGCTGCACCATTAACTCTTTAATCTTCTTCAGTGACAAGGATTGAAGCTTCTGTCTCTGTCTGGTAACTCTGAAGGGACAAGAGTGGACTCTGGCTCGAAGAGAAGGGATTGGCAGCAGTGTGGGAGTTAAAGTCAGATCTGGGGTGTTGAAAGGACACCCACTAAATAACTTTTTTTAAGCACAGAGATCAAGGAAAGCTTTTGGTAGAAAAAAGCATTACCCCCTCCCCTGTCCCCTCACATCAGAAGAAGACAAGATGTGTCAGATAAAATCCCAATATTTGTGAGACAATTACATGAGAAGAAATGATGTTGCAGACAAGTATTCACAGCCTCCCATCTCTGTCCTCATAAAGGAAACTCCTAAATTCACCCAGCCTGACCTCGCAGCAAGAGGATGCTAAGCAGGCCCACCCCATCCACAACCGCCCTCAGAGGAGCTCCAGGTTGGACCAGGTCCAGGAACCTGAACAAAGGGTCCATAGACTTTCTGGGTGCCTGTGAAGGATGGGGTTACTTCTCTCTCTCAGGGACAAGTGATCCAGTGACCCATTGAGATCCTCTCCTAGTGACACTGAATGCAGATATACAGACACAGCAACTTAAAGGGCTGACTGACTGGGCTGCTGACAAAGGAGCCACCGTATTCAAAGGGTATCAAAATGTTGCTAGAACAAATCAGAAATGAAGTAAATCATAAGCTGTTTCCTTTCCTACTGAGGTCATCATCACCCTGAGGCAGAGATTTAAGCACTCCTTGACCGTGCAAACCAGTCCCTGTGGAGTAATTGGGGGCACTCGTATGCCTGTCACGCTGGGCCACTGAAGCCAACCACCTGAGGAGAAGCCTCTGGACAACACTGAATAACCTGCTAAAATTGGCAGACAGAGTCAGAAGCAGAATCATGTGTGGTGTAGGGCTGTTTTCATGGAATGAATAGAATATTATCGAAACACTTAAACATGCCTTCTAAGAAGTTGTCTGGTTTGGAACATGGCACAGAATAAATTACTTATTTTGACCATGGAGTACGTGATACACCTTCTGCATCAGAAAAAAAAAATCACTCACCAACAAATATATGAAAAGATGCCCGGCAACAATCGTTAGGGAAATGCAATGGGACCTCACTTTACACCCATTACGATGGCTGCTGTCACAAACCCAGAAAATAACAAGTGTGTGGCAAGGATGTGGAGAAATTAGAACCCTCGTGCATTGCTAGTGGGAATGGGAGATGGTGCAGCCACTGTGGAAAACAGTATGGTGGTTCCCCCCAAAATTAAAAATAGAACCATATGATCCAGCAATTCCACTTCTGGATTGAAAGCCGGGTCTTGAAGAGATATTTGCACACCTACGTTCACAGCAGCATTATTCACAACACAGGTGGAGGCAACCAAAGTGTCCACCAACAGATGAATGGACAAACAAAATGTGGTATATACATATAACGGAATATTTTCAGCCTTGAAAAGGAAGGGAATTCTGACACAGGCTACAACATGGATGAACTTTGAGGACATTACGCTAATGAAATAAGCCAGTCACAAAAGGGCAAGTACTATATGGTTCTAGTTGTACGAGATACCTAAACTAATAAAAAGCTAACCTCATAGAAACGGAAAGTAGAATGGCGGCAATGTACAGGCATTATAGTTAATAACACAGCATTGTTAATGTAGTCAGTTGGCTAATAATACAGTATTATTTATTTGAAAGCTGCTGGGAGTAGATCTTAAGCATTCTTACCACACACACACGCGCACACACACGCACACACACACACACAGTTAATTAACTATGTCTACTGTGTGGGGCGATGGATGCGTTAATTATTCCGATGTTGGTAATCATTCTAAAATGTATATGTATAGCAAATCATCACGTTGTACATTTAAATATATACAAATTTATTTGCAGTTATTTCTCAATAAAGTAAAAAGGTAGGAGAATGGTTGCCAGGGGCTGGAGCAAGAGAGGAATAAGGAGTTGTTCAATGGGTAGAGTTTCAGTTTTATCACATGAAAAAAGATCGGTTGCACAACAATATAAATATACTTAACATTACTGAACTGCACACTTAAAAATGGCTAAGACAGTACATTTTATAAGTATTTTACCATAAATTTTTAAAACAGCATCACTTGTGGGGCACCTGGGTGCCTCAGTCCGTTAAGGGTCCGACTTCAGCTCAGGTCATGATCTCACAGTCTGTGAGTTTGAGCCCCGCGTTGGGCTCTGTGCTGACAGCTCAGAGCCTGGAGCCTGCTTCCGATTCTGTGTCTCCCTCTCTTTCTGCCCCTCCCCCACTCACGCTCTGTCTGTCTGTCTCTCTCTGAAAAATAGACATTAAAAAAATTTTTTTAAATAAATGAAATAACATGACTTGTCACTAAATAAATGTTGATCAAATATTTAACGAATATTAAAAGGGAAAGCCAAATAGTAGACTGATGTGAGTGGCCACATATCTCAGTCCTGCCTTGCACAGGCAGCCCTGACACAGAGAAGGCAGCTGTGGAGCCAGGTAGGGCTGTGAGGAAGCAGACGGCAGGGGCAGAGATGAAGCAGGAGGAAAGGAGTTAAAGAAGTAAAGGAAAGAAGAAGCAACAGTAGTTAAAAGCACTACAGTGAGAAATAAAAAGATAACCAGGTCACAGTCCAGCTGCGCTTGAGCTTGAACGACCCTGGCTTTCCAACCACATTGGAAATCGGCGACAGTAAAGATAAAATTTCTGCCTGCCTTGTCTTGTTCGTCTGCTTCAGATTCCACGTTAAGGGAACCCAGAGCACGTGCATATAATTTCAGAGCAGGTTCCCCAGCATTAAAGTGAATACAGATCACCTGGGGAGCTTGTTAAATGCACGTTCTAGTCCCCGGGTCTTGGGTGGGCCCTGTGCCTTCTTTCCCACAGGCTCCTGGATGCTCTGGTGCTGCTGGTCTATGTCCACACTTGGAGTGGTAAGGACCTAAGGAATCCAACTAACCCAGACAGAAAATCAGCTGGACACAAAAAGGACACGATGGAGAAGATGACTGAGCGGAAGGCAGAGGGTATGGCCATTCAAACATTTGGGGGGTTCTAGAAAATGGGGGAAGTAATCAAACACACATATGACCGGCGTTGTAAATTGTTGTCTAAAGTCAATATACATTTGGGGGTGAGACAGCTCCTTCCAAGGAAAAGGGGGTGGGGAGGAGGTGAATATACATTTAATCTTCAAATGAGTCAAATCAAAAAGCTTTGGAACTAGGTCACCAAGATTATGGGGAGGAAAGCGTGGGCAACTTGGACTTGAAGCCAAAAGGAGTCTAAGTGGAAGGAGAAAATGATACAGAACTCATGATTTTAGGGATGGAAACTATTGGAAGCAGCAGGATTATAATACACATATGTTTATGCATAATATATCTTATGTGTGTAGATATATGTATGTATCTATACACATAAATGTATAAAATCAGAAATGTATGTATGTGTGTGTGTATATATATCAGAACTGGCCAGAGGGGAAAGAGGGGAAAAAGCAGGTAAAGGGAAACTTACAAAAAAAATTGGGTTTCTAAGAAATTGACAGTGAAGCTTACAAACTCTTGGCTTTATTCGGTGAAGGGAGAAGGTAGAAAATTTTATTAACTCCTATTACACAGGTTTTGTTGTTACAAAGTGATTTCCAAATCATCATCTCATGTGGAGGTGCCTGTGAGGTAAGCAGAGTGAGGCCTTTCCGCAGTTGAGCAGGGCAAGACAGGTCTTACTGTCTACAACTGAGGAAACTGGGGCTGTATGTCCAAGGGCACAAAGGCAACAAGTGATTGAACTTCTTTTTCCCTTTATTCTGATTCTTCCTATAGTGCAAATGGATACACTATGTACTATGTAAGTTACATTTTTGTCACAAAAGTCACCGGGATAAAATGAGATCATATATTTAAAGTTTTTTAAAAAATGGATCACATATTGCACAGGACTCCCTCCTTGGCCCTGACATGGGACAGGCACCCAGAGGGAACTTAGCAAAGATCACATTACACGAATTCAAATATGAAAAGTCAGCTGCTATCTTTAGGTGGCCATAAATGAAACATGGCTTTTGTTCTTCCTGGGGTACAGTCATCAGATTCAAGCTGTCAGAAAACTTGTTCCTAGATACAGATCAGGGTCAAGAGCTGGTATCAGCCCAAGTCAAAAGCACACCCTGCACCATCTTCCAATATTTAACAGGACACAATGACCTCTGATTGAACTGTCTCTTACATACACGTGCAATGTTCTTATCGCCTAGGGTTTTATAGTTTGGCATTCATAGAGATCCAGGAGAATTGTTTCATACATTACATGAACAATTTGAATATATCTCTTTATCTTAATTTCCAGTTGGATATTGTTATTTTGGTGTTTCACAGAAGTTTAGAAGGTATGGCAGGTGGATGAGGAGGTATTGGGTGATAGGGAACTCTTCCCAGTCCCCTTCAAATCATACCACTTAGAAGGCACCACACACACTCCTGTGTCAAAGAGTCCGACAGAGCCGTCTCCAAGAAATAGGAGTCCACACATGAAATAAAAATGAATTAAAATCAGAAACATGACAAAAAACCTAAGACCTCTAAGGGTTTATGAATGGTACCCTTAGAATTGTGCAGTGTACTACTCACATAACTGTATACATCATCCCTAAGACTATGCTTGGTCTTAACTATTCCTCTGCATTGTTCTGGAAGGCCAAGAAAAGGCAATACGACAAAAAAAAAAATTAGGCCTGGCAAACTGACACATTAGTAAGCAGGAAAATGCTTAATAAATAGCAAGCATCAGGGTGTGGAGGAACAGTATCTATCATTCCCTGCTGGTGGGAGTATAAATTGGTGCAGGCACTATGGAGGGGATTTCACAGTAACAAAAATTAAAATGCACATAATCTATGTATAATACATATAAAGTTAATGAGGTAGAGCTACATATGGATGTGGAAAGTCTCCATATGGAAAACAGATATGAAAAGTTTGTTGAATGGAAAAATAGAATGAGAATAATATGACAACAAATGGCTTATTAGTACACATATGTGTATGTGAATGCAGAGGAGACTGGCAACAAATACCCCAAACTAGTTATAGCAGTTACTTTTGGCTTAAGGAGATTAGCTTTATCTATGCTGATTCTTACCTACTTACTTACTTACTTATTGTTTCAAGTTTTTACTTAAATTTTAGTTAACATATAGTGCAATATTGGTTTCAGGAGTAGAATTTAGTGATTCATCACTTATATTTAACACCCAGTGCTCATCCTAAGTGCCTCCCCTTAATGCCCATTACCCATGTAGCCCATCCTCCCCTAAAGCAACCCTCAGTGTGTTCTGTATAGTTAAGAGTCTATTTTATGGTTTGCCTCTCTTTTTTCTCCCGCTATGTTCATCTGTTTTGTTTCTTAAATTCCACCTATGAGTGAAGTCATAAGGTATTTCTTTCTCTGACTTCTTTTCGCTTAGCATAATACTCTCTAGCTCTAGCCACGTCATTGCAAATGGCAAGATTTCATTCTTTTTGATGGCTGAGTAATATTCCATTGTATGTATACCATACCCTATTTATCCATTCATCAGTTGACGGACATTTGGGCTCTTTCCACAATTTGGCTATTGTTTATAATGCTGCTATAAATATCAGGGTGCATGTGTCCCTTCAAATCAGTATTTTTGTATCCTTTAGGTAAATACCTAGTCGTGCAATTGCTGGATCATAAGGTAGTTCTATTTTTAACTTTATGATTCATCATTTTACAAAGAGTAAGTAATCATGTGTTACATCCATTTAAAAAGCAATTACCTACTAACAATAGTTTAATCACTTTTGTGGTTGTTTATTATGTTTGTTCCATAATAATTGAAGAGTAAGTTGATAGTTTGAGACTAGGAGTTGGCAAACTTTTCCTGTAAAGGGCCAGATAATTAACATTTTAGGCTTTGGGGGCTATACTGTCTCTTTTGCAACTACTCAATTCTGCTGTCCTAAGGCAAAAGCAGCTGTAGGTGATATGTAATTAACGAGCATGGCTGTGTTCTAATAAAACTGTATTTACAAAATAGTTGGTGGTTCTGATTTGGCTTGTAAGCCATAATTTGCCAATCCCTGGTTTAGATTGTTCATTATACAACTAACACATATTTTTCAAGTATATTTTAAAAATGAGTATTTTCAGTATATGGAAAAATTAATCTTTCCTATTAGATAACTAATTAAGTAAGTAGTAGCCTCTGGGGCCTTGCTTAGAATATTTGGACTCTGGTCATATCATTAGAGATCCAAGGCCCATCCCAGTGGAAATAATCCAGTCACCTTGGCTGTCTTGGTGCTGACCGTTGACTTTCCCAGCAGCAGAGCCTCACAACCACCCCATGTGGGAGTGGGATAGTGCCTGTCACAGCTGACTCACTGAATCAAGGTTCAGTGGCCTCAGAGGTGACTCCTGACCATCCCCAGATAAGGTATTGTCTTAAAGCCTCTGACTATAGCCTCAATCAGGATGGGCTGTAGTATGGGAAGAAGGAGGGCTTCTACAAGCACATGTAGGAGAGGTTTTTGTCCTGTGGGACAAGGTGTGTACTCTGGCAAGTAAAGGTAGAAACCTCACTGGCCCAAAGCCAACTCGGCCCTAGGACTGGGTAAGGGTTTGGAAAAGCCCCTGAGGGACCCCTCACTGAGGTGGTGAGGCCCTACGACTCCTGCTGCCAAGTCTCAGCCTGGTCCCAAGGGCTGCCAGTTCCCTCAGCGGCCTACAGGAATAGGGCTGAGTCGTTCCCAGCTCCCACAGTCCCCGCACCTTGGTATTTTCTGGATCTGGAGACTCCAGCCCTGCAACGGAGAGGGGGCCGATTGTATGTGTGACTCATCGTGGCTGATACAAGATTGACGTTTCCACTGTGATTATTTCTTTAGGAGATACTTGCATGATCAGGGAGCATGGTTAATGGAACTCTGTATTAAATGGTTATCTTCATGTTTTTTTCCATCCTGGAAATGTGAACAGCAGCAAGGCCAACGGGATATACAACCCTCTCTGATGCTGCTCTCAAATGTTAAGATACAGCTGTGCTCCCACACTTCTTTTGCAGAGAGCTGGGGGGTGGGTGTGCAGTCTGCGCGCAGCAAAAGAGAAAGAAAGAAATCCATACCTGCTTGGTGGCAACTTCTTTGCTGTGACTTCTCCTTTGGGATCCACTTTGAATAACTAGGAACAAAGGATCAATCAAAACCTCTGTACCCCTGAAGTCGCTGCCTTGGTGAAGACTGGAACATTACCTTAAAATTATGCTTTTCGCAGTAGAGCACAATTTGCCTGGGCAGAGGCTGTGGCTCCTGTTGAAGGTAAGGCAGTGCTTCCTCTTCCTAGTTATGGGTTATTTCCTAGGATGTGAGCCAATCTTGTCTCTCACCTACATTTCAGTCCAGGTCAGACGTAGGCTCTGAATGGCCCCCATCTGGCACTCCTAAGTCCCAAGTCCAGAGCTCCAACTAGCAAATGAACCTACTACCGTATTTACTCTCATTATGTGCCCCTACTTTTTTCTCTCTCATGTCTTCACTGTAAAGCACAGGAGAAGGTGAGGAATGTTGCTAGTGTCTGCTTTGTCTAGCTGATTCTGAAGAAATTCATGCATCTGAGGGTGTCTGTGCTGTACCTCTCAGGGAAAGTTAATTCACAATTAGATCTCCTAACCCTTTGTCCTTTGTCTAAGTAAGCCACCTTCCTGGACATTGTTACTTGGCATGAAAGTGAACCAAGTACTGGATGATGAGTGAGGGCCAGAATGTTTATGTAAGAGAGGGACACACAGGGAGAGAAGAAAAGGGAGGAATGAGGGGTTTGAGCCCATAGCAGGGTGTGTGACCTGCAGCTCCACCTCAGGACTGATGGCCGACCAGGAGCCACAGAACGGCCTCGGAGAAAGGGTCCAAGGCTCTGTCCTCCTCTGGGCTTGGCCAGAGCCAGCAGCTCCTCATCAGTCCACCTGATCTTTCATGTTCCCTGGCAGCAGCCTGATGGCATTCTAGCTCTCAAGGGAAAAGAGCAGACGAAAGCCGAAAGCAGTGGGTTTCACAGACTATGTTTCTTCTACTTGCTTTGTTTTAAAAGGTGTTTTATGACTGATGTGGAGAGTGGACCAGGTACGTGCTTCTGACAATAGTAAAGCTGGGTCATTAGGGGAGGAAGAAGGGGAGAAAGAGGAGGAAGGAGGGGGAGCTGATCAATTATATGGTTAGGGATAAGAACTGGGGATGTCCAAATAATTAGCACAGACTTCTTGGGAAAATTTGGACTTCTTTACACTTGTTTCTGATTTAAATTATTTTTATCTTGAATTAGATGTTTTAATCAAGCTCTCCTGAGATAAGAAAAGCAAGAATAAGTATGAGTCTGTTTTCATTTTTTAGTTGGACTGGTTTCTTCTCTTCCACTCAACTTTCTGCTCCCAGGAGTGAAGAGGATTGGAGTCTAGGGTCAACATTCATCAAGGGGTTCCTTGCTTTGCTCTTCCCAAGAAAATGCAGAAATAAGATGGTGCACACATCTCACTGTTAGTGACCTTCAGCCAGCAGTGGTGAATAGGACCCATGGTCCTGGGGACTCCTCTCTTCCAGTACAGTTCCTTTCTATCCAGGGGATTCAGCTAGGGCTGGGGATCATTGGATTATAAATCCCACTTGTTAGGAGGTTGACTTGGGTCTTAGACAGGGAGGACCTAGAAGGGCTGAAATACTGGATTGAGTTCCCAGTGGAAGCAGCCTGTCTAGTGTGCCCTGGCAGCTATATTCAGGGCCTGGTATCCTGCAAAGCTATGACCAGTGGGACACAACCACAGTGGGTGGGAAGACTGAAAAGTGTTAGGAACTCATTCCAGGAAACTTTGATCTCCAAGTTTAAAGGAGGCCTTTCTGGGAGCACAGAGTATTTCTAATGCAGTGAAAATACTCTTATATGATGCTATAATGATGTATACATGTCAATGTACATTTATCCAAACCTATAAACACACAACACCAAGAATGAACTCTAATGTAAACTATAGACTTTGAGTGATTATGATGTGTCAGTGTCAGTTCCTTGATTGTCACAAATGTACCATTCTGGTGGGGGATGTTGATAATGGGGCAGGCTATGAGGCTATGTGTGTGCAGGAACAGAGACTAAATGGGGAATCTCTGTACCTTCCTCTCAATTTTGTTGCGAATCTATAACTACCCTAAAAAAAAGTCTTTAAAAAAATAGGCCTTTTTGTAAAAACAGGCATTTCTGTGTTCATGAAAAAAAAAAAAAAAAAAAAAAAAGGGCATGATCCCAGCTCAGGTGGGGCAGCTTGCCAGAAGTCCTTGGGTTGTGGGCAAAATACATAGCTTTCATCATCTCTCAAATCTCTCCTGGCTCACAAGGGCCGGCCTTATCTCACTTAGAAAAAATGGTGAATTATTTACAGCAGAAGCAGGGAACTAAGAACAGGTTATAAAACCACTGAGGCAAAGAAACTATTCTCAGATTCTGCAGGGATCTTCTAGAAGGGTCTCTTGTGAGCTCATGGACCAGAAGACAGGAGGAAGGCTGTGGAACTGCCTGGCATCTGCAGTCTGCAAGCACTGCTTCAACATTAGGCATGCCTCTAAGCTAAGAAAACAGCTGGATAAGACACTGCAATTATTAAGGACAGCGTACAGATGCCCCACAACTAGGGTCTGAATCCATCTCAAGCACAGCTGGAAAGTAGGAGAAATTTGAGTCTCTGACCTCCGTTCTACACGTTGTCTGCTGCAGCAACCAGAAACATGGAGCTCCTAAGCCACTCTTCAGAGGAAAACAGATCTGATTAACCTAGGAATTATCCTTAGTGTGAATTCACGGAATGTGTTACCTGTTCAAGGAATATTTATATTTAGAAAGAACAACAAAGCTAGTCTACTAAAGGAGTGTTTCACTATAGGAGGAGTCTGAGGACAACAGGTGTTTATCAACCAAGCAAGTGGTCCTTCTCAAAACCTCTTAGGATTTCTCTGGGATGTGCTCAGGTAGGTGGTGAAAGCTTAGGGTTTTCTCAGGTCTTTTCTGAACATGTGTCCTGACCTGGACAAGTATGTTTCTTTCTAAATCTTTCTTTGTATTTCTGTGGTGTTGGTTGTTATTTCTCCTCTTTCATTTCTGGTTGTGTTTGAGCGCTCTCTCTCTCTCTCTCTCTCTCTCTCTCTCTGTCTCGTCTAGTTTATCAATTTTGTTGATTTTTTTCAAAGAAGCAGATCCTGGTTTCATTGATCTATTCTATTTTTTTTTTAAGTTTCTATTTGTTTATTTCTGCTCTAATCTTTATTATGTCCTTCCTTCTACTGGTTTGAGGTTTCATTTGTTGTTATTTTTAACGTTTTTTGTTCTAATTTTAAAAAATATTTTATTATTTATTTTTGAGAAAGAAAGAGAGAGAGCATGAGCAGGAGAGGAGCAGAGAGAGAGGGAGACACAAAATCTGAAGCAGCTCCAGGCTCTGAGCTGTCAGCCCTGAGACCGACATGGGCCTTGAACTCACAAACTGCAAGATCATGACCTGAGCTGAAGTCAGACGCTTAACTGACGGAGCCACCCAGGCACCCTTGTTTGTTCTTTTTCTTGGTCTTTAGGTGTAAGGTTAGGTTGTTGGAGATTTTTCTTGCTTCTTGAGGTAGGCCTGTATTACTCTAAACTTCCCTCTTTTTTAAAAGTTTTAATTTAAATTCCAGTTAGGTAACATACAGTGTAATATTAGTTTTAGGTATACAATATAGTGACTCAACACTTCCATACAACACAAAGTGCTCATCACAAGTGCCGTCTTTAATCCCCACTACCTAGTTAAGCCATACCCCTGCCCATCTCCCTCTGGTAACCGTCATCAGACTAGCAAAGGGGAAAAAAAAGAGAGAGAGGCAAACCAAGAAATGGACTCTTACCTCTTAGAATCTCTTTTGCTGCATCCCAAAGATTTTGGACCATCGTGTTTTTTCATTTTAATTTGTCTCCATGTATTTTTAAAATTTCCTCTTTATTTCTTGGTTGACCCATTCATTGTTTAGTAGCATATTATTTAACCTCTATGTATGTGTGTTCTTCCCAGATTTTGCTTGTGGTTGTTTTCTAGTTTCATAGTATTGTAGTTGGAATAGGTGCATAATATGATTTCAAACTTTTTGAATTTTTTGAGATTTGTTTTGTGGTTTAACATGTGATCTCTTCTGGAGACTCTTCCATGTACACTTGAAAAGAATGTGTGTGCCACTATTTTAGAATGTGGTGTTTTGAATCTCTCTCTTAAATCCATCTGATCTAATGTGTCCTTAAAAGCCACTCTCCTTATTGATTGTCTGTTTGGATGATCTAACCATTGATGTAAGTGAGATGTTAAATTTCTTGACTATTATTGCATTACTATCGATTACTTCCTTTATGTTCATTATTAGCAACTTTGAGTGTTCACATGCTGGGTGTAGAAATATTTACAATTGTTATATATATCTTCTTATTGGATTGTTCCACTTATGATTATGTACTGTCCTTCTTTCTCTTGTTACACTCTTTGTTTTGAAGTCTATTTTGTCTGATAGAAGTATTACTAACCTGGCTTTCTTTTTACTTCCATTTGCATGATAAATGTTTTTCCAACCCTTCACTTTCAATCTGCAGGTGTCTTTAGATCTGAAATGAGTTTCTTGTAGGCAGCATATAGATGGGCCTTTTTTTTTAAGTTATTTTTATTTATTTATTTAAGTAATCTCTACACCCAATGTGGAGTTCAATCTTGCTTCTTTGTCCATTCCATCACCCTATGTCTTGTGATTGCAGCATTTAGTCTGTTTACATTCAAAGTAATTATTTATAAGCATGTACTTACTTCCATTTGCTATTTGTTTATGTTTATTTTTGTAGTTCTCTGTTCCTTTCTTTTACTCTTTTCTCTCATGATTTTCTGGTTTTCTTTAATGATGTACTTGGATTCCTTCCTCTTTATTTTTTGCATATCTGTTACTGGTTTTTGATGTTACCAGTAGGTTGATATGTAACATCTATGCATATAGCACTCTATTTTAAATTGATGGTTGCTTAAGTTCGAACCCATTCTAAAAGGATTAAAGTTTTACTCCTCTTCCCCCTACATTTTAGCTACATGGTGTCATGCTGTACATCCTTTTTGTGAATCCTTTGACTGAGTTTTTAGATATACTTAATTTTACTTTTGCTTTGGTGCTTCCTACTTTTCTTACTCTTGCTTATGGTGTTTCTTTTCCATTCAAAGAGCCCTCCTTAACATTTCTTGTAAGGCTGGTTTAGTGGTAATGAATTCCTTTTAACTTTTGTTTGTCCGGGAAACTCTCTCTTATTGTGAATGAAAGCCTTGATGGATAGTGTACTCTTGGTTGCAGGTTTCTTTCACTCAGCACTTTGCTTATATCATGTGTCCCTTTTGGTCTGTTTTCTGCTGAAAAATCAACTGATACCTTTATGTGGTTTTCCTTATATGTCACTGTTTTCTTTTGCTGCTTTATCACTACTCTTTGCCATTTTAATTACTTTGTGTCTTAGTGTGGACCTCCTTGGGTTGATTTTTGGTGGAGAGCTCTCTGTGCCCCCTGGACCTGAATTTTTATTTTCTTCCCCAGACACAAAAAGTTTTGAGCTATTATTTCTCCAAATAACATTTTCTCCCCCCTTTTTCTTTGTCTTCTCTTTTTTGGATCTCTATAATGTGAATGTTATTATGCTTGATGGTGTACCTGAGTTCCCCTAACCTATTTTCATTTTTTATTACTTTTTTTTCTCTCTCCTGTTCAGCTTGATTGCTTTCCACTACTCTGCCCTCCAGGTCACTGATCCATTCTTCTGCTTTGTCTAGTCTATTTATTCTACCTAGGGTACTTTTAATTTTAGTTATTGAGTTCTTCATTTCTGATTGGTTCTTTTTTATATTATCTGTCTCTTTGTTGAAGGTCTTACTGAGGTCCTCCACTCTTTTCTCAAGTCCATTGAGTATCTTTATGGCCATTTCTTTAAAATCTGTCAGAGACGTTACTTATCTCCATTTTGTGTAGCTCTCTTGCTGTGATTTTTGTCTTGTTCTTTCATTTGGGATGTATTCTTCTGTCTCCTCATTTTGTGGTAACTCTCTGCATCTGTTTCTGTTAGTTAGGCAAGTCAGCTATATCTTCTGCTCTTGAAAGTAGTGGCCTTATGAAGAAGTGGTCCTGTAGTGCCCTGCAGTGCAATGCCCTATGTTCACCAGAACCTGGAACTTCAGGGGTGTTTCCTATGTGTGTTTGCATGTGCCCGACTGCTTGTGGCTGACTCATGTTTGCTTCCAGTCCAGTCAACTGCAATGGCTCTCTTTGCCTGTTGTGGGCAGGGTTTAATCCCTGTGTTGTTCATGCACCAGTCTGGGGCTGCTTTGGGCTTGAGTTGAGTCAGACCAGGAGTTTTCCAGAGATGCAATAGGACAGAACTACAAGGCGCTCTTCCTGTGTTGTCCCTTGAGAAGCTTTCCTTGGTGAGTGGGGCCTGTAGTCAGACCAGATGTCTACCCCAGCCCACTGCTAGGGCTGCAATCAAACTGATATGTGTGGTTTTCTTCCTTTCTTTCTGCGGTGGGAGTCACTTTAGAGTGGACTGCCCTCTGTTGGGCCAGCTTGCATGTTTCCTGGCTTGCAGTGCTGCTTTAAATAGACTCCTGTTAGTACTGATGCATAGGGGCACTTGTACCCCAATGTTTATAGCAGCACTCTTAACAATAGCCAAATTATGGAAAGAGCCTAAATGTCCATCGACTGATGAATGGATAAAGAAATTGTGGTTTATATACACAATGGAGTACTACATGGCAATGAGAAAGAACGAAATATGGCCCTTTGTAGCAACGTGGATGGAACTGGAGAGTGTGATGCTAAGTGAAATAAGCCATACAGAGAAAGACAGATACCATATGGTTTCACTCTTATGTGGATCTTGAGAAACTTAACAGAAACCCATGGGAGAGGGGGAAAAAAAAAGAGGTTAGAGTGGGAGAGAGCCAAAGTATAAGAGACTGTTAAAAACTGAGAACAAACTGAGGGTTGATGGGGGGTGGGAGGGAGGGGAGGGTGGGTGATGGGTATTGAGGAGGGCACCTTTTGGGATGAGCACTGGGTGTTGTATGGAAACCAATTTGACAATAAACTTCATATATTGAAAAAAAAAATAGACTCCTGTTAAGGGGATGTTTGATGTGGCAGATCTGCAGGAGAATGTGGTGGTGGTAGTGGTAGTGGTGTGTATGTAGTGTCAGTGACATCCTTCCCAGGCTGCTACATGAGGGGACCTGTGACCACCGGAGAAAACTCCTGCTGAGACTAGGGCTGGAGGAGGCAGTCTACAGAAGTGGGAATTCAGGGTGCATTGTTAGCAAGCTAGGTGAGAGTGTTCACACTGTATTGGCTCTCACAGGTGTCCTTGTATCTAGGCTAGGGGGCAGGGGATGGTAATTGTGTCCATCAACTCTTTTGTTCTTGCTGAAGTTTCCCATAGGTCCCTGCCCCTGCAGCATACACGCTGAGATTAGTGAGCAAATCTCCCTACTATATATGCCAGGTGTTCTTCAAACTGCTGCTTCTATGCTGTATCTCCATGGGCCTGTTTTTTTTTTTTGGTGTTTGTTTTTTTTTGTTTTTGTTTTTGTTTTTGTTTTTTTTTTGCTGTCTCTTTAAGGACAGGGATTCAGCTCTTCCAGGAGTAAGTTCTAGGTGGTAAGCCCCACTGGCTTTAAGAATGCATAATGTCAGGCCCTATGGTTTTCAAAGCCAAATGTTATGGGGATTCATCTTCTCAGTGTGGGTCCCTTGTGCCTGGGTGCCTGGTGTGTGGTCTGCTCCTCTCTAGTCTCCACATCTGTAGGGCCCTTCCTGTCACAGTCTCATGGGTCAGTTTAGTTCCTTATCATGTCTTCTCCCTTTCTACCATTTTCAATGTGGCCTCTTCTCTACATTTAGCTGTGGAGAGTCTGTTATGCCAGTCTCTGAGTCATTTTCTGGGTTATTTATACTGTTGTGGGTGTTATCTATGTGTATCTGTGGGATGAGGTGAGCTAGGATCCTCCTACTCTCCCATCTTCCCCAGAAGTCTTGTGATCACTTTCCTACCATTTTTAAGTTGTCCTTTTCTTGATTCAGCATCTGCTTGGTTGTTATAAACCTTTGACTCTTTTCAAGAGTTCTAGCAAAGTTGGTTCTAACAGTTGGTATTTGTTCTTCAGTGTTTCTGTGGAGGAACAGGAGTTTAGAACTGTCCACTTTGCCATTTTTCTGATATTACCAATGCTAGTGGATGCCTCATTTCATAACTTCTTTGTGTATGTCTCAGTTCCCTTCTCTATACAAGAAAATGACACAGGTCGTTTGTAGTAAGGCTTTCTGTCTGAGAAAAGTGATCAATAAAATAAGAAAAGTCTATTTCAGAAGCCCAAGACCTTGCCATGTTGGGTTTTGTGTCCACATTGGTCATAATGGTGAACAACCTCTCCCAGAGGGAGCTATAGGCATATCTGCCTTTTTTGGTTCCTCTGCAGAGAAGTCATGAAGACATCTATGTTTTATTCAAGGAACTTCATTGTTTAAGCTTTTAATTTAATTCTGAGATCCATCCCAAATTAATTTTTGTGTTTGGTGTGATGTGGGTAACAAGGACTAATTCCCCTGTTTATTTATTCAGTTGTTCTAGCACCATTTGTTGAAAAGACTATCCTTTCCCCATTACATAGCTCTGACATCTTAGTCAAAAATCAATTAACTGTCAATGTATGGGCCTATATCTGGACCCCATATTCTGTAACATTTATCTATTTACCTATCCTCATGCCAACATTATGCTGTCTTTACAAGCAAGTTCTGGAATCAGCTTTATAGCAAATTTGAATCCAGGTAGAATGGCCTATTAAACTTTGCTCAAAATTGTTTGGACTATTTCTTAGCCCCTTGTTTTACCATGTAAAATTTAAAATCAACTTATCAAAGTTAAAATGCCTGTGCTTTTTGGTGATTGCTTTGAATATAAATCTATTTGGGAAGAGTCGACATTGTAATAATCTTGTGTGTTCCAGTTCATGAACATTGTATGTCTCTTCATATATCTCTTCATTCATTATATGTCTCTAATTTTTTTCACAGTGTTTTGTAGTTTTTAGTGCAGACGTCTTCTATGTCCTTTGTTAAATTTATTATGTATTAAGTATTTAGGTCTTTTGATACTATTGTAAATAGAATTTAATTTTATTTGCATCTTCCAATTGTTTGTTGCTAGTATATAGAAATACGTGTTTTTCTGTATATTTCCCTGTGTCCTATGACTTTGTTAAATAATTCTAGTAGAAATTTAATATTTATTAGGTTATTCTGTGTAAACAATTACGTTTTCTGAAAAATATGTTTTTAGTTTTACTTTTTCCTTTCTAATCTTTATGCTTTTGTCCTCTTGCATTATTGCACCCATTAGAACCATGAATGCAGTGTGGAATAGAATGGGGGTGAATATCCTTGCTTTGTTACCAATCTTGATGTGGGTGGCTTTCAATATTTTACCACTGGCTATGATGCTAGCTGGAGGATTTTGTATAGATTCTTTTGTTAGATTGAAGAAGTTCCTATTTTTAGTTTTTTGAGAATTTCTAATCCTAAATGAGTATGAGATTTTGAATTTTCTTCAATTATTAAGGTCATAATGCTTTTATCTTTTTTTCTATTAACATGGTGAATTATATTGATTTTTGAATGATGAACTAACCTTTCATCTTTGAAATAAATCCACTGGTCCTGATGTATTTTCCTGGTTTTTGTGTTCCATTTGTGTAGTGCTGGATGTGATTTGGTAACATTTTAGTAATGACTTTTGTGTCTATATTCATGAAGTATATGGACCTATAACCTTCTTTTCTGTCTTATTTTCTTTAATTTTTTATAACTTTATTTTTCTTTGTTAGGTTTTGGTATCATGATTTTACTGGCCTCTTAAAATATAATGGGAAGTGTTTCCTCTTTTCTTTCTTTCTTTCTTTCTTTCTTTCTTTCTTTCTTTCTTTCTTTCTTTCTTTCTTTTTAAAGTTTATCTATTTAGTTTTGACAGAGACAGGAGCAGGGCAGAGAGAGAGGGAGACAGAATCGAAAGCAGGCTCCTTGCTGTCAGCATGGAGACTGATGTGGGGCTTAAACCCATGAACTGCAAGATCATGACCTGGGCCGAAATCAAAAGTCAGACACTCAACAGAGCCACCCAGGCACCCCCCCCCCTTTATTTTCTGAGTTTGCATAAAATTGGTATCAGTATCCTTAAATGTTTGGTGAATTTATGTGATTGAATTTATTTATTTGGTTGGTTGAGGAATTCACCACTGAAACTATCTGGTCCTGAAGGTTTCTTTTGTGGAAAACTTTTTGAATAAAAATTCAATTTACTTAACAGGTACAGAGCTATTCAGATATTATATTCTATTGTTATATCTGTTTTGTTAAGGACTGTGTTTCAAGGACTTTGTCCATTCCATCTAAGCTCTCAAATTTATTGTTATGTTTTCCAAATATTCCCTTATTCTTTTAATCCCTTTAGGGTCGATAGTGACATTTCTTCTTTCATTGTAGTGATACCCCTTTTCTCATTTTGACATTTGTGTTTTTTTCTTAAAAATTTTAAATGTTTATTTACTTTTGAGAGGCAGAGAGACAGAGCACGAATTGGGGAGGGGCAAAGACAGAGGGAGACACAGAATACAAAGCAGGCTCCAGGCTCTGAGTTGTCAGCACCAAGCCCAATGCAGGGCTCAAACCCACAAACCGTGAGATCATGACCTGAGCCAAAGTCAGATGCTTAACCAATGAGCCACCCACATGCCCCAAGAGTTGGACACTCAATGAACTGAGCCACCCAGGCACCTCTTGTGTTTTCTTTTTTAAACTAGTTTTGCTAGAAATTAGTTTTATTAATCTTTTTAAAGAACTAAACTTTGGCTTTGTTATCTCTACTGTTTGTAAGTTTTGTTTCATTGATTTGTTCTTACCTTAAAGTATCTGCCTTACTACTACTTACTCTGGGTTTATTTTTTCTTTTTGTATCTTTCCTATGTGGGAACTTAATTGGTTTTAAACCTCTTTTCTAATAGGAGTATATAAAATTATATATTTCTCTCTAACCCCTGCTTTAGTTGCATCCCATAAATTTCAAAGTTCTATTTTTTTCAATCTAAATAAACTTTATTTTTTTAACCTTTATTAAAAGGTTATTTTTCTAACTTTTCTTTTCTCTTTCTTTCTTTCTTTCTTTCTTTCTTTTTTTTTTTGTTTTTGCTACAATTTCCAATGTAATTATTTCTGTGGCTGGAGAATATATTTCATAAGATATCAATTCTTTGAAATTTTTTGAGACTTTTTTTATGGCACAGGATATGGCCTATCTCAGCAAATATTCTATGTACACTTGAAAATAATATATATATCCTGTAGCAGTTAGGTGTAGTGTTCTAATTATCATTAGGTCACGGCTGTGAGTAGTGTTCAAATCATCTAAAACTGTACTGAGTTCTTGTTTAATTGTTCTATCAACTACTGAGAAGAATGTGCTACCTTTACCATGTAACATCACAAGATTTCTCCCCTTTTTCCCACCCTAAATCAAGCCTTTCTCTGGCTGATGGGTTGGAAGACTGCCATTCATGCTGACTGAGCTGGGTGGGAGTTGCTGTTCTTATCAGAATCTTCAGCAGGTTTTAAATTTGCTGACCATCTCTGATGGATATCTAGTGCCCTAAAATGGGTGTTTTTGACAATTTTGTCTAGGTATAACTATCTATCTATCTATCTATCTATCATCATCTATCAGCAGAGATATTGTGGAGAATTGCTGACCTCTTCTATCATAATTAGAAGCTGACTTTATGGTTATGTTTTAATATGTCTTTAACTTTTATTAAAAATAGTGAGAACATTTCTGCATCTCCTCTAAAATCTGTTGGAGGTTCTTAAGTTGTTGAATGTTGTTTGTGTAGATAAACTCCCTTCAGGATGTAGTATAGAAGGCCCCTGCTCCCTTGGTGACTTACTTGGTTCGGTCTATGGCCAAAGCACCCTGACTGCCTGATCTGGTCTGATCTCAGAAGCTAAGCAGGGCCGGGCCTGCCTAGTTGGTTCCTTCCTAACATTCACCAGTTGAATCACAAAAAGTTAAACCTTTGTTTGCTGGAAATGAATATTACAAATTAAAATTTTGTTTTTGCAAACTGATTTATTTCATACCATAAAATACCAAGACATCACATCATAAAGTATTTGCTTTTACAAACATTAAGTATGTAGAATTTCATTCAGTATATACTTAGAGATTACCATGTGCCAGAGATGGCCAGGTACCAGGAATAAAACAAATGTATTCAGGAGGCACTGCTCCTGCCCTCCCTGCCCTCAGAGCTAACCGGCCAGTTGTTAAGAGAGATGATTATGCAGGCAATTACAATCAAGTGTGATATCTGCTACTGCAGAGGAAGTACAAGTGTTATGGTTGTGCCCAGTGCCTGAGTTTCCTCCCACAATTGTTTCCCCTGTTTTTGGAATTGTTGAGGAGTTAGAAATAAAATATCATTAAAACTAAAGACCTGCCTCCCATGGTAAATTTCTGAATGGTAAATACTTGGGGAGGGATGGTTTCCTTGGGAAAGATTTCTATTCTAAACCTTGAATGTACATTAGATCACTTGGGAAGTTAAACAAACAAACAAACAAACAAACACTTTCCTGGCTCCACTTCTAAAGATTCTATCTTAATTGGTCTGGAGAGGTCTAAGAACCAATGGTTTTAAAGTACTCAATGACTTTAGCATGCAGCCATGGTTGAGAACTATTATAGCCTGTTTCCAGTTTCCTCAACATTTGACACCTATAACAAAAGAAGCCTCCTTCAATGGTTTTTAGTTAAGTTTTCTGGGAAATTCTTCTTCACAATACTTATGGCTTCCCTCTACTGCTCTGATGTCTGGTAGAGAGTGAGCCCTTATTGTCAATATTCCAGGACTCTAAAGAACATGGGGGCACTCATTCCTCTCACTCTTCCCCAAGTGAGAAGGAGAAATTCATCTAATTGGCTAGTGGCTAGTGCTGAGCCACTTTCTGCATAGCAGATGTAATTACTTTGGTATACCCATTTCTCTTTTACTTCTATCCTATAGTAATAACAAAAATAGCTAAATGGTACTTATTGAGTGCTTACCATATGCCAGCTGCTATCCTAAGCCTTTTACATGAATGAATTCATCACATCCTCATACCAACCCCATGATGTACATTCTATGGTTATGCAATTTTAGCTATGAGGAAGCCAAAGCTTAATGAGATCAAGTAACTTGTCTGAGGACACACTGTCATTGGACTGGGATTTCAATCCAGAACACTGGGCTCTTAATCTCTATGCTACTTTACTGCTAAGAGGCTAGCCTAGCCTTTGTTCCACAACAAAGCCATTTGCTTTCAGATACTCTTGCCACTCAGCATTCTCCATTCTATTGGTGACTGGGTCTGTAAGCCTCTGCAGCTTGTTGCATAAAAGTACTTACAAGTTGTCTTAGTAGGTGCAACTCTCCTCAGAAGTGGGCACCACGGTCCACAATTGAGAAGAGAGATGGGTGTTCCCTTGAACCAACATATACTTTAATTTGTCTGAGAGCTCTGTACTTAAGGATTTGGAATCTCCAACAATTTTGTGCTTAACAGTTTCTCATCCCAAGGAGATCCTTTATTCACACTACACACTTCTTCCTTGGATTTTACCTTGCCTATTCTTAAAAATGTTGAAAAGAGGCAATGCCTTTGGTAAGTGGCACAAGGATTCACTATCTGATTATGCATCCATGAGAAAAGTTTTTTACCTTAGAATTCAGTTTATGGTGATGTATATTGCTATTGATTGTACTAATCTGGCCCCAAACCACTACATGGCTCCAGTTGTTATGATCACACAGCTTTAAACATCACTCAAGGTGTTTTATTCTCAAGAGCAAAAGTTATTAAAATTCAGGTGGTTTAACTAAAGCCATTATAAGTAGAACATCGCTACTAACAGAAAAAAGTTTTCCCCTCCTGGTAAACTTCAGCTAGCTAATGAGAATTCTGTAATACCTTGTATTTTCCTTTTTGTCTAAATACAAATCTTAGTTTTAGAAGACTGCATAAAGATTGTTTTAGAAAATATTCTAAGTTGGGGCGCCTGGGTGGCTCAGTCAGTTGAGCGTCTGACTCTTGATTTTGGATCAGGTCGTGATCCCAGGGTCATGGGATGAAGCCCTGCATCAGGCTCTGTGCTGAGTGTGAAGTCTGCTTAAGATTCTCTCTCTCTACCTGCCTGGCTCATGCTCACAGTAAGATAAAATTAAAAAAAAATTTTATTATATCTTCCTTATTAGAAGCCATTTTAAACCCTTTTACAAAGTACGTATTTATTTTAACTTTAGTTCATTGCTATATAGTAGGCATTGGGAAACTATAGCTCATGGGCCAAATCTGGCTGCTGCCAGTTTTTATAAAGTTTATTGGAACACAGGCATGTTCCCTCATTTATGTGTTATCCAATGCTGCTTTCATCTAATAATGGCAGAGTTGAGTAATTACAACAGGGACTGGCCCACAAAACCTAAAATAGTTACTATATGGCTCTTTACAGAATAAGTTTGCTATTGTCTATTGTATAGCAACCCTCCTCTTCTATTCCATCATGCCTAATTTGCTTCTTCTCATTTTGTCTTGTGTTCCTGATTTTTTTTTTAAATTTTACAGGTGAATAACTTTTTTTCTTTTTTTCTTTTTTTTAATGTTTATTTATTTTTGAGACAGAGAGAGACAGAGCATGAATGGGGGAGGGTCAGAGAGAGAGGGAGACACAGAATCGGAAGCAGGCTCCAGGCTCTGAGCTGTCAGCACAGAGCCCGACGTGGGGCTTGAACTCACGGACCGTGAGATCATGACCTGAGCCGAAGTCGGACGCCTAACCGACCAAGCCACCCAGGCGCCCCAACAGGTGAATAACTTTTACCTCATTCAGGTTAGCATTTTTAAGGAACAAAACTCAACTGCCTCCTCACTTGTGCAGTACTTTTCTGTTTGTCAGTGATCCTCAGGGAAAAAAAAAACATTACCCTGATCCTGGTTTTCCCCATACAAGTAAACCTTAGCCAGTTTGTATGATCAAGTATTTTTTCAGCTCAGAAAATATTTTATTACAACTTTATTTTTATTTTGTTTTCTGTCTTCTTCAAGAATTCCTACTGCTTGTAGGATTGGTCATCCCAAGCTAACCTCTTTGTCATTTTCATCTCTTTACCCTATACTTCCCAAACCATACTGGATAACTTGACAAATTTGTCAGCAACATCACCTCTTTTATTCTCTGCTGTGTTTTGTTCTTTTAACTGCATCCAAATTGTGTTTCATTGAGTTTTAATCTTTTTGTATTTTTGTTTTCATTTTAGCCAGCTTTTTCTTCTCAGCTTGCATCTGTTGGTGTCTGCTCTTATTATTCCCTGCTTCAGCTTCCTAACAGTCATTTCTTTTTGCTTCCTTAAAATCACCAAGCAGATAGTTTCTGAAGCTCTTTTTGTTTCCTATAAGTAAGATATTTTCTAAGATAGGCTTTTATTCTGTTTTCAGAGTAACATGCATATGAGGCCCATGTAGATTTTTTGTTGATGCTTTTAATTTTTTCCTATTTATCAATCTTTAAATGAGGAGGGATCCTGATGTTTGTCAACACACAGGATGGGCAGATTGCTTTTCAACAGCACTCTCTCTATGGGTGTTGCATGAATATTCTTCTTAGCTCTAAAGCTCAATGGTAAGTTGATGTGCTATTGTATGGATATCCCACAGCTTATTCTTCTATGCCAAGGTCGATAGATGTTTGGGTTTCCAGTTTAGGGGCTATAATGAAAAGTCATGCCTGTTGGTGTACATACTCATATATTTCTATTGAGTATATATTTCTATTGAGTATATATCTAGGAGATGAAATGTCAGGTCTTGGGGTATGCATGCTTTCCAACCTAGTAGGTAGGGCAATGCACTATGAATAGCAAGCCAAAACTATGTAAGAAATATTCAGTAACATTTCTTTGATTTGGCAAGCCAGAATATCCTCCTAGTTAACAAATGTTGAAATGACACATGAGAAAATTTTCTCTTGAAGTAGAGCATCCGAGAAACACCAAAGAGAAGAAACCTCCTTCATTTGATTATTATTACTGAAAATCATTTAAAATTATTCAAAGTTTATGGAAAATAATTATCTTTTCTCATGAATTACACATTGATAAATCCGTAAGATATGCACATCTTGGGAGAAGTACAGACTATTGGAATTCTTTATGATGATTTGTACAGCTTGTTTTTTAAAAGATCATAATCTGTAAAAACAACCAAACACAAATGTTTATGATTATGTCATCTTTTAAGAAACAATCATTATCAGGGGCGCCTGGGTGGCGCAGTCGGTTAGGCGTCCGACTTCAGCCAGGTCACGATCTCGCGGTCCGTGAGTTCAAGCCCCGCGTCGGGCTCTGGGCTGATGGCTCGGAGCCTGGAGCCTGTTTCCGATTCTGTGTCTCCCTCTCTCTCTGCCCCTCCCCCGTTCATGCTCTGTCTCTCTCTGTCCCAAAAATAAATAAAAAATGTTGAAAAAAAAATTAAAAAAAAAAAAAAAAAAAGAAACAATCATTATCAGACCAATATATCCAAAAAATTACTGTGATGCAATTACACAGAGCCTTGGCTCAGAAGCTAGACATCCCCAAGCATATCCCAGCTCTGCCACATATGAGTTTCATGATCCAAATGTTTCTTAACTCACAGGGTCTCAGTTTTCAAATTACAGCTTAAAAACTTTACATTAATGGAGTTATAACTGAAAACTTAATATGTGTACACTGTAAAAAAAATTCACACTACAAAAGGATATTAATAGCAGGAAAGTATGTCTATTTCCCCCCAGTTCCCATGCCTACCAACAAATACTTACCAATTGCTTATTGATCTTTCCAGAAATATTTTGTGTATATTGAAGGCATCATGCATGTATATATATGTTTGTATATATGCAGACATATCTAGCTTTTAATTACAGAATATGATGCATATAGGAAAATAAAGAAAACCAATGTGCAGCTTAGTGAATGTCATGTTAAATACTCATCTGTGTAAATACCATACCGGTCAAAAAATCGTATATGTTCCCACTTACTCCTTCCCAATCACAACCCTCTCCCTAAAAGTTATCACTATTCTGAATTTTATTTGATTTTTATAGTATTCACTTCCTTGCTTTTCTTTATATCTTTGCATCCTAATTATGCATTCTTACATGCCATAGTTTAGTGCTAATTTTGAAATTTACATAAATGGACTCAGTGTAGATTTATTTTTTGGATTTGGCTTCTTTCAATTCTTATTCTATTTGTGAGATTCATCCATGTTGTATTTAGTCTGTTTCATTCATTTTAACTGGTGCATAGTAGGAATTGACAAATTTTTTCTGCAAAGGGCCTGATAATAAATATTTTAGGCTTTGTGGGCCAATAAAATCAAGGATATTATGTCAGTACTCAATGAAACAAAACAAATGTTCACAAATCTCTTACTGATAAAATTCAAAGGACAGTAATAATTGACTATAGTTTTTTAAAATAATTTATTTTGAGAGAGAGAGTGTGTGCATGTGCACAAACGGGATGGGCAGAGAGCTAGGGGAGAGAGAATCCCAAGCAAGTTTTACATGGTTAGCACAGAGCCCGATGTGGGGATTGATCTCACCAACTGTGAGATCATGATCTGAGCCAAAATCAAGTCAAATGCTAAACTGAGCCACCCAGGCGCCCCATGTAGGTTTCTTGCTTTCTTTTTTTTTTTTTTTTTTTTTAATACAGGTCTACTAATGAAAACAAATGGAAGTCTCATTTAGGGGATAACATTTTGCCTGAGATTCAGATCATCAAAACTGATTACATATCACCATTAGCAGATAAACATTTGCAATGAGGCCATCCCGCCCCCATCTCAGCTTTGAAAATGTCTGTCACACAGATAGATGCTGACGATACTGATATCAATCCATGAGCATATGCTTTTATTGTGCATATTTATTGCTTGGAAGGCATTTACAGAACTCAATTAGATTCTTCTCTTGATATTTCCCTCTAAGCATGTCATTACAATGAATTTTATTTTTTATTTTTTTTATTTTTATTTTTATTTTTTTTTAATGGTTAAAGGAGGTTTTATTTATTACATGAACATAACATCATTTAAAAAGGTGACATGGTAAATTTCCCAGACATACAAATTTTATTTTATTTTATTTTTTTATTTTTATTTTTATTTATTTATTTATTTTTTAATATATGAAATTTACTGTCAAATTGGTTTCCATACAACACCCAGTGCTCATCCCAAAAGGTGCCCTCCTCAATACCCATCACCCACCCTCCCCTCCCTCCCACCCCACATCAACCCTCAGTTTGTTCTCAGTTTTTAACAGTCTCTTATGCTTTGGCTCTCTCCCACTCTAACCTCTCTTTTTTTTTTTTTTCCTTCCCCTCCCCCATGGGTTTCTGTTAAGTTTCTCAGGATCCACATAAGAGTGAAACCATATGGTATCTGTCTTTCTCTGTATGGCTTATTTCACTTAGCATCACACTCTCCAGTTCCATCCACGTTGTTACAAAAGGCCATATTTCATTTTTTCTCATTGCCACGTAGTATTCCATTGTGTATATAAACCACAATTTCTTTATCCATTCATCACTTGATGGACATTTAGGCTCTTTCCATAATTTGGCTATTGTTGAGAGTGCTGCTATAAACATTGGGGTACAAGTGCCCCTATGCATCAGTACTCCTGTATCCCTTGGGTAAATTCCTAGCAGTGCTATTGCTGGGTCATAGGGCAGGTCTATTTTTAATTTTCTGAGGAACCTCCACACTGCTTTCCAGAGCGGCTGCACCAATTTGCATTCCCACCAACAGTGCAAGAGGGTTCCCGTTTCTCCACATCCTCTCCAGCATCTGTAGTCTCCTGATTTGTTCATTTTGGCCACTCTGACTGGCGTGAGGTGATATCTGAGTGTGGTTTTGATTTGTATTTCCCTGATAAGGAGCGATGTTGAACATCTTTTCATGTGCGTGTTGGCCATCCAGATGTCTTCTTTAGAGAAGTGTCTATTCATGTTTTCTGCCCATTTCTTCACTGGGTTATTTGTTTTTCGGGTGTGGAGTTTGATGAGCTCTTTATAGATTTTGGATACTAGCCCTTTGTCCAATATGTCATTTGCAAATATCTTTTCCCATTCCGTTGGTTGCCTTTAGTTTTGTTGGTTGTTTCCTTTGCTGTGCAGAAGCTTTTTATCTTCATAAGGTCCCAGTAATTCACTTTTGCTTTTAATTCCCTTGCCTTTGGGGATGTGCCGAGTAAGAGATTGCTACGGCTGAGGTCAGAGAGGTCTTTTCCTGCTTTCTCCTCTAAGGTTTTGATGGTTTCCTGTCTCACATTCAGGTCCTTTATCCATTTTGAGTTTATTTTTGTGAATGGTGTGAGAAAGTGGTCTAGTTTCAACCTTCTGCATGTTGCTGTCCAATTCTCCCAGCACCATTTGTTAAAGAGACTGTCTTTTTTCCATTGGATGTTCTTTCCTGCTTTGTCAAAGATTAGTTGGCCATACGTTTGTGGGTCTAGTTCTGGGGTTTCTATTCTATTCCATTGGTCTATGTGTCTGTTTTTATGCCAATACCATGCTGTCTTGATGATGACAGCTTTGTAGTAGAGGCTAAAGTCTGGGATTGTGATGACTCCTGCTTTGGTCTTCTTCTTCAAAATTACTTTGGCTATTCGGGGCCTTTTGTGGTTCCATATGAATTTTAGGATTGCTTGTTCTAGTTTCAAGAAGAATGCTGGTGCAATTTTGATTGGGATTGCATTGAATGTGTAGATAGCTTTGGGTAGTATTGACATTTTGACAATATTTATTCTTCCAATCCATGAGCAGTGAATGTCTTTCCATTTCTTTATAGCTTCTTCAATTACCTGCATAAGCTTTCTATAGTTTTCAGCATACAGATCTTTTACATCTTTGGTTAGATTTATTCCTAGGTATTTTATGCTTCTTGGTGCAATTGTGAATGGGATCAGTTTCTTTATTTGTCTTTCTGTTGCTTCATTGTTAGTGTATAAGAATGCAACTGATTTCTGTACATTGGTTTTGTATCCTGCAACTTTGCTGAATTCATGGATCAGTTCTAGCAGGCTTTTGGTGGAGTCTATCGGATTTTCCATGTATAATATCATGTCATCTGCAAAAAGCGAAAGCTTGACTTCATCTTTGCCAATTTTGATGCCTTTGATTTCCTTTTGTTGTCTGATTGCTGAAGCTAGAACTTCCAGCACTATGTTAAACAACAGCAGTGAGAGTGGGCATCCCTGTCGTGTTCCTGATCTCAGGGAAAAAGCTCTCAGTTTTTCCCCATTGAGGATGATGTTAGCTGTGGGCTTTTCATAAATGGCTTTTATGATCTTTATGTTCCTTCTATCCCAACTTTCTCAAGGGTTTTTTATAAGAAAGGGTGCTGGATTTTGTCAAAGGCCTTTTCTGCATCGATTGACAGGATCATATGGTTCTTCTCTTTTTTTTTGTTAATGTGATGTATCATGTTGATCGATTTGTGAACGTTGAACCAGCCCTGCATCCCAGGTATGAATCCCACTTGATCATGGTGAATGATTCTTTTTATATGCTGTTGAATTCGATTTGCTAGTATCTTATTGAGAATTTTTGCATCCATATTCATCAGGGATATTGGCCTGTAGTTCTCTTTTTTTACTGGGTCTCTGTCTGCTTTAGGAATCAAAGTAATACTGGCTTCATAGAATGAGTCTGGAAGTTTTCCTTCCCTTTCTGTTTCCTGGAATAGCTTGAGAAGGATAGGTATTATCTCTGCTTTAAACGTCTGGTAGAACTCCCCTGGGAAGCCATCTGGTCCTGGACTCTTATTTGTTGGGAGATTTTTGATAACCGATTCAATTTCTTCGCTGGTTATGGGTCTGTTCAAGCTTTCTATTTCCTCCTGATTGAGCTTTGGAAGGGTGTGGGTGTTTAGGAATTTGCCCATTTCTTCCAGGTTGTCCAATTTGTTGGCATATAATTTTTCATAGTATTCCCTGATAATTGTTTGTATCTCTGAGGGATTGGTTGTAATAATTCCATTTTCATTCATGATTTTATCTATTTGGGTCATCTCCCTTTTCTTTTTGAGAAGCGTGGCTAGAGGTTTGTCAATTTTGTTTATTTTTTCAAAAAACCAACTCTTGGTTTCATTGATCTGCTCTACCGTTTTTTTAGATTCTATATTGTTTATTCCTGCTCTGATCTTTATTATTTCTCTTCTTCTGCTGGGTTTAGGCTGCCTTTGCTGTTCTGCTTCTATTTCCTTTAGGTGTGCTGTTAGATTTTGTATTTGGGATTTTTCTTGTTTCTTGAGATAGGCCTGGATTGCAATGTATTTTCCTCTCAGGACTGCCTTCGCTGCGTCCCAAAGCGTTTGGATTGTTGTATTTTCATTTTCGTTTGTTTCCATATATTTTTTAATTTCTTCTCTAATTGCCTGGTTGACCCACTCATTTGTTAGTAGGGTGTTCTTTAACCTCCATGCTTTTGGAGGTTTTCCAGACTTTTTCCTGTGGTTGATTTCAAGCTTCATAGCATTGTGGTCTGAAAGTATGCATGGTATAATTTCAATTCTTGTAAACTTATGAAGGGCTGTTTTGTGACCCAGTATATGATGTATCTTGGAGAATGTTCCATGTGCACTCGAGAAGAAAGTATATTCTGTTGCTTTGGGAGGCAGAGTTCTCAATATATCTGTCAAGTCCATCTGATCCAATGTATCATTCAGGGCCCTTGTTTCTTTATTGACTGTGTGTCTAGATGATCTATCCATTTCTGTAAGTGGGGTGTTAAAGTCCCCTGCAATGACCACATTCTTATCAATAAGGTTGCTTATGTTTATGAGTAATTGTTTTATATATCTGGGGGCTCCGGTATTCGGCGCATAGACATTTATAATTGTTAGCTCTTCCTGATGGATAGACCCTGTAATTATTATATAATGCCCTTCTGCATCTCTTGTTACAGCCTTTAATTTAAAGTCTAGTTTGTCTGATATAAGTATGGCTACTCCAGCTTTCTTTTGGCTTCCAGTAGCATGATAAATAGTTCTCCATCCCCTCACTCTCAATCTAAAGATGTCCTCAGATCTAAAATGAGTCTCTTGTAGACAGCAAATAGATGGGCCTTGTTTTTTTATCCATTCTGATACCCTATGTCTTTTGGTTGGCGCATTTAATCCATTTACATTCAGTGTTATTATAGAAAGATACGGGTTTAGAGTCATTTTGATGTCTGTATGTTTTATGCTTGTAGTGATATCTCTGGTACTTTGTCTCACAGGGTCCCCCTTAGGATCTCTTGTAGGGCTGGTTTAGTGGTGACAAATTCCTTCAGTTTTTGTTTGTTTGGGAAGACCTTTATCTCTCCTTCTATTCTAAATGACAGACTTGCTGGATAAAGGATTCTCGGCTGCATATTTTTTCTGTTTAGCACACTGAAGATATCGTGCCAAGCCTTTCTGGCCTGCCAAGTTTCAAAGGAGAGATCAGTCACGAGTCTTATAGGTCTCCCTTTATATGTGAGGGCACGTTTATCCCTTGCTGCTTTCAGAATTTTCTCTTTATCCTTGTATTTTGCCAGTTTCACTATGATATGTCGTGCAGAAGATCGATTCAAGTTACGTCTGAAGGGAGTTCTCTGTGCCTCTTGGATTTCCATGCCTTTTTCCTTCCCCAGTTCAGGGAAGTTCTCAGCTATAATTTCTTCAAGTACCCCTTCAGCACCTTTCCCTCTCTCTTCCTCCTCTGGGATGCCAATTATGTGTATATTATTTCTTTTTAGTGTATCACTTAGTTCTCTAATTTTTCCCTCATACTCCTGGATTTTTTTATCTCTCTTTCTCTCAGCTTCCTCTTTTTCCATAACTTTATCTTCTAGTTCACCTATTCTCTCCTCTGCCTCTTCAATCCGAGCTGTCATCGTTTCCATTTTGTTTTGCATTTCGTTTAAAGCGCTTTTCAGCTCCTCGTGACTGTTCCTTAGTCCCTTGATCTCTGTGGCAAGAGATTCTCTGCTGTCCTCTATACTGTTTTCAAGCCCAGCGATTAATTTTATGACTATTATTCTAAATTCACTTTCTGTTATATTATTTAAATCCTTTTTGATCAGTTCATTAGCTGTTGTTATTTCCTGGAGATTCTTCTGAGGGGAATTCTTCCGTTTGGTCATTTTGGATAGTCCCTGGAGTGGTGAGGACCTGCAGGGCACTTCCCCTGTGCTGTGGTGTATAACTGGAGTTGGTGGGCGGGGCCGCAGTCCGACCTGATGTCTGCCCCCAGCCCACTGCTGGGGCCACAGACTAGTGTGTGCCTTCTCTTCCCCTCTCCTAGGGGCGGGATTCACTGTGGGGTGGCGTGGCCCGTCTGGGCTACTTGCACACTGCCAGGCTTGTGGTGCTGGGGATCTGGTGTATTAGCTGGGGTGGGTAGGCAAGGTGCACGGGGCAGGAGGGGCAGGCTTAGCTCGCTTCTCCTTAGGTGATCCACTTCAGGAGGGGCCCTGTGGCAGCGGGAGGGAGTCAGACCCGCTGCAGGAGGGGTGGCTCCGCAGAAGCACAGTGTTGGTTGTTTGCATGGAGCAAGCAAGTTCCCTGGCAGGAACCAGTTCCCTTGGGATTTTGGCTGGGGGATGGGCGGGGGAGACGGCGCTGGCGAGTGCCTTTGTTCCCCACCAAACTGAACTCTGCGGTCTGGGGGCTCAGCAGCTCTCCCTCCCTTTGTCCTCCAGCCTTCCCACTTTCTGAGCAGAGCTGTTAACTTATGACCTCCCAGACGCTAAGTCGCGCTTGCTGTCGGAACACAGTCCGTCCGGCCCCTCCGCTTTTGCCAGCCAGACTCGGGGGCTCTGCTTGGCTGGCGAGCCGCCCCTCCGCCCCGGCTCCCTCCCGCCAGTCCGTGGAGCGCGCACCGCCTCGCCGCTGCCCTTCCTACCCTCTTCCGTGGGCCTCTCGTCTGCGCTTGGCTCTGGAGACTCCGTTCTGCTAATCCTCTGGCGGTTTTCTGGGTTATTTAGGCAGGTGTAGGTGGAATCTAAGTGATCAGCAGGACGCGCGATGAGCCCAGCGTCCTCCTACGCTGCCATCTTCCCTCCCTCGACTACAATGCATTTTAATCACTTCCAGTTGAAGGTTAGGTAGACATCCCTCCATTGCACAGGTAAAGAGACTGTGAAATGGGAAATTTTCCTTTGCACTTGTTTCAAGGTCCAAAAAAATGCCCCTAGAAGTGTATATAAGTAGTATATATAAGTCAGAAATCCATAAATGGATTAAACTGTCCCCAGGCACTTGCATTATCTAGGAGGAAGATAAAAGTGTTTTTTAACATTATCTTTGATAACTCAGTAATTTGAACTCAAAACACATTCGCTGCAAATATGTGTGGGAATTAAGTTCTTGTTTTAACTTTTGATAGCACAGGAAGCATATAAAGCAGCTTGCCATTACTTTGTGATTCAATATTAGTTGTCACTGAAAAGACTTTACCATAGTGTTAAGTTCTACATATAAACTCTGTTATGCTTTATGATTTTAGGTTGGACTCATTAAAAAATACTACCAAGTCTACAGCAAAAGCTAATTTCCAAAGCCATTCAGGATTCCATAATAGTGGATAAGGGTAGTTTTCTTAGAAAAATCTCAATCTGAGCTAAAAAACTCACACTGAAACTCAACATTGCTAAGCCATCGAGTATCAGTGAGGTAGGGCAAGTCAAGACATGCAGCTATTTATGACTAAAAAAATTTTTCATGTTGCAATAATTAGCAATGGTTAAATCCATGTGACTGAGTGAGGATCACCATTGAGACAGCTGATTAAATAACACATGATAGATTCAAACATGTTTTCACCAGTAAAAGTTTTATCCACCAAAAACCTAATGCTGATATTCTGAGGGGAAATTTGGCCTTACATTTGGTGTTCCTCTCAATTGCAATCCATCATGATAGCCCATATAGATTTTAAGAACCTTCCTGGTTTCTGTTTCCCCTAGTAAATTAAGACCCTTCTGTCTTTGGCAAGCCTGAGCCCCAGCTTATGCCCAAACTTGGCTAATGCCCTGAGGCAAGAAAATGGCCAGTTATCTCAGATCACTTAAGAAGGACTTTTCTCTGTCCTTTTAGTTCATCTAGTCCCTTCAATTTCCACAGCTCTCCAATGTCTTTAAAAATGATTTTTACAATGTCTTATTTTCTCTAATTGTTGCAGCTACCTACTACGTCCTACCTAGAATCAGTAAACATGTCTATTTTCTGTTTTATTAAATTCTGTTATTTTAGTGTATTCTTTCTTTCCTTTTGCTTTTTTGCATCTACTTTACTGTTATTTTTCTAATTTCTTGAAAAGAATGCTTAGTCTTTATTTTCATCTTTTCAGATAAATGCCTTTAAGACTACAAATTTCTATGTAAGCACCACATTAACTGTGTTCCAGAAGTTTGATACGTACATTTTTGTCATTTTTCAAAATATTTCCTAGTTATTATGACACTTTCTTTGATGAACAGATTTATATCTGTAATTTTCAAACATTAGAATTATCTTGTCATTGCATTTTTATCAAAGAATACACTTTGTATGATTTCGACTCTTTGAAAGCGTTGACACTTGGTTTATGACAGTATACAGTTTTTGTAAATGTTGTGTGTGTTCTTGAAAATAATATGCATTCTGTAGTTGTTAGATGTAATATTCTATAAATGTGCGTTAGGTCAAATTTCTTAATTATGTATTTAAAATCTTCTGTTTTTGACTTTTTTCGCCTTTATTTGCTCCATCAGTTCCCAAGAGAGTTTAAAGTTTCCTAGCATTACTTTGGATTTCTCTGTTTCTCCTTGCAGTTCTATTAAAATTTCTTTACATAGGTTGAGGCCATGTTATTAGATACATTCATATTTGTGACTCATACTCTCCCAATGAATTAAAACCTTTATCTTTATGAAATGACCCTCATTTTATCTAACAGAGCTTTATGCCTTAAAGTCTTCTTTGCCTGATATTAATATAGTTGTATCACCTTTCCTGTGGCTGATGTTTTCATGGTATTTTTTTCTCTCCTTGTAAGGATTCTGTATTTTTATATATGCCTCTTACAAACAGCCTTATTTTTTTTTCAATATATGAAATTTATTGTCAAATTGGTTTCCATACAACACCCAGTGCTCATCCCAAAAGGTGCCCTCCTCAATACCCATCACCCACCCTCCCCTCCCTCCCACCCCCCATCAACCCTCAGTTTGTTCTCAGTTTTTAACAGTCTCTTATGCTTTGGCTCTCTCCCACTCTAACCTCTCTTTTTTTTTTTCCTTCCCCTCCCCCATGGGTTTCTGTTAAGTTTCTCAGGATCCACATAAAAGTGAAACCATATGGTATCTGTCTTTCACTGTATGGCTTATTTCACTTAGCATCACACTCTCCAGTTCCATCCACGTTGCTACAAAGGGCCATATTTCGTTCTTTCTCATTGCCATGTAGTACTCCATTGTGTATATAAACCACAATTTCTTTATCCATTCATCACTTGATGGACATTTAGGCTCTTTCCATAATTTGGCTATTGTTGAGAGTGCTGCTATAAACATTGGGGTACAAGTGCCCCTATGCATCAGTACTCCTGTATCCCTTGGGTAAATTCCTAGCAGTGCTATTGCTGGGTCATAGGGTAGGTCTATTTTTAATTTTCTGAGGAACCTCCACACTGTTTTCCAGAGTACAAACAGCCTTATTTTTTATTCAGTCTGAAAAATTCTGACTTTGAGCATTTATTTACATTTAATATAAATTCATGATGAATGAGTGATAAATACCTACCATTTTATTTGGTGCTTTCTACTGGTTTTGTTTCCTTTCTGTCTCCTATCTTCCTTTTGTATTGAGTGGTGGTGGTGGGGGGGTGTGGTTAATTCAATTTTCTCCTATTAGTTTCAATGTCCTACATCTTTTTACTATCCTTTAGGATTCACCTTAGAGGTTACAGAATGTTTCCTTGACTTATCAAAGATAATATTAAGTAACACTTTTATCTTCCTCCTAGATAATGCAAGTGCCCTAGGACAGTTTAATCTATTTATGGATTT
Source organism: Neofelis nebulosa (assembly GCF_028018385.1). Taxonomy (NCBI): domain Eukaryota; kingdom Metazoa; phylum Chordata; class Mammalia; order Carnivora; family Felidae; genus Neofelis; species Neofelis nebulosa. The sequence goes on from NC_080786.1 coordinate 93,634,915, forward strand.
CTGACTTATATACTACTTATGTTGTATAACTGTATTGCTATTTTTTATTGTTGTTTTATACAGTCAATAAATATTTATCTACATGTTCTTCATTTACCTCCAACTTTCCAAGTGGGATAAATTTTCTTCTGTTTGGAAAACACCCTTGTGTTTTTCCTATGGCAATTTCTTCTAGTGACAAATTTTGTTTCATTTATCTGAAAATATCTTTCATTGTCATTCTCAAAGGATATATTTGCAAGGTATAGAATCCTATTTTATTACACTATTTCAGCATTTTGGCAATATTATTCCATTATTTTCTAGTTTTGCTTCTGATGAAAAGTCAACTATCAGCTTAATTATTGCTCTTCTGAAGGTAATTCAACTTTTCTTCTAAAAACTTTTAAGATATTTTTTCTTTTGTTTTCAGCAGTCATATTAAAATATATCTAGGTATAGATTTTTAATTTTTTTCTGTTTGGGGTTAAGAAGAGTTCCTAAATATTGAGTCATTCACTGGTTTTAGAAAATTCACATTTCAGGGGCACCTGTGTGGCTAAGCTGGTTAAGCATCTGACTTCAACTCAGGTCATAATCTCATGGTTTGTGAGTTCAAACCCTGCATCAGGCTCTCTGCTGTCACTGTGGAGCCTGCTTCAGATCCTGTCCCTGTCTCTCTCTGCACCTCCTCTTCTATCAAAAATAAACACTTAAAAAAAAAAAAAGAAAATTCACATTTCATAAGACTTCCCAACATATTTCTTCTTAGCAGTCAAATTTCTAAAATCAGTGTTCGATGTATGTCTACTATCTTTTTGTCTCTTCCTAAGGATTAAGTTATCCTGCATCAATCCTTGCATCTCTTCTGTGGTTTCCATCTCTTTGTTCCTGTATTCTTTCTTAAGTAAGTTCTTCTCATCTATTTTCTAATTTACTAGTTTTCACTTTAGCTGTATTTATCCTGCTCTTAATTCCATGCATTGAATTTCTCATGTTGACTACAGTATTTTTAGATTCTAGAATTATTTTCTGCAAATCTGCTTTATCATTTTTATCATTCCAGTTCTCTTGAAAATTTCAATATTGATTTTTATCTCTTTATACATAATGTCTTAGTTCAGGCTGCCATAACAAAATACCATAGAATGGGTAGCTTAAACAACAGAAATTTATTTTTTTCACAGTTCTGCAGGCTAGGAGTCCAAGATGAAGATGTCAGCATGGTCGGTTTCTGGGGCCAACTTTCTTCTTGGTTTGTAGATCACTGCCTTCTTGCCATGTCCTCATATGGCACGGAAAAAAAGAAAAAAACAAAAAACAGAAAAAACAAGCTCTCTGGTGTCTCTTCTTATTAGGGCATCATTCCCATCATGGGGGACTCACCCTCATGATCTCATCTAATCATAATTATCTCCCACAGTCCTTATCTACACATGTCATCATATTGGAGGTTAGAGCTTCAACATCTGAATTTGGGAGGGACACAAGTCCATAGCACTCCACCCCAGCCCTCCCCTCCCCCAATTCATGTCCTTCTCACATGCAAAATACATTCATTCCATCCCAATAGCCCCCAAAGTCTTAACTCATTAGAGCATCAACTAAATCTCATCTAAATATCCTCTAAATCACAAATCGGGTATGGGTGAGAGTCAAGGTATGATTCATCCTGAGGCAAAATCCCCTCCAGCTGTGAATAAGTCATGTACCTCTAAAATATAATGGCAGAACAAATATAGAATAGATATTCTCATTCCAAAGGGAGAAATCAGAAAGAAGAAAGGAGTAATGGGTCCCAAATAAGTCCAAAGCCTAGGTAGACAAATCCTATCAGATTCTTAAGCTTGAAATTAATCCTCTCTGCCTCAATGTCCTGCCTTCTAGGTCTGTGGGGATGGCAGCATTACTCCCATGGATCAGGAGGATGGCCCAATGCTTTGGTTCTGCTGTGTCCCATTGTCCTGGCTCTTGGTGAGGGTCCTATCATTGCACCTCTGCCTGGATCAGGTCCCACGGTGGTCCCACTCTTAGGGTTCTACATCAAGGCCATCTGACCTGTTGAAACTGTTTGAAGAATTGTGTACTTTTGCCTCATAGTAGCTCTATCAGTTCATCCTGTCAAAGCCAAGAGGTCTGACAGCCTTCCTTCATTTCATCCTGCCTCCATCTCCTTCAGTTCAAACTGGCACTATTCCTACTCTTATAATCCTATAAGCTCTTTATCAAATAGCTGTTCAACCACACCCTTAATGTTCTTTTCAGAATACACTGTCTCATTTTTTTGAAATATGGATAGACTGAGAATTTTCCAAACCTTCAAGTTCTTATTCCTTTTTGTTTAATAATTCCTTCTTCATTTCATCTCCCTTCAATATTTTACTATATCAGCAGTCAGGAGTAACCAAGTCACTCCTTCAATACTTTGTTTAGAAGTCTTCTCAGCTAACTATCCAATTTCATAGCTCACAAGTTCTACCTCCCACAAAACACTACAACAAAGTTCAGCCAAGTTCTTTGCCACTTTATAAATGATTGTGTTCCATCTAGTTTCCAGTAACACGTTCCCTATTTCTGTCTGACACCTTACCAGAATTGCCCTTAATATCCATATTTCTAGTATATACTGCACAACTCTCCTGCCTCTGGCCATTCTCTAGTTTCAAAGCTGCTTCCACATGTTGAACTATTTGTTACAGCAGCTTTCCACTCCTGGCACCAAAATCTGTCTTAGATCAGGTTGTCATAACAACATAGACTGGGTGGCTAAAACAATAGAAATTTATTTTCTCACAATTCTGGAGGCTAGAAGTCCATAGTAGTAAGCATAGTCATTTTTAAATCTAATAATTCCAATAGTTTAGATCCCTTTAGGTTTGTTTCTATTACCTGTAATTTCTGCTACTGCTTGTTCTCATGTACCTGGATATCCTTGATCATATTCTGGAAATTGTATATAAAAACCTGTTTTTGAAAAGAGGTCTAGGATGATGTCATCTTTCTACAAAGAGAATTTAAGTTTTGTTTCTGACAAGTTTTCTGAAGCAACAGGAATCAATGCTCTCTTTAATTCAATTTCTGCAACTGAGATTTTTTTTGGAGCATTCAGATGACTGGAAGCTAAACTGTAGTCTTTGTGAGGGACAGTTATTTCCAATTAATCCTTACTACTGGCACACAGCCTTTTAGAGTCCAACCTAAATGGAAGAGGCTTATCAGGGCCTCCAATGTGACTCCAGTTTTTGTCCCCTTAGTTTTACAAAGCTGGGGAAAGATTCACTCAGCTTTTCAGCCAAATTTTCTAGAATTTGCACATTCCCTCAGGGGAGAAAAAAAAACAAGTGGCTCTAAATGCCAGAACCAACTCTCTGAATTTTGCTCCTAGATATTTGCCCAGCAATTCCTCACTATTAGGTCTCCATTGTTTTCAAGCTAATTAAAAATATTTTTAACTCAACAGTCCATGCCTACATCCTTAAGCATTATTAAATAATCTCACATCTGTCCTTCCCTCCTTCTGACAGAGAAGGGAGAGAGATTAATACATACTATGGGGGCAACTAAACATCATGTTCCAAACATTGTTTTAAGTTTGTTTTTGAGAGAGAGAGAGAGGGAGAGGGAAAGAGAGAAAGAGAGACTGAGCACAAATGGAGGAGGGGCAGATAGAGAATCCCAAGTGGGCTCCTCACCGTCAGTGCCGAGCCTAATGCAGGGCTTGAAATCACAAACTGGGAGATCATGACCTGAGCCGAAATCAAGAGTCCAATACTTAACTGACTGAGCCACCACATGCCCCTTTGTTCTAAACATTTAATAAAGCAGTAAAGAGATCCTTTATACTCAGAAGTAAATGCACACATATTTAATTTAAATTATGTAAATTATTAATAATATTAAATTTACATGTAAGAAAAATGACTATCCAAACATTAAGGGTAATTTTATCACAATAATAAGATAGGCAAAATGCTATGGTCCTTGAATTTATATTATATAGATGTATGGATAACATTCCATGTAAATACATGGTTTATATCTTCAGTGATTTCAGAGGTTATTTCATTATTAATTAAAAACAAAAGGTTTTCTGCTATAATTTACAGCCATAGCTAGGTATTTAAGAGTCCTTTATCTGCTTTCTGTCTGCTTTCATTCTTAACTGCCCCCTCATCTCAACATTCCTTCCATGATCCTCATTGGCTGAAACTTCAGGTCCCAATAGATTCCCCTACAGATGGTCTGTTGGTCACGTAAGTGCAGGCAAACCTGTAGTGAAGGGAATTATTATATAAGATTATGTCAGTGGCAGAGCTGGCCAACACTCAAACCTTCTGAACGCCAGGCTCAAATGTGCCCCTAAGCCTTGTGCCTTCCCTATCCTGACAGCATGCCCTTAGGCCAAAGTAGCAGGAGACATGCTTCCATCAGAGGAGGGTTGAAGAAGGTATAGGCAAAGGGTTCACTTCCTTTCTTATAAAAATTCTCATGAGAATTTTACTTTCAACTGACTCTCTAACTCTTCTCCTAGTAATTCGGTAAGACAGTTTGTCTCAAATATGTTACTAAGTAACACTGCTTGACCCCTGATTGGTAACTAGCATCTAACTGGAAGGAATTATAAATGAACTATTAATACCTAATAGGAAACCACAGGTTTATGTGCTGACTTCTTTGACTAGATGAATCCATCAGGAGGACCCTAGAAACTATGCCTATGGAATCGTTACAAGATATACTGGCCCCTGAGGCATGTAAACCAGGCAGGTCCTGCACCTACCCAATGTGAATTTCTTTTCCTTGCACCTGAGCTTTGTAAGCAGGGGACTAAAGAAAACAGCTAGTGTTCTTCTATGTGGATTTGGCAAGAGCTTCCATAGGAAGAGAAATACCGAATGCTGCCCTGCTTGAAGCTGTGGTTCCTGTCTTGCATCTTTCTGAATAGATAGATACTCAAATCATATCAAACCTGGGCTGTTTGCCTTGTGAGTAGGAATGCTTAGTTGAGCCTAGACCAACTCCTGGTGGGCTAGAATTGGGCAGGCTGTGCCTAATGCTATGCTTACAACTAGCATGATAGGATAGGTAGTTTGTCTACTCCATAAGGGTTTTTTTTTTTTTTTTTTTTTTTTTTTTTTACACAGACACATTTTACAGCTTATTTATGATGGAATACCATCATATACTATGAGGACTCAAAAAATAAAACAGAATCCTCTTTTCTGGTCCCAAGAGTCCAGTTGCTATAATATCAACTCTATTCTCTAATACTTTCTTTTTTTTTTTTTTTTTATTTTTTTTAACATTTTTTATTTTATTTTTGGGACAGAGAGAGACAGAGCATGAACGGGGGAGGGGCAGAGAGAGAGGGAGACACAGAATCGGAAACAGGCTCCAGGCTCCGAGCCATCAGCCCAGAGCCTGACGCGGGGCTCGAACTCACAGACCGCGAGATCGTGACCTGGCCGAAGTCGGACGCTTAACCCACTGCGCCACCCAGGCGCCCCCTCTAATACTTTCAATAGCAGATTCCATAACCTAGATGGAATGTGCCAATTGAAATGGGAGTGTTTCACTTTCTTAAACAGAGGACAATCTTTCCACATTACGGTTTTTAGAGTATAGCAGAGAACTGAATGAGGCTGCCTCTCCTCCTCTCTGCTTCCTTTCAGATGAAAAATCAAACTCACCTTAGTTGTTTTTCTCATTTTGAGTTTCTTCCTCTAGTAACTGGTCAGTGTCTGAGACCTCGTCTTGCTGTTGCTCAACAAAATTCTTTCTGAGCATGGCTTCTGTGTGTCTGTGGATGATCTGATGGGCTGCAAGGATATGTTTCTGCTGTGCGTTCCTCACTGTACCAAAGTGACAAAAATTTTTACTCTGAACAAAATCATTCCCAGAGACTTTCAAGAAGGCAGTGACAGAAATGACAATTTTGTAAACCACATATTCCCTTACTTAAGGCTGACTGGATTAAATGAAAATTAACTGCTGTTTTAGAAGTATACCTTCTATAGGTAACCTGACCCAAAGTTTATTTATTTAAAGTTTATTTATTTTGAGAGAGAGAGAAGAACACAGCATGAGTGGGGGAAGGGCAGAGAGAGAATGAGAGAGAGAATCCCATGCAGGCTCTGCACTGACAGCACATGGAGCATGACGCAGGGCTTCATCTCGCAAATGGCATGGGCCAAAATCAAGAGTCAGACGCTTAACCGACTGAGCTACCCAGATGCTCCAAGATCCAAAGTTTATTATTGCTGCCCCTCTGTACCCACCCTCCAGTTCAGTCTCACCATATCCCTCCCCACCAGGCTTGCCTCTATTCCCTTCCTCCTCAGCTTCGCTTATCTGGAATATCTATGCTCCAAATCCAACCCTTTCTGCAAAGCCCAACTCAGGTCCCAGCTCCTCCAGAAGTCTCCTCTGACTGCCAGCCACATTTACCATTGCCACTCTTGAGTTTATACAAATCATGCAGCACTGAAGCACTTGATGTGAGTTCCATTTTCTCTTTTAACTAGATTGTAAATGACTTAGAGGTAGAGCACTTGTCTCATACTTCTCTCTGAACTTTTGTTCCTAATACGGGGGATACCTATTGAGTGAGGATGAGTTTCTAAGCCCATGGCTATATAAGGCGGTCGCAGCTCCATATCTTAAGAATATTTATTATTAAGAATTAGTACATTAAGTATCCCATTTCCCTTAGATGCCAGGCATTGTTTTAAACAGTTGGCATATATTGATTTAAAACACCGCACAACCCTAAAAGAGAGTATTATTAATATCCCCATTTACAGATGAGGAAGCTGAGACACAGAGAGATTAGGTAATTTACCCCAAATCCTACAGCTAGTGAAGGACAGTAAGAAGTACTGTGGATTCTGTGCTATGCAGGTATCAGTGAGTTTACATAGGATAAATCACACAGCAACTTACCCTTCACAGTACTATGGTTGAAAGAATGGGTACTTTGGAGTCACACAGACCATCGTTCAAATCTTTAAGTCATATAATGTCTCTAAGCACTAATTTCTATAATTGAAAAATGAGAATACACCTACAGCTACTGTAGGTGTAAGAAACTGAGATAAGTCACTTAAATAATTAAGCTGCTTTCCCTCAGAGCCTGGAGAAGTTAGGGGAGAGAGTCACAAACTAGTAACTATTAAACACACTATTTCCCTGCCTCTTTCAATTCCCTCAGGTAGAATTGACTTGAAGCAGGCTGACCTTTGGACCTAGGAAAAATAAAAAGGAGTTGCATATTTTCTTAAAGATCTAGAAAACACATGATCCCTTCCATCAGGTGACACAGAAATATTACTTTATCTGAAAATTAAATATTGTTATCATCACTATTCTACACGGTTGACAGGAATATGAATTAGAACAATCTTTTTGTGGGGGCAATTTGGTAGTATCTAGCAAAATTAAAATGCACATATCCTATTTCCAGTGCTGTACTGCTAGGAATTTACTGTCAGAAGCATGACCAGGATATATGTAAAATATGTTGATTATAGCACTGCTCGTATAGGAAAACACAGTGAAACAAACTAAATGTTTATCACAGAGGGTACTGGTTTAAAAATTATAGTACAATTATGTAATGGGAAAATAAGATATTTTCTTGTTCTCTTCAAATGCATTAGCACTCCACCATTCCTTTATCCCCATTAGGTGGCATGAAATGTTATACCAAAACCTGTACAGAATTTTCCTACACAACACAGAAACCTTTGGAGGTGTTATTTCACTTCTTTTTTTTCATTTTTTTGACTGTAAACATTTGAGGCTTACAAAGATCATTTTACCTTTTTAAAAAAATTCCACCATAATTAATATAGTATTACATTAGTTTCAGGTGTACAATATAGTAATTCAACAATCCTATACATTACTCAGTGCTCATCACGTCGTGTACTCTTAATCCCCTTCACCTATTTCACCCATTTGCTCACTAACCTCCCAACTGGTAACCATCAGTTCTCTCTATTTAGAAATCCATTTACTTACTTCTTTTTTTCTTTGTTCATTTGTTCTGTTCTAATGTAACATATGGTGTTGGTCTTTCTCTGGCTGACATATATCACTTAGCATTATCCCCTCTAGACCATCCATGTTGTTGCAAAATTTCATTCTTTTTTATGGCTGGGTAATATTCCATTGTGGATATACACCATATCTTCTTTATTCATCTATCAATAGACACTTAGGCTGCTTCCATAATTTGGTTATTGTAAATAAGGCTGCAATAAACATAGGGGTGCATATATCTCTTCAAATGAGTGTTTTCATATTCTTTGGGTAAATTCTCAGTAGTGGAATTACTGGATCATATGGTAATTCTATTTTTTATTTTTTTGAGGAACCTCCATACTGTCCTCTACAGTGGCTACACCAGTTTGCATTCCCATCAACAGTACAAGAGGGTTCCTTTTTCTCCACATCCTTGCAAACACTTGTTTCTTGTTTTTTGTTTTTGTTTGTTTTTTAGCCATTCTGACTGGTATGAGGGGATATTTCACCATGGTTTTAATTGCATTTCCAAGATGATTAGTGATGTGAGCATCTTCATGTGTCTATTGACCAACTGTGTATCTACTTTGGAGAAATGTCTGTTCATGTCTTCTGCCCATTTTAAAATTGGATTGTTTTTTGGTGTTGAGTTGTAAAAGTTCTTTAGATATTTTGGATACTAAACCTTTATCAGATATGTTATTTGCAAATATCTTCTCCCATTCAGTTGATTGGCTTTTAGTTTTGTTGAATATTTCCTTTGTGGTACAGATTTTTTTTTTTTTGATGTAGTCCCAGTAGTTTATTTTTGCTTTTATTTTCTTTGCCTCAGGAGACATATTTAGAAAAATGTTGCTTTGGATGATGTCAGAGAAATTGCTCCCTGTGCTCTCTTCTAGAATTTTTATGGGTTTAGGTCTCAAATTTGGGTCCTTAATCCATTTTGAGTGTATTTTTGTATATGGTGTAAGAAAGTGATCTAGTTTCATTCTTTTGCATGTAGCTATCCAGTTTTCCCAGCACCATTTGTTGAAGAGACTTTTTCTTGCCTCCTTTATAAAAAATTAGTTAACCATATAATCATGGGTTTACTTCTGGGCTCTCAATTCTGCTCCATTGATCTATGGGTCTGTTTTTTTGTGCCAGTAACTGACAGTTTTGGGTATCCTGAAATCCAGGATTGTGATACCTCCAGTTTTATTCTTTTCCAAGACTGCCTTGGCCATTCAGGGTCTTTTGTGGTTCCATACAAATTTCAGGATTACTTGTTCTACTTATGTGAAAAATGCGATTGGTATTTTGATAGGGATTGCATCAAATATGTAGATTGTTTTGTGTAGTGTGGACATTTTAACAATATTCTCTCAACCTATGAACATGGGATATCTTTCCATTTCTTTGTGTCTTCTTCAATTTCTTTCATCAATGTTTTAAGGTGTTTAGGGTATAGGTATTTCACCTCCTTAGTTAAGTTTATTGCTAGATTTTTAATTCTTTTTGGTGCAATTGTAAATGGGATTGTTTTCTTAATTTTTCTTTCTGCTACTTCATTTTTAACAAATATAAAATAATATATTGGGTTTGTATCCTGCAACCCTACCAAATTCATTTATCAGATGTAGTAGGTTTTTGGTGGAGTCTTCAGGCTTTTCTTTATATATTATCATGTCACCTGCAAATAGTGAAAGTTTTTCTTTTTCTTACTAATTTGGATGCCTTTTATTTCTTTTGTTGTCTGACTGCTTGTGGCTAGGACTTCTAGTACTATGTTGAATAAAACTGGTGAAAGTGGACATCCTTGTCTTATTCCTGAATTTATGGGAAAGCTCTCAGTTTTATACCACTAAGTATAATATCAGCTGTGGATTTTTCATACATGGCCTTTACTATGTTGAGGTATGTTTCTGCCCAACCTACTTTGTTGAGGGTTTTTATCATGAATGAATGCCCTACTTCATCAAATGCTTTTTCTGCATCTATTGAAATTATCATATGGCTTTCATACTTTTTCTTGTTGATGGGATGTATCACATTAATTGATCTGCAAATACCAAACCACCACCAGGAAGAAATTCCACTTGATCGTGGTGAATTTTTAATGTGTCGTTGGATTTGGTTTGCTAATATTTTCTTGAGGATTTTTGCATCTATGTTCATCAGAGATATTGGCCTGTAGTTCTCTTGTTTTGTAGTGTCTTTATCTGGTTTTGGTATCAGGGTACAGCTGGCCTCATAGAATACATGTGAAAACTTTCCTTCCTCTTCTATTTTTTGGAATAGTTTGAGAAAATAGGTATTAACACTTCTTTAAACGTTTGCTAGAATTCACCTGTGAAGCCATCTGGTCCTAAACTTCTGTTTGTTGTGGGCTTGTTTGTTTTTATTACTGACTCAATCTACCATGCTGGTGATTAGTCTGTTCAAATTTTTCTTCCTGATCTAGTTTGGGAAGGTTATATATTTCTCAGAATTTATCCATTTCTATGTTGTCCAGTTTGTTGCCATATAATTTTTCATAATATTCTCCTAACTCTTGGTATTTCTGTGGTTTCAGTTGTTATTTCTCTTTTCTGATTTTGAGTCCCCCAGCCACCTTTTTTTTTAAGAGAGACAGTGTGGGGAAAGAGGAAAGAGAGAAGGGGAGAGAGGAAATCTTAAGCAGACTCCATGCACAGGGCAGAGCTCAACACATGGCTAGATCTCATGACCCTGAGATCATAACCTGAACCAAATTCAAGAGTTGGATGCTTCACCAACTAAGCCACCCATGTGCACCATTCTCTCTCTCTCTTTTTTTTTTTTTTTTTGTTGATGAGTCTGGCTAAAAGTTTATCAATTTTTTTTTTTATCTTTTCGAAGAACCAGCTCCTGGTTTCCTTGATTTCTTCTTTAATCTTTATTATTTCCTTCTGTTTACTGGTTTTGAGTTTTGTTTGTTGTTATTTTTCTAGGTGTAAGGTTAGGTTGAGATTTTGTTGCTTCTTGAGGTAGGCCTGTGTTGCTATAGTCTTCCTTCTTAGAACAGCATTTCCTGAATCCCAATGATTTGGGGTCATTGTGTTTTCATTTCCATTTGTCTCCATGTAGTTTTTAATTTCTTGGCCGATCCATTCATTGTTCAGTAGCATGTTATTTAACCTCTATCTACGTGTGTTCTTTCCAGATTTTTTCTTGTGATTGATTTCTAGTTTCATAACATTGTAGTTGGACTAGAAGTAGGACTTCAAACTTTTTGAATTTTTAAAATTATTTTGTGGCTTAACATGTAATCTATTCTGGACAATGTTCCATGTGCACTCAAACGTGTATTCCGCTGTTTCAAGATGAAAAGTTCTGAGTGTCTCTTAGATCCATTTGGCCCAATGTATCATCCAAAGCCCCTGTTTCCTTACTGATTTTGTTTTGATGATCCATTGATGTAAGTGGGGTGTTAAAGTCCCCTACTATTATTTTATTACTATTGATTGCTTCCTTTATGTGTGTTAATAGCTTCTTCACATATTTGAGTGCTCTCATGCTGGGTATAGAACTATTTACAATCGTTGTATCTTCTTGTTGGATTATCCCCTTTATGATTATGTAGTGTCTTTCTTTGTATCTTGTTATAGTCTTTGTTTAAACATTGTTTTAACGTTTATTTATTTTTGAGAGACACAGGGAGACAGAGCATGAGTGGGGGAAGAGCAGGGACAGAGGGAGACACAGAATCCAAAGCAGGCTCCAGGCTCTGAGCTGTCAGAAGAGAGCCCAATGCAGGGCTTGAACCCATGAACTGTGAGATCATGACCTGAGCCAAAGTTGGATGCTTTGGCTGGACACCCAGGTGCCCTGGTCTTTCTTTGAAAGTCTTTTTGTCTGATACAAGTACTACTAACCTTTCTTTTTACTTCCATTTGCATGATAAATGTTTTTCCATACTTTCACTTTCAATCTGCGTATATCTTTAAGTCTGAAATGAGTCTCTTGTAGGCAGCATATAGATGGGCCTTTTTTTTTTTTAAAGCTATTTGTTTATTTATGTAATCTCTACACCCAATGTGGGGCTCAATCCTGTTTCTTTATCCATTCCATCACCCTTTTGATTGGAATATTTAGTCCATTTACATTCAAAGTAATTATTGATAAGTATGTACTTATTTCCATTTGTTACTTGTTTACAGTTATTTTTATTGTTCTTCTCTGTTCCTTTTTTTTTTTTTACTCTCTTCTCTCATGGTTTGCTGATTTCTTTAGAGATGTACTTAGATTCCTTTCTCTTTATTTTTTGCATATTACTGGTTTTTTTTTTTTTTTTTTTTAAATTTTTTTTTTTCAACGTTTTTTATTTATTTTTGGGACAGAGAGAGACAGAGCATGAACGGGGGAGGGGCAGAGAGAGAGGGAGACACAGAATCGGAAACAGGCTCCAGGCTCCGAGCCATCAGCCCAGAGCCTGACGCGGGGCTCGAACTCACGGACCGCGAGATCGTGACCTGGCTGAAGTCGGACGCTTAACCGACTGCGCCACCCAGGCGCCCCTTACTGGTTTTTTTTATTAAAACAATTTTTTAAATGTTTATTCATTCTTGAGAGAGACAGAGCATGAATGGGGGAAGGGCAGAGAGAGAGAGAGAGAGAGACAGGATATGAAGCAGGATCCAGGCTCTGAGCCACCAGCACAGAGCCCGACATGGGGCTTAAACTCAAAAACTGAGATCATGACCTGAGCCAAAGTCAGATGCCTGACTGAGCCACCCAGGTGCCCCTCTATTACGGGTTTTTAATTTGTTGTTACCATTAGGTTGATATACAACATCTATGCATATAACACTCCATATTAAATTGATGGTTGCTTAAGTTTGAACCCATTCTAAAAGCATTCTAAAAGCACTCCTCCTCCCCCTACATCATAGGTATATGGTGTCGTGTTTTATGTCTGTGAGTCCTTTGACTGATTTTTATAGATGTACTTAATTTTACTGCTTTTGTGCTTCCTACTTTTCTTACTCTTGCTTATGGTGTTTGCTTTCCACTCAAGGAGTCCTCTTTAACATTTATTTGTCCAGGAAACTCTCTCTCCTATTGTGAATAAAATCCTTGATGGATACAGTATTCTTGGTTGCAGTTTTCTTTCATTCAGCATTTTTCTTATATCATGCCTCCCTTTTGGCCCTTCTTCTGCTGAAAAATTAACTCATATCCCTATTTGATTTCCCTTATATGTAACTGTTTTCTTTTGCTGCTTTATCACTACTTTTTGCACTTTAATTTTTATGTGTTGACCTTCTTGGGTTGATTTTTCGGGGGAGCTCTATGTGCCTCCTGAATTTTTGTTTCCTTCCCCAGATTCAGGAAGTTTTGAGCTATTATTTCTTCAAATAACATTTTCTTCTTCCACCCCCTTTTCTCTGACTTCTCCTTCTTGTATCTCTATAATGTGAATATTATGTTTGGTGGTGTGGCTGAGTTCCCTTAACCTATATTCATTTTTTATCACTCTTTTTTCTCTTTCCTGTTCAGTTTGCTTGCTTTTCATTACTCTGTCCTCCAGACCACTAATATGTTCTTCTGCTTCCTCTAGTCCACTATTTTTCCCCTCTAGTGTACTTTTTATTTCAGTTGAGTTCTTCATCTCTGGTTCTTTTTTATATTTTCTCTCCTTGTTGAGGTCCTCCACTCCACTGTGTACCTTTATGACCATTGATTTATTTTTGACAAGTAGTAGGATTTATTGGTGGGCATGAATAAGGAGAGGGCAGTGCTGAGGTTCTCAAGAGTGCTGAGTCTACCATTTTCCCAGGGGCCAAAATTTGGGATGTATTTGATGCTAAAGCCATCTGAGATGTCTTGTAGGTCCCTTAGGGCCACCCATACAAACAACAGGCTATGTAATCACACACTGCCAAGGAGGTACTCTTTGCAGCCATTGTACACTGGGCTCCCATGGGAAAAGAGCACATTATGACCATTACTTTTTTTTTTAATATATGAAATTTATTGTCAAATTGGTTTCCATACAACACCCAGTGCTCATCCCAAAAGATGCCCTCTTCAATGCCCATCACCTACCTTCCCCTCCCTCCCATCCCCCATCAGCCCTCAGTTTGTTCTCAGTTTTTAAGAGTCTCTTATGCTTTGGCTCTCTCCCACTCTAACTTCTTTTTTTTTTTTTTTCCTTCCCCTCCCCCATGGGTTTCTGTTACGTTTCTCAGCATCCACATAAGAGTGAAACCATATGGTATCTGTCTTTCACTGTATGGCTTATTTCACTTAGCATCACACTCTCCAGTTCCATCCACGTTGCTACAAAGGGCCATATTTCATTCTTTCTCATTGCCACGTAGTACTCCATTGTGTATATAAACCACAATTTCTTTATCCATTCATCAGTTAATGGACATTTAGGCTCTTTCCACAATTTGGCTATTGTTGAGAGTGCTGCTATAAACATTGGGGTACAAGTGCCCCTATACATCAGTACTCCTGTATCCCTTGGGTAAATTCCTAGCAGTGCTATTGCTGGGTCATAGGGCAGGTCTATTTTTAATTTTCTGAGGAACCTCCACACTGTTTTCCAGAGTGGCTGTATCAGTTTGCATTCCCACCAACAGTGCAAGAGGGTTCCCGTTTCTCCACATCCTCTCCAGCATCTATAGTCTCCTGATTTGTTCATTTTGGCCATTCTGACTGGCGTGAGGTGATATCTGAGTGTGGTTTTGATTTGTATTTCCCTGATGAGCGATGTTGAGCATCTTTTCATGCACCTGTTGGTCATCTGGATGTCTTCTTTACAGAAGTGTCTATTCATGTTTTCTGCCCATTTCTTCACTGGATTGTTTTTTGGGTGTGGAGTTTGGTGAGCTCTTTATAGATTTTGGATACTACCCCTTTGTCCAATATGTCATTTGCAAATATCTATTCCCATTCCATTGGTTGCCTCTTAGTTTTGTTGATTGTTTCCTTTGCTGTGCAGAAGCTTTTTATCTTCATGAGGTCCCAATAGTTCATTTTTGCTTTTAATTCCCTTGCCTTTGGGGATGTGTCAAGTAAGAAATTGCTACAGCTGAGGTCAGAGAGGTCTTTTCCTGCTTTCTCCTCTAGTGTTTTGATGGTTTCCTGTCTTACATTCAGGTCCTTTATCCATTTTGAGTTTATTTTTGTGAATGGTGTGAGAAAGTGGTCTAGTTTCATTCTTCTGCATGTTGCTGTCCAGTTCTCCTAGCACCACTTGTTAAAGAGACTGTCTTTTTCCATTGGATATTCTTTCCTGCTTTGTCAAAGATTAGTTGGCCATACTTTTGTGGGTCTAGTTCTGGGGTTTCTATTCTATTCCATTGGTATGACCATTACTTTTAATTGTCTATCAGTCATATTGCTTTTCACCCTTTCCTTTAGCTCACTTGCTGTGATTTTGTCCTGTTCTTTCATTTGGGATATATTGTTTTATCTCCTCATTTTGTCTAACTCTGTGTTTCTCTGTGTTAGGAAAGTCAGCTGTATCTCCTGCTCTTGAAAGTAGTGGCCTTACAAAGAAGAAGCCCTATAGTGCCCTACAGTGCAATGTCCCATGTTCACCAGAACCTGGTGCTTCAGGGGTATCTCCTATGTGTGTTGCATGTGCCCTACTTTTGTGTCTGAGTCATGTTTGCCTCTAGTCCAGTCATCTGCAATGGCTCTTTTTGCCTGTTGTGGGCAGGGTTTGGTCCCTCTGTTGTAATTTGGCCAGTCTGGTGTTGCTTTGGGCTTGATTTGGGTCAGCTCAGATGTTTGCTGGAGCTGCAGGGTGCTCTCTCTGGGTTGACCCCTGGGGGGGGTGATTTTGTTGGGTGGGTGAGGCCTGCAGTCAGACCACATCTGCCCATTGCTGGGTCCACAATTGAATTGGTGTGTGTGTGGTCATCTTCCCCTCTCTCTGGAGTAGGAGTCAGTCGAGCAGTACTAGCCCATTGGGGCTGCTTGTACAATGCCAGGTTTGTGGCATTACTCTCGATGGACTCCTGAGTGAAACAGTTTGGAGAAGGTGAATCCACAGGAAAACACAGGGGTGGGGTATGTTGTTAGCAAGCTAAGTGAAGAGTGTGTATGCTGTGCTGGTCCTTATAGGTGTCCATTTATTGAGGAAGGGAATGATTGAGAGAGGGAAATGGCACCCGTCAGCTCTTTTGTTTTTTGGATCCTAAAGATCCTTGCCCCCAGCACGTTCTGAGATTAGTAAATAAATCTTCCCATACATTCAGACTGCTGCTTCTATGCTGTATCTCAGTGGGGCTGTATGTTATACTGTCTCTTTAAGGGTGGAGACTATTTCCTATTGTTCTCTGGCTCTCCTAGAACTAAGCCACTGATTTTTAAAGGTGTTGAGCCCTGTTGATTATAAAATGTGTGAAGTTAAGTCCCTCTGGTTTTCAAAGTCAAATGTTATAGGGATTCATTTTCCCACTGTGGGTCCCCCTTCCCTAGGGCACCTGGTATGGGGTCTGCTCCTCTCCTTTCTGCACATTTGCAGTGTCTCGCCTATGGACAGTCTCATGGGTCAGTTTGGTTCCTGACCATGTCTCCACCCTTTCTATCATTTTTGATGTGGTCTCTTCTCCACATTTAGCTGTGGAGAGTCTGTTCTGTCAGTTTTCAGGTCATTTTCTGGGTTATTTACACTGATGGGTGTGTTATCTAGGTGTATCTGTGAGACAGGGTGAGCTTAGGATCTTCCTACCTAGTCATCTTCCCTGTAAGTCATTTCAGATAAATACATGCCTTGGTTGCACCCCTCTCTGATAAACTGGCACCAATAGTCTAAAAGCTCCAGAAGAGTATTCTCTTTGTAAGACAAAAATTTTTCCCCTTCTCTATTGACTACAAGCATCAATCTTCAAAACATGCCTCTTTTGACAAATAATAAGATATTTATACTTGGATACAGTCCTGGAAAAAAAACAGAAGACATCTGTAGTACAGGCAGAGCAGCAGAGTAGATTTAGGACCTTCAAGCATCCTAATTTTCCAATACCAACCTTGCATGTGTCCCACCTGCAAATGGCTACTACAGTTTGAAAATCCCATATTGTCAGCATTTGCTTTATGTTTAAATTTATTTATTTTTTTAAATTTTTTAATGTTTTATTTTTGAGAGAGAGAGAGAGACAGAGTATGAGCAGGGAAGGGGCAAGAGAGAAAGGGAGACACAGGGCTCAAACTTGCAGACCGTGAGATCATGACCTGAGCCAAAGTCAGACTGAGCCACCCAGGCGCCCATTTCATGTTTAAATTTTATTTATTTATTTATTTATTTTTTGAGAGAAAGTGCATGCAAGTTGCGGAGGGGTAGAGGGAGAGAGAGAATCTTAAGCAGGCTCCACACCCAATGTGGGGCTCGATCTCACAACCATGAGATCATGACTTGAGCTGAAATAAAGACTTGGCTGCTTAACTGACTGAGCCACCAAGGTACCCCCACATTTGCTTTATGTTTAAAAAAATAAAATCATAAAATACACCTCTTTTGGGAACTTGGGAAGTTCCTCTTACAGGAAGGTTTGGCTTTTGATGGTCTGTCACACTAACAAGAACTGCACCCCATCTATACTAGAGATGGTTGTCTTCTGGAATCAGACAGCATGAAGAAAACTTGACAAGCTCTAAAATAAGAAAATTCAGTGATACTTATTTTAAATCTCGGGATATTGAAAATAGTTTATATCTTTAAAAAATCATAAAGTGAAGCACTTACAGTGGCTTACCTTTTTCTTAAAAATTTTTTTTAATGAGAGAGAGAGAACAAGCAGGGGAGGGGCAAGGATAGAGGGGGAGAGAGAATCCCAAGCAGGCTCCATGCTGTCAGCGCAGAGCAAGATGGGGGCTTATCTCACAAAGCGTGAGATCATGATCTGAGCCAGTATCCAGAGTTGGATGCTTAACCGACTGAGCCACCCAATCACCCCCGGCTTACCTTTTTCTTTGACAAAGTCCTTTTGGACCTCTGGGATCAGGAAACTATAAACCAACTCAGCAACAATCTCCTCTGACTGAAGCTGAGTTCGACTAAAAAATTAAAAAAAAAAAAAAAAGAAAAACAACAAATTATTTCCTTTG
Source organism: Neofelis nebulosa (assembly GCF_028018385.1). Lineage (NCBI taxonomy): Eukaryota > Metazoa > Chordata > Mammalia > Carnivora > Felidae > Neofelis > Neofelis nebulosa. Next base: position 93,652,987 of record NC_080786.1, read on the forward strand.
TTGCCTTACTTGAGCTACTGATTTATACTCAGTTTTTTCTTGCTTGTATAAGAAACTCCACTGTTCAAATCCCATCACTGCCTTTTCCTTGATTAAGTACTCTGAAATCTTACACTCCTGATGGGCTTGTTAACTCCATGCAAATTCAGATTTGACGTTGTCCTCCATTTAGCCTGCTTGCCGGAAAGGGAATGTTAGAGATATAACTTATACAAGAAGCCAAAAACTTTGGGGTAGAGTAATATTGCACATACTTATTCACATTGCTTTCATGCTCTGTGATATTCTGAAAGTAACTAATATGGAAGTGATCCAGACTACAGAGGATAACTGAAAATTCTATTTCTAGCACTCTTGCCATACAAAGGTCCAGGCATGTTGACTTCTGAAGAGTTATGCAGTTAAAACAATGGACACTGAAACAGGAGTTATATACTTGTTTCTCCTTGGTGGTAAAATCATAAGCTCTTGAAGAATATGTAGGGGTAACAGCAAATAGACTATCCATTCTGCCATCTGTTCTCTCGGTACAAACCGGCTCTCCATTTCGTAAGCAATGTCATTGATTTCCTCAGCCATCTTCTCAATTTCTGCCCTGGCTTGTTCTTCTGCAGTATTCTCTTCAGTATTCAGTATTATGTCTTCCAGATAGGAAGTTACAGTACTTTGGTGAACTTTAACCACCTGCAAAACCAGAATACCCCCGTTACCGAGAACAGGAATAAGTACTGTAAATAAGATCCAAAAAATGCACGAACATCGGTTGACCTTTTTTTTTTTTTTAAATTTTAGCACATCTATTTTGTTCATTGAGTCAACAGTCCCCTGGTTGATCATTCCTTTTTTTTGTTTTGTTTTGTTTTGTTTTGTTTTTTTAACTTTCTGGTCAGTCTGTTTCTAGTCCACCTACCTGCCCATTCTTGGCAGCCCCTATCCATCTAGCCCATTTCAGAATTATGGGTCTTACTGAGGGTGGGCAGTACAACACTGCAGAAAGATCATTGGCTTCAGGCAATAACCCCGTTTTGGATCCTGGCTTTGTTCTCACCAGCAGTGTGACTTGATCAAACTGCCTGGCTGTGGCAGAGACTAAGAGGTATTTCCCAACGTCCTTTCTCTCCTTCCTCTTACATAACAGAGCCCGTGAGCCAAGACTATATTTCCTAGTTCCTGTAGTTCTGGTTGAGGGAGTACATGCAGAAATAATTTGTGCACTTTCTAGGAAGGATTCTTAAAGGGACTTTGTTTTTTCTTTTCTCATTTCATGGGGATGTAATGCCGGAGAACCAGAATCATCTTAAACTGCCATGAAGGACAGAAAAGCAGAAAGCTACAAGGATCCTGGAACTCTGATGAATTTTTGAACTATCATACCCTGGACTGCTGCTGCTTTAAGCTTTCTGAAATTGTGAAATAGAACACACATTTAGAAAAGTGCACAGTGATAGATGTACAGTGTAATGAATTAAGGTAAATCCAGTACCCACGCAGCCACTGTGAGAATTCTAGGAGGCTGCTATTGGTTCTTCCTGACCACAGCCCCTTTCCACTCATGCTTTTATGGAAAACACTCCCACTTCTCTACAGTTTTGCTCCTTAAGTATGCAACTGTAAACAGTACAGTTCAGTTTTGTCTGTTTTACCGGTAGATGCACAGGAAGTATCGTAAGTATCAAGTGTGCCATACTTAGTTTTATATGCATTCTGTCTCAACAGATTTTGAGCTTCTTGGGGGAAGGATACCTTTATATTTTGTGTCTGAATATTTCTTTGCACCTGAGATAATGCTTTGGGACTCAGTAACAACTCAGTCCCTGTTTTTCTTGAGTGGCACTGCAGCAGGACTCTGAGTATGTAATGTTTAGTGTACCTATGCTTGTAAAACACCAAGTCCATAACCTTAAATCCCTAGACCTTCCCTATGGATGAGACCCAATGACCAGTTTAATACAGTATCAACCACGCAAGCAACCAACCAAAATATATTTGCTGACTGTCTTAGGTGCAGAGATCTATGCTGGTGTTGTGGAACAGGCCAAGGGATATACAGTATGCTTGCTCTCATGGAGCTCACAGTCTTCTTCAGGAAGCCAATGATACAGGTGAGTCGTATAACAGTTCAGAGGTGGCAGGTTTAATGTGGCCCACCTCTAGCAGTATACGCACTTGTGTGTTTACATGTATCTTTATAAATGTGTCAGTTTCTGGACCTGTTTGTGTTTGTATGTGCTTAAATGAAAAAGGAAACATATAGGTGGCTGTATGTGCATTTACATGTGTTTCTCCATGTCTTTGTTAATACTATATACCCTGCATTGTGCTTGTCAATGTCTTTGAATATGTGCATGCAAACATGTGTCTGTGTTTCAATATGAGTCCATGACTTTCTGTATCTACATTTCTCAATATATGTTATTTTTCTGGAAATACTTAATGTATACATTTCTGGGTTTTGGTATATTTATGTGCAAGCATATTTGTCTTTAAAAGGGCCATATGAAGGGAGATTAGGAATTTAAATGATGGATGGTATTTGAATCTGAGGTCCACAAATAGATACACTGTTTACATAAATGGTCTTTAAATCAGGCTGGGAGGGTCATCTTAACCCTTCCTAGAAATGGCTGACATTTCCTGGGGTCATTCCCACTTAGAATTACCTTCCTTGAAGCTCTTACCTCCTTCTTCCTTTCTGTGTTTTTGAGCATACTGGTTTCTGTGCCCCTTTCCTTTTTATTCTCACCCCCAGGTTGATTCTTCTCATCCCAGCTGGTTTTTCCTTAGTGATATTAGGTAGGGATAGTAAGTTTTGCCGATAATTCCTAAGTCTCAAAAAGCAACTCTTTTTGAAGCAAAATGTGTTAGGATGGTAGGAGGCTAGAGTATGGATTATAGGCTCATACACATTATAGATGATCTGCCACTCCAGCTAAAAAGCTGTACTTGACTATATGTAACTCAAAACTTAAGTTGTATAGAAGGAGAGCAATCTGTTTGGTTAAAAAAAAAATTGAAATCCACACAGAAAATACTATTCACAAATCAATCCTAATTCTATGAGAATTGGGTAAATCCTGAAAATCTTAGATCAAATAAGATCTCAAACGGATGCATATTTTTTAACTGAGGAGCTCAAAAGTATGCACACATACAATTCAGACAGTCCTCCTGGACAAGAAATTCTTTATGTTCCAAGTTTGCTCTTTCTCTCTGTCCCATGTGTCCCACATCTAGTCCAAGGGAAACTCTCACACAGCCTTTGCCTTGACATATTCTGGGTGTGCTGGCCACCCATACAGCCTCATCTGTGTCCACCTCCAAAGCATATGGTTAGCCCAGCTCCCCTCCTCTCCATTCCTAGGGGGTCAGACACCCTAAATGGAAGAATACTTATAAAGCTATCCAGTGACTACAGAAAAAGAAACCAACCTCTGGGTGTATTTTGGTGTCTGTGTGTGTTGGCAGGGGGATAGCACAGCACAGTCCCTTTTAAAGAAATCTTCCTCATAAATCCCCTCCAATTTTAACACTTGAGCTTTTATATTTTTTTATGTTTTTGTTTTTTTTTTTTGAGAGAGAGCATGAGTCGGGAGGGGCAGGGGTGGAAAGGGAGAGAGAATCTCAAATAGGCTCCATGCTCAGTGCAGAGCCCAAAGTGGGGCTCAATCCCACAACCCTGGGATCATGACCTAAGACAAAATCAATCGTGAGATGCTCGATTGACTTTATATCTTGAATTTATATCTTGCTCATTATGCGTTGGTCAGAATTCTAATTTACCAACCTGGTACTCTAGTTTGTCTTTTTTTCTTTTAAGTTTATTTACTTTTTTTGAGAGAGAGAGAGAATGAATCCCATGCAAGCTCCCTGCTATCTGCAGGGAGACTGGCATGGGGTTCAATCTCACAAACCGTGAGATTATGACCTGAGTCAAAATCAAGAGTTGGAGGCTCAACCAATTGAGCCACCCAGATGCCCCTCTTGTTTATATCTCTAGCCAAAACCTCTTTTAAGTTCCATCTTGTCTATCCACCTGCTGAAATGACACCTCCACTAGAATGTCTTGAACCTAATATAAATCAACTTCCTGTTTCCACCCCTGCCCCTAAACTAATTCCACTAATTCCACTCGGAAATAGTACCATCATCTTCCCAGTTACTTAAGCCAGAAACTATACATCTTCCTTGACTTCCTGTTTCTCATTGGCCCAAACTACTTCAAGAGCCTCCTTCCTGATCTCCTGTTCCCACTCTGTCTTCCATCCAAACTGTTCTCCACACAGCAAGCAGAGTAACGTTTAAAATGCATCACTGGGCCTCATATGTTTCCTTCATGAAGCTTACTATATTTTCTAATTCTACACATAACTGCATGTTATCTAAGTATTTAAGCCCTAGAAGAAAAGGGACCATGACTGGTTTCCATCTGTGCCTAGCATATCGCAGGAACTCAATACATATTTGTAGAACGCAATGAAAAACAAAAAACAAAAGGCATTTCATATAATGAGTTTCATTTGGTTTGACTCAGCTCCATACACACAAGCAGCCTCCAGACATCCAGCTGCCCCACTTACCTCCTTAAATATCTGGTCCTCCTCCCGCAGGCGCCTTTGCTCCACTTGGCGCCGACCACTCTCCTCAGCTTCTCGCATCCTCCGCTGCCGCTCAGCCAGCATGGCAAAAGCATGGATCCTCCTCTCTTCCTGTAGTCTCACCAGCTCTTTGGACAGGAAGTCAAACATGTCTGCCAGAACCCTTCCTTCCAGTCCAGCCAAATGGTTTTCAACCAGTGACACCTGAAAAACATTTTTAATGATACAAATTCTACTACTCACGATGATTTGTAAGGAGGGTTGCTGGACTAGCCAGAACTCTTGGTCACTTCACTTTCAGAATGCACTCAGTGTTTATTATCACTAGACCAGCCCCATCCCAAGTGTTCTTACTATGAAAACTTAGGATACAAACTTAGACATGAGAAAGCGGATTGCTCAGTCCGTCACTGATAGATTATAGTCCTCAAATTATGAGGAGGACTTAGCAAAACATTTCTATTAGTATCCACACAAATTGGGTTTGTCTTTCATTTTTATCCAGAAGGTAAAGTGCTTCTATCTTCCCAGACATGAAAGGAAATGTCAAGGTTTTTATTTAAAAATTTTTTTGGGAGTTCAATAAAATAGTGTCCCCTAGAGATTCACTCAGATACCTTTTAATTTTTTAATGCTTCATCCTTTGACACAAGTTTGGGGAATTTTAAGATCCTGAATAACATGAAAGTAGAAAACCGTGGTACTTTTTATTCTTTTAAATAACTTGAAAGTCATTAGGAACTATCTTTGAAACAGAGTAGGAAAAAGCCTACAGGGCACTTTTCCATCCAGTTCCTGGGTCTTCCAGGACATTGTGTTCCCATCTGAACAGAAGTGCACCCCAGCTCTATCATTTGCAGGGCTCTTCTTCTTTCTCTGGTCCCTCTGTTGGGTCTCACAGTCTGTGGCTTTTTTCCTCCCTCCCCCAAACTGAGACCATCCACAAGCCTGATGTCATGTAAAAGCAATAATGTACTCATTTCTAAGCTGCTTACCATTTGTGCCCAATTCCACATGGCACAAGCATTAATGTGCATTACTAAGGGTGGGTCATACTAACTTCACTTTCATATAGCTTACTTTCATATAGCACTATACTGTGCAAATTGATTCTTTTTCATATTGATTTATGGATTAGTGGGAGAGATAGTAAAAGTATGTCCACTCTGTAGTCAGCACCATTAAAAACTCTATATATAGACAAATGCCAGAAGAAAATAGGAAAAACATTTACAGTTGTTGGGGTAGAGCTGCAATTACCAGCTGTTGTCAGGTGACACTGATGACATCACAGAATACCATGAGATATTAACATATTTAATATGCAGTTTAACCAGCCTGAGCTATGTACAGCTCCAACACCCAAAGTGCTGATATTTTAAAATAAATCTCATGTCTATCTTTTTTTTATTGCATTTATTATTTTTTATTCTGCCAAGCTCCCACTGAAATTTGGTAGAATCACCAAATATTTTTTAAAAGGGTTTTTTTTTTCTTTGCAAATATAAGATCATGCTCAGTTCAGTGAGGGCATAGCCCATTCCATTTCTGGACTGCAGCAGCATTGTTCCAAAGTGCTGACTGTTGATAGAGTGATGGGATTGGGGGGAATGTTTCTTTTTTGTCATTTCATTTACTATTATTATAATGCCACTTGTGCAATAATAAAAATCCAGGAGACAACCTTGTGCTCATGCAAGTTCCTCTGTCGCTGTAAGGCCAGGGTCACTTGCTTCTCAGCTTTCTTCAGCAGCCTGTCATCTTCTTGTAGTGCATGGCTGGTGCGCAGCTCCTGGATCAACTCCAGTCGCTTTTCCTTGCCTTCAAACATCTGTATCAAATCAAATAAAAAAGAGACTTGCAATTAACATCCCTTGTGCAACACATCAGGACTCATCCAGGGACTGGTGAGGCACTTGTGAACAGTGGGTTCAGTCCTGCGTTCTGGGACCACAGGGCAGGGGTGCTCCAGAGAGCTAGAGGTCAGCTCCCTTTTCTACACCTCCAGCTGCTCAGGTAGAGAAAGAGCTCAGTTATCAGTTGTTCACTCAGTTTCTTAAAATGTCTCTCGAAGACAAAGTGGTTACTACAGGAGTCATATTAAGAAACTAGAACTGGAGTGCCTGGGTGGCTCAGTTGGTTAAGTGTCCAACTCTTGATTTTGGCTCAGGTCATGATCTCACAGTTGTGAGACTGAGCCCTGAGTGAGGCCCTGCACTGGGCATGGAGTCTACTTGGGATTCTCTCTCTCTCTCTCTCTCTCTCTCTGACCCTCCCCAACTTGAGCATGCATTTGTGCACATGCATGCACACACACACACTCTAACATAAAAAATTTAAAAAAAAAGGAAACTAGAACCTTCCCCTCATTTTCTGTGCTCCTTCCCTAAGATGCCTGAGGATGGTATTTTTCATAGCCATGTTTTCTTTTCCAAGAGATCTGCCCCTGGTTTGTAATACGGAGTCAGCTCTGACATTTTTCCTGGGAAATTTTCAAAGAGAGTAAAGAATAATGCTCAACACAAGATGCTCACCCAGCTTCCCAGACTTACTAATTATAACTGAGTCTCTTATGAGTTATAGCTGTGTGAGGAGAAAAAAATTTTTTGCTGGTGCTTTATATTAGTCCACTTTAAAAGTGAAGTATGTTTGTACAAATAATGTGGTGAAGGCTTTATAGTCAGGAAGACCAGAGTTGAATTTGCTAGCAGTTAACATAATCTCAGACTCAAATCACTTGCCTGTAAAATGGGGCAACTGATAGAAAAAAAGAGAGATGATATAAGTAAAGCAAAGAAAATATAATGTGAGCTTATACTATGGCTTTAAAACTGTAGTTATTATTACTTTGCTATTTATTATTCAGGTGTTGCTAGCTATATGCCAACTCAAATAATTATGACTTTGTGGAAAATTAGGGAATCCACTTGGTTTGTGATGCCTTAATAGTAAAAATTCAGGGGCACCCACTGACTTAGTTGGAAAAGCATGCAACTCTTGATCTTGGGGTCAATGAGTTCAAGCCCTATGTTGGGTGTAGACATTAAATAAACTTTTTTAAAAAGTCAAAATTTAGGTAGGAAAATGGCTGGATTTAGCAATTCTAAGGAAGATATTAATTTCACTTTGCCCTGGTTACAACTGTGACCAACAGCAAGCAGGTCCTTTCTCTCTTTGACACTGTGCCACCCACTTGGACAAACTGGAACAGAAGGGAATGGGTAGGTAACTTGAGAGTATAGAGTTCCAGAGGACAGCAGGGTGCCAGAAGGAATTCACCCCAAGGAACCAAGCACATATGCGTTCTATAAATCCATCCTCAAAGGAGAAGCACAGGACCAGTGGTTGGACCCTACACACCGTGTTCTGAACGACTCTTCCCCGGAGTAACTTTTGAAGGTAGATCACAGCCATCTCTATATCTTCTTCTTCCTAAAAGAACAAAGTGAGAACCAAGCAGCTTGAGAAGAGCAGCAGTCAGCACGAAATATTTTTTGAAGACTCAGATCAAGCAAAAGGGACTGTGCTAGATGCCAGAGACTTAAAGAGAAATAAATGAGGTCTATACTCTCATTGAACATATAGTATTTTAAATGCTACTGGATTGTTAAAATTCATTCTTTTATAATGATAAGACATCATTACAAATCATAACAACAGCAAAAAATTCATGCTATCCCTACAATTTAAGCCATTTTCATTTTTCTATACTCCTTTCCAGCAAAATCTTTCTTGAAGCAACAAGTATTGCTTACACCATCCCTTTTGCAATAGTTTTTTCATGTTTGATCAAGAGTAGACAAGGAATAAAGCTAGTTTGTGTCAGAGTCTAGAGTAAGGTGTTTCTCACAAGAATTTAGATAAGCTGGTAAAATCAGAATGGACAAGATTAGCCATCTACAAAAATCACCTTAAATAACTGTGTCAAAAGCAGAAAGCAGAGTCTGCAAATCTAATTAAGGTGCCTCTAAATGCAAAAGAAAGCAACAGAAATCAATAGCATTCACACATGTGAAAGACAATGTGTTAACCACAGGGAGTGATTGGCATAAAGTCTAGCAAAGGGGATGTCCAGAAGCACATCCTGGCAGTCCCTCCACACAGGTGACCCATCAGAAGCCCTAATGAGATCTCCTGTCAACTCCCCTCCCTCTGACAACCTTCTCAGTACAATCTGGCTTCTTGTGAGAACTGCCCTATCCTGGGAGATGATGGGCTGACCTGCTAAGAGGTCATCTACCAGGCATCTACCAGGCAGTTATCCTTCGGTCAAGCAGGACGTTTGGATTGTGGCATCTCTAGCAGTTTCTTGGAGGTGGAGGCTGTCTAGTCTGAGTCAGTCCTAAATCCTGACTGACTCTGGTACCTCACCCAGAGTTTGGAGATCTACAAAGGTGAGGTATGACTCTGGTCAAGGTGACCTCTTTGAGCCAGTCCTACCTCAGAAGCCAACCTGTCCTCATGACATCTCTGGCACTTCACTCCTCTCTGACACCAGCTGTCATCAGCCACCTCCCCATGTGGGCAAGATGGTTACAGTAACTGATCATCATTCAATCTTCTTTTTTTATTTGACATACATGAGGATTACCTTCTGATGCCTATTTTTCTTGGAAAGATTTTGTTGTGCTTATTCATGTGTGTTTGATGTTTGAATCATAAGAATAAATGCCATATAAGTCATATCTTGAGAAGGTAACCCTGTTTGTTTCTAACTCAAACTATCTAAGAACAGACAGCAATACTGAATTTAGCATTTCAAATCAAATTTCAAACTTACATTGGAACTCATTTCCAAAGTTGGAGTTGGAAGGCGAGGTTGAGGTAGTGACTTTCTTTGAAGAAAGCGCAGAAGTTTCTTTGGTTCAAGAACTTTATTCTTCTTATCCAATATTGCCTAGAATAATAACACCAAGTAGTGTCATTCTTTACCTTTGTATTTTCTTCCACTACCAGATCTAGGCCATAGTTCTGAAGATCAATCAGAAATTATCTTCTCTATGGTTATGCTTGGACAGTTTGAGAAAGTCCAAACCCAGGTGCTTCTGTGATCCAAGGGATGTTATGATGTTCCTAAAGATCAACTAACCACTGGATAAACATGGCACATATTCTAGGTTTATCCATTTTAATCAAAGATTTGGAGGACTTAAATTATTTTTTTTTGAGATTTTAAAAGGTTCTCTCGTATATATGCAAACAAAACCCCAACTCCTATTCTTTCACAAGAGCCTATTATCTGTTTAGAATAAGTGCCTGGGCAATAGAAAATTTCCCTGTGTCATAAATGATGGAAATATTTGATGTTTTGTTGCTATAGGGGAATTGAGGAGCATTCAAGGGCAACTGTCTCAAAGTGAGGAGCTTTCCTTTGGCAGTGAAGGCCTGCACATCATGATTCTTGAAAATGAACTTGTTTCCTTGTGAAACAGTGTGTGTGTTCTGATTTCAACATACGTTTTATTTGTTTTACTTTTGATCACCAAAAGTCCCCCAAATTATATGTAACAGGATTTTGTTCACTGGTTCTATATTCAGCCACAGGAGGGGATACTTTTAACTTAAAAGTATCAAAAATTCTAATCTCTGTCTTTAAAAATCATACTTTAGAATCACATTTTTCTGGGGCTCCTGGGTGGCTCAGTCAGTTAAGCATCCGACTTTGGCTCAGGTCATGATCTCACAGCTTGTGAGTTCAAGACCCGCATCGGGCTCTGTGCTGACAGCTCAGAGCCTGGAGCCTGCTTCGGATTCTGTGTCTCCCTCTCACTGCCCCTCCCCAACTCACATGCTGTCTCTGTCTCTCAAGAATAAAATAATAGAATCACATTTTTCACCACATAATTTTTACATTAGTTTTCCCACAGAAAACATACAGAAGTGATAAAACAAGCACAAAGCCAAAACTTGAAATTAGTAAAAATATGCAAATTGAGTAAAATTTGAAACCATATGAAATTACTGTGGTTGTAATAGAACCTCTGAGTTTCTACAAAATAAAACTGACACAAGATATATATAACAGCTCTAATATATAACAGCTTTACAATAACCACAACTACTGAATCAATAAAAGCAACAGCAATCAAAAAAATAATAACTCTAAACACAGGCATCTCTTCAGTGATAGGCCCTAAATAGCACCGCATGAAACCACTTTAAAACCAGTCATTCATAATATGTTGGTATCGATCTGGGAAAACAGGCACTCACATACACTGCAGCAATTAGTACATCATTTATGCAAGAAATTTGTCAATATCCATCAAAGCTATAAATGCAGGCATATTGTGGGCCAGCAATTCCATGTCTAAGAATTTTCTTCTAGATATTTTCACACATGTACCGAGTTATATACAAACAAGATTACTCAATGCAGTATTACTTTTAATACAAAAAACTTGAGACAATATAAATAACAAGAGGGGATTGGTTAAATATGGCACATTTAAGCAATGATATATCATGCAAAAAATAATGTAACGTAATTATGGGATGATCTCCAAGATATATTAAATAATAAAAGCACAGACAAAACCATGTGTATTATATACTAACATTTGTGTAAAAAAAAGTTTAAAAAGATACTTGGAACTGCATAGCTGGGAGACAGGGATAGAAGGTTTACATTTAATACTCTCATAGAACTCCTGAATTTTGAACTATGTGGATATTTTTCCCAGTCAATAAATAAATTCTAAATATGAGAGAAAAGAAAGAAAAAAATCACTTAAATTTTGAAAAAAAGCAATTGGATTTTTACAATTAAAAATGTTTGGTCAAGAAATCCAATCAAAATTATAATAAAACTAACAAAAATATTTGAGAATTTCTTCAATCTCAGTCTTATCATTGTCTTGAAAAATAAAGTTCCCAGGGAGAGAGAAAGGAACATGAATGAATATGAGAATATCAAGGAAATGCTCTTACCAAACAATACATTTTAACCTGCTTAAAAGACAAACTGGCTAGGCAACTGAGTTTAATCCATAGTTTTCATAAATGAAAGAAAGAACTGATTGTTACACTCTTTTAACCTACTTTAAGATGTAAGTAATTTGACAAATCTTCAAAAATATATTCCAACCTAAATTACTACCAAGAATAGCCTGAAAATATTGTACTGTGGAAATTCTTTTATGCCATTCTAGATATTTTTCTTCCATGATTACTGTGACATAGCCCATAAAGTATTTTTTAAACCTTATACCACCTGTACCTTCATGTTTCTATGATTCTGAATTCTCAAAATAATGTTAGCCATAAGACTAAAAGCAGATACACTGTCTGGACATAAGCCTGATATTTAGTGATTCTCTTCAATTCAAACCAATATTCTAAACTAACAGACTCCATACAATGGCATCTCATCCCAAATCCAAAAGGACATATAAAAACAAGGACAATAAAATAATGTGAATCCTATGACCCCATCAGCTACAACAAACATTAAACACAGCCCAATGTCTAGCCAGATTAGAATAAATCCCACATTATGCCTATTTACTTCAGTTCTTATTGCTTGATAACAGATGTCAGGCTATCAAAAACATTAAAAGGTATTCCAAAGGAAAGGGGGAAAAAAAAACCCCACAAAAACACAGTCTAAAGAGAGAAAGCAATTATCAGAACCAGATTCAGATAGGACATAAATGTTGGAATTATCAGACAGAAAATTTAAGATAACAATGATCAATATTATGTTAAAGGCTCTACTGGAAAAGGTAGATGACATGCAAGAACAGATGAGTAATGTAAATAGAGACAGAAACTCAAAGAATCAAAAGGAAAGGCTAGAAATCAAAACACTATAACAGAAATGAAGAATGCCATCAATGGCTCATCAGTAAACTCCACATAGCTATAAAAAAAAAAAAAAAAGAATCCAGGAATTTAAAGATAGGTCAATAAAAACTCCTCAACCTGAAATGCAAAGAGAAACAAACAAATAAATACAACAAAACATCCAAGAACTGTGAGACAATATCAAAAGGAGTAATGAGTGCAACTGGAATGCGAGATGGAGAAGAAAGAGAATGCAGAATAAATATTTGGAATAATAATGGCTGGAAACTTTGCTAAATTAATGACAAACACCAACCTACAGATCCAGAAAGCTTAAAAAAACGCCATGAAAGACATACCTTAAACACACACACACACGCACACAAACACCACAGGCATATAGTATTTAAATTAGAGAAAACCAAAGACAAAGAAAGAAATCTGAAAGAAGCCAGAGGAAAAAACACCTTAGCTACTGAAAAACAAAGATAAAAATTATAGTGGAATTCTAGTCAGAAACCATCCATGCAAGAAGAGAATGGAGTGAAATCTTTGAAGTGTTGGGGGAGGAAACCCCACCAACCTAGAATTCTATACTCCGTGAAATCATTAACCAAAAGTGAAAAGATCACAATTTTATACTTAACTGCTTCAAAGGATACCATCAAGAAAGTAAAAAGACATCCCACAGAATAGGAGGAAAATCTGCAAATCATTTATCTGATAAGGGTAGGCCTCAGAATATATACAGAACTCCTAGACCTCAACAATAAATAGACATTAAAAGTAATGTCTATAATAAACAATTAAAAGACAACCCAATTAAAAAATGAGCAAGGAATCTGAATAGACATTTCTCCAAAAAAGATATACAAATGAAAGGCATATGAAAGATGCTAAAATTCATTAATCATTAGACAAAAGCAAATTGAAACCACAGTGACATACCACCTCACACACACTAGGATGGCTATAATAAAAAGATGGGCAGTCACAAGTGATGGCAAAGATATGGAGAAATCAGAATCCTTATACATTCCTGGTAGGGATGTAAAACAGTGCAACCACTTCTGAAACAGTCTGGCAGTTCCTCAAAAAGTAAAACATAGTTACTATGTGATCCAGTAACTCCATTCCTAGATCTAAAGCCAGGAGAACTGAAAAACTTATGTCACTCAAAAATCTGTACACAAATGTGCACAGCAGCATTGCTTAGATAAAAAGGAGAAACAACTCAAATTTCTATCAACTGATGAGCAGATAAACAAATTGTAACACATCCACACAATGGAATATCATATAGTCACAGAAAGTAATGAGGTACTGAGACCTACTACAACATGGATGAACTTTGAAAACATTATGCTAAGTTAAAGAAACCAGACACAAAAGGCCATATATTGTGTGATTTCATTTATATGAAATGTTCAGAATAGGCAAATCCATAAATTGAAAGATTAGTGGTTGCCAGGGGCTATGGGGAAGAGGGTAATTGGGAGTGACTGCTAATCGATATGGGGTTTCTTTTGGGATAATAAGAATGTTCTGGAATTAGATAATGGTTATGGTTGAACAATCTTGTGAGCATACTAAAAACAACTGAATTGTATATTTTAAAAGGGTGAATTTTATGGTATTGAATTATATCTAAAAAAAATCATAAAAGAGAAACGAAGACTTCTTGAGACAGACAAAAACTGAAGGAGTTCTTTACCAGGAGACCTGTCCTGTAATAAATGGTAAAACAAGTTCTCCAGGCAGGAGAAAAATGACATTGGTCAGAAACTTGCATTTCTATAAAGAAAGGAACAGTGGCACAGAAAGAATAAATGAAGGTAAATTAAACTATTTTTTCTTATTTTTAATTGATCCAAAATATAACTGTTAAAGCAATGATAGTAAAAATGTATTGGGTGATTATAGCCTATGGATCAGTGAAATGAACGACTACAATGCCACAGGGACTATAGGGAGGAACTGGGAATAATCTGCTATAAGGGAAATGCACTATTTGGAAAGTGATAATATTACTTGAAGGTGGACTTAGATTATTTTATATGTAAACTCATATACTAGTTCACAAGACAAGCCTCACTAAATTTCAAAGAATAGGGATTCCTGACCATAGAGCAAATGAGTTAGAAGTTACTTCAAAAACGAGTTAAAATTCCTGCATATTTGGAAATTTCAAAACTTAAATACTTACAGGAGCAAAAACCATAACAGATGTTTTTAAAAAGTTAGATACTAATAAACACTTCATATCAAAACTAATGAAATATACCAAAATCAGTGTTTTGAAGGAAATGTTTAGCCTTAAATACTTTATAAAACTGATGAGTGCCTGAAAATTAATGAGCTACATGCCTACTTTAAGTTAGGAAAAGAACTACAAAGCAAAAAGAAAGAAGAGAGAAAGACATAATATGAATGGGAGTTAATACAATTGATAAAATATCTATAGTAAAGAAAATCAACAAATTTGGAGGTTCCTTCCTTGGAAGAACAATACCAAGAAAATTAATAAGCCTCCAGTAAAGCTGAATAAGAAAAAAGAGTTAAAGCACAAATAAATAATATTATGACTGAAAAAGTAGGCACGGTTATAGATAAACACTAAGAAGATTATAAAATAATACTATCAACGTATGCCAAAAAAATTTGAAAAGTTAGGTGAAATGGACCTTGTAAAGAATGTAATTTACCAAAACAATGCAGAAAGATCTGTAAATAGTACAGAAATGAAGGAGTGGTGACAGCTTTCCCATGAAGGTAACATCTCAGATAATAATTCTACCAAACTGAAGAAACAGATCATCTTAAGCTTAAACTCTTTTCAGAAGTAGAGAAGAAGGAATACTCTGCAGTCACTTAAGAAGACCTGTATAACTCTGACACCAATACTGTACAGAATCAAAATGAGAAAGAAAAGTAAGGCCATTTCACTCACAGATATAGAATCAAAATTCTGAAAAATAAACTAGTAAATCAAATCCAACAATGTATTAAAAGTAAGATAAAACACCTTGACCAGGTTAGGCTCATCCCCAGTATGTAAGGATAGGTTAATGTTTGTTTAAAAAAAAAAGGCAACTATAAATGTTCCTAATTATAATAATAATTTTAAAAAGAAAAATATATAATTATCTCAATAGATACAGCTGAAACATGTGACAAAATACAACATGAACACATGATTAAAAGCTTCAGTAAATTAGGAACAGAAGAGAACTTCCACACCCTAACAAAAAGTATCTACTAACACATCTTACAGAAAGTGAGAGAATAATGAATGCAGAGTTCAAATGGGTAAATGGAGACAGGGGGATGAGGTGGGAAGAACCACATAAATACACATGAATTACTGTTAAGGTCCTAATTTTTATAGTGAGTATGGGCTCCCATGGATTCTTATTCCATTACCAAAACCAACTGAACAAACATACGTGGACCAGTGGGGAGATTATGTCGTGGACCAGAGAGTCTCAGTGTAGTTCCTACAGATCAGCATTACCTGGAAACTTGTAACAAATGCAAATACTCCAGCCCCACTTCTGACCTACTCAATCAGAAACTTTGGGGTTGGGCCCAGCAACACGTGTTTTAACAAGCCCTCTGGGTGATTCTGATGCCTGCTAAAGACTGAGCAGCACTATCATAAACCACGAATTCTAGAGTCTATACACCTACAGTCCAATTAACACATGGGAAGCATAGCTGGTGGCTCCTCTGTACTTGTTTCATGGGGACAACCATTGCACTTTCTCATTTAGTTGAGCTTTAAACTAGATCAGAGAGGCCTTGAATGTGACTCCCTGTTACCCTGGTAACAAATCTAAAAGGGAGAAGATGAGGCCTAGTACACTATTAAAACCAGCAGTAATTCCTAACACTAGAAACTTGCTATGCCTCAACGTAGTCTCAGATATTATGGAGATCCAAAGTCAGAACCACTTTTAGGAAGTAACATGACTTCCACCAAGAAATTGGAGAACAACCTCCAAGAGATTTTCCTACAGTTTGAAATGAGGAAAAGAAGCATATTCATTCAGCATAGCAGAGGCAACTTCCAGAAGAGAAAAATCTAAGGAGGAGAAAAAATGTAGAGTTATGTGTTGAGAACTACTGGACATTGCAATTTTGGAGGTATAGTATTTCACTGCAAAAGTCCCACTAGAAGCATCTTGTCTATGAATAAGGATTATTATACCTTATGAACCTCTGCCAACTCACGGTCCATTCTTGCTGCCCTCTTGAGAAAACCAGCTTTCGTGGTAGTGACTTTTGGCTTTGGAGGTCTGATTCGGGGTTGTGTCACAAAATCTGGGAGACATGACTCAAGTTCAACTAATCCTACAGGAAAGAAGTACATGTTTTTTAGTATTTGGTGTTTAAATTTAGCATTTTGAAAGCGTATTGTTAGTTTTAGGAGCTATTTGCCAAGTCGTTTCATTTAGAATTATTGATGAGGTAGAGCCCACATAATTGGAGTGGACCCAAAACGTAAAGCAAATTTCTGCATAATTAACTCATGTTCTCAGTGACTTAAGATTGTAAAATGAGAATCCATTCTAATAAAATATTTCCCTACAAAAATTTAGTAAATTCTACGATAATAATCAAGAGAAAATTAATGGTCATACGATACATGGGATCATCATTCTAAAGTAGATGTACACAAATTTATCTTATTCTGCTCTGGAGATGATCAGCCAGAGACACAAGTTCAAGAGTGTGACCATCAACTCATGATCTTGGCCATATACATGATGCTTCAACTTGTCAACTAAAATTTAAATAATCTAAATAAGCTTCTCTTGGACTTTATAAGAGGTACAGCTCTATGAATTTATCCCCTGGTTATCCATTTCCTTGCCCACTAGTTTTCTAGCACTTCTTAAAGGGCTGATTTCATTATATATTTCTTGTTTGCTTTGAAAATCTGATATAAAAGCTTTTTCAGTTTCATTTTTGTATAACTTTATTAGTGACACTGAACAAGTTTAAATGTTTAGTAGCTAAGCATTGATACACTGTTATATAGTATATCCATTTATTTGAGTCTTAGCAGTTTTTATTGGTTTGTATGAACTCATATTAATAATATTGAATGTGTTCATTGTTATTTCTTGAAAATATTTTTACTTGTTGTTTAGCCTTTAATCCAATACTTCTTTCTCTTCTAGTACTTTAATCTAATACTCCTCTTATACTGGACTTGTTATCATGTAAACATCTTACCTTCATAGGTGTTGAGATAGTGGTTTTTTACTACAAAGTCCTCTGAGTTGTTATCAGGGAAACGACCAAGGCGAGACAAAGGCCCATAGACCTGGGATGCATAGTCAGAATAATCCTTGATGATATTTCTTCTCTCCAACTTCCCTTCTATATTCTTTCCCTTTCCCACAAGTTTCCTGATTGCTAGAATAAAACATACCTCTGTGACTATCTCCAAAATATAGTTCTAAACAAATGCATAATAATAGGCCAGTTTTGTTTTTGTTCACAGAGAAACTACTGAACTGTGCAGTCATGAAGACCACTCACTGCAAACAGAATATAACACTAAAAACAGAGGTTAGTCCTCTGTGTGGCCCAGATCCTCATGAGACAAGCGGGAGTGACAGAAGTTGAGTCAATTAGTGTCCTCAATGGGTACTTGTCAAAAATCTTTTATAACTGGGGCACCTGGGTGGCTCAGTTGGTTGAGCGTCCGACTTTGGCTCAGGTCATGATCTCCTGGTTCATGGGTTTGAGCCCTGCATTGGGCTCTGTTTTGATAGCTCAGAGCCTAGAACCTACTTCGGATTCTGTGTCTTCCTCTCTCTGCCCCTTGCTCACTTGTTCTTTCTCTCTCTCAAAAATAAATAAACATTAAAAACTTAAAAAAAATTGAATAACTGCATTCCAAGCTCTGAGGTAAGAAGGTGTATTCAGCAAAAGTCTTCCAGGCTTACAAATGAAACTCAAAGTAACTGAAAAATACATGTTCAGGGGAGATTTGGAGAATTATTTTCTCCCAGGAGAATAATTGCAAGGGAGGGAGACTACAGGTTCTTCAGTAATCTGACCATCTTGGTTAACAATAGAATAAAGCACAATATATCCCAGCTTAGAGCTCTAGAAGTGTTTGGCAGTCAGAGGGAAAAGGCTGAGCTGTGCACATTCAGAGTTCATTCATCTAAGGAGTCATGCTTGCTACCTCCACCGGCTCCTTCTCTTTCAGCCCTATCACAGAGCCAGCCGGTTTGAAGGCTCTATGCTGTGTGCTCTCAATGCATGCAAAGTCATACTGTGGGACTGCCAAGTCTTGTTGCAAGAGGCAGCTGCATGCACCACTGCTGACTTGTGGGTGTTTATGTTTGACCCTCAGTGCTTCTGTGTATAACTTGGGGTTTTAGAATTAAATAAAAATAGTTAACATTTTATTATTTACCTACAAAAGTTAGTCAACTCATCATTAGTTATACCAAGTACTGAAAAGAAAAAATGTTGACAATGTCTAACTACATACCTCGAAGCTAGTTAAAAGTTATTTTCACACACACACACACACGACAAGTTCAGGGGCATATAAGTGAGAGCAGACAATAGGTGCCTCACTTATGATGGGAGGGAGTGGGGTCCTTGAAGGCCTCCCTGAGGAAGTGACATTTGAGTTCTGTCTTAGCCAGGGTTCCCCCAAAGGCAGAGCATGAGACAAAAGCAGTTGTGCAAGCAGTTTATTTGGGAGGTGATCCCAAAGGGCAGGAAGAGAGGGACAGGGGGAGTAAAAAAAAAAAAAAAAGCTACTCAACCCATTGTTAGTATTGTGAAGTGCTGAAAAAAAACAAAAAACAACTGTTGAACATGTATACCTAGCATCTAGTTAAAAGTTAAAGTTCACTAAAAATAATTTTATGGAATTAATTTTTATAACTGTTTTACTTTTGCTAGAAAAATAACAAATTTGATTTTTTAAGTTGTAATTACATTCTGTTATTATACATTAAATTGATAATTTGCATATATAATTGATACATTACAATTTTATAAGTAAATTATATTAAAAGTTACTAAGCAAATAAAGCTATAAAGCTAAATCCTAATAAGTTAATTTTTTAAATTTTAATTTAGTTTTTATATAGTCCTTAAAAATTTTTTATATAGTCATTCTTAATCATCCACTGACTACTCCTTTTATATGTACAGATACAATACATAAACAAATCCATGGTATTAAAATTTCATGGGAGGGGGCAAGCAGGAGAAAATATGTCTACATGTCTCATTTAAGGGAAATAATTTTAAAAAAGGTTGAGAAATTGGGCTCTCTGGGAACTCAACCCATGAGACTGGAGAGTCTCATGGAGACTACTCTCCCTCTCTCTCCCTCTCCCTCTCTCTCTCACACACACACACACGTGCGTGTGCGTGCCAATGTCATTAACTTGACTACCTGTTAGAACATTACTACTTGGTTTTCTTAGAAATTTTCCTCCAGTCTTCTACTTTTGAAAGTAACTCTTTTCCTTTATTCATTTAATAACACTAGGACTCATAAGAATTCTATCTAAATCAGGTTAGGTCAAAGATTCAAAGCAAAGCCAACTTTCCCATTTTCTTCATTGTTCATATTGCACCTTTACCTGATACATGTCTGTGCTGAATCTGTGCCAGTTTTGCCTCCTTTGCTTCCTGCAGTTTAGACCACTGGGCATTCAAATGCTTCATGTTCACTTCATTTTGATTCTCATCACGCTTCTTCAGCAGCTCTTTTAGGACTTCCAGGCGAATCTCCTGCAGTCTTTAAATTACCAAACATAAAGAAGTATGTGGTATCTCCAACAGAATGTTCTACTAGAGAGAAAGGGAACGCCTGCCATAAACAGGATCTTCTCTTTGGGCTGGTATCATATTCATGTATTTTAAAAAGATCACTCTGGCAAAAGTGTGACAAATGGATTAGGTGCTTGGGGAGGCAACTCAACAATAAGTCTCTCTATAATAGGACTATGTCTGGGTGTAGTTCTGAAAGGCAAAGAGAAGTATGGCAGGTAAAAAAGGAAAAAAGGGGGGGGCGCTCTCAAGGCAGATGAGCCTAAATGAACAACAAAATGTATGTGCACAGTTCCAGGTCGACAGATATTGGCTAGAGGGTTAAGTAATAGGAGTGATGAGAAAATGAGGCAGCATGCTTTTTTTTTTTTAATTTTTTTTTCAACGTTTTTAATTTATTTTTGGGACAGAGAGAGACAGAGCATGAACGGGGGAGGGGCAGAGAGAGAGGGAGACACAGAATCGGAAACAGGCTCCAGGCTCCGAGCCATCAGCCCAGAGCCTGACGCGGGGCTCGAACTCACGGACCGCGAGATCATGACCTGGCTGAAGTCGGCCGCTTAACCGACTGCGCCACCCAGGCGCCCCGAGGCAGCATGCTATCTTAAGGAATAAATGTGAAAATGCCAGGGTCTGGCATATACAGGCACTCAGTCAATCTTTGCCTCCCTTCCCCTTGTCTTCACCTTGTTCTCCCAGAGCTACCTTGCTCATGTGTATATAACCATGTATAGATGACTTCAAAATCTGTACCTCAAGCCCAGGTATTTCTAAACCAGAATTCCTGTCTACTTGAATTTCCAGCTATCCCCTGACAACCTCAAAAACGCCTGCTCATTTTGTTCCCCCAGAAATCTACTGTTTCTTATCTCTTCTTCCCTCCTGTAATGATTCCTCCTCTAAAGCACTTCTCGCATCTATTCCCTAGCTCATGTTTTTGTCAACCCTCTCCTAACTTGGACTCTAGTTGCTAATCTAGTCTCTCTTCCTTCCAATCTTGCTCCACACAGCT
Source organism: Neofelis nebulosa (assembly GCF_028018385.1). Lineage (NCBI taxonomy): Eukaryota > Metazoa > Chordata > Mammalia > Carnivora > Felidae > Neofelis > Neofelis nebulosa. Next base: position 93,674,200 of record NC_080786.1, read on the forward strand.
GTCAAGATTTTCCTTCTTAAAATAGAATTTGAATATTTTACTCTTACTTAAAAATTCATAGACTAATTCATTCAGCCACTCATTTGTCAAATATTTATTAAGTGCTCACCGTATGCCAGGCAGGAAACAATGATGAACAAGATAAAACACCTTCTATCAAGAAGCACTGTTCTATTGGAGCAGGCATATCAACTAGCATTTTATAAGACAAGGAGATACATACCAGACCAGAAGAATGAAAAGACTGTGGGAGAAGAAATGACAGAGCATCTATGTTTAGCACTATTCCCAGTAGATGTGGGGAAGGTTGGGAAGGCTTCCTTACAGGAGGCATTAACTCTGTAGTCTTGAAGATAAACAAGGATTGAGATTTGCCACATTGACAAGGAAAAAGCGATGCCTAAGCAGAGGAATCTGAATGTTCAAATCAAAGGGCTAGAGACAGAGCAAATAGGTCATGCTGGCAGGGGGTCTCAAAGTGAACGTAGAGGGGAGGGTGTGGAAGTAGTGACAAATGAAAATGGAGAAACAGGTATTTTTTAAAAAATAAGCCATACACCAATAGTCACCTTTCTCTCTGGAGTTAGAAATCCAAGGTTTGGTTCTCAAGTTCATCACTTACCTCAATTCCTTCAGTCATAAAATGCACGTAATAGTATCTATCTATCCATCCCATAAGGTTGTTGTGAGTATTAAATGAATTAACGTCTACAATGTGGCAGGACAATGGTTCTCAAACCTAAACATGCATCAGATTACCTGGAGCCCACGGCCTGACTCAGTAGGTCAGAAATACCTACTGAGGAGTACTGGGGAGGGGCCTGAAAATCTGCATTTCTAACAAGTTCCCAGGTAACGCTAATGCTACTGGTTTGTGTATCACACTTTGAGAACTACTGGCTTGGAACAAACATGGCTCCAGCACGTGGTAACCTCTCCACAAGTGTAACATGCTCTACGAATATCATCGTCATCACTAATATTATCATCTACCTGATGGCTTCTTACCCTTCAACACCCAGCTCAGAGGCTACCTTCTCTCAGTTTTCCCAAATCTCCACTCACTCCAAACAGAAGTAGCCAGAAACATTTTAAAGGTTTTTAATGTCCTTCTGATAAGAATATACCTCTCTAAATTGCAGCACTAAATTTAATTTTCTACAGACAGGATTGGGTACCTGATACCTATTTTGCCCCAAAGTACTTTACATTCTATTAGCTGCAAGCTTTTACCAAAACATCACACAGTCTGGATTCAGGGTTAATAGAAAGTGTTGTAAAAAGACAAACATATTTTGAATTCAGAACCACGTTGAGTCTAACTCTCCTGGTTCTTAACTCTAAGCACACTGTCAGGGGCCATGGTAGCATTGCTATGAGTAACAAAGTGCCTCAGCACAGCCTGGAACAAAGAACAACCTCAATAAGTTCCCTTTCTTTCCTTTCTTTCTTGCTGGGGAGCTGGAATTTGGGGGTTTTCATCATTTCTACACCTTCCAAGGACAGCCTCATTACTGAAAATACATTAGTTAAATGACTGAAAACCAGAAGTACCTTGGCATATTGTTGTTTATCCACCGTGAGTTCATTTCCTAATTGAGGAATTCCACAATTTGTCTTTAAAGTAGAAAATGCCCCTGTTAGCTGTAGCTAAAACCCAAGGTGTCCTGACTGTGAATCCAGTACGAGGGGGAATAAGAGACAGTATTAGCTAGGAGGCTGATGGATACGAAGAGGGCCAAGGCCTAGGCAAAATGGCATTGGGAATGAACAGAAAGGGTCAGTTTGACTGTTGCAGTCACTCTGGAAAACAGTATGGAGGTTCTCCCCAAAAATTAAAACTAGAACTACCCTACGACCCAGCAATTGCACTACTAGGCATTTATCCAAGGGATACAGGTATGCTGTTTCAAAGGGACACATGCACCCGAATCTTTATAGCAGCACTACCAACAATAGCCAAAGTATGGAAAGAGCCCAAATGTCCACTGATGGATGAATGGATAAAGAAGATGTGGTGTGGAGGAGGGAGGGAAGATGGCGGTGTAGGACGACGCTGGGCTCACTGTGCATCCTGCTGATCACTTAGATTCCACCTACACATGCCTAAATAACCCAGAAAACCGCCAGACGATTAGCAGAACGGAGTCTCCGGAGCCAAGCACAGACGAGAGGCCCACGGAAGAGGGTAGGAAGGGAGGCGAGGCGGTGCGCGCTCCACGGACTGGTGGGAGGGAGCCGGGGCGGAGGGGCGGCTCGCCGGCCAAGCAGAGCCCCCAAGTCTGGCTGGCAAAAGCTGAGGGGCCTGATGGACTGTGTTCCGACAGCAAGTGCGACTTAACGTCTGGGAGGTCATAAGTTAACAGCTCTGCTCAGAAAGCGGGAAGGCTGGAGGACAAAGGGAGGGAGAGCTGCTGAGCCCCCGGACAACAGAGCTCAGTTTGGTGGGGAACAAAGGCTCTTGCCAGCGCCATCTCCCCCGCCCATCCCCCAGCCAAAATCCCAAAGGGAACCAGTTCCTGCCAGGGAACTTGTTCGCTCCATGAAAATGCCCAACTCTGTGCTTCTGCGGAGCCAAACCTCCGGCAGCAGATCTGACTCCCTCCCGCTGCCACAGGGCCCCTCCTGAAGTGGATCACCTAAGGAGAAGCGAGCTAAGGCTGCCCCTCCTGCCCCCGTGCACCTTGCCTACCCACCCCAGCTAATACGCCAGATCCCCAGCGCCACAAGCCTGGCAGTGTGCAAGTAGCCCAGACGGGCCAGGCCACCCCACAGTGAATCCCGCCACTAGGAGAGGGGAAGAGAAGGCACACACCAGTCTGACTGTGGCCCCAGCAGTGGGCTGGGGGCAGACATCAGGTCGGACTGTGGCCCCGCCCACCAACTCCAGTTATACACCACAGCACAGGGGAAGTGCCCTGCAGGTCCTCACCACTCCAGGGACTATCCAAAATGACCAAACGGAAGAATTCCCCTCAGAAGAATCTCCAGGAAATAACAACAGCTAATGAACTGATCAAAAAGGATTTAAATAATATAACAGAAAGTGAATTTAGAATAATAGTCATAAAATTAATCGCTGGGCTTGAAAACAGTATAGAGGACAGCAGAGAATCTCTTGCCACAGAGATCAAGGGACTAAGGAACAGTCACGAGGAGCTGAAAAGCGCTTTAAACGAAATGCAAAACAAAATGGAAACGATGACAGCTCGGATTGAAGAGGCAGAGGAGAGAATAGGTGAACTAGAAGATAAAGTTATAGAAAAAGAGGAAGCTGAGAGAAAGAGAGATAAAAAAAATCCAGGAGTATGAGGGAAAAATTAGAGAACTAAGTGATACACTAAAAAGAAATAATATACGCATAATTGGCATCCCAGAGGAGGAAGAGAGAGGAAAACGTGCTGAAGGGGTACTTGAAGAAATTATAGCTGAGAACTTCCCTGAACTGGGGAAGGAAAAAGGCATGGAAATCCAAGAGGCACAGAGAACTCCCTTCAGACGTAACTTGAATCGATCTTCTGCACGACATATCATAGTGAAACTGGCAAAATACAAGGATAAAGAGAAAATTCTGAAAGCAGCAAGGGATAAACGTGCCCTCACATATGAAGGGAGACCTATAAGACTCGTGACTGATCTCTCCTTTGAAACTTGGCAGGCCAGAAAGGCTTGGCACGATATCTTCAGTGTGCTAAACAGAAAAAATATGCAGCCGAGAATCCTTTATCCAGCAAGTCTGTCATTTAGAATAGAAGGAGAGATAAAGGTCTTCCCAAACAAACAAAAACTGAAGGAATTTGTCACCACTAAACCAGCCCTACAAGAGATCCTAAGGGGGACCCTGTGAGACAAAGTACCAGAGACATCACTACAAGCATAAAACATACAGACATCACAATGACTCTAAACCCGTATCTTTCTATAATAACACTGAATGTAAATGGATTAAATGCGCCAACCAAAAGACATAGGGTATCAGAATGGATAAAAAAACAAGGCCCATCTATTTGCTGTCTACAAGAGACTCATTTTAGATCTGAGGACACCTTTAGATTGAGAGTGAGGGGATGGAGAACTATTTATCATGCTACTGGAAGCCAAAAGAAAGCTGGAGTAGCCATACTTATATCAGACAAACTAGACTTTAAATTAAAGGCTGTAACAAGAGATGCAGAAGGGCATTATATAATAATTACAGGGTCTATCCATCAGGAAGAGCTAACAATTATAAATGTCTATGCGCCGAATACTGGAGCTCCCAGATATATAAAACAATTACTCATAAACATAAGCAACCTTATTGATAAGAATGTGGTCATTGCAGGGGACTTTAACACCCCACTTACAGAAATGGATAGATCATCTAGACACACAGTCAATAAAGAAACAAGGGCCCTGAATGATACATTGGATCAGATGGACTTGACAGATATATATATATTTTTTTTTTTTAATTTTTTTTTTTCAACGTTTTTAATTTATTTTTGGGACAGAGACAGACAGAGCATGAACGGGGGAGGGACAGAGAGAGAGGGAGACACAGAATCGGAAACAGGCTCCAGGCTCCGAGCCATCAGCCCAGAGCCTGACGCGGGGCTCGAACCCACGGACCGCGAGATCGTGACCTGGCTGAAGTCGGATGCTTAACCGACTGCGCCACCCAGGCGCCCCGACAGATATATTTAGAACTCTGCCTCCCAAAGCAACAGAATATACTTTCTTCTCGAGTGCACATGGAACATTCTCCAAGATAGATCATATACTGGGTCACAAAACAGCCCTTCATAAGTTTACAAGAATTGAAATTATACCATGCATACTTTCAGACCACAATGCTATGAAGCTTGAAATCAACCACAGGAAAAAGTCTGGAAAACCTCCAAAAGCATGGAGGTTAAAGAACACCCTACTAACGAATGAGTGGGTCAACCAGGCAATTAGAGAAGAAATTAAAAAATATATGGAAACAAACGAAAATGAAAATACAACAATCCAAACGCTTTGGGACGCAGCGAAGGCAGTCCTGAGAGGAAAATACATTGCAATCCAGGCCTATCTCAAGAAACAAGAAAAATCCCAAATACAAAATCTAACAGCACACCTAAAGGAAATAGAAGCAGAACAGCAAAGGCAGCCTAAACCCAGCAGAAGAAGAGAAATAATAAAGATCAGAGCAGAAATAAACAATATAGAATCTAAAAAAACTGTAGAGCAGATCAATGAAACCAAGAGTTGGTTTTTTGAAAAAGTAAACAAAATTGACAAACCTCTAGCCAGGCTTCTCAAAAAGAAAACGGAGATGACCCAAATAGATAAAAATCATGAATGAAAATGGAATTATTACAACCAATCCCTCAGAGATACAAACAATTATCAGGGAATACTATGAAAAATTATATGTCAACAAATTGGACAACCTGGAAGAAATGGACAAATTCCTAAACAACGAGACTCTTCCAAAACTCAATCAGGAGGAAACAGAAAGCTTGAACAGACCCATAACCAGCGAAGAAATTGAATCGGTTATCAAAAATCTCCCAACAAATAAGAGTCCAGGACCAGATGGCTTCCCAGGGGAGTTCTACCAGACGTTTAAAGCAGAGATAATACCTATCCTTCTCAAGCTATTCCAAGAAATAGAAAGGGAAGGAAAACTTCCAGACTCATTCTATGAAGCCAGTATTACTTTGATTCCTAAACCAGAGACCCAGTAAAAAAAGAGAACTACAGGCCAATATCCCTGATGAATATGGATGCAAAAATTCTCAATAAGATACTAGCAAATCGAATTCAACAGCATATAAAAAGAATTATTCACCATGATCAAGTGGGATTCATTCCTGGGATGCAGGGCTGGTTCAACATTCGCAAATCAATCAACGTGATACATCACATTAACAAAAAAAAAGAGAAGAACCATATGATCCTGTCAATCGATGCAGAAAAGGCCTTTGACAAAATCCAGCACCCTTTCTTAATAAAAACCCTTGAGAAAGTCGGGATAGAAGGAACATACTTAAAGATCATAAAAGCCATTTATGAAAAGCCCACAGCTAACATCATCCTCAATGGGGAAAAACTGAGAGCTTTTTCCCTGAGATCAGGAACACGACAGGGATGCCCACTCTCACCGCTGTTGTTTAATATAGTGCTGGAAGTTCTAGCATCAGCAATCAGACAACAAAAGGAAATCAAAGGCATCAAAATTGGCAAAGATGAAGTCAAGCTTTCGCTTTTTGCAGATGACATGATATTATACATGGAAAATCCGATAGACTCCACCAAAAGCCTGCTAGAACTGATCCATGAATTCAGCAAAGTTGCAGGATACAAAACCAATGTACAGAAATCAGTTGCATTCTTATACACTAACAATGAAGCAACAGAAAGACAAATAAAGAAACTGATCCCATTCACAATTGCACCAAGAAGCATAAAATACCTAGGAATAAATCTAACCAAAGATGTAAAAGATCTGTATGCTGAAAACTATAGAAAGCTTATGCAGGTAATTGAAGAAGCTATAAAGAAATGGAAAGACATTCCCTGCTCATGGATTGGAAGAATAAATATTGTCAAAATGTCAATACTACCCAAAGCTATCTACACATTCAATGCAATCCCAATCAAAATTGCACCAGCATTCTTCTTGAAACTAGAACAAGCAATCCTAAAATTCATATGGAACCACAAAAGGCCCCGAATAGCCAAAGTAATTTTGAAGAAGAAGACCAAAGCAGGAGGCATCACAATCCCAGACTTTAGCCTCTACTACAAAGCTGTCATCATCAAGACAGCATGGTATTGGCACAAAAACAGACACATAGACCAATGGAATAGAATAGAAACCCCAGAACTAGACCCACAAACGTATGGCCAACTAATCTTTGACAAAGCAGGAAAGCACATCCAATGGAAAAAAGACAGTATCTTTAACAAACGGTGCTGGGAGAACTGGACAGCAACATGCAGAAGGTTGAAACTAGACCACTTTCTCACACCATTCACAAAAATAAACTCAAAATGGATAAAGGACCTGAATGTGAGACAGGAAACCATCAAAACCCTAGAGGAGAAAGCAGGAAAAGACCTCTCTGACCTCAGCCGTAGCAATCTCTTACTCGACACATCCCTAAAGGCAAGGGAATTAAAAGCAAAAGTGAATTACTGGGACCTTATGAAGATAAAAAGCTTCTGCACAGCAAAGGAAACAACCAACAAAACTAAAAGGCAACCAACGGAATGGGAAAAGATATTTGCAAATGACCTATCGGACAAAGGGCTAGTATCCAAAATCTATAAAGAGCTCACCAAACTCCACACCTGAAAAACAAATAACCCAGTGAAGAAATGGGCAGAAAACATGAATAGACACTTCTCTAAAGAAGACATCCGGATGGCCAACAGGCACATAAAAAGATGTTCAACATCGCTCCTTATCAGGGAAATACAAATCAAAACCACACTCAGATATCACCTCACGCCAGTCAGAGTGGCCAAAATGAACAAATCAGGAGACTACAGATGCTGGAGAGGATGTGGAGAAACGGGAACCCTCTTGCACTGTTGGTGGGAATGCAAATTGGTGCAGCCGCTCTGGAAAGCAGTGTGGAGGTTCCTCAGAAAATTAAAAATAGACCTGCCCTATGACCCAGCAATAGCACTGCTAGGAATTTATCCAAGGGATACAGGAGTACTGATGCATAGGGGCACTTGTACCCCAATGTTTATAGCAGCACTCTCAACAATAGCCAAATTATGGAAAGAGCCTAACTGTCCATTAACTGATGAATGGATAAAGAAATTGTGGTTTATATACACAATGGAATACTACGTGGCAATGAGAAAAAATGAAATATGGCCTTTTGTAGCAACGTGGATGGAACTGGAGAGTGTGATGCTAAGTGAAATAAGCCATACAGAGAAAGAGAGATACCATATGGTTTTACTCTTATGTGGATCCTGAGAAACGTAACAGAAACCCATGGGGGAGGGGAAGGAAAAAAAAAAACCAAAAAAAACAGAGGTTAGAGTGGGAGAGAGCCAAAGCATAAGAGACTGTTAAAAACTGAGAACAAACTGAGGGTTGATGGGGGGGTGGGAGGGAGGGTAAGGTGGGTGATGGGTATTGAGGAGGGCACCTTTTGGGATGAGCACTGGGTGTTGTATGGAAACCAATTTGACAGTAAATTTCATATATTAAAAATAAATAAATAAACATAAAAGATGTGGTGTACATATATATATGTATATATAATGTGTGTATATATATACACACATATATAATGTATATAATATATAATATATATTATAATTATAATATATATACACACATATATATGTGTGTATATATATACACATATATAATGTATATAATATATATAATTATAAATTATAATATATAATATATATTATAATTTATAATTATATAATATATATAATTATATAATATATTAATATATAATTATATAATATGCAATATATTATATATAATATATAAGATAATATTATATATTCCATTATATATAATAGTATATAATATATAATATATAACTATAATATATATTATATAATATATAATATATAATTTAATATGTAATATATAATGTATATATATAATGTTATATATATAAGTATATATATGCTTTTATATATATAATGTATATATATGCTTATATATATGTGTATATATATATATATATATATATATATAATGGAGTATTACTCGGCAATCAAAAAGAATGAAATCTTGCCAGTTGCAACTACGTGGATGGAACTGGAGGGTATTATGCTAAATGAAATCAGTCAGTCAGAGAAGGACAAATATCATATGACTTCACCCATATGAGGACTTTAAGATACAAAACAGAGGAACATAAAGGAAGGGGAGCAAAAATAATATAAAAACAGGGAGGGGGACAAAACGTAAGAGATTCTTAAATAGGGAGAACAAACAGGGTTACTGGAGGGGTTGTTGGAGGGGGGATGGGCTAAATGGGTAGTGGGCATTAAGGAATCTACTCCTGAAATCATTGTTGCACTATATGCTAACTAACTTGGATGTAAATTAAAAAAATTAATTAAAAAAAAATAGTAAAAACTACTGAAGGGGCGCCTGGGTGGCTCGGTCGGTTAAGCGTCCGACTTCAGCTCAGGTCACGATCTCATGGTCCATGAGTTCTAGCGCCGCGTCGGGCTCTGGGCTGATGGCCCAGAGCCTGGAGCCTCCTTCCGATTCTGTGTCTCCCTCTCTCTCTGCTCCTCCCCCGTTCATGCTCTGTCTCTCTCTGTCTCAAACATAAAGAAACGTTAAAAAAAAAAAAAAAAAACTACTGAAAAATTTAAATGCTCAAAATCTCTTTTTAGTTTACTATTGTTAGAAATAATTGGAACAAATATATGCTTGAATTAAAAGAAAAAAAATAAAAAGGGAAAAAGAACTAATATACGGTACAAGGCAGGTATACCTTTAACACATGTGAAAATAACCAGTTACAAAAGACCATATACTTCATGATTCTATGTATATGAAATTTCCAGTAAAGACAAATACAAAGATACAGAAAGTAGGTGAATATTTGTAAAGGATGGTGGAAGGGGGAAATGGAAAGTTTCTTTAACGTTTCTTTCTTGGAGTGAGGAAAGTGAGGAAAGTGTTATAAAATTAGATAGTGATGATGGAGATACAACTCTGTGAATATAGTAAAGATGACTAAAATGTGCATTTTAAAATGGTGAACTCTAGGATAGGTGAACTGTATCTCAACAAAACTGTTAAAAAATAAAAATAAAAATAAAGAGTCAGTTTGAAAGACATTTGCAGAAAGCAGTGGGATTCTGAAATAGTCTAAATTAGATTTTTCCTAAAGAGAAAAGGGAAGAGAAGAATCACAGATGCTTTGAGGAATTGTTCAAATCTGTTAAGGGTTCCACGCTTCACTTTACACATAAACAGGGCATTATACACTTCTATGTTATTAGAGAGAAAATTATAGAGCTATTACTCCTGAGAGAACCAGCAACCCAATTTCCTATCTCTACAGGTGGAGGGTTGTTATAAACCCACATATTTGGGAAAATTCTTTACAGATAAAAAGTATTTACATTACTCCACCAGTGCAGGTGCAGATGTCTGGGTAATCTAGAACTTACTTTTCAATCTCCTGCTCTCTGAAGGCCCATTCCTTCCTCTCCATCGCATTCATCATCCTCCTCCTCTTCTCAAACTGGGAGGTGTCACTCAGAAAGGGAAGAGTGGCTTCCCAAGCACGCTTCTCCCGGGCACGTTCTATCATCTCAACTTCAGCTTGTCCTGCTGGGAGCCCTCGACCTGGATGGTGAAGCAAAGCAAGTTAGAAACACATGGACAAACTCATGTACCTTCCAGTATTTAATTTACTCCCTTTCAGTTCCTGTCCTTTTTAAATTCAAGGGTTAAGACAGGATGAAATGATATTGGGAAACATCCTCACACTGTGCTTCACAGCTTGTTATCTATCCCCTGTACTGCCTCTTGTTAGTTACTCAGCCAGAAGACATTTTAGTTACACATAACATGCTAGAGAGTATTTGAAGAATATTCTGTGACTACTGAACAATCATACCGTGGAATGCCCTATATTGGACAAATCAATATTTTGAAATGCAAAGAAATATCAAAGTAACTTACAGCTAGTAAGTGGCAGAAATCAGGATTTGAACATAGCAATCTGACCCTTGTGGTCTTATGTACTACTCTATACTTCCTCCCTATTAGAGAAATAAAACAAAAATGAACTGTACAGACAAGTTGACAGTTAATCACACTCAACAGTGAGGTTGAAAGCTTTTCCTCCAAGATCAGGAACAAAACAAGAGTCTACTCTTATCACTCCTATTCAACATAGTACCGGAAGTCCCACCCAGAGTAATCAGGCAAAAAAGAAATAAAAGCCAACCAAATCAAAAAGGAAGTAGTAAAATGGTCTCTATTTGCAGATAACATAATCTTAGATATAGAAAACTAAAGACTATCAAAAATGGTTAGACTGACATACGAATTCTGTAAAGTTGCAGAATACAATATCAACATACAAAAATCAGTTGTATTTAAATCAGTTGTTCATTTAACAATGAACTACCTGAAAAAGAAATAAAGAACATAATCCCCTTTACAAAAATAACAGGAATAAATTTAGCCAAGGAGGTAAAAGATCTATATGCTAAGAACTATAAAACACTAATGAAAGAAATTGAAGATGACAAAAATAAATGGAAAAATATCCCATGTTCATGGATTGGAAGAATTAATATTGTTAAAATAGTCATACTATGCAAGGACATCCAAAAATTTGATATAATCCCTAACAAGGATCCCAATGACATTTTTCACAGAAATAGAAAAACAATCCTAAAATTCCTATGGAACCATAAAAGAACCCAAAGAGCCAAAGCAACCTTGAGAAAGAAAAAGGTTAAGGCATACTTTCTGGTTTCAAACTATATTACAAGACTACAGTAATCAAAACAGTATAGTACTAGCATAAAAATAAACACACAGACACAAAAAGAATCAAGAGCCCAGAAATAAACCCATACATAGTCTACTAATATTTGACAAGGAGGCCAAGAATACTCACTGGGGGAAAGATACCCTCTTCAATAAATGGTAATGGAAAAATAGGATGTTCACATGCAAAAGAGTGAAACTGAACCCCTATCTTACACTAATCACAAAAATTAACTTGAAATGGATTAAAGACTTAAATGTAAAGCTCCTAGAAGAAAACATAGGAAGGAATCTTCTTGATGTTAGTCTTGGCAATGATTTTTTGGATATGACACCAAAAGTACAAGCAACAAAAGCAAATATAAATAAATGGGACTACATCAAACTAAAAGGCTTCTACACAGCAAAAGAAATGAGCAACAAAAGGAAAAGGCAACCTATGGAATGGGAGAAAATATTTTCAAACCATATATCTGATAAGGAGTTAATATCCTAAATACATTAGGAACTCCTACAAATCAATAGCAAAGAACAAAATAATGCAACTAAAAAATGGACAAATGACATGAATATCCATTTTTCCAAAGAAGATATAAAAAAGGCCAGTAGGTACATGAAAGGTGCCCAACATCACTAATCATCAGGGAATTACAAAAGAAAAATATGAGATATCCTTTCACATCTGTTAGGATGGCTGTTTTCAAAAAGACAAGAGGTAACAAATGCTGACAAGGATGTGGAGAAAAGGGAACCCTAGCACACTATTGGCAGGAATGTAATTGATACAGATGCTATGAAAAACAGTATGGAGGTTCCTCAAAAAGCTAGAAATATAGGTACCATATGATTCACTTCTGAGTATATATCTGAAGGAAATGAAATTACTATCTCAAAGAGATATCTGCACCTCCGTGTTCACTGCAGCATTTACAGATGCCAAGACATGGAAACAACTTAAGTGTCCATTAACACATGAATGTTATAAAAAATGATATATGTATAATTCCTATATAACATATTAAATATAATAAACATAATATATATTGAATAAAATTAATATGTGATCAATTTTATATGTAATATAAAATATATAAAACTCAGCCATAAAAAAGGAAATCCTGCCATTTTCAACAACATGAATGATAATTTGAGGGCATTATGCTAAGTAAAATAAGTTAGACAGAAAAACACAAATACTGTATGATCTCACTTATATCTGGAATCTAACAAAACTGAAATTCCTAGAAACAGAGCATAGACTGATGGTTTCCAGGGGTGAGAGGCATGGGAGAAATGGGTGAAAATGGTCAAAGGGTACAAGCTTTCAGTTATTTGATGAATAAGTTCTGGAGATCTAATGTACAGCATGGTGACTATAGTTAACAATAATATACTATATACTTGAAAGCTGCCAAGAGAGTAGATCTTAAATGTTTTACACACACTAAAAAAACAATGGTACTATGTGAGGTAATAGGTGTGTTAACCAATCTTATTGTGGTAATCATTTTGCAAAAAATATGTATATAAAGTCATCATGTGGTGCGTCCTAAACTTGCACAATATGTCAATTATATCTCAGGAAAGCTGGGGGGAAAATGAACTATACATAAGTAACAATATGATAATCTTTTATTTAATATTTACATCCATGATATTTTACTGTATCATTCTGCAACTTGCTTTTTTACTCAACTTTGTTTTGGGGATGCTAGTCATACACAGAGACCTAACTGCATTCTTCCATTGTAGGACTCTACCACAATTTAAGCTATCTTCTCAAAAGTGATGTTTTAAGTTGCTTCTAATTTTTTGATTACACATAGTAACACTGCAACAAACATCCTTGTACTGGTCTCATTATGCCCATATGCAAATTTCTCTATGATTCTTAGAAAGGATCTAAAGTCTAGCAGCTAGATCATAAAATATCATCATTTAAAATTTTTCTGAATATTGCCAAATTTGCCTCCCAGAAGTATAATTTTGCTCAAGCCTTCTGAGAGTCCCCTAGTGCTCTCCCACAGCCCATGCTTCCTTCCTTCCTCCCACATTGTTTCTGCCGAATCTCAGTTGCTTTTTGTAGTCCTAACAAATACTTAGTAGTAGTTCACAGATTTTTTTTAAGTATCACTGAAAGTGCAATTTGTGGGAGTTGTGTTGTGCTTGTTGCTTTTGTATGATTTCTGGGAAGAAAAGGAAAGATGCTGATTTACATAGGCACAGCTATACTGGGATTACAGATTTGGTTTAGAATTGCTTGAAGGTATAAAATGTTTAGGGCAGAAATCCTATCTATTTAAGCATGACTCTCCCCATTTATAAACATGGTATGCCTCTCTTTTTATCAAATCTTTGTTCATGTGCTTAAGGAATAATTTACATTTTTCTCCATAATACTGTGCACATGTTTTTGTTAAATGATATTCCTAGGCACTTTGTTATTTGTCAATATTAAGAGTATGATATTTTCAATATTTCTACTTAGATATTGTTCATATATAGGAAAGCTACTGATCTTTGCATGTTGATTCTATATTCAGCTACCTTATTGAAATCAGGTTCTTAGTTCTGGTAATTTGTTACTTCATTTGATTTTCTAAATGAGTATGTTGCACAAAAAGATCGTTTTGCTTCTTATTTCTAATCTTCATGCCTCAATTTTTTCCTCTTACTGCAGTGACTCAGTATTTCTCAACTAAAGTGATATTACTGCCATATTGAGCAAAAAATTATTTCTTGTATGGGACTGCCAGATACAGCACAGGATGTTTAGTGTCCATGCCAGCCTACCTCCCAAAACCCATCTCGTGTGCTAAATATCAGGGGCACATCCTAATCATCATTACATTTAAAAATGCAGAGCAAGAACTTTCAGGGAGATAGCAGAGTAGGAAGATCCTAGGCTCACCTCATCTCACAGATACAACTAAAGACACCCCCATCAGTGTAAATAACCAGAAAAACACTAAAGACTGGCAAAACAGACTCTCTACACATATGTTGAGAAGAGGCCACATCAAGGAGGCTAGGAAGGCAAAGACTTAGTGGAACCAAATAGACCCACATAACTGTCCACAAAAGGGAAGAATGAGGTGGGTACAGAGATAAATAAGCACCCCAGGCACAGGGGCCATGCACTGGGAAGACAAATCCCCAGAACATTTAGCTTTGAAAGCCAGAGAAGCCCAGCTTTGTGAGTTCTTAAAACCAATGGGGTTTAGCACCTGGAAGTTAAAAAGTCAATGGGCTCAGCTCTGGGAGAGCCCAGGGTGAGAAGAAACGGGAGTCCCTACTCTTAAAAAGACAGCATAACAAACAGTTCCACTGAGATACAGCACAGAAACAGCAATTTGAAAAACACCTGGGGTATCCAGGAGGTGGATTTGTTTACTAATCTCAGAGTTTGTACTGGAGGAGTAGGGATCTTTGGGAGACTTCTCTAGGAACAAAGAGGCTTACAGGAGCCATTTCCCATCCCCAGTGTGGATGTATGGACATCTGCCAGTACCAGCACACCAGGAATAATCTCCACCAACCTTGCTAACAGCACACCCTGCCCAACAGTCTTCTGCAGATCCACCCCGTCCAACCCAGCTGGCATCAGCAGAGTTGTCCCTGGCAGCTGCAAGTCCCCTCCCTGGAGACTGACACAGACCTTGCTGACAACACTCACTCTGATCCTGTGTCTCCTGTGGAACAACCCTATGCAGGAGTCCATCCAAGGCTGGCATTGCACAAGCAACCCAAACACGGTCTACCACCACTCCAAGTGACTCTTGCTCCAGGGAAAGGGGATGATAACAACACACACCAGTCCAAATGCAGCCCTAGCAGTGGGCTAGGGACAGATTTCTGGACTGACTGCAGGCCCTGCCCACCAACAAAAGCATCTGAGGGGACAACACAGGGAGAGCACCTTGTAGTCTGGTGGTATTGCAGCTCTAGCAAACCCCTGGTCAGACTCAACTCAAGCTCAAGGAGACCCCTGACTAGCCAAATTACATCACAGGGACCAAGCCCTGCCCAAAACAGGCAAAGAGAGCCATTGCAATGGCTGGACTGAGGGCAAATATAACTCAGCCACAGCAGGGCACATGCAACACACCCCTGAAGTGCCAGGTTCTGGTAAACAGGAGACATTATACTGCAGGGCACTATAGGACCTTTTCTCTATACATCCAAGACTTTCAAGAGCAGATGTTGCTGACTTTCATAATACACAGAAAACAGACACAGAGAGTTAGACAAAATGAGGAGACAGACAAATATGTCCCAGATCAAAGGACAGGACAAAGTCACAAGAAAGCTAAATGAAATGGAGATAAGCAATATGCCTGATAGAGAATTTAAAGTAATGGTCATAAACATACTCACTGAACTGGGACAAAAGTGAAGGATTCGGTGAGACCCTCAACAAAGAGACAGAAAATGTAAAAGAAAAAGAACCAATCAGAGATGAAGAATTCAATAACTGAAGTTAAAAATACACTAGAAGGGGAAAATAGTAGACTAGAGGAAACAGAAGAACAGATCAGTGACCTGGAGGACAGAGTAGTGGAAAGCAATTGAGCTCAACAGGAGAGAAAAAAATAATAATAATAAATGAAAATAGATTAAGGGAACTCAGCCACACCATCAAGTGTAATAACACTCATATTATAAGGATCCAAGAAGGATAAGATGGAGAAGAGGTGGGGAGAAAATTTTATTTGAGAAAATAACAGATGAAAACTTCCTGAATTTGGAGAAGGAAACAGAAATCCATTCAGGAGACACAGAGAGCCCCCAACAAAATCAACCCAAGGAGGGCCACACCATGGCGCATAGTAATTAAAATGGAAAAAAGTACTGATAAAGAATTTTAAAAGAAGAGAAAAAAAATTAGATACATACAAGAAAAACCACATAAGACAACTAGCTGACTTTTCAGCAGAAACATTGCAGTCCAGGAGGGAGTGGAATGATATATTCAAAGTGCTAAAAGAAAAAAAACTTGCAACCAAGAATACTTTATTCAACAAAGCTATCATTCAGAATTGAAAGAGAGAGTTTGCCAGACAAACCAAAGTTAAAGAAATTCATGGCCACTAAACCAGATTTACACGAAATGTTAAAGGGGACTCTGTGAGTGTAAAGGAAAGACTGGAAGTAGGAGTAAGAAAAGTAGGAAGCACAAAAGCAGTAAAATTAAGTATATCTATAAAAATGAGTCAAATGATTCAAAACAAAAGGATATAAAATATGATACCATCTACCTAAAACATGGCAGGGAAAAGGAATAAATTTAGTGCTTTTAGAATGGGTTCAAACTTAAGTGACCATCGACTTAATATAGACTGCTATATGCATAAGGTGTTACATATAGACCTAAAGGTAACCGCAAATCAAAACCTGGTAACAGATATGCAAAAAATAAAGAGAAGGGAATCCAAGTATATCAACAAATAAAGCTAGCAAACCTTGAAAAAGGAGAACAAGAAAGGAACACAAAACTACAAAAACAACCATACAACTAACAAGATGGCAATAAGTACATACCTATCTAAAATTACCTTGAATGTAATGGGACTAAACACTCCAATCAAAAGACATAAAGTGACAGAATGGATACAAAAGCAAGGCCCATCTATATGCTGCCTATGAAAGACTCATTTCAGATTCAAAGACACATGCAGATTTGAAAGTGAAGAGATGCAAAAGCATTTATCATGCAAATGGAGTGAAAAGAAAGCCGAGGTAGCAACACTTCTATCAGACAAAATATACTTTAAAACAAAGACTGTAACAAGAGACAAAGAAGGAAAGTACATAATCATACATCCAACAAGATATAAGAATTGTATAAAGGAACCATCCAACAAGATATAGGGATTGTAAATATTTATGCACCCAACATGAAGACACCCAAATATATACAGCAGCTTAACAACAAACATAAAGGAAGTAATCAATAATAATACAATAATAGTAGGGTACTTTAACACCCCACTTACATCAATGGATAGATCATCCAAAGAGTAAATGAATAGGACACAGTGCTATGAATGACACATTAGACCACATGGATCTAACAGACATATTCCATCCTAAAACAGTGGAATACACATTCTTTTCAAGTGCACATGGAACATTCTATAGAATAGATCACACATTAGGTCACAAACAATTCTCAACAGGTTTGAAAAGACTGAAGTCATACCATACATCTTTTCCAACCACAACACTATGAAACCAGAAATCAACCACAAGACACACATACATGGAGGCTAAATAACAGGCTACTAAACAATAAATGGGTCAGCCAAGAAATCAAAGAGGAAATCAGAAAACACATGGAGACAAATGAAAGTGAAAACACTGTGGTCCAAAATCTTCAGGAGGCAGCAAAAGCTATTCTAAAAGGGAAGTTTATAGCAATTCATGCCTACCTCAAGAAGTAAGAAAAATCTCAAATAAACCTAACCTTAAACCTAAAGGAGCTAGAAAAATAACAACAAACAAAACCCCAAACCAGTAGAAGGAAGGAAATCATGAAGATTAAGAGAAGATATAAATAAAATAGAAACTTAAAAAAAAAAAACAAACAATAGACCAATGAAACCAGGTCCTAGTTCTTTGAAACAATCAACAAAATTAATAAACCTTTAGCCATACTCATAGGGAGAGACAGGGTGGGGGGACTCAGAAATACAAAATCAGAAATAAAAGTAGAGAAAAAAACCAACCAGCACCACAGAAATACCAAGGGTTATAAGAATATCATGAAAAATTATATGCCAAATTGGAGAACCTAGAAGAAATGGAAACATATAACCTCCCCAAACTGGATCAGAAAGAATTAAAAACTTGAACATACAGATCACCAGTATAGGAGATTGAATCAGCAACCAAAAAACTTTGACAAACAAAAGTCTAGCACCAGACAGCTTCACAAGTACATTCTACCACACATTTAAAAAAGACTTAATATCTATTCTTCTCAAACTATTCCAAAAAAATAGAAGAGGAAAGAAAGCTTCCAAATTCATTCTATAAGGTTAACGGTACCCTGATACCAAAACCAGATAAAGGCACTACAAAAGGAGAGAGACTCTGAGAGACTGAAAGGGGGGGGGGGGGCGGAGAACAACTACAGGCCAATATCTCTAATGAACATAGATACAAAATCCTCAACCAAATATTAGCAAACCAAATCGAACAAATCATTCACCACAATCAAGTGGAATTTCTTCCTGAGATGGAGGGTGGTTCAGTATTTGAAAATCAATCAGGGGCGCCTGGGTGGCTCAGTCGGTTAAGCGTCCGACTTCGGCTCAGGTCACGATCTCGCGGTCCGTGAGTTCGAGCCCCACGTCGGGCTCTGGGCTGACGGCTCGGAGCCTGGAGCCTGCTTCCGATTCTGTGTCTCCCTCTCTCTCTGCCCCTCCCCCATTCATGCTCTGTCTCTCTCTGTCTCAAAAATAAATAAAAAACGTTAAAAAAAATTAAAAAAAAAAAAATTTAAAAAAAGAAAATCAATCAATATCAAATCAACATCACATTAACAGAAAGTATAAAAACTATATGATCATTTATCATTTCAACAAATAAAAGCATTTGACAAAGTACAACATCCATTCATTATAAAAACCCTCAACAAAGTAGGTTTAGAGGGAACATACCTCAACATAATAAAGGCCATATATGGAAAACCCATTGCTGAAATCATACTCAATGGTGAAAAACTAAGAGCTTTTCCCCCAAGATCAGGAATAAGACAAAGATGTCCACTCTCACCACTTTTACTCACCATAATACTGAAAGACCTAGCCACAGCAAAAAGAAATAAGAGGCACCCAAATTGGTAGGAAAGAAGTAAAACTTTCACTAGTTGCAGTTGACAAGATATTATATAGAGAAAACCCTAAAGACTCCACCAAAAAACTAGAACACATAAATTAATTCAGTAAGGTCGCACAATATATAATCAATATATAAAAATCTGTTGCATTTCTATACACTAAATTATTAGTATAGCAGAAAGAGAAATTCAGAAAACAGTTCCATTTACAATTTCAGTAAAAAGAATAAAATATCTAGAAATAACCAACGATGTAAAAGACCTCTACTCTGAATATTATGAAACACTGATGAGGGGTACCTAGGTGGCTCAGTGAGTTGAGTGTCTGACTTTGGCTCAGGTCATGATCTCACGGTTCATGAGTTTGAGCCCCACATGGTGCTCTCTGCTGTCAGCACAGAGACCACTTTGAATCCTCTGACTCTATCTCTCTGCCCCTCCCCTACTTGTGCTTCGCTTTCTCTCTCTCTCTCTCTCTCTCTCTCTCTCTCAAAAATAAACATTTAAAACACTGACGAGAGAAATTGAAGATGACACAAATGGAAAGACAGTCCATGCTGATGGATTGTGAGAACAAATAATTGTTAAAATGTCCATACTACACAAAGCAATCTACAGATTTAATGCAATTTCTATCAAAATACGAATGGCATTTTTCACAGAACTAGAACAAATAATCCTAAAATTTATATGGAACCATAAAAGACTCCAAAGAGCCAAAGCAATTTAAAGAAAAAGAACAAAACTGGAAGTGTCACAATCCCAGAATTCAAGATACACTACAAAGCTGTAGTTATCAAAACAGTATGGTACTGGCACAGAAACAGACCCATAGATCAACAGAACAGAATAGAAAGCCCAGAAATAAACTCACAGTTATATGGTCAACTAATTTTCCATAAAGGAGGCAAGAGTATACACTGGGAAAAAGACAGTCTCCTCAACAAATGGTATTGGGAAAATTGAACAGCTACATTCAAAAGAATGAAATTGGACCACTTTCTTACACCATACACAAAAATACACTCAAAATGGATTAAGGACCTACATGTAAAACCATAAAAACCCTAGAAGAGAACACAAGCAGTAATTTCTCTGACAGTGGTTACAGCAACATTTTTCTAGATATGTCTCTTGAGGCAAGAAAAACAAAAGCAAAAGTAAAACTACGGGGACTACATCAAAATAAGAAGCTTCTGGAGTGCCTGGGTGGCTCAATTGCTTGAGTGTCTGACTTTGGCTCAGGTAATGATCTCATGGTTTGTGAGTTGGAACCCCATGTTGGACTCTGCACTGACACAGAGCCTGCTTGAGATTCTTGCTCTCTCCTCTCTCTTTCTGCTTCTCCACCACTCACACTTTCTCTCTTTCTCAGAACACATAATCTTTAAAAAAGAAAAATAAGAAGCTTCTGCACAGCCAAGCAACTAACAGAACTTAAAGACAACCTACTGAGTGAGAGAAGGTATTTACAAATGACCTATCCAATAAAGGGTTAGGGTGTCCAAAACATATAAAGAACTTATATAAGTCAACACCAAAAACACATATAATCCAATTAAAAATGGACACAGAAGACATGAACAGACATTTCTCCAAAGAAGACATACAGATGGCCAACAGACACATGAAAAGATGCTTAGCATCACTGATCATCAGGGAAATGTAAATCAAAACCACAAGGAGATATCACCTCACACTTGTCAGAATGGCTAAAATAAACAAGAAGCAAGTGTTGGCAAAGATGTGGAGAAAAAGGAACACTCGTGCACTGTTGGTGGGAATGCAAACTTCTGCAAAAACTGTGGAAGACAGTGTGTGTTTCCTCAAATAATTAAAACTAGAATTACCATATGATACTGGGTATTTACCTGAAGAACAAAAAAGCACTAATTTCAAAAGGTATATGTGCCCCTTTGTTTACAGCAGCAATGTTTATAGTAGGCAAATTATGGAAGCAACCCAAGTGTCCATCCACAGATGAATGGATAAAGAAATGGTGTGTGTGTGTATAAACATACACATACACACATACAAGAAATGGTGTGTACACACACACACACACACACACACACACACACACAATGGAATGTTGCTCAGTCATAAAAAAGAATGAAATCTTATCATTTGCAGTAACATGAATAGAGCTAGACAGCATAATGCTAAGTGAAATAAGTCAGAGAAAGACAAATGGCATATGATTTCACTCATATGTGGAATTTAAGAACCAAAACAAACCAATAAAGAAGAGACAAAAAAGACTCTCAACTATAGAGAACAAACTAGTGGTTACTAGCTGGGAGGTTAGTGGGGAGGATAGGTGAAACAAGTGAAGAGGATTAAGGAGTACACTTAATCATGATGAATGCTGAGTAATGTATAGATTTATTGAATCACTATATTATACATCTGGACTAATAGAGCACTGTTAATTATACTGGGATTAAAAAAATTTTTTAACTTTTTCCAAAAATTATAGTGCAACAGCAGGACAGTACAGATGAGTATGGCTGTTTTCTAATAAAACCTCTTTACAGTCACTGAAATTTTAATTTCTATAAATTTCACATGTTACAAAATACAAAATTTTTTCATCCATTTTAAAATGTAAAAATCATCCTTAGCATCCAAACTATATTAAAAAAAAAAAAAGCAATAGGCCAATTTGATCTGTGGACCACAGTTTGCCAACATTGACCTAGAATTTTAGTACTTGCTTTTTTTAAAAATTATTTTTAGAAACTCGACATCTAAAATTTTTAATTATATATTTTTCTCTTTTTTTGTTCATCATGTTCTTAAACCCTGCTTCTTCTTTTTGAGATCATTTTTCTTCTAATTGAAGTATATCCTTTAATCTTCTTTTATTCAGACTGATAGCTAATATTTACAGATGCTTATTTATATGTGAAGCACTGGTCTAATAAGTACCTTACATAAATGAATTTGCTTCATCTATACAATATCCTATGGCATAGATCCTAGGAAATGTCCTATCCCATGAAAAGTCTTTATTTCACCTTCACTCCTGAATAATAGCTTGGCTGGTGAAAGAATTCCAAATTTGCAATTCTTTTCCCACAGCACTTTAAAAATAATACTATAAAATGTCAATCTGGTGTTTGTCCCTTTGTAGGCAATCTGACTTTTCTCTCCAAAAGCTTTTTCAATGTCTTCTTTTTCCTTGATTTATAGGTATGAATTTTTAAAAATTTATCCCAGTTGGTCCTCAATAAAATTTTTCAATCGGTGGGCTTACATCTTTCTTCAAGTCTGGGAAATTCTCAACCATTATCTTTTCTTGCATTGCTTCTCTACCACTCTCTCTTTCAATTTCTGGATCTTATAATCTAATCCCCCAAGGCTCTTACCTTTTTTTTTCTTTTTGAAATTTTATTGTACTTTTGCATGTTGCATTCTGGAATACTTGTTCATTTAATCATTCATTTCAATAATTTGTTCTTCAGCTCTGCCTAGTTTACTACTGAGTTCATTTTATTTCAAACTTCATAGTTTTCCTTTCCAGTGATTCCAACTGATTCTTTTTTCATAGCTCACACTTTTGTTTTCATGTTCCTCCCCCTGTTTATCTCTTTGAGGATATAAAAAGTACTTCCTAAGTCCTTTTCAGATTGTTCCATTTGCTCTGTTTGCTCAAGAAATCATTCTTTCTGTTTTTTTTCTTTTTTTGATCACTACTGGTGTCTGTGTTCTTTAGATGCTTTGTGATTCTTGGGTTGAGATCATCTGTAGATTTCTCTCATGAGTACCCTGGGCAGTAGCACTCTTTGACCTGGACAGTGAGACAGCTCCCCAGCCTCATTCTTCAGAGCTCTACCCAGCATCATAGTTCAACAGACTATGCCCACCTGGAGCTACTCTACTCTTAGAGACCCTGGAATTCCTTAAACAAATGGCCCAAGCCTGCTTCCAAAATCTACATGGACCTCTTCCCAGGATTCAGACTCCTGAGGGCAGACTATATGCTGTTGTTTGTTCACCCTTAAGCCCAAGGGGTGGCCAAGTGGCAGGGATGTGTACATTGAGATTGGAAAAACCAGGTAAGGTGATCACATGCACACATAACAGGCCCCTCATGATGTAGAACAGCCAGAGAAAAAGGCAAGCCACAGGCAGCCTCTCCCCTTGCTGCCACCTTCCACCAAAGAATCCCAAGGAATCTAAGAATTTTAAACTTGTCCTTTCAACTTATTATAAAGATATATTTGTAAAAAATACAGAACATATTTTACTTAACAAATATTAACTTGATTTATAATTTTTAAACATCTATACATATAGTATGTAGGCCTCCATTTAAACTCCTACTCAGGGCCTCACAAATGAGGGGGCAGGCCAGACTCATAGTGGTTTTTATTGACACTTCAACCTCTGTGCTGGAAGGCACTGGGCTTCAGTACCACCTGCGGGCAAGAGAAAAGTCTTGCCTCCTCTAGTCCAGGCAGGTAACTTGGATCTAGCTCCCCACCATTCCCAATTCCGGCTCACCATCATAGATTCCCAGCTATTTCTTTCTTTTAGGAAGTAATCTCCACTTCTGACGTATGGAAATTTTTTACCTTTTTTAAAAAAACTGTGGTTATGCGCTTATTAGTGTGTGTGTATTTTAGGTGCTCAGAGCAGAAGGGAAAGGTTTCAGCATATTTTTAATCTGCCATCTACACCTGAAAGTAGAGCCCCTGCTATAAAGTATGGAAGTCAAGAATGCTTCATCTGATATCATAAGGTGAGCCAAGAAACAAGAATCAAAACTAGAGCTCAGACATGGAAGTCTTCATTGCCTATGACACAGACTTGATCACAGCAAACCATCACAGCTGGGAAACAAAAGTAATCTCATTTTAATAAAAATCATAATAGTGTACCAACTATCTCCACAACCTGGGAGGAGGTGGCCTCTCTGGTCCTCAGTTTCCCAGCTACAATCAAGTGAGTTCAATAAGCTAATGTCTAGTCATTTATAAAAGCCCCTTTTCTTATTAATTTTTCTAATTTCACATAATATAGGCCTAGGTCAGATTTTAATACCATCAAAGAGTGACTTTCTGAGCCTGAACTATATTAGCATTTCAGAGATAATATCAAAAGAAATCATCGAGGTGCTCGGGTGGCTCAGTCAGTTAAGCGTCCAACTTCAGCTCAGTCATGACCTCACAGTTTGTAAGTTCAAGCCCCACATTGGCCTCTATGTGACAGCTCAGAGCCTGGAACCTGCTTCAGATTCTGTGTCTCCCTCTCTCTCTGCCCCTCCCCTGCTCGCTCTCTCTCTCTCTCTCCCCCTCTCAAAAATAAATAATAAACATTTTTTTAAAAAAATTAAAAAAAGAAATCATCCAAACTGTCCAATAGGGTATGTAAG
Organism: Neofelis nebulosa; assembly: GCF_028018385.1. NCBI lineage: Eukaryota > Metazoa > Chordata > Mammalia > Carnivora > Felidae > Neofelis > Neofelis nebulosa. Next base: position 93,698,911 of record NC_080786.1, read on the forward strand.
AGAGCTTTGGTAAATTGCAAGATATTTTGTCAAAGTAAGATAATATTGTTACATATGGTGGAATATACATTCAGTATTATACACTCAAAAAAGGTTTATGTGTAAAGGAGTAAGGACTGTTCAATGAAAAGGAACTGATTCACTAGGAAAAACTGAGAACAGGGAGGTGAGTAGTCAGCAAAGCAACCACAAAATTAAGCCAAAATAAAACTTCAGTCTTCAGGGATAAAGTATAATAAGCCTCCTTGCAATGAAAAGGGCATACCTCTCTTTGAACAAAAGTATCAGAAAACGTATGAGTCTATGAAGTAGCTCTGTTGAGCAAGACATTTTAAATAGCAACACTTTATACCATAGTTGCTTCTAAGTACATCATTTCCAGCAACTCAATAGCATGCATGGTTATCAAGACAGGCATCTACAAATATCCAAGACAATTACCAACTCACCCCAAGTAAGAGTAGCCAGGGTCAAGAGCTCAGGGATTGACTCCTGACATACTACATATTCTGGAGAATATGGATCTGTTTGAACTTCAGCATCCCGATAATCAGTCTGAGTGCCCACAGTACACTTTGAAGGGATTGGTGGGTACTTAGCAGAAGTAGGAGGAAAAGTATATGGCTCTGTCCTAAAAGGGAAAATTATTTTAAAAATTAAAACCTGATCCAATCACTTACAATACTACATAGTCAGGCAGAAATGAATCCTTAGCTTCACTAAGCCTATGCCCCCTTTAAACATGCACAAATTCATGCACCCAGTGTAACCAGGACTGTGGCCAATTATCTTGAGTGAACTGCCTTGCTATTCTCACCTCTGCCAAGAAACTGAAGGGATATAAATGCCCAGGTCTATTCATAAAAGTGCCTGTTCATCTGTATATCATTGGGCAGGGTTGAACATAGAGTTATAAAAGGTGGATTCTAGCTTGTCAGTTACTTCTGAACATGTTTAGAATTGCTACTTCCTAGTTTCTTTCTGCTCTGCTTGTAGTTACACATCCAATTTTAGCTGTTTCCCTCTAGAAATACAGGAACAGAGAAAAAAGAAGAGATTCTTTCTGAATTTTTAAAAAATAAGGCTCTTTCTAGATCGACAATTCAATAATTAATGCTGGGTCACTTGGTTAATTATGGAATAGTTATCTCATCCCTTAGACAAAAATTAATTCCAGATATTTTAAAGCATTTAATGTAAAAACGAGACTATAAAAGTAATAGGAAACATGAGTAAATATACCATCTTTGAGTGAAAGTGTTTCTCAGCATGGCTCAAAAGCCAGAGACTATAAAAGGAAGTGATCAATAGAATTAAGGTTAAGTTGAAACTTCTACACCTCAAAATGTCATAAACAAATTTAAAATATGAATGGCACACTTAGGAATACGTTTTACAACATATATGATAAAAGTTAAATAGCCTTTCTACACAAAAAGTCCTTAGAAATCAATGACAGTCAAATACCAAAAGAAAAAATGGGTAAAGGACAATTCACAAAACAAAAAGTAAAACTTCTAACACATGAAAAATCAATGAATATAACTAGTAATCAAAGAAAAATAAAGTAAAACAGCAAGATGATATTTTATTACATCACATAAGCAAAGACTGAGAAGACTGAAAATACCTAGCATTGACAAAGTTGTGAAGAAACAGGCATTCTCATAAACTGTTGACTGAAATACAAATAGACACAACCTAACTAGAAGGTAACTTATCGATCTAACCTTTATCTGACAGGTTATCTTATCCAACCTTTAAAAATACCCTTTTGGGGGCATGTGGGTGGCTCAGTCAGTTAAGCATCTGACTCAGTTTTGGTTCAGGTTGTGATTTTGCGGTTCAGGAGTTTGAGCCCCACATGAGCTCAAGCTTGGGATTCTCTCTCTCCGTCTCTCTCTGCCCCTCACCAGCTTGTACTCTCCCTCTCTCTCTCAAAATAAACTTAAAAAGAAAAAAAAAAAAACAACCCTTTGTCCCAGCAACTGCACTCCTAGGAATTTATTCTAGAAAATAACTGGACAAGTGTACAGAGATAAATACAAATATGTTCATAAAGTCTCACGTGTAAGAGTAAAAAATTACAAACTCTTTTTTTAATAGCCAATTAAAAAATGGTTACAACTGAGGTTATTAGGCATCAACCTTGGATCCATTATTTTCATCTTATTTTTTTATTCTGGCTTTTTAATTTATTTTTTGGTTTAGTTATTTATTTTGAGAGACAGAGAGTGAGCACATGAGCAAGCAGAGGAGGGGCAGAGAGAGAGAATCCCAAGCAGGCTCTGTGGTGTCAGCATGGAGCTTGATGCAGGGCTCAGTCTCAGGAAGCATGAGATCATGACCTGATCTGGCTCTTTTTAAGTACAGAAAAAAATTTTTAGTTGATTCATTTAAACATATGCCTACTCTTATACATAATTTTTGTAACAAAACATATGATAGTACATATGCTTTAATGTTTTAGTGCAGTGCTTTTTTCCTTTACTTTTGAGTTAGCTTCCCTCAATATCTTTTCCTCCCTAACACCCACAGTAGTACCCTCTCTGTATATCCTAGATCTAGAATATATTCTTGAATTATCCTTGAATCTTGCTGTATTTTTACCCACTCTTATTCTTCTACACTCACACAAATACACACATGTAGAGTGTTATTTTATTGTTTTGCTAACATGGAATCTTATTATGAATACCTTTTTGCATGTTGCTTTTTTAACTAAACCATACTTCATGGAAATCTTTCTAATCTATTCATGTGGGTCTTTTTCAAGAAAAATCAAACTTAAATGATCACCATGAATAGAAAAACTACTTCAAAAAATATGGCATGCTTATAATGAAATTTATGCAGCTATTAAAAGTAACAATGAAATCTGTATTTATGAACATACAAAAATGTCCATGATTCAATGTAAAATAGAAAAAAAAGGGCACTATGAAGCAATATGTACAACAGGAGTACATTATTTTTATTTAAAACCTGTGTTTTGTGCATAGAAAATGCCTAGATGGATATACAATAAAGTAACAATTATTTCTGGATAGGATTACAGATTTTTTTCATATTTATAGTTTTCTAAATTCTTTTTTTTTTTTAACCTGGACACGTATTACTATTAAAATGAGGAAAAAAACAACATAGCTATTTCCATTTAAAAGAATATGTTTTCTAGTTGGTAAAAGAATTAGTTAAATTACATAAACAAAAAACTGTAACAGCAAAAAAGAGGAATTTCCATTTTAAAAAACAGTCAAAGGTAATGAGAGGTGTTTATATATAAGCAAAACATATACAGCTTAGCTCTTAAAAAATGCATTTCAAATGAGCTAGAAAGAAGTACCTATTTGGAGGTTCAACCTGTAATGAAATAGTACTTTTTTTTTAAATAGTACTTTAATTTGTTATTAATGCTGAATTCTAATGGTATGGAAATAATTTTTTTAGCAGCTGCTATGAATTTCTAAAATATGTAGATAATTTAAGTGTTTATAATTTCTTACGTTTTCAGCAGAAATTATTCTACTATAAAAATTCTTGTTGAGGAAATAACTTCAAATCAGGTTTATATCATCCCAGATCTTATGCATATTATTATATAATACCATTAGTTTGAATCAAAAGAATAAATTGTTTTCTGAATTAAAAATTACATATTTGAGCCATCTGATCAAGTATGCTAGGATAAGACCTAATGAGGGACACCTGGGTGGCTCAGTCAGTTAAGCGTCCAACTCCTGATCTTGGCTGAGGTCATGATCTCAGGGTTTGTGACAGCACAGAGCCAGTTTGGGGTTCTCTCTCTCCCTCTCTCTGCCCCTCCCCCACTAGCACGCTCTCTCTCTCTCTCTCTCTCTCTCTCTCTCAAAATAAATGAATACACAACAACAACAACAAATAAAATTCATGAATCCTTCCGACTAAGCTTTATGGTGACTTAAGACCTTTGTAGGTGGGTCAAAGGAGAGGATGCAAAGGGGGAATGCTACTTTGACAGAAGTCCTATAATAACTTAATACAGTTTCTTTCCTAACTACCACATAGGCACCAGGAGCACGGACTATCTGCCATACCTGTAGTCTTCTAGATTTTCCCTTCCAGCCCAATGAAACTAAACACAAAGAGGGGTTTCACAAAGTAGCAAATCCTGTTCTGTAATTCTGTAAACTTAGACTTAATTTTTTCAGGGGCACCTAGATGGTTCAGTCGGTTGGGCTTCTGACTTTTGCTCAGGTCATGATCTCACAGTTCATGAGTTCGAGCCCTGCATCAGGATCTGTGCTGGCAACTCAGAGCCTAGAGCCTGCTTTGGATTCTTCTCCCTCTCTCTCTGACCCTCCCCCACTGGTGCTCTGCCTCCTCTCACTCGCTCTCAAAAATGAATAAACATAAAAAAAAAAAAAACAACTAAGGAACCTAAATTTACACATCATAATCATCCTACAGTGTACATTAGAGTTCACTCTTTGGTGTTATACATTCTATGGGTTGGACAAATCCTTATGTATATATGTATACATATATAACATGTATCCACCATTATAGGATCATACAGAGCATTTTCCCCACCCTAAAAATCTTCTGTGCTCCTTCTATTCATCCATGCCCCTCAACCCCCTGACAATAAATGATCCTTTTATAATCTCCATAGTTTTGCCTTTTCCAGAATGTCACACAGTTGAAATCATACAGTATATAGCCTTTCCTGATTGGCTTCTTTCACCACTGATATGTATTTAAGATTTCTTTTTCATTTCTTTTCATGTCTTGAAAGCTCATTTCTTTTTAGTGATGAATAATATATTACATTGTCTCCAAGTACCCTAGTTTTGTTTTTTTTCCCCCCTCATCTCTGTATTTTGTAAATTTTACTACAATATGTCTTGGTGCTGGCCTGCTTTTCTTGATTTTGATGGCAGTTCTCTGTGGCCCCTAGATTTGGAGGTCTGTTTCCTTCCCTAGATGAGGGATGTTTTCAGCTGTAATTTCCTCAAACAGACTTTCTCCTCCTTTTTCCCTCTCTTCTTCTTCTGGGACTCTTTATGATATGAACGTTATTATGCTTTATGGAGTTGCTAAGTTCCCTAAGCCTACTTTCATGATCCAATACTTTTCTTTCCCTCTTCTTTTCAGCTTTATTATTTTCCATAATATTGTCGTCTATATCACTGATTCATTCCTCTGCTTCATCCATCCTTGTTGTCAATACATCAAGTCAGTTTTGCATCTTGGTTATAGCAGTTTTTATCTTGACCTGACTAGTTTTTAGGTCTTTCAACCTCTGTGGTAATAGACTCTCTGATGTCTTTATGCTTTTCTAAAGCCCAGCTAGTATCCTTATGATTGTTGTTTTAAAGTCTAGATCAGGTATATTACTTATATCTGTTTTGATTAGATCCCTGGCCATGACCTTTTCTCGTTCTTTCTTTTGGGATGAATTCTTCCATTTTGGCATTTTGTCTAAGTCTCTGTTAGGAAAGCCTGTTATATTTTCTGCTCCTGAGAGTAATGGCTTTATGAAGCAGAGGTCACATACTGTCCAGGACCTGGCACTTCAGAAAGTGTCTCTGGTGTATGCTGTGTGCTTTCTGCTTCTGTCTTTTGGCTGCTCTTTCTCTCAGGTCAGTCCTCTATAGAGTTTCTCCTTGCCTATAGTGGGAAGTATTTGGACTTTGGCCAGAGTGTGGCAAGTTTTAACTAGGTGTGCTCTGGTCTGTTTGTTAAGAGAGACCTGATGTTATTTACACTAGTAGTGAAGCTTTGCAGCACTCTATGATCAGTAGATTTGGTGCATGTGAGGGGTTTGTGCTGGTCTTTGGGTGGGAGGGTCCTCCTGCTCTGATTCTCAAAAACATTTCCCCTAGTAAAGAAGCACCTGCAGAGTGCAGCAAGGCGGGGCTTGGTATAAGTGTTTTAGGCCACCACTATTGGTGCTGTGTTGCTTACTGAAGTTAGTTTATGCTGAGGAGCAGGGAAGGGAAATGGTGCCAGCCCTCTCCCTCATCCTGGAGTGGGAGTTCACACCCACTGGTCTCTGGGAAGCCATCACAGAAGAGGGAACAATCTCCCCTCATGTGTCTCAGGTGTCCCTCAGATCCTTGCCTTCACCCTGTCTGTCCAAGTCATCTGCCCACCCAGCAGTGCAGTGTACCTGGGTTTTATCCCAGGCAGGCCAATTGAGTTTTAAAACTCCAAACTTTAGGGACATGGCATGGTACAGACCCATGCTGGTCCTCTAGGGGTGGGTCTTGTCACACTGGGGCTGGTGCAGGTTTGTCCCTGAAGAGCAGGTGCACCAACACATAGGAACTTGGAGTTTGGAATAAAGTGCAGCAAAAAGCCAGTGTCCAGGTCAGCTGCCTGCAGCCGGTGTCCCTGTGCCTATGCTTATGGGCAGGGGAGCATAATGGCACCTGCTGGTTCTTTTGTCACCAGAGAGGCAATGCCACTTCTCCCAGATGCACTCCAAGAAGGGGGAACCACCTCTCCCAGTGTGTCTGAGGGAATCCTCAGTTCGCACAGTCTGCTTCCAGGCTCTCCTCCCTCCTTCTCCCCAGGAGCACTGCCTCACCTGCCAGATTCCATATCAGCCATGGCAGGAAACTCTAAAACTTCAGTCTTTGAACTCTACTGGTTATAAAAACTATGATAATCAGCCCTTTTCATTTCCACAGTCAATGGCTTTGCGGAAATGTTTTCCTTGTGGAATCCCTTATGCAACACTCACTCTCTTTCTCTCACCTCTCTCCATGATCAAGGCTCCCTCCCCTCCACAATCCTTTTCTCCCCCAAATCACATCTCTGCACCTGCTACCTTCCATGATGTGACTTCTTTTCTCTCTCTAGTTGTGCAGTTTGTTCTGCCAGTCCTCAGATTTCTCGGGTGTTCAGAATGATTTGATATTTATCTATGTTCAAGGAAGAGTCAAGCCCAGGGTCCTCCTACTACTCTGCCATCATAGCTCAAAAAACCAGAGGTTTTTAATTAATGAAGTCCAGATTATCCATCATTTCTTTTTTTTTTAATTTTTAATGTTTATTTTTGAAAGAGAGAGAATGTGCATGCAAGTGAAGTAGGGGCAGAAAGAGAGGGAGACAGAGGATCCAAAGCAGGCTCTGCACTGACAGTAGAGAGCCTGATGTGGGGCTTGAACTCATGAACTGTGAGATCATGGCCTGAGCCAAAGTAGGACACTTAACTGACTGACCCACCTGGGCAACCCTCCATCATTTCTTAAAAGGATTGTACCTTTGGTGTTATAGCTAAAAAGTCATTGCTGTACCCAAAGTCATCTAGGATTTTTCCTATGTTATCTTCTAAAAGTTTTACAGTTTTGCATTCTACATTGAGATCTGTGATCCATTTTGAATTAATTTTTGTGAAGGGTGTAAGTTCTGTGTCTGGATTCCTTTTTGTTATTTTGTTTTTTTTGCATGTGGATGTCCAGTTGTCCCAGCACCATTTGTTGAAAAGACTACCTTTACTCCATTAGATTGCCTTTGTTCTTTTTGTCAAAGATTAGTTGATTATATTTATGTGGGCTATATCTGGCTCTCTGTTCTAGTTCACTGATCTTTTTGTCTATTCTTTCCCCAATACCACTCTGTCTTGATTACTATGGCTTAATAGTAGGTCTTGATGTCAGGTAGTGTCAGTCCTCCAACTTTGTTCTTCTCCTTCAATATTGTGTTGGCTATTCTGGGGCTTTTGCCTCTTCATATAAGTTCTAAAATCAGTTTGTTGAAATCCATAAAATAGCTTTCAGGGATTTTGATTGAGATTACATTAAATCTATAAATCAGGTTGGGAAAACCAAACATCTTGACAATATTGAGTCTTCTCATCCATGAACATGGAATACCTCTCCATTTATTTATTCTTTTATTTCTTTATCGAAGTTTCAGTGTTCCCCATATAGATCTTGTATATATCTTGTTTAGTTTATACCTAAATATCCCATTTTTTATAGTAGTGTAAATGGTTTTGTATTTTTAATTTTAAATCCCACTTGTTCATTGGTGATATATAGAAAGGAATTGACTTCTGTATATGAACCTTGTATCCTACAGCCTTACTATAATCACTTATTAGTTCTAGGTTTTTTTAGCCCTTTCTTTCTGATTGTCTACATAGATGAACATGGCATCTGCTAACAAAGAGATTTCTTCTTTCCCAATCTGTATAACTTTTATTTCCTTTTCTTATCTTACTGCATTAGCTAGGACTTCTATGATGTTGAAAAGGAGGGGTGAGAGGGGCCATCCCTGCCTTGTTCCTGATCTTAGTGGAAAAGCTCCAAATTTCTCACCATTAAGTATGTTGTAGTTTTTTTGTACATGTTCTTTATCAAGTTGAGGATGTTTCCCTCTATTCCTAGTTTACTCAGCTTTTATCATGAATGGGCACTGGGTATTTCAAATACTTTTCCTACCTCTATCAATTTGGTCATGTGATTTTTCTTGTTCAGCTTGTTGATATGACAGATGACACTAATTGATTTCCAAATGCTGAACCAGCTTTGCAAATCTGGACAATCTTACATGGTCATAGTGCTTGGTCATTTGCTAACATTTGGTTGAGGATATCTGTGCCTATGTTCATGAGAGATAATGGTCTGTAGCTTTCTTTTAATGTCTTTGTCTGATTTTGGCATTTGAATAATGCTGACCGCATAAAGTTAGAAAGTATTCTCTCTGCTTCTATTATCTAAAGAGATTGCAGACAATGGTATCATTTCTTAAGTGTTTGGTAGAATTCACCAGTAGCTCCATCTGGTTCTGGTGCTTTATGTTTTGGAATGTTAGTACTTATTGATTCGATTTCTTTGATACAGGTCTATTTACATTGCCAATTTCCTCTTGTGTGAGTTTTGACAAGTTGTGTCTTTCAAGTGATTAGCTTTTCATCTAGGTTATCAAATTTGCAAGCATAGAGTTATTCATAGTATTCCCTTATTATCTTTTTTTCATAGTAACCATCTTTATTTTCTTTTTAAAATTTTTATTTTATTATTCTCAGATCAGTTAACGTACTGTGTAGTCTTGGCTTCAGGAGTAGAACCCAGTGATTCATCTCTTACATATGACACCCAGTGCTCATCGCAAAAAGTGTCCTCCTTAATGCCCGTCACCCATTTAACCGCCTCTCCCCCATCAACCCTCAGTTTGTTCTCTGTATTTAAGAGTCTCTTATGGTTTGCCTCCCTCTCTCTTTTTATCTTATTTTTCCTTCCCTTCCCCTATGTTCATCTGTTAAGGCCTCCCAAATTCCACATATGAGTGAAACAATATGATATCCGTCTTTCTCTGACTGGTTTATTTCACTTAGCATAACATCCTCTAGTTCCATCCACATTGTTGCAAATGGCAAGATTTCATTCTTTTTCATCACCAAAAAGTATTCCATTATATATATATATATATATATATATATATATATATACACACACACACACACACACACACACACACACACACATGTATATACACCACATCTTCTTAATCCATTCATCAGTTGATACACATTTGGGCTCTTTCCATAATTTGACTATTGCTGATAGCACTGCTATAAACATTGGGGTCCATGTGCCCCTCCGAATCAGCATTTTTGTATTCTTTGGATAAATTCCTAGTGGTGCAATTGCTGGGTCGTAGGGCAGTTCTCTTTAATTTTTTGAGGAACCTCCACACTGTTTTCCAGAGTGGCTGCACCACTGTATCAGCTCTAGCAGTTTTTTGGTAGTGTCAGATTTTCCATGTAGAGTATCATTCCCACCAACAATGCAAGAGGGTTCCTTTTTCTCCACATCCTCACCAGCATCTGTTGTTTCCTGATTTGTTAATTTTAGCCATTCTGACCGATGTGAGGTGGTATCTCACTGTGGTTTTGATTTGTATTTCCCTGATGATGAGCACTGTTGAGCATCTTTTCATGTGTGTTTGCTATCTTGATTTCTTCTTTGAAAAAGTATCTATTCATGTCTTCTGCCCATTTCTTCACTGGATTGTTTTTTGGGTGTTGAGTTTATTAAGTTCTTTTTAGATTTTGGATACTAACCCTTTATCCGATACGTCATTTGCAAATATCTTCTACCATTCCATTGGTTGCCTTTTTAGTTTTATAGCTTCCGTCACTATGCAGAGCCTTTTTACCTTGATGAAGTCTCATTAGTTTATTTTTACTTTTGTTTCCCTTGCCCAGTAAGAAGGTGCTATGACCAATGTCAAAG